>NC_084498.1:13565000-14815000 GCF_030035675.1 Rhineura floridana | reverse complement strand
TGTATCTGAAATTACGTTGCTGTTCAATGGGTTTGTCATCCAACTTCCATACATGGTTTTTTCCCTTCCTCCCCAAAACTACTACTTTTGTTTGGGCATGATTGATAAATAGATGCTCCTTTGAACAGAAAATACTCAAACCTCTTAATAGCCTTCGCATCCCAATTAATGTGGTGGAAATCATAGCTATGTGGTCGGCATACAAGAGAACAGAGAGCTTGGCATCTAGGACTGAAACTGGAAAATATTCCAAGCCACTCAATTCATGAAAAATGCAATTGATATAAAAATTAAAAAGGAAGGGTGCCAAGAGACATCCCTGGCGTACTCCTCTGTTGGTTGGTATATTTTCTGATGGTAATCCATTTGTCCCAAGCCTTACCCTGAGAGAAGTATTAGAGTGCAACATTTGTATTAAATACAATAACCTTCTGTCAGTGGCAGATAACTTTTGCCACAACTGAGCTCTGTCAATGAGATCAAAGGCAGAAGTAAAACCGACAAAGGCAACAAAAAGCTCTTTTCTATCATTTTGGGAGTATTTGTGGATCAGGTGATGAAGAATAAAGCACTGGTCTATTGAGAACTTCCCCTTTATGAACCCCGCCTGCTCTTTGGCTATAACTGAGTTCTCAGCTGCCCAAGATTCCAATTTGCATAACAAATATTTAGAATACAATTTAGCAACAACACTGAGCAGGCTAATTGGTCTAAACATTTTTTGGATCCGCCTTAGAACCTCTTTTATGGATGGGGACAACTATACTTACTCCCCAACCCTGAGGGATTTTCCCATGATGGTTAATATATGTAAACATAGTAGCAAAAACTGGGCACCACCAGGCAGGATTCAATTTAAACAATTCTGCAGGAAGCATATTCTCCCCGGGAGCTTTTTTTGCAGGCAGAGTTAATCAAGACATATATTTCATCTGGGGTTACAGGGTCCCATTCAGGGCAAGAGGAGAGCAGTAAAGAATCGACATTATGAGGAGTACCCTGGTGATAGTGACTAAAAAGGGAGGAAAAATGTATGCACCATTGTGATGAAGTAATCCGATTGTCAATGGAGACTTTAACTCCTTTTGTTCCTTTTGTCACCAAGGTCCAAAATCTAGCTGAATTCTTTTCCAAGGCTGCCAAACCTAACTCCATCCACAACTGGTGTATGTGCTTATGCTTTTTAGCATGCAGCAAATTTTTATACTCTCTATGCAGTTGTATGTAGGAGCTAAATCTTCTAGGGAATCCACTTTCCTTAATTTCCTTATAGCTTTTGCTGGGATGCGTTTGCGAGCAGCGCACTGCTCATCAAACCAACCTTGATTTGGCTGCCTAACTGAGTGGATGGCTTTGGAACTAATCACAAGAGGCCCAATTTCTTTCACTATTTTATCAAAATAAATAAATAAGATCTCAAAATGTACTATCCGAGATGGATAAGCAAACAGAAGGGTTACACTAAACCTTATTCACCTTTTTACCACTGATGCTTTGCTTTGTTTAGGAAACACGATAAAGAGACAGTATTGGCCCAATTTAATACTTCTTTTTTACCAACTCTGACGCAGCCCAGAGAATATAAAGGCCCCACTCTATCAATTTCAGATCCATTTCCCCTCACCTTGGAAAAAGCTCTCATTCAAATCCAAGAAATAATATTTCAAACAGTGCTGGCTTCTCTCTCCGTTCTCTCTCTCCTTTCCCTTCTGGCCGCAAGGAGAGATCTTTGCAGTATGTGCTGCTATGGTTAAAAAGATATTTGCTTTGCTCACCTCTATATTAAAGGCATGTTCCTCCATTTTCTCAACTTCTGAGTCTGCTAAGGGATTCTTCAGGTTCTGCAAGAACAGGGCAGCTTTTCTTTTCCGTTCTGCCTGAAGCTGCTTTTCTTTCGATTCCTTGGAGGCTTGGGCCAGCTTTTCTCTTGCGGCAGCCGCTAATCTATCCTCTAGTTTCTGTTTTGCTGGGGGCGGGGGGGACACAGAAAGTAGACAGTTTACAAGGAGGTAACTTGCTTACCACATTAGAAGGGTCAACAGTTTCTTACCCTGAGCCGCACCCTAGAGACAGGCTGGAAATCACACATCTCTGCAACTCTTAAAAAGAGCACCTTGGGCTTGTATTTTTTCATTATTAGTGCCCTTGAAAACACTAGAAGCTGTACAAACCGAAAGACCTTGCTGACAGGCTCATAATCATGCGGGGGGGGGGAAGAGAAAACTTCATTAATTGGGAAAATTAAAAAAATAGAAACAATATATGACAATGAACACAGGAATAAGAGGAAATGAAAAAGATCAGATTTTTAAATAATTTGTTAGAGTGGGACAGAGTGCAGTCTAGCAAAGAACTAAAGGGAGGAAGTTCATTTCACAAAGGGCCATGAGAAAGTAGACACGGAAATGAACAACACTGGAGTGGAGGTTTAACAGGAATATTAGGACCAATGGTCTACCTAGCACAGGAACAGTATTGTCTGTAACAGGGTTAGCAAATGTGATGTCCACCAGATGTTGCTGGGCTACAATTCCTATCATCCATGACTGCTGGCCATGATGGTTGGGGCTGATGGGATTTGTAGTCTGGCAACAACTGGAAAGGGCCACACTGGCTTCTGCTGGTCCATAAGGACTGGCAGCAGCTATTCAAGGTTTCAGGCAAGGGTCTTTCCCAGCCCTACATGGGACTTCTTGGAGAATTGAGAGAAAATCTGAGAAGAGAAAGAAAACAACAAAGGTAGATAAGAAGGTACAAGACCATGATAAGACTTAAAAGTTAAAAGGAAGACATTTAAACTTAATACAAAACAATAGAGGAAGCCAGTGAAGTCAAACATATAGAGATGTAACATGATTTAAATATGAAGAAGAAAATATTAACAACCGGAGAAATTCTTTTGGATAAAGGTGCTTGTGAATTTGCAAACGTTGGCAGGATGCATTCTTGCTTACTAATTGCTTCTCATTCTTTTGGCTTCTTCTCTCACCCACAAAGGGAGAGGGGAGAAGAGATTCCCACGGAAATCCTCTTTGTTTACATGAGAATTTTCCAATGCAGATGCAAAATGTTGCCTCCCTCAAAAGAGAATGAAGGTTCTCCATCAAAGCCGTCAGTGATATTGAACAATACATATATTTTCGAGAGGGTTTTAGCAAGTAAGGATACAATTTCATGCACATTGGCTTTGTCTGCCCAATCAAGGTGGTTATATAGAAATGTACGTGGAAGGGGCCCCCATACCCAGTTTGTAGGGTGCAGGTTTATGCCACATGTTTGTAGCAATGTGCCTGTTTAATTAGCAGATAAAGTTCACTCCAAGCATCTTATGGAATATCGACCATATTGTCACAGCAGCTTCAATATATCACCACTGGCATTTCAGGATTATGAGAAAGAGCAGCAGCATGTAAGCACAACCAAAGACTTCCCACAAGCCAGGTGGGTTGAATTCTTTGACAACATGCTCGCTTTTTGCATCTCCCCACCCCACCCCGGGCCTATTTTTCATTTCTTTTTCAGCATCGTCTCTGCATTAAAGGTCATGAAAGCCTATAATGTTGCAGCTGCCTTCTTGCCTCACATTTATATGTGAAATTCCTCCACATGGACCACGCTAAGCCTTTATTTAAAAGTGCACATGGATAACATTGCTGGCTCCATTACCCCTTAAATAAATGAAGACATCTCACCCACTTTGTGTATGTGTCAGCCATTATCCCTCCCCCCTGAATAATTACATCTCTAGCTGCATTGTCTAATCTGGCTTCTTTTCTGTCTCTTATACCTTCATAAAACTCTTGTCTTGGTTAGTTTTAGATGTGCTAACAACGTAATTCATGATTATCCAGATGAGGGGGACAAGAGAGGAAAGCAAAGGCCTCCCCCCACCTCCATTTCCAAGCCCAGCAAAGAGAAGTAGCTATATAATTTCTTACCAATGTCCTACTGGAAGGAAGGGTGGGATATAAATCTAATAAATAAATCATAAATAAATATATGAGCAACTAGAACTGGAGGCTCAGAATTACTGATGGGCAAGAGTTTACAGCGGGAGAGACTTGCCCACTGTTCACTATCAACTGAACAACGGAAAAGACAGAATGGGATGAATCCCAAATTGTAAAGAGGTCATTGGTGTCACTTGAACTTAAAATGACATACATTTATGTTTCTATTAAATTTATATCCCGCCCTTCTTCCCAACAGGAGCCCAGGATGGCAAAGAAGAAACAAAACAGTAAAGACATCTTAAAAACAATTCCTATACAGATGCAGACTGAAATAAAGGTCTCTACTTAAAAGGCTTGTTGGAAGAGGAAGGTCTGCAGTAGATGCTGAAAAGACAAGGGGAGGGAATTACAAAGGGTATGTGCCACAATGGTAAAGGCCCGATTCCTATATTGTGTGCAATGGACCTCCAGATAAAATGGTACTTGCAAGAGGCCATACTTGCAAAGCACAGTGATCGACTGGGTGTATAAAGGGCGAGATGACCTTTCAGGTATCCTGTTCACAAGGTGTATATGGCTTTATATGCCAAAACCAGCAAAATCTCACTGACATCAGCAGAATCAATAAAATAGCTTAAGTGATCTGTGGGTTATATCACATACCAATGGACTGATACATGCCATGAATATTTGGAAAGTTTTTCCATTTTCCTTGGATTTGGGGCTTTTTAGTTTAGTTTTTAGTTTAGAGAAAAGGTGAGTCAGAGGTGCCATGGTAGAAGCATATAAAATAATGCATTGCATGGAGTTCTTGGATAAAGAAAAGTTCTTCTCCCTCTCGGACAACACTAGAACTTGTGGACATTCAATGAAGGTGAATGCTGGAAGATTCAGGCCAGACAAAAGAAGGACTTCCTTCATGCAGTACATAGTAGAACTAGGGAATTTGCTGCCACAGGAGACAGTGATGCCAACCAACTTGGATGGCTTTAAAAGAGGATTAGACAAATTCATGGAGAAGGCTATCAATGGCTTCCAGCCATGATGGATAGTTCTGCCTCCACAATAGGAGGCAGTACGCGTCTGAATACCAGTAGCTAGAAACCGCAGGAGGGGAGAGTGTTGTGGGCCTCCCATAGGCATCTGGCTGGCCACTATGAGAACAGGATGCTGGACTAGATGGGCAACTGGCTCTTTTCATGTTCTTGTGGATCTTATTAATATGAATTAACAGGGTTGCTGTCTTCTACTCACTTACACAGAAGCAAGCTACAATTAACAATGGGGTATATCTAGGATGTGCTGTTAATCTACTGAAGACATTAGTATTTTGGAAGTTTTAACATGTTCCATGGATTGATAGATCACATGTGCACATTTTCACAAAGGAACAATACATGTTTACTCCCAATAGATGAAACTGAACAAGGAGGAAAGTAGATGTTTTCACAAATGCATTAGGAACAGAGCTATTACTGTACGTGCTAGCATTACTTTAAAAGCGAAAAGCACATTTTAATGCAAGAGCCCAGTATAAAAGCAGTAAAGTATTTCTAATTCTGCGACATTATCATCAACATTTCTAAGCATCTGAACTCCTTTCAGCTCATCATCAAAATTCTGTGGTGTTTAAATAATCTTCTCATACAAATATTGCATTTTTTCAGAATTTCACACTTCTGATTTTATCATGAGCAGCTGTATCTAATCAGAAGTATATTATGTTTGTTTTAATTCTCTCATTTCAAGTTTGGGCATAAATCCTTCTGGATTTATGGCATGTATTCAAAATGTATTTAATATAAGCGTTTTGAAAAACTAGTAAACTCTGAACAGTTGTATTGTCATGAAGACCTACGGTTTAACAGATACATGAGAAACTAAGCATACACTTTCCTCTATATTATTTATCTTTCAAGAATGTTATAAAGGGGTTTTATCAAGATTAGTAAACATTTTTTAAAATATTATAGATCCATTTTCAGAATGAAAAAATAGATATTCTCCCTGGAATTTGATGTTCAACAGTTTTCTTTTACTAGCAAACATGGAATAATGAATTCACAGTTAATCGTGAGACTCCAGAACCAGATACTCCAAAAGGTTCTTCCTGTAGGAGATTTTTTAATAAATAATTCCATTTGGAAGTGACTGAACAATTTTTATTAATAGTTATATCTATGGATCTTGTTGACATGCCTATTCATTGGATCTGAAAGGCAACATATTCTCTGCAGTACTGTTATGAATTCTTCATCAAATTAAACTTTTATATTTTATTGAATTAGACATGCAGATGCAAATTAAAAGTATCATCCAATTCAACCTAAGGCTTTCAGAAATTTACTGAAGATGGGGAAACACATGCCCTTTCCCAGCTGCTTTCATTGTTTGATTTCTAATATATCAAATGTCAAAGCATCTGGAGAAGGTAACATCATTTACTAGCCAGAACTTCATTAGAACTCAAAAACAGCATATGCTAACACAGAGAACTAGTGTAGTTCCAAGTTTGATGAGGCAGGGACTTGTCTCTTTCTTCATATGCTATGTACAAAAAAAAAAAGTATTATGCAACCCAAGGTTACAAGTCAAAGTAGATCAATCTAGCTTTGAAGTAATGAAGACATAAAGTGGTCAAGATTTCAAAGGGCCAAAGCCTTCTTATCTGATAAAACTAGAAAAAAGAAATTCCTGGCTAACACCACACTCTAAGCATCCAGGGTGAGCAGCAACAGCACCAGAAGCACCCCAGGGCTTTTTAGTCAAAACTTCATCTATAACGAGTGACCTTGTGGTTCCCAGGTCACTAGGCATGAAAACATTATGTCAGCCCATCTGTTTCAGAATCCTGTTCTTATAGTGGCCAACCAGATGCTTATGGGAAGCCGGGGAGGGGGGGTTAGGTTCTTCCTGAAGGAACAGGTTTGTGGTCTGGGAGTATTCCTAGATTCCAACTGGTCACTAGAGTCTCAAGTGACTTCTGTGGCTATGTGTGCTGATGTGCAGCTTAGGCTCATCTGCCAGCTATGGTCATTCCTGAACCAGGAAAGCCTGGCCTCAGCTGTCCACGCTCTGGTGACTTCCTGAATGTCCATGTATGTGGGGCTGCCCTTGAAGATCGTCTGGAGGCTGCAGCTAGTGCAGAATGTGGCTGCTATGCTGGTGAGTCGGGCAGCCTGATAGAATGATGTGTTACCAGTCCTGAAAATGTTTCAATGGCTGTCAGTGAAGTACCAGGCCCAATTCACATTACTAATATTAGCATACGACGCCCTAAATGGCTTGGGACTCAAGGACCTAAAACAGTGCCTTCCCCAGTATCAGCCGTCATGGACCCTAAAATTGGCAGGTGAGGCCTTGTTGTTGGTGCCATCACCAGAGTCTGCCTTGTTGACATTGACCCATGACTGGCCTTTTCAGTGGGAGTTCCCCGCTTGTGGAATGCCCCACCCACCCCACCCCTGGGCCCATTTTTCATTTCTCTTTCAGCACCGTCTCTGCAGTAAAGGTCATGAAAGCCTAGAATGTTGCAGCTGCTTTCTTCCTGCACATTTGCAAGTGAAATTTCTGCACATGAGTACATTGGACTCAAAATGTCTTCAAAGAACTGTTGAACCACCTTTATTCAGTACCTGCCATGGACAGGCACAGAACAAGCAGAATCAGAATACAATTAAAAGGCTTTCACCATATTATGTTGTGTCCTTATTTTTACAGGTCCATTGTCACTGATACTGTTCCATTCCTTAAGGTTTGCTTCCTTTTAGTCAAAAACCTTTCCAGTAATCCCTGTAACCGATAGATCCCCCCACTCCCTAGGAGGATCTCTACTGAAATGAACTACCAACACAGATCTGTTGTTAGACCCGGGATGATATTCATATGTTGCTGCTTGCTGAAAAGAGGGTACAGAAGCCCCAGTGCCTCAAGTGAGGGATGAGGACACCAACATCATCAATATTTCTGTCTGACTAAAACTGAACATGTCTTGCACATAGCTTAGTCCTGCCATTATGTGGCATAGAGATTTTGAAAAGCCAAAAGAATGCCAACAGATCAGAGTATATTTCTTGAGTTGTTATAGAATTATGCTCTTCTATGTAGTATTATAGTAAATACATCTGGAGTCCAAAGGGTAAGGCCAAGGCTGTGGACAGCTGCACCTCAACCAAGATCTAGAAGATGCGTTTGCCAGTTCAGGGTTTCTGAAGTTAGCAACATGAGCTAGAACTGCAGCATGTAAACAGAATATGCTGTGCTGCTCTGATGACCAGATAAAGGCAGATAGCCAGGCTCTTAGTATTTACACCAGGCCTGGGCAAGCCAGAGGCTTCATACTGGTGGTCAGTCATAGGGGCCTTTCTGCACTTTAGCACAGCTGCTGAAGCAACAGCACCCAGCCAGAGGAGCAACCGACTAATGTGAATTTGTGCACCCACAGCCCCACTGTGTTCCTTATCAGCCTGGAATGCAGTATATCTCTGACATTACAAATAAGCCCTCCAAAGTTTGGAATGCATTGGCACTGTCTCATCATATTTCAAGGTGGTGAAGAAATATGAAGTTTGTATCTTTAGGACATGCACTGATGGCTGTATTAAATGGAGTCTCTGAAGCTACCCTGCCAAAGTGATGCTGGTAATGTATTTTGTGACAACTATTAGTCCAGAAATGAAGGGGCAATTAAAATTCCATTTGTTAATTATAAGAAGATCACAACACCATACATAAAATTGTTGAGTAGGCGTTCGCGGACCAATTGTTAGAAGTGCTCCACTGGCATTACACACTGGATGCATCACTAAAACCACAGCCAAAGAACTGCTTTGATGGTCGCCATCTCTGAAATATAATCCATGCTTTAGTAAAGAAAAACACAAATGAAAAGGCTGTATGGACCATTACAGCCCAAAGCTTGCAGTGCAGATTGTGACCAATTCTTAGGGGGGCTGGGAATGAAAGGGAGAGAGCCCTTGCATAACACTGCAGACCCTGAGCGTGACTGACAACATCCCAATGATTATGACTAATTGGTATACTGTGGATGATCAACTCAGAGCAGCAGCCATTTATTTTGTGCTAACCCAAGGCCGTAATGATAACAAAAAAGTACTTTATACAAGAGCTCCAGGATTCTAGAAAAAACATAAATACAACAAAGAATAACTAAAAAAACAGAGCTAGGGAACCTTTGGCCCTCCAGATGTTGCTGAACGACAGTTCATAATTCCCATCATCTCTGATCAAAGGCCATAATGGTTGGGCCTGATGGGAGTTGCAGTCCAACAACATCTGGAGGGGCAAAGATTCCCCAGCCCTGCTATACAACATATACATCAACAAAGAGAAGCAACGTCCTGTTTTTTTCCCCTGCCCACTATCTATTCCCCTCCCTTTAAGGATGCTTTAGTCATACCTAGGCGAAATCTGCTTTCAAAACAATGGGTTTGTCAGCTGCACATACTCACAAGCTCTAGGCATTTGCTCTTTCCATAGAGCTATATCTTTACCTTGTTTGGCTTCCAGTTCCTCCTGCGTCAGCTGAGGCTTCTTCTCTTCAGCAGCAGTACTGGACATGGCAAATGCTGTATGGCTGTTTGAGGTGCTACTCGCATTCTCTTGACCTTCCTTGCCTTCCTCCCCCTCCTCGTCACTGTCATCATCGAGCTTCACACGGTTTTTCTCCAAAGGGAGCATATCGTTTTCTTTGGCCCTGATTGCAAAGCTTATCGGCGCAAAGGATGCTGTTAAAAGGAAAAGCGCTAACTAGTAAGATATTGTTTAGACAATCTGTATTGAATATTGCATGCTGGGGCTTTTTTTTGGTGGGGAGGGGAAGTAGCTAGTACAGTAAATAATTATATTATAGAATTCCTTTCTGAGGGAGGTTCATCTTGCCCCATCACTGTTTGGCTTTAGGCAACAAAAAACACTGCTTTTTCAGAAGGCATTTGGTGTGACTCATAAGTAGTCATTATCCTACGTACTAAAAGGAAACCCTATTCTACGAGTACAGATCCTTTTGTAACAAAGGCAGCACCACCTGTGCACAAGGGGGAAGGCAGCAGTAGGCTTGGGAGAACTTAAGCTGTGCAGAAGCACACACACACACACAAATCTTCAGGCAAGTATCTCAACCGAGGAATTCCCCAAGTGGCTAATGAGCATGCTCAGTTGCCACAGAATGCTGGCCAACTACTGGGAAAAATGGAAAACTGGAGAAAGGAGGAATAGTATCCTGGAACTGGGCACAACTGGCTGGCTTGAAATGTGAACAAGAGCAATCCACACTGCAACATGGCGTTGTGGGTCCCATTTGTGCTGTATAATGCTACTGGTGTTATAGCTTTTTAACAGTGGTTACATTTTTATCGTTGTTCATGTATTATGGTTTTATACAATTGTTTGTCACCTTGAGGATCTTTATGGCTTGGAAGTGGGATAGAAATACTAAAGAGAATAAATATTGTGACTAAGTATTCTGCTGTCTACTTCTTGAAACTCAAAGCCTTTTCAACATGTCGGCTTCTCCCTCCTCTTCCCCTCTGCTGACTTGAATGCTCTATAAAACGCAGATTCTTTTGAGACTGAAAATCATCCTGCTAAACAGGATGGAACAACACACATGTAAACCAGCACCAAGACATTTCTCTCTGCTATATTTTAATGGTCTCTTAGAAACAATGGAAAAACAAATGACCCCCAAAACTAGTTCTGCGCATTCTGTATGTACCTGTTAGGCTTAGAAATCCTCAAATGCCACTTAGGTGGCGAAGAAAGGGAGCGGAGAATCCTAACCTTATCCTCATGATTAAAGGGTGAATCCTGATCTGAAGGTTTAGAACTACTCCAAAAGCCTTTGAGAAGCCAAGGCTAGAATGATGCTCGGTTTTCCTAAGATAATGTCACTCACCCTCCTACATGCATGCAAGCACTTGAAGCTTTCCTTATAAGTCTTTGTGCTTTGAGCCGAAGCCAAATATAGGCAGCCTGCCTTTGTGTTTTGGAAAAAGAATTATGAACAGACACAAAGCATTTAGAATGGACACTTTACATAACCCTTAACTGTGGAGGCCACTGGTGGTTAGCTCTATCATTCATTTATATAGCAGTTTAATGCTTGAAAATCTTTGCCTTGTGCAGCCTTATAGCAATTATCATGCAGTGGTAAAATGGAGCTGGCAGAGAGGCAAACAGGCCATGAATGCCTGTAATGCAGCTCTAGTGCTGAAACTTGAGTGCTTCTGGCCCATTAAATTGCCTGACTGGGAGACTACCTGGGAACCATTCTTAAGCCACGTAAGCTTTTTGGAAGGAAAAGAAAGGTACAAAAGCTGTAAGTTAAACAAAACAGGCCTTGGGCTTTATGTCTGAGAGACAACTAAGCCATATTGCTCCAAATCTGATAATAGTTCCTTTGAAATGTGGCCTTAATGTTGCTCTTTACTAATATGAAGCACAGAAACATTACACACTCAGAGCAGTCAGAGAACGTCAACAGTTGAGGTGGAACCTGAACCCAGGCCTGGATTCATGTCTGATAGAAAGCTAATCACTCACAACCCTTTTATTTGATCTCCAGTATTACAGGTTGAGAGAGGGGCTGTAGTTGAGTGACAGAGCACCAGCTTTGCATGCAGAAGGTCCCAGGTTTAATCCTTGGAAGTGACAGAAAGGACCTTTCTCTATCTGATACCCTGGAGAGCCACCGGCAGTCTGAAATTGGACTAAAGGGACAAATAGTCTGACCTGCTATAAGGCAGCTTCATATGTTTCTAATCCCTAAGCCTGGAACCACGTGGTGGGATTCCTTTCTTGCTTGCTAAGACTACAAACAATGTACTTCATTTTTTTTCTTGGTAGTTATTTATCTTTTCAAAAGGACATTTTCAAACTAGGCTCCTTAATTAAACACCCTAAACCAGCTTGCAATTAAACAAAAAAGACTTAAACTTTTTTCACCCCTTGCCTCCTAAATCTGACAACTTGCTCACCGGGAGAATTTGCCAGGCTTACACAATGCTACTTTAAGACTTCTTTCAAAATCGACCTACAAAAATAATTACTTTGAGGAATTAATGACACTGCAGCACAGAATGAAAGGAAAGCCTATGCATTATCCCTCTATGCACGGTGTTTCACAGCTTGCCTTGCAACTGGCAGAAACTCTGGTTATACTGGAACGTTGTTCCAACCCTCTAACAGAAATGAAAACTGATGAACAACTCCGCCATCACTGTGACTATCTCTCACCCTCCCCATCACCACCAAAAAGAAGCCAAATAATTTCACACACAGCTATAGCCTGATAGCAGCTCTCTCTAAATTAAACACATGTGCAAGGGATGGCCTACATAAATTTCTTTCAGCTCCACTGCTGCCTGCTGTGAACCCCCCCCTCGAAATTCATAGGTTTGATTTTATTGGAACAAAGAATATAGAAGCTTAATCTGGCTAACTGATATTGATATATGATGTCTGTAAAGTTCATTTTCTAGATATTGCCATGATGGGCAGGGGGGCTTGGGGGGTAAATGACAGCGGTTTTATTCTTGACTTGATTGTATTTTGTTTTCTTTGTGGTAGTTTCCTTTGGTTAAAAGGAAACAGGCTGGATTTACTTCTTAATTTGAGATATATTCTATTTACGTTTTTCTAAATTTCAACAGAGGTATTTGTAATGGAATCTGTTCAGTTTGTAAAATCAATAAAATTAGTTTACAAAAAAAGAAGAAGTTTAATCTGGCAAGTATTCCATTCCTTATCAAACTAGAGTTTCAATCCTGAGATGCCATAGACCATGACTGGCCATATAAACCTTCATTAACATTAAGCCAAGTCAGACCGCTAGTCGACATAGATCAGGATTTGACAGCAGTGCAGAAGGTCCCAGGTTCAATCTGTGTTTCAGGCAGGAAAAAAAAGTATTTCCCAGCCCTGCTACCCAAGACTTTTTACACAGAGGTAGGTAGATAATTTTTTTCAGCCTGAGGGACACATTTCCTTATGGGCAACCTTTCCAGGGCAACATGCCAGTAGGGGGCAGGGCCACTAGCAAACGTGGGTGGAGCCATGAATGCAAACATTACCTCGGTACAGCATGATAGCTTCTACACACATTCATACACCGTCTGTCCTCTTTCCAGACAAACGAGGCATTATCAGCCTCAAGGACACATTCCAGCTAGGCAAAAGCACTCAGGCTGTGGCCTGGGGAGAGTTCCGAGGGCCAGAGTAAGAGTCCTGGAGGGCCACATTTGGCCTCCAGGCCTGCAGTACCCCATGCCTGCTTTTATAGGGACTGAACCGGAGACCTTCTGCTCTGTCAACAGCTGAGCTATGAGCACTCCCTCAGCAACCACACTAGAGTCCCTTCCGAAGCAGTCACACAGACCTTGGGACAATATTTTCGCTAGCGCGGTTTATTTGCAGAGCTGACTTAATTTTCTTAAGTCTCTATATCAACCTTCCCCAAACTGGTGCCCTCCAGAGGTTTTGGACTACAACTCCCATCAGGTGTAGGCAACACAACACAACAGTTTGAGGAAGGCTGCTCTATATCAGCTATGAACCAAAGACAAGGGATTTTTTGTGCACGTCCATAAATTGTATGATATTTTGAGTGTGCTCAAGATGTAAATTTGGATCCATGGGAGGCCCTACCAAAAGCAAACTGTCATCAACAACAAAATTCCTCCTAATGTGCACCAATTGTTGAACTGATGTCCTGGTGAAACAAAAACAAAGAAGAACTCTACATTTTAATGAAAGTAGAATGGCTAGCGGGGAAAAGCAACACATTTTTATTGCAATCAGCTTATCTAGAACCTATTTCTCCTCCATGGAAATCCCCCCGAAGTATGAAAAGACTAATTACTTGGTTCAGAGTCCTGTCCACCCTCCTCCGCCATCCTCTGAAGAGTTCAAGTGTTCAAAAGTCTCTTTTCAAGCTAACTACAGATTTATTTATTTGTAAAAAACACACACATTAAGACTGGATCCCCGCACCTACAGGCATACCTTTCACTAGTTTGCCATCGTTGAGAATTTTACTAGCGATTGGATCCTTTTTGTTATTTCCTTCATCAGTAGATTCTACATCTTCAGACGTTTGGTCAGTGGGAAACTCAGCTTCTCCACCAACAGTGTCAGCAGTATCAGCAGAGACATCCTCTGATAAAGATGCTACCTGCTTAAAGAGGAACAAATACAAGACAAATCTCACTTTTCAATTGAAAATAAAAGCATATGTAATACAATTAAAAGTGCTGGCATTTAAAGGAAGTCACAAAGTGGCACCTTTTGGGCAGAACAGCACAGGCTGCTCATTAAAAATCAGATTTCAAGCAGAAAATTGGATGCACCACACAAAATCTAGAATATGAACTCCCTTTATAACAATGCTATTCAGGTTTCCATGCACTCTCTGTTCCAAAGAGCAAATCATGGGGTTATTTTAACTACTTCATAACTTTAAAGCACATCTGAAAGAGCTACAGTTGATCTGCTTTCACTTACATGCTTCCTATTTAGCGCAAACCACAGTTTCCATTACATCTAAACCAGAGATTCCCAAGCTGTTGTCTGTGAGCTTCATTCAGGCGGCTCACATCATGTCCACATTAAAGATTCATGTTAATTTTAATTGTATTTTTATTGCATCTTTTGTTTCTTTTATTGCATTTAATTGTATTAGAATGGACTATTGATCTCACCTGAAGGGTGGTTTCCCCAGGTATCATACCATCAACTGGGTAGTGGTGCCACCTAGTGTCCAAAGGCAGGAATGCATGGGAGACAAGACTTCAGCTGCTCCTTCCGGCTTGATCCCATTACATTCTGGACAAATTGTACACTGGATCTGGACTTCTCTCTTCAGACAGAACATACTCGGCCAAAGAAAAATATAAGGAGCAGCAAACATACTAATACACATTTTGACTCAAACCAGAAATATGCATAAACAGTAGTCTACTAGAAGAACATCGAGAGCAGCCTTAGCAGTAACCTAACCTATGCAGCAGGTAACACAGGTGATATAATCTAAACTCTAGTGGATTGAAATAGGTTTAAGAGTTATTAGAGAATAGTAAAAAATTATCTCCAGATTAGCTAGGCAGCCGTTCTCAGCAGGGAGGACCCTGATAGTATGATACTGGGGAAACCACCCTTCAGGTGAAGCCAATGGTCTGTTTTCCCCAGGTAGCATACCATCAGGTGGGATGTACCAAAGCAGTCCCAGTAGGGTGGGCCCAGGCTGCCTAAGATGCTACTGCAGAACTTGCCTACCAAATGAGGCGTCTGCTGAAGCCAAATGATCTACTTTATAGCACCTTATAAAGGAAATAGGTGTGGACCAATGGGTGCATTGGTTGCAAAGGCATCCATAGTAGCCGTCGACCTTGTAGAATGGGCTGTGACATTTGGAGGCACTGGCATCCAAAGGGACTCACAGGCTAGAGTAATGCAGCCCACAACCAACGGGAGAGCATTGAACTGGTGACTTTCTTCCCCAAGGTCCTCGGGTGAAACAAGATGAAAAGAGATTCAGACAGATGAATATCCAGGTAGACCTTTAGGGCTCGTCATACATCCAGGGAGTGTCAAGCTTTCTCGAGGGGATGAGTCAGCTGAGGACAAAAGGAAGGCAAGACAATATCCTGATTGCAGTGGAAGACGGAATAAACTTTAGGTCGAAAGGTAGTATCTGGAGGCAACATCACAGAGTCCTGTGAAAGACACAGAGATGACAGGCAATGGACAAAGCTGCCAGATCCAATACCCTCCAGGCTGAAGTAACCGCCACCAGAAACAGGACTTTGTACGAGAGCAAACATAATGATGCAGATTTGTGAGGCTTGAAAGGTGGATGATGCAATGCCTGAAGGACCTTTGGAAGGCTCCAAGAGGGAAATCAATGCACTACAGGTGGTGACAGGAGAGAAGCCCCCCTCAAAAAATGCTTGACCAAGGAGTGTGTTCCAACAGCAGGCTGGTATGATCGTGCAGACAATAAGGATGAGACAGCTGAGCCCTGTATTAGGCTTCAGTCCCATTGAGAGACCCGTGTGGAGAAAATTGAGTAGGTGATTAACCTTAGCCCTGGAGCGATGGATCTGTCGTTTGAAACACCATGCGGTGAATGCTGACCATGTGGCCTGATATATGCAGACTGTGGAAGGCCTTCTAGAAGCCAAATAGTAGCTATAACATCCTTAAGAGAGCCCTGAACACCTCAAGTAATTCAGTTCAACACCCAAGCTGTCAGACTCAGCCTGGGGTCCGGATGACGAAGTGGACCCTGAGAGAGAGGGTCTGGCAATGATGGTAGACACCACGGTGCCTGGGTCAAAAGCGTGAGTAGATCTGAAAACCATGGCCTGCATGGCCAGGACTATCCGAGAACGTTCCTGATGAATCCTCCTGATTGTGCATCCTAACAGCAAAACCAGAGGGAAGGTATAGAGCATCCCTCTCAGCCAAGTTGTTGACAATGCGTCTATTGCTTCGGTGCCCTGTTGATGATACTGGGCAAAGAACCTTGGAAGTTGAGTATTCTGAGATGAGGCAAAGAGATCGGCTGCAAAGGGGACACATTGATGGTGCAGTTGGTGGAATACCCTGGGATGCAGTTTCCACTCCCAAGGAAGAACCTGTTGTCTGATGAGCCAATCCACTGCTATATTGAGGCCGCCGCTGAGATGCTCTGCTCTCAAGGAGTGTAAGTGACATTCAGCCCAGCTGACGATGAGAGTCGATTCCGCCTGGAGGGCCTTTGACTGTGTGCCCCTCTGACGGTTCAAATGAGCCTTCACACTGATGTTGTTGGTCCAAATGAACCGGTCAGATGAAGTCTTTGATGGAAGTGGGTCAGATGCACTGCTCGCAACTCCAGCAAGTTTATGCTCAGACACTGCTCGGAGGCCGTCCACTGGCCTTGAACAAAGAGGGAATTGCAATGGGCACCCCAGCCCAGAAGACTGGCATTGGTGGTAATCAGAGTCCTCTCGGGTTCTCTGAAGGGAGTTCCTTTCCACAGATTTCTGGTCACTGTCCACCAATGAAATGACACCCTCAGATGAGGTGAGAGATGTACTCTCTTGTGTCTGGAACTGGCAATGTCCAGCTGAAAAGACAGTAAAGTCCACTGGAGTGGTTGGGTATGGTGACAAGCCCAAGGGACAATGTGAATTGAAGATATGAGGAGTCCCAGGGCCTTGGCTAGAAGAATCAAATCCTCTATCCTTCTGGTCATCAGATAGTGAGTGGTGAGAATGGTGGCAGCTATTCTGTCTGGCGATAGAAACATCGTTGCACAAGATGTGTCCAAAATAGCACCCAGGTGCCGAAGCTGCTGCTTTAGAATTAGGTTGCTCTTCTCCCAAGTTCACAAGGAAGCCATGGTCCCTCAAGGCGTCAAGGGAGAGGCATACATGGATGGATGCCTGAGACATGGAGTCAGCCCGCACCAGGAGGTTGTCCAGGTAGGGGAAGATGTGGATCCCCTGGAGCCAAAGGTGTGTCACCAGAGCAACCATCAGGTTTGTGAACACCCTTGGAGCTAAGGAGAGGCCAAACGGAAGACGCAATACTGGAAGTGAGCTCAGTTGTAGGTGAACCTCAGGAATTTTCAATGGTTGGGCAGGATGGGAACATGCAGGTAGGCTTCCTTCAGATCGATAGAAGCCAAAAAGTCTTCCTCCTGAAGTGCCTCCACAATCAATGCCAGGGACTTCATCTTGAAGTGTTGACGTCTGACACAGGTGTTGAGAAATTTGAGATCCAGGATCACCCTTCACGAATGATCTTTTTGGGGCACTGCGAAGAGAATGGAGTAGACACCTGAGTAGAATTCAGTGTGATCCACCGGCTCTATTGTGCATATCGAGAGCAAGTGGCTAAAGGCCTCTGTCATCACTGCCTGCCTATTGGGAGAGGTGGAGAGGGAGGACGGTAGGAACCTTTGAAGAGGAAACTCCCAGAACTCTATACTCGAGTCACAGTATCTCTCACACACATGAATCCATTGTTACATGTCTCTAGGCTGTGGCAAAATGTAGAAGTCTGCCACCTACTGGGATGGTGTCAGTACCGGTGCTGAGAATGCCCTCCATGGCCAGCAGGTGGAGTATGCCTCTGGCATCTGGAGAACTGATTCTGGTTGCAGCTGAAGAGTCGCTGTCTGTTTCAGTAGCCTCTTGAGGACCAAAAGTTGAGGCCCCTACCTGCAGGCCATGAAGACCGACAGGACTGCTGGTACGGCGACGATCTACGGGCGGCTCTGCGATAGTCTCATTTAGTAGTGGCTAACACGGTCTTCCTCTTATCCTTGGGGTCAATGAGCACCACCCTGAGGGCCTCATCCCCAAACTAGAGGGAACCAGAATAGGAAGCTGTGGCAAGGTTGATATGAGCGGGGTTGTCAGCATCCCAGTGGCACAGCCAGAGGGTGCTACAGACTACCACTCCTGTGGATATACCCTGATGGCATATTGCATTGTGTTAAGCAAAGCATCTGCCACAAATGCTGTGGCCTTGTGTAGCTTGACCAGGGTTCTGCACAATCTAGCCTGGTCAGGCTGTGGGTCGAGTAACTCATCAAGCCACATCATGGGATAAAAACCAAAGAAATGATGAAATTTTAAAAGGGGTAGGCCTAGAAGTAGGCATTGTGAGAGCAGGGGCATAGGATATAAATTTAGAAGAGCAAAATTACCACAGGCCAAATCACAAGTGCCAAAGACACTTGAAGAGAGACACTGCTTACAAGTGCCTGTACGCTAATGCTAGGAGCCTCCAAACCAAGTTGGGAGAACTGGAGTGCTTGGTCTTAGAGAAGAGCATTGATATAGTGAGCATAACGGAGACCTGGTGGAATGGAGAAAACCAGTGGGATATGGTTATCCCTGGATATAAACTATATCGGAAGGACAGGGAAGGACGTATTGGTGGCGGAGTCGTTCTATACGTGAAAGAAGGCATTGAATCCAGCAAGCTCGAACCCCAAAAGAGGCGGACTCCTCCACACAATCGTTGTGGGTGGTGATACCATGCCCCAGGAGGGACTTAATACTGGGAACCATCTATCGTCCCCCTGATCAAAATGCTCAGGGAGATCTGGAGATGAGATATGAAATTGAGGAAGCATCCAAACTAGGAAATGTGGTAGTAATGGGTGACTTCAACTAGCCAGACATAGACTGGCCGCATATGTATTCCAGTTATGACAAAGAAGCAAAGTATCTAGATATTCTAAATGACTAATCCCTAGACCAGTTGGTCATGGAACCGACCAGAGGGACGGCAACCCTGGACTTAATCCTCAGTGGGGACCGGGACCTGGTGTGAGATGTAAGTGTTGTTGAACCGATTGGGAGCAGTGACCACAGTGCTATTAAATTAAACATACATGTAAATCAAGAAAATCCAACACGGTCACATTTGACTTCAAAAGAGGAAACTTCACAAAAATGAGGGGATTGGTAAAAAGAAAGCTGAAAAACAAAGTCCAGAGGGTCACATCACTCAAAAATGCTTGGAAGTTGTTTAAAAACACTATATTAGAAGCTCAACTGGAGAGCATACCGCAGATCAGAAAAGGTACCACCAGGGCCAAGAAGATGCCAGCATGGTTAACGAGCAAAGTCAAGGAAGCTCTTAGAGGCAAAAAGTCTTCCTTCAGAAAATGGAAGTCTTGTCCGAATGAAGAAAATAAAAAAGAACACAAACTCTGGCAAAACAAATGCAAGAAGACAATAAGGGATGCTAAAAAAAGAAATGAGACAAATAGTGGTAACGAGAGATGAAGTTCTAAGCTTAATGGACAATATAAAAACTGACAAATCACCGGGCCCGGATGGCATCCACCCGAGAGTTCTCAAAGAACTCAAAGGTGAAATTGCTGATCTGCTAACTAAAATATGTAACTTGTCCCTCGGGTCCTCCTCCGTGCCTGAGGACTGGAAAGTGGCAAATGTAACGCCAATCTTCAAAAAGGGATCCAGAGGGGATCCCGGAAATTACAGGCCAGTTAGCTTAACTTCTGCCCCTGGAATACTGGTAGAAAGTATTATTAAAGCTAGATTAACTAAGCACATAGAAGAACAAGCCTTGCTGAAGCAGAGCCAGCATGGCTTCTGCAAGGGAAAGACCTGTCTCAGTAACCTATTAGAATTCTTTGAGAGTGTCAACAAGCATATAGATAGAGGTGATCCAGTGGACATAGTGTACTTAGACTTTCAAAAAGCGTTTGACAAGGTACCTCACCAAAGACTTCTGAGGAAGCTTAGCAGTCATGGAATAAGAGGAGAGGTCCTCTTGTGGATAAGGAATTGGTTAAGAAGCAGAAAGCAGAGAGTAGGAATAAACGGACAGTTCTCCCAATGGAGGGCTGTAGAAAGTGGAGTCCCTCAGGGATCAGTATTGGGACCTGTACTTTTCAACTTGTTCATTAATGACCTAGAATTAGGAGTGAGCAGCGAAGTGGCCAAGTTTGCAGACGACACTAAATTGTTCAGGGTTGTTAAAACAAAAAGGGATTGCGAAGAGCTTCAAAAAGACCTCTCCAAACTGAGTGAATGGGTGGAAAAATGCAAATGCAATTCAATATAAACAAGTGTAAAATTATGCATATTGGAGCAAAAAATCTGAATTTCACATATACGCTCATGGGGTCTGAACTGGCGGTGACCGACCAGGAGAGAGACCTCGGGGTTGTAGTGGACAGCACGATGAAAATGTCGACCCAGTGTGCGGCAGCTGCAAAAAAGGCAAATTCCATGCTTGCAATAATTAGGAAAGGTATTGAAAATAAAACAGCCGATCTCATAATGCCGTTGTATAAATCTATGGTGCGGCCGCATTTGGAATACTGTGTACAGTTCTGGTCGCCTCATCTCAAAAAGGATATTATAGAGTTGGAAAAGGTTCAGAAGAGGGCAACCAGAATGATCAAGGGGATGGAGCGACTCCCTTACGAGGAAAGGTTGCAGCATTTGGGGCTTTTTAGTTTAGAGAAAAGGCGGGTCAGAGGAGACATGATAGAAGTGTATAAAATTATGCATGGCATTGAGAAAGTGGATAGCGAAAAGTTCTTCTCCCTCTCTCGTAATACTAGAACTCGTGGACATTCAAAGAAGCTGAATGTCGGAAGATTCAGGACAGACAAAAGGAAGTACTTCTTTACTCAGCTCATAGTTAAACTATGGAATTTGCTCCCACAAGATGCAGTAATGGCCACCAGCTTGGATGGCTTTAAAAGAAGATTAGACCAATTCATGGAGGACAGGGCTATCAATGGCTACTAGCCATGATGGCTGTGCTGTGCCACCCTAGTCAGAGGCAGCATGCTTCTGAAAACCAGTTGCCGGAAGCCTCAGGAGGGGAGAGTGTTCTTGCACTCGGGTCCTGCTTGCGGGCTTCCCCCAGGCACCTGGTTGGCCACTGTGAGAACAGGATGCTGGACTAGATGGGCCACTGGCCTGATCCAGCAGGCTCTTCTTACGTTCTTATGGAGGCTCTGGTGATCAGGGAGGCCGCGCAGGAAGATCTAACTGCATATGCCAAAGCTTCATGGGTTCTTCGAAGCATGAAATCCAGTCTCTGCTCAGATGGATGTTTGAATTGCAAATCACCTTCCTCGGGAAGAAGAGATCTGGAAACAAGAGCAGAAATGGGCCCATCTACCGAAGGAACTTTAAAAAAATTCATGAAGTCAGGATCTAGTGAGTAAAACCTCTCCATCCAACTCTCTGCCTCAGTCAGTGTCTTCCTCCTCTGGGGTGATGAATGGATCTAATGGATCAGCCTTGGTCTAAAGGGCATGTCGGCCTTTGCCTCTGGAGAAGTCAAAAGGATTAGGAGACAATGCCCAGTGTTGTTCTGGACCCACCTCCAACAAGGATGAGGGTCGGGCCCAATGTGTAGAGATGAGGGTAGGCCTTTGAATCTCAGAGGAGCTAGAACCAAGCAGAGTGCCTCTGAACTGGGAAAGAAATGTGTGGTTCAAAAGCAGATGTTGCAGGGGGTTCACATATGCAAAAGGATCTGCAGGCAACGGAGACTGTGGTGAAGCAGCAGATGGCCCAGGCTGCTCAGGTGTGGAAGTCAGGGGTTGTGAGAGGGGAACTCCCTGTCAAGGGGGCACCACTGGAGGCTGGTCTGGGAAGCCTTCAGATTCATCCTCTGAAGACTCAGCAGGTGAACGGAAAGCGGCTTCCAGTCTCTGTTGACTGTCAACGGAAGCACCACATGAAGATGAAAGACTGACATAGCGAGCTCATCTGTTAGCCATCTGTTTAATAGAGAGAAGTGAATTCT
Source organism: Rhineura floridana (assembly GCF_030035675.1). Classification (NCBI taxonomy): domain Eukaryota; kingdom Metazoa; phylum Chordata; class Lepidosauria; order Squamata; family Rhineuridae; genus Rhineura; species Rhineura floridana. Next base: position 14,792,726 of record NC_084498.1, on the reverse strand, counting down.
TGGCACGCTTGCAGGGGACGTGCTTGGAACATCTATGCTTAGATGACTTGGCCTTAGGCATAGCCCGAGATGTTGATGGCTGCGAAGGGACAAGCGGCTGCACATCACTGATGAGTGGCTGCGATTCTGTAATCGATTCCCTAAGTGCAGCGGAAGGCAGCTCAGCCATGGGTCGTCTCCAGAGGGTAGTGCTTGGGGAGCATTGCTCGGCACCCTGGGATCTCCAGTATGGAGTCCCGCAGGGGTCAGTTCTGTCCCCCATGCTTTTTAATATCTATATGAAGCCGCTGGGTGCGATCATCAGGAGTTTTGTAGTGCGTTGCCATCAGTACGCTGATGACACGCAGCTCTACTCCTTTTCATCTTCTTCAGGTGAGTCTGTCGACGTGCTGAACCGATGTCTAGCTGTGACAATGGACTGGATGAGAGCTAACAAACTGAGGCTTAATCCAGACAAGACTGAGATGCTGCTGGTGGGTGGTTCTCCTGACAGGATGGGGGATGTTCGACCTGTTCTGGATGGGGTTGCACTCCCCCTGAAGGAACAGGTTCGTAGCTTGGGAGTTCTTTTAGATCCATCCCTGTCACTCGAGGCTCAGATAGCCTCGGTGGCACGGGGTGCTTTTTACCAACTTCGGCTGGTGGCCCAGCTACGCCCCTATCTAGACAGAGAGAACCTTGCTTCAGTAGTTCATGCGCTGGTAACCTTGAAATTAATTACTGCAATGCGCTCTACATGGGGCTGCCTATGAAGACGGTTCGGAAATTGCAGCTTGTGCAGAATGCAGCGGCCAGACTGCTAACGGGGACCAGACGGTTCGACCATATAACACCGATTCTGGCCTGCCTGCACTGGCTGCCTATCTGTTTCTGGGCCCGGTTCAAAGTGCTGGTCTTGACCTACAAAGCCCTATACGGCACAGGACCACAATACCTGTTGGAACGCCTCCCCCGTTATGAACCTGCCCGTACACTACACTCATCATCAAAGACCGTCCTTCGAGTTCCTACTCATAGGGAAGCTCGGAGGGTGGCAACGCGGAAAAGGGCTTTTTCTGTGGTGGCCCCCGAACTGTGGAACGATCTCCCAGAGGAGATACGCCTGGCGCCATCGTTACTATCTTTCCGGTGCCAGGTTAAAACTCTTCTCTTCACCCAGGCTTTTCAACATGTTTAGTATGTGCTGATATTGTTTTAATTTTTAACATTTTAAACTTTTAATGTGTTTTTATATTGCTACACGTTTATTGTATTTTTGATGTTTCTTGTCTTGTGAACCGCCCAGAGCGCTTCGGCTATGGGGCGGTCTATAAGTTTAATGAAATAATAAATAAAATAGTAAACATGCGCCCTCAATAGTCCAATGACGGAGTCTATACATGCCACACATGCACAGACTGCAGGGTGCAGTGGAAGATCAGTCAACACATGCACAGATAGAGGGGTGCAGTGGACTGAGGTAGGCCAGTTGTAACATGCCCACGGTAGAGGGGAGCGGTATGACCTCAGGCAGCCAACATCTTTTTTCCCTTGTCTGTCTCTCTTTTCTTCTGTTTTTTTGTGTGTATATATACACACACACACACAAAATTCCTTATGATGTTTTTCCTTTTGTTCTCTGTTCCCTTCTTCTCTTAAATGGGAAGGGGAAGAAACAGGAGGTGAGCAGAGACAGTCAGGCATTGGTGGCACAGAGCAAGAAAAAACGTGGGGAAAATGACAGCCAAAATGGCGGACAGAGGGGTGAAACACAGCCAAACAAAATGGTGGCTCCTAACGGCAGGAAGGCAGCGAAACAAAATGGCAGCTCTGATGACTCTAAAGTTGCCTAATAAGATGGGGGGGGAAATGGCGGGAAGCCACTCAGTGATGGCCAGGTAGCCGTTGCTGGTCCTGGAGCTACCGTTGTGAGCCTCTAAAGACTCGCTGAAAGTGAAGCGAAGCAGAGCTGCAGCCGCGATCTCCAAGATTGAGGGGTGGTCCAGGAGCCACTCAGGGCAGTAGGTGAGGAGAAGCCACCACCGAGCCCGCTTGAACAGGGTGAGGTGGGAGTGGAACAGGGCCACAGCGCCGGCTCCAGAAGCCAGTTGGGCAGGAGGCGAAGAAGACGCAGCCATGGGCAGAGGGGCTGCCAGTGCAAGCACCAAGGCCAGTTGGGGTGGGAGGCAAGGAAAAGCCCCCGTCGTTGCCAGAGGGCCGCCACAATCTCGGAGAGGAGACGGGCAAGGACAGGAGTGATTGGAGTCACAGCCGAGAACTCTGAAAAGTACAGGCTGCAAATAATTGGAGCCAGGAAAATTGGGAGATGGGCAAGGCCAGGGACGATCAGACTCGCAGCCGCGAACTCCAAAGGTACAGTGTCAGAAAAAGGAGCTTGAAGAGCCACAGAAGCGAGCTCCGAGAGGCGGGCAGGGACGTGAAGGGAAGGGAAACTGTCCGGCCCCCACAAGAAACCCCTAGCAAACCCAGGGAAAACCCTTGAAAATGACCAAAAATATACCAACAAAATATACAAACTCCCAAGGAAAGAAGAACACTGAACAAGAGAAAAGACATGACTACCACAACAACGTGGAACAAACTCACAGAGCTAAGGATCCAACCTAGGACAAAGGCAGGAATGGAATGGGATCAAGCCGGAAGGAGCAGCCGAAGTCTTGACTCCCGTGCATTCCTGCCTTTGGACACTAGGTGACACTACTACCCACCTGATGGTATGCTACCTGGGGGAAATTTGAATTCTATGGAATGTAAATTGTAATGCAATATAATAAAATATAAGAAACAAAAGAAGCAATCAACATACAATAAAGAATCATAAAGCATCTAGCACAGCACATTCCAATTGCTACAATAGGCAGAAAAATCATTCAGTGGTTCGCCAGGACTATCAGGAATTTGCAGGTAGTTTGTGGGGGAAAAGGTTTGGGAACCACCAATCCAAACCACCCAACTTTGTGTTTGTCCTCCATATCAGGACTGCACGTTGTATTTTTAAGGTGGCTTGCAATCCTGGTTTGGAGGACAAGCCGAAGTCTGCCAGTTCAAATGTAACAGAGAGCTACAGGTTACACTAAACAGGATGGAATTAAATTGGAGCACACATGAAGGGCAGTGGCATGAAAACAGGGTTCATGCCCTCCAGATGTTGCTGGACTATAACTCCCATCAGCCTCAGCCAGAATGTCCAGTGGTCACGGATTATGGGAGTTGTAGTCCAACAACTTTGAGAAGATACCATACTGGCTACCCCTGCCAGAACTGCAAACAATGGCTTGACCTTATGTGTAAACCAGCTCCAAGGGTGATACAGAATTCGAATCTCTCATATCAGAGTCCAAAATTATCTAAGAGCTGCATCATGGTGGCTTCAGTTCCTCACAATACACACATCATATTATTAAACTGATACCAGCTGACCTGCCCATTTACTTACTGTTAAATTTTCATTTTATGTTCCTGCTATTAATGAGCGTGGAGATTTTAAGGAAAGCATAGCAGCAGCGATTCTTTTGCAATGATTCAACTATATTTGATATTGCTCTTTCATGCCCATTATGGTATTCAAGAGAGTCATTAAAAAGCACTGTGCTAACAACTTTACAGTAAGAATGTACAGCAAAAGTCTAATGTAAGAAATGGCTAAGTTTAAAGTTTTTTTTTAAAAAAAAAAAACAAAATACGCTGAAATCTTTAAGGAACAATCTTAAAGTTTAGTTTCACTTGTCTGCTGCAACTAATGATACTAATAAAATTTAAGAGTGTTTCTGGCATGCACTTTTAAGCATTAGTAACTCCCACTGTTTTAAAAAAGGATGAACACATTAGGTAATAATAAAACCTGAGTAGTAAGAATTTATCTTCAAAAGAAAAAGGGGCACTTGAGTTAATTGGTCTAATTTATTCATGGCACGACAGACTTATGCCAGAATTTGTTTAATGTGCTCCAGCTGTAGAACAACTCAACGTATGATTTTTGAAAAGACAGACAAAAGAAAGTAATTTAAAACTGATACCGAGAGGCAGTGGGTAAAAACATGAAGTGAATCAAACAGCTCAACCCAGTATCACTCACTCTTAACAGGCAGCTGCTCTCCAAGGCCTCAGGCAGGGATGTTTTCTTTGCCAGCCCTGCTGCCTTATAAGTGGAGATGTTGGGGATTGAGAACTGGAGAACCTCCTACATGCAAAACACATGTTCTGCCACTGAGTTATGGCTCTATACACTACACAAAACCCATCTGACACAACCCCTCTCACATCCATATCTAATAATTCAATGGTACAGAGTTAAATGATGGAAGAGGCAGTGATGGCAACCAACATGGATGGCTATTAATATATCATATGTTCAGTAGCAGAATTTTTTAAAATCTATATATACTTTTTAAAATGCAACATCCAGTACTGTTTGCGAAGAGTCTGATTATCTCACTATTCTTGATACCAATACACAGAGGATTAGAGAGAGGATGAAGGAGAAAACTTTTAGCTAGAATGAAAACCTAGCAAACCTCTTATAGTCTAGGTTACATTTCATAGTTGCCTTGTCAGACTACTGCATTAGCTCCTATGGGTGTTCAATGGAAAGGTATGTAGATGGGGCGTACTCCTGGATCCATTACTATTGCTTGAAGCTCAAGTGGCTTTAGTGGTGCGAAGTGACTTCCATCAGCTTCGATTGTTGCCCCAGTTGCACCCCTATCTGGGCAGGGATAGCCTAAATTATCTTATTTATGCTCTGGTAACATCTAGGTCAGACTACTGCAATGCATTATACTTGGGGCTGCCTTTGAAGATAGTTCGAGAACTCCAGCTAGAGCAGAATTTGGTGGCCAGATTTTTGACTGGGGTAAGTTGGTCCACACACCAATTCTGGCATGGCTGCATTGGACATTAATTAGTTTCCAGGCTCAATTCAAAGCGCTGGTTTGGACCTATAAAGCCTTATATGGCTCAGGACCTCAATAGCTCAAGGACCTCCTCTCTCTGGATGAACCAACCCGGACCCTGTGTTCGTCAGCAGAGTCCCTTCTTTGTGTACCTCCTCCACTGGAACCTGGAGAGTGGCAACACGAGAACAGGCCTTTTCAGTGGTAGCCCCCCAGCCATGGAATGCTCTTTCTAGGGAAGCACGCCTGGTGCCTTCTTTATTCATTTTTAGGTGCCAGGCAAAGACCTTCCTTTTCACTCAAGCCTTTGATGTATGCTGTCACACTTAGGTTTTTTCGTTTGGGTTTTAAGTTTTCTTATTTTTTAAATGTTTTAAAACTTGTTTTATACTGTATGTCTTCAAATCTGTTGCAAGTCTCCTAGAGACCACTGAGTATGAGGTGACTAACAAATGAAATCACCATCATCATTGGAAAGGCCACAGCTTGGTGGTAGGGCATCCACCTTGCAAGCAGAAGGTCCCAATCACGATCCCTGGCATCTCCAGGGAGAACTGGGAGAGACTTCTGCTTGAAACCCCGGAGAGCCATTGCCAATCAGTGCAGACAATACTGAGCTTCCTATCATTCCAGGCCATCACTTGACTGGGAAAGGGTGTATACTATTTTATTTATTTATTATTTGATTTATATCCCGCCCTTCCTCCCAGCAGGAGCACTATTTTCTAAATATTATTAAGGAGCAATATTTTCTTTGTGCCAGATGGTGAGAAGGAAAAGGAATGGAGCAGGTGGATGCATGACTGGCACTGTGACTTCCTACTCAAGAGCCCCCCCCCCAAGTATCATCTGGAGTTTCTCCCCTCAAATATCAGGCAACCCACTACTGGCAAACAGGAAGTTATATTTCTGTGGGTTTGTAAAGCACAATTGTTTGGGCTTTGAGAAATGCCTTAAGCCAATGATGCAAGTTAAATCATTATCAACACACTTTACTAACAAAATAGGAATCCTCTTTCTTACTAGGAAGAAAAAATCTGAGCCATCCGTGGTTTTCACGAGTATTTTAAAACCTTTAATGTTTTGAGAGTTCACAATGGAAAGCATTGTTACAAGAAGCATTAATGCTTTTACTGTCACTTCAAGAAGATTGATGGTGAAATAAAGTGACTAAGAATTATTTCATGACCAGGAAGCACTGCTCAGAAAAGGCTGTTAGAGACTTAAAAGTTATTAAGAATTGATATACAAACTGAAAACTGTGGACCTTTAAAGATATTTAATGTCCCTTTCTTTAAAAGGTTCCTTGACTGCCACTAAGTAGCCAGTTCTTCAAAATCTTCTAGAAACAAGGCTTGAGGACTTTCAATTATGGAGACGGGTTCGTATTACAGATTTCAGATTCCAGGCATTTAATTTTTTTTGAAAAATGGAAGTAGTAATTAATTAATTCTGCACCTCTTGAAAGTGTTTAAAGATAATGCAATAATGGGCAAGGGAAAAAAGCTTTATTCTGATTAGCAGCTGGCAATTAGTAAAGGCCGTATTTTGAACGGAGCAAGGATTGAAGCATTCAGCAACACTGGATCTACCTACCAGCTCAGTCGTGGGCAAGCAGACACACCGGCAAAGGGTTCTTTGACACCCTCTTCCCTGTTAGAAGTAACCTAGGCTTTAGCAGAGCCATCGTGCACCTCACCTGCTCACTCCTCTGAATCTGCCAAATATAGGCAAATAGGCACAGGCGACTGAGGTACCTGGAAGCTGGGAGGCCCTGCCAAAGCTTTTTGTTTATAGCAGCAGAGAAGGAACAGGTTAAAGAGCCCTTTAGCTGATAGGTTATACGGCAGAAAGTTTCTAAATTGCAAATGAGGGAGGGTATGCCAGGGTCCATATGTGAAGTCACTGGGATTTATATTGAGCACCCCTGCCCCCCGAATGATAGTTGCTTATCCTTATACTATATATTCAATGACAACAAGCCAATTGTTTTAAGACAAATAAATTAAATCACTGCATATAAAGGGGATAAATTCAGGATTAGTAAACTTGTTTGCCCATCATGCCATATTACAGTATAGAATATGCAGCAAGTAATCTGAGCAAATCAACCTGTTTGGGCCTCAAATCTCCCCTTCTGCTGGTGCTTCAAAATCCACTTCAATTACTCTTTTGGGGTGGCCTATATAATTGCATCCATCATCTGATCTTTGTTGCAGCTTTGGGGATGGCTTATCTTGGATCCCAGCCCCATTTTTAAGTTGTTCATCACCTGAGCCCAACTAATGCAATTGCAAATTCAGGGTTTCCGTAGCATTTAGGACACTGCTTATTTGGCATTTGTGGAGGAGTTGTATTAGTTACTGTGGGAACTAAGTGTGGGATCTAGGTTCAAAAGGTTCCAGATAGGCTCACCAGTTTTCTGTTTTTGAGCTGACACCTTTGGGGTCCACATAATTAATTCCTTGGGAGCTACTTTACTCATTGGTTGCTCCAGGCAATCCTTTTCTTCCTCATTTTTCTCAGCTGGCAAATACTCTTGAGAGACTATGGATCTTTGGAAGCTTAGATGGATGTACTACCTGAACATTAGGGTTTAGTTGGAGTGGAAGTTCTGAAAAAGAAGCCATCAGCTGATCTTCCAAGGGCTCAGCAGGTGCAAAAATATGCATAGGGGGCACAGAGTTTTGGTTATGAAACGGTAACACTTCCTATTGTTAGTTGTCTGCTGCTGTATCTGGATTCTCCCAACCAATGAGGTCAAATCTAATTGGTGTATCTATTCTACCCTGAGCTGCCTCAGGAATTTATGTACTCATTGCTTGGATGTGTCTTTTAATCACCAAAGGCGACTAAATGAGATCCTTGAAGACCCTACCTACCATTAATCCTCTATAAAATAATTTGCAATCACTTTCAATCAAATGTTAAAACTAAGAATACTTTCTAGTTTTTTTAAAAAAAATAAGACATATAAGATCAATTGCTCTGCTGCAGAGATTTAATAAATTAAAAATCTTGCATTTCCTAGTAAATCGATTCAGTGTCACAGGATTTTCGTAATATCAGTCAGAATCCAAAGGCCTTTTTAGGCTTATGGAAAGACTTTGACCTACAAGGTGGAATTTAACTCTTTGAAAAGTTAAAACATGTCATATACATGCTGTAAACCACCCAGAGAGCTTTGGCTATGGGGCAGTATATAAATGTAATAAATAAATAAATATGAAACTGATTTTAACACCCCCTCCCCAATTTCAAATGTAATTTGCTACATGGCATAGGGTGACTGCTGTTTATAAGCCTGCCCTGAAAATAAGTCTACAAGGTACATGAATCCAACAGGCATCAACAAATCCACTTGCCAATGGACCAACGCCCCAATCATCTGGGGAAAAGGATGGCTAGAGGTTGCATTCTCACCCTGCAGCTTGAAGGTGGTAAGAAATACCAGAAATACCTTTAAAGTGGTTCTTATCCAAAATCTCAGCACAAGTGGGGTAAGACATGACCTCTGTCCACCCCTCTCTCTCCCCCTCTGCATATGCCAGAAGATCTCCTTTCACTTGTGCTGGGCTATGGAGAATTAAAGAACCAACACTTGGGGATTCTCTCTCTCTGTCTCTCTTCATTTTTATCTTCTCCATATCCCAGCACAAATAAGGGAAATCTCTGCCTCCCCTGCAAACCCTCTACGTGTGCAAGAGGACTTGGATGGGGAAAGCACAAATTGAGTCTAGTTAGCAAGCCACACCAACGCTCGTGGATCTCAGCCAATTCTCTTTTCCATTTTATGGACGACAGGCTCATTAATGGTGATTAGGTATGATAGCTAAATGGAATTCTGTGTACCAAGGGAGTGTGCCAGCTGCTGGGAGTGGAAGAAGTAACAGCACGAAAGAGCTATTGTCTTGATACCCTGCTTGTAGCATTCTGGAGGACTGGTTGGCCGCTTTGTGAATCAGGATATTCAAGGAGGTCCATCTGATGGCCTGACCCATCAGGTATTCTTATTTCCTTAAATTACAAAACATCTCTGCCAACCACGTGGAGCCAATTCTTGAAGTGCTACAGGTGACAAGCTATTTGCAAGCCTGGTCTAAAGCTCCCCTGGGCTCTTGGAACTAGTATACAGACCTTTGGAACATACCCACTAGATCTAGGTCATAATATACTAGCAGACTTTCACCAACAAGCCCAGTTGAAAACTAAAACTAGGGTTTATAGGGGTCAATATGATTTAGTCAAAACTCTCGTTTTGATTAACTTCCCCTGAAAAACAATGAAGAATTGTTATATGCAGCATTAAACTGAGTAGTGAAATTGTTTAAAATGGGAAGAGTATCCTGATTCATTAGTATACCCACTATTAATTTCAAAGGTCACCTCATCCATATTATTGTGAAATGTGTGAGATAGTTTCCTAGCAACAATATTGTGACTTTACAACCTGTTTTATAAACATGAATTTGCATTATAAGCTATTCAATCCACATAAATGGAAAATACCAAAGTAACTCATGCACAGGTTGCATTTAGTGACCTATTCATGTTGGCATGCCACAAGGCTGCCTAGGCAAAGGTAACACTGGGCATTTTTTCAGAGGACAAGGCAGAATAGTTTCACATTCCAGAAACAACTTGGGTATAATTTTTAGCCTCTAATATGCTTTTGGACTAAAACACTAACTCTATCACTGCTGGTACAACACAAATGTAGTTTATTTCAACTGGTGGTTTGTATGGCACCTGTGAGGGCATGAAGAGCCAGTCATCACTACCACCTGGACACCCAGGGAAGTTAGCATTACTCTGCTCTTGCTGCCCCACAAGTTGAGTTCACAGGAGGACATTTCATTCTAAATGGACAACTGGATCTATACTATATCTCCTGCTATAGGCCAGGTGGCTCAGTTTGCACCTTCATCCTAGAGTACAGCTGTACCCTCTGAGCTTCTAAAGACACTCGTTATCTGTCCCTACTAAGCAGGCACCCATCCAAACAATTCCTTGTGGCCCAAAGTGTGGGACATTGTTGAGTTTGCACTGCTTTGTGTTGTACAAATCCCTGGGGAGCTTTCCAATCGATAGCTGCTGCTTCTGCCCCCTTTCTCCCAAGAAGAGAACCCACACTCTGATGACTGTCATCAACAGTCATTGACCAGAAAAGTCTGCCACAGGCACACATCCATGCTTCTCTAATACCCGTGTGCTTGACTTTAATCGTAAGCCAATTTTGGCTGAAAAGAATAGCATAAATAAAGCAAAGTTTTAAAATCTGGCAAGAAGTTAAGAAGTTTAACATCTTAATCTCATCATGTCTCACTTCCAACCATTACGATTGCAAGAATTAATTCCCTATGCTATAAAGAAGCTGCAAACTGATGACCAACACCTGCTGGGAGTTTGGATTTATGAAATCACATATCCAAGCGTCAGTTACACTTTTCCCTTTGTGCTCAGCTTTTATTTATTTACAGGACTTAAGTCCACTCTAACAGAGCACCTGAGGTAGCATTACCATACAATAAAAGCAATACAAAAATACTATTAAAACTAAATTACAGCAGAGGAAGAACACCACACCTGGAAGGCTAAAAAGCATCAAGAGAAGACAAGTCAAATAGTTGCTAAAAAGAAAAGAAAGGTCTTAACTTGGCAGTGAAAAATCACAGGAGATAGGGGCAAAAGAGGGAGACAGTTCCACAGTTTGAGTGCAGCTACAGAGAAGGCCCTTTCTCTTACTTCCACTAGCTGTACCTCATTTGGTAGTGGAACATGCAGCAGGGCTTCTTCAGCTGATCAAACTGGGTAGGAAAGGAGATGTTTTTTAACCTAGCCCTAACCTTCTTAACGGGCTTCAAAAGTTAATGACCAGGATCTTAAAGGCACCTGCAAAGAAGCCACTCGTGAGTAAAGATGATAAAGGAGTAAAAGTAACATGCTCCCTAAAATTGGCTCCGGTCAACACGCTTGCAGCAGTATTTTGTACAAGCTGAAGTTCTGAGCACCTTTTAAGCATGTTAATGGAAGAAAAGGCTATCAATGGCTACTAGCCACGATGGTTATCTTCTATTCCCACTGTTGGCAGCTTTATATCTCTGAATGCCAGTTGCTAGTAATCACAAGTAGGGACAGTAGCTTTTGCACTCATATTCTGCTTGTGGGCTTCCCACAGGCATCTGGTTGGCCACTGTTCAGAACAGGATGCTGGGCTAGATGGGCCACTTACCTGGTCCTGCAGGCTCTTGAGTAGCCGCACATACAATTAATTAAAGCAACCTATGCTTTATTATTGTACTAATGGTTGCATGTTGCTATAGTCTGTGTTTTGCCAAGATAACATGTGACATAGATTTTACAAGTGAATTTACTGGAGCTGGTTTCTCCTTTGTTGGCTGACCTACTCAAGTCCCCAGGAATGTAACATACCAAATAAGATGTTACACTGTTGCTTCCTACTTTTATCAGCCTACCTTTGAGCTGTCACTGGCCTCTTTCTGAAGAAAGAATTGCTTCTTAAATTCATAGTAGGCATTGTACTGGTGCCAAGGCTGCAGGAACTCAAACCTGTTAAGAAAGGAACAAAAACGTAATTTGTAGAAAAACACACCCCACAATAGCAACCATCATTTACTATTCTACTACTCCAGGCGCTGGAAAGCTATTTGATATTCTGAAATATAATAACTTATGCCTAAATGCCCAGAAGATATACATTCAGAATCACAAGATTCTTAGGCAATAAAGCTTTATCATTAACTTCAAGTAGTCCCTTGAATTTTAATATATGGAATTACAACATATTACTCCAACAGCTTTCTTTGTAAAGGAGACTGTCAATAAGAGAAGGACAAGCTGTTCACTTACACCATATCATAAAATGAAGTAATTAAGAAAAAAGGCACTTGCACTCACCTTGGATCATTCTTGGCACGGACACTGGTCTCAAATTTAATCCCATTCCTAGCAACATATTCAGCAAGCTTGTCAATCACGGGTTGGATGTCCGGGGGTGGGGGAATGATGGCAACCACAGAAGGAATCGTGCTGAAAAATGTTGGCAGTTTATTATTTACATAGGCAGAGAACATAACATGCAGCCATAATAAACTACCGATGTTTAAGTTATGAAATATTCAGTGCCCAAAAGTGACTTTTTTTTAAAAAAAAAGCTAGAACTATGTCTACTGGATTAGAAAAATCCACATGCTGCACACAGGCAAACATTTAAAACATTATGCACATCTGTGTTAAGATCACTAGATGTGAACAATTTATTTTGGCACCAAGATTTGTGACTTTACAAATTTTAAAAGCTTTTCAATCAGGGTGCCAGATAGCAGGGAGTGGGAGAAATCCAAAGGCCTTTTTTATAAACCATTCTGATTTCACAACGTCCATCAGAAAGTAGCCATATACTTGAATCTTTTCTGTGTAATCATGAGGACTGGCAACTTGCTTCAATCCAAACTTACAATGCATTTTAGAACAAATTCTTTGTCATACATGCTGATGTGCACCATATACACAATTCCAATTAATTTTACAATGTCATTTGTCTGATATTCCATTCTTATACAATTGTAAAGAACATTTAAAGATCATTCAGAATAAATATTAAGATTAAAAGAAGGTTGGAACACTTTTTTTAAAAAGCAGTACTGGCATAATCACTGACAGATTTTAAACTGATGAGAACCTAAACAAAAGCCCACTCCTTTTGCATTGTTAATGACACACAGCTTATTGTTTTGCTAAATTACACACTGTCCAAACAGGGATCAATTTCCAACAAGAAAACATTAGTATTTGGAACAGATTTCAGATAACAATTAATTAGCCAAGTATTTATAATGGAACTACAGCTAAGTTGAACTAAACAAAATAAAGGCAATTGCACTACAAGCCACTGTGGTGAAAAATGTTTTCGTGTTCTGAAAAGATTAATTTGAGACTTTGAAAGAAGCATTTCTAAACAAAATTATAGAATGCCCTTGAATATGACGCGCACAAACTGAATGCAGACACCAAAGGTATGCTGATCATTTAGCACTTTTCCCTTAGAGACATGCCAAAGCCCAAGCCTCTTTAGGAAGCAGTGAGACATCCTTTCATTTCAGCTGACTTTTAAATTATTACTATATTAACAAAACACGAAAACATACTTTCAATGTATATCAAATAACAATTAGCAAAAAACCCCACGATGACATGTTTTCACATCTGGTTTTGCATTAGTAAAAACCACCAGTGGCCATGAACCTGGAAAAAAAGAAAGAAAAGTGGAAGACTAAGAAGTGGTTCACACTTCTCTCTCTCTCCCCCCCCCACATGCCCCTTAGGTGTCTATGGGACTGCCACTGGTCTTATAAGCTGGGAAGCATCCCTGTGGGTTCCCAGTTTCTTCAGTTAGGGGAAGGATATGTAAATCATTATATTTAATTTCTACACTGCCCTTCCTTCTAAAGAAACCCAAGGTGACCGACACACAAATAATAAAACAGTTAAAATATCTTTTTTTAAGAACTACCAACAATTCCAATACAAATGCAGACTGTATTATCTGAGTTATTGTGCAGCTCAATAATAATAATAATAGACACCACACTCATAAACAACAGCAGTTGCATTCAGAGTCCTCACATGGAGTTGCCACTTTGAATAAATAGAGGAGAGGGATCAGTGCTGCCTGAGGGCTTACATGCTTCTCAAGGAGTTGTGTGGAGGCTGCCACAAAGTATTAACAGACCAAATGAGAATCAATAGTACTTCCAGTTATCTTAAATAACTTATCAAAAAGCAGCCTTCCAGCGTAAAAAAACTAAACCAGTTGGGAGACCCTGTTTGTTTTTAAATGCACCCACTTTCCTTTCAGATACAAAATGAGCATCCTTTGCTTTATTGCAATTTATGTGTTCATCAGAAAGTTGTTGAGGAGAGCATGGTGGATTGTTTTAATAATAAACTATATAACTCAGTTGAAACATTTTTGTATTTTACTTGCAGACACAGTACAGCTTTATAACAACCAGTGAGCTAAACCAGGAACGGAAACTCGTGCCCCTCCAGATGTTGCTGGACTACAAAGCCCATTAGCTCCAGCCAGCATGGTCAGAGCTGATAGGTATTGTAGCGCATCAACATCTGGAGAGCACAAGGTTCCCCATCCCCAGTCTAAATAAATCACCTTACCTACTTGCTATATATACAGTTCAAGTTTGTTACCTAACCTGAGCCTTCTGGATGAGGTGGTCTGAAAATGTAAATGCCGGGAAGGGAACCTAAGCAACACCTGGGGGATTTTTTTAATTTGATCAGCAGGCCTCCATGCAATATCCTATACATTTATTTATTTAAGTTTTATTTATTTATACCATTTATATCCTGCTCTTCCTCCAAGGTGGCATACAAGCATGGCACTCCCCTGCTCTCCCAGCCTGACACTCTTAACCACCACACCACACTGGCTCTCATCCTGCTCTCTGGCCAGAAACGAACAAAAGGCTCCCAAGGACAGCTTACAGATCTCTACACAACAGTCCCGCCCTGAAGCTTACATTCTTTTTTTTTTTAAAAGACACAAAAAGAAAATGGACTGTGAGCAAGGAGGAAATTTTGGGCTGCTTCTGCTCCCCACCCCAAATGGCAAACAGCTTTGGTTTCCTTTCAAAAGCTGTTTGTCATGCAGTTAGGGTGAGGGGTTGTATCCAATGTTAGTCATGTTCAGAGTAAACACACTGAAATTAATGAACATGACTTAACTTGGGTCCATTAACTTCAGCAGGTCTACTCTTAATAGAACTACAACCTGTGATTACTATAAACCAAGTCTCCTTGGGAGTGGGCAGCTAGTTGTGTGATTTGCTGAATCCTGGCTATAAAACCTGATTTTGCTCAAAGCCAAATTGAAAACAGGCAGCCGGGGGGGGGAGGGGGAGGGATACCTTGTGGAATTAGTTGTGGCAGGTATTACTCCACTAGTGTCGTCTGTCGCCTCTGAAGATGGTGGTGGCGTAGTGCCAGGAGGCGGAGGAGGTGCTGTTATTGTGGCTACTCCTGTAGTGCTAGACACGGTCACTCCTGCTGGTAGTGCGTTGTAATAAGTTGCCATGTCAATTCCTGGTGGCGGAGGGGCAAGGCAGTACGATCCGTCTGGCAGCATGTAGTAACTGTAATACATGGCTGCCACGGTTGCTGTAAAAAGAAGGTTTATGATCAACGCTTCAGGCAGTTTGAGGAGGAAAGAAAAACTCACACAGCAACACAGATTCCACAGCCCATCCCCTGCACTGTTGCCACAAGTGGAGCGTCACATTTCAAACCTCCTAATGTGTTATCCATTTTTGTGTAGAAAATGAGAAACAGCATTCTGTCAACACATTTGGGTGAAATGAGGCAGACACATCCAAGGCCAAATGGAAACAGCAGCAGGATGAACACAGAAGTGGAAAGATATGAAAAGAACCTTTAAAACGTGCAATTCTTCCCTTCACAACTTTAGAATTCGCTTTTAGGTAAATTAAAATCAAGCTTGCCTGATTAAAATTAGGAAAATGCAGTAGCTTTCTATGAAGAATTGCTTTCTTTCGGACCAGAGAAAGCAGCTCTCAGAGACTTCAAATTTCAACAGGACTGTAAAATGTTTTTACTGCTATAGTTGAGCCTTCTCAGCATCTTTAAATTTTGCATCAAGTAAAGATGCTTAAGCTGCCCAACATGAACAATTTTGTATAACCTATTAAACATAATCCGTGCTTGGCAGGCACGGAGAGGGGGCACTGAAGCTCTGTCTTCAACTACTGGAAATCTTTCCGCCATCCCAGCATCTGTTTCAGAAAGTCTGTCTTGCACACTTTCAAGAATGCCTTCACAGCGTTCAAAACTTGCTTTGTATTTGATTATCTACTATATATTTTGGAAACTTGTTCATCTGATCGCTGTGCATTTGAGCACCTCTTAACATATCGTAACCAAATTTTGCATGATGGTTCCTGAAATCAAGGAGCAGGTTTTTGTCTATGTCTTGATACAATTGGACATCATTTTGAATGAAGATGTACAAAGGAAGCTGAAATGACGACATAGCCTTGATTACCACTTTCAGTTAATGTTTTTGTACATCTAGGACAGAAATGTAGTAGCTACCAATGTTAAGCCTAGTGATTACCCGCAGGACTGTTATCATCCCTGTTCCTACCTGTAAAAAAGGAAAGGAATAAAAATATCTTGGGTAGCAACTCCCTGCCAACAGGATAGCGAGCTGCTAGGAAGTAACCGTATCAGCCAGCCCTTTGGGTTTAAAGGCCTATGCTTCTCAGTTCAGCATTTTGGATGCTTATGAGAGGAGCTGGACAAATGATTAGACTGGGGAGGATAAGCAGCAGGTTAAGAAGCAGAAATCACTTGTGAAATTAATGGAGTCAACTCACATCAAAGCCAGTTTGCAGAACCAAAGTTACCACAGTAAAGGGTTTGAAATGCCTACACTTCTGAGGATTCTGGAGGTGATCAAGGGCACACCCAATTTGTGTGGGAGAACAGGTAGGCACACTGGGCCTATCTTACAATGTCCCCAAATGTACCCTCTAGGACATGTCCAGTATTCCCCTGGAGCTAAGCATAGAAACAAAATATTAGTAATGGTCACAACTTTTCAGGGAAGATTGTACACCGATGCTGACCCTTTCATCAACGAGCCCAGGGTTTATTACAGTTTGTTCCTGCAATTTGTTTCTAGAGGAATCCACAGAATTCTCAGTAACACAAAACTATACAATTGTGCACCCCAAAAAGAAAGTGGACAGCTAATGCCCCTGGTGAGTTAAATATAGTCACATTTCAGGACTCAGCCAGAGAGAAGGTAAAGAGGATGGGAAACTACGTGTCCAGTGTCAAAGCGTGACATGACTATAATCTTAAAATATTCAGATTTGCAACAATTTTGTTGTTTACCATCACTGCTGCCTGTGATACAGCAATACCAATTTAAAATAGTTCAGCTGTTTGTGAAATAATCACCTTGCTGTCGTGAATTGTGACAAGTCTGCATAATTCATGCATTCCACAGGCACAAAAAAAACGATGAAGATCTTTACTCCCAAGACAAAAAAGCCCCTTCAAGTTCACAGCTGTTAATGTGCTAGTCATTTAAATATATATGTAGAAATCCCTCAAGATCCTCTGTGGCGCAGAGTGGTAAGCAGCGGTAACGCAGCCAAAGCTCTGCTCACGGCCAGAGTTCGATTCCAACGGAAGGAGGAAGTCGAATCTCCGGTAAAAGGGGTCGAGGTCCACTCAGCCTTCCATCCATCCGTGGTCGGTAAAATGAGTACCCGGCATATGCTGGGGGGGGGTAAAGAAAGGCCAGGGAAGGAACTGGCGATCCCACCCCATACATACGGTCTGCCTAGTAAACGTCTCAAGACGTCACCCTAAGAGTCGGAAACGACTCGCACTACAAGTGCAGGGACACCTTTTACCTTTAGAAATCCCTCATTTATGAGCCATCACCTGAGTATGCCACTGGTTCTCAAACTGTGTAACAGGGAGACTCCCCAAATCATGGAGAAAATGTGTGTGAGTTCCAGTTTCTTTGCAGACACATGTGCATAACACACAAGCGTTGCGAGTGGTACTAAACATGTAGCCCTGCTCTAGATTATAGACAGCAATACTACACACACAAATAATGCTGCTCCTCACCTGTAAACTCCCTTGGCTGGACAGCATGTGCACACTTATTTTGCTTCTGTAGATCAGTAAGTAAGAAAGCCAAGCCATGCTGGCTACTGGAACAATTGGCTATCAAATCCACCTAAAATTTGTTGACCCCTTAAGAAAATAAGACCCTGCTGGATCAGGCCAATGGCCCATCTAGTCCAGCATCCTGTTCACAGTGGCCAACCAGATGCTTATGGGAAGCCCACAAGCAGGGCATGAACACAAGAATACTCTCCCCTCCTGCAGTTTCCAACTACTGGTATTTAGAAGCATACTGCCTACAACTGTGGAGGGAGAATATAGCTCTTGGAAGCACAAAAGCAAATCTTAAGTGCAACAGTGCTCTTGCCACTTTTGATTCCCTGCACCTTGGGTTCACAGCCTCTGACAGTGGAGGCTAGTACCTATTGACAGCTTTATCCTTGGCTGTAAGACCCTCTTCTTGGCTGTAAGACCCTCTCCCTGCTTGCTAGTCTTTTTCCACCTGGCCTGGAAGGGTGGGGCCTTGACTGACTATAGCTATAATAGGTATCATTACCTGAAGATGCCAGAGACCATCTTGGCCGTAAGACCCTCTCCCTGCTTGCTGGCCTCTTTCCACCTGGCCTGAAAGGGTGGGCCCTTGACTGACTGCAGCTGTTAAAGGTATCACTACCTGAAGATGCCGGATACCACTTTGACTGTGGGGTGTTGTTTAGGGACTTCTGTTTGGGTAAAAGTTTAATTTCTGATGGTTGGTTTTTTGTTTTGCTGTTATTGGGATTATGCTTCTGTATTTTATTGTTGGATTTTATTAGGAATTATGATGTATCAATTTATTGTATGTTTTTATGATGTTTTTGTTAGCTTATTACAGTGAGTTGTGTAACTTTTTTTTCTGTTCATGTTGTAAGCCGCTTTGTGCTTAAATTGTTATGGAAAGGCGGCATACAAATAAACAGTGATGATGATCCTTTGTGAATTTGTCTCATCCTCTTGTAAAGCATTCCAAGTTGGTGGTCATCTTATATGAGCAGCTTCCCATAAAACCCCTTCAGATAAAATAGTCTTGAAAATTTATTCTGTACCATATTTTTGTTTCAATACTGAGCACTCTCCTTCTGAAAAGCATTTATTGCTTTTTCTTCATTTTCTTTGCTCACAAATTCTGCTGCTTTGTTTTCTCTCCTATTGTTGCTGCTGAATTAAGTCATTTTGTTTATTGTTTTAATATGAATTACTTTTACAGATGTCTTTTATATATAGCTGCTCTGAAGGCCCTTTTCGGGCCCTTACAAAGACCAAATCTTTCCCAAAGCAGAACTCCCTGAAGTATTCTACCCTCATTCTCTCTCCTGTATGAATCACTTCAATCTACCTTTATGGTTCCTCTTTATCCAAGCCCCAAACATTCTTGACCATCCATATAAAGGTATTTGTAGGGTTGATATGGATGCTGATGCAACTTGGTTGACCCAAACCAGTTCTCATATTTGAACGAAACATGCACCACTTTTACAAAGGCTCCAAACTAGCACGGCAACAAGCAATATAGTTAGGGTAGCTCAATTATAACGCAACCTTTGGCAGTTCAAAGAGGAAGTACTGGCTAAAGCCTATGCTTTCAAAAATCTCAGGCAATATCTCAGGCACACTCACAGTGCAAAACAAAATGCTAAATAAATGATATAAAGAGAGCAGACATCTAGTGGAAACCAAAACTATTCTAGAAAGAAAACCTGAAGAGCTAAGCCACATTCACATGATCAAATCCTGGTCTAATAAGCCAGACATGGGCAAGCTGCCTCACAAAACTCCTTTTGCTGCTGCTTTGCTCCTTCCTTTGTGCAAGCTGCGAAACAAACCCAAAAGCCAGGATTCCGAAGCCAACTTTAAACCATGGCCAGGGTTTGATTATAAGAATGTGCCAAAGAAACACTCTATTTCAAAGAAGCCATCGATGCACATTTATACATAAAATGGTGGCTCATATAGCGTAGGCTGCTCTAAACAGAAATTCCATGGATAACCTGGTGAGCCAATGTCATAAACCAATGTCACATGACATGACAAAGTAGGAGAGGGGCCATCTCTCAGTAGTAGCTTGCACTCAGGAAGTCCCAGGTACAACCCTGGCATCGCCAGTTAAAAGGGTCTGATACCACATGATGATCCCTGCCTGAGATCATGGAGAGCAAGTGACAATCCAGCGTAGACATTGTGGGAGATAGATAAATATTCTGGCCTGGTATGAGGCAGCTCTCTATATCCTAATACAGGAATTTGTGGCTCTCCATGTTGATGGACTCCAATTCTCTTCAGTTGCAGTATGTCCAACAGTGATGCGAGTTGTAGTCCAGCAGCATCTGAAAGGCCACAGGCCTCTCCCACACACCCCCATGCAACCCCACATTTTTTCTAACAATTTTATTTTGAAAATAACTACTACTGCTACTACTCTTTCTCTATCAAATGAGAATCCTGCTTCATCTGCTATTTTGTGGGTGTTAAAATGTCTGCCTTTTAAATATAACATGGGTTATGGTTTTGGAAGTAAGCTGGCTCAAAAATATAGGTCATACGGTTCATCCTATTTGCTTTAATATAACTTGAGTTACTGAAAAGTGATCCTGTAGGGACCCTAAAAGGTCTATGTGCACTTTGATATCAAATCTTTCATTTATCAGTTACGATGAGTTTCTTATCCAAAACGATCTAATTATTTCAACAGAGTGATTGCTGCTTAAGGCTTTTCCTGCTGATAATCTACATTCTTTTAAAGGAAGGGATATGGTGTCACAAGAGAGCGATCCTTACCCAGCATCTTAAAATAAATTGAATGTATCTATACAAAATCATCTAGAAACTTTATTTTGAGAGATAAGCAAAAGGTCAGCCTTCAGCAGTTATGTTTACAAGCTTGTCAAGGTAAGATGCAGACAGAAACAATTTGCTTCAAAATGTAATAATGCTACAACTTTGCCTGGAAAGAAAGAATGAGGCTCTACACTACTGAATTCCTGAAGAACCAGTTTTTCCCTCAAAGAAAAGGCAGTAGCCACCACACTAAAATTTACTAAGATAAATTACCTTTAAAAAAAAAATCAGAAGAAATAGTTATCAGTAGCCTATGCATGAATGTTTTAAGAACACATTTTAAAGTAAACTAGTTCATTCTTTCACATCTTAACAGTAGAGAAATAAAGTTCCCAGGACTTGAGAATTATTAATAACCACAAGAGTTCTTATCTAAGATATGTGAAACACTTTACAGAAACAGATAAAAACACCTTAAAATATTAGATACATTGTGGAATAATCTGGGATAGTAACCTGCAAGTGTTAATTCAAATTCCATCTGTAAGGATGGACCAAATTAGAGAAATCTCTTAATTTTATATGTCTTTATTTTAAAGTGGTAATCATAAAACTAGAAGCTAAGATAATGGAGAAGGCATTGAAAACATTTCTAGGGAAAAGCTACACAGTATTATGCCAATAAAAACCCACATTTATTTGTTTTCATTTAAAGCATTTCTAGACTGCCCTTCATCAAATTGCTTCTGGGGCAACATACAACATATACTATTTCTTGTTTAAGCAAGCTCTTTCCAATCTGTGAGGTCTCCATGAGAATTTTAAGCCAACCTAGAAGCTTCCCAGAAGCCTGTCATCTTAAAAGCAAAACAAAATCCAATGCTAAGAATCTGAAATACAAGTTTCAGCACCATGCAGAGAGCTTTAAAACTGAAAGGCATGCAGAAAGAAATCAAGCGTTTTTCCATTCAGATTTCTAAGCAATGTAATTGCAGAACACATTTTCATAATAACTTGACAGGTAACTTCTGTCACATGGACAAAATCACAATCAACAGACTTGTGGGAAAACAGGGCATCGCCAGCTACCAACTACTGTTCGGCAGTTGAAAACACAAGCCAACATTGGTTGCAAATTAAGTTCCTGGTGAGAAGTACTACGCATTACAAGAACATGGATGTCATTTGGCTGTTAAGAGGCAAATGCTAATGAAAGGATAAACTTTTGTAAGCATGCCTAGGACCAGTCAGGAAACAAAATATTTCTCTAAGACTTTATGTATTATATGTCAGTTTCTCATGTATTTTGCCCATATCATTAAGTAGGATAGCTGCTCTTCAGTAGTTCACATACTGTTTCTGGCAAATGACTGCAACCAGCCCTGAGCCCATGGGAGTAACACAAGTTATAAACAACAGCCAACTCATCTTTCTAGTCTTATTTTCTGAAAGATCAGATGCAGTACTGTGGACGAGGAGGCTTGGAGAGAGCAACTTCAAAGCAAAGGCTCTCCAAGATTTAAGAGGAAAGTTAAACCCATTTATCAAGGGCAATGCAATTGCATATGACAAGCCCATACACTGTGGATTTGTTCAATGTTCAATTTGTTCCACGATTTGATTGTGGAGAAGGGTGCCGACCTTGTGTGTATTACCGAAACCTGGGTGGGTGAGCAGGGAGGAGTTGCTCTTTCCCAGCTTTGCCCACCTGGGTATTCGGTGCAGCACTGTGGTAGATCTGAGGGCCGGGGAGGCAGGGTTGCTGTGGTCTATCGGAGTTCTTTCTCTCTCACTAAGCACCCTGTCCAGACGGCGACTGGTTTGGAGTGTCTTCATCTTGTGCTGGGCCAAGGAGACAGATTGGGAATACTATTGGTGTACCGCCCACCTTGCTGCCCAATGGCTTCCCTAGCTGAGCTGACGGAGATAGTCTCGGAGGTATTGTTGAGATCCCCCAGACTTGTGGTACTGGGGGATGTCAACATTCATGCCGAGGCTGTCTTGTTCGGGGCAGCTCAGGACTTCATGGCCTCCATGACAACCATGGGGCTGTCTCAAGTTGCTACTGGCCCGACGCATGTATCAGGACATACTCTTGATTTGATCTTCGCCACTGGTCATGGAGATGGTGATCTGAGGGTGGGGTATTTTTCATCTACTCCATTGTCATGGACAGATCACCGCTTGCTGAGCTTTAGACTCACGGCAACACTTTCCCTCTGCAGAGGTGGGGGACCTATTAAGTTGGTCCGCTCCCGGAGGCTTATGGATCCTGTTGCTTTCCAGAGCGCTCTGGGAGTTTTTCCGGCTGATAGCACTGGTGCTCCTGTCGAGGCCATGGTCGATCTGTGGAATGCGGAGATGACCCGGGCCATTGACATGATCGCTCCCGCACGCCCCCTTCGGTGCAGAACTCAAACAGCACCGTGGTATACCCCGGAGCTGAGAGTGATGAAGCAAGAGAGAAGGAGGCTACAGTGCAGGTGGAGGCAAACTCCTGACGGACGTAGTCATTCTTTGGTGAGTGCTTCCACTAAGTTGTATGTAAAAGCGGTTAGGGCGGCAAAAAAGTCATATTTTCCTGCCACCATTAGATCATCTCTTTGCCGCCCAGCGGAGCTTTTTAGGGTGGTACAAGGGATTTACATTCTGGCCCTCCTGATACTAAGGAAACATCGGAAGCTCACTGCAACGAATTTGTGGAGCACTTCCAGGATAAGATTGCTTGCATCCGTCGGGACTTTGACTCTGATGTTATGACAGATGACTCCACTGAAGTGTCCAGAGCGCGGTCTTGTCCTTCATTGTTGGATGAGTTTCAGTTGGTACAGCTCGAGGAAGTGGACAAGGTGCTTGGAATGGTGCGGGCGACCATGTCTGCCCTTGATCCTTGCCCATCTTGGCTGGTGAAGGCCAGCAGGGCTGTAACCACCGGCTGGGCCAAAGAGGTGATAAACACCTCCTTGAGAGAGGGAGTAGTCCCTGGTAGTCTCAAGGAGGCAGTAGTGAGACCTCTTCTAAAGAAACCTTCTTTGGACCCAGATATTTTGAACAACTATAGACCGGTGGCGAATGTCCCTTTTTTGGGCAAGGTCCTGGAGCGGGTGGTCGCCGGCCAGCTCCAGGCGCTCTTGGATGAAACCGATTATCTGGATCCGTTTCAATCCGGTTTTAGGCCTGGTTTTGGCACTGAAACAGCCTTGGTCGCCGTGTATGATGACCTTTGTCGGGAGAGGGACAGGGGGAGTGTGACCCTGTTGATTCTCCTTGATCTCTCAGCGGCATTTGATACCATCGACCATGGTATCCTTCTGGGGAGGCTCGCGGAGTTGGGAGTTGGGGGCACTGCTTGGCAGTGGCTCTGCTCCTACTTAGCGGATCGTCGCCAGAAGGTAGTGCTTGGGGAACATTGCTCGACACCCTGGACTCTCCATTGTGGAGTCCCTCAGGGGTCGGTCTTGTCCCCCATGCTCTTTAACATCTACATGCAGCCTCTGGGTGCAGTCATCAGGAGTTTTGGAGTCCGTTGCCATCAGTACGCTGATGACACGCAACTCTACTTCTCCTTTTCACCTTCTTCAGGTGAGGCTGTTGATGTGCTGAACCGTTGCCTGACCGCGATAATGGACTGGATGAGAGCTAATAAACTGAAACTTAATCCAGACAAGACTGACACACTGTTGGTGAGCTCTTTACCTGCCCAGATGGTGGATGTTCATCCTGTTCTAGATGGGGTTACACTCCCCTTGAAGGAACAGGTTCGTAGCTTGGGGGTCCTTTTTGACCCTTCCTTGTCGCTTGAGGCTCAAGTGGCCTCGGTGGCACGGAATGCGTTTTACCATCTTCGCTTAGTAGCCCAACTACGCCCCTATCTGGACAGTGACGATCTCGCCTCAGTTGTTCACGCTCTGGTAACCTCTAGACTGAACTACTGTAATGCACTCTACGTAGGGCTGCCCTTGAAGACCGTTCGGAAACTTCAGCTAGTGCAAAATGCAGCAGCCAGGTTGTTAACGAGGACCCGCTGGTCTGCGCATATAACACCTGTCCTGGCCCGCCTGCACTGGCTGCCTATTTGTTTCCGAGCCAGATTCAAGGTGCTGGTTTTGACCTATAAAGCCTTACACGGTGTGGGACCACAATACCTTGTGGAACGCCTCTCCCGCTATGAACCTACCCGTTCACTTCGTTCAATATCCAAGGCCCTCCTCCGGGTACCAACTCATCAGGATGCCCGGAGGATTGTTATTAGATCTAGGGCCTTTTCTGTGGTGGCCCCCGAACTGTGGAACAGCCTACCTGTGGAGATACGCCTGGCGCCTTCGGTACTTTCTTTTAGGCGCCAGGTTAAGACCTGGCTATACTCCCAGGCATTTTAATGTTCAATGTGTTTCATTTAATTTTTTTTTTCGTTTAACTTGTTGCTGATTTTATTGTAATTTTATTGTAATATTGTATTTTAATCTTGTTTTGTTCACCGCCCAGAGAGCTATTCGCTATGGGCGGTTTAAAAATGAAATAAATAAATAAATAAATAAATAATGTTTAGGCAGTATGAATTTTGCCCTAAAAAATCTGGATTGCCTGCACACCAAGGAGAGCAGATTTCTGCAACATGTATAACCATTTGCACAATCTCATTTTGCACAATTTATTCTGGAGCAGTTACTATTTTGCATAATTTATTCTTGTTTTTTTAGTGATGAATGGGGGCCAGGAAGCAATGCAGGACACCATGGCTCCACCCCCAAACAGGAACAGTAAGTAAATCAGTTGCCCCTGTGACTTCTGTAAGCATGCCTCATGTATCTTCATTCTTTTGTTTTGCAACCATAAGGGCTAGACACTTAAGAGAAGGCAGGTGCTTTTCAGAATGATGAATTCTGCACTTTTTATGTGCCCGCATAGAATCATAAAATCCATCCATACAAGCCTGGACATGATTGACAAATACATGAAGATTATTTGGCAGTTCCTGCTCACACCAAAATGGACGAACAATATGCTGCTATAAATTTAATCTTGATATTTTAACAAGATTTATTTTGACATCCATAAGAAGAGTTCCAAAAATTTGCTTTGCATTACAAAGTGTTATAGTGTAAACTTTTTGTAGCTTTTATGACCTGCTATTATTATTATTTAATAAAAGATGTAAATCTGAAGTGGCCCAATTACAATTTTCTCTTACACCAAAACATGTTTTAATTGCTGCTTCTACTGTTTTAAGCTTAACCCCAGAACATTCTTTTATTGCCTGATTCCCCCTCTTTTCTGAAGTATTATTGAAGAATGTTAAGATGAGAAGACACCATAAGAAATATTAAGATGGGACAAGATTGATTTTACTGTACTTTTTGCCAGTGTGAGCAATTATATTTCTCTTTTAAGCCAGTGTTTTAGTAGCTTTAAAAAAAAAAGTCACTTGAAGAAAGTCTGACTGGCAGTGTCTGAGGAACAGGAAATGCCATTCCCATCACCTGCCGCCTGATCCTTCTAAAGGGGATCAAATCTAGAACCTTCTGAATGCAAAGCAGTTGCTCTACTGAGCTATGAGCCCTTTGCGGTTGAAAAGTGTATGGCCTTTTTATAGAATTCACCATGAATGATGTTGTATTATTGATAAAAAAGGGTGTGTGCATGCACTGGAACTAATAACACACCCATTTAATCAAGAGCTCCAAGCAAAACAGTAGGTATACAAATACTTTATTCCCAAAATTTCAACAAATTATGAGAACACTGATAGAAAAAAGTCCAGCAGAGGTCTGGATTCCCCCCCCTTGTTTTACACTTTGAGCTCTCGATTCTCTCTTAGTGTTTTGTGTATTGCCATGTATCAGGGCTATGTGTTTTGTAAGGTTTTGTTTTGAAATGCGCTTATGGGAAGCATCAGAATGGCATGGGGGTATTTTCAATTTAACATTGCGGAACGCGAAAAATCGATGCTGGCTATAGTATACAGCCACTCTCGTGGCTGCATAATAAGACTTTATTCATATAGTAGATGCTAATGGTTCAAAAGGTGTTTTTTAAGAGCTGACAACACTTTATGCAAATCCCATGTTGGGAACTGATGTTGGACAGGCACACCTCTTAAAAACTGTTTCAGATATGGATGAGCACCAAGTGTCTCAGATGGAGACTTGGACAGCACGGTTGCAATGTCGATGCTTGTCTGCACAGTGTACTGGGTTTCAAACCCTGCTTCAGACAGTTGTGTAAAAAAGATCACAGTTGCAATGCCTGCCTTCTGTGATCTCACATGATTTTTGTTGCACCAGTGTAAAAAAAGCAACTTAGGTGTACTGATAGTTTCTTATTGTGGAAGGTCTTTGGGAGGCCAATATATCGGTAACCACCTCCAGTGGCAAACCTGCTCTCAATAACTTTCTCCACTCAGCCTCTGCACGGTTAAGCTCAACCATTCTAGATTGGGATATTTCAGAGGCCTCTGTAGTAGATCTGGATGAACATCTAAGTTGATAAGTTCTTAAAACTATGGCCTCCTCGGCCAATATGTGGTGATAAGAAAGAGACTGACCCTGTCTAGCCTCACTTTCTTCAGCACTCGAGCCAACAGCAGAATTGATGGAAAGATATAAAGTTTTCCCATCAGTCAGGGAGAGTTCAATGTGTCTATGCCTTCCCCTACCAATGACAGGTACAATACCTCTGCAGCTGACGATTGACACTGGAAGCAAAGAGATCCACATCCATTTTTCCAAACCACTTGCAAAGCCATTTAAACACCTCCTTCTGCAGTTGCCACTCTCTCGGCAACACATCCTGTCAGCTCGGCCAGTCCTCTTGTACATTGTCCACCCCTCACATATACCCCACTGTGAGGGACTTCAAGGATCTCTCCACCCACGCCAACAGTTCTGATGCTTCCTGATGGAGAACCTGTTATTTGGTTCCTCCTTGATGACTGATAAATGCCTTCACTGAGTTGTTGTCAGTTCTCAACATCACTTGCTTGAGGCCACATAGAGGCATGGAATGTTGCAGTACAATTGTGTAGCCCTCAACACCAGTAAGTTTATGCTTTGTTTTACTTCCTGAGGTATCCATGTTCCTTGAACAAGCTCGCCCCTGCAATGAGCACCACAATCTTTTAGACTTGTGCCTGTTGTCACCACTTCCCTTGATGGATACTTCAGAAGCACACCTCTGTGTAGATTGCAGGCCTTTGTCCACCATCTTAAAGCCACTTACAACTGGCCTGTTAGAGGAACCAGTACTATTTGCATTTGAAGTGCCCAGTGCAGGGGATGAGTATGGAATCTGGCAATCTAGCCCATGATGTAACTTGGATAGCAGAAACCTACATCTCTAAGACCTTTGCTAAGGTCATAAGTTCCTCCGTTGTCTTCCTCAGCAATGGTTAAATGGCCATCTATCTTCTCTACCTGTGAAATCCTCCAGCACAGCATCTTCATCCCTGGAAAGGAAATGTTTGAATACTAGAGGAGAAATTGGAGCACCAATTGTTGGTCAGTGAAGCAGGCTGTGAGACTCACAGACAGGGTTTTTAGCAAAGAGAGTGAAACCTGAAGCAGAAGGGTTAAGCTGTGAGAACAGAGCGCCAGGTTTGCCAAGGTCAGTAGCTGGCTGGGAAGCCTGATAAGGTGGGATGCTTGGAAAAACTCAGTGTGGGGGAAAAGCTGTCTGTGAAGAGAACTGTGTCTAATGTCTTTGCCTAGTAAAGACTCTTACAAGAAACTTGCCTGGCCTGGCTTATTCCTGTTCTATGCGACTCTTGGATTCCATCCTTGTATGATCTATACACGCACATGCCAACAGGGGTTATGGGCCCAGCTTATCATACAAGGTAGCGGGTTCGAGAGCAGTTGACGTGACGTTGGTGCAGAGAGAAACAAAGTGCAAGTAAGAGGCAAGTAAGAGAGGACAACATGGCTGTAAACCTGTTATCCGGGATGCCGATGGAGAGGCTGAATGCTGTAAACTACTCCAGCTGGAAATGGAGAATGAGAGCAGTTCTGATTAAAGAAGATTTGAATGATGTTGTAGAAAAAACCCCTCCGGTAGCTCCTTCAGCAGCGTGGTTGAAGAAAGACGAGAAAGCGAAGGCTTTTATTACTCTGGGGCTGTCTGATTCTCAACTGTTGCTGGTGAGTAATGAGCCGACAGCTAATCAGATGTGGGAGAAGCTAAGAGCCGCTCATGTGCAGCAAACTGCAGGGAGCAGGCTGTGTTTAGCACGGAAACTTTATCAGATGCGTTTTACAGATGAAGTGACTATGACAGAGCATCTGGCTGAATTTCGTAGATTAAATGCTGAGCTGCAAGATAGAGGAGTGCATCATAGTGACATTCAGATGGTCTATATACTGTTATCTTCATTTGATCAAAAATGGGATGTCACGGTCTCTAGCCTGGAAGCTTACCAGACGGAAACCTAAATTTGGACTTTGTAGAACAGAAACTTCAACAAGAGTGGAATAGAAGACAAGGGAATAAGAAAACAGAGTTAAAAGAGACTGTGGCTGTACAACAACAACAAAATCAAAGAAACAGGCAAGAGAATAAAATGTGTTACTTTTGTGGGTCCCGTGGACATATACAGAGACATTGTTTAAAGAAGAGGAATAACAGGGACTTTGAAAGTCAGAGAACAAGCGTGAACTTTGTTACTAAGGAGGACAATAAACTCATTAACTCTAAGTGGCTTCTCGACAGTGGAGCGTCTAATTGCCTAATCACAGACTCTAGTTTATTTTACACTTCAAAGCCGGCGCAGGAGAAGATTTATCTGGCTGACGGATCGACTCAGGACGCGATTGCAAAAGGCACGCTCAGGTTGAGTACTTTGGGAACTATATTAACAGATGTGTTATTGGTTTCTGGTTTAAAATATAACATTCTATCAGTAAGAAAATTGGCTCAAATAGGTTGTAAAGTTACATTTGAAGGGGATAGATGTTTTGTGAGAAAGGATGGTGAAATATGCATGCAAGGGAAATTACAGAACCAAATGTTTATGGTTGAGTGCAATCTTGATAAACCCACGTGTGCCTGGATAGGAGTTAATAAAAATAAACATGATAATTGTTTACATGAATGGCACAGAAAATTAGCACACGCACATTTCGAAAAGGTACAAAACACCCCAAAGCATAGTCAAGATTTGAAATTAACACATTGTGAGCATGTGGATGAGTGTGAAGTATGCTATAAAACAAAAATGACTGTGACTCCGGTAAATAAGAGCTGTGAAAGCACGACCACTGAACCCTATCAGCTCATACATGTGGATTTGGCTGGACCTTTCCAGCGCTCAAAAGGTGGAGCAAGGTTTTATTTAGTGATTGTGGATGATTTCTCCAGATTTACACATGTGTTCTTATTGAAAAAGAAAAGTGAAGCAGAAGAGAAACTGAAGGCATTTATACAGAGGACAGAGACACAATATGGGGTTGTTATCAAAAATATCAAATCAGATCAAGGTGGGGAATTTACCAGTAATTCATTTAAAACATATTTGGAAAAGAAGGGAATAATACAGAGTATCACTGCTCCCTTCAGCCCATCCTCCAACGGAACTGCAGAGAGGAGGAACCGGTCATTGCAGGATTCAATGAGAGCCATGCTAGCAGATGCTGATATGAATAACACTTATTGGGGTGAATGTATTCTGTACACTGTTTATATTCAGAACTGTCTCATGCACAGAACAATAGGCATGTCTCCCTATGAGAAACTGATTGGAAGAAAGCCCAGGGTGAAACACATAGAACGTTTTGGGGCAAAATGCTGGGTACATGTTGCAAAACAGAAAAGGCATGGTAAATTAGGCTCAAGAGCTCAGGCAGGACGCATTTTGGGATTTCAGAATTCATATTATAGTTTGGTTGCCTGAGAAACAACAAGTAGTGTTAAGCAGAAGCATGAAGGTGATAGATAAACCTTGGAGAGACAGTCAAACAGTTATCCTAGATAGTGCAAGCAAGCAGGAAGCAGCAGATGTTCCTTTTGGGCAGCAAATTCCATTAAGAACTGCATTGACTGATCTAATACACGGTGGCAAACGTACTGTAAAAAGGCTGAGAAGTGAAGACATGGCAATGCAAGATACAGAAATGCCAAGTACAAGTGCAGACACAGGTGCAGGTCCAAGTAAAATAGAGAGTGAGGAAGAAATGGAAATAGATAATGTTAGGAGATCAGAAAGAAAAACGAAAGGTCAACCACCTCAGAGATTCACATTTAATGTTACACAACAGAATAATGAAACAGATAAATATCCAGTAGAATGGGAAAAAGAAGGACCAATAGATAAAGAAACAATGGATCTCATGTGGAAGTTTTGTGTTGAGGAATGAAATATAAATGTATTATCAAATAAAAGTGAACAAGATGACTCTGTGAAACTTGTGTGAATAAAGAAATAAAGAAACAAGAACTGAACTGAAAATGTAAATAGAAACTGTAAGAAAACAAACCATGTACTGATATGTATTGTAATGAAAAGTTAATATTGTAGAAATGTAATAATGAACAATGAAGTTTTGTAATCTGTGAGTCTCAGGTGGGGGCTGTTGGTCAGTGAAGCAGGCTGTGAGACTCACAGACAGGGTTTTTAGCAAAGAGAGTGAAACCTGAAGCAGAAGGGTTAAGCTGTGAGAACAGAGCGCCAGGTTTGCCAAGGTCAGTAGCTGGCTGGGAAGCCTGATAAGGTGGGATGCTTGGAAAAACTCAGTGTGGGGGAAAAGCTGCCTGTGAAGAGAACTGTGTCTAATGTCTTTGCCTAGTAAAGACTCTTACAAGAAACTTGCCTGGCCTGGCTTATTCCTGTTCTATGCGACTCTTGGATTCCATCCTTGTATGATCTATACACGCAAACGCCAACACCAATTGCTGGAGTCTTCAACTGTTCCATGAACTTCATGATCTGTGCTATCAACCTATCATGTGGGTCTGGTGACACATTTGAATGTGCTTGCTGCAGCCCTTGTTGTTCATTAGTAGCATTAGTTGATCTATTCAAATTAATAAGGGGCTACAGTGGTCAGACTATAATTGATTACTCACCATTGCAGGTACTGTATGAGAAATTTGTTGTTCTTGGACAGGAACTACTTGAAAAGACTGGTGAAATACTGCTACCTCTGCAGATCAGCCATCAGAGCTCTTCTAATGTGATTTAATACATCAGGGCTTAAAGTAAAAGATTCCACCTGCTGAAATTCCTGATTATGACAGGAGATGGCAGCAAAGACATTATTTGTCTGTATTAAATCTTTATGCTATTTTTGCTGGTTCTGACCACAGGTGGCAGAATAATCCAATGCAACATTATCTGAGCAGCTGATAAACTCTTCCACACTAGAAACAGAATGGAAAAGGACCTTTGGATCTGAATCTGGATCACCAACCCTTTCATCCTCAGAGCATGTCTTTATATGTTGCCACCCATTGCTTGCTTTGCTCTCCTACATAAGCTGCTGTTCTGAGCTCTAAGAGTGAAGCCAGCAAGACTGACCTCTTACTCACGTCTTTTAATTTGTTATTATTTTTGGTCACTGATTGTTCAGCTACCGCAGGTCTTGTTAGGCTCTTATTCGAGTTACTGGCCACTTTCCCTAATACCGCAGGAGTCAATGGGCTGCACATGGTCAGAGTGGAATGTGGTTGCTCAAAATGGTGACTGTCTCTCTGCCCGCTGTAGCAGCTTCTTTTTAACTTTTTCTTTTCTGAACAGGCTGCAGGCGCTACCACACCAACTGCTCCTGCCACTTTCTCCACACTTTAAGCCTTTTTAGAGGGCTCTGAAGTACTTTTTGTTTGATTCCTTAGGCATTTTGCCACTAGCAAGAAATCAGTCCGTTGATTTTCTTTTGTACCTCAGGAACCAACTGCTCAATTAATTAGTTGAATCAATCCAGAAATTAAACAGAATTAATTTATATTCCCCAACTAGTGAATTAATTTACAGAAACAAATACTAAGGAAAATTAATTTGTCATATGGATCAATTGATCAATGGATGCAACAGCCACTCTCTCTCTTACACTTTACACACTCATTAACTCAATTCATTAAGTATCAAACACTCCAAACTACAACCAAACACAGCATATACAATAGATTATTGTACATTATTGAAAGAATTAAAATATTAAAAAGTTTAATATTTTAGTAAAAGTCTAGCCAGACTGAAGAGGAAGAGAAAAAGAGTACTGCTTAACTGAGGCAGGAAAACAAACTAACACTCCGTGGGAGGGATTGAGATGAGAGTTCCTGCCTCAAGTAACAGGAGAAGACAATGTCCACTTGTGGCTGGTCCTAGTGCCCACTGGAGAATATTAGTGGGTGCATTATTATTGTAGTGGGTACCTTCAGAGGTACTGTTAAATTTAGGAGATGGGGAAACAGACTCTACAAGCTGGAGTGTCAAGACGATTTTAGAAACTGCAGACCTTTTATTCTAGAAATTCTCAAATACAAATGCAGGTCACTAAATAAATGCTCAAATGAGAAGCATACACCTGAGCTTTTAGTGTTAAGCATATACTTAATTTTGGACTGGAAGATACAGAAAAGCATCTCTTTGGTAATCCAAACTGTAAGCATAATATATGCCACTACACATATTAAAAGAATTAAAAGAATAGTTTAAATCAATCTGATGGCAATAACATATCATACTTATTATTGCAACAAATTATGAGTGTTCATGACCATCAACCCAAACAGTGTTGAGATCTAATTTCCATCTCACGGAGAAGCATTGGTTTGGTCAATAATGATCACCTTTTGCTTTCAGAAAGTTCAAGTGCATCAACTCTGCACCCAAATGTGGTCCTTGCCTCCAAGGAATGGATGCAGATTAGCATCTTTGGCAAGTTTACCGAGGGCCAAAACAGAAATTCATTAAATTTCAGGTGCCCTTCCATCTTCAATCAGATATAAAGCACTGGTGCAAAAGCCATATGAGTTCTGATTTAAGATCTGGATTATGTCCTAGTGATAAGCTTTCATGAACTACAGTATATCCATGAAAACTTATGTCAGAATACATCTGTTTAGTCTTTAAGGTGCTGCAAGACACTACTGTTTGGCCACTCTGGAACTTAGCAGAAGGGATTTATTTACAAAATAAAATGTTTTAACAGCAGCATTTAATAACAATGTTGTTACAACCAATTTGCATACTTGCATAGGATATGCAGGAATGAAACAGTAAGCTTTATTCAAATTGTTGATTTAAAAGAGAGAGACTGTCTGACTGACGTTCATTGCTTGGAGGGAGGACAACAGTTCCAAAAAACAGCAAGAGCGAACATGTGCACATGAGTACAGGGGGAAAGGGATATGAGAAGGGAAACAGACATTTAAATACTTGCATGTCCTTCACATCCAAACTACTACACTTGCAAAAACAGCATACAAAAGACTGCTTATGCTGATATAAATGTTCAACAAGTCTAGATTGCTAAACAAGAATAAAACACAATGAAAAAGGGCTTCAGTATGCAAGCCTAATACTGCAAACTGAGCTTGTAGAAAATGTTCAATATTTGACTCCATACACAATGGCATTACCTGATTAAAAATGGATAAGAGCCTATTTGCATGTTTAATTTATCATCGAGTGTTGACTGAATCAGATTAGATTACTTCTGAAGTTTTGGTTGTGAGCAAGCTGCAGACTGAATTATGCAACACAGCCCAGCAGGGTTCAGGCAAGCAGTATCCTATCAAATGACAATGATTTTAGATATTGGTTCTGGTACGAATAATTTGACTCTAACATGACCTTCTTTTGCTGGGTAGCGATTAAAAATAATTTGAACCAAATCATTAATATATCTGTGACAGTTGGGAGCGTATGGAAATTGCAATGTATTACCAATAAATGTGGCATTGAAATATACAGCATTCTGGGAATCTTAACAACCTTTTCATTTTTTTAAAGTCCTCAACCATGTGAGTTGTATGTAGTGAATGGTCAAAAATCCAGGGAATGGCTAAATGCTTACTTATCAGTGGATGGGCTTCTGGTGGCTCATGGCACATCCATGCAGGGGAGGGATTGTAGCTCTGTGGTAGAGAGTGTGCTTTACATGTTTAATCCCCATGTTAGAAGGATTAGCAAGCAATAGGAAATATCTGTGCCCAATGCTCAGAAGACATTACTGAACTAGATGGACCGATTCTGATCACAGAACCTGATGCCCATGATTTCCATGATCACCTAGTTGGCCGCTGTGAGAACAGGATGCTGGCCTAGATTGGCCATGCTTGCTGGGTCTGATGGGATTTGTAGTTCAGCAACATTGGGAGGACCACTGGTTCCCCACATCTAAGACAGGCCATTGGTCTGATCCAGCAAGGCTCTTCTTAATACACAGACCTGGTATAAGGCAGCTTCCTATGACTCTTCAGTGATTGCCTGTCCTGTCTAGGTATCTTCTATCTCCACACCATTCTTACCCTCAAGCTAAAATTAAAAAACCTTTGAAAACTAAACACACGCACTTCCGGGAAGGGTGACTTCGCTTGTGCCTGCTTTTGAGACAGGCTCCCGCCTCAAAAGAAGCTTATTCAGATATAAATCAGTCAGAACATTTTTTTTTTGACTGATGAAATTTCTCCTGGGCAGGGAGAAACGTAGAGATCAACCTCAAAAGCCTGTTTTTGTTGGGAGGACTGGATTTCATTAATTTATGAGAAAAGGTCCAGCCAGCAATGCCGGACGGACTTCCAAACAAGCTCTATCTGTTTAATGCGATACGTTTATCTTTTCTTCAAAGAGAAAACAGACTAACAGGCAAGCACCCTTCTTTCTATTATTTTTTTTACTTGGTTTAAATTGTTGCAGCAAAAAGAGATTTGTCAATTTAATCAGCTTTAAAGAGCTTCTGGGTGAGTTATAACTCTTCTCTGTTATTTACGAAATTAACAGCTTATCTCTGTTTCTATTGCAAAAAGCTGTCCTGGAAGTGCATTCTAAAGATATAAACAGAAGAGGGATTTCTATTCCGAGGAACAGTATATTGTTTGGGACTATTCTCTTTTTGGTCTATTTTATTTTGATGAATCTGCTTCTTCACGACGCCACTAACTGTTTTGATGCTGGGAACCAAATTTGTTTTGTATTCTTGAACATAGAGAGATAAGGCAGGCTGCTCTGTTTATACTGTGATGTCATCAAGCCTGGAATATTAACCCAATTGTTGCTGAAATAAGAAGTGGTTCTTCTTTATTTTTGTTTTGCTTTGTTTTCGTGGTTTTAAAAAATGGCAATCAAGAAAGTGGCTGAGAATCTGGAAGTAATTATGTTTCAGAAAATAATGGATGAGATTGAGATAACGAAACAAACCCTGCGACAGGGCAGTAAGGAGCTGAAAATTGAACTGAACAAAATGACGCAGGAGCTTAAAGAAATAGGGGATCCTGTGAGAGAGGAGAATGAGATCAGAGATGAGAAAAGAAAAAATAAAGGGAAGATACAAGCCCTGGAGATTGGAACAAATGTGGAATTGGAAAAAGATCTGGAGTTTATGGATATTAGAAATAAAATCTACTGTTTGGAATTTAACGTTATCTCTGAAGAAATTAATGAAGATATTAGAGATAAAGTTATCAATGGCTTGGATAATCTTCTGGACTGGAATGACGTGATGGAGCTTGATATAGAGAAAATCTATGGAATTAACAGCAGCCATGTGACAATGGAAAAACTCTCAAGAGATGAACCAGTGCATTTTGTAAAAAAGAAGAACAGAGATATGACTTTACAACAATATTTCAGCAACTTATTCAGAATCGATGACAAGAAAATATTTGGGATAGAGGAAATTCCCATCAGACTCTTATTATATGACTATGGCTATGACAGCAAGATTATTATGGAATACTGATAATGGAAGATTGGACACTGAAATTACTGGACTTAACAGGACTATTGAAGATGGAAGATGGAATTAATAGGGATAATGGAATAATGGCTATTGAAATTATTGGACCTAACAGATTTTGATGAGATGGATTAATCGATATGTTTATTTGGACTATGGTTATGACAATAAGATTATTATTATTATTAACGAGATGGATTAATCGACATGTTTATTTGGAGAAAAATTGATAGATATATTTCTTAAAGAATTGAAACCTCTCTTTGACTTTTTGTGGAAAGAATAAAGTAATGTTTATGAGATTTGATGATTAATTAAGATAACTACTGGAGGAAAGTGATTTTATAATATAATTTAAGAGACAGGATTGTTATATATTGTAGACCTATAACTGATTTGATCTGTGACAAATGGGAAGTCAACATTTTATTTTATTTTTGTTTAATCATTTTTGTTTTGTTTTGTTTTTTGTCTTTGAATGTTTTATGATTTTGTTTTGTATGTTTTATGAAAATTTGAATAAAAATTATTGTAAAAAAAAAGAAAACTAAACACACGCGCGCGCGCACGCACACACACACTTAATACAGTCAAAATCCTCTGCAATGTAGACTGGCATACTGAAATTAAGATCTATGCTTTCTGGTGATTATACTGCATTTTCCCATTCTGTCTTTCAACTACCACTTTCATTTTATTATGTCTTCGGGGATTTTTTTTATCAACGCTGTAGGAAATTAACATAACTAAGAAAATTAGGTTTAGGCAAAATGATAGAGGAATCACTTATTGAGACAACTATTTGGTGATTAGCATTACGACCTTCATTCATCTGGCCTTTAACTCTCTTAATATTTAATACAAGATAAATGACTATGCCACTTTACAATTTCAGAATGATAATACAGAACAGATAGGAATAACATGGTCACAGTAGTTGAACATTCCTTGGAGAAAAGGATAAACACAAGAAAATCTTCCTTTGTATTCTCTTAAATCAAATCACCTCACTGGAAACAAATGCAAACAAAAAAGAGAGCAAAGATGACACATTCTTAGCTTGAAAGGAAAATGTAAGAAAAATAGTAAAACTCCAGGGAAATGCAGCAATCGTTTGATACTTTAATCTCAAAATGTGAGTACCCAAATAGACCCATATAATACTTACAGATTATTGGTATTTAAAACTTCTTGCTGAACCTATTTAGGAAAACTACAAAGATTAACGCATTACAAATTCAACCCACAGAGGTGAGTTTCCCTATTAGCACAGGGTCAAAGCTATGCCCTGAAAAATTTAAACTGCAACCAATCTACATCCAGCCTTTCCTTTCTAGAAGAGACGGCATCCTAAATGATGTAACTTCAGCGAAAACCAGGAATGAATTGGATACACATAAATTAAAATATTACTTCAAAAATATCTGGGACTAAGGCAGTGATCTCCAAACTTATTCAGCTCGTGGGGACCTTTGCAAACAGGAGAAACTGTCATGGGCACCCCCCTCCAGCACAATGTGTTCTACTGACTACTATAACAGAAGGTGTCTTTCAAGCCTAATTTCAGCAGGGGGAGGGGGGAGTGTCTCCAAGCACCAGCTTTGTCCAACCCTGGTTTGAGGAGATAGCATTTACAGTAACTAAGATAAGAATGAAATCTTTTAAATAGTAATACTGTTAAAGGAAGCACATAGTTAAAAAAGTGATGTAACAGAAGCTAACACTAGTAAACAATGGTTGGTATCCAATGCAGTGCTATGTAACTGTCCTGCTAGGGCAAGGATTTACATTTGCACAACGGAACTTCTCCTTGTCTCCTAAATCTGTCTGGGCTGAGTTCCCCCAACTCTCTGGTCCAGATCTGAGGTGGGTGGACACAAGGAGAAGAGAGGGGGAAAGTCCCTTTGTGTGAGTATAAACCCTTGCGCTGACTGGATGGTTACTTAGCACTATACTAGATACAAGCCTTGCTAACCATCATTTGCATTTGAACTCCAGACTGATTTCTGCATAGCAATATTCTTGGCTTTAACTATATGGAGTTAAATATGCTTGACATTTTACTTCTATTTCTTAATACAACAAGATGCCAGCCTATCTTGGAAAGAAAGTTGTTCCTGAAGATGTATCACAACAAGGCCCATTACAAACAGCCATATCTAACCAGCAGATTCCTTTTGTGGCTGCAAGCAAAGGTCATAATGCCACATTTAAAATTGGCTAGCACAAATGTAGGAAATTCTTCACTGCATCCCCTATAATAAAACTAAATGGTGCTGATCCTGTTCTCATTGAAGCCAATGAGAATTTTACTATTCATTGCAAATAGCAGCGATTTTGTTAATGGGCTGGACAGACAGCCTTGTGGATTATGGTAGGTGCTTTTAAAAGACAGCCTTGAAGGCTAAGGTTTTTTGCTCAAACTGAACTCTTCAATTTGTCTCGAAAAATCAGTTCAAGCACTTTCCCAATTGATTTATCAATTTTTCAAGGTTATCTAGTCTCACTGTAGTTTGTGCGCATGCGTCTGGAAGTATTATCTACTAAAATGCTAGACTTGCTTCCAACCAAGAGCAAGGCATCATGAATGTCAAAATATGCACCTGTATATCACATAATGATGGGGCACTACTGGTGGTTCTCCATGCCTTTGAGGTTAACTAGGGATTGAACCTTTAGTGTGGCAGGCCCTGCCCTGTGGAACCCCATCCCAGGAGAGGTTTGGCAGGAAACATCCCTTCCTTCTTTCAGATACATTTTGAAAACTATTGTTTGGACAGGACTTTACAATATGAATTCTCTTTTTAACCGACTTGTATTTACTGATGTATTTAATGTATGGATTATTTTTGTTGATTTAATTTTTATGTGTTGTATATCACCTTGATATATTTTTATGAAAGTGTGGGTTATAAATACTTCAATACATAAATAAATAATCTTAGAACAGTTACTTTTCCATTCCTTAATTAAACTACTCAACTTATTTATAATATAATCACTTAATACAGGTCTGAAAACGGGCACTTTTGAACAAGGTGGAGGTGTTGTTTGGAAGGGTGTGTGAAGACTGCACACAGAAAACTTTGTTCTAACAGTTCTGAATACAGTTTCAAGATTCGTTCCCTCTCTTTCCTTCCAAGCAACCAAACTCTTCCATGTTTTATAACCCTTCTTGATTACTTATGAGGAACTTAACTGATATATAAGCACTTTCAATGAGGCTGCTTAAATCTGTAATTAGTTATGAATAGTATTGTGTGCATTCCATGGTGCTGTGCAAGTGAAAACTTGGTACTAAAAGCTGTATTCAGTATCCAGAATGTCTAGTTTGTTTGTTTTTTACATAATAATGCAAGTTTCCAACCTGGAAAGGATCCAAAGATCTACGTTAGGCACAATGGGCACAGTGCATCTAGCATGATGGACTTTACATTCATTTATTCTGGTATTTATATATCCTCTTTCTTCTATGATGAAATGGAAGGCAGCATCCTATTCAAACCTAGACTAGATCTGCTTAGCTTCAGCTGCACCTTGCACCTTCTCTGAACATAAGAAGAGCTGAACAGGCCAATGGCCCATCTAGTCCAGCATCCTTTTCACACAGTGACCAATCAGATGCCTAAGGAAAGCCCAAGAGCAGGTCCTGAGCACAACAGAACTCTTGTGATCCCCATCAACTAGCATTCAGGTGCATACTGCCTCCAACAGTGGAGGTAACATAAAGCCACCATGGTTAACAGACACTGATCTCTCTTCTCCCATCTCTAAGCACTCTCCACTTCAATGTCACCAACTGGGACTTGAACTGCAGATCAGTTGTATGACTCTCTAATGCCTACAGCCTGGATCCAAATTGTACTGTCAAATATATAGTAGAGAAAAAGCAATAGGGGTGCGTATGCTGAGGACTTCAGAGACCTATGTAGCTCCTTGCAACCCCACTACCCTTTGGATAATTTATACAGATTCCGTGATTACGATTTTATGGCACTCAAAAACACATTGCTCTGCATATAATCATTTCCTCAACTAAACGGAACTATTGCCTATACAAGCAAAGTACTTCATTATTATTATTTATTACATTTGTATACCGCCCCATAGCCAAAGCTCTCTGGGCGGTTTACAACAATTAAAAACATTAAAAACAAATATACAAATATACAAATTTAAAAACACTTAAAAAAACAATTTAAAAACATACTCATCAGCAGATCAGTATGATTGGTAAGAATTAAGAAATTACAGCCATCAATTACTAATTCATTAAAAAAAAAACCAAGCAGGGGAAAGGCATACATGAGCATTTTTGAGCCTTCATCCCTTTATCAAAGAGCTTCTATACCTTGGCTTTAACAAGATGAAATTACAGTCTATCAAATGATCTGCAAAACAATTTTTTATGGATTGGCATAATTAGAATCAGTAGCATACATGCTGAGTGTGCAATCTTCAAATCATTTTGAAATCATCTTATTGACTA
Source organism: Rhineura floridana (assembly GCF_030035675.1). Lineage (NCBI taxonomy): Eukaryota > Metazoa > Chordata > Lepidosauria > Squamata > Rhineuridae > Rhineura > Rhineura floridana. The sequence continues at coordinate 14,751,939 of NC_084498.1, read as the reverse complement.
CAATGGGATAACTCTAGAATTGCAGTGCTGAAGCGTTTTAGCCAACTGCAGTCAGCAATAAAACTTTTTTGCTTTTGTGGCCATCACAAGATTTCACAGAAACCTGTGAGCCTCAATTGCTGACTTTAATACATTGCTGAAGCAATGTTTGTGCAAGAGTATCTTTGTGTCCATTAAAAATAATCATTCAAATGAGCTCCCTTCCCTACAGCAACAGTCAATCAAAACATGCAGTATTGAAATTTATATGCCATTAAAACTTGCGGTTTAGAACAATCACGTTTTATTTTCTAGCTACAGATCAGAAATACACTTTCAAAGGACAGAACTATATATCTGAGATGGACTGACTAGTTTTTTTTAAAAAAAATTAAGTGCTCATATAGTTAAATTCAGGTAACCAGACCAACTTTATCAGACTGCGTATTGTCACAAGACGAAAAGGTTTGTGAGCTACTTTGATGACAATATTTCTTCTACCTGCCCTCTGCATGGCAAGAAAATAAGATTGCCCATCCCCCCCCGCTCTCCTCCAACATGCAGGGAAAGCAATAACTGAAACAGGAAAACACACATTTACTTTATTCAAAACAAATGCAGGACCTCATGATTCAACGATTGATTTCTACACCAGGGTTAAGCAGATTTGTTTTGGTGGTGATGAGTCCTTAGGATTCACTGTGGCCACACACTTGGAAAATAAGAGTGCACACACAGAATCTCTTAAGGAGTTGAGGCATTACTCACCTGTGTTGAACACATGCATTCTTGCTTAAGAAGTGCCTAGCTGGATTAGACCAAGGTCCATGTGGTTCAGCTTTCTTGGCAAGAATCCAAGTAACCGGCATATACTATGTGGCCTACTGATACTGCAATCTGCTTTTGCCCGCTTCTACTCCAAGTATAGACAAAAAAGGCATAAAGGAAGCATAAATGTTCAAGACACTGACCTCACTGCATGTAGAGAAGAGGGAGGGAAAGCATTTCCTGACTAGACCCTACAACAATCCCCAAACTGTGTACTTGAGCACACTACTGTGCTGAAAGAGAGGGAGAAGTGTGCCTTGAAAAATTAAGCCATTTTACTGATGCATACCATTACCCTATGCCTCTCAGAGTGGTTGGTGGGCACCATGCAGTATTGATCACTCTTGTTTTCCAATACATAGGTAGTGACACCAGACTGGTATCAGGGATGCACTAAAAGTACCTATTGCAACTAAAAGCAGTACAGGGGAACACCAGTACTGGCCAGAGAGCACAGTCCTATTCCTGAGCCCTGAGTGACTGAGCAAAGGATAGGGCAGGATGTTGAATGCAATTTCCTAGGGCTGTAAAGAAATGCCTGCTTATCATTCTGAGATCTGATCAAGAAAACATGCCATCTTTTTGAGTGGAGAAGGCCTCTGATTTTAATCTATTAAAAAACCACCAACACTAACTAACACAGACATCCACAGTATCCAAAGTCTGGTATGCATTGCCACAGGTTTCCTTGAACAAAAGGTTAGGATTAGGAAACCAGATTATGCAGTCAAGACATATGCAAATGTTTTAGAGCCAAAAGGACATCTTTCATGTCTTCAAACACACTCTGAAATATACTCAGCATTCCATCAAATGTTAACCAATATTTTGTCTTTCACTGATCACATCATTAACAATGGCTTTGCTCACTTCCTCCTACACATCTAAATACATTTTAATACAGATAAAATATCCAAGTCACTTTGAACCTCTCTGGAAAACTGGGAGTATATATTCCCAAAGAAAAGTCGCTAATATCTTGAAAGCAAAATATTAAAGTTTGATCTTATGAGCACTAGGCACCTATGCTGCTGCTGAAAACAAAACAAAACACAGGCCCTTGATATGCCAACTCTGAGCAGCGGATGGCAAATAAGCAGGATTCTACTTGCACAGATGCATTAAGAGAGTTTGACTGAATATGCAAAGGAAAAACTATTGATGTAACAGTGGCACATCTACTAAATACTACTTAATGATTAAGAGTATTGCCTGTTCTGGTTCTTATTAATAAATAAAAACCTTTGCACATGCTTAATCCTCTTGTCATAATGTACTTACAATCAGAAGAATATTCTACTTGTGACGACTGAACAGTTCCTCCTTCAGTAGGTTGAGAGGCAGCCAAATTATTTTCTGCTTGAGCCTTGCGAACAAGCGCTGCCAGCGGGTGATCAGGATCCACCACCTTTAACGGCTGCAGAGGGAGAAAAGAGACATACGAAATTTCCAGAATTTCTCTCCCTCTCCCACACACAAACACACACCAGATTCCTTAACACTAATTTACAACCTCTGCACGTAAAAAAGGTTGCACAGTAGTTTAACTTTATATGCCTGGAATTGATTTCAAAATGCTTTGTAGAGATGGGATGATTATGAATTGGGGATAAAAGCTGTGACATTGATTATTCCCCAATAAATACAATACTTTAAAACTGTATTCAGACAATCTTTGCCCAACTCCTCCTACAGGACCGAAGTGCAAGCACAACAGTAATCGGTACCAACTAAAAGGTCATAAAGACATCACTAAACTTTCATATCCATTAAAATTCTTCATCAGACTGGAAGTCAACCAAGAAAAAGGGGGGGAGAGAAAAATATGTTGCTGGGAAAGATAAAGAAGCTCTAGTCTGTAAGAGAGCTGTGCAGGCCTCGGAAAAAGGCATGTCACATTTCCCTAATCCCATGTTAAGACTATTACAACCTGCAGACTTGTCTCTCTCCCTCTCCCTCCCCCTAATACACACTTTTATTTATTTGTTTTAATTATTTAACACCAAGCCTGAGAAGGAGTTCTGGAGTACTTGAAAGGTGACTCAACAGCATTTTAGTCAGTTGAAATACCAAGCATTTCTCTGTTACTTTTAGATTTTATTTTTCTAATGGAGCAACATGGCTCTTTGCAATTTTTGTCTAGAGGAACAAGTAGCCATTTCCTAAAGCCAGAAACTGTGGTTTTAACCCTGCCCTCAATAATCTGCCCATCAGATTAGACCCAGGTCTACTATATACATTCTAGAAATGTGTAACTTAAGGTTGAATTCCTTCACTGACATCTTAGTCCACTGAAGCTCAATCAAAGATGAAATCATACTGCTTTGCAAAGGTGAATTACACATCAGATCTATATACACACATATCTTATTTACTGCAGTGGATAAATCAAGACAGAGTGTTTCAACTGAGTCAATCTAATCAAGAAGATTCTTCTGTTTGACCTTGTGGCTTATGACAAAATCTGAGTCACTGAAATTATTGAAACAGCTCTTTTATTTAAATGAGTTAAATTAAAATCAAACTGTTTCTCATGGCAGAAACACTGGGGATCACTAGCCAAGATTCTAAAAGCCGCACAATTAGTTTCACAATCCAAGGTAGGCTTCGGGGGCTTGTATTTGTTAAGCAGCAGCTCCCCAAGCTACATGGAGAACCATATGGGAATTTCAGAAGCATCTTATGATACGGCAGAAGGAGCTCCAATCCAAAGGAAAGTAAGAGGGGAAAAAATCCAATTTAGGTGCTCATGAACACAGTAGCTCCCTGGATCCTAGCAACTGAAAAGTTCTGCAAAGCAAACTCAACAAGATATGCAATTCTGAAAATTAATTTTGTGTCACAAAATACCTTCATAAGCTCTTCAAGTCTACTGCACTTTTTGGAGGCAAAGAGGCTTGGATGCAGGTAGTTATCTCCATCATCGTCATCATCATCATCTTCATCACCAGTATCTTTTGCATCTAGGTAAGAATGATATGGTTATGTTTTATCCTTATTGGATTTAAATTGAAGGTCTACCTGATCCAACATCCTATTACCTACAATAGCCACCCAGATGCTTCTGGGAAACCTCCAAGCATGTATACTGCTTCTGAACTTGGAGGTTTTATTGATCTCTTAAACTAATAGCCACAGATAGATCTATCGTCTGTGAATTTATCTAAACTCTTCTTAGAGTTATCTAAGTCAGCATCTATCACCACATCTTGTTGCGGTCAACTCTATAAAATATGTACCATTTGAAATACTTTTTGTATGCCCTGTACACATTGCCAATCAATTTCATATCCATTGGATGACCTTCTATAATATTATGGAGGGGGAGGGAGGAAAAATCTATCCACTTTCACCCTAGCCATTCATAATCGTTGAAATGTCTATCATAGACGCCCCCAAAACCTATCTTGTTTTCCAATTTAGAAAGTCTCAAAATGCTTCAGCAAGGTGAGCCAAACCCTTGATAACTTTTAGTGCCCTTTTTCACAACGTCCTTTAAGAGATGGGGTGACCAGAACTAGCAAGAATACTCTCAAATGCAGCTACACTCAAATTTTATAAAAGGCATTATGAAACATTAAAATGTGAGGGGTATATCCTCAGCAATTTAAATGACTGTGGGATAAGTGCAGTACATTGTATCAAAATGCACTTTCAAGTGTGCCTTCTAGCAAAGCAGTGTGGGTAATAGCACAACACCACACTTGGAAACTCATCTGGATTCTGTGCATCTGATTAACGCCATCACAAGCTGCAAAAGTCACATGTATACTTGTTCCTTGCATAACCCCCATTATGTAAGAGTTCAAATGAGTCTGCACCAATGCATCCGTACAGAATGAACACACAGTATTCATTTTGTATTCTCAACTTTTTTCTTACAGAGCTGTGCATCAGATCATTCTAGCAACAAAAAAAATGGATATAACTCCATGTTCTCTGTAAGGAATGTCAAGTAGAAATGTTCTCTGAAAGCCAGCCTTCTTATACTTTTAGAGGAGCCACATCAAAGCAGTAAAGACTGCAATTATAATTTTAAGGTCTTTTCAGAACAGATTTAAAAAGTAACTTTGTTAAATGTCACTGAACGTTAGGGCTATGCCCTGGGAGCCCATTATTCTAACGTATTTAAACTTTTCATAATCATCTGCCAGCAAGCTGTACTACTTGTAACAAGAATTAAAAGAGTTCTCTCAACTGTCAGATGCTGGAATGATTTAGACAGAAATATGTAACCCTACAGCTGCTGCACAGTGCCATTTAAGAACAGGGTTAACCTTACTTTTTTCCTCTTCTTTTTTCTTTTCCGAAGGTGCAGCGTATCGCCCCTCCTTCATAGCTTTCTGAATAAACTTGTAGTAAGGGTTGAGGTAGTGGTCAAACCGCAGAAAGTCAAATTGAGAGTTCCGAGCTTGTTTTGCCTTCAGCATAATCTCAAACTGGGCCCCTTGTTTGCAGACAAAATTTGCAGTCCGTTCTATGATTGCATGCATTTTGGCTGTTGGTGGCTAGGACAAAAAGTGAAAAATACTTTCAAGGAATCTATCCATTTAAAGTTTTCCCCCATATTGTACACTCCAAATCAGAAGGGACTTTGAGGGCTTCGCTTCTCAAGGTGAAAATAGCTAGCATATACTTCTATTTCTTAGCCACTAATACCTAGGGCAACATACAGCTTCCAAGCCAAGTTACCAGGGACCACAGACTCTACTTAGCATTACAATTAAGAAGAATTGTTCCTTTTCCATTACAGTCACAGCTACTATCTAGGAGGAGCTGACAAGGCTAGTTTTCTGAAGAGTAAGATTTATATACAGAAAATCAGTTTCAGAGCAGGCCTTCATTTGCATGCCACACACAGAGGTAAACAATTAGAAGGCATCCTGCATGGATATACTAGGCCTTCCTTAATGTAGAAGATCATGACTGCATTCCTATCCACTTTTGCTGACTATGACAACTTGGCCTTCTCAAAACTAAACCATCCGGAGCAACACATCATTTAAGAATTTACGGAAGTACACTGCTCACTGCTTTTTGTTTAATTTTCCACTTCACTAGCTCCGTTTTCCTTAATTGCACAAGATGCATTTTCATTCTTTTTTAAAATACTTCATAATTCCAAAACGATGCACTGCTACTGAAATCAGAGAGCCAAATGAGCCTATTGCATAATTTCCTTTACACAGTTGGCAGCAGATTTTATATTAACAGCTTCATAGGTTTCTTATATAACTCCTCAGCGTCACTCAGCATCATTCCAATTGCGCAGTTATTTTAAAAAGCAACAGGGGAACAATATTAAGGAAATGAATAACAAGATCATGAATTCACACAAAAAAACATTTCTTGAGGACATGTGTAATAGTTGAAGATAACTTTAAAAATACATTTCTGTGATATACACCTGCTTTTGTGAAAAGATTAAGCAAAAAAATACCCCAGTAAATAATCCTGATATTGACAGAAATACATTATGGTTGATCTTACATGGGGAGCTATGACTGCTGGTACTACTAATGTGCCAGATGGAAATTGACTTGTAAAAAATGCTTTATGTTATAACTATGGATATGGAGATGGCACAGAGGTGAAGAATATGCAGGAGAAGCTAGTAAAGAAGAAGAAATGTGACCTACAACTGGCTCTCGATAGTGTCTCCTCCATCGAAAGATAAGACCTTCAGAATTTCAAGATGCTGAGCACCTTCCACCTTCAGAATTTCAAGATGCTGAGCACTTTCCTCTTATCAAGGTTTGCAGATTAACAGGGTCAATACAAACAAAGCATATACTCAAACAGCAAAACTGTTTCCTGCATTTAATATAAGTTAATGACCACACGGTTCAGGCCTATGTAAGTTTAACTTCCCATGTGTAGGTATGATGCCATGCAAACATTACATCCAACATGTGGGTGATCAATACACAGATAGGCTTGTAGGTCAGAGGGAGAGAGACAGAGGTTTGTCTACACCAGGCCTCGGACCTGACCTCGTTGCTATAGTTTTTTGTTTTAGCCAAAACTAACCTGCATTAGTAAGACAATGAAGAACAGCAAAACATGGTTTAGATATGTTTGCTGAAGCACGGCTATTCTTATCTGTATTGTCTTCAACTCCTATCTGTTGAACCCTAAGCTACCAAACAGCACTTGCCTGCTCAGTTAAGTTGTGGGACGCAGTACAGTATAATCTAAAATATTATTTCAATTGAGAAACCATCAACAAGTTGTTCATCCATTCCACATTGTTAATCTGATTCACACTGTTAAGAGGACAACCTAACAGCAGGTTAATACTTCTAGTGAGAGAATTTGCCAAGAAACCACTTTGCAAGGTGTTTAACACAGCGGAATTTATATATGTGCACTTTACATTATTTTGGCTGTCCAAGAGATATGCTAGACCAACATTTCCCAAACTGAGGAAATGTTGGTGGCACACTTCCCTTTCCTCCCAATTAAAATTGGAGATATGCTTTACTTACTCCTCCAAAAAGTCTGGACTGTGTAAAGCACTAGCTACCTTTATAGCAGGAGTGGGGAACTTTTTCAGTTAGTCTGGGGACTAATTTCCACTCATGGGCAACCTTCCTGGGGGCTGTATGTCAGAGCTGGCATTGGGCAGAGCCATCCCACAGTCTGACACCTATCACACATGCACACACATAGTAATTCACATGCAAACATATATACAGTAGGGCCCCGCTTCCCGGCACTTCACTTCCCGGCGTTCCGCTAACGCGGCGGCTTTCGTTTTCCATTTTAAAGCCGATTTTTGCTCTTTTGCAGCGTTTTGGCGTCATTTTTGCGCGACGGCCCCATTACAGTCTATGGGTTCCGCTTTACAGCGGGGGCCTGGTCCCTAACCTGCCGTATAAGCGGGGCCCTACTGTATTCACATGTAGCACACACACTGTAAATATTCCTGCTGGCACTGCATTAGATTAAAAAAAACTCCTCCTATTGGCTCCAAGAGGAGTTTTCCAAGCTTAACATCTACACTGGAGTGGGGGTTTGGAAAGAGAGAAAGAATCTTCATAGTGCGAGTATTCATGTGTGTGTGTTTTTTCAATTGTGGGGTGGGAGGGTTTTTTGAATGGGGTCACATCAGATGGGGAGAGCTAAATCTTCCTTCCCTCACCAGATGCGATCCATCCCCATCCACACACATACAATTAAGCTTGAGAAAACCTTCATAGCCAACAAGAAGGGTTTTTTTTAAAAAAAACAAACCCTATTGTTGCACTGGAAGGAAGAGGCGAGGAGTAGTGGCTATGGGCCCAAGGCGGAAGCCGCATAAACTGCCTGTGGGCCAGAGGCTCTCATGGCTGCACTAGAAGAGACCCACTGTATTTCTCTCTAAGTCACTGTTTTGGGCATGTTGCCCGATTCGAAAAAGCATTCCTAAAAAGTTTTCATGCAGGGCCAGTCTTTGAAAGGTGAATAATACTTTTCAGTCTGAGTGAACAAAACACTCAACACAGAGTTACACCAGAGTGCTCCATCTCCAGAGAAGCCTGATCAGAAGGAAACAAGAGCAGAGCAATGAATCATGCAGAGACATGATCGTGCAGGGCATGGCCGTAGCTCAGTGCTCGGTATCATTCCCAGATAATGTGTTGTGGCAATCTACGACTCAGCCAAGTGTTATTTCATTAAATTTATTTAGAACATTTTATCTTGCATGTCCTCCAACTTAAGAGGGGAGAGGCATTAAACCTGCCAAAAGATTCCCACCACACATGGTGTATGATCTATGATGTATGATTTGCCATCTGAAAACCTGGAGAGCTGCTGCCATTCAGTGTAGACAATACAGAACTAGACACACCAATGGCCTGACTCAGTATAAGGCAACTTCCTATCTTCCTATGTATATTGCAGGCAACATCCTCTACTTTGGACTCAGTGGCACATTATTACATTATTTTTTTGTTTTGTAGCACACAAACAGTTCCCTCCTAGCACACTAATGTCTCCAGCACACAGACTGGGAATTACTACGCTGACCATTTAACAGCGAAATCCTGTGCATATTTACTGAGAAGTATGTCCCACTGTGTTCAGTGGGTCATACTGTCTGATGAGTGTGCACATGATCTCAGCCTATTCTGCTGATTAGAATTAAGGCCAAACACTAACCACCATGAATTCCTAGGTGGCTTTTAAAATTTATTTTTAAAATTGGTTGCCAAAATTTATCTGTATATCTCATAATTCCAGACATACAAAAACTCAGACAGCACTTTTAAAAATGCCATAGTGTAACATTGGATTATTTTTTTAATAAAACACTTACCAACTCCACGTCAGAAGGTACATTCAGTCCCAAAGGGGCAATAAAAGGTTCTTCATTTTCTTCTACATTTTCTGTCTTGGTTGTACCACCTATTAATTAGAAACAGATATGCTATAATATAGAACTAGTTTTGCAATCTAAACAGAACACACAAAACCATAAAATAAGCATTTTTAGCAAACTTGGTAGTCAAAATTTTGGAGACAGATGGGGTTGAGTTAGATCTGCTCTTTTACATATATGATTGGTACGCTTTAGGGTGTTTTTACTCTTGTTTTTAATTTTGATTTTTCTTAAATCACCTTTCTGAAGAAAAACTAACAACAAATAATAAAAAGTAACTTTGTGATTTTATGCTTCCTTATAATGCCAATTTTTGTTTAATACTTTATTTAGTTATCTATCTGTACCACCCCAAAATCTCAAAATATAGCTCACTATTACGAATACTTGTGCAATTATATACAGCAAATGAAGACAGATTGAAAGGATTTATTTACAACAGAAACATTCAAACTACCCAGGAACTTCTTATCAGTTTTCCAACTATAAATCCACTCTTGCAGTAGACTGTTGTTGTTATGTGCCTTCAAGTCGATGACAACTGATGACGACTTTATGAATCAGCGACCTCCAATAGCACCTGTCATGAACCACCCTGTTCAGATCTTGAACGTTCAGGCCTGTGGCTTGCTTTATGGAATCAACCCATCAATTGTTTGGCCTTCCTCTTTTATTATTATTTATTTGTTAAATTTTTATACCGCCCCACTAGCATAGCTCTCTGGGCGGTGTACAACAAAGAAATACAAATATATACAATAAAATCCCATAATAAAATACAACAAAATATAAGAGAGTAAGAAAACTAAAAACAGTTACAGCACATATTAAAACTAGATTAAGTTAGATTAAAATGCCTTAGAAAAGAGGAAGGTTTTGACTTGGCGCCGAAAAGATAGTAACGTCGGTGCCAAGCACACCTCATCAAGAAGACTATTCCACAGTTCGGGGGCCACCACTGAGAAGGCCCTAGTTCTTGTTACCACCCTCCGAGCTTCTCTATGAGTCGGAACTCGGAGGAGGGCCTTCGATGTAGAACGTAGTGTACTCCCTTCTGTTTTTCTCAGCATTATTGTCTTTTCTAGTGAATCATGTCTTCTCATGATGTGTCCAAAGTATGATAACCTAAGTTCCATCATTTTAGCTTTTAGTGACAGTTCTGGTTTAATTTGTTCTAACACCCAATTATTTGTCTTTTTTGCAGTCTATTGTATCTGCAAAGCTCTCCGCCAACACCACATTTCAAATGAGTTGATTCTTCTCTTATCCACTTTTTTCACTGTCCAACTTTCACATCCATACATAGAGATCGAGAATACCATGGTCTGAATGATCCTGAGTTTAGTGTTCAGTGATACATCTTTGCATTTGAGGACCTTTTCTAATTCTTTCATAGCTGCCCTCTCCAGTCATAACCTTCTTCTGATTTCTTGACTATTGTCTCCATTTTGGTTAATGACTGTGCCAAGATATTGATAATCCTTGACAAGTTCAGTGTCCTCATTGTCAACTTTAAAGTTACATAAATCTTCTGTTATTATTTTAGTCTTCTTGATGTTCAGCTGTAGTCCTGCTTTTATGCTTTCCTCTTTAACTTTCATCAGCATCCGTTTCAAATCATTACTGGTTTCTGTGAAGAGTATGGTATTGTCTGCATATCTTCAATTATTGATATTTCTCCCTCCAATTTTCACACCTCCTTCATCTTGGTCCAATCCCACTTTCCGTATGGTATGTACAGCTTAAACAAGTAGGGTGATAAAATACACTCCTGTCTTGCACCCTTTCCGATGGGGAACAAATTGGTTTCCCCATATCCTGTCCTTACAGTAGCCGCTTGTCCAGAGTATAGGTTGTGTGGTGGCACCCCCATTTCTTTTAAAGCATTCCAGAGTTCTTCATGATCTACACAATCAAAGGCTTTGCTGTAATCTATAAAGTACAAGGTGATTTCCTTCTGAAATTCCTTGGTCCCTTATCCAACGTATGTTTGCAATATGATCTTGAGTACCTCTTCCCTTTCTAAATCCAGCTTCGACATCTGGCATTTCTCGCTCCATATATGGTAAGAGCCTTTGTTTTAGAATCCTGAGCATTACTTTACTTGTGTGTTCCTATTGTGTGTGTTGTACAACTCTGGACTCTCCTTTCGCATCTGTGCGCATCAGCCTCTGGGCTTCGTTTTGGCTCTGACCCAGCCGCGCCATTAGTCACAGCACTACTCATACTTGTCCTTTGTTCTTCCCCAGTAGCTCGGTGAGTGCCTTCTGACCTGGGGGGTCTCATCTTCCAGCACTACTTTGTGTTGCATTTTGGATACTCTGTTCATAGGGTTTTTGCAGTAAGAGGTATTCAGAGATGGTTTACCATTGCCTTCCTCTCAGTTTGGATGCATCTTAGTCTGGTGTCTCAGCTTTGACCGTTCTGCCTTGGGTGCCCCTCCTAGGAGTCTAGCCTCTTGGTCTAGACTCCTGACGGCATTGCTCTCAGCTTCTTCAAGACTCTCAAACCCCCTCACCACGTTAAGGTGTGCATCAGAGGTGAAAATGAGAGAGAGGGAGAGCAATTTCTTGCTTCACCTTCTCCACCCCGAGGCAGAGACTGAGTCCATTGTAGCTGATGCTTGGGAGGAAAATGAAAGAGATTGTTGCAGTAGATAGTCTTCTATATATTCTATATATTGTCTCAGGGTTCTAATTTCTTTACTGTAATTAAACTCTTATACCTGACCAATCTGAAATATACACATCCCTTCAAAGAGGGATAGTGGAAATTATACCTCTTTGTATTTCCAAGCAATTAATCTATCACAGTAAAGTCTGTGCTTATTGGAACTGGAATAGAACATCTGCAACGAAGTGACATTCTAGCATATGTGGTTCACAGGATCAGAACCAATTAATAAGATAAAAATGTTCTTTTTTAAAGCATATATGCAATGACTCAAAGGTTAAAAGGCGTTACAAAAAGAATACAGGAAGCACAGAAAGAGCAATCTCAATGTATTGTTTAGATTGCAACCATATTATTTCACAGTGGGTGGAAATACATCTTTTATGTGAATCTTGGCATAATCCGCCTTCTGGTATTGAACTGTTCTTTCCCTCTCTCTCCCACTCCCCCCCATTGTCATTCCTTGCAATCAATTCATATTGGTAAATAGGGGAGCACTAATCCTTTAACACATGGCATCTTAAATGTTCTTAGGAATAAAATAAGTATAGTGGTACAATTAGCAAATAATGCACATTTATTAATTTTCACTCAGTGTCGCAAGCCAGGATCCACACTTCTTTTTACTTGTTTTTCTTTTTCAAGACATGCATTTGGATTACGAAAAGCGTAAGCAGAATGAAGGTGTGAAAGGGACTTTCTTGCCCCCCCTCATGCATGCTCTGTAAGGCTTCTCCAGAGGATTGGGAAACCTCCTGAGCAACACTGGATGGGTAGAAGACAAGGGGAAGATGCCCAGTCAGGCAGAGGCAGCTTGCGTGAGGGCTTTTTTGTCAACAGGCAAATACAGAGATCATACCCTGAGCACTGAATGCAAAACTGGAGAGCTCCCTCCCCTCCACAAATTCCCATAGGCGTAATTAATGCAAACCCCTCTTAACCAGGGTTTGCAACTATAACGTATCTAATAAATACACAAAAGGAAAACACAAAGAAAATGTTTCACTGAAATGGTTTTGATATTGCTGTATTGTTTTAACTCATCTGTAACCTTTGATTTGCTGAAGAGATCTATAAGGGTCAGATTCACTTCCATTATACAAAATGATTCTTACAAAGCTATCACCAAGTGTCAGGTGGTATAGGTCATCCTGATGCTTATGACACACAAAATCAATGGGCTCAAACACCCCTAGCTCTCTGTAGGAGTTCCCTGGGACTGCAGAGCTGAAAGGCACATTTTCTGGCCTCTGCCATAGGCCAGGGATCAAGGAAGAACATCAAGGCAAAGGATAACTCAACCAGCCCCATCCACTGGCCGGAGATAATGCAGCTGCAGGGACCTTGCTCTCCCCTGCCAGACAGAAACACCACTCTTCTTCAATTGTCAGGTGCACAGAGAATACAGAAGCAAAGGGAGTGGACACTGTAGCCCCGTCTATTCAAACAAGAACTTCAGCAAGGGAAGATCAGCCTGGCCTTAAATGTACATACAAATGTCTGCTTATAGCTTAGCACTTCATTCTGGACCTTGATGTAATAAACCTCCACTTCTAACTTTTCCCACAACTCCCCTTAAGAACACAAGAACATAAGAAGAGCCTGCTGGATCAGGCCAGTGGCCCATCTAGTCCAGCATCCTGTTCTCACAGTGGCCAACCAGGTGCCTGGGGGAAGCCCGCAAGCAGGACCCGAGTGCAAGAACACTCTCCCCTCCCGAGGCTTCCGGCAACTGGTTTTCAGAAGCATGCTGCCTCTGACTAGGGTGGCAGAGCACAGCCATCATGGCTAGTTGCCATTGATAGCCCTGTCCTCCATGAATCTGTCTAATCTTCTTTTAAAGCCATCCAAGCTGGTGGCCATTACTGCATATTGTGGGAGCAAATTCCATAGTTTAACTATGCGCTGAGTAAAGAAGTACTTTCTTTTGTCTGTTCTGAATCTTCCAACATTCAGCTTCTTTGTATGTCCACGAGTTCTAGTATTATGAGAGGGAGAAAAACTTTTCTCTATCCACTTTCTCAATGCCATGCATAATTTTATACACTTCTATCATGTCTCCTCTGACCTGCCTTTTCTCTAAACTAAAAAGCCCCAAATGCTGCAACCTTTCCTCATAAGGGAGTCGCTCCATCCCCTTGATCATTCTGGTTGCCCTCTTCTGAACCTTTTCCAACTCTATAATATCCTTTTTGAGATGAGGTGACCAGAACTGTACACAGTATTCCAAATGCGGCCACACCGTGGATTTATACAACGGCATTATGAGATCGGCTGTTTTATTTTCAATACCTTTCCTAATTATCCCTAGCATGGAATTGGCATTTTTCACAGCTGCCGCACACTGGGTCGACATTTTCATCGTGCTGCCCACTACAACCCTGAGCTCTCTCTCCTGGTCGGTCACCGCCAGTTCAGACCCCATGAGCGTATATGTGAAATACAGATTTTTTGCTCCAATATGCATAATTTTACACTTGTTTATATTGAATTGTATTTGCCATTTTTCCGCCCATTCACTCAGTTTGGAGAGGTCTTTTTGGAGCTCTTCGCAATCCCTTTTTGTTTTAACAACCCTGAACAATTTAGTATCGTCAGCAAACGTGGCCACTTCATTGCTCACTCCTAACTCTAGGTCATTAATGAACAAGTTGAAAAGTACAGGACCCAATACCAATCCTTGAGGGACTCCACTTTCTACAGCCCTCCATTGGGAGAACTGTCCGTTTATTCCTACTGTCTGCTTTCTGCTTCTTAACCAATTCCTTATCCACAAGTGGATCTCTCCTTTTATTCCATGACTGCTAAGCTTCCTCAGAAGTCTTTGGTGAGGTACCTTGTCAAAAGCTTTTTGAAAGTCTAAGTACACTATGTCCACTGGATCACCTCTATCTATATGCTTGTTGACACTCTCAAAGAATTCTAATAGGTTACTGAGACAGGACTTTCCCTTGCAGAAGCCATGCTGGCTCTGCTTCAGCAAGGCTTGTTCTTCTATGTGCTTAGTTAATCTAGCTTTAATAATACTTTCTACCAGTTTACCAGGGACAGAAGTTAAGCTAACTGGCCTGTAATTTCCGGGATCCCCTCTGGATCCCTTTTTGAAGATTGGCGTTACATTTGCCACTTTCCAGTCCTCAGGCACAGAGGAGGACCCGAGGGACAAGTTACATATTTTAGTTAGCAGATCAGCAATTTCACATTTGAGTTCTTTGAGAACTCTCGGGTGGATGCCATCTGGGCCCGGTGATTTGTCAGTTTTTATATTGTCTATTAAGCCTAGAACTTCCTCTCTCGTTACCACTATTTGTCTCAGTTCCTCAGAATCCCTTCCTGCAAATGTTAGCTCAGGTTCAGGGATCTGCCCTATATCTTCCACTGTGAAGACAGATGCAAAAAATTAATTTAGCTTCTCTGCAATCTCCTTATCATTCTTTAGTACACCTTTGATTCCCTTATCATCTAAGGGTCCAATCGCCTCCCTAGATGGTCTCCTGCTTTGAATGTATTTATAGATTTTTTTGTTGTTGGTTTTTATGTTCTTAGCAATGTGCTCCTCAAATTCTTTTTTAGCATCCCTTATTGTCTTCTTGCATTTCTTTGCCAGAGTTTGTGTTCCTTTTCATTTTCTTCATTCAGACAAGACTTTTTGCCTCTAAGAGCTTCCTTGACTTTGCTCGTTAGCCATGCTGGCATCTTCTTGTCCCTGGTGGTACCTTTTCTGATCTGCAGTATGCACTCCAGTTGAGCTTCTAATAGAGTGTTTTTAAACAACTTCCAAGCATTTTCGAGTGATGTGACCCTCTGGACTTTGTTTTTCAGCTTTCTTTTTACCAATCCCCTCATTTTTGTGAAGTTTCCTCTTTTGAAGTCAAATGTGACCGTGTTGGATTTTCTTGGCAATTGGCCATTTACATGTAAGTTTAATTTAATAGCACTATGGTCACTGCTCCCAATGAGTTCGACAACACTTACATCTCGCACCAGGTCCCGGTCCCCACTGAGGATTAAGTCTAGGGTTGCCGTCCCTCTGGTCGTTTCCATGACCAACTGGTCTAGGGAATAGTCATTTAGAATATCTAGAAACTTTGCTTCTTTGTCATGACTGGAACACATATGCGGCCAGTCAATGTCCAGGTAGTTGAAGTCACCCATTACTACAACATTTCCTAGTTTGGATGCTTCCTCAATTTCATATCTCATCTCAAGGTCTCCCTGGGCATTTTGATCAGGGGGACGATAGATCGTTCCCAGTATTAAATCCCTCCTGGGGCATGGTATCACCACCCACAACGATTCTGTGGAGGAGTCTGCCTCTTTTGGGGTTTCGAGCTTGCTGGATTCAATGCCTTCTTTCACGTATAGAGCGACTCCGCCACCAATATGTCCTTCCCTGTCGTTCCGACATAGTTTATATCCAGGGATAACTGTATCCCACTGGTTTTCTCCATTCCACCAGGTCTCCGTTATGCTCACTATATCAATGCTCTTCTCTAAGACCAAGCACTCCAGTTCTCCCATCTTGGTTCGCAGGCTCCTAGCATTAGCGTACAGGCACTTGTAAGCAGTGTCTCTCTTCAAGTGTCTTTGGCACTTGTGGTTAGGCCTGTGGTAATTTTGCTCTTCTGAATTTATATCCTGTGCCCCTGCTCTCACAATGCCTACTTCTAGGCCTACCCCTTCTAAAATTTCATCATTTCTTTGGTCTTTATCCCAGGGGGGAAGTTTATTCTGAACTGGACCTTCCTCAGCTCCTGTCGGGTTTCCCCCCTCAGTCAGTTTAAAAGCTGATCTGCCACCTTTTTAATTTTAAGTGCCAGCAGTTTGGTTCCATTCTGGTTCAAGTGGAGCCCGTCCCTTTTGTACAGGCCCAGCTTGTCCCAAAATGTTCCCCAGTGCCTAACAAATCCAAACCCTTCCACCCGACACCATCGTCTCATCCACGCATTGAGACTACAAAGCTGGGCCTGTCTGGCTGGTCCTGCGCGTGGAACCGGTA
This sequence comes from Rhineura floridana, assembly GCF_030035675.1. NCBI lineage: Eukaryota > Metazoa > Chordata > Lepidosauria > Squamata > Rhineuridae > Rhineura > Rhineura floridana. The sequence goes on along the minus strand of NC_084498.1, from coordinate 14,735,095 downwards.
GCTTTTCAGAGAAAGCCACCTTGGAGGTCCTGGCTTTCAGCATCCTACCTAGTAACCTAAATTTTGCTTCCAGGATCTCACGGCTGCATTTCTCCATGTCATTGGTGCAAACGTGCACCACAACCACTGACTCCTTCCCAGCACTGTCCACCAAACTATCTAAACGATGGGCGATATCCGCAACCTTCGCACCAGGCAGGCAAAACACCTTGCGGTCTGCACGCCCATCACACACCCCACTGTCTATGTTCCTAATGATAGAATCACCCACTACAAGGATCCCTCCACCCCTTGGAGATATATCCTCGGCACGAGAGGATAGCTGCTCATCCCCCAAGGAATGGGTCCCTTCTAAGGGATCGTTTCCCTCTTCCTCAGCTGGATGCTCTCCTTCTGAGATGATTGTTCTCCATGATAGCAGGAGAGCTATCATCCTTGGAGTGGGACACAGCTATAGTGTCCCTGAAGACCTCATCCACACACCTCTCTGCCTCTCTCAGCTTTTCCAGGTCAGCCACCTTGGCCTCAAGGAAATGAAGTCGTTCCCGGAGAGCCAGGAGCTCATTGCACCAAGAGCACACCCACGACTTCTGTCCAACAGGCAGATAGTCGTACATGCTGCAGGCAGTGCTAAACACTGGAAAGCCCCCACACCCCTGCTGGCTTCTTACCTGCATAGTTTTGTTTAAGGTTTATTACGTTAATGGGTTGGGGACTGTGGTTTAGTTGAGGTCAGGGAACAGACGGGCAGAATGGGGGGCCCTGGCCTCCTCGCCGTGCTGCTTATCTCGCCTTGACGCTTTGTCAGATTATGTGTCTTGCCTGTTTAATTTGTAAATGCGATTGCAGGGCCTGGTTATTTTGTTTTAATTATTATTGATGCAAACCATTCTAAGAGACAATTGTCTGAAAAGTGGGATAAAGAAATAATATATAATTTGCTGCTTAAATTGTAGAATTCTGTAATGCACTGTCGGGTACATCTCAGGTCAAGAGAACTGAAAAGTGTAGAGTCTGTTCTTTGTCTTAAATCTGCAGGGACTGCAAGACACGGAGCAGATGAAGAGACTTAACAATTGCCTACATTTTTCCAATATTTTCAAACATTTTTTGCAAAGCTACTTTTCTACCTGGTATTTTGGAAGACACTTTTAGACAACTAAGTTCACTACAGGGAGCCTGCTTTAACGAACTGCCTTAAGAACATCTGTTTCATTCCAGTAGTGCTGAAAACTCTAGAAGCGCATTGTAAGATTTGATGCATCACTGAGTCTCACCATCACCAAGTGTTAAAAGCATTTTGGATTTCTCAAAAAGCAATTGGGAGAGGGAAATCATATAAATTAATCATATAAGTAAACAGCTACTACGTTGTCCTTTAAAATTCCAACTCACTACTCTCAAGTATGATTTGGATAACTTGAACTAGCTCAGTAAAAATAAAATACTGGTCAGCTCTCCTTACCTGCACCCACAGGTAGTTTGGCAGACAACCAAAAACAAAGCTCTTGCCCAATCCTAACAACCATTACAGAGCTCTGACTGCATAGAAAATGGATTGTCATTTCTGCAGTTGTTCCTGTGCATTTTAAAAAGAACGCTGTGCTTCTGAATTGCAGTAAAGCAGTTATCTCTCTCTGTTACGAGAGGTCATTTAAAACAGCCACACACTTAGTAGGCTGTGACAAGCCAGAATCATCCCAGAAGACTTTTGTAGACTAGAAGAAAGCTCATACTATTTCTTCTCAGTTTTTCCACGTGCCTCTAATGATTAACATAGGTACATGGGCCAGGTATTACAAAGAATTAGAATACTGAAGAAGGGAAGCTTACATTTGCTTTTAAAAAATTACACTGGTTGGCACTGATTAACACACACACTGTTTTTAAGAGGCCAGCATGTTTTCTAAGTTGGCTAAACACAGACATCAAATTTCTAGCAGCTTATTCACTACATGTTATGCAATTAACAGGATTATTTCTGAACTGTAACAAGAGTGTCCAACTGACATTCCCAAAACGAAGTAAAAACCTTGAATACAATCACCACCAGCGGGTACAATCCATTGCATTTTATGATATTGTGAGCTGCTTTGAGAACTCCTGCTGAAAGGCCACATTTCAAAAACTTTCTAAATAAATAAAATCAACAAGCAACAAAGGTGCAGAACTCAAGAGAGCACATTGCACTGATGAAGGACTGCCGTACCCACCTTGTCTCGTTGCTACAGATATCACAGCTAGGAGATTATGCCTTCCTTTCCAACTATATCTCTCTCCTCAGATCAGGGGTAGAGAACCTGGAGGCCTCCAGGGGTTGCTGGACTACAACTCCAAGCATCCCTGCCCATGGTTGCTGGGGCTGATGGGAGTTGAAGTCCAACAATCTCTGGAGAGGCACAGAGGACTCAACTCAGGAATCTGTCACACTGAAGTCCACAAGAACCAAACAAACAAAACAAATTAAGAGAAGGTTGCCTATGAGCATAGATGACAAAACTCTCGGTGAGTGCCTGTAACAAATGGCATAAGAAGATAATGCAACATCACAGATATTATTCATTTCTTGTTTTTCTGAGCTTGCAAAGTATTGTTTCTGAAGAAAAAGGCTCTTTTCCTATTAATCCACAGAATCTCTTACCTTTTGCTTTTGAAGGCTGTTCTTCCTCCTCAGTGGGCTCCGAAGGATCATAATAATCACTGCTGTAAGTGAATCCCACTGCATTATAGGTACCATCTTCTGCCAAAGCTTCGCTCAGCCTCTTATATTCTTCCTCTTGAATAAAAATGCAAAATGCAATTAAAAAATGAACACAAACCCCCCAAGATTTTTGTTTCTTCAAAGTAAGTTAATGGTTTTAAACCTAACATTCAACCATCAACATATACAGCAAATTCACCACATAGGTCATCTGTGGTCACTGAGACTTCTGCCAACCCAAGGGGGCAGAAACCATATGGTTTGCTTTGGTTTGGATGATCATGTTTCTTCTGCTGAGATAAGTGTCTTAAGAGTTAAATCATTCTACTTAAAACAAAAACAAGAACTTTTTCAGTGATACAATACTGTTAAAGAAGAACAGTTAAAAGTGTCTCAATTCTCAGTCTGCCCTCAAAACATGGGCAATTTCTGTGTGGCTCTACATATAAACTATGCTGAGGTCCTCTCAGATACGCAAAGACGCTTGTTTTTCGAATCCACTGGGTACTGTCAAAATAATATCAGAAAGAGTGAGTATATAATGTGTGGAAACATTTTTTTAAAAAGGTTATTTTCAATTAAATGTGTTCTAACTCAGGAAGTTGTCCTTGTGCAATACCTTGCCTTGCCTCCTCCTCAAGCAAGTCCGTACGCAAGGCTAAATACCTCTCTTCATCACAGAGGGCTTCTATTCTAGCCTCCTCTTCAGATAACTGGTAATCTCTGTTCCATGTGGAATATTCAGCATCATATTCAGAAAGGTCATGCAGGTGACCACGCCCATCATACCTGCAACATGAAAGGCATGGTCAATGGAAGAACTTTGGGCTTTAGTTTCTGCCACTATACAAATACTTACCACATACAATTAAAAAATATTTAATATAAATTAATTCAGTATTTTAATCTAATTAATCACTTCTCACCCACTACAATTTTTTTACAACAAAAGTGTCAATTCCCCCTTTAATACTGGCTAGTACAATTAAGGGAAAAAGATCTTAATAGTTAAAAAGGAACCAATTTCTTCATTGTTCTTACCGTTTATGGTTCAACCATTCAACACCCTTGTAAAAAATATAATTTTTTTTGATGGAAAGGTAACATCTTACATTTACACAAACCCAAATACATAAATACCTATCCGTAAGAACCAAACGGTCGCAATTTCCTCGCTTCTTTCTGCTAGTCTCGAACTCTCAGGGGAAATCTTCACCAAAGAAACGTGCGTCCATTGGAGGTAAAATCATGGCTAGGCTCGGCCCCTAGCCATTCGGCTGAGGAAAGAAGTGCTGGTTATGTGATAGAGAGACACACATATATATAGGAACAGTAACATATATGCAATTTAAGGAGGTTCTATACAGAAGGTACTACAATAATGCTCAGAGAAACAGAAGTCTCCTCAAGTATGCGTAAGTGCTTTACTTTGAGCTGGTCATCTTTGTGAGAATCCCCCTCACACAACTAGACAAGGATATTTTTATAAAGCGAAGAGAGTGCAACAAAAGTATGAGTTGGCAAGTGGCTCAGTAAGCATTTTTATGGGCCAATAATTTCTGTGGAATTATCTGTGCAAGGCTGGCTTAGTTTATTGAACAGGATTAATAGCAGTCCAATATTTTATTGTGCCATTAGGAAAAAGAGAGTTGACAGAAACACCACCAGCCAAGGAAGACTTTATACAAGTGTGACTTGAGTTAAATAAAAAAACAATGCAACAAACCAACTATTATTAAGAACATTTTCCTTTTGATCTGGCTTTGAACATCTCAGTACTAATTTTATTTCATCTTCTGAAGAAGATGAACAACTTTAGGCTGCTCAAGATAAAAATGAGGATTTCTGAAGACATTGAATAGCACAGGCTGGAAAAAAAATTCAGGTATGGCTGAACATTTTTCTGTCCAACTGAAAGGAGTTCTGTATTATGGTTGAGTGCATGTTTGTCAAACCTCCTTAATTTACAAATGTAGATTGTTTTAGCTTAAAGGTCATGAGCATATGTACAATTTGCTCCCACTGTTTTTCACAGTTGATTCATTCCAGACTACAAGCTGCCCCAGAAGTGTGTCCATCGCCTATCAACCTCACTGAAAATTACAAAACAATACACTTGAATTTAAACTGCTTTTCAATCTGTTTAGCATGGAACTAAGTTCAATCTTCAATTTACCACTTCAACATCAATTTTTCAAACAAAAAAACACTCTCAGGAACAAGATGCTTTAATATTTAGCATCTATAGCAGTTTTTTGCATACAAAGAATGTTTACAGAAGTCGCCATTTTAAGGTCCCAGTGAAAATCATTTTCCATGTGCTTTGTCTGGATTCAAGAGTACTATCACTTTTGGGGTATTTATCACAATGCAAAAGTTTTCACTTTGGGTCTTGGAATCACAACAACTGACAAGGTTTGTGCAAAACACAAACGGAAGGAGCAAACGCAATATGCCACATACCCCTTTTCAAACCAAAGCCATTCAGACTCTCCTATGTTGAGTGCTTGTGAGGATTTTATCACTACTTAAAACAACACTGTTTCAGTCTCCTGGTATATAAGTACTCATGGGAAATCCCTGCCTAACCATCCACTAAAACTGCAGGCAGTCAATGCCCCAACTCTGAGACTATCCAGTTGGCCACAACCACAAAGCTCCATCTACAGGATTTTATTTAAAATAAAAAGAACTGCCTAGTATAAGGAACACATTCAAAGATTATAGAAACCAACACCGCTATAATATAGTTTCCAACAAATCAAAAATCACTATCAGATTTTATCTTACAGATGGATAATTGACAACATAATGAAAATAAATTAGATTTGGAGCAATACAAGTAGCAGCTGCCAGAAACAATACCAGGATGGAAAAGCAGCTAAAGTATTAGGAAACTGGAATCCCAGGTTCAAGTCCCTGTTGAGCCATGAAGCTCACTACAAGGCCTTAAGGCAGTCACTATGCATCAGCTTAACCTGCCTCACAGGAGTGTTGCAAGAATGCCACCCAGACACCCTTGAAGGAAAAGCAAAACAGAAATATGCTACTTAATAGTGGCCTGGGTGAGAGGATCTATTATTCAGGGGATGAAACATCACCAGGTGCTCAGAGTCCATCAAGCTTGGTCTATAAGCCTTGTTAATAGGATGGAAAGGCTGCATGTGCAACATTCCATGTACTATCACTAAAAACACAGTGCCATAAGATGTCATAGCATGAGACACAGTCCAAGATTAAGTCACTTGTAAACCCAGCTGAAATCCAAAAAGAAATTTTTTGTTTATCTTCTGGTATACAAAAAACAAACAAACAAACACACAAGTCTTCCTTCAGTTCTAAAGAGAAGCCATGATGAAGTTTGGTTTGAAAAGGAGGTTACCCCCCACCCCCAGCATATAGATATACATACACCCCTCCTACAAGGGGGAGGGGCCCCCAATAATATGGTAACCGTCTGCCAGGGAGGAACTGAGTATTGGGGGAGGCCAAAGGCATATAGAATTATCAAGTCTGAGCTATTAAGAGGTAAGCCTCAGACCTACGGCATGAGAAAGCACTTTCATCTAAGGCTGCCACTTTTTTTTTTACCAGCTATGCTTCTGGGCCTTTATCAACAACTCAGCATGCTGAAATTAGGCAGCTGAAGCTATTTGTGTGTCCCCTCCACTCTCTCTCCTTCTCTGGATCATCTATGATCACCATCACCACCAACTCCAGAGGGGTAGTCACACTGGTCTGCTACATCAAGCAAAACATGAAATCCATTTTAAAGGCTAACAAATTTGAAAATGAAATGGACTGCCTTCAAGTCAATTCCGACTTATGGAAACCTTATGAATAGGGTTTTCATGGTAAGCGGTAGACAGTGACCGGCCCAAAGTCACCCAGTGAGCTTTATGGCTGTGTGGGGATTCGAACCCTGGTCTCCCAGGTCGTAGTCCAACACTCAAACCACTATGCCACGCTGGCTCTTGTAGCATAAACATTCATGGGCTTGAATTCACTTTGTCAGATACATGAAGTGTTAACCTCAGTTGGCCAACTGCTGCTGTTTTAACTTTAATCTGGTTGTTACAAATGATTTTCTTTTTTAAGTGGCTGCTGTCAAAAAAGATGTTTTTGGTCAAGAAAAAAACATCCAAAAGTAAATATATGCACATGCACACACAAACTCAATTAGGAAAAGGTTTCTATTATCCACCAACTGAAGCTAACTGTACATATCTGGCAAAGTGAGCTGGCCCATGAATATGCAAAAATAAATCTGGTCATCTTTAAGGTTAATTCTCCCCACTGCACCCCACCCCACCCCTGTTGGCAGCACAACCAAATGACAGAAAGGAAGATTCCACACCCACCCAAAGTAAAAGGAATCACCCTTATTAGAATCAATCAACATGACACAAACTAGGGAATAACCACATTTTGTGCAGCATAGTGGTTAATGTGGACTAGGGCCTGGTTAACCAGGGTCAAACCCCCACTCAGCCATGAAACTCACTGAGTGACCTTGGGCCACTCATAGGCTCCCAGCCTAATCTACCTCATAGGGTTGTTGTGAGGATAAAATGGGAGCGGCAGAACCATCTAAGCCACCTTGTGCTCTTTGGGGAAAAGGGGGAATATAATAAACAGCTGCAGCACTAGGGGACTGAAGAAGATCTGCCCTGGGAGTGAGTATCTGAGCATCTGGGTGCTTGCTATCTGGACTGTTGTCTTTCAAGACAGCTGAAGTCCCTGGTAAGTGCTGCAAGGACTGAGACGCCCTGCCTGACCCTTGCTCCAGAGAGAGACTGCAGTTAATCTCGCAGCCCCTTGCAACAGCTGCTGGCTGGGTCAGGAGACATAAAAGCCCAGCTGCCCTTGGGTAGCGGGTCTGCCGCTGGCGGGGTCACCACCAAAGGGGTGACACCAAACGGGGTTGCCCCTTGGGGAGTCCCTTAGCGAGGGCACTTCCTTTCTTTCCTTTAAACCAATCTAGAGGAGATTGATGGTGGGGAGGGTGTGTGGCGCATGTGTAGTTCCTGCACAGGGTGAGAGCCTGTGCAGTGAACTGAATGGAGGGAAGTCGCCAGATGCCTTCAGAGTGAGTGTGTAACTGGCAGAAGGCTGGCCCTCCCTGGGTGTGAGATGGAGTGGGGGGAGCAGATGTGCCCTGTGTGAAAAATATTGAATGGGCCTGACTGTTCCCAATTCTCGCAGAGGCCTACTGGGATAATTGGCTCAGATAGGTTTTGTTGGTGGGCTCTTGCTGGGTCCGTATCAGGTGTTTAGGAGGAGTCTTAGTAAAGAGGAACATGGGTGATATCACCCCAATTTCAGTGATCACGGGTGGAGGGAAGTATAGCTATAGAGAGGTGTTGAATTACCATAGCAGATGAGGGCAAGGCTATCTGCGCCTTGTTCCTTGCTGCCACTCCTCTCATGGAGGAGTTCCTCGTTGCTCATCTGCACTGCCCACTGTCCTGCGTGTGTTGTTGTTTAACACCAGATCGGTACACAATAAGACTATACTCATTCATTATTTGATCGTGGATGAAGGTGCCGATAAGGTCTGCGTTACCAAGACCTGGGTGAGTGAGCTGGGAGGAGTTGATCTGACCCAGCTTTGCCCACCTGGATGCTCGGTGCAACACCAACACAGGCTGCAGGGACAGGAGGAAGGAGTTGCTGCGGTCTACAGAACTTCCATCTCTGTCACCAGGAAACCACTCTGTCTTGGAGCTGGCTGTGAGGGCCTGCACCTGGTGTCGGGCCGAGGAGACAGTAAACTAGGGTTGCTGCTGGTGTACCGTCCACCCTGCTGCTCGGCAGCTTCTCTGACCGAGCTGGAAGAGGTTGTCTTGGCTGTGGTATTGGAGGAGCCCAGAACAATAGTGCTGGGTGATTTCAATGTCCATGCTGAGGCTGCCTCTAGTGTTCCGGCTTGAGACTTCATGGCCTCCATGACAACCATGGGGCTGTCTCAAGTTGTCAACGGCCCGAAGCATACAGCAGGGCACACACTTGACTTGATTTTTGCTCCAGATGGAGCAAGTGGTGGTCTGGAGATGGGGGTGGTGGATGTCACCCCATTGTCATAGTCATATCACTTCCTGGTGAAGTTTAGATTTATGGTTCCAATCCTTCCCTGCAGGGGTGCTGGACAGATTAAGATGGTCCGCCCCCAGAGATTAATGGAATCCAAAGGATTACTGAATGCCCAGTGTTTCCAGTAGATAGAGCAGATGACCCTGTTGAAGCCCTTGTCACACTGTGGAACAACAAGGCGGTTGCCCCCAACTGCTCTCTCCGGCATTGTGGAGCCCAACTTGCACCTTGGTACACCAGTGAGCTAAGGGCAACGAAACAGGCTGGGTGACAGCTAGAGCGCAAATGGCGAAAGACGTGCTGTGAGGCTGATCGGACATGAATAAAACATCATAACTGTGCCTACTGTGTGGTGGTAAGGGCAGCAAAGAAGGCGCACTTCTCTGCCTCCATCACATCCTCAAGTAGCAGTCCAGTGCAGCTTTTCCGTACTGTCAGGGGTCTTTTGACATCAACTCCAGGAAATGGAGTTTTAGACGCTTCAGAGGCCCACTGTGAATTGTTTGCAAGGCACTTTGAGGGTAAAGTTGCTCGCCTCTTGATGTCCCATCCACATCTACTGTAGTCCCCAGTGAGGTGTCCAGTGCAACGCCTGCTGGAACTTCTGGGAACGGCTTCAGTTGATGCAGCCTGATGACGTAGACAAGGTGCTTGCAATGATGCAGCGGCCAGCAACATGTCCTCTCAACCCTTGCCCTTCTTGGCTTATTAAAGCTTGCCAAGGGGGTTTGACAGAGTGGATCCAGGGTGTGGTCAACGCATCATTGTGGGAAAGAGTGGTTTCAGCCTCCCTGAAAGAGGCAGTGATGCAACCAGTCCTGAAAAAACCCACCCTGGACCCATTGGTTTGTGACAACTACCAACCGGTCGCAAATATCCCCTTCTTAGGGAAAGTGATTGAGTGGGTTGTGACGCAGCAGTTGCAAGAACTCTTGGGTGAAACAGATTATCTTGTCCCATTCCAGTCTGGGTTCAGGCCTGGTTATTGGCCTTGGTCGACCTAATGAATGATCTTTATCAGGAAAAGGACACGGGAAGTGCGAGCCTGTTATTCTTACTTGATCTCTCTGCGGCTTTTGATACCATTGACCATGGTATCTTTCTGGGCCGACTTGGTGAGATGGGTATTGGAGGCACTCTTTTACAGTGGTTCCGATCCTATCTCCAATGTCTTTTTCAGAGAATAGTATCGTCAACATGTCACCCTGCTGCTGAAAGAATTGCACTGGCTGCCCATTTGCTACCGGGCCAAGTTCAAGGTTCTAGTTTTGGTGTACAAAGTCCTATACAGCTTGGGACCAGGATACCTGAAAGATCAACTTACCCCTTATATACCCAATCGATCACTGCGCTCTGCAGGTGAGGGCCTCCTGCAGATACCATCTTATCAGGAGGTCCGTTCTGCACAACACAGGAAACGGACCTTTAGTGTGGCAGCACCTACCCTGTGGAATTCTCTCCCCTTAAATATTAGCCAGGCACCATCTCTGTTATCTTTTCAGAGACTACTGAAGACCTTCCTCTTTCAACAAGCCTTTAAAGTTGAGACCTTATCCCAGTCTGCATCGGCGTTGGAATTGCTTTTTAATATGTTCTTACACCTTTTTTTAAAAAAATGTTTTTAATATATATATTTTTAGAAGAAGTTTTGAAAGGTTTTTTTAAGAAAGTTTTTAAATATGTTTTGTTTTAATGTATTTTAATGTGTTTTTATGATGTTTTAAAGTGTTCTTAAGTGCTTTTGTTTGCTGCCCTGGGCTCCTGCTGGGAGGAAGAGCAGGATATAAATCAAATAAATAAATGCTCCATCAATACAATCCTATGCACACTTACTCAGAAGCAAGTACCATGACATTTGATAAGGGGCATGCTCCCAAGTAATTAGGCGTGCAAAGGACCAGTACCTTAATAAAGGTATTATCCAGAAGTGGGGAGCCTGTGGCGCGATGTCAATTTACTCCAAGTCTCACTAGCCCCAGCCAGAGATCAAGAATGATGGAAGAATGATGGAAATGATCTTGAGGGCACCAGATTCCTCACTTCTGCCTTACTGTTAACTTTTGGGAGCCCTCCCCCCTCGTTTTCTAAACGGACCAACACGGCTGCCTGCGATCTGAGAGAGGGCAATAGCAAGAAGTTTTGGGGATTTTAAAAAAAAAATCAGTATCAATAAAAGTCATTATTTCAACCGTCTTTTCTCCCCCTCGGTCTCCCGTATCCTGCTTGGCAGAGAGCCGTTCAAAGCATAACACACGCACCCCCAGAAAAAAAAAAAAGATAAAGAGAAGCGATAGGCGGGCGGGGGGTTGGCTTGCACCGACCTATCGATCATGATGGAAGGCTCTCCCATCCAAGGGATGAGGTGGCGGCCTTGCTCCTGCTGAAGCGCCTTCTCGTCGTCGCGGAACAGCTTGCACGCGTAACCGAACACAAGGAGTTCCACGCGGCCGCCGCTGCTGCCGCTTCCACCTGCCCCGTCGCTGCTGCTGCTGCTCCCGCCGCTGCCACTCGGACCCGCGGCCGCAACAGGATGCGCTGCGGCGGCGCCAACAGACAGTATCGTCCGCGGCGCCGGGCCGCCCTCCGCCGCGCTCGCCCGTCCCACGTACATCGTCGAGACAGCCTGGCTTGTCCCCGCCCGAAAAGAAAAGGAGATAATTCGCTCGCCCGGTTGCCTGACTCCTCTCACGGCCACGGCCTCCTCTCCCCCGTCCGGCTCCTCTTCGGCCCCCACAAAGTCGCCATTGCCCAAGACAAAATGGCGGCCGAGCCACTTCCGGTGGCTGAGGAGAAAGCCAGGAGGCAAAATCCGCCCAAACGAACGGAACTCAGTCGGCTGCGGCAGATTCGTCATTAGAAGAGAAAACGTAAAGACAGCAGGGGGAACGCGGAGGGATTGTTTCAAAGGGGGTTGAAGGAGAGAGAAAAGCGTGGGGAAAAATTATTGTGAAGAGGTGTTGGGATGGTGTAGCAGTCAGCGAGAGTAGTGGCGAAAATGTCACTCTGAAACAGGTTTATAAAAAGCAAAGTGGATGAGGAGAGATAGCAAGAAAACCTGTGGTTCTCCAGATGATGCTAGACTACAGTTCCCATAATTCCTAGCTATTGGCCATACTGGCTGGGCCTAACGGGAGTTGTAAGCTTGGAAATATGTGGAAGGCCATAGGTTCCTATCATTTTTGTAGTGTAGACACATATGTTTTCTTTTATTTTTAAAAAAAATCGTTTATTGTTATTTATTATTGTAAAATACTTGTTTACATTTTAAACATAATATCATACTACAATAACGTAAATAAACTGTGCCAATATACATTTTCTTGGAATTTGTCATTCTAAAACATAACAAACAGTGCTCACATTTCTAAGAATAGATTTATTTCTCTTTTATTTATTTATTATTAAATTTATATCCCTCCCTCCCACAGGGAGCCTCTTTTAATTTGACTATTTGACTGTAATGACTATTTCCTTCCTATAATTGCTTTTCTGTATTGCTTTTAAATGTTATGTTGCTATACACTGCCCTCATGTTTTGCAAGAAGTCATTATCGACATTATCTCAATACTTATATACAGGGCAACTTTATCATCATTACAGTATCCCAAATTCTCTAAAACTATTCTGAAACAGGAAGCACTGTTTTTTAAGAACATAAGAACATAAGAAGAGCCTGCTGGATCAGGCCAGTGGCCCATCTAGTCCAGCATCCTGTTCTCACAGTGGCCAACCAGGTGCCTGGGGGAAGCCTGCAAGCAGGACCTGAGTGCAAGAACACTCTCCCCTCCTGAGGCTTCCGGCAACTGGTTCCCAGAAGCATGCTGCCTCTGACTAGGGTGGCAGAGCACAGCCATCATGGCTAGTTGCCATTGATAGCCCTGTCCTCCATAAATTTGTCTAATCTTCTTTTAAAGCCGTCCAAGCTGGTGGCCATTACTGCATCTTGTGGGAGCAAATTCCATAGTTTAACTATGCGCTGAGTAAAGAAGTACTTCCTTTTGTCTGTCCTGAATCTTCCAACATTCAGCTTCTTTGAATGTCCACGAGTTCTAGTATTACGAGAGAGGGAGAAGAACTTTTCTCTATCCACTTTCTCAATGCCATGCATAATTTTATACACTTCTATCATGTCTCCTCTGACCCGCCTTTTCTCTAAACTAAAAAGCCCCAAATGCTGCAACCTTTCCTCGTAAGGGAGTCGCTCCATCCCCTTGATCATTCTGGTTGCCCTCTTCTGAACCTTTTCCAACTCTATAATATCCTTTTTGAGATGAGGCGACCAGAACTGTACACAGTATTCCAAATGCGGCCGCACCATAGATTTATACAACGGCATTGTGATAATGGCTGTTTTATTTTCAATACCTTTCCTAATTATCCCTAGCATGGAATTTGCCTTTTTCACAGCTGCCGCACACTGGGTCGACATTTTCATTGTGCTGTCCACTACAACCCCGAGGTCTCTCTCCTGGTCGGTCACCGCCAGTTCAGACCCCATGAGCGTATATGTGAAATTCAGATTTTTTGCTCCAATATGCATAATTTTACACTTGTTTATATTGAATTGCATTTGCCATTTTTCTGCCCATTCACTCAGTTTGGAGAGGTCTTTTTGGAGCTCTTCGCAATCCCTTTTTGTTTTAACAACCCTGAACAATTTAGTGTCGTCAGCAAACTTGGCCACTTCACTGCTCACTCCTAATTCTAGGTCATTAATGAACAAGTTGAAAAGTACAGGTCCCAATACCGATCCTTGAGGGACTCCACTTTCTACAGCCCTCCATTGGGAGAACTGTCCGTTTATTCCTACTCTCTGCTTTCTGCTTCTTAACCAATTTCTTATCCACAAGAGGACCTCTCCTCTTATTCCATGACTGCTAAGCTTCCTCAGAAGCCTTTGGTGAGGTACCTTGTCAAACGCTTTTTGAAAGTCTAAGTACACTATGTCCACTGGATCACCTCTATCTATATGCTTGTTGACACTCTCAAAGAATTCTAATAGGTTACTGAGACAGGACTTTCCCTTGCAGAAGCCATGCTGGCTCTGCTTCAGCAAGGCTTGTTCTTCTATGTGCTTAGTTAATCTAGCTTTAATAATACTTTCTACCAGTTTTCCAGGGACAGAAGTTAAGCTAAGTGGCCTGTAATTTCTGGGATCCCCTCTGGAGGAGGACCCGAGGGACAAGTTACATATTTTAGTTAGCAGATCAGCAATTTCACCTTTGAGTTCTTTGAGAACTCTCGGGTGGATGCCATCCGGGCCCGGTGATTTGTCAGTTTTTATATTGTCCATTAAGCTTAGAACTTCCTCTCTCGTTACCACTATTTGTCTCAGTTCCTCAGAATCCCTTCCTGCAAATGTTAGTTCAGGTTCAGGGATCTGCCCTATATCTTCCACTGTGAAGACAGATGCAAAGAATTCATTTAGCTTCTCTGCAATCTCCTTATCGTTCTTTAGTACACCTTTGACTCCCTTATCATCCAAGGGTCCAATTGTCTCCCTAGATGGTTTGTGTTATTTTTTATTTTCTTCATTTGGACAAGACTTCCATATTTTGAAGGAAGACTTTTTGCCTCTAAGAGCTTCCTTGACTTTGCTCGTTAACCATGCTGGCATCTTCTTGGCCCTGGCGGTACCTTTTCTGGTCTGCGGTATGCACTCCAGTTGAGCTTCTAATATAGTGTTTTTAAACAACTTCCAAGCATTTTCGAGTGATGTGACCCTCTGGACTTTGTTTTTCAGCTTTCTTTTTACCAATCCCCTCATTTTTGTGAAGTTTCCTCTTTTGAAGTCAAATGTGACCGTGTTGGATTTTCTTGGCAATTGGCCAGTTACATGTATGCACTGTGGTCACTGCTCCCAATCGGTTCAACAACACTTACAACTTGCACCAGGTCCCGGTCCCCACTGAGGATTAAGTCCAGGGTTGCCGTCCCTCTGGTCGGTTCCATGACCAACTGGTCTAGGGAATAGTCATTTAGAATATCTAGAAACTTTGCTTCTTTGTCATGACTGGAACACATATGCAGCCAGTCTATGTCCGGGTAGTTGAAGTCACCCATTACTACCACATTTCCTAGTTTGGATGCTTCCTCAATTTCATATCTCATCTCCAGGTCTCCCTGAGCATTTTGATCAGGGGGACGATAGATTGTTCCCAGTATTAAGTCCCTCCTGGGGCATGGTATCACCACCCACAATGATTCTGTGGAGGAGTCTGCCTCTTTGGGGGTTTCGAGCTTGCTGGATTCAATGCCTTCTTTCACGTATAGAACGACTCCGCCACCAAGACGTCCTTCCCTGTCCTTCCGATATAGTTTATATCCAGGGATAACCGTATCCCACTGGTTTTCTCCATTCCACCAGGTCTCCGTTATGCTCACTATATCAATGCTCTTCTCTAAGACCAAGCACTCCAGTTCTCCCATCTTGGTTCGCAGGCTCCTAGCATTAGCGTACAGGCACTTGTAAGCAGTGTCTCTCTTCAAGTGTCTTTGGCACTTGTGGTTAGGCCTGTGGTAATTTTGCTCTTCTGAATTTATATCCTGTGCCCCTGCTGTCACAATGCCTACTTCTAGGCCTACCCCTTTTAACATTTCATCATTTCTTTGGTTTTTATCCCAGGCGGGAGGTTTATTCCGAACCGGACCTTTCTCAGCTCCTGTCGGGTTTCCCCCCTCAGTCAGTTTAAAAGCTGCTCTGCCACCTTTTTAATTTTAAGTGCCAGCAGTCTGGTTCCATTCTGGTTCAAGTGGAGCCCGTCCCTTTTGTACAGGCCCGGCTTGTCCCAAAATGTTCCCCAGTGCCTAACAAATCCAAACCCTTCCACCCGACACCATCGTCTCATCCACGCATTGAGACTGCGAAGCTGGGCCTGTCTGGCTGGTCCTGCGCGTGGAACCGGTAGCTTTTCAGAGAAAGCCACCTTGGAGGTCCTGGCTTTCAGCATCCTACCTAGCAACCTAAATTTTGCTTCCAGGACCTCACGGCTGCATTTCCCCATGTCGTTGGTGCCAACGTGCACCACAACCACTGACTCCTTCCCAGCACTGTCTACCAAACTATCTAAACGATAGGCGATATCCGCAACCTTCGCCCCAGGCAGGCAAAACACCTTGCGGTCTACACGCCCATCACACACCCCACTGTCTATGTTCCTAATGATCGAATCACCCACTACAAGGATCCCTCCACCCCCTGGAGATATATCCTCAGCACAAGAGGATAGCTGCTCATCCCCCAAGGAATGGGTCCCTTCTAAGGGATCGTTTCCCTCTTCCTCAGCTGGATGCTCTCCTTCCCTGAGACCATCGTTGTCCATGATAGCAGGAGAGCTATCATCATTGGAGTGGGACACAGCTATAACGTCCCTGAAGGCCTCCTCCACACACCTCTCTGCCTCTCTCAGCTTTTCCAGGTCCGCCACCTTGGCCTCAAGGAAATGAAGTCATTCCCGGAGAGCCAGGAGCTCATTGCACCGAGAGCACACCCACGACTTCTGTCCAACAGGCAGATAGTCGTACATGCTGCAGGCGGTGCAAAACACTGGAAAGCCCCCACACCCCTGCTGGCTTCTTACCTGCATAGTTTTGTTTAAGGTTTATTACGTCAATGGGTTGGAGACTGCGGTTTAGTTGAGGTCAGGGAACAGACGGACAGAGTGGGGGGCCCTGGCCTACTCGCCCTGCTGCTTAACTCGCCCTGCTGCTTAACTCGCCCTGCTGCTTAACTCGCTTTTAACTCAGCTGGGGCTCCCTCTAGCTCGTGGAGCAGGCTCCCTCGCTAGGGTGCTCTGACTTTATATGTGTGGCTGGTTCCTCCCAGCTACTGCTGCCAGCCAGTGATGTGTTACTTGAGGCTGATGGCTATCAGCTGGGGCTTAACTCTTTAGTATTCTCTCAGGCTTCCTTCCTGGGCGAGGGGCGGGGCTGTTTAAGCTTTTGGCTGCTTTTAATCTAATCAAGGGGCTGCGCCTTCCAGGCAAGTCTTTTGTGTTTGTTGTTTTCCCACCTAGAACAGCCTGACCTTTCTTTAACCTAGGGAAACAGAGCTTGTGGTTGTGTTTCAGGAAGGCTGAAGCTGCCCTTTTTAGCAAGGACTGAGCTGCCTCTCTCCCTGTATGTATCGGTGGAGTTTCCTTTTCCCCCTTCTCTCCGACTGGAATTTAGCCTTGTTTACAGTGTCCCCTGAAGCTTTCCTGCTAGGGCGGTGTTGAAAACTAGCTTTCTATACGCTTCCTTCTCCTAGGATCTGTCTCCTAAGATATAGGTTCTTTCAGGATTTGGCTCCTAGCTCAGGGTGACCTTGGGCTGCCCTTATTAGTTATTTCTCTGAGCTGTTTTACTTCAATTTAAATAATGGAATAAATGGGAGCTACTTACCCTCTTTTCGCTCTGCTGCTTAACTCGCCTTGACGCTTTGTCAGCTGGGGCCTTGACGCTTCGTCAGCTGGGGCTCCCTCTAGCTCGTGGAGCTAAAGCCTCTTAGTCACTTCGTGACTCTTCGTGTCACAAAGCCTCTTAGAACAGAATGGGTACCTGGCATGAAGTCTGTGAGGTGTGCCTAGGATTGATGAGCATTTGATTCAGTTCACATTTAAAGGCTAATCTATCAAATTCACACTTTCTGAAGTAATATGAGAACTGAAACACATCCTTCAAAATTTGCACTTATCCTAATATTGCAATGCAGTTCTCCAACCAAACAACATTTACAGAAACATTTACAGCATACTATTAGAGCAAAGTGTGCAAAAAATGAATATATTAGTGAAAATAATATACAAAAATGTATTAGGAGAACTTGCTTGCAGAAATGTGTACGTTAGTCAAAACTGCATAGAAAAATCTGTTTCTTAGGAGACATTTGTGCTAAAATGCTGAAGAATTTTCTACAGAGATATGAAACTTAGAGAACCGAAACTGACAGATCCTTCCATCTCTAGGTTTGCCTGTTTGGTTTTTTAAATTGAGTTTAATTTTTAGGCACAACAGCTAGTTTAGAAAAGTTATTCATATCTTATCTACAACTATCATTATCCCCATCCATTGGACATGTTTGCTGGGGCTGATGGGGTTGGAGTCCATCAATGTCTGGAGGGCCACATGTTCCCCATCCCTGATCTACAGTTTTTAAATGTATTTATTGCATTTATTTATTACAGTTATATCCCACTTTTCCTCCAAGGAGCTCAAGGTGGCATACATTATTTTTCTCCGCCCAATTTTCTCCTCACAACAACCCTGTGGGGTGGGTTAGGTTGAGAGTCAGCAACTGGCCCTAGACCACACAGTGAGCTTCATTGTTGTGGGTGAGTAAGGATGGCCTCCGAGCCCCTAGTCTGACAGTAGCTGCATTGGAAATGATCTTGAGGCCATCTAGTTTAACCTCTGCAAGAGTTACAATGCAGGATGCAACGGCAGCGTCCCTGACAGATGTCTGTCCAGCCTCATCTCGAATGCATCCAGTAAAGGAAAGCCCAGTACTTCCCAAAATGTCCTGTTCCGCAATCCAACAGCTCTTACCATTTGGAAGTTTCTCCAATTTTTAGCTGACATCTGCTTCTCTTCCATTTCCATTCATTGGTTCAAGTCCTGCCCTGTAAACCAACTAGATAAACCCTTAATTTTGACACATTGGTTCTACTCCTGCCTTCTGAAGCAGCAGAGAACAGGTTTGCTCCATCATCTGCATGACAGCCCTTCAGATATTTGGAGAAAAACTGTAGCTCAGTGGTGGAGTATCTGCTTTGCATTTAGAAGGTCCCAGGTTCAGTCCCCAGCATCTCCAAGCAAAGCTGGGAATGTCCTGTGTCTGAAAACCTGGACAACTGCTGCCACTCACTGCATATGGTACTGGCCTAGATGGACCAGCATGAGGCAGCTTCCTATTATGGACAGAAGGTAGATCAAAGGTTGGTGTAATTTAGTGCCTGGTTCAAATTTTGTCTGTGTCATGGAAGTCAGAGTGTCAGAGTGGTAAGCAGCGGTAACGCAGCCGAAGCTCTGCTCACAGCCGGAGTTCAGTTCCAACGGAAGGAGGAAGTCGAATCTCTGGTAAAAGGGGTCGAGGTCCACTCAGCCTTCCATCCATCCATGGTCAGTAAAATGAGTACCGGGCATATGCTGGGGTGTAAAGAAAGGCCGGGGAAGGAACTGGCCATCCCACCCCATATATACGGTCTGCCTAGTAAACGTCGCAAGACGTCACCCTAAGAGTCGGAAACGACTCGCACTACAAGCGCGGGGACACCATTACCTTTTACATGAAAGGGAAGGGACACAGCTCAGTGGTACGGTATCTGCCTTGCATGCAGAAGGTCCAAGGTTCATGGAGCAATGGTCTGTCTCGTTATAATGCAGTTTTTTTATGTTCCCATGTTTAAGACAGCTGTAGCTGGTCCAGTTCCCATCTTACTTTGAGGCTGCCAGGGTCCTGATAGGGCAGGTGATAACATCCGTCTTGTAATGCCAGTTGGGGGGGAGAGTGGTCAATGGCTCCCAGAGCCTCAGCACTGCTGCCTGAAGTGAGAAAACTGGGAGGCGGCTGGCAATGGCCCAAATGAAACCTGGCCAAGTGGGCAGGGTTAGTGTATGGTAGTTTTACTGTTCTGCGGTTTTTTTGAAAATGTTGTGTTGAAGTGATGGCGAAGAGAGCAGAAGGGCAGTGGCTGGAGAAGAGCTTCCATCAACCAAACCAAGTTAGTCAGGCTAGAGACTTTCTCCCACACACACACCCCAAAAAAAGTCCACAGGCAGCCATGCCTGTCCTGTCCATTTAATTCTTTCCCAACGGTGGCAAGAGCTCCAATCTTTGGGAAAACCTACCCCAGATGTTATGGAGGCAGGAACAGGGGCGGTCTGTAGCTTGTTATACATGCTAGATTCTTCCTTATTTTCTGTTATTTAAAGCCGGTAGCGTAATTGGCTCAGACCTTTGACACTGTGAGTTGTATCTAATGTAGTGCCAAATTAAGGTCACAGTATATTTATAGCGGTATATTTGTCACTCTGGCAAAATGTTTTGCACCAGCAGAACATTGTTATTGCATAAGAGGATGCATAAATAGGTTGCTGGTAGCTGTTGCACAACACATTGCATGCTGTTGCACAACATTTTTTTGCACACTATTTCTTTCGATGCTTCCATTGTGCAACATTAAAACTCACCCGTCTGCTAGCACAAGAGCTCTTGTGCTAACAGACAGAGAATGTTGGAGACAGCCCTATATCATTATTATTATTATTATTATTATTATTAGAATCATAGAATAGTAGAGTTAGAAGGGGCCTATAAGGCCATCAAGTCCAACCCCCTGCTCAATGCAGGAATCCAAATTAAAGCATTCCCGACAGATGCCTGTTCAGCTGCCCCTTGAATGTTTCCATATTATATTATTTGGAAGATCTAAAATCGGGGGTGGGGAAAAATCTGTGGCCCTCTAGAGATTGTTGGGCTCCAACTCCCATCGGCTTCAGCCAGCACAGCCGATGGTCAGGAATTCTGGGAACTGAAGTCCAATAACATCTGAAGGGTGACCGCGTTCGTCTATAAAAAGCCAGCCAACAAGACCCAAGATTCATCTATGAAGCATTCCATGGGTTTGGAACAAAACAGGCAATAACTACGAGGATATATTGCATGCTTATTGTGTGGAGTGGGGGCAGGTATCTGAATTTCATTATGGTATATAATAAAAATATATTTTTTAAAAGAACTTGCAGGAGCTACTGAAGCCAGAATTATTTCCTCTTGTGGTTCGGATCTGGCCGGCAGGCAAAATTACTCAGCTTATTCTGAATTATTTATTTGTTGATTGCTGTAAAAGCATTTCCACACCGCTTAATATTTAAAAATCATAAAAAACAGATACAACATAAAACCCAGGAAAGCAGTATTATAAAACACTTAAAAACAAAAATTCAGGGTCTATTCTTATAGGCCACAGATACAGATGGAAGGTGTCAATTTCAGTTGTCTCACTTTCTCATTTTTCCAATCTCTAATTTAGTTCTCAACGTTTCTATAGCAATTTGGGGTTTTTTTTAAATCCTAATGAAAATTCATCAGCAATTTAGTGTGAATTTCTAATAAACATATCTTTGTATGCAGTTTTGACTAATGTACATATTTTTTGCAAGTAATTTCCGCTAATATAATGCATTTTTGTAAATATTGTTTGGTTGAAGAACTGTTACAAAATTCAGATAAGTAGAATTGTAGGGGTCCTATAAAGCCATCAAGTCCAATCCCCTGCTCAATGCAGGAATCCAAATTAAAACATCCCCAACAGGTGGCTCTCCAAATGCATCTTGAAGGCCTCCAGTGTTGGAGAGCCCACCACCTCCATAGGTATATTGGTTCCATCACCATACCGCTCTAACAGTTAGGAAGTTTTTCCTGATGTTCAGTCGAAATCTGGCTTCCTGCAACTTGAGCCCATTATTCCGTGTCCTGCATTCTGGGATGATCGAGAAGAGATCCTGGCCCTTCTCTGTGTAGCAACCTTTCAACTATTTGAATAGTGCTACTATATCTCCCTTTGGTCTTCTCTTCTCAAGGCTAAACATGGGCAGTTCTTTCAGTGTCTCCTCATATGGCTTTGTTTCCTGTCCTCTGATCATCCTTGCTGCCCTCCTCTGAACTGGTTCCAGTTTGTCTGCAGTCCTTCTTAAAGTGTGGTGTCCAGAATGGGGCACAGCACTCAAGATGAGGCCTAAGCATTGCTAAATAGAAGGGAACTAGTACTTCATGTGATTTGGAAAGTATCCTTCTGTCAATGCAGCCTAAACTAGGATTTGCCTTTTTTGCAGCCACATCACACTGTTGGCTCATATTCAGCTTGTGATCAACAATTCCTTCTTGCATGTAGAATTGCTGAGCCAAGTATCCCCCATCTTATAACTGTGTGTTTGCTTTCCTTTTCCTAAGTGTAGAACGTTGCACCTATCCCTGTTAAATTCCATTCTGTTATTTTCAGCCCATTGCTCCCTTTGAATTTTGATTCTGTCTTCCAGGGTATTAGCTATCCCTCCCAATTTTGTATCATGTGCAAATTAAGCATTCCCTGCCTCTTCAAATGATGGCTGACTTTCAGTTCTCGTATTGTTTTGAAAGTACAAATTTGCTTGATTCACCTTTAAATGCTAACTGAATCACATTTCTCCCCACCGCCACCCTAGTCACAGAAAGCTTGAACAAAAAGGTATGCCTTTACAAGATGTCTGAAGCAACTGATCAATGATGCTTCACATATGGCAAAGGGAAGGCTCTTCCAGAGTGCAGGAACATGGTGGAAAATGCCTGGTGTTTTTTTTTATCACTGCCCTATGATACTCTGTGCCATTCTAGACCTCTGGTTGAGTTCTATAGAACCAATCAATTTGTGGAAGTGTCCTAAGGAGGGAAACCCGCTAATCTTAATGAATATCACATAGCCCCTTTGCTAGGCTCACTGTACTTTTCTGTGTAGCTAAAGGACGTCATTCTTTATTTAAGGACTGTTGGATTAGGCAATTTGCAAACATTGGCAGAGAGTTGGGGGCAATGATGCCTCTTTGCATTACGGAGTCCTGCCAAAACTGTGTGTTTACTTAAGGATAAATCAGCGTTTGCCCTTGGGTGTTTCTTTTGCTGCTCATGTCATGTGCTGCATAATGTTGCCTTCTGCTTTGGAAAATGTGCCATGTTTGGCATGGGGTGGACTATTTAAACCTCCAGGGTATTTGAGGATGAAATATGCATATATTGTTTTGCAGCTCCCACTTTCCTGAGCAAGGAGACATTCCGAGGAGAAGCTGCTTCATAGCTGTAATTGTTGAGGCCTCCTGGCTCAAACTGGAACAACGCTGAAATAAGTGGAGCTATTTCCTCCAGAATCAGGGACAAGAACATCTTATTTCCTAGCCAATCCATACACTGATTTGAACCCATTCCCTACCACAGAGAGTCTCAAAACCCACTCCCAATCACTCTCTGTTCTCCCGCCAGTCCTACGTCTTTTGCTCTGCTGGGCTAGCAATAGCTGGAAGATTGGGAACCTCAGGCACAGGGGCTGTATGTGGCCCTCCTGACCACTCTGTCTGGCCCTCTGAACTCTTCCCAGGCCATACCCCCTCTCCGGCCAAACCCTTTCTCTCTGGGCCATACCCCTCACGTGCCCTGCTTTGCACCCTCCCAGCCTGAAACACTGGAGAGCCACTATAGATGGTTCTGAGTTAGATGAACCAACTGTCTGACAGGGCATAAGGCAGCTTCCTGTGCTCCTAACTAATTCCAGCAGGGGTTGCACAGGGTGCCGGATTGAAATCGTGCTGAATGCAAGCCCAGCTTGACACGGAAGAATTGGGAGCAGATTCTGAGGTTCCCAACTGTAGGGAAGGGGCTTGGCTCAGTGGCAGAGTCTCTGTTGTGAATACGGAAGGTCCCAGATACCTTATGCTCCATCTCCATCACTGAGATCTTCTGATGGGGCACTTTTGGTGGGTCCCCATGCCCCTATGGCTCACCAGGGATTGAGCCGTTAGTATGGTAGACCCTGCCCTGTGGAACTTCCTACCAGTAGAGGTTCAACAGGAACCATCTCTCCCTTCTTTCAGAAATCTCGTGAAAACTATATTGTTTAGACAGGCCTTTGTAATCTGATTTTTTTTCTTTTTAACCAGTCTGTATTTATTGATGTTTGATTGATTATGTTTTTATGGTTGTTTTTACTTATAGATAGATAGATAGACAGATAGATAGACAGATAGATATAATTAAGAGTGTGTGTGTGTAATCCAAGAGCATGGAAGTAATTCGTTACAAGTAACGAATAATGTGTAATTTATTACTTTTTGAGGAACGAGTGAGTAATTCCTTTACATTTTGATTGTAATACGACGAGGAGTAATTTTATTACTTTTGAGGAGTAATTGTAATGTTTCCAGCATTTCTTTGGGGCATTACTTGGGGGGGGGAGCAGGGGAAGCCTTCTGCCCCTCTGATTTGTACATGAAAATCATGTGCTTCAAACTGGGCTTCTGTGCAGCGTCACTCTTTCCTCATGCGCTGTGGGTGGGGAGGAGGCGACGAGAGAGGAGGTGGAGAGTGAGATGGGGTGGAGTGGAGAAAACAATTGTTTAAAAAAATGGACAGTGGTGAAGAAGAATGGAGTGGAAGGAGAAAGGAGCCAGAGGACAAGAACATGGATAAAGGAGGAGAAGAAGGCAGCAGCAGAATGGAGTTAAAGAACTATGGAGGTGAAAGATGACAACTTTGTGTGTGTGTGTGTGAATACTGTGTTTGCACTTGGCACCCAAACCAGCCTCCTCTGCCCTGCCTGGCTACTTTGGTGCATTCACAGTGTTTTAACTTTTTTGCATCTCAGGGGAAAATGTTTGCTTGGGTGGGTGTCCCTTAGTTGGTGGCAGGGCAGGGTCCGGAAGGTGGTTAAATGAGAGAGATTATGCTTGCTGGCTGAGTGTGTGTGTGTGTGTGTGTGTGCACGTGTGTGTGTGTGTGCACATGGTTTGACGTGCAAAGATCTGAGTAGTGGCCTTTGCCTCCCTTCCCGACTCCCGTACGAGAGGAGGGACCACCACTGCTATCTTATGGATAAAAAGAATTATTCTACTACCTCTGTGTGTGTGTGTTTATTTTTAATGTTTTAGGTGACTTTGGTGTGCAGCAGCCAAGGCCAGCACCTTGTAGGCACTCTAGTGTTTTTTTTAAAGTAACTTAAGTGAAATTGTAGTGATTACTTTTGAGTAACAGTAAAGTAATCAATTCCTTTCACAACAATGGTAATGGTAATTTATTCCTCTTTGGGGCCATGTAACAGTAATTGCAATTTATTTCTTTTTAAAAGTAATCTTCCAAACTCTGCATAATCCCCAGCATCTTCAGGTAGGTGTGTGTGTGTGGGGGGGAAACCAAGTCTGGAATCCTGAAGAGCTGCTGTCAATCAGCATGGACATTATTACCTAGAGGGTCTGACTCAGTATAACTACAACTACTACTACTATTAATTGGATTTATTAGTCTCTTTTTACCCAATCAAGCGACTTACAACAAAGTAAAAAACAAAATCAAATATATTGTGCTATAAAAAATAAATAAAACCACCACAACAACCACGCAGCCACAGGAAGCATTCGCAGCATAGTAAAAACAGACAACATCATCTCAGGCTATCACCTGCCTGGGGAAAAAGGTAAATCTTTACCTGGTGCTGAAAAGATATCAATTAAAGCACCAGGCAGGCCTCACTGGGGAGCATCTTCCTACGTTCCTTCCTACGTTCCTTTGCAGCTGCAGCTTTACCTGTCCCACAGCAGATGTCATGTGATGTCAGGTGAAGGATAGGTGGGTGTGACTTGGGGGAGGGAAACAGCCTCCCTTTCATTTCAACAAATCCCTTTCATTCATTAATGAAAAGCGAATCTGTAGCAGACACTGAAAGGCCTGATATTTCTGTGGGGACATTCATCCATGAGCAGTTTCTCAACTGATGAATGAACTGATGAAATAATATAACTCTTATTTGTAAAAAATTGTTATAAGCTACCCTGAACATGATCTTTTGAAAAGCAGGGTAAAAATAAGTACTGGTCTCAAGAGGCGAGACACCCCTTCTGCTCTTAGAAATGCTGTTTTTGAACAGGATTGGGGAACCTTTGGCCCCTGGGTGTTACTGAACTACAACTCCCATCAGCCCCAGCAAGCATGGCCAATTGTTGGGGATGATGGGAGTTGTAGTTCAGCAACATATTTTATTTATTATTTGATCTATATCCTGCCGTACCTCCCAGTAGGAGCCCAGGGCGGCAAACAGAAACACTAAAAACACTTTAAAACATAATAAAAAGACCTTAAAATACATTAAAACAACACAACGTTAAAAACATTTTTTTAAAAAGCTTTGAAGACATCTTTAAAAAAAAAGGGTTAAAAACATATGGAGGATCAAAGGTTTCCCACACCTGTTTTAGAAAGAAAGGAAATTGAAAAGTACCGTAAGAGTTGGCTACTAGCCATGTTATTTATTTATTTATTTATTTTGTTAAATTTTTATACCGCCCCACTAGCATTAGCTCTCTGGGCGGTGAACAAGAAGAATACAATAAGAACTGTCAGTAAACCAAGACATGGACAGTTTGGTAGTTGGGTTTGTTGACTTTTAGGGTTTTCCCCTGTCCTTCATTCTCCCTTTGTGGCTGTATGTAGTGTGGTGGTTATGGTTTCAGACTGTTGAGGTGCTTTGCCCCAAAAATAGGCTGTCTGAACTCCACACTTCTGACTCCGTGTGTACCTCCAGTGGGGAATCTCGTGCCCCTGAAAAGGGCGTTTCCTGTTGAGAGTTCTGCTGCTGCTCCCCTAAACTGTGCCTGTTCTCTGATTGTTGCTGCTGCTGCCTTCGCAATAAGGAATGATCCTCCAGCGAGCTCTCGGTGTCAGACTTCAGCTCCTCCAGAAAGATGGGTGGAAACTGGTTCTGGGTCGTGTAGTTATACCATTGTGTTTTTCCGGAGTGCCCACCCACCGTTGAGCTGGTGTCCAAGTGCAGAGAGGAGAGAAATTTGCTGTGCAATAGGTCGGAACCCACCGAGGAGCCTTCGGACGAAACGGAGCTGTGGAAGTTGATAATATCTGCTTTGTATAGTGTGATACTTTTATTTTTAAAGTTATGAACAGTGCTCAGGAGGCTTGCTGTTGTTTCCCGGTAAACAAAAACACAAAGCACTCACTTCATAATTAAATATTTTCAATTTGAGCTTTGTCTTTCTCCTCTGGTGGTCTCCGTTACTATAGAAACACTCGAAACCTGTGCCAAAAAAAATGCAAATTCCATACAAGGTGTGTGTTGGGCTTAGGAAAGCATGCAATCAAAGGACTGTTTTTGCGTGTGAGTTCCATCAAGTTGACTAAAATGAATAAAATGATTTCCCTCCCACCCCTCCTGTTATGGGTAGGGACTACCATTCAGTGATAGAGCAGGTGCTTCCCATGTGTAAGGGCCAAGTTCAGTATGTGGAATCTCTGGGGTATTCAGATGTGAGATAGCAAAAAGATCTTTGCCTGCAGCCTTCGGGAGCCACTGCTGGACATGTGTCAGGAGCTGCTGGGGTCTCTGTGTGGCTGCCCCATGTGGTGAACCACAGAACTGCAGATGTCAGTGAAGTACCTTCAGGCCCTGGACTGACTCACCCAAGCTGGCCATTGGAACCTCCTGGCCAGGAAGGAGTGCAAAAGGGATTCCTGTTCCAGCTGAGCCTTGCTGTCTTCAGAGGTTTAGTGTGAATTCTTGTTTCTTGCCTCCTCGTTTGTGCTCCAGTTCTGTTTTGCACTTCAATCCTGCCCTTTGGTTAATATTTTAGGGCAGGTATGGGGAGCCTGTGGCCTTTCAAATGTTGGTGGACTACAAGTCCCATCATCCCTGGCCATTGGCTATGCTGATGGGAGTTGCAGTTCAGCAGCATCTGGAGGGCCAAAGGTTCCCCATACCCAGAGCTTGGAAAAGTTACTTTTTTTTTAACTACAACTCCCATCAGCCCCAGCCAGCATGGCCACTGGATTGGGCTGATGGGAGTTGTAGTTCAAAAAAGTAACTTTTCCAAGCTCTGCCCATACCTATCTTAGGGGAGTAGTAATTGCTCATGTTTTGCATGCAGAAGGTCCCAGGTTCAATCCCTACCAGCTCTGACTAAGGCTGGGAGGGATCTCATCTGAAACCCTGAAGAGCCACTGCCAGTCAGTGTAGGCAATACTGAGTGAGATGGATCAATGATCTGACTCAGTATTAGGCAGCTTCCAATGTTCCCATGAGTTACCACACTTGATTACTTGACTATCCTATGGTTCATAGAATTATAGAATTGGAAGGGGCCTATAAGACCATCAAGTCCAGCCCCCTGCTCAATGCAGAAATCCAGGTTAAAGCATACCTGACAGGTGGCTCTCTTGCAGCTTCTTGAATGCCTCCAGTGTTGGAGAGCCCACCACCTCCTTTGGTCATTGGTTCCATAGTCGTATGGCTCCAACAGTTAGGACGTTTTTCCTGATGTTCAGCTGAAATCTGGCTTCCTGCAACTTGAGCCCATTATTTTGTGCCCTGCACTTTGGGATGATCGAGAAGAGATCCTGGCCCTCCTCTGTATGGCAACCTTTCAAGTACTTGAAGAGTGCTACCCTATCTCCCCTAAGTCTTCTCTTCTCAAGGCTAAACATGCCCAGTTGTTTCAGTCTCTCATCAGAGGGCTTTGCTTCTAGTCTCCTGATCATCCTTGTTGGCCTCCTCCAAACCTGTTCCAGTTTGTCTGCATCCTTCTTAAAGTGTGGAATCCAGAACTGGATGCAGTACTCAAGATGAGGCCTGCTTTTGGCTCACCCCAAATCGATGTAATTGTTATTGCTGTTGTTTTTGTTTATTAAACGTATGTCCTGCCCTGCCCTGCCCTAACCCAGCTCATAACAGCATATTTGAGACTCTTGGTATTTCATGAATAATCTTTTTAAAGTAAGATCAGATTTTGAATTGGGCTAGAGCTGAAGGACCAACCATGTTGGCTCTGTCTACACCCCCATGAACTGAGCCCCATCACATAACTGCACTGCTGTATAACCCCCTCCCAAATTAAATGCACCATTCACTTATTTCACCATTCACTTATCTGGGAGAAAGTTCAGGGGTGCACTGATGGTAGGGTGTGAGTTAATTCTGCCCCCACACCAGCCAATCCTGTTCCTAACTGCATAACGCCATTCAAAGTTCTGTTTTGCAGTCATACCAATGTGTGATGAAACCTCTGGAACCAGGTTAACTACACTTACACTAGGTGTAGCCAATGCAGTATTCTTGAGATGTTGTTGGACTACAACTCCTATCATCCTTAACCATTGGCAAGTCCCAACAGCATCTGGAGGGAACCACATTGGCTACCCCTGATGTTGACAGCCATTAACCATTGCCTATCTCCAGTCTGTCCCTTAGTTCCATTAGGAATAACAGCTTTTGAATGCTAAAACAAATCCCTTTCATTCATTAATGCAAAGTGGGTCTATGACATATGCTGCAAGCCCTGATATATCTCTGGGGATGTTCATCTGTGAGTAGTTACTCAACTGGCTAATTAACTGACCAAATAATATAACTCTGTCTGTTTGTAAATGTCGTTTTGCCAGACCATAAAGTAGCAAAGTATTGCATTACAATTTCATATGCCCTGAGCACATGTGAAGATGTACAAGATTATAAAACGTACGAGATTAACCCCACATTAAAGACTGGGGTGTGAAAAAATGAGACAATAATGTGGCCTGTGTGAGTGCAGTCAGTTAGGCCAGGGGTGAGGAATCTTGTTCAGGCTGACGGCCTCATTTCCTTCTGGGCAACCTTCTGAGAGCCGAATCCCAATGGCGGATGGCAAAGGTGCAAAGGTGGCCAGAAGCAAAGGTGGGTAGAGGGATTAATGCCACCCTGGGCTCCTGCTGGGAGGAAGGGTGGGATATAAATCAAAGAATAACTAAATAAACTTATTATTTTACTCTGTATTATGTATATGTGGTTGTATTTCTTCTGTAACAGCCTCTGGCTATATGCAGTATTAATAAATGAGAAATGAAAAATAAATAAAATTAATGTGAATGTTACCTTTGCATTGTAGGCTACTGTACAGTAGGGTACTTTTCCCCCTTATAAAATCCACCAGATATGAGGTTTTTTTGTTTTTTAATGTTGTATTTCAGGGGTTTATAAATAAACAAATAAACAAGAACTGCCTCCTCAACAACAAATTATTATTATCATTATCATCATTATTATTAACAGCAGCAGCAGCAGCAGCAGCAACAACAACAACAATAATACAACTGTATGGTAGATTCCAGACACCTAAATATACGACCTTGGTCTCCAAAACTCCCATCCAAGGTCATGCATTTGGAGGTTCTATTTACCATTGCATTTAACTTTCGTTTATTACTTTTGGAGCACTTGTAACATTTGTACCCAGTTCTGTTGGTGCTTGAAACTCACAGGGGAAGCAGGCAGTGTCCAGTCACAAGTCCAGCAGAGAGTATACAGGACCTTGGACAGCTCCAAGGGGTTCTGCTCTCCTCCCTAATTTCTACATTGGCTCATTGCTACACGCACCCTACTTCATCCAGGAAAGCAAGAGGCATGATCAGAGTTCCATTCCAGCCAGGCTAAATCACTCAAAGAGGGTGCAAAGCAAGGCCAGTGAGGGGTGTGGCTTGGAGGGAGGGGATGTGGCCTAGGAAGAGTCCCAGGCCTAAGGTTCCCTATCCCTGAATTAGACACCTCAAGAATGAACAAGAGGAACTCGTGTTGATTATTGATTTATCAGCTAGATTTGGATTTCAGTATTATGGTTTATTTATTTATTGCTTATTATTTAATAAATTTGTATCTCACCCTTCCTCCTGAAGAAGCCCAGGTGGCAAAGAAAACAATTTAACAACAACACCAACGAAAGCAATTTAAAATCTTGTAAAAACGGATACAGTTAGAATACTCTAAAAATAGAAAGCTACAGAAAGAAATATTCTAAAAAAAAAAAAGGAAGTAAAGACACTCTTCTGTTCAGTGATCTCTGGGTTGCGAGGGACAGTCTCCTTCATTCATCAATTGCTGGGTAATCACGAATGTTTTAAAATTCCTCCAGAAAGTCAGTAATGTTGGAGACCGATGTACCTCACTGAGGAGGGGATTCCACATACAGGGAGCCACCACTGGAAAGGCCCTGTCATAAGTCAGTGCCAACTGGGCAGCAGCTGCTGGTGGCATCATCAACCAGTCCTCACCTGCTGATTGTAGGGTCCAAGATGGCTGATACTGGGGAAGGTGCTCTTTTAGGTACTTGGGTCCTAAGTCACTTAGAGCTTTTTATGCTAGTTCTAACACCTTGAATTGGGCCTGGTAGCTCACTGGCAGCCAGTGCAGTGCTTTCAGGACTGGAGACACATTGTCTAGTGACATGGTCCCATTGGGCTGCTTACCAGTCTAGCAGTCACATTCTGCACTAGCTGCAGCCTCTGGACCATTTCCAAGGGCAGCCCCACATACTGAGCATCATAGTAACCCTGACAGAAGTCACCAGAGCATGGACAGCTGAGGCCAGGCTATCCCATTCCAGGAACACAGCCATAGCTGGTGAATCAGCCTCAGCTGATTAGCCACTGTAGACTGATCTGTCTGGCCAGATGGGACACCGAGAGGCCTCTATCTGCAACTATCAACTCTGTAATAGCAGTACCCATTCCCCTAGTTCAGGAAGGTTGGAGAGAGATGCTACTGCTGCAGCAATGAAGCAGCTAGATTGAGAGATTATATAGGAGCGGGAGGCTCCTCCTTTTCCTGGGTCTCAGCCAGGCCCTGATCTACACACGTGCAGCTAGCCAGACACTTCGACATTGGCCCCGAACCTCCTGTCTGAGCTGGCCATCTCCTTTGCTCCTGGGGGAGATGAAGGAGGGGGGGTCTGAGAAGTGAGAACTGACCAAGGACCAAGGGGTAGTGGCCTTCTGTCCTGGGGCAGAGATGTCCAGATCCAACGGCTATTAAGGGTTATTGACAGTATGGAGATCTGCTGTGGGGTCCTGCTCCTTCTTTGAGGAGACCTTAGGTGCCAGGTGTGAGCAAGGTAGACGTTCTTGCTATTGTCCAATGATTCTGGTCTCTCCCATTCACCAAAAGAAGGAGCAAAGTTCTACAGCTGCTGTAAAGCATTGTCTAGATGGCAGCGTTTGTTCTAGGGGAGGTTCTGTTGTTAATGTCTCACTCCCCACCATGCCCCAGCCCTTCTGAGATGTGTGCATGGCCTAAGCTGGAAGGACCTTAGTACAATGGATGGCTGTGCACAGGTGGCCTGTCTCCTTACGTCCTGCATTAGCACAGAGGACAAAAGGGCCTTTCTGGACCAGAAGGAACACAAAGGAGGATAGCTTGAAATATTGCAAGCCAGTGGGAGTTGCATTCTAGCAGGCTGGCCCTCTTCACCCCACCTGATCTTCCAAGCCACAGTGGGAAGAAATTACTGTATAGGACATTCTGGCAATGAGGAGAGCCGTAATACCCCAATCTGGTCTTTCCCAACCAGATGTCCTCCTGAGGTTTTGGACTACAACTTCAATCATCTATTGACAACTAAGCTTTACTGGCTGATGCTGGTGAGATTTGTACTCCATAGACATCTGGAAAACACCAGTTGGGAAAAGGCTATCCTGATTGCATCAGCAGCACCAGCCATATATGGCTTGGAAGCTCAACACTGACATGTTGAATTAGGCTCAGGAAAAAAAACAGGTAACGCATGCAGATGTTTCAGATTTGGTGTGACATACTGTTGCCAGCTCACTGGGTGTGGCTGCCCCATGTGATGAGCAACAGAAGTGCAGGCGACAGTTTCTCAGTGAAGTACCTTCAGGCCCTGGACTAACCCCACCCCTCCTAGTCTGGCCACTGGAATGTCCTAGACAGGAAGGAGTATAAGATGGCATTCTGGTCCAGCTGAGTCTTGCTCAGGCAACAAAATCTTTTTGTGTTCTTGCATGTTTGGCTATTCTTAGGTCCTGGCATCTGGCTTGATCCTTGACTCTGCCTCCAGGTTTTTCCTTTGATCCTGGTTATTGGGTAGTCCTCCACCTGCTGTTCCCTAGCTCACCTATGCTGCTACTCTAGCTCACCAGACTCTTACATATGATGTATCCTTGACACTCATACCTGTTAACAAGTGGACACTCGCATTCTGTACCTGCTGAAGTCTTGGGCAGTTTTCAAAGGCAGACCTGCATAAAACACATTGCAATAGTTGAATCTGGAGATGTTTATTAAATTTTAAACAATGTTGTTCAGGTGTTTTTTTTTTAATAACAAATAAATGGAATGAATCAATCAGTGAATCAACCAATAAAATGTGGTTCAGAGGAAACTTTCCAGGAACAATTCATATATGAGAAAGCGGTCCTGATCTCTGTTTCTGTGGAGTTTTCTTTTGTTTAAAACAAATGGAAAGGCCACGATTTCCCTTAGCTCTCCTTTATTCCCTTCCTTGCTGTGGATTCTCAAGAGTCTTGCAATTGTCGGGCAAAACAATTATGATTGCGTTTAACGATCTCATTAATGTGTGGGAAAAAATGACAATGGAAAATGGGTGTTCAGCAGGCCACATAGCAGACGTGTCTGTTGGTTGCAGGCTATTCATTTTCCACCCAGGGTTTTTTTTTATTTTTAGAATAATAAGTGTCATGTGGCCTACAGGAGACAAGAGAGGGTGATGGAAGCTAAAGTTGAAACCATCAAAGCAGCAGACACGTTTCTCAGCAGTCGCATGTTGCTTGGCAGGATTTTGACAAGTGAATAATGGCATTTCCCCGACATGGTGTACAGGGTTCATAGCCTGAATTTATTACAATGCTAATGGAGAAAACTCATTTTCAAATGTGTTTGGAACAGGCTAATTGTGGTGGATGCCTAATAAGCATCTCCCTCTCCAATGTGAGCAACTTTGGGACTAATGTAGTGGTGGCTTCATCAGAAGAGCACCTGTTAGATGAGGATCTCTTTCTTGCAGTGGGAGAAATTGTGGGTGCTGTCTCTAGAAGTGTGAATACAGTACTAATCCATTGGGCTGGCTTAGGTAACAACTGCCACCTCAAGGGGTCACTAGGTAAGCTGAATTAGTGCCAGAAACCATGGCCGGCTCTACCATTAGGCAGAGTGAGGTGGTTAGGGGAGCACTAGTGAGTTTTGCAGCCTCAAAATTTGTCCCTTTGCCCCAAGAAAGGAGATTCACTCCTCTTTTTTTATATTACCACCTGCAAAATTCAAGTTTATGCTTGGTGCAGTCTTGGTTCAGCTAGGGTAAGAGGAAGCCCAACAAGATGGGTCAATGCATGGCTGATGCTGAGAATGAACCCAGGGACATACCCCAGAAACCTTTGCAAAACATGGAGATTCCTTTACAGCTAAATCAATGTGGAGAATTGGAGGTGGCAGGTAGCAGTAATAGGAGCATTGCTAGCTGGGAGGAGAACACCAGCTTTAGTCTCCCTGGTCCGTCTTTAATGCACCTGCTCTTGTTCCTGTACCTGGAGAACTGCAGCTTGGGAGAAACCAAAAGGCTGAGCCAGCCAGCCCCACCATGGAGAGTATCTTTAAGAACTTTTGCTGCAGTTGTAGCGGCTTCCAGGGAAAAGCTTTGTGTGGGGGCAATTGTTTGTGGATGGCAGCTATGTTTGTGGTGAGAACACAAATGCAACTCATGAACATTAAAAGTGTGATTTATGGTGTGCTATTTTATATTTTTATTGATTTACTAGAGACTGCCGGCTCTGCTTGCTTCGCTTGCCAATCCTGCCTACCATCATCAAAGTTCCTCTGATCCCCAAGGGTTGCCAAAGCTCCCCTCCCCCCACAGATCACCAAAGCTCCCCCCTCCCCCCACATGGGTTGCCAAAGCTGCCCCCTTCACTCTCACGGGTTGCCAAAGCTCCCCCCCACAGGTCACCAAAGACCCCCATGGGTCATCAAAGCCCTTCCCCCACAAGAGCTCCCTCTTCCCCCCACAGATCACCAAAGCCCTTTCCCTTCCCCCCATGAGTTGCCAGAGCTCCCCCCCACTGGTCACCAGATCTCCCCTGCCCCTCACAGGTTGCCAAAGCTCTTTCTCTTCCCTCCATGGATTGCCAGATCCCCCACCACCACCCATGGGTGGGCAGATCTCCCCTTTTTGTAAGTCTGACACTTGCACATATATATGCCTATATATATATATATACCTTCTTAATTACATTTATTACTTTATTTTTAACATGTATACCCGGCTTTTCATCATGTAGGTCCAAAAACAACTTATAAACTTATACAGATCAAAACATCAGAGCAGCATTCATTGTTTCCTTTTGATAGAGGTAGATAACATTTGCAAGCAAATTAAAACTCCTCTGTAGTGGATTAAGCATGCCAGATTACAGGAAAATAGGTCCAATTTTCATCTGATTTTTTTAAAAAAGGAAACATAACTTTTTTTTTCCAGAATATGATTAAATTTGAAAGGCTATTTCCCCCTTCTAAGGGGATGAATCTTGACAAATTTCAGAAGGACAGCAGCAGTTGTTTTCCAGCAACGGTAGCTTTTACAGTTCTGAACTAGGTACAAAGGACCTAGCTTTGAATATAGTCCAGTGTTTTGTGAGCAATTTGTCTGAAAATTGCAGACATCAGAGAGATGTCCCTAGGTAAGAAAACTGCCAAATTACAGACAAATTGTTTCAGGTTTGTACGAGGCATCTTTAAAGTTGATTTCAGAGAGAGAACTACAAGGGATTCACTTTCCTTCCCCAAAGCACTGGAAATGGAGAATTTGGGTAAAATCATTCCCTCTTGATTACAAGCTAGACCTCCCAGTCACAATCAAGCTCTCCCAAACCTGCAATCCCTCAACATCATCTTGGTGTTCCCTTTATATGGTAAGGTTAGAGACATTAGTTTTGCTTTTAGCAGACAGTTGTTTGCAGCATCTTTTTGACCTCCAAGTCACTGAGGTGCAAGGGTATAGTTGTCCAGGGTCTCGGGGAGGTGGGGCTTAGACTTTTGGAGGGGCAGGATCCCAGTAGGGTCCCTACGTCTCCAGCATCCAACAAGCCAATCAGCATGAAAGGGGAGTGTGTTAGCCACTGAGAAATCTCTTCTAACATGCTTCCTTGTGCTTTCCTGCTGATGGGAGCCAATCGGAGTGAAAGAGGTGTGTCAGCCACTGAGAAGCCTCTTCTCAGTAGCTAACACTTTCCTCTTTCATGCTTATCGGCTCCAAAGTATGTCTGTTGTGGGAGTAGCTTTTATTAAGGATCTTCTATAAAATCACGCAGCAAAAAAAGTGGGGGAAGGGGCATGGCTGCCCTGGGATCCTACTGGGAGGAAGGGTGGGATATAAATCTAATCAATCAATCAATCAATCAATCAATCAATCAAATGGCTGTGACTAACATGAAGGAACCCTGCACTTCTGGATTTGCCACTACATTACTGCCGAGGTGCCACAATGGCTTCAAGGTGGGCTTGTTTTGCCTCAGTGAACCTTGCAGAGATCTCACTTTGGCTTGGACAAGCCCAGAATCCCTCTGAAATGCTGTGCTTCAGATACGGATTAGATTGAAACTGCAGCGCACCCCTAGAATAAAGCTTGAAAAACACTGACTGACCTATGTCTTCATTAGTATAGCAGAGACACATAAGCCAATTTAAAAAAATAACTTGTCCTATTGTATAGAAATCACCGGGGGGGGGGAGGAGGAAACTCACCAAGAGAAGCGGGTCTTTATTAATCCCATCTGCAACATACGGGAGAGAAATCTGCTGGTTGGGTAGCACTGGGGAAATCACTTGAAACATCAGACAAGATAGCTGTGTAATCCCTCATCAAGAGCTTTGAAATCTGTGACTCATGGCTGTCTGCAAGCCCCTAATAAAGTACAACTGGCAAGTCTTTGACAAATTGTGTTGTTTTCAATTTTGAAAAGGCTCTGGGCCATGTAACCTGAAACATCCTGTCTATATGGTGCGGGAAAGTCTTCTCTCTCTCTCTCTCTCCCTCTCTCCCCCCCCCCCAATATGGCTTGTGTCTTTTCTGTTTCACGGTGGTATCAGATAAGAACCTTCTATCTGCTCACTCCTATCATTCCTGAAGGGCATTTGTGCTGACATTGCGCCATCTTAGCAATCGGGTTACCAAGTTCATTTTCTTTCTTTTCTCCTTCAAGGCTTCATTCTTCCTGTGATAAACAGAAGAAAAACAACAGAAGTCCTCACATTTGTCTTGTAGCGATGGATGTCTGGTTTCCCGAGGACAGAAAGAGTTTCAGGGGCTACAAACCCAACCTAATTTGGGGTGCTGCCAGAGCTTTGAAACCAGGGTGAGGGTGGGAAGTAGCTCCGGGCCAAGAGTTCTAAAGAGAGGGGTTTGGGTACAAATTTGGAGAAAGAGGCATTTTGGAACCATTTCAAGGAAAGGGCAACTAAGCCATCTGGAAGAGACTTGTTTAATGAGCATTCATTCCAGCTTGTTTGCTGAATGATTTAATGATGTTAATGAGCATTCATTCCAATTTCTTTGCGGTTGAAATTAGAAGATGTTGAGTCAAAGCAAGTGTTATCCCCCACCTTCCAATGCATGGTCTCCATCACTTTCCCTGTAGCAAAAAAAGTCTTTTGGGGCAGCAGGTTTGTTTCCCTAGAGCTCCAAATTGCACAGCCTGAATTTGCTGGGAAGCAACTGAATCCTGATCCAAAATAGCGACAGTCTGGAAGTGCGCTAAAATGATCAAGGGGTTGGAGCAACTCCCTCATCTATTTTTTTATTTATTTCAAGGCATTTTTACCCAATTCTTCAGCCGAAAAGGCTCCCAGATTGGCTTACAAAATAATAATAAAAACAACAACAAAAGACACTCCCTGCCTGCAGGCTTACAATCTCCCCTTGAAGAGAGGTTGCAACATTTGGGTCTTTTTAGTTTTTAAAAAAAGGTGAGTAAGAGGGAGACATGATGGAGATGTATAGAATCATGCACAATATTGCGAAAATGGGCATAGAGAATTTTTTCTCCCTCTTTCATAATACTAGAACCCAGGGCTATCTGATGAAGGTGAATGTTGGGAGATTCAGGACTGACCAAAGGAAGCACTTCTTCACACAACAATGCCTAATTGAACTCTGGCATTTGCTCACCCAAGATGGAGTGGTAGCCACCAACTTGGATGGCTTTATAAGGGATTTGGACAAATGCATGGAGGATAAGGCTATCAATAGCTGCTAATCATGGTTGTGGATCATCAGAGGGAGTATGCCTCTGGATACCAGTTGCTTAGACCCACAAGAGGAGAGATCGCTGTTGCACCCAAGTCTTCCTTATGCGCTTCCCAGAGTCATCTGATTGTCCACTGTGAGAACAGGACGCTGAACTAGAGGGGCCTTTGACTAGATGGACAGGGGCTCTTATGTTCTCCAACACCATCACACTGCAAACAATGTGACAGCAAGGATGCTCATCCATCACCCAGGTCATCTGCAGGCAACTTCATCACTCTCATTCTGATATTATGAGATCATCAAGAAAGAGTGACACACTGTGGAATTTGTTGCAAGAATTTGTCAGTTTCCGTAAGTCATTTCCATTATTGCTATTTGGCACACAGAATTCCCAACTGCTTGTCACTACAAGATGTAGTGATGACATTAACTTGGACAGTTTTAAAACTCTGCCCCAGTTTGATATACCTTGAGCTGCGAGTGGCAGTGACAGAGGGTAGAAACACACTCACTGTTCTGCCAGTTCCAGTGCGTCTCCACTGCTCTCTTCTGAAAACAAGGGTACACGATGCCAGCCAAACTCTGCTCCTTTTTACTGTAAAACCCAGTGGGAGCAGCTTGACTGCATTTTTTAAAAAAAAGCCTCAGAGAGATTTTGCAATAGACGGGCAGATCAACCCATTCCTCCTCCAGGTGTGGCTAATGGAAACGCTTTGGGGTAGGCAAGTAGTGTGTTCACAGCCTGAGTGTATGAAACAGGTTGAGTTTGATGAATACACAGATTTGCTTCTTAAATCAACACAACATTCTCCAACCTAACTGTTTAATCTCCTAAGGAATTAGCTTCCCCCCGCCCTGCAACTTGCCTTCTGGAGGTGGGGAAGCTTGTTCCAATTTATGTCCACCAGCAATTAATAATTCCTAGAGCTTTCAAAGTGGGGCTGGGAATCCTACTTCAGCATCAATGTTTTTCTATGAAGAAAGGACGGATATCAAATTGCAAAG
Source organism: Rhineura floridana (assembly GCF_030035675.1). NCBI lineage: Eukaryota > Metazoa > Chordata > Lepidosauria > Squamata > Rhineuridae > Rhineura > Rhineura floridana. The sequence goes on along the minus strand of NC_084498.1, from coordinate 14,696,492 downwards.
TATCTTGATAATGTATTTGTTCAGAGAGTTCTGAGTTTTAGGTAGTCCCCCCCCCATTCTCTGTGATGAGAAACTTATTACAATTCATCTCACAGGTTTTGCAAAAGGACCATGATTTCTGAATGCCAGGATGGAAACATAGCATTGCAACCAAGGAGGTTAGCACATCGCTCAACGTACCTGTTCCCTAGTAACAAGGAACTGGCTACAATTCCTGTTTGCCTAGTGAAAGCTTTTAAGGAAATGTGCATTTCCCTCCACCGCTTTAGTCATGGGGGATGGGATGCAACTATGATCTGTTGTGGATTAGCCATAGCTGAGAATCTGGAAAGGGTCCTCTCTCATTTGACGAGAGGCATGTGTGTGAGTGTGTGGAATGGGCTCACTATGTTTAAGTAGAATGTTCCTTGGAGTTAAGGAGGGGTGGGGAGCCTCAGGTCTGGCAGCCAAATCTGGCCCTCCAGGCCTCTGTGTCTGGCCCTCATGGGCATCCCCAGGCCATACACCCTTTCCCTAGCCTCCCCTTCACTGGCTCTGCTGTGCACCCCAAGTGGGTGTTTTTTTTTTTGCTTGACTGGAATGTATCTTTCAACTCTGATAAATACCTCTTGCTTGTCTGGATGGGAGCTAGAAAAGGAGTGGGAGGAAAACTGTGCATAGAAACTAGCCTACTGTACAAAGGTACAGTTTACAGTTGTTGCTTTATCACTTTTCCCTTTGGCCGCACCCACTACCGGCATGCGGCCCCTGGAAAGTTGCCCAGTGTGGCCCTTGGGCTGAAAAAGGTTCCTCATCCCTACTTAAAAAGCACACACTGCCATCTACCTCACAGGGGTATTGTGAGGATAAAAGGAGATGGGGAGGACTATATCTGTCACCTTGAGCTCCTTGGAGGAAAAGCAGGATATAAATGCAATAATAAGTACATAAATAAATCTGGCAATCAAGGAAGTTGCTTCATGGTGCAGTTCAACGCCTGTTGCTGCTGTGCGGTTCTCCAGAACACTTTGAACAAACCCGCTGAGGTCACATCCCCATCATACATTTAAAGCATTCATATACTGCTTTAAATAGTCATGGCTTCCCCCAGAGAATCCTGGGGACTGTAGTTTGTTAAGGATGATGAGAGATAGGAGACCTCTCACAAAGTCACAGTTCTCACAGTGGGCAACCAGATGCCCTAAAGGGAAGCCAGCAATCACGACATGAGCACAACAGCCCTCTCCACACTTGTGATTCCTGGCAACTGGTATTCAGAGGGATACTGCCTCCAACAGTGGAAGGTAAAACAGAGCCATCATGGCTAGTAGCCATTTGCTAGCCTTCTCCTCCACGAATTTAATCTTTTGCAGCCACACAAGGTGGTGTTTATCACTGCCTCTTGTGGGAGTGAATTCCATGTTTAACCATTTGCTCTTGGAAAAAGTGCTTTCTTTTGTCTGCCTTGAATCTTCCAACACTGACCACAACCCTTTTTGGAGACATACCCCCCAGCCCAAATGGCAGCCTCCTCCAATACTAATCTACCTGCTGCCTCTGATTGGGCAGAGAAGCCTTTCTCTGATGAGTAGACTACCTCCTGGCATTAGAAACATAGGAAGCTGGCTCATACAGAATCAGATTATTGGTCCGTCCAGCTCAGAATTGTCTACACTGACCGGCAGCGGCCCTCGGACTTCAGGGTCTCTCCCATCCCTACCTGAAGATGCTGGGGACTGAACCTGTGACCTTCAGCATGCAAAGCAGATGCGCTATCGCTGAACTCCAGCCCTTCCCCACTGTCCTCAAATAGAGTAAAGTGGCCCCTAATTGGTTGCAAGTCCAACACATTTTTATTTTATTTTATTGAAAGCTGTTTTTACCCCACTCTTCAGCTGAAAAGGCTCCCAGAGTGGCTTACAAAATATTAATAAAAAAACAACAAATTTTGACCCATTTAAAGGACTGATCCAGATTCGCATGGTTCTGGATCCACCCGAGATGGATCATGTTTCTCGGAATGGGAAGGGGCTTCTCATTTTTAAGCCGACCCCCCTTCAAGTGCTCACCCCTTCTCCGCTTTTGAGTGTAGAACATTTGCAATTTGACGCATTCATGGTGAGTCTACCTCCCCGTCTAAACCAAGCTTTCATGCCCATTTAATCATGGGATTAACATGTGCCTTAAATCAAAAGCACACCAATTTAACTTGCCTATTACGAGAACGGAAGTCTTGCTGTTTTGAGCAAGATCGCTCTGCGAGATTTTAGATGTCATTCTTCCATCAAGGGAGGGGGGTGGGGCGAAGTAATTTCCTTGATGTCTCTTTCCTTTCCTCTCCCCTTGGCCCGATGTTTGATTGATGTCCTGCCTTTTAATATGATTTGACCTAAGCACATACGTCTTACTGGTATTTGCTTATCTTTTATTTGCTTATCTTTGATTTCAGCTGCTGCATGTTGCTATCGCAAATGCTTGTTCTTTTGCTGGGCCATTACCGTGAATAGCTCAACACCTCTTTTGCACCAACCATTTAGCCTTTTGCTTCCTAGTTCCACTCTCCTTATTAGGAAGATACAGAGGGAGAGAGTAGGAGAGACAGGGATGAATGGCTTTCAAAGAGGATTGACAGATCTATGGAGGATAGGGGTATCAATGGCTATTAGCTTAGATGGCTATGTTATACCTCCATTGCTGGAGGCAGGATGCTTTTCAATACCAGTACCACAAGGGTATCACAAGTGTTATTGTGCTTTGGTCCTGCTTCTGACCTTCTCATAGGCATCTGGTTGGCCACATTGAGAACAGGATCCTTTGAGAACAGATGGGCCACTAGCCTGATCCACCAGGTTCTTCTTACATTCTTACAGATCAGCCTGTCAATTTTACTTCATTCATAAGTCAATTTTTACAGTGATCTCTGTGTTTTGTTTTTTTTAAAAAAACAAAATCCATACTAGAAGTAAGGGTATGTGGTAGAGGTGTATAGAATTATGCATGGTGTGGAGAAACTTGATAGGGCAAAGTTTTTCTCCCTCTCTCCCTGTGCACCCAAATGGCTGCATACACACCATACATTTAAAGCACATGGCTGCCTCCAGATAATCCTGGGAACTATAGTTTGGTAAGGATGGTGTGAGGGTTAAACCACAGTTGCCAGGATCCTTTGGGAGAAGTTCATGTGCTTTAAATGTATGACGTGTGTGCAGCCTGAAGCTCAGAGTCATCCAATAAAGCAGATTGTTGGAAGATTCAGGACAGATGAAAGAACATACTTCTTCACACGGCATGTAGTTCCATAGTTCTTACAAGATGTAGTGATGGCTTTAAAGAAGGTTATTTATTTATTTATTTTTATTACATTTGTATACCATCCCATAGCCGAAGCTCTCTGGGCGGTTTACAACAATTAAAAACATTAAAAACAAATATACAAATTTAAAAACACTTAAAAAAAACACACAATTTAAAAACACATGCTAAAATGCCTGGGAGAAGAGGAAATATTTATTTAGACAAATTCTTGGAGGATAAGGCTATGAGTGGCTACTAGCTGTGATGGCTGTGTTCTATGCCTCTGAATGACAGATGCTGGGAATCATAATGAGTAGGGACGGTGCTGTTGTGAGCACAGGTCGGCGCCTTTCCGTCAATGGAGACAATACTGTACGAGATGGGCCAATGATCTGACTCAGCATAAGGCAGCCTCCTAGGTTCATAGAATCATAGAATAGTAGAGTTGGAAGGGGCCTATAAGGCCATCAAGTCCAACCCACTGCTCAATGCTGTAGTGTTTAACCTGTTTTACCTCCACTGTTGGAGGCAGCCAACCTCTGAAGGCCAGTTGCTGGGCATCACATGTGGGGAAAGCACTGTTGCCGACTTCCCCGAGGCATCTGGTTGGCCACTGTAAAATAGGACGCTGGACTAGATGGGCCAGTGGCTTGATCCCTCAGGCCTCATTTCGTGTTCTTATTTAAAATATTTCAATACATATCTGTTCTTAATGAACGTATGCATTTCTCAATGTATTTTATCCTAAGATACACATTTGATGCATTTTGAGACTTTTTTGAGCCAAGAACTCTGTCGCAACATTCAGAGAAGTGAAAAACTGAAAGGATAATCCCCTTGTGATTCACACATGAGTCTGGGAAGTGTGGCATCAGGTCAGTTCACATTCAAAGTCAAAGAAATCAGATTGCTCAAGCAACCTTAATGGAAGGATTCTGGTGGCTTTGTGAGATAGGTAGGAGCAGATGTCCCGTGTTGCATCCCTTTGCCATTCTGTAGGTCCTTTTCTGCCCTGCATTTCATGCCTCTTGAATTCCATTTTCGCTAGGAGAGTTTTTACAATGATTCTGGATGGGAGCACGCACTCTTTACCATAGCTTTTCGATGCCTTTTACATTTTCTCCCTCCTCTGTGTTACCCATGCAGAGCATCTGCTTGGCATGCAGAAGATCCAAGTTTCAATCCCTGGTATATCTGGGTAGAGCTGGGAGAGAACCCCTGTCTGAAATCCCGGAGAGCCTCTGCCAATCAGTGCAGATAATACTGAGCTATATGGACAAAAGTTCTGACTCAGCATATTCCATCTTGCTGTGTCACTGGCTCACCAATGCTAGGATATCCATGCTGATTATAATCAACTGGGGTTTTTTTTTGTGTGAATGGTCACTGTTAATAATGTTGTTATCACTGCCTCTCCTTCTGACACCACCATTTATAATTCATTTATAATTCTTACGCACACCACTACCACCACATGTTTATGAGTCCTAGGTTCTGGTTTTGGTGTACAAAGCCCTATGCAGCTGGGAACCAGGAAACTTGAAAGATCATCTTACCCTTTATATACCCAGTCAATCATTGTGCTCTGCAGCGGAGGGCCTCCTGCAGATACCATGTTATCAGGAGGTCCGGTCTGCAGAACATAGGAAGCGGATCTTTAGTGTTGTGGCATCTACCCTGTGGAATTCCCTCCCCTTAAATATTAGAGAGAGGTCATCTCTGTTATCTTTTCAGTGCCTACTGAAGACCTTCCTCTTTCAACAAGCCTTTTAAGTAGAGACCTTATCCCACTCTGTGTCTGTGCTGGAATTCCTTTTTAGAATGTTTTTAAAGCTTTTTTAAAAAGATGTTTTAATATGTTTTAAAGTCATTTTTAAGATGGTTTTTAGCATTTTTGTTTGCCGCCCTGGGATCCATCTGGGAAGAAGAGCAGGATATCAATTTAATAAATAAATAAATAAAAATGTTTGTATATCAGTAACTCTGGATAACACTTCATGCATCAGATGAACGGGACTGCAGCCCACAAATTTTATACAATAATGAATACATTCATCTCTAAGGTGTCACAAATCTCTTTGCTGTTTTGTTGCAACACACTATCATGGCTATAGAGGAAGCTACCTTACATCGAGTCAGACCCTTGATCCATATAGCTCAATATTGTCTACACTGGCTGGCAGCAGCTCTCTAGGGTTTCAGGGAGGAATCTCTCTCAGCCCTACCTGGAAATGCAGGCGACTGAACCTGGGACCTTATGTATGCACACACCTCTTTATTCTCCATCCTGGCAAGGAAGAGGCAGCATCAGAGCTCAAGGACACCTTCCAGACAGACAAAACCACTCAAGGGGGGAAAGTGCTAAGTAGGGCCAGGAATGGATGTGGTCCATGGTGAGGGGCATAACCTGGAGAAAGGTATAGCCTTCAGATTGTCCTGAGGGCCAGATTACTCCCGAAGGGCCACATTTGGCCATGTGCCTGAAGTCCCTCACTTCAGGTGCATAGTTTGGGGGTGCTCCTTGATCCTTGCACTCCTGTTGGCAAACAAAGGACATGGGTATCGCAGTACACCTTGTCAACCTTCGGCAGATTCACCAACTGCAGCCCTTGTTGATGATGGGAAGCCGAACCTCGCCAACCATCATTCATGCCTTCAGTATCTCCAGGTTAGACTATTGTTATACACTCCAAATGGGCCTGCTTTTGCACAGCATTTGGAAAGTTCAGTCGGGAATGCTGGGGATTGAGCCTGGGACCTTCTGCATGCAAAGTTGTTGCTCTACCACTGAGCTACAGCCCTTTCCATGTTCTAGCTTTGGATATCAGGGGACTGGAAACAAAGCCCTATGAGGAGAGACTGAAAGAACTGGGCATGTTTAGCCTGGAGAAGAGAAGACTGAGGGGAGATATGATAGCACTCTTCAAGTACATGAAAGGTTGTCACACAGAGGAGGGCCGGGATCTCTTTTCTATCATCCCAGAGTGCAGGACATGGAATAATGGGCTGAAGTTGCAGGAAGCCAGATTTTGACTGGACATCAGAAAAATCTTCCTAACTGTTAGAGCCATGCAATAATGGAATCAATTACCTAGAGAGGTAGTGGGCTCTCCGACACTGGAGGCCTTCAAGAGGCAGCTGGACAGGCATCTGTCAGGAATGCTTTGATTTGGATTCCTGCATTGAGCAGAGGGTTGGACTTGATGGCCTTATAGGCCCCTTCCAAATCTACTATTCTATGATCCTGGACTGAGCTAGATGGTCAATAAGATCCCCTCCAGTTCTTATGATTATAATATATATATATATATATATATATATATGTTCAACACCAGCAGAACAATCTCAAATTGTATTCCCAGGTCAATGCTTCAAGACGATTAGCTCCCCCAATTTCATATGCACCGTCCTTAATCTCTCAACAACCTTCCTTCCGTTCTGGGAGTGGCAGCAAGGAGCAGAACATTTTATGATATTAAACAGCAGTGGTTATCTTCCTGCGGAATGAAAAATGTTGTTTATCACCACAGTAGCTGGTTGTCTGACGCAGCGTCATCTCCTGCTTCTCTGGGTGATAAATGGCAGCTGTGTCTGGATAAAAATCCCATTCTTTTTTGTCTTCCCCTTCATAAAGGCATCATGAAACATAGGCCTTGGATGCTGTTTATGGTTGGGGCTATACTTTAATGTACAAGTCTGCTCTCCCGGTTTTGTTGCTGTTGCCATTTGATTTTTAAAATTCTGTATCTGAACTAGAGAAGTAAGGATCTGTCCATTTTGGTTCCCTTGCTTTCTCATTTTTCCAATCTTAGATTCAGTTCTCCACATTCCTGCTGCGTTTTTTTATTAAAAAAATCCTCATGAAAATTCTTCAGCATTTTAGTGTGAATTTCTCCTAAGAAACACTTTATTGTCTGCATTTCTGACTAATGCACACATTTTTGCAGACAATGTCCCCTAACATAATGCATGGTTGCATGTTGTTTTCACTCATATAGTCATTTTTATGCATGCTTTCCCCTAATATATGTATTTCTGTAAGCATTATTTGGCTGGAGAACTGCATTGCAACTTTTGGATAAGTGCACATTTAAAGGATGGTTGTGTCTTGGTTCTCTTGCTGTTTTAGAAAGTGTGGTTATGATAGATTCAGCTTCAAATGTGAACCGAATCAAATTTCTGCCCCATCCCTAATCTGAATATTATTTTTTTTGGAAGACATAAATTGCACCCTTCCCAGAGGAGAGGAGGCTAAATGTGGAAATACGGGGTATTTCTAGAACATGGATGGGGAACCTCAGCCTCAGGGGGCAAATGTAGTGTGACAGATCCCAGATGGCTGCCCACCTCATATCTAGCCACTTTAAGGGAACCAAAGTCTCCAAAGAGGGCCAGAGGATAGCCATTTTGTAACCAGTTGTGAACCGTTTGTGGAACAACATTCCTGTTGAGACATGACAAGCGCCCACAATCTGCACTTTCCGGAAGCAATCAAATACATTTATTGTTCCATCAAGCTTTCCCAGCTAGATGAAGAGGTCACTACCCATGGGTGTTCATTTTGGGTTGTCTCCAACTAAGACCTATTCAGAGTTGACCTGTTGAAATTAATCAACCTAAGCTATTTATGTTCATTAACTTCAATAGGTCTGCTCCAAGTAGGGCTAGCATTGTATACAACCCTTTGGGTGGTATTCAATGTTAGTCTTGCTCAGAGTAGACCCACTGAAGTTAATATAACTTAGGTTTATTAATTTCAATAGGTTCACTCTGGGTACCACCTTTTGTTTTGTTTTAAAAGTCACCTTCTGTTATTGTACTGTTTTTTAACTGGTTCTTAGTTCTGCTATTACGTTTTGTATGTCACCTCGAGATATATGTGGAAGGCAATAACAATAACAACCTGCTCAACTCTCAAAGATATGTTTTGAGAAATGCCCTATAAGGCAGTGTTATCTTGAAGCCTGTGTTGGAAAAGCATCTGCTCAAACTTGACCTTGCTACATGTAAGCTCGAATTCCTGAACTGTGATAGTAACCAGGATTGGGATGGGGTAGGTGGGAAGAGAAGGGTCGATCCAGAGACTGAAATGGGAAGGGGAAAAAAAGTTCATTCTCTGTGATTAACCAAACAGAGGTTTTTATTGTATTAACAAAACGTTTCGGCTTCCGCCTTCATCAGCTGCTAACATACAAATGCTGTTACCAAGGTGGCAGTTATAGAGCTTTGAGGATGGGATGCTCAGAGGGGCTTCATTTGCAGAAGCTAAGTAGTGGTGGTACTGTCCTCTACGTTCAGGCCATGTGGTGCCAATGTGTCCAGAGAGTATATCCAAACGTTCTCCCTTTTAGTCAATGCTGCTGGATCTGCTGGCATCTCTATCGCTGTAATGGAAAAGTCCAACAGGCTGTGACCCTCGATGTTGAAATGTTTTGCAACTGGTTGCTCCACTTTTTTTTGTTAAGATTGCTGATTTGTGGTATCTGAAGCATGTGCATATGTCAGTTGTAGTTTTTCCTACGTTTTGGATATGACATCCTGCTCTTTTGCATTCGATGACATAAATTATATTGCATATGATTATATATATATTTGTAGTAAAAGACTAAAACAAGGACCCCTGTATTTAATTGTGTAAGCAATGCTCTTTATAGAGTCAGTCTTAGCTGGGATACCTGGAGGCAACTTTCTTCTCACTGTCCAAGAGAGGAGAAAAACCCCTATCACTCAGGTAGGAGATTATGGTCTCTCAGCAGCCCTCGAAGACCCCCTATCTGGCCTTCTGGACTCTCCTCACACCACACGCTTCTCCCTAAGCTGTGCCCCTCACTGTGCCCCTCCTGTGGTGTTTTTGCCTGGCTGGATTGTATACTTTTGCTTGCCTGGATGGAGGATAGAGAGGGCTCGGAGAGAGATAAAATTTGCATCCATTGCTCCACCCACTTTTGACTCTGGCCCCACCCATCACTGGCATGCAGCCCCTGGAAGGTTTCCCAGAAAGGAATGTGGCCCTTGGTCTGAAAAACATTCCACATCCCAGATTGAGAGGACTGATGCGTGTGTGTGCGTGCGTGTATTTTTAGTCTTTTCTTGCAGACCATCTTAACTAGGGGCAAACATACCCTTTCCTAGTATTTTGAATAATAGGACTGTTGAAAAACAATGCCAATTGTTGGGGCATGTATTTGTGAAGCCGATATGCTGTTTTTGTGAAGGCAGCATATCTTGATGTTATATCACATGTTATAAGGCACAGAGACATTAACATATATTTTTAAGCAGAGATACATCTATGAACATCCTTCCCTTTTTTAAAAAAAAATAAGACAATTTCAAGGAGTGAAGTGGTTTTATTTATTTATTAAATTTATATCTCACCCTTCTTCCCAGAAGGAGTGCAGGGTGGCAAACAAAATCATTAAAAGCATTTTAAAACATCTTAAAAACAAAAGACTTCAAAACACAGTAAAACAAACAAAAAACATATTAAAACAAACCATTTACAAAACATACTTAAAAAATAACTTTAAAAACATGTTAAAAATCAATTCCACCACAGGTGCAGACTGGGATAAGGTCTCTACTTAAAAGGATTGTTGAAAGAGGAAGGTCTTCAGTAGGCACCGAAAAGATAACAGAGATGGCCCTTGTCTAATGTTTTTGGGGAGGGAATTCCAAAGGGTAGGTGCTGCTACACTAAAGGTCCATTTCCCATGTTGTGTAGAACAGACCTCCTCATAAGACAGTATCTGCAGGAGGCTCTCCTGAAGAGCACAGTGATCAACTGGGAATATAAAGGGTAAGACGACCTTTCAGGTACCCTGGTCCCAAGCTGCATAGGGCTTTGTACACCAAAACCAGAACTTTGAACTTGGCCTGGTAACAAATGGGCGGCCATTTTACAGTCTGTTTAAAATGGCAGTGGCTTGCTATTTCACATGGGAGTGTGCTATTTCTCATTCTTTCTCCCTGCTACAAGCAAGCACTAAATGGCCAGCTATTTCACATGATGACATGTTGCTGTTGATTGTCATTTAAGCAGTGGCTGGCTTACTACTATACAGGGTGCGGGGCCACTGTTGAACTCAGTTCCCCATTTAAAGTCCAGGCTGATTTGTTATCACAGAAGAAGCCATGGCTACTATTGATAATTGTTCCCTGTTTACTATTGCACAGGGTGCTGTGATGTTCATGACTTTAACTACCCGTACAAAGTAGGGCTCTGCTGAGCCAAATCAGACATATTTGGGCCTCAGCCAAGTTGGGTTCTGACAGCCACAGATCACTATGGGTCGGATTCAATGATCTAGAGCGATGTGGGAATATCGGGAGTGGGTATCAGGCAGGAAGAAGAGGCAGCCACAGCTGTCCTTCCTGCCTGAGCACTGCTGCCCCACAGGATCACTGCAAGTGATTTCCTGTAGAAAAGTGCATTGCAAACCTGCATTGCACAGGATCAGTCCCTTGGGTCATCACCTGTTTCGCCCAGGGAGCGATCCTGGTTGGTGGTGGCTTGCAAGGTGCTTTCCTAGGAAAGCAGGTTACAAAGCACCAGCCACACAGGATTACCCACTCCGTTCTTCAGCTGTTCAGAGGAGGGGTCCATTCTGCAGGGTTGTGGGGGCTGGTGGCTCACCTTGGACAGCTGCTTGAAACTTCAGACTGAAACCCGGAGTGGATTCTACTGCCCAACTGACATGAAGCCACCAGCCCCCACTGCTGCAAGGTGCTGTGATGCCTCCTCCCATGAATGCCTCCACTTAGACATTGTTGTGTGGGGGAGGGAAGGCATTGCAGCACCCTCCATAATTAACTCCCATAATTAACACTTGCTTTGTGGAACAGCAGCCTCCTTCCCCTGTTCCTCTCCCGGCTAGATGTTTAGTTAGGATTTTAAAACATTAACTCCACCCCACACTTGTTTGGGACAGGCGTGGGGTGGTGGCCCTCAGGTCAACCCAGGATGGGTTGGCCTGATGCCCCCTGGATTGGAGCCACGAGGTGGTGGTGGTGGGCTGAGTAGCCCTTCTACAAAGCACTGTAAGAAGGTAAACCGCTTTATAGTCTGAGGCCATCAAGCCAGTGCACGAAGATACTTTTAAATATATATATATATATATATAAGCTGTATAATTGCCACCTTGATAACAGCATTTGTATGGTAGCAGCTGATGCCGAAGGCGGATGGTGAAATGTTTTGCTAGTAAAATAAAAACCTGTTTTGTTAATCACAATTACGTGTATAAATACATATATATATAAATTCTAGAGGGCTGGAGCTGCTACGCTAAAAGCCCAGTTTCTAGTACTAAGTACTCTTCTGGAGCATGCAATATTCTCAGCAGTGGCCCAAGTGAGGAGTACAGCTGCTGGGCAGGGATATATGGGGTGGGGTGGCCGTGGTCCTTTAGGTAAATGGGTCCTAAGTTGTTTAAGGCTTTAATGCTACAAGCAAAACCCTGAACTGCACTCCGTAGCATATTGGCAGCCAGTACTAATGAAGATAAGAGAAGCCCTGCTGGATCACACCAAAGATCTATCTAATAAGATCCTACTGTTTCCCACAGTAGCTAAAAGGGGCATAGCTCAGTGGCAGAGCATTTGCTTTGCATGTAGAAGGTCCCAGGTTCAGTCCCTGGTATCTCCAGGTGAGATTGGGAGAGGACCTCCCCCATCTGAAACCCTGGAGAGCTTTTGCCATCAGCATTCTTGAAGACTGGGGAGTAGCTCCTCCTCCTCTGATAGTTCCAAGGGATCTTCAGCAGGTCTTCCACCAGAGAGCCTCTCAAGGCGATTCCCAGTACTGGTTCCAGGAGACTCAGCCTGTTCCCCAAGTTGCTCAATGTGTTGAGTGCCTAGTTCTTCCTCTGAGGACTCACTATCTGGAAGTAGGCTTGACACCAACTTCTGTCCTCCCTGACCATTGGGATTAGGAATGGAGGTTGGAGTCCAACATCATCTGGAAGTTCACAGGCTGGGGCAGGCTGGTTTATGGCTTTAACAATCCAAACCAGCATTTTAAACTGGACCCTGAAACAAACAGGCAGTAGGAATGGTACAGAATAGCCAGTCATTTTAATGATTATTTGTATTTTTAATGGTGTTTTATGTTTTATTGTTGGGCACCACCCTGATATTTTATGATATGGTACAAAAGAAATGCTTTTATAAATAAATTGAAGCAAACATGGATGTAATGTGCCCTGCTTGTTTCCCTCCTATGTGCAACCTTGCTGCTGCATCCTGCACCGACACGTGTAGCTAATAGTCTTGCACCTGCTTTGTGGAACAGCACTGAACTGGTGCTTGTTAAAACTATATTCTGATGGACCATCAGCCAACAGGGGTCTTAGACAGACACACTGTGCACAGATCACCAGAAATTTGCAAGGAAGTGATTCTTTAATGGCCCTAGCCAGCTTTCTCCATGCATTTCACTCTGGTTCAGGACCAAAAGGTCATGTCTAATTTCTCCTTTGCTCCCCCCCCCTCTGTGTGTGTGTGTGAGAGAGAGAGAGAGAGAGGGAGAGAGAGTTATCCAAGATGGAAAGCTGACATCAGGATAAGAAGGTGTTGAGTGAGCACTTTTCATGACATCTGTGGATTGGCTTTAGCAACAAGAAGGGGACATCTGAGCATGGGCAAAGTGCCTTTACAAGGCCACTGGGTAACTGTAGACTATTCCCACACAACAGGGATTGTGGGCAAAGCTCTAGGGCTGAAGGAACCGCTTCCCACTACTGCTTATTTAGAAATCAGCCTCTGCTATCCAGTGGTGCAGTTTGGTCATTTTTAGACTTAACAGTCTATGGCAGATGTGGGGAATCAGTGGCCCTCCAGATGTTGCTGGATCACAGCTCCTATCAGCCTCAGCCAGCACAGCCACTGAGCAGGGATGATGGGCGTCGGAGTCCAACATCTGTAGGGCCACAGGTAGGGAAGGGCAAAGGTGTCCTGTTTGGATTTTCTCAGTTTCTCCTTTTTTTATATCTTAAGTTCAGTTCTCCAGATTTCCACATCAGTTTGCAATTTTTGCTAAAGGTCTCATGGAAATTTATCAGCGTGTTAGTGATAATTTCTCCTAACAGAAACATTTTTGTACGCAATTTGCCCCAATACAGACAGTTTTGCAAAGCAATTCCCTCCAACTTAATGCATTTCTGCATGTCATTTTCCACTAATATATGCTTTTACATGCACCCTTTACCCTAGTATATGTACTTTTGTACACACTACATGGTTAGAGAACTTCCTTGCAATATTCAAAAGATGGTTGTGTTCCAGTTCGTGTATCGTTTCGGCAAGTATGAATTCGGTAAGTTCCCCTTTAAATGCAAACTGAATCGAACTTCTCCTGCATCCCTAGCCACAGGTTCCCCAGCCCCACTATACATGGTTGAAGTTAATGCAATACAGAGAGTGAGAAAAATAAATTTCCCCCCATCATCACGAACCATTATCTTATTATTATTTTTTTTAAAAAAATACCCCATATCTCTCACTAGGCAAAACTTGAGATTTTGCAGCCAGGGGAAGCACACTGATAAAAACCCTCCCACGTTATTCTTCTAAGAACCAGCAGCCACGCTAGGTAATTAGGAAGAGAATGGAAGAGCAGTTTCTGACGCGAACGCTAGCTATGCAGCTGTGGAAGGCTACTGACACTAGAAATAAATAGGGGTGGTGGGAGTGTTTTATTTATTTATTCCTCGCCTTGCAATCCTGCCTGTATGTGCTAGAAACTGGAGGAACAAAAAACTATGTGTTGAGTAAGGAACATCCACCCTATCAAGAGAAGATTTGCAGGGGACCAGCAAAGCCATATGTTCCAAATGTCTCTGTTTAACATGAGCAGTCCCAATGTTCTGGTCACCCCTAAAGCATTGGTGCCCAAAGGAGGGAGCAAGGGGGGCAGTTGCCCCATGGATGAACCATAATCTCCAGATTCTCAGCTTTCCTTAATGTTTTAAAAAAGAGTTAAGGGTTGTGTCCAATGCAGCTCTAATGTTTTGTGCCAGCAGAAAAGAATGCATAATGCATTATTTAATATATAATTATGCATTATGCGCAAGAGAATGCATAAGCAGGTTGCTGGTATCTTTGTTGTGCAATCTCTTGCGCAATGAGTTTCTGCTAGCGCAGCTATTGCATTGGATTCCTCTGTTGTGCAACATTAAAATTCACCCATCCACTAGCGCAAGAGCCCATGTGCTAGCAGACAAAGAATGTTGGATGCAGCCCTATGTTGCTAGCATTTATAGAACCTAGGACATGAGACGAAATGTGCAGGCACTGTTCTTCTCACTGGTTGCGAGAAACTAATCTGCTCCCCCTTTAAGCGCTCTACTTTGTCGTCATCCCCGAAAAATGCCTGTGGGTGACCATGTTTCAAAGGCAAATATAGGACACCATATAATTCCTTCTAGTTTTGATGTCCAGGCTGTGAATGGTGTTCCTTCTTTAGTGAATACAGCACCACCTGTGCACAAGAGGCAGGTATCAGGAGGCTTTGGGGAACCTCAGGATTGAAGTCCTGATCCATTGAGGATTGTGTGCATTTAGTGGTCATGGAATTCTAACTGTTTTTTGGGGGTGGTGGAAAACAGGGGGGAATAGAACAGAACCATTATTTGAAATGCGCACTTCTTGTTTTTTTGCAATGCAGTTCTGCATGCACGAGGGTAAAGTGTGCATCCAAATGCATGTATTAGTGAAAACAATATTCAAAAATGCATTTTGTAAGGGCAAACTGTTTTGCCAAAATGGAAAATGAGATGAAATGGACTGCCTTCAAGTCGATTCCGACTTATGGGCGACCCTATGAATAGGGTTTTCATGGTAAGTGGTATCCAGAGGTGGTTTACCATTACCTCCCTCACTGAGGCTGAGAGGCAGTGACTGGCCCAAGGTCACCCTGTGAGCTTCATGGCTGTGTGGGGATTTGAATCCTGGCCTCCCAGGTCGTAGTTATTTATTAGATTTATATCCCGCCCTTTCTCCTAGTAGGAGCCCAGGATGGCAAACTATACTAGGCAAAATTGCACACAGAAACATGTCAATTAGAAGAAATTTGGCCCCAAGTGCTGATGAATTTTCATGAGGACTTTAAAATTAAATAAATCACAAAGGGATGTGGGAACGTGGAGAACCAAACTTAAGACTGGGGGAAAAATGAGAATCGGAGAGAAACCCAAATGGACAGATTTGCCCATCCCTACTTGGTATAATGATTTACCATGGACAGCGATCAGGAAATATGGACAGTCCCTGGCCAATAGGAACAGCTGGAACATGTGGGCATGTTGGAGATGAATGCAAAACGTGCGGCCCGTTTGCTCTCTCGCTCTTTCCAATCAGCTGCTTTGAGACACCCCTGTAGTGATAAATCTCTATGCCCCTGGCGTTGGATTGCCTTTTCCTTTCCTGTGCTTTGGAGCCAGGCTCCAGTTCCTATTAAGGAAAACTGATGCATTGTGCCGCTTATGAAAATAGGCCCTAATGGAACAACTCCATACATGCCTGATTAACGCAGGCCTTGAGAGGAGCTGGGCCCAAGGCCCGCAGCCTGCTTAATAGCTTTGCTGAACTGGAGCCACCGTGCCCCTCCGATCTTCCACAATTGTAACTCCCTGTGGCTTTACACCTCTTATTTGTTAAGCTTGGAATCATTTTTTCATGCTATATGTGTGTGCGTTCAAAGTTCATGAAGCCAAAGAGGCCATTGGGCTTTCTTAGCACTCTTTCTTTTAAAGAAAAAAAAAATTCTAGACAAGAAAAATACTAGATTTATATGTCTTCCTTTGTCTACCCCTTCTTTCTTCCAAGAGATTCACGGCTGATTCACACATGTATGTTCAGCACTCAATGGCTGCAGTCTCAAGGGGTGGCATGAGCTTGTGAACCAAGTCTATACAAAACAGGCCATCAGGGGTCGCTTCCAACTACCTTTTACTCAGAGTAAACCCATTGGAACATAGGGAATTGCCTGATACTGAATCAGTCCATCTAGCTCAGTATTGTCTACACTGACCGGCTGCAGCAGCTCTCCAGGGCTTCAGGCAGGCACCTCTCCCAGTCCTACCTGGAGACACCAGGGATTGAACCTGGGGCATTTTGCATGCAAGGCAGATGTTCCAGCACTGACCTATGGCCCTACCCCAATATATATATAGGAAGCTGCTTTGTATTGAATGAGACAGTTGGTCCATCTAGCTCAGTACTGTCTACACTGACTGGCAGTGGCTCACCAGAGTTTCAGGCAAGAGTCTGTCCCAGCCCTACCTGGAGACATCAGGGTTTGAACCTGGGACCTCCTGCATGCAAATACTCTGCCGCTGAGCTATAGCCCCTCCCCCTAAGCTACTCATATCCATTAATGTCAATGTGTCTGCTTTGAGTATGACTAGTGTTGGATACAACCCCATGTATTTCTGGACTGTACCACTTTAGACTGCTGGCTAAGGGTTGTACTGCACACACTCAGCTCCCCATGCATTGGTCTAGTACAGCTTTTCCCAACTAGTGGGCCACCAGATGTTGTTGGACCACAATTCCCATCTTTCCTGACCATTGGCAATGCTGGCTGAGGCTGATGGGAGTTGTGGTCCAACAACCTCTGGTGGCCCACTAGTTGGGAAAGGCTGGTCTAGTATGAGTGGATGAAGGCTGGCCCAGAATCACTGGCAGCTGCCTTATATGTTTTTGTTTTTGTTAAATAAATATTTAGGCAAGCCTATCCAGACACATACATGTCGATGTATTTTAATTTTTTTAGTTAGTAGCTGTTTTAACAGTTTTAAATACGTTTTTAATTACTGGTTTTTATTGATAGCCTTAATGTCTTTTGTAAACTGCTTAGAGGTCTTGACATTCAAGCGGTATATCAATTTTGTTAAATAAACCCCCAGGCTATGGTCTGAAGGCACAGGAGGCCAGCACCCTGCTGAAGCTAAGCAGGGTCAGGTCTGGTCAGTGCCTAGATGGGAGTTCTCCTGGGAACCATATGTAAGCCGCCTTGGGTTTCTGTCATGAACAGAAAGGCGGGGTAGAAATGTAATAAATAAAATAAAATGTATGAAATAAAAATTAAGTCAGATAATTGGAACCCACCCTAGCAGGGCTTGCATTTGGCACCAAATTTCAAAGGTGGTGAGTATAAGCCCTGCTCGTCAAAGTACAGCCAAGCACACACTTGAAGGCTCCCAGTTGCTCCTTTGAGGCTCTAATGCAGCCTTTCCCAACCAGTGTGCCTCCAGACATTGTTGGACCACAACTCCCATCAGCCTCAGCCAGCATTGCCAATGGTCAGGAAAGATGGGAGTTGTGGTCCAACAACATCTGGAGGCACACTGGTTGGGAAAGGCTGCTCTAATGTTACCTACCTCACATCTGGAATCATATAGGATGTCAGGAGTGGGGTAGGTGGGTGTGGATTGAGACAGCTTTGTGGGCCAAATTAAGACCCGTGCTAGGCATAATTAGGCCCTTGGGCCAGAGGTCCCACCCCCTGCACTGCTGATCTAATAATGATGATGATACAAATAATGCTAATATATTAGAGCAGTTTTCTGTTTGAATTGATTCATTGATTTTTATGTTTAAGGCAATTAATTGATTAAAATCTGCACGTATTTGCACCTGCATTTATTTGCATATGACGAAAAATGATAGTTGCTATTTCCCCTTGCTGTCTTGATGGATCAGTGGAGCACCATTTTAGTCAGTCAAAATCTTTTAAAACAGTTAGGTGAACTGATTTGTTGGCTAAACATTAACAACAACAACAACAATAATAATAGTAATAATAATAAATGCCCCTTCTGCTGCCGCTTATTTCAATAGGGGTTTGTGTGGAAGAATTTGGAGTATTGTGTCCTAATCGTCAGGCCAGGGATGAAGAATCTTTGGTCCTCCAGATGTTGTTGGAGTACAGTTACCATCAGCCCCAGCCAGCATGGCCAACGGGCAGGGACGATGGGATCTGGAGAGCCAGAGGTTCCCTGTGCCTGCACCAGGCCTTTCACCTTGGAGATCGACCTGCGAGCTGATGAAGCTAATATAACAAATTTGTTCCATTTAATGAAGCCAAAGCTGATGGATCTTATTCATATTCAATCTGACAGCAGAGGAGTGGGGAGAAAGGCAAACTGATGAATTCTGGAGGAACTCTCTCAAGCCTGGAAAGATGAGCCACAATTACAGTTACAAATATTTTAGTTATTACAGTTCATTTATCATGCTGATGCAATATTGCCTGTCCCAAAGTTTAATTAATTACACGGCACATTTTAAATTATGATTCCTTGACAGCATGAAGAATTTAAGGTGATTATTTCCTGGCTTTCTAGATCTCAGCACTTTGGAGTTTGTTTGGAGCTGGTTCACTCAGTTTTCTGTTTGGATGAATGCATTCTACAACAGAGATAGGGAACCTGAAGCCCCCCAGATAGTGCTGGACTACAGTACCCATCAGCTTTAGGCAACGTGGCCAATGGTCAGGGATGATGGGAGTTGGAGTCCAGAAACATCCAGAGGACACCAGGCTCCCCACCCATGCTTTACAGGCAATAGTTGTTATCTCTCCCAGATAATTAGAAGTGGTAAAAGAGAGCTACTATGCTTGTAATGTGGCCATTCTGATGCCTTCTGCTCCCAGTCAGGATTTTCAGTGCCCATGTGGTCAGGGAAGCATAAGTCTCATGATGTATACAAGGAATCTGGCAGCAGGCTCCAGGACTGGGGAACCTGTGGCCCTCCAGATGTTGATGGACTCCAATTTCCATCACCCTTGGGGCTCATGGGAATCATTGTCCAACTAAATCTGGGGGACCACAGATCCCTCAGCTTGACCTTATTCCTTGCTCAACCATTGAGCTAGGAACATAGGAAACTGGCTTAAACTGAGTCAGACCATTGGTCCATCTACCTCAATATTGCCTATACGGACTAACAGCAGCTCTCCAGGATTTAAGACAAGGGTCACTCCCAGACTTACCTGGAGATGATGGGGATTGAACTTGGGACCTTCTGCGTGCAGAGCGTGTGCCACATGGCCGAGCTATAGGAGCATAGGAAACTGGCTTACATTGAGTGAGACCATTAGTCCGTCTAGCTCAATACTGCATATGCTGACTGGCAGCAGCTCTCCAAGATTTAAGTCAGAGTTATCTCCCAGCTCTGCCTGGAGATGTTGGTGACTGAACCTGGGACCTTCCGCATGCAAAGTAGATGCTCTAGCACAGAGCTTGGAAAAGTTACTTTTTTGAACTACAACTCCCATCAGCTCCAGCCAGCATGGCCACTATAGAGTTATGGCCCTACTCCAGCAACAATCTGTTCCTCTTACATTATTTAGACTTTGTTCCTCAGTCTGAGTGATTTGTTAGATGAAAAGGTGCTCCAGAGACAGTCTTGCCTTGGACTGCTGCCTTCTGGAAACCTCACTGGCTCTTCGTGTACCAGATTGCATCTTCTGTACCTGGGCCTTCAAACATATGCTTGTTGTCCTTGGGCTTTTATGCCCTGCTTATCTTCGCCCATGTTACCTACCTCTGACTCCTTTCATTGCCATCCTGACCCATCCCTGCCTAGGGATGGAGGAGAATTCTGTTGGGTCTGCTTTTTAAAAAAGCAAACTGACCTAATTCCCACTAATAAATGGATTGGAGTGCAGTTACTTATCCTTTGGACTTACCCTATTTATTCAGCAGTTTATATACTACCTAATTACAATTGGATTGCACATTTCCTTCTGTTTGCAATGCAGTTTTCAGGTCTCAAAGTGTGCGTGTTTTAGGGGAAAATGCTTGCCAAAATGCGTGTTGTTTAGGGAAAATGTATGCAAAACTGAATTTTAGGGGGGGGACACGTATGCACAAAATGGGTATTTTAGGGAGAAATGCATGCAATTCAAATGGAATATTTGCCTCAAATGGCCTCTGGAAGTGGGATGCTGATTGGCTGGGAAGTGTCTGAAGTGTCTGGCAGGGGTTCCTGCACAGGAGTAGATGACGCGATCGGAGAGTCGCTTCTCGACTGCTTGGGCATTTGGCATCCACGACAACCAAAACTGTCATTTTCCCCTGGGAGGAGGGGAGGTCAGTGATGAAATCCATGCTCACCATTTGCCAGGGTCTCGTGGGCATAGGGAGTGGCTCCAAAAGTCCTACTGGCCACCCTGTAGCATGTTTGGCTCTGGCACAGGTGGGGCAAGCCTGGACGTAACTCTCCACCTCACGTGTCATCTGTGGCTACCAAAACTCACTTGTAATTGCTTGCAAGGTTTTAAAGACTCCAAAATGTCCAGTGGTTGGGGAATCATGACACTGACACAGGACCTTGGCTCTCATGTCTCCTGGGGGCACATACATAGCTGCATAATGATACAACACCCCCCCCTTAGCATGAAGTCAGCTGTGCTTCCAGGAGGCTGCCCCTCTAGTTCTAACCGCTTCTCCCTAGCAAAAGGATCTAGTTCCTGTGCTGAATCCAATTCCTCATACCAGGAGTCCTGGCATGCAGCTGCCACCATCTTCTTGAGGGGTATAATGAGTTGCGGCAGTCTTGGGGTCGGATTCTCAAGATACTCTGGCTTGTGGGGCAGTGCATCTGCCTGCTTATTCTGTGCTTGTGGAATGTAATGAAGTGGAAGCAAGCGAGGAATTGTCTCTGGTTCAGTTTACATGCGGTGTGGAGACTCTCCAAATTCTGATGATCTTCTGCACTTCTCCAGCTTGGCGTAGAGGTGATGTTCCCTGAGGCATTGCAGCACCGCCTGCACACGCTCCTCATGCTAAGCTGGGGAGTCCAAGTAAATGAGGATATCGTCCAAATATACAATCATGAAGCGGTCTAAATAGTCCCTAAAAATGTAATTCATACAACTCTGGAACACCCCAGGACTATTAGATAGTCCAAACGGCATGACCAAGTGCTCAAACTGTCCATACTGAGTCTTGAACGCAGTTATCCATTCATCCTGCTCCTTGATTATCACAAAATTGTAAGATCCCCTCAGATCCAACTTGGTATAGATCTTGGCCGACCACAGTCGCTCCAGCATCTCGATGATGAGCGGCAAGGGGTAGCTGTTGGATACCGTGATCTTGTTCAACTCATGGTAGTCATTAAATGGACGTAGCTCCCAGCTCTTTTTCGTAACAAACAGCAAATGTGCCTCGGCAGGGGACTGAGATGGCTGGATGAAGCCCCTTTTTAGATTGGTCTCCAGAAACTCCGTTAGTGCTGCCAACTCTCGTTCAGACAAGGAATATATCCGGCCCGAAGGGATACGCATCCCTGACATCAGGTTTATGGCACAGTCATAGGGGCAGTAGGGGTGCCACTGGTTGGCTTCCTTTTTGTCAAAGACATCCCAGTACTCCTCATACCTTCCAGGCAACACGGCTCCCTCCTGCAGTGCAGCTCTGGCCAAGACCGTGGGGGAAGACTCTTTCCATGGCTGGCAGTGCTGATGACAATAATCTACCACCATTTCATCCCAGAAGAAGGTGGGGTTGTGCTGAGCCAGCCAAGGCATTCCCAACACCACTGGAAGCGGGGCAGGGTGGCCACGTAGAATGACAGTCTTTCCACATGTCCTGGAATTTCCATTCTCAGCATCTCTGTAGCCTTAGTAACAGTTCCCAACTTTAAGGACCGCCCATCAATGGTCTTGACAGGCAAGGGCTTCTCTAATGTCTGAGTGGGCACTCCGTGCTCCTTGGCAAGACCCCAGTCCATAAAACTCAAGGAAGCCCCAGAATCGATCATGGCACGGACCTGGAGGCTTTGTCCTGAAGGCAGAACCAACCAGACTGGCAGGTGGAGTGCTGGCTGCGAAGGAAGGGGCTGGTGGTGAGGCCTCTGGGCTTGCTCTGTTCCCAACTCTTTGGCCTCTACGAGAGCTGGGATTTGGAGTTTTTCTGTACTGGAGGCCTTTCTCCTTTGGAGGGGCACCAACAAGTTAGATGCCCCCCTTCCTGCAGTACAAACACAGCCCCTCCCTCCTGCACTTCTTCTTCTCTTCCTCCAACAGGCGTGGCCTCACCCCTCCAATTTGCATGGGCTCCACCCCCGATGGAGTTGAAGTTCCCACGTGAAATGGGTGAGCGGTGTGGGAGCCAGGGAATATGGAGCTTCTGCCTTGTGCTCCAAGCGACGACCTTCAAGGTGGCTGTCTATCTGCCGACATAACTGGATCAACTCCATGAGGCTGCCCGACTGGGAAGCGCACCGGTTCATCCAGCACCTCTGTGCTAAGTCCATTCCAGTAGAAATACATCAAGGCAGAGTCATTGTAACCCACCTCTTGAGCTAGGACACGGAACGTGTTGGTGTACACCCCCACAGATGATTTGGAGCACTGAAATGATGGGTGCAACAACATTTGGGAATAGTTGAGAGGAGAACAGCTGCTGGATTAGTGTTCCACTTGTTTACATGTGAGATGTAGCATAGCCCTTAGGTTATATCTTAGGGTATATTTCTTCTTCTCCTAGCTCAGTGCTTTCAGCTGCAATCCCATAGTCATTTACCAGGGAGTAAGTCCCATTTAATATTAAGAAGAACTTCCTAATACCATGATCTGTTCAACAGTGGAACAAGTATCTAAGAAAGTGATGGATTCCCCTTCATTTAGAAGAGAAGAGGGTTTCTGGCATCAGCAGAGGGTTGGAACAGATGAACTTTGAGGTGCATTTCATCTCTATGATTCATTCCGGCTTGCTTTTGAGTAGACGTGTGTAGGATTGCACCGTTAGTGACAAACTCAGCAGGGATTCTCAAAAATCCACATCTCATGTGGTTTAAACCTAGGCTGCCTGATTTAGGAGGTGGGCAGCATAAATAATGGTTCCACACCAGACCTGTCAGTGACAGATGGATAATTAAAAAAAAAAAAAATCGGGTCCAGGTAGGTGTCTTCTATAAGTGTGAACAGTATAATTGAAGCATGCTGGGGATATATTTTAAATCCTCCCTCATGCTCTTTGCATTCAGATTAATACCAGACAGCAAAGAATAACACTTCCCCTTGCTGCGTAATGTATTAAAATGCCTGAACGTGTAACATTCAGCGCATTCCAAGGGATTCCTCTTGTGTTTGGTCTTTCCTTTTGTTCATTTTGAAATGCCCCATTTCCTCATGCACAACACACACTCTCTCCCTTGCTCTCTCCAACCTTTCGGCTGCAAATATTACAAATGAGTTTCTCCTTTAGATTCTCCTCCCCCTCTCTCTTTCTCTCTCCCTCGCTTTCGCTCTCGCTCTCGCACAGATGTTGAATACATTGACTCTGTAGCATAATAACCCACAACACCTAATTCCACCCGGAATACCAATGGTGTAAATCAATATCGGAGGCTCTGGTATTAATTATTTCAGTAAAGCTGCTCTGCCCTACACAGTGGGCTTTCACTCAATTACATGGTCCATGGTGCAGAAGAGTTTTACAGGAAGGTGGGAATGCAAATGAAGTATACAAAAGGGCAGGTTTCGTTTTTTATTTACACGCTGGCTTGATTATATTGCTGCTTTGCACAAAACTCTAACCTCTGTCATGTTCTAACAAGCTTGGAAAGGAAGAACAAGAGCCTAGGCTAGCTGCTCTTTAAATGTTTCAGACTGGGATCCACCTTTAGCTCTGACATGCATTTGGGGACACCATTTGTATGCATGGTCACGCTGTGCTTGCAATCCACCTTAGCTCAGTCTGCAGCCTGTCCCACTAGTTGGAGACTGATGGCCTAGGCCAGGGGTAGCAAACATGGGGCCCTCCAGATGTTGTTGGATTCCAACTCCGATCAGCCCCCCCCCAGCCAGTATAGCCAATGATCAAGGATGATGGGAGTTGTAGTTCGACAACATCTGGAGGGTCACAGGTTCCCCAGCCCTGCCTTAGAAGATGTGGCAGTAGAATGTCCATCACATACCATACTCCAAAGATGGATAGGGATTCATATGGCAAAAGTAATACTTTTGGCTGGGGAACAAAAATAAATAAATAAAAATGCCAGGAGCTGCTTGATCTGTATGAAGATCTCCCATGCGGTGAATCACCAAACTGCAGCTGACAGTCTACTTAGTGAAGTACCTTTAGGCCCTGGACTTACTTGGGGAAGAGACATAGATCAGTGGCAGAGTATCTGCTCTGCACGCAAAGCTCCCTGCATCTCCAGGTGAGGCTGGCTGAGCTAGATGGATCAATGGTCTGACACAGTCTAAGGCAGCTCCCTGTGTTCACTCGCTCAAGGCAGCCATTGGACCCTTCTGAACAGGAAGAGGTATAAGAGGCCATACTGTGCCAGCTGACCCTTGCTTGAGCGACAAGGTCTTTGTAAGCTCTGGTGTGTTCCTGTATCATTCTTTCGTCCTGACTCCCGGCTTGCTCCGTGGTTTCTGAATCACCTTGTTGCCGAGGGCCCAGCTCTTGCAAACAAAGAGAGACATGTCTCAGGTCTAGAATAAGGATTATAGACTGTAATGATGATGATGTATAATGCTAATACTAATAAGAATGGTTAAGGTGCAATGCTCCCACGTGCTCAAAATGCTTCAGTTAATTAGCTCAGCAAGCCTAACAGTTCCTCTGTACTGTATGCTAGCATTAACAAGATGATAAGGTATTGCTTTATTATCAATATTACAAGGCACACCAGGAATTGCATTTAGGATATCCAGTGAGTTCTTGGTTGTAAGTGAGGGTGGGGTTTCCTACCAGAGAGCTCATTAAAAAAAAAAAGGTACACCAAACCATTTCCTCTTAATTTTAGCACTTTTCCTGGGGCCATCCAGTGAAATTGAATAGCAGCATGTTTGGTACCAACAGAAGTCAGTCTTCTGTATGTTTTTGAATCCAGTTTCTTTCTCTTGTGGTTATGAGGAAAATCTTGACACTGTGTTGGGACACTCTCTGGTGGAGGCCCAGAAACCATTAAAAACCATTTAGGATTTGATCGCTTATGGCACAAGCCTAACCAGGTCTACTTGGAAGTAAGTCCTATTGAATTTAACAGGGCTTAGTCCCAGGTAAGTCATGCTAGGAATGGAGCCTCATTTGCAAGGAGGATTTTCAGTACCTTGGACAGACCTATCTTTATTCCCTTTCCTTTGGGCCTTTCCTCTCATAATTCTCCTCCACCTTTACCCTCAGCTGCTTTAAACTCGATGAGATATTAGTCTCTAACAAATACCTTTGAAGTTCTGAATCTTAAAAAGCAGATCAAAGTTATGGAAATCAAGTAAACACATATAAACTGGCACCCTCTTCTGGGTGCAGAAGAAGATGATGATGATAATGTGAGGATACAACCCATACAGACAACCATTGCAAACAATAAAATAAATAAATACAGTAAAGAGAAGATTCAATTAAAATATAGTGGAAAGAAGTGTAGATTGAGCTTAGACCTCCCTGTTTACATGCTCGGTTTTGCCATCTCTGAAAAAAAGAGAGGTGAAGGGGCTAAACAGCAGGGAGCTCTAGTAACTGGGGGGGGGGATGACAAACTGTAAATGTCAGTGTTGGCATCTGTTGGCCATTCCCTAGTGGGATTTGCAAAGCCAGAAGGGAGTGCCATAGGATTGCTACAGCACAATCTTATGCATATTTATTCACAAGTAAGCCCTCTAGCTAAGTCACTACAGCAGGACTGGGATTTTTTTTTTGCAGCCCAAGGGCCACATTCTGCTCTAAACAACCTTCCAAACAGTGGAGGCTGATCTATGTGGGCGGATGGGGCGCTGCCCCACCAACCTCAGTCTGCCCTAGCCATCCCCCACCTGCCTGCTCATTTACTTACAACCAGCCAGGCAGGGACTCTGTCTGTCATTGGCTCTTGCTCCACCTACTGCTGGTCTCCCTGCCTTCAACTCCACCCGCCCCAGTGGCACCAGCCACCACTGCTCCCAGGGGCCACATTCTGGTGGTGGGCGGGGCCAGAGGCAAAAGCGGGTGGATCAACACATGCAAATTTCACCTTTGTTCAGTTTCTGCACTCCCCCGTACACCCCGCGCTACCCTCCATCCAGGCAAGCAAGGGGAGTTATCAGAGTTGAAGGGCACTCCCCCGCCAGGCAAAAACACTCAAGGATGGTGCAAAGCAGGGCCAGGGAGGGCCTAGAGAGAAATCCAAGGGGCAGATAGGGAGGTCTGGAGGGCCTGAAGTGCCCCACTCCTGAACTATAGGATTGCAGACTTCATGGTTGGGGATGGCATCCGAGTCCCCCTCCTGAACAGAAGCAGAATAAATGATAGAAATGGAGGGGATCTGGATTTTTTAAAATTTGTTTTAAGATGATTCCTATTCCATTTTTCTGGTTCAAAATGAAATCACTCAACATGGCTAAAAAAGAAGAGAATATGATAACGGAGGATGGTAATTGCATCAATATAAGAAACTGCCTTATCCTAAGTGAGACCATTGGTCCATCTAGCTCAGTTTTGTCTACACTGACTGGCAGGAGCTCTCTGGGGTTTCAGGAAGGTGTCTTTCCAAGCTCTTCCTGGAGATGCCAGGGATTGAACCTGGGACTTTTGTATGCAAAGCAGATCCTCTATCACTGAGCGATGGCTCTTTCCCTAAGAGAGAGATTGGGCTGACCTATCTATCTACACCGCACACTTAGTATAGGCATGTCTTTGCCTGAAGAATGCTGGGATTTGGGGAAGTCTAACTTCATTGGGGCAATGAGAATTCTGTTACAGATATTTAGATCCATTCATCATTCCCAAGTTTTCCAGGACACAGGGTGCAACTATTAAGTTGCTTTAAGTCTATAGCAGTCCTGCTGTTTGATAAAGAGCATTCAGTAGATATTGGAATGAGCACTAAGGGATGCAATTTCTTTTGTAAAATGAATAAAGAAAGGAAATGCAGTTAGTGCAATTGAAGCAGAGCCATTAGCTGCCTTTGGTGATGTATCTCATCTGCCTTCAAAGCAACGCTTTGCCTCTGAAAAAGAAAAGATCCGCACAGCGTTCGTTTCCTTTTGACCTTTCAAGAAATGCACAGAAAAATAAGTGCAGAGTAAGGTGGAGAGGAAAAGGGACAGCAACGTCTTTCTGCTGGAATTAACCTTCCTGAACTGTCTTCTGCTTTGCAAGTCAAAAGAACAATTGGGGGAAATGAAGGTCTAGAGGAGGTTGCAGGAAAGGATTGCGTGGAGATGAAGGGATTTTAAAGCAAAGCAACTCAAAACGAGACACACCACTTGTGTGTCCATCTGTGGTGACCAATGACAGAGAAAGTTGTGGGAGATCTGTCCTGAGTGGAACCAATTCCAGTGAAGCTTCCATTTGGCACGAAATTTAAATTTGCTGAAAGCAAATGCTATATTAGGCTGTATTAACAGAAGTATAGTTTCCAAATCGCGTGAAGTACTAGTTCCCCTCTATCCAGCACTGGTTAGGCCTCATCTTGAATACTGCGTCCAGTTCTAGTCTCCGCACTTCAAGAAGGATGCAGACAAACTGGAACAGTTTCAGAGGAGAGCAATGACGATGATCAGGGGACTGGAAACAAAGCCCTATGAGGAGAGACTGAAAGAACTGGGCATGTTTAGCCTGGAGAAGAGAAGACTGAGGGGAGATATGATAGCACTCTTCAAGTATATGAAAGGTTGTCACATAGAGGAGGGCCGGGATCTCTTCTTGTCTCAGAGTACAGGACATGGAATAATGGGCTGAAGTTGCAGGAAGCCAGATTTTGACTGGACATCAGGAAAAACTTCCTAACTGTTAGAGCCATATGACAATGGAACCAATTACCTAGAGAGGTAGTGGGCTCTCCGACACTGGAGGCATTCAAGAGGCAGCTGGACAGCCATCTGTTCGGAATGCTTTGATTTGGATTCCTGCATTGAGCAGGGGGTTGGACTTGATGGCCTTATGGGCCCCTTCCAACTCTACTATTCTATAATTCTATGAATACAAGTCCTGCTTGCCAAGGAAAATCAGAAGTGCATTTAAAGGCTCCTGATTGTTCATTTGCTGCAGCACCTTTGCCTGTCTCACATCTGATGTTATATATGATGTCAGGGTGTGGGGTGGATTAGCATGACTTGGGAAAAACAGCCTTGTGGGTCAAATTAGGACCCCTGTCAGGTCTAATTATGCCCGTGCACTGGCGGGTCCCCACTACTGCCCTACCCCATCATTAATGTCAGAGGTGTTATAGCACAGTCCTAAATACATCTATTCAGAGGTGATCCCACTGGGGTGGGGAACCTTTGGCCCTCCCATAGTTGCTGAACTGCAATTCCCATCAGGCCCAGCAAGTGAGGCAATGGCCAGGGTTGATGGGC
Source organism: Rhineura floridana (assembly GCF_030035675.1). Taxonomy (NCBI): domain Eukaryota; kingdom Metazoa; phylum Chordata; class Lepidosauria; order Squamata; family Rhineuridae; genus Rhineura; species Rhineura floridana. The sequence goes on along the minus strand of NC_084498.1, from coordinate 14,667,916 downwards.
GTTGAGGTTCAGCAACATCTGGAGGGCCAAAGGGTTCCTCACACTTGGAGTACAACTTCTATCTCTGGACCAGATAGCAGCATCATTACTTCCACCCTGCAATGAATCCCAGATGGTGTAGTTTTGTGAGTGTGTCCAAAGTGTTCTGGCTGAGATCTCCTGGGTTACTATAATGCCCTCAGGGAAATTTAATACATATAATGCCTTTTAACTCATATAACAGAGAACAGGACGATAAACTCTAGCTCCCCCAAAAATTCACAGAGTTGAACACATCCTCCGTCATGGAAGATAATTTCAGTCTTCTTTTTCTTAAAAAATTGCAACACTCATCGCTCTGTGAATTGGTGGCTATTTCTATTTGCACTTTGGGATTTGTCAAATATTGAGGCTTTGCGTCACTCAGCTGCAGGTGAAGGCTGAAAAGTGCAGCACCATTTACATTGAAAAATACTGCAGATTAATGGTTCAGTTATAGATTGCCTTAGGGTAGGGATGACACTCTGCTGGCTCATGACCATGTTTGCCCCCCACCAGCAATATTTTTGGCCCTCAAGCCAAGATATGATCTATGCTCTGTGCATGATGTGTGTGGGCATGATATGTGGGTGGATGGAAGGGGTGCATGTGTACATGGGTATAACAACTGTGGGGTAGCCAAACCCACTTTTTGCCATGCCCACTGCCGGCAGGTGGCCCACAGAGGGATGGCATCAGGGCAATAAGAAAAAAAAGTTTGCCACCCCTACCTTAGTGCACTTGTATCTTCTGCTATTGGCCTGTGGAAGTTGGTCCAGCAGGGCAAATGGGGCCCTGCCCCACAAACTGCAATCTGCTCTCCAACAGCCCCTGATTGCCTCCCTTCTTGCTTTCAAGACATGCAGGAGGTTGGCTCTGCCCATCAGCTTCCTCCTCCTTAGTCTCATTTTTGCCCCTGCAGAACCTGGCAGGAGAATGGGGATAAAATGAGAATGAGTTGGCTCTGCTGTTCAATGGCTCTGGCTCCACCTCCTGTTGGCCTGCCTGTTTCCCCCCCGGCCAGTCCCAAATGGGCACCAGCCACCTCTGCTTTCAGCTTCCGCCCTGCGTCTTCTTCCACCTGACATCATTGTTTCCTTTCCTGGGCAAACTGCAGGTGCTCCTTCCCTGCACACCTCCAGCTCCATGACCCAGAGAGAGCAGTGTGGTGTAGTGGCTAGAGTGCTGGACTAGGGACCCAGGAGACGAGGGGCCATATCCCTGCTTAGCCAGGAAACCCACTAAGTGATTTTGGGTCAGTCACTCTCTCTCAGCCTAACCCTATTTCATGATTGACTCGACTTGATGGACTGCCTTCAAGTCGATCCTGACTTATGGTGACCCCATTAATAGGGTTTTCATGGTAAGTGGTATTCAGAGGGGGTTTACCATTGCCTCCCTCTGAGGCTAGTCCTCCTCAGCTGGCCAGGGCCTGCTCAGCTTGCCACAGCTGCACAAGCCAGCCCCTTCCTTGCCCGCAACTGCCAGCTGGGGGGCAACTGGGCTCCTTGGGACTATGCAGCTTGCCCACGGCTGCACAGGTGGCAGGGCACGTAACCCCTGAGCCACTCACTGTGGGGGTGATCTTTACTTGGCCCTTGACACCCAGGAGACACGAGCGGGGATTTGAACTCTCAGGCTCTGGACTCCCAGCCAGGCTCCCCTCCCCACTTTGCTATACCAGCTGTGTCTGCTGAAATCTTATTTGTTTCTTCAAGAATTTGATCCAGGGTTGGTCGTTTGTTCTATGTATTATGATTCTATACTTTTATGACACTGTAAGTATTTTATTGTACACCGCCTTGATAGTTTAGATAAGCTGGTATACATATTCCAACAAACAAACAAACCCCCTTATTACACAAGATTGTGGTGAGGATTAAATGGAGAGGTGGAGAACTGTGCATGCCACCTTGAGCTCCTTGGAGGCAAGAGGGGGGTATGAATGTAACAATCAACCCATAAATGCTCTCCACATCTTTTCTGCACTTGCTTGTCATCCACATTCCCCTTGACTTGATTTGGGAGTCGGTTTGGCCGACTGAGATATTTCCCAGCCCCCGAAGTCTCAGTGGCATTCCCAGCACATGAAACCCTGGGAGGCATACTTTACAGGGTCCCTGATATCCATACTGAAAGCATAGTCACCCCTGGTGAATGACTGCTGAAGTGCTCAAAGCAGCGGACGTGAACGTTCTGAGCCGGGCAATTCATTTATTTACTTCTAGGGATGGGGGAGAAATGTGATTCAGTTGACCTTGAAAGCCAAATGAATCAAATCTGCACTTTCTGAAACAACATGGTCAGCCATCCTTCGAAATGCGCACGTCTCCGAATTTTGCAGTGCCGTTCTCCAGCCAATTTTAAATATGTTGTAATTGATTTTAGTTTGTGTTGTTTTATATGCTCTGTTGTATTGTATTGTGTGATTTTATTGTACTTGTGTTCACCGCCCAGAGAGCTATTGCTAGTCGGGCGGTATAAAGGTTGAATAAATAAATAAAATAAATAAATGTGCACACAAAGGTACATATTAGGGGAAAGGGTGTATACAGCAAGAGTATACTGGTGAAAATAACCTACCAAAAATGCATGATATGATGAGAAACTGCTGGCAAAATGTATACATTAGTCAAAACTGCATACAAAAAATGGGTGAAATTCCCACTAAAATGCTGAAGAATTTTCCCTGAGATTGCTGAACAAAGGTAGAGAACTAAATTTAAGATTAAAAATGGAGAAACAGAGAGAATGGAAATTGACAGGCCCTTTCCTCAGGGAATGGTGCAAGAAAGCTACACGCAACAGCTAAGTATAGCAGCAGTTACAGGAAACTACCTTACTTTAAGGCAGACTATTTCTCTATCCAGCTCAGAAATGTCTGCTGTAACCGTCAGACTGTCTCCCAGAACTGGGCCTGTCCCATTGCCTGCCACTTGACCATTTCTATCTGGAGGTGCCAGGGACTGAACCTGGGACCTTCTGCATGCAAAGCATGTGCTCTGTGACTGAGCGATGCCCCCTCCCCTCCCTGCTCTTCACATTGCTTGTGAGCAGGAATGGGATGCAGGAGAAATTTGATTCAGTTCACATGTAAAGGTGAATCTACCTAATTCACCCTTTTGGAACAGAACGATGAAGAAGCACCTAGGACAGCTCTGGAAACCACTGGTGAGCCTGATAGATGCCAGTACTCAGCTACTGTGTGAAACACTGGAGTTATCTGACACTGGCTCTTGCAGGCTTTTGATGGATTGCAGGTGATTAGGAGATGCTGTGTGGATGTCAGGGGAAGAGAGCCACAGCAAATGAAGTCTCTATGAAGATGGATCTGAAGGAGGCTGAAGGACCTGGGAAGACTCTCCCAACATTGACAGATGGACCTTCTGCTCACAAGGAGGAATGGAATCTGCGGCTGCTGCCCATCCATCACTAACCCACTCTGTACCCACCCACTCCCACTGCCTTGGAGAAGGCGGCAGGAGAAGAGGGAGCCCTCTGGACTGAATGATACAGTGGGGGCCTCTGCAACAGCCTCCCCGAGCAGGGATGGACCAGAGGAGAAAAGAGGAAGAAAAGGCACCAGACTGTGCCGTAAGCGAATGGCTGCAGGCTGGGATGGGAGAAAAATCTGCTTGATTCCAACCCCTGTGATGTGAATGACCTAGATTTTTCACCCATCCTGGCCTGCAACCTGTCGCTTGACCCGCGGTGTGGTGACTCCTCTTCCTCCTCCTTGACACCTGCTGTATTGTTCAGCCTGGGAGAGGGGGCTCCTCTCCTGCCTCCTCCTCCTCCGTGGTGGTGGCAGAGGTGGGCGGGCACAGAGTGGGTTGATAGCAAATTGGAGGGAAGCCCAAAGTGGGAAATGGCAAACAACTCAATTAACACAAAATACCAGTAGGATCAATCAAACAAAGCATAGCATATATCAAAATATATAAAAAAGCAAAGCCCACTTGTATCATAACAATAATTCAATATATTTCTTGTAAATCCATAAGAATGAATTCAATAACAGGGCTCGTCGTTCTGCAAGTGGCGGCTGGTGCCTCTGATATCAGTGGGGCAATGGAATCCACTCCAGGTTTTAGTCCATACTTTCAAGGAGCTTTGCAAGGTGTTCAGAACCTTGGACAGCTCCTCTAAAGCCCAGAGTGGATTCCACTGCTCCAGTGACATCGGAATCACCAGCCGTCACTGCCTGTGGCCTGTGATGTCCCCATGCACCACTCCAAGTGGTGGTCTCATTTGTAGGATGAGGGGAACTACTTCTCCGAGGTATGATGCCATGTCACCGGGGAGTGCATCTGAGCTATGGGAAGGGCCGTAGCTCAGTGGCAGAACACCTGCTGTGCATGCAGAAGGCCCCGAGTTCCATCCCTAGCATCTCCATGTAATCCTGGATAGATGCTGCTGGTCAGTGCGGACAGTACTGAGCTAGATAGACCAGTAGATCTGACTCGGTATAAGGCTGCCTCCTATGTTCCTAATGTTCTTCTAACTATGCACTCCAAATTTCTGTACCCTCATATGTATGCTGCACAAGGCAGAGAGAATGTGTGCAAGTCCCACACTGGGAAGCTGGTGACCCAATGTGGAATGCATTCTGTTACAGAATTGATCTTTGGCACTGGCTTCTGGGTTGCTCTTTGAGCCTGCCAAACTAGTTTGTCTTTTGCTCTTAGGCTCTGACCTCTGGCTGGTCCCACAGCTCTTGATGCCCCAGACTGCTGCCCAGAGCTCGGCCTTGACAGCTAGATTTTTAAAGCCCAAAATGCCTTCCCCTGCTTCTAGCTTTTTTTATTTGCTGCTAAAGCGGCTTCTGCTGACCTCTTTCCCAGCTTGTGGTACTGAGCATCTGAGTTCCTGTGACAGAAGACACGTTCCTGCATATGTATTAGCCAAGCTGGCCTTTTCAATGCAACCTTCCCTCTTGCATGTTTAGCGGCTGTTTTGACTCTGTGATAGAATTCATTCAACATCGGGTCATTGACTCAGCGCTGGGTTCTGAGGTCAGTCCAATTGGAAAGGACTGAGTATTTCGGCGCTGTCCTGGATGAACTCGGCTGACCTTTCAGAGGAGTCACCTCTCATTGGGATTCTCTACCCTTCCTCATTACAGCAGAAAAACACTGCCATAGCCAATTAAAATGGCTGTTAGCAATTCAATTAAACAATGCTTTCCAAAGTCCTCGCTTAGTGTCATCTTCAATAACGGTAATTTTCCCAGAAGGAATGCTTTGTCATGTGGGCATGCAGCTGAAAGACAATCATGGCTTGGCTTCGTTTATTTGAGAGCAATGGAATTTATGGCTGGGTCAGCCAATGTCCCCCCCAATCCTCCCTTTTTTCCTCCTAATGTAAGAGAGGATGTGGCAGTGGGGAATCACAAAAATAATGAGAATTATAGCTGGTGCACAACATCTCTTGAAATTTCCTTGTTTGTAGCCAGAGCAGTTGGAGGGACCATTTCATCCAGTGAGAGGGCCTAGACAACATCCTAAGCTCTGCTGGACCACGTCAAAGGTCTATCTAGTCAGGCATGTTGTGGTCACAGTGGCCAACCAGAACATAGGAAGCTGCCTTATACTGAGTCAGGCCCATTGGTCATTGTGTGGGAAATTGACCAGAAGATGGCGAAAGAGATAAGATGACCTGTGACAATTGTTCCTTCATGTCTGATTTTCTGACTCTCTGACTTGCCTCTTTGACTCTGTGAATTTGGCAGCCAGGACCTTGAGGAGACTGTAAGCTTGTTTGAGGCTTAATTGGGTATTTTTCCAAAGAGACAGTGAGTTTGCTAGCTTAATTAGTTGTTTTCCTCAAAAGTAGCCACCTGTTTGGGACAACATCCTTGAAGTTTCGGAGAAGTCCTTATCTGTTAGGGTGGATAGTTGATGTTCTTGGCTCATCTGCCAAAAATATTCATAAACATTTATAAGGGTTGGGAACCTGACCTTCCAGCCAAGTGCAACCAATTAAGTTGGTATAAACTTCAAAAAAGGTGCTTAACAACCAAGAACATTTAAAGCAGGTATCATTAATTGGACTACTATACACCTTAAGGGTGCTGGCCAACTAAACTGATAAACAAAGATGAGACCAAAGCTAGAATCAACATAAGTGTGATTAATTATGCCACAGGTGTGAGTCTGTATGCAAATCAAGGGGTTCTTTTATGTATAAAAGAACCCCTGTTCAGGGAGCTTCGACATAGACCTTGACCGTGGTGGTGCTGTGTACCTGTTGGCCATCAACTGGGATCTCTCTGTTGTTGCCTATTTGGAGCTCCCAACAACTAAAAGGAGAATGCAAGATCGTCTTTGCTCAATAGCTGCCTGCATCCTTTTAAGCTCCTTGCCTGCTATCTAATAAAAGGTTTGAACTCTCTCTACTTGTGTGTTTATTGCCTCTGATCTTACAGACCTCCTGCCATTGGCAGAACAGTCATCTTGCTCAGTATTGTCTACACTGACTGGCAGTGGCTCTCCATGGTTTGAGGCAGGTGTCTCTTCCAAATACATGGATTTAACCTGGGAAAGCAGATGCTCTCTCACTGAACTATGGCTCTTCCCCAACTAGACGCCCATGGGAAGCCAGCAAGCAGGACCTGAGTGCATAGACATATTCATGCAAGTCCGTATCCCCATGTGCCCCCTTCTTTTAGATGATGATGCATTTCCTCTTGTTTCACGGTGCACAACTAGCCACCCTGTTATGGAGTAAGGTGTTGCTGTAGCACCACCAACTCTCTGTTAGAATGAATTAACCTCCTGCCTAACTGAATGGTGTCATCAGAAAGGGACAACTTTATCTAGAGTTGGTTGCTTGGAAAAGTAGACCTATCTGCCTCAGCTTTGATAGTAATAAATGGAGTCAGCAGTTAAAGAATCCTGTCATGAACTAAGTGAGAGAGCAAGATTGTGTAAGGTGCGGGGGGGGGAGAACCTTATTAGCTCTCAAAAGAATCTGATGCTCAGAAAATGCCAGGATGAGCATTGCAAGCAGGGGGTGCAGGCTTCAAAGTGAAAGGAAAGAGATATTATTATTATTATTATTATTATTATTATTATTATTATTATTATTATTATTATTATTATTATTATTATTATTATTATCTTTATTTATACCCCACCCTTTTTCCAAACTGGAACTCAAGGCGGCTTCCAGATAAAAATAAGTACATATCATTAAGAACTTATAAAAATATAAAACATATAAACGTATAAAATCAGCATTAAAACAGGATTAAACTATTAAGATGTTAAAACCAATTAGATATACACTTAAAATACTGCACCCCAGTTTAGGAGCATACAAGTAAAACAATAACATACAGCATCCTCTTCAGTCACTACCCTTAAAGCCTTCAGTTCCAAAGGCCTGCCGGAAGAAAAAAGTCTTTAGCTGTCTGCGGAAGGACTGCACGGAGGAGGCCATTCTTGCCTCCCTAGGGAGGGAGTTCCAGAGCCTAGGGGCAGCCACTGAAAAGGCCCTATCTCGTGTCCCCACCAGCCGCACTTGTGAAGGTGTTGGGATCGTGAGAAGGGTCTCTCCTGAAGATCTCAGGGCCCAGGTTCATATAGGGAGATACGGTCTGACAAATATAAGCAAAGGTTCTGAATCTTGTCCAGAGAAAGGGGAATGGAGCAGAAAGAGTTAAACTTCTGTTTGAACTGGATGAGATCATCAGGAAGGGACCGCTTTGTTTGGAATTGGTTGAATTTTGGAAATCCAGACCCGTTTCAGCCCTGTAAGTAGGGATGGGGGAGAAAATCGATTCAGTACTCGTTTAAAGCTGAATCCAACTAACTCGTACTTTCCGAAACAATGTGAGAACCGAAACACAGCCATCCTTTGAAATTCGCTATTATCCAAATTTTGCGATGCCGTTCTCCAACCAACCAGCATTTAGGTAAATGCATTATATTAGGAGAAATTGCTTGCAAAAATGTGTACTTTAGTCAAAACTGAAAACAAAAATGTGCACAGAAATGCTGAAGAACTTTTTTGGGGGGAAACAGTTCTCAAATTGCTGCAGAAATGTGGAGAACTGAATTTAAGACTGGAAAGATGAGAAATGGAGACAACCCCAAACTGACAGATCCTTCCATCCCTTTCTGTTAGCGGGTCCTCAACGAGGGTCGCACTCCAAATAGACCCATTGAAGCTAATGGACGTGGCACACTTAGGTCCATTGATTTCAATGGGTCTCTTCTGCGTAGAATTTAGTTCTTTCCCTGCCATTGCTCCTGTAGCTGAGCCTTCTGCCCTCAGTCTACAACCACCACTACTCTGTTCTTGTCAGAGCTTGGAAAAGTTACTTTTTAAAACTACAACACCCATCAGCCCAATCCAGTGGCCATGCTGGCTGGGGCTGATGGGAGTTGTAGTTCAAAAAAAGTAACTTTTCCAAGGTCTGGTTCTTGTGCCTCCCCCTCTGGACCTCACCCACTTACTTATTTCTATTTGTTAATTGTCCCATAACATAGTCCTCTGGGCAAAGTGCAGTAAAAGCATTAAACAAATTAGAAAAGACAAAAGGAGAAATCAAAGCAATAAAATCCAAAGCAACACAGGTTTTAAATAAATCTGACAACAACAATCTTCAAATGCGCATAGTCCTAAGAACCTAAGAAGAGCCCTGCTGGATCAAACCAAAGGCCCATCTAGCCCAGCATCCTGTTCTTACATTGGCCAACCAGATGCCCCTGGGAAGCCCTGAAGAAGAAGAAGTTGAGCGCAAGAGTACTCTGCCCTCCTGTGGTTTCCAGCAACTGGTATTCAGAAGCAGACTGCCTCCAACTGTGGAGGCAGAGTAGTAGTCACATGAATAGCTTGTCATAGCCATGGTTTAAGAATCTTCTCGGATTCTGTTATGACAGCTGAACCCTGCCTGGTCCTGGGTCCATGCAAGGTGGGAGTCCCTGAAACTCTGACTCGCATGCTCTTATATTGCAATTTCTATGTATTTATTAATTATTTGATTTATATCCCGCCCTTCCTCCCAGCAGGAGCCCAGGGCGGCAATTTCAATTTGAGATCTACTCTCTTCTGACCAGTTTGCCAGGGAACCCAGATGGAAGGTTGGCAACATATTCTTTATCAAATAAGATCTCACAGCAATGAACAGGTGGCTAACTTTTTCCTAACTGCCCTGCATGTAGGAGGTCAACTAACTGGCTGAATTGGCTAAACTGATTGATTGATTGACTGACTTCCATTCTAGCCTGAGAATGCTTCCTGACGGCCTCTTTATTGCACATTTATCCTGATTTGTTTGCAGGGAGATTAGATTACATTTTGCCAAAGCAAGTGTTTCCACTGCATTTCTTCCCATCGCTTTCCTCACTGCAAAGAGTCCGATCTCTTGGGGAGGCAGGTTACTTGTAGAAGACCTCCCAGATGCCCATAACTGTTTGGTTTCATGATGAGCTTATTGTTTTATTCTTTATTTTGCATATAGCTTTTTTTTTAAGTACACCTGTTAGAAATGCAAATGATTAAGCAGCCTAGAAATGTCTAAAATAAATAAATAATCTCACAACATACCCTGAAAGAAGACACTAACGGTGGAGAAGGTTGTATTTATTTCAACACAACAAACAGAAAGACCTGAAATAATAAGCTAATCAAATAAGTGTGGGCAGGTGAAGCCAGCTCAACGTGCATCAGGGAAGGATTTCTGCACACCCCACCCGATATGCAAGCCACCACCTTGTTGGCTCTCCAGCCACATATTGAGAGAAACTTCTCCCTCCTTGCCAAGTGAGCCTTGGGTATGTGAGTTTAATATTTGCACTTGGGCCCCACTGTTTAGTATTCAGCAAAGTGCACGGACATCCGCAAGTACCTCCAAGCCTTAGGCTGTGGGTGATGACTCAAGAGTGCCCCCTAACCCCCCAAAATGCCTCAGGGTGACAGTCAAATAAGGTCTTACTTTCCCTTACCTGCCCACACTGAATGCCAAATAAACCAAATGGACCAAATCAATACAAGCAAACCTTGTAGTGTGGAGTAGGCAAATTCATACTCAATTCCCAACTCCCAAATTCATACTCAACTCCCAGCTCCCAAATTCATACTCAACTCCCAACTCCCAAATTCATACTCAACTCCCAGCTCCCAAATTCATACTCAACTCCCAACTCCCAAATTCATACTCAACTCCCAGCTCCCAAATTCATACTCAACTCCCAAAGGCACAACTGGCAAAAGCCCACACTGTAGAGGGAGGGGAGGGCATCGCAAACGGAGTGAGAAGAGGAGGCAGATAAGCCCTAAATAATGGGCTGAATCACCCCCTCCCAATGGGCACTCCTACCCACGTGGTTTGCCAACCCCCTCTACAATTTAAGTCTCTTCGAATGTGGGGTGTGAGAGAGGTAAATCTGGCCCTGCTAAAGGTGGGGATGTAATTGCCAGCATGTGATTGCATCGCACCCCCAAAAAGCAACAGTCTAGAAGTGCCCACCAGTGATTGTACCATGGAACCAACGAAGGGCCATCGACTGCCTGGCACTAAGGATGAGTGGAATAGAACACTTCCATACCATCCCGGCTCTGGGATTTTGACATCTGGTTCATTTTGTTCTGGTTTAATTTCAGTGGGAAATTTAGATTCTGGAATTCAAGTGGCAGAATTTTGCACTGCTCAGGTAGCATTTACTTAAACATAGAATATATAGGTATTGTAATATCTATGGCAAGGCCATTCCTTGATCCAGATCAGGATTCCAGAATGCTCTGGGCCAAGCATAGGCTGGTCCACTCCAGGAGTTACAGGGAATTTTGGAAGGAAGAACACCAGTCTGTGAGCAAAGAAGGTACTCTGACATAAACCTCTACATTCCACAACCACAGCCTTAGACCAAGTTCTTATTTCTAAGAGTCCTAAGCCTCTGGACTTAACAGGTATAGAGCTAGATAGATAGTCGTCTACACATCTTTTTTGTTTGTTTCATTAAAGAAAAACCTGTTCCACAGCTGCGCTTTTGTGATATTGTATGAATATTTGTCTCTCTGTCATTTGGACAGGACAAAAAGGAATATAAAATAGCAGACTTTTTTTTAAAGTATCCTTTATTGAGGATTGAGTTGTAAAAAGGGAAAAATACATATTCTAAATAACAGATGCACCCACTCCTATACTTTAATAGCATTCTTCTCCGATGACTGATTACATTCATTAAATAGGAGCCTGGTTCCATATTGTAAAATAGTACCTACTGTATTATGACTCAAACGTCATGTCAAATGAGCTTTAAAGTACATCACAGATATAAGAGCACATTGCACCAAAATGACAGCAAAAGAGCTTGGAAAAGTTACTTTTTTAAACTACAACTCCCATCAGCCCCAGCCAGCATGGCCACTGGATTGGGCTGATGGGAGTTGTAGTTCAAAAAAGTAACTTTTCCAAGCTCAGGAATCCAATACATGATGACTATGTAAGTTGGCTTGTTCAGGGGTCACCAAACGTTTGGGGCCCATGAGCACATTTACACATGGAGAAGGGCTTATTGAATGCTCCCCTATATAACTTTCCCACTCTCATTGTAAGCAGAAGCCTAGCACAGTAGGGCATTGGGCTGGACCCTTTCTTCCTGATGTGCTACTATATTTACTTACAGGAATCTTTATTTTGATGTGGGGGGGGCATATTGAAAAATGGCATATGGCTTGCAACCTGATGTGCTCCATTTCGTTCCATCATCTTGAGAATCTGCCAGCTCATTCTGCGGAGTGTGTAGGCCAGCCCTTAGTTTGCAAGTCCTTTGGAGGCAGAGGCTTGTCTTGCCCCTGTTTGTTTATTGCTGAGTGTGGCGTAGTGGTTAAGATGTTGGATTACCGCTTACCATGAAAACCCTGTTCATAGGGTCGTCATAAGTCAGATCCTGATTTTACTCTGTTCAGCTTTGTGCACCATGGTAGTAGAGAAAGGAGTAATAATCTAGCTGCATTTTGTTGATGCATCCCGAAATGCAGCAACCCTGATTTTGGCTCCATGGTATCATTCCATAAAGAACTCATAAAATGTATTTCACAATGCTTTTTTTGATCTGCTTGCTCTGGGACCTGAGATGAGAACAGGCAGCTGAGGCATCCATCTTGGTTTTGGCTTGGTAAACGTTAAGCGTCTTTTCATTCATTCAGAACTGCAGATGGTAGCCTGAGAATCTCTGTCCTAGTGTGCTTGCGCTTCAAGGATGGAAGCTATTAATGGATGCTTCCAGAGGATGGGGTGGTCAGGTATTTGGCAGGAGTCCCAGATTGACAAAAGGTCCATGGACCCAGCAGCACCCACCCTTTCCGCTTTGCACGGAGCACTCCAACATGCCAAAGGAAGCATGAGAGAATTTTCAGGGTACAGGTCCCACTTCTTTGACTCTTCGAAGGGCCATAGCTCAGTGGAAGAGCATCTGCTTTGCAGTTTCGATCCCAGGCATCTCCAGGCTGGACTGAGCATGTTCATTGACTGAACCCCCTGAGAGCTGTTGCCAGTCAGTGTAGACAATGCTGAGCTAGATGGACCAATGGTCTAACTCAGTATAAGGCAACTTCCTGTGTTCTTACATTGTTTTTTCTTGTTGTTCCTGCAAGTGGAAATAACAGCAATTGTGTGGGCACCTTGGGCATCATTTTGCGTCCTCCACATTGCCCTAGCGTTGTTCTGGGACGCTGTTAGAGAGGGAGAATGGTGGCCCCTACATATAAATTGGTGGAGAGTATTTGGGGAAGTATCTGCAAAGTTCATTTCCTTTTAGTGTGTGTATAAAAGAAAAATATCAGAAGCTTTCCTGAGGAAAAACGTCTGACAGGTTTCAGCTCAGCTCTGTTCTCAACCTCCGTTCCTATTCGGGGAAGTTGTTAGAAACCCAGCTGACCTTGCAGGGTTATTTCAAGGCCAGGAAGCATTGCTCGTCACTCCTTCTAACAGCAAGCGCAGGATCTCCGTGCCAACAAGATTAGAGCTCAAATCGGAGAAACAAGACTGTCATGACCCTGAGTCAGATTTCTTATCTTCAGGGGCTGAGGGCAAGGACTCTGCAGTGCCAGCGCTGCCGCCCCTCCCAATTTTATGGTTTGGCACTGCCATCCTCTGACTCAGAGGACTCCACTGCATAAGACCTGATGCTCCCCTGCCAAATTGCAGTAGAAGATAACTGGAGAAGGCCGGGCCCTTTAAGTTGAGCAGCATCTGGCAGCACAAGGTTCTGCTAACTGTTAGTCTGCCCCTGTTGCTTCTGCTGCTACTAGTACCTAAGGACTTACTTTCAGCTTGTTCCTTGCTGGGACAACTTTGGAGCTCTGTGTTCCTCTGCCTTGCATCCTGCCTGAGCGTTGCCCCTCCTGGCCTCGTCTTGCATCCCTGTTGGGCCTTGCTGCACTGCAGAGCACAACAGAGCTGGCTACTGAGGAATGCATAAATACAAAGAGCCAACCAAAATCAGAACAAAAGGGGGCAATGCCCTCTCCCAAACACCAACTGAGAAACACAGGGCGTGTGCATGTGTGAATATAGTCAATGGTTTCTCTGAGCCAGTGCCAGGTAAAAAGAAAAAAAATGAAACACCTGAGTGAGTGAAGGCGAATGGGGTTGCATGGCCCCCCATGGAGGAAGGTATGATACGGTATGGTATGTTTGTCTGGCTGGCTGAAGCTCCATACAGAAGCATCCCTGTTACTGAGCAATCCTAATGCCGGGGAGCCAGTGAAGGGGGATCTGGCGGAGGAGGAGCTGGCAAAAAGCCTGTGGGATCTTCCTCCCACTCAGGAGCCACTGGCCCGCCTGAATACCAGCTCTGTCAGGAGCCATGTGCATGAGTTGGCTGGGAAGTACTGGCTTCCACGAACAGGCCTCCTGGGGAGTAAGCGCTCCCCATAGATGCCCATTATTTTATTTTTATTGTGCCAGCCTTTTGGCTGGCAGAATTTACAGGTGGAACGGGGCCCAGGGGAAGGCCCCAAACTTGAGGAGGTTCCCACATAACTCCCTCCCCGTTGGTGTGCTCCACCACACCCCCAGAAAGTCCAATTTTCAGGACTTTCATCGGCTGGCTGCAGGGCGTGCCCCAGACATGCCAGGGTCCTTGGACACAAGCCTGCCCCAGGCCCTGGCGCACCCCTTCTGCAATTCATGCCATCAGCCAAGATGGCGGCAGAGGCTTCAGCTCCTTAGGGAAACCCCAGCCACCATCTTGGTTAAGGGCAGCGCTGCACACACAGCCACACAACACAGCCGAGAAAGGTAGGTTGAGTGAGGGCTAAGCTCTTGTCCTGCAATCCACGGCAGTGATCCTGCCACAAATTGCGGAAGGGGAGTGGAGGGGCCCCTGTAGCTGCAGGGCCCCTCGGCCAGGGCCTCACCTGGCCGCCCTTTGGAGCTGGCCCTGGCTGGCTGTCCCAGGCAACACCGGCAGGCTCCTGGCAGTGCTGCGGCTCTGCTATGGTGGATGACTGCTGCCAGTGGAGGCCAGCAGAGCCTGCGGTGATGGGAGCCTGCCGGTGCAGCTACTGGTCTGCAGTATCCAATTCCCCTTGGCCCAGCAGAAAGGTTAGTTGGATCGCACCCTTAATGAGTGAAGATAAACTGCAACATTTTGTTGAAAGCCCAAGTTCGCTTTTGAATAGAAGAGCCCATCCAGACTGTATTTTTGGAGGTGGGTGGGCGTACTCTGCTTACGGTTGGGGGAGAAATTTGATTCAGTTCACATTTAAAAGCCAAATTCACACTTTCTGAAACCACACACAAACCGAAACATAGCCATCCTTCAAATTTTGCACTTCTCTGAATATTGCAAATGCAGTTCTGCAGCCAAGTAATCAGTGTGAAAATGTATTACTCCGGTAAAATGTGGATAAAATTGCATATAAGCAAAAATAGCATATAGAAATGCATAATATTGGGGAAAATTGCTTTGAAAAATGTGCATATTAGGGAAAATTGCATAATTATATTCAGAAAAAATTGCAATGAAATTGTGATGAATTTTCATGAATTTTTATATATATATATATATATATATATATATATATATATATATATATAAATTGCCTCCTGGTGTGGAAATGCAGAGAACTGAATTTAGAATTGGAACATTGAGAAATGGAGAGAAGCAGAAATGGACAGATCCATCCATCCCTAATTCTGCAGCATGACAGTGACGAAATAATAGGGCATTAATAGTGGATTTATACTGGACTGTCGACATGTCATTTTCTTTACTAGTTGTTCAACAATACTTCCCCATTGTGTTTTCCTACTGACAACAGGCATGTGTGTCTGTGTGTCTGTGGGCAGCTTCTCTCAATGCAGTACAGCCTGACTGTGGTTTTCTGGGCAGCACTCTCTTAAACGACGTTGACAAATGGAATGTCAGCATGAAAACTGTGTGTGTTAGGGTTCCTCTAGAGTGGCTTCAAACAGGCCTGCTGTTCTGTGACAGCTCACATCTCCCTGGAGGCTGCAGAAAGCCTCATCAATGTGATTAATCTGAGATCTGTAGCTCACGCTGAGCGGGCCCCTGTTCTAACAGTTACATAGGGATCACAGAAGACCTCTTGGAGGCCGGGCCTGGCAACCAAGAGGTCTTCTGTATCTTTAAAAGTTGTGCAGGGAGAAGGGAGAATTCCACCTTGTGGTTTTTCCCATTACAGCGTTGCCAGAACACCTGCACTTGGCTGACTTTCTCTTCTCCTAAAGATACAGGATCAGTCTCAGGGATTGAACCTGACAACCCTAATCTGTATTTTGGGAACAGGCAAGGATAGTTGCATGTCTCTCCCTGAAGCGAGGGGTAGATTGCTATTTATTTACGAAGGACTAGGGGCTGCTGCCCCTGCTCGCTTCGCTTGCCAACCCTGCCTACAGCCCACCCTACAGTATCCTCAAGGCCTCCCCCTCTGTGTGTCACCAAAGCTCTCCCCCCTCCGCTTGTGAGTCTCCAAGCCTCCCCTCCCACTCCCCACGTACCTTATGGCCTTGCTGCTGGTGCTCACTCACTCGCCTGCTAGGCCCCAGCTAGGCCCAGGCTCAAACTGACTATGCCCTGTCTGTTGCCTCTCTCCTCATAGTCACTGCCTCCTCCTTGCAGCCATCTCAGCCAAGGGCTGCCTCTTCTTGCCCTCCTCACCTGTAAGCGGGACGCTACTTGTGAATGCTTCAGCGCAGGCACATGCCTTCAGAAGAAGGGACGCAGCTCAGTGGGAGAGCATTTGCCTTGGAGGCAGCTGGTCCCAGGTTCAATCCCTGGCATCTCCAGGTAGGGTTGGGAAAGGCTTCTGCCTGAAACCTCAGAGAGCCGCTGCCAGATGGTGTAGACAGTACTGAGCTAGATGGACCAAAACTGAGTCAGTATTAGGCATCTTCCTATGGTCACCCAAACACACAAGGATAAAACCAGGGATTGGGGCAAGGACTCATATGCAAGCCTGCTGCCCTGGCTGCTCATTAGATCTTCATATGAGTCAAGGGAAGGTCTGTAGGGGTTTTAGAAACATCAAAACACTCTTAGGAACATCCCCATGAGTTGGAACCTTGGGTGATGGTACATTATGCACAGTCAGTGCACAAGCAGCATGGATACAATGTAATATTGCATACGCTGGTGCAGTATAGTTGTGTCTTTTAAAAGAAATATTTTAAAATATTTAAATATTTTATTTTATCCAAGGTGATTTTCAGAAAATAGATTTTTGAAGTCTATCCTTCCTCCTACGCCTGTGATTCAAGAATTTTGGAGCTGATATCAGATGGATCCTTTCAGTCCATAGCACAGGAGTGGGAGAACTTGTTGTCCTCCAGGTGTTGCTGGACTACAGCTTCCATAATTCCTCACCATTGGCTGGGGCTGATGAGAGTTGGAGTCCCAATAACATCTGTAGGGCCACAGGTGACCCACCCCTATAGCAGATCCATTTCAGCACCTGCTGCCAAATCGCATGAAGTACTGATTCTCCTCTATTAGGCACTGGTTAGGCCTCATCTTGAGTACTGCATTCAGTTCTGGACACCACACTTTAAGAAGGATGCAGACAAACTGGAACAGGTTCAGAGGAGGGCAACGAGGATGATCGGGGACTGGAAACTAAGCCCTATGAGGAGAGACTGAAAGAACTGGGCATGTTTAGCCTGGAGAAGAGGAGACTGAGGGGAGATATGATAGCCCTCTTCAAGCAGAGCTTGGAAAAGTTACTTTTTTGAACTACAACTCCCATCAGCCCCAGCCAGCATGGCCACTGGATTGGGCTGATGGGAGTTGTAGTTCAAAAAAGTAACTTTTCCAAGCTCAGTCTTCAAGTACATGAAAAGTTGTCACACAGAGGAGGGTCGGGATCTCTTCTCGATCATCCCAGAGTGCAGGACATGGAATAATGGGCTCAAGTTGCAGGAAGCCAGATTTTGGCTGAACATCAGGATAAACTTCCTATCTGTCAGAGCTATACGACAATGGAACCAATTCCCTAGAGAGGTAGTGGGCTCTCCAACACTGGTGGCCTTCAAGAGGCAGCTGGACAGCCATCTGTCGGGAATGCTTTAATTTGGATCTGCATTGAGCAGGGGGTTGGACGGGATGGCCTTAGAGACCCCTTCCCACTCTACTATTCTATGATTCTACACCTTACGTTCTCAATCTTACTGAGTCAAGGAAGATGAGAGGATGGGTAAGATCTGAGGGCCTCAGGCTCATATGCTCATATGGTCTGTGGTGGTGATGTCACAGAATTGTCCAATAAAGCCCAGGGGGCCAATCAGATCAACGCCAGAGAATCAGTCTGAGTTCTGGATTATTTCCAGCAAAACAATCCAGTTCCCTTGAATGATTTCCAGAGTAAAATGGATCTGCTCAACGCGAATGACATTGCAGCTGTCAAAACCATCTTGAACTTAAGAACTCCACACACCCCCAATCGATCTGTATCTTCATCTCTTCTACTCTGCCCTTGAGAAACCTGTACAGGGCAATGCTTTTAAAAGACGGGGTGCTCATTAATTCTCGGCGCCTGCAGTCATTCCAGGAGCCGCTGTCTCCTCTGAGCGTCGCCGTAGCAAGTTGCCTCTTTGTTTTCAAACTATTAGTCTTGGCAAAAGGTGCAGATCCCTGATAATGCTTGGCTGAAGCTAGTTAAAGATGTGCTGGCAGCTCAGCCGTTCCAAAGGGTTATCTCTGTTGGGGAGAAAATGTTGGTCAGATTCTGGCACGGAAAGGTCATCGCGGCACCCAGTTTTCCTGCCTGCTACCAACAAACACGGTCATGGGCAGTCATTGTTGCTGAAGGGACCCAGTGATGCAAATAATTTCAGTTGTTTCTCTGCACCCATATGTGTGGGGAGGGGTTCTTCCCCTTTCCCTTTTTTTGGAGAAGAGCCTTGCAAAAGGTTGAAGGTGCCATGACAGAAAAATGGTTGCCCATTGTGTGTATCCGACGTACACACAATGTATACATATGTTATTATTATTTAATGCATTTATGACAGCATTCCTCACTAGGGATGGGAGATAAATGCTTATTTTCAGGCAAACCTGCCTAATTCACGTTCTCTGAAACAATATGCAAACTGAAACACAGCGATCCTTTCAAATCTGCACTTCTCCAAATGTTGTGATGCAGTTCTCCAACCAAATAACGTGTACATCAGGAGAAATTGTGCATGAAAACGCACATATTAGTGACAATAGCATCCAAATCCACAATGCGCGAGAGCCGGTTTGCTCTTCCTGCCGCATTTCTGCTTGCACTGACTCAGCCTCTCCTGCATTGAACATACCCTGTTAAGCTTGCCCACACTTCATTGCATGCCGGGACTGGACACCTACCCTCCCTGCAGTTGTTCTGAGAGCCTCTTTCTCCTCTGAGCATCAGCGCAACAACTTCTGGACAGAAGAGAGGTGCAAAGTGCTTCTCTCTGTCAGTGAGCACAGCGGTGACTGCTGTAGTTGCCTTTTTTCCATGGATGGAAGCATGCCCACACCATTCTGTGGTCTGTTTCTGCTCTTGTAGATGTGGCAGCCCTTTTGTGTGATGCTATACGCCCATGGCAGCCATTTTATGGCTGGCACCCATGCCACTTTCTCGATTCCAAATGTGCCCACTGACACCTAAAAAAGGTTGGTGACTCCAGCTCTAGGACACCCTCTTGCCTTTTGGGGGGTTCTGCAAAGTCTTGATCCTGCAAGGAGCTGGGGGGATGCATCCAGTTCTTAATGGAAGCCTGCAAAATGCCAGCAGAGGTTTAGCCGTTGCTAATAATAATAATAATAATAATAATTTTTTAAAAAACCTTTGACTTTCAATGCTTTTAACCCTCTGAAGATGTAAATTAGCCTCCTACCTATAGAGCATTTGACAGAAATGACAGCTGACATCCCTTTGTTGGTAAGCATAAAGCACATCTTGGCTTAATATCACCTGGTATTGTGGCGCAACAAGGGATCACATGTCAAACACTGTCTATGGAAGAGACCTCGGAACCATTCCTCTCTCTCTTTTTGTCTCAGTGGAACGAATTAAGGAGAAGCCTGCAAGACTCCTCGAGCGAGAATCTGTGACAGGCAATCATGCTCTGTATGAGATGCTGAGTAATGAGGAGCAGTGAGCAGAAACAACGGGTGGGAGGCAATAATTGAGGTGAATAACAATGCATTTTCCAATGAGACACGGGGAGTTTAGAGAGAGGTGGAAACATATTTGGCAACAAAATAAAGCAGTGTTCTCCAACTTTGGGTCCCTAGGTGTCATTGAACTACAACTCCCATAATCCCCAGCCAGCTTAGCTAGTTGTCAGGAATGATCAGAGCTGGAGCCCACCAACATATGCGAACCCAAGGTGGAAGAACACTGAGCTAAAGACAGCACATGAGTTGGAGCTCTGGGGATTGGGTCAGGATTGGTCCACCAATGAAGATAGATTGTGTGATGTACCTCAACACTCATTCGCTCCGAAAGAGCCATAGCTTAGTGACAGAGCACCTGCTTGGTGTGTAGAAGATCCCAGGCATGTTCCCCATCAACTCCAGGTAGGTCAGGGAAAGGCTCCAGTCTGAAACCCTGCAAAGCTGCTGCCAGTCAGAGCAGATGGTACTGAAGCTAGTTGGGCCAAAGGTCTAACTTAGTATAAGGCAGATTCCCATAACTGAGATGAGTGTTGAACCAGGACCATTGGAGTTGCAGCTCAGTGGCAGAGCATCTGCTTTGCATTCAGAAGGTCCCAGGTTTGATCCCTGGCATCTCCAAGTAGGGCTGGGGGAGACCCCTAGAGAGACTTAGCAGAGCCACTGTGAGTCAGTGTGCTGTGAGTAAACAGTACTGAGCTAGGGAAACCAGTGGTCTGTCTAGGTATAATGCAGCTTCCTATGACACACGACCGTCCAACTCACAGGGAGGCCAGTAAGGGAGCTTCCCAAAACCAGAGGCTCAGACAGCAGAAGAGCTTTCAAACCGCACTGCACTTTGATGTCCTGACAATTGGGGCTTCAAAGCACAGCATCACTTGGCATCATTGTGACATCAGGTGATTGACAGGTGGGTGACCCCCGCCACTTGTCAAATTTGGCCTGCCAGGGGATGCGAAGATAGCAGTCGCCTGCTGTCCAGAAAAGATTCCCCACCCCTGATCTAGACCCTAAGCTCTGTACGTCAACAGAAACACCTTGAATTTGTCTCACTAGTATGTAGGCAGCCAGATTTCAGACATAGATTAAACAGTGTACTTAACATTCCAGGTTGATTTTATATGCATTGGTGGGAGGTGCACTGTTATATATGCAGGGACTATGCTCCTTAGGACCTTGTGTGCCTCCAGAGGAAAAAACTGGAGTGATGCTTAGTTTCTAAAATGAGACATTCAAGGACTCAGATGTGCCTGAGAGCATCTTGACACTGTCAAGGTTCTGCAGTTATTCTCAACACAAGGCAACCCCTTGTCTGCCCAAGCAAAGAATCCAAGGAGGTCTCTGCTGTAGACTCTTGCTTTGGTCACCTTGATTCTCTCCAGAACCATCACAGGCCAGAGATAATCAGCCCTGCTTCTGTAATGCCTGATCACTCATCTGTGATGAAAGAGGAGCACGAGAAGCTCTTGATCTTGCTAGGTTGCGATTGACCCTCGTTTTTACAATCAGAGGTGGGAGTTGGTGCTCTAGTTGGAAAATGATGCCAAGACTCAAACTCAGAGTGAAATGATAATCTCTGAGGGATAGTAATCCAGGATGTAGCCTGTGTGCCATCACCCAACTCTGGCCTAAGGGGCGGGGAGACTGCAGGGGGATTAGCCAAGGTAGTTTCTTCGTTCTAATCGGTCAGCGAAATGCAGCTGGTACTTCTTGCCTCCTATGAAGACTTCCTTGTTGGTCTGAGCAGGGAAGAAATAGATTACTGATATCTTCAGATATTATTTGCTAGCATTATGGGTGGGGGAATCTATGATCATCTTCTTGATGTTGTTGTGCTCCAAGCCCCATCACCTCAGCCAGCACGGCCAGTGATCACAGATCATGGGAGTTGGAAGTCCAGCAATATTTGGAGCCCCCGCAGGTTCCCCACCCCTGAGCTGAAGAAGCTGGGTTTCTCAAAGGCATGTGGTTGGCCACTGTGGGAATGAATGCTGGACTGGATAGGCCTCTAATATGATTCAGTGGGATTCTTCTTATGTTCTTAAATAACCCTCCCTACATGCACAATATATCTAGATAGATAGATATAGATATCTAGTGAATAGTGGTTGCCAATCCTTTCAGGCCTGTGGGTGCTTTTGGATGTTTGAGCAAGTGCCATGGGTGCCACTTCCTCTGGTCACTTCTCCCCTCTCTGGATCACCCCCCCCATGTGCATTCACAGAGAAAGGGATCCATGCACACTTTCCCAAAGGATCTGTGTTAAAGTTGGATGCAGTAGAATTCATTTGAACCTTGGAAAGCACATAGGGCTGAAAGAGGAAGTGAGAAAGAGGGCGTCTCTTTCTCCTTTAACTCTATGTTCTTTCTGAGGGAGAGAAAGGTGACAATTCTTACCACCTCGTGACTCAGGGGGCAGTGAATTGGGGGGGGGGATCAGAGGCTTTGTGGACAGCAGGTGGAGACCACAAGGATACCATTGTGGCCATGGGCACCATGTTAACGACACCTGATACAGTGCAAACAACAGCACTCCCTTGTATGTCCCTTGAAACCTGTGGCAGAAGAGAAGGTCCACCTTGCCTGACAACATGATACATTCTCTACAGCACTGCTTGCATACAACTCATGGGTTGCAACAACAGATGAAGGGAGTCATGCCCCAGAGTGAGGTGGGTCGCACTAATGGCATGACCACCACATTCTTTGTTTTGTTTGATTGGATTCCTGGCCAGCTGTGAAAAAGGCAAATCCCATGCTACCAATCATTAGGAAAGAAATTCAAACTAAAACTGCCAATGTAAGGCTTTGAAAGAGGATTAGACAGGTTCTTGGAGGATAAGGCTATCAGTGGCTACTAGCCATGATGGCAACGCTCTTCCTTCACTGACAGAGACAGTATGGTTCTGGATATCTGTTGCTGGACACTGCAGGACGGGAGAGTGCTGTTGTGCTCAGGTCCTGGTTTTGGGCTTCCCATATGAATCTGGTTGGCTGCTGTAAGAACAGGATGCTGGACTAAATGGGCCATTGGCCTGATCCAGCAGGTTCTTCTTATGTTCTTACATGTTTAACGAACAGAAGATAGATGAGGGGCAGGGAGAGTGACTAAATGTACAGGAGGACAGATTTCTTTTGTCTGGTTTTTTTTTTAGTGGAAGATGATATCTTGATAGATCTAGTTTGTTTTTTTCATACCTGTATGTCAGGATACTTTCTCCAAACCCCACGCCTTCTTTTTATACAAGGGTTGGAAATGTAAGAACATTCTCTCTTTCACTTCTGGTTAACCTCAAGTCCACCTGACTGTATCAAATTATCAAATGCTGCTGAGTCTGGACCTGTGCACTGCTGCCCCTTGTGGCGAGCCGCTGAATGGCAGGTGTCAGCTTCCTAGTGATCTGCTTTCAGGTCCTGGGTTGACTTTGCTCACCCATCGGATAGTTCCAGGAAGAAAGGAATACACATAAAGGGCTTCCTGTTCCACCTGAGTCTTGTGCGAGCAACAAGACCTTTCTGAGCTATTGCATTTGTCATCCTCTCCTTGTTCCTGCTTCCTCATTTGCAGAACTTGGAAAGTTACTTTTTTGAACTACAACTCCAATCAGCCCAATCCAGGGGCCATGCTGACTGGGGCTGATGGGAGTTGTAGTTTAAAAAAGTAACTTTTCCAAGCTCTGCTCATTTGGTCCTCAGCCTGGCCTCCTGTGAGATGATGAGCTCCTCTTCTGCTTCAGGAGGATGCAAGGCCAGAGCAGGAGAGAGTTAACAAGTACCAGAATCAAAGTCCGATGGCCACCCAATGTCCAATCACAGGAGCAGCATGAGAGGCTAGGCCTAAAGGCGCTCCAAAGACAAGGTATGCCAGGGACCAGCGAGGTAGACAGGGCTACCCAGATCAGAGAGCTGATGCAACAACACTGTCCCAGCAGTCTATTCTGAAGGCCTTTAAACTTGAGCCTTCAAAGCCCCCATGCAGCTGTAGGCTATCAGGTTGCCTGATGATTTGCACTGCTCATGAGGGGTACCTTGAGTCCTTGTTCCTCAGGTGTACACTTCAGTGTCTGGTAGCCAGCTGAGCCTATCACCTTGATTAGGTGCCAATGCTCCCTAGGATTCAGCGGCCAGTTGGCATCCGGTTTCAATTCTGCAAAAGGGCTTTCCACGAGTGAAGGGGGAGGTTGGGTTGCTGTGTCCCCATGAGAGCCCTGGATCCCCCCCGATCTGCCTCACAGTCCCTCGGCAGGGGTTGCTCCTCTGGGATCTTTGGCTTGGGGAACTCTGGGTCATCCTTCAAAGGTGATTCCTCCAGGGGAGGCATGGCAGGCCTCCTCCTTTAGCTCAGCTTGGATGAACTGCTCTTGACCTCTTCCCCTCCCAGAATTGTCTCTATCAGTAGCCATTCCACATTGCTGCTTCAAAGGAAGAGGTGGGGCTGCAGCAAAGCCCATTCCATCGGCCAACTGTTATTTGGTTCCTCTCCTCCCAGAACTGTCTGCTGCAGTAGTAATTGAATCTGAATTTTGCTTGTTTTCCTCTTCCCTCCCACTCCCTTTCCCCTTTTGTGTCATACCCATTAGGTTTTAATCCATTATTATTATTAAAAACAGAACCATTTTGAGTCCTTTGGCAGAAAGCCAGTGTATAAATGCTACACTTCAGCATTGAAGATGGGTCATGTAGATCTGAAAAGGTTGAAGTCTACTGTTTAAAGCATTAACTGTTCTAAAGGCTGTAAGCAGAGAGCATCCTCGGGAGTATTTGCTTTGCCTTAGGGAGACAGAGAAGCTGAACTGCTCCAATCAATGTATGTGGGTGACAAAGGCATTAATCAGACCTCCCTGGCTGCTGTGATGTCAAAAGGTGAGACCTCATTCCCTTGAATCAGACACAACAAAAGGAGAGGGACTGGCTTTGTCATGTTGACAAGGAACCAACAATTTCAAAGCGGGCCCAAAAGCTTTCTTTTGCATTTAAAAAAAACCGTCCTGTAATCAAGTGCCTGAGGTTGCTGTACGATGCACAATTGAGCAAGCAGAAAATGTTGTGGGTTGGATTCCCTCAAAATGCTCTTTTCAGTTAGGCCCATTGGAAATGGCAGCAAGTTGCGACTGCAAGTGCTTTTAGCAGCAAAAGGTTTTTTGAAGTGTCTTTATGAGCCAAGTCCTCTGACCAATTTTTATTTTTTAGGACTGACATTTTCTTTGCAGTACGTAGCATAATACCCAATTTATTAGGATCAGGATGACTGCAGTCCTATGCATAGTTTACCTGGGAGTAAGTGCCATTGAATTCAGCAGTGGTTCCTTCTGACTGCATAGGTCTAACTTGTAAAACAGAATGCCCTTTAGCAAAACAGCCTGCTGAAATGCAACCTTTCACTTTTAATTAGAAATGCAAAGACTCCTGCAAAGTAGCATGATCATTTAAACTGCGAGCTTGATGCAGGAGCCCCATCCAAGAAAAGGAAAGAGGTGTCTAGCCTCTGCTTGATTATTTTTCTCATTCCCTCACTTCCTCCATGTGAATCTGTCGCAAACTAATTTGAAAGCCTCATGATCACCCCATTCACTTGCCAGAGCATGGTGGGCCAGTCATTTACCCTGGTCATCATTCCTTTTCTGAAATATATTCTGGAGGTGTGCTCCCCTGCATTCCTCCTACTCTACACCAGTGATTGTTATATGAAACACATTGAAACCCCTTAAACAAGGATAGTGGTTCTTGTTTTCAGCCTGAGGGCCGCATTCCTTTCTGGGCAACCTTCTGGGAAATTCATGCCAGTTGTGGGAGGTACAAGAGACAAAAGCTTTTGTGTGAGTAGGCTTCTACATCCACACTCGTCTGTATCTCCATCCATCCATCCAAGCAAGCAAGAGTCAGTATCAGAGTTTGAGGATGCACTCCAGCCAGGCAAATACACTCAAGGGGTGTGTGAAGCAGAGCTGGTGAAGGGTGTGTGCAGGGAGGTCTAGAGGGCCACACTGCTGAGATTCCTCACCTCTCACCACTGCTCCAAAACACTGCTAAGAATGCTAAGGATTGCTAATTTATTTTGATGCACTTGCCTTCAGAGATTTGGCTATTTATTTCTAGAATCATAGAATAGTAGAGTTGGAAGGGGCCTATAAGACCATTGAGTCCAATCCCCTGTTCAGTGTAGGAATCCAACTTAAAACCTACCTGATGGCTGCCTCTTGAATGCCTTCAGTGTTGGAGAGCCCACCACCTCCCTAGGGAATTGGTTCCATTGTCATACCGCTCTAACAGGACTTTTTCCTAATGTTCAGCAGAAATCTGGCTTCCTGTAAGCTGAGCCCATTATTCCACATCTGGGATGATTGAGAGGAGATCCCGGCCCTCCTCTGTTGTGACAACCTTCCAAGTCCTTGAAGAGTGCTATCACATCTCCCCTCAGTCTTCTCTTCTCAAGGATGAACATGCCCAGTTCTTTCCGTCATGTGAAATTCAAGCATATTCTCTTTGCAGTGATACTTTATGCCCCATGTGAGGCTTTGACCTGGTCCTTTTTGGGAAACCCAAATCTAAAAGCAGACAAACGCATTGGACTGAGATGGCAAATCCACGTTGGAGTTGGAGTCAGGAATGTGTCCAGAGAGAAGCAGATCTTGCTCTGTAGCCAGAAATACCCAGACCCAGTTTTGGAAGGAGCTTCATCTGTACATAATGAAAGGTTGGATTTATGTGTGGAGCCATTAAGATGAAATAAAACGCATTTAAGCTGAAATTGACTACATATATACTCAGTTTGTTGAACCAACGGAAGGAATAAGAGGTGGTGCTATTGAATTCTATCTTTTCAATCATGTATTGGAGAACAAAAGATGGCGGATGAGTACTGTGGCATGGGAGCAACAGGGGAGAGAATTGCTCTGGAGTCTAAATAGACATCCGTGTAAAGGGACGTATTTAACATTCTCAACTGGCTAGATTATTCTCTGCAATTCGATTACTTTCTCCCTGTGATTTACATTGAAAGGGGATCTAAATAAGCAATAACAATTCAGTTAATAAAAGCCAGGGGAGGGAATAATTCACATTCTTGCAGTAATATCACTCAGCTGGGATAACAGCAGCAGGGATCAGTGTCAAGAGAAGGAATGCTCTCTACTAACCTATAATGTACATCTGTTACATTGATGACAAGATAATTGGGGGAAAAAAACCCAAAACATCAGTGTCCATAAATTAGGGTTTTCTCTGGCTTAATGGATAGCATTCCC
Organism: Rhineura floridana; assembly: GCF_030035675.1. NCBI lineage: Eukaryota > Metazoa > Chordata > Lepidosauria > Squamata > Rhineuridae > Rhineura > Rhineura floridana. The sequence goes on along the minus strand of NC_084498.1, from coordinate 14,641,035 downwards.
TTGTATAGCTTTCTATTTCCAAACTTTAAGAAAGCAGGGATTTTCTCCCCCACCCAACTGTCTATGAGCCATCATAGTGTAGCTTGGCACTGAACACTAGCTTCAGGAAGCAGCAAAAGAAGAGGGCTCTTGCCTTCCAGCCTTGCCTGCATACTTCCCGTACACATCTGATTGGCCACTGTAGGAAACAGGGTGGTGGACCAGATAGGCCATTGGTCTGATCCAGCAAGGCTCTTAATGTCCTCACATTTTGATAGTTGGGGAACAGACACTAGTGACTATGGACAAGCAGGGCTGCAGTTGCTGGATGGGAGTAAGAACGTTGGTGAACACACCAGGCAGCGTCCATGGTGGAAGCCCCTTTGGCAGTTCTTTTTCTTGTTATTATTATTATTATTAAAAGATTTTATATACCACCTTACATTGCCAAGGTGGTTCATAAACAAATAAAAACCAACAGCGAAGTAACAAGAATTCCCTTTGGAATACCCTCCTGTTACATATGTCTGTGTTGTCTTTTCAGAGTCTGTTGAAGATCTTCCTCTTCCAACAAGCCTTTCAAGTAGAGACCTCTCCTAGTCTGCATGCCTGCTGGGATTGTAAGATGTTCTAAATAAGTTTTTATTGTCGTAATGCTTGTTGTTTGCTGCCCCGGGCTCCTTTGGAAGAAAGGGTGGGATATAAATTTAATAATATATAAATAATTGAAGAATAAAACCAATCATAAAAATATAACTTCCCATTGCTGGGTGAAAACCTGTCCAGAACAGATTTTGGTCCTATTCTGGAAATGACAGGAGAGTCCTTGAGTATTAGGAACAGAGTACTTTCCTGAGGTGTTCTACACCCCTGCCTCTCTTGTCCTGAAACCTCCAGCGTGGAAATCAGGAAGTAGAAACATTCTTTCCACATACTGAAGTCCATGGTGCATATGAGGTTGTGGTTGTCACACCTTTGCCACCTCCAACAGGAGCACCCAGTATGGGTTCACTTCTGCTTCCCTTCTTCAGAAGCATCAGGGCATGTGAGGAAACCTAAGAATGTCCTTGTATCATGCTGGGCTCTGATCACACATCCTTGAAGTCTCCAGCATGATTTAGGAGAGGTTCAGCACTCCCTGCTCCATGTCGGAAGTTTTTAGACAGGTACAAAAAAGCCTAGCCACACCATGCTCTTCGCATGTGGATTTGTTCCACACTCTGCATTCCCCAACCAAGTCCATAGTTTTGAGTGTGGCATGGAAGCATTCTATACTCTCCTAAAACTTTTACGAGAAGGCAGATAAGGCTATCACTGACTAGTAGCCGTCGTGGTTATGTGTTACCTCCACAGTATTACTTGGAATACCAGTTGCTGGGAACCACAAGTGGGGAGAGTGGTATTGTGCTCTGGTCCTGCTTGCGGGCCTCCCAATGGCATCTAGTGGGCCACGGTGAGAATAGGATGGGCCTTTGGCCTGACCCAGCAGGGCTCTTCTTGTGAGTGGTTCTACAGCCTATCCTTAGAAGGTTGGGAAGGGGCAAAGGGGCAGCAGAGTTGTGTGCTGGAGAACAGAAGAGACCCAGCAGACCCTCATCTTGATGAGGGCAGTGAATAAAAAAAAAGCTGTAACTACTACTACTACTAATAGTAATAATGTAAACAAGTGTGTGGGCTCTCAGGATATGCTGTGCAAGTACTCATTTGATGCACAGAAATGCAGCCTTTTCACATCTCTATAACTTTTTAAAAAACATGTGAACACCTTGTTCCAATTACTGGCTTAGAGCTGTACATCAGGGCCCTATTGAACATTTATCCTGATTTGCTTGCACAAACCTTACATGGTGGTTAGACTATGCCTGGTCTTTATTGAGCATTGGTTCAGATTTGTTTGTGGCAAGGCAACGTTATATGACAATGAACATCTGGCCTGCACTCATCCTGATTTGTGATGGGGTGCTAACATGTCTTTCCGTTAGTCATTCATTCACCACACACTTCTCAATGCATTTTCCCCATCACTTTCCAAACCATAAAAAATCATTTTTTAAAGAAGTGGACTTGTTACACTAAAGCCACAAAGCACTCTAATTCTAAAGTTCTGGAATGTGCTTAAATCACTCCAGCAAAAATATTGAGGGTTGTATTCAATATTATCCAGAGTAGTTCTATTGAAATTAATGGACACAACTAACTTAGAACTGTTAATTTCAATGGGTCTGCTCTGAGTAGGACTTAGCTGGATATAAACCTGGCAGACTAGAGCAGGTATAGGGAAACTTGGCCCTCCAGATGTTGCTGAACTACAATTTTCATCATCCTTGGCCTTTGGGCATGCTTGCTGGGACTGATGGGAGTTGTAGTTCAGCAATATCTGGAGGGCCAAAGGTTCCCCACACCTGGTCTAGTGGCACCCATAGGGGTTCTCCATCCTAGCCTTCCATGGGCAGGTTGCCTCCAGAAAAGCTTATTTCCTTCTGACAAGACTATGTTTTGGATACCCAATAACATGCTGGCCTTGGTCATTAATTTTACAGTTCAAGTTACAGTCAGGATCCATGAGGTTCCATTTACTTTTAACTCTGATCTGGAGCTTGTGATTGGCCGAGAATGAAATGCTTGGTTAGCATAAGTCAGAGTAATTATGGAGTTCATGGGGGGAAATATAGCCCTTAATTAGCTTTAGAATGCGAGGAAAATGAATTATAAACTATCTGTATAATTCATGGCTTGCCTCCAATTAATTTGATGTGGTGATGCATGAAGTTCAACTCCCCCTTCTGTTTAGCAGCAAACAAAATGTTTACCTCGGTGCAACTTCAAGCTGGCTGAGATTGGAAGTCATAAAAGGCAATTAGGAGTGAGTGGACCTCCTGGGCCTAGGAAGATGACTGGAGCATTACTGAAGTGACAGCCATCCTCAGGGTCACTGACAGATGAGTAAAAAAAGGTCAATTTCTCTGAGCCTAAGAATGCTAAGAAAAACTCTTAGCTTTCTTTTTCTTTTCTTTTTTTTAAAAAATTAAGCTTGTAAGTGCTCCAGGTCAAGAGATACACACCAAAATATCAGCCACCTCCTCCCGCAACTTCTGCTAAATGAGCTCCAATCCCCATCCTTTCAGGTTTTTAGCCAAGAAGTGAAGTCAGGGTTGTGATTGATGAGGGATTTGTTGACTTCCAGGCAATACCTAGAACCCATTGCAAGTCTCCCAAATAGCAGCCTTTTCCTGCTCTTCTGCACATCCCATGAGTGGAGTAAGTTTATAGCTTGCAGCAGCAGCACATGTGCCTGCCCACGCATCCACTTTTACATGCTTAGAGTATATTTGTATTTCACTGTATGTGTCACTGTCATATTCACAAACCATGCAGTGAAGGGTGAAAAACATGCAGAAAGGCAGACCCCCAATTGTTTTAACGGCAGCATTCCACAGTTCTGATATTTTACAGCAAAAAAAACCAAAAAACCCCCACCTTGCCAACACAGAGAGAACGTAAGAACAGCCTGCTGGATCAGGTCAAAGGCCCATCTACTCTACCAAGAGCACTCTCCCCTCCTGCAGTTTCCAGAAGATGGTATGCAGAAGTGTACTTTCTCTGAGACAGAAGCATAGCCATTTTGGTTAGTAGCCACTGGTAGCCTTATCCTCTGTGAAAGGATAACCTTTCAGTCTGGACCAATTCATCTTTTAAACACTGAGCTCCAGTATCACAGTCTTTCCTGAACTGTGTCTCCAAAGCCCTGTCGAGTCTGTCTTTTCCTGTTTATAACCCATAGCTACCTGTGTTTTGCTGTTTCACATAGGAACATAGGAAGCTGCCTTCTACTGAGTCAGACCATCTAGCTCAATGTTGTCTACACAGATTGGCAGCAGCTCTCCAGGGTTTCAGGCAAGAATGTTTTCCCTCCCTACCTTGAGATGCAAGGATTGAACCTGGGACCTTCTGTATGCAACACAGATTGCTCTACCACTGAGCTATGGCTGCATTGACGATTCCTTTTACACAGAGCATGGGGACAGTACTCAAGGTGATAATTGGTGAGCCGCTTCTTACTGGAATCTCCTCCTCAAAGAATTTAATAAAGTAGGTTTCCTAATTCACTTTTACCCTGGCTGCAACAACAAGATGCTATGTAACTTAAAAGCTCCATGGAGGGATGGGGGAGAAATTCAATTCAGTTCACATTTAAGGCCTAATTGATCAAATTTGCATTTTCTGAAACTATGAGAACCAAACACAACCATCCTTCAAAATTTGCACTAATCCAAATTTTGCAATGCAGTTCTCTAGCTAGTATTTACAATGATGCATGTATTAGGGATAAAATGAAAATGAAATGGACTGCCTTCAAGTCAATTCCGACCTATCTGCGACCCTATGAATAGGGTTTTCATGGCAAGCGGTATTCAGAGGGGGTTTACCATTGCAAAAAAGTGTTTAGCAGGAGAAATTTGCACTCAAATGCTGAAGATTTTTTTAAAATTAACTTTTCTCCACAAATAATATTACATCTTAAACATTTAAAACTTTTCCCCTTCCCCAGCTGGTAAAATCACATTTTTCATTGAGTATAGCAGTCAAAATACAGATACAGAGCCAAGATCAGAAAAACAAAAATCCAGACTCAAAACCCTGAAATAATATTTTAATTTTCCAATAAAGATCCTGTATACTATATACAACCAAGAATTCAAAGCTTCAAAAGAAGAATTTTCATGAGGATTTTTAAAAACAAAAACTACAAATTCCTGCAGAAATGTTGAGAACTGAAGACTGGAAAAATGAGGAACTGAGAGAACTGAAATGGACAGATCATTCTATCTCTAGCTGCATCTCCTTGCAACTCAGCATATATGCCAAGCATGTCACAGCCACACACCCACCAAACAAATGGACCAAAAACTACATTTGTGGCAGTGTGTCAACATTCAAAGATGTGGGGGCCTTGAGTCAGATTATTAAGCTGCAGGAACATAGCCTTGAAATGTTGCTAGGTAAGCACATAGCATGTCCTGCTTTTGGGTTTCCCATGGGTAATTGGTTGGCCACTGTGAGAACAGGATGTTGGACTAGGTGGGCCATTGGCCTGATCCAGCAGGCTCTTCTTATATTCTTATCAGAAAAAGGAGAATGACTCCTTTGGAGGATCCTCTGGTCTCCACAGGTTGTTGGACTCCCATTGATCTCAGCCAGCACGGTCAATGTTTGGGGGTGATTGGGCATGGAGCCGGTGGAGACTGGTGGCTCTGATATCAGTGGTGCTGTAAAGCCATTCTGGGTTTTAGTCCAAACGTTCAAGGAGCTGTTCAAGGTGCTGAAACCTATTCCTCAAATATACTGCCTCACTGACATCGGAGTCACCAGTATCCACTGCTTGGAGCCCAGCAATATTCAGCAGGCAATAACATCGGCCCACCTCTGTGCTAGATCTTATTATCAGCAATAGACTAGCAACAGACCCAGATGCATTTATTTTGTGGATTCATACCTGCTCTTCACCATACACAGTCACTGGGAGGTCCCAACATACACGTTCCATCAGTTCCACAAAACAAACATCACAATCACAATTAGAACGTGAGAAGAGCCTGTTGGATCAGGCCAATGGCCAATCTAGTCCAGCATCCTGTTCTCACAGGGGTCAAACAGATGCCCCATGGGAAGCCCATGAGTAGGACCTGAGTGCAAGAGCACTTTCCCTTCCTGTGGCTTCCAGCAACTGGTTTTCAGAAGCATACTGCCTGTGCTATGGTGGCAGAGCACAGCCTTCATGGCTAGTACCCATTGATAGCCTTATCCTCCAGAAATTTGTCTAATCTTCTTTTAAAGCCATCCAAGTTGGTGGCCATCACTGCCTCTAGAAGGAGTGAATTGCAACTATGTGTTGTGTGAAGGACTTTCTTTTGTCTGTCCTGAATCTTCCAACATTCAGCTTCATTGAATGTCTATGAGTTCCAGTATTAGGAGAGGGGGACAAAAACTTTTTTCTATCCACTTGCTCTATGCCATACATAATTTTATACACTTCTATCATGTCTCCTGTTACTTGCCTTTTCTCTAAACTAAAAAGCCACGAATAAAGAAATCTTTCCTCATAGGGGAGTAGCTCCACCCCCTTGATCATTCTGCTTGCCTTTTTCTGTTTTTTTTCCAACTCTACAATATCCTTTATGACATGAGGCGACCAGAACTGTACACAATGTTCCAAATGTGGCAGCACCAAAGATTTATACAACAGCATTACAATAACAGCTGATTTATTTTCAATACCTTTCCTAATGATCCATAGCATGGAATTTGCCATTTTCACAGCTGCCACACACTGGGTCAACATCTTCATTGAGGTATCCATTATGACCCCAAGATGTCATTCCTGGTCAATCACCATCATTTCAGACCCCATGACCATATATTTGAAATTAAGATTTTTTTGCTCCAATATACATAACTTTACACTTATTTACATTGAATTGCATCTGCCATTTTACTACTTATTCACTCAGATTGGAGAGGTCATTTTGGAGCTCTTAGCAATTCCTTTTTTGTTTTAACAACCCTGTTACTTAACCAATTCCTGATCCACACAAGGAGCTCTCCTCTTGTTCCATGACTGCTATTCAGGAGTGTTTGGTGAGGTACCTGGTTGAAAGCTTTTTGAAGGTCTAAGTACTGGATCACCTCTATCCATATGCTTGTTGACACACTCAAATAATTCTAATAGGTTAATGAGACAGGACTTTTCCTTACAGAAGCCATGCTGGTTCTGCTTCCAGAGGCTTGTTCTTCTATATGCTTGGTTAATTTATCTTTAATAATACTTTATATCAGTTTTCTCAGGACAGACATTAAGGTAACCAGCCTGGAATTTCTGGGATTCCCCCTGGATCCCTTTTAAAGATTGGTGTTACCTTGGCCACTTTCCAGTTCTCAGGTATGGAGGTGGATCTGAGGGACAAGTTCCATATTTGTGAGAAGATCAGCAATTTCACATTTGAGTTCTTTGAGAACTCTTGGTTGGATGACATCCAGACCCAGCAATTTGTCCTTTTTTATTTTGTCCTTTTTAAATCTCTCATCACCATTATTTGCCTCAGTTCTTCAGATTCCCTTCCTGCAAATGTTAGTTCAGGTTCAGGGATCTGCCCTATATCCTCTACTGTGAAAATAGATGCAAAAAAATCATTAGCTTCTCTGCAATCTCCTTATCTTGCTTTAGTACACCTTTGACTCCCTTATCAAACAAACCTAATTCAGCAAAATCAGATTATTTTATTTCATCTTTTTCATAAGAACATTCATAAACCACCGGTTCGGTAAAAAATGCATCATGGTGGTGCACAATAGAATAATTTAAAACATCTGCTTGCCCCCTTAACTCCACCCTTCCCAATAATGTGCAGCACTATAATGTGCATAGGATAGCATTCTATCCAGTGCTAATCCTACTTCAAGTAGACCCACTGAAATTCATGGACATGACTGACTAATTTAGGTCCATTAACTTCAAAGGTTCTCTACTCTGAGTAGAACTAGCATTGGCTACAACCCAGTGGAAGCTGTCCTCTACTGAGTCAGATGATTGGTCTCTCTAGCCCAGTGTTGTCTACACTGACTGTCAGTGGCTCTCCAGGATTTCAGGCAAGGAAGTCGCTCTCAGCCTACCTAGAGATTCCAGGGACTGAACGTGGGACCTTCTGCATGCAAAGCAGATGGTCTGCCACTGAGCTATGCTGCAGCTTAAGAAACGATGAGCCTTTGCAGATAGGTGTGGTGAAACTTTGGTTCTCCAGATGTTGCTGATGGGAGTTGTAGTTCAGCAACATCTGGAGGGTCAAAGGTTTCCCACCTAGATCGTTTCATTTGTCTGTCAAAATAAGCTGGAATGTAAAGTTAGAAAGTGGGATGGCAATACCTTTGCAGCAAAATAGGAGAATGAATTTGCCTTCTGTTCCACACGCATTTAGGTGGCATTCTTTCTTTCTTTCTTTTGTGACAGCAGCAATACATAAACCCAGTGTTAGTTTGCTATAATGTGACTCCAGAAAATTCTTATGAAGCCTTTTGCTGGAGATTTCGTTTTACATATGCCAAGTAAGAAAGAAAAAATAGCAACGCTGTCTTGCTGCAACATTAGGAGGGAACACCGTCAAATTCCCTGAGTGTATTCAGCGGCCCCTATTTCTGCATAAAAGGACCCAAGAACCAACCAGAGTAGGCATAAAATGGGCTGAAATCTGACGGGAGCAGATGCGCTATACATTTCCCAAACTATCATCTCTTTCCTAACATATTTTTCTCTATCTTAGCCTTGTTTTCACTGCTGATTACATACAGTGCAAACCCATCTATTTATTTATTTTTAATATTACTTCTTGGTTTGCTCACCAACCCCACCCCAACACACACCCTAGGCACCCCCAAATACACACACACACCAGGAACCTCCAAACATACACACCCCAGGCACTCCCAAACACATACACTTAGAGAAATGTGCACTCCCAGGCACTCACAATCTCCACCCCAGGCACCCCACTCTCCTCGCCATCCCTCCTCACAATCCCTCCCAGTACCTCCAGACACTGGCATGCGCCAGCTGCCATAGGCCTGCTAAAGGTCCTTGCCTGTTCTGCCCACCACTGCCCCACACTGGTGCTTCCCCCTTGAGAAACAACACTGCTGTGCAGCTCTGCACAGTGTACCTAGCGCAGCCTTTCCCAGCTAGTGTGCCTCCAGATGTTATTGGACCACAACTCCCATCAGCCTCAGCCAGCATTGCCAATGGTCAGGAAAGATGGGAATTGTGGTCCAACAACATCTGGTGGCCCACTAGTTGGGAAACGCTGGCCTAGGGCATTTACCTGCATCTCACTCAGGCTACTACTAATGCTGCCACTTGGCTTTCAGCCGCCACCCCCATATGCTTGTCTGCATCTGGCTGCTCGCTCGCTCACCCTACACCTGGCTGCCCACTCGCTCACCTACCCCCTGCCAACCATCCTCGATTCCCACCCTGCTGCCACACCCTTAGCTTAGAAAGTTTAGAAAGATATCACATAGTTAGATAGAAAAAGTATTTCCAAACCCTTGATTTAATTTCTTCTGAAATATTTCTCATCATGTTATAAGCCACTCAGAATGAATAAACTGGTGATTAGACTTCCCGCCTAGAGTCGGATGTAATTAGCTATGCAAAATAGAGCTAATAAGGCTGTTAATGGGATTTTTCCTTGGGGTTTAGAGGGAGGCAGTGTTTTATATGTTTATAAAAAGAATGGTTATCCTTAATGCTCCCCTCTTTTTCATGTTTTGGCTCCATAATTAATTAGATAAAAGTTTTTCAATTTTGCTGAGACATTAACTTTTGGCAAGCACTCTTCCAAATTACATTAATAATGCTAATTTCTCTAACTTTATGGGTTGTGTACTGTAGACATGGACAAATCGGTCAAATATGGATCATCTCAGTTTCTCATTTTTCTGACCATAAATTCAGTTCACCACATTCCCATGTCGGTTTGCATTTTTTTAAAAAAAGGCCTCATGACAATTCATCAGAGTTTTTAATGCAATTTTGCCTAACAGACACATTTTTGCAAGCAATTTCCCCTAACAGTATGCAGTTTTGGTACACATTTATTGGTTGGACAACTAAGTCACAAAATGTTGCACCGCAAAGTGTGAACTTCAAAGGACAGCTGGAATTTGTTTCAGGAAGTTCAGATTAGGTAGGTTCATATTAAATGTGAACCAAATTGATTCTCCCAAATATTTCCTTTGAAGTTTGGTCACCTGACACCAGGATGACATCAGATGATTGACAGGTGGACACCTGCCAAAGCAGCCCTCGGTAGTGGGGAGGTCAGAATGTGGACCATTGGCTGGATCCTGCCTCCCACCTTTAGTGTTACCCATTGGGTAATTGGGTAAATGATTGGAAACCCCATAAGTCTGGATGTACTGGGGAGGTGACACACTATACCCTCTCCTGACAATCCCATGGATCATCAGAAACCTAGGGTGTCTCTTACTTTCTGTGGCCACCTGATGATCCCCTTACTCTCATAAGCTGGTGTGCTCTGGTCACCATTAATCCCACCTGTTTTTATGTTTAATTTCCTCAGTTAGGTCCTCCTAGTTGTGCTCCCAAAGCTTATTCTGTAGTATACATTCCTTGCCCAATCAAATTCCTTCTCATTCCCTTTAAGCTTGCCACTGGAGGCTTCCTGGCCCCCAGAACTTCCTCATCAACGCCTACTGCTTCTGTTCCTCCTCTTTGGGGGAAGGGAGGTTAAGACTCCCCACCACCTTTTACTCTCTCTTAGTTTTCTGTCTCACTCTGCACCCCACTTGGCTTCTCTCCCTCCTTGCCTGTCTTCACTCTTATGCTTCTTTCTCTCTTTCTTTGTCCCCACTCTTACATCTCCCCCTTCTGGCCCCAAATCTCTCCCCTCTACCTGCCTTCTCTCCCTCGGTTTAAGATTCTCCCGAGACATGCAGCCAGCAGCATCCTTGACTGCGACTGCATCACCAGCAAGACACTTCCCTTCTGGTTGGCCCACCCTTCCTCCCCTCAATCCCACAGGCAGCTGTGAAGCCAGCTCGTGACCGAGGAAAACTCCACATCATTTCAAACTTCAAAGACTGGCGTGCTCTAGGTGAGGGTCCTTTTCGCTGGTGGCCCCATGGTTATGGAATTCTCTTCCTAGGTCCACGTGGCCCCTACAGTGATGACTTTTAAAAATGGATCCTGAATACTTCTCCCACACATTGCTTTTACCTGATAATCTCATTGTTTTGTTCTTAACTGTTGTTGTCTTTAACACTCTTTCTGCTTTGATGTTGTTTTTCTACTAATACTACTTTACTGAGATTTATTACACACACACACACATATATACATATACACATTTATATATATAAAAGTTCTTCAGAGTATAGTTTCATGGTTTGTTTTTAATATGCTGTGAGCCACCGTAAAAGTGTCAGTTTATTAATTTGGGATAGTTATATTCGGGGTGTTCATTAGAGGAATCCCAAAGTGAAGCAGAGTGATTTGGAGGGAATTTGGCTTGTCAGAGGCAAAGCAGGATCTCTCCGAGGCTGCACAAATTAAAGCAGAGACCCCTGAAGCTCTTTTTAATGTCCTGATGATCCAGACCAAAAAAAAAAAAAAAATGCAGAAAAGTGTCTGCTGAAAGCAAAACTCATCTTTAAGCTTACTACGATGCCATAACACCAGTGTGAAGTGTGTGTATGTGTGTGTGTGGGAGAAGAATAAACACTAGAATGAAAGGACAGAGGCAAAGCTCCATTGTGACATACAAGTCAAGTTCGGAAGTCAAGAGAATGATTTTACACAGGAAGTGTGTCCGTTTTACTTCTCCCCCCCCCAAAAAAAACTTTAAGGGTGCCTAGCACAAAAGCCCCTGGGCCTATTTGTCTGAAATTTGTTAAGTTTCTTACCCAAGGACACCTCTCTTGTCTGCAGTTTTCTGACCAATTGCCCATAAAACAGTAGAAGAGATTAAATAATTTATTTTTTCACACACCCTAAAACTGTAATGGCTGCTCTTGCAGGAAAACCACTACAGCTGTCCTCCTTCTGACCTTTGGCAGTCTTCAAACCCTCAGGAGGAGCAAACTGGCCTGCAAATTTCACCCAGTAGGCATCTCCTTTAAAAGATAAATCACACTTTATTATTTATTTATTTAATTTATTATTTGATTTATATCCCGCCCTTCCTCCCAGCAGGAGCCCAGGGCAGCAAACAAAAGCACTAAAAACACTTTAAAACATCATTAAAAACAGACTTTAAATGTACTGCCTTCAAGTCAATTCCGACTTATGGTGACCCTATGAATAGGGTTTTCATGAACCTGAGAGGCAGCGACTGGCCCAAGGTCACCCAGTGAGCTTCATGGCTATGTGGGGATTCGAACTCTGGTCTCCCAGGTCCTAGTCCAACACCTTAACCACTACACCACACTGGCTCAAGACTTTAAAATACATTAAAACAAAACATCTTTAAAAAACATTTTAAAAAGCTTTCAAGACATAAAAAGGTTAAAAACATATTGTTAAAAAAAAGGTTTTATAAACATCTTAAAAAGCAATTCCAACACAGACGCAGCCTGAGATAAGGTCTCACCTTAAAAGGCCTGTTGAAAGAGGAAGGTTTTCAATAGGCGCTGAAAAGATAACAGATGCTGCCTGCCTGCCTGATATTTAAGGGTAGAATAAGAGTAGGGAATTTCACAGGGTAGGTGCTGCCACACTAAAGGTCCATTTCCTATATTGTGCGGAATGGACCTCCTGATAAGATGTTATCTGCAGAAGGCCCTCACCTGCAGAGTGCAGTGATCAACTGGGTATATAAGGGGTAAGATGGTCTTTCAGGTATCCTGGTCCTGAGCTGCATAGGGCTTTGTACACTAAAACTAGAACCTGGAACTTGGCCCGGTAGCAAATGGGCAACCAGTGCAATTCTTTCAGCAGCGGGGTGACATGTTGATGATACCCTGGCCCAGTGAGCAGTCTTGCCCCCGCATTTTGCACCAGCTGCAGCTTCCAGACCACCCTAAAGGGCAGCCCCACATAGAGCACATTACAGTAATCCAGGCTGGAGTGCGTGGACAACAGTGGTCAGGCTATCCCGGTCCAGAAACGGCCACAGCTGTCTTATCAGCCAAACCTGGTAAAAGGCACTCCTAGTCACAGAGGTCACCTGGGCCTCTAGCGACAAGGATGGATCCAGGAGCATCCCTAGACTATGGACCTGCTCTTTCAGAGGGAGTATAACCCCATCCAAAACAGGCAGCTGATCAATTATCTGAACTTGGGAACCATCAACCCACATCACCTCCATCTTGCTAGGATTCAGACTCAGTTTATTGACCCTCATCCAGCCCACCACCAAGTCCAGGCAGAGGTCCAGGACTTGCACGGCCTTTTCCAATTCAGATGTTACAGAGAAATAGAGACGGGTATTGTCAGCATACTGCTGACACCTCGCCCCAAATCTCCTGATGACCCCTCCCAAGGGATTCATATAGATGTTAAATAGCATAGGGGACAAGATGGTACCCTGCAGCACCCCACAGCACAACTGCCAGGGGACTGAAAGACAATCACCCAGTGCTGTTCTCTGAAATGACCTTGGAGACAGGATCAAAACCACTGTAAAACAGTGCCTCCGACACCGATCTCACCAAGTCGGCCCAGAACCACTTCCAAGGTGGTTGGTAAAAAAAACCCCTTAAAACATTTGCTTTTAATTTGCCAGGGTCTATCCACTGTGGAGGGGCTAGCATGCCCACAAATTTCATCTCTTTTACAAAGGGGTGGGGAAAAGTACAGCTGTTGTTTGATTTCACAGTACTGAATGGTGTGTGTGTGAGCATAAGTGAGCGAAATTAGGTGAACCTTTAGCCAAATGAGGCATTCTATGAAGCAACTTGAACCAAGTGTCACATTGGGTCCCAACTATATTTTGTGGTTGGTGCACATTTCTAACTTGTATCCTTTCTTTATAACCTTAAGAACCTTTCAAAGTGACTTACAAAAGGGTTGCACCATCAAATCTCATTCAAAATCACGTTCTGCATCAGTGAAGACTTGGTCCTTCAATGCAGCAGCATCTGTGCTCTGGAACTCCTTGTCTCTTGCCGTTAGGCAGGGGCTCTCACTATATTGTTTTTGACTTTTGACATTTAAAATACATTATAAAACAAGCTATCGGAACATATAAACCAGTCAGAGATTTCCAGGACAGTCAAATAGCAACAAGACATAAGCATCTCCTCTCTCATTTCTGAGAACCGTGATTTCCCAGATAGCAGACCACAGTTTTAATGTCTCCCAGTCCATGCCCAGTCGAGTGGTTCTAGCTGTTACTTCCCACCCATCAAGGCTGGTGGAGGCTGCATCAAGCTGGCTCTTAGTTCAGACCCCCAGAAATAAGTCCCAAGAGGTCTGTCAGTCCAAGCAAGGGGGATGGGCTCTTTCATCCTAACAGTGTAAAGGCTAGCATTATCAGGCAAGGAGGTAGGGTTTCAGGAGAGCAACAGCATGCAGGCAGGGCTCAGTTTAAACAACTAACCTGCCTAGCTGAGTGGCTCTAGCTGCTGCTTCCTAGCCAATAAGCCTCAAAGAAACCTAGAGTGATGTCAGCAGGTTCTAGGACAGCTTCCCAACCAGTGTGCCTCCAGATGTTGTTGGACCACAACTCCCATCTTCCCTGACCATTGGCAGTGCTGGCTGAGGCTGATGGGAGTTGTGGTCCAACAACATCTGGAGGCACACTGGTTGGGAAAGGCTGTTCTAGGAGATGTTTTGGGGGGTATGATCTCTGAGTTTGTTTGGGCCCTGGATAAGAGCCAGGAGACTTAGAGATGTTGAGTGTATTAGGGCATCAGATATGCCAAGCAACTGATATGTGGCAGGGTGGGGTTCTGGAGAACACAGTGTTCTGAAGGTGTTCCAGCAGAGAGAAGGAGAAGGTACAGCCTGATTGTAAGCACCACCTGTGCTGCAAGATGCTGCTACTTAAAGGGCCCATCCTTCTTCAGTAGCTTCCCACTACAGTGGAACCTCAGGTCTTTCTTGGGCTCTGCAGTAGAGTCTTCTGAGTCAGAGGATGGCAGCACCACCTCCTCAGGCTGTGGAAATAATGGTCCAGAAAGTTCATCTGGGAGCAAGCCCTGTATGTGCTTACTCTTCTGCTTTAGAGTCCTCTCCTGGATATGATATACTAATATGATATTAGTAATTGTATTAATGGTTTTATTTTGTTTTTTATAAACTCTGCTGTGGCTTTAGTTTGTTGCATGTTGTTCAGAGATATTATAATATAGTAAGTGGTCTAGAAATGGTCTAAATAACAGAGCTTGAAAAAGTTACTTTTTTATGCTACAACTCCCATCAGCCCCAGCCAGCATGGCCACTGGATTGGGCTGATAGGATTTGTAGTTCAAAAAAGTAACTTTTCCAAGCTCTGCTAAATAACTCTCTCATCCCATGATGGAGGTACGTCTAGCTTGCAGTTGTCTACTGCTAGTCCCTTAAAGATGCATCCGATGAATCTAAAAATAAAGAAGTTAATTCACCCCCTTAAGTCCTGGTAATGGATGGTAGTTCTAATGGCTTCAGTGAGCAAGAAAATAATAATTTGAGATTAAAGAAGGGACTAGATAAAAGCAGTATTTTTCTTGGCATTAAAAGCTCTGCTCCATGTTAATGAAGATAACCGAGGACAATGGATTGCAAGGCAAGAAATGAAGGCAATTCTTATCGAGATGCCACAGCTGGGAATATGTTATCACAGTCAGAAAGGTACCTGCGTGCACACTGCATACAAGCAATTTACTGATTTAATTACAAATGGAGATGGCTTTCAAATTGAAACCAAAAAGCAATGCAGATGCGGAAATTCAAAATCTCCACTTTAAAAAGGAATTACATGCATCAGGAAATGTAGAAGTTAACAGTCCCCTAATGTGAGCTGCTTTGAAAAGGATTGTCTGCTTCTTTGGTGAATGGAGTTGTCCATGAGAACATGGGAAATTGCTTTATATCTGGTTAACATAGCATAAGGACGTAAGAAGAGCCTGCTGGATCAGGCCAGTGGCCCATCTATTCCAGCATCCTGTTTTCACACTGGCTAATCGGATGCCTATGGGAAGTGCAGAAGCAGGACCTAAGTGCAATAGCACCCTTTTTGCTTGTGATTCTCATCAGTTGGCATTCAGAGGCATACGGCTTCCATCAGTGGAGGCAGGATGCAGTCACCAGGGCTAGTAGCTGTTGATAGCTTTATCCTTCATGAATTTGTCTAATCTAGGCTTGCCAGGTTCAGGGCCTGAGACTGATCCTGTATCTTTAGGAGAAGAGAAAGTCAGCCAAGCGCAGGTGTTCTTGCAACACTGTAATGGGAAAAACCACAAGGTGGAATTCTTGCCAGGCCCAGCCTCCAAGAGATCTTCTGTATCTTTAAAAGTTGTGCAGGGGGAAGGGAGAATTCCACCCTGTGGCTTTTCCCATTACAGTGTTGCAAGAACACCTGCACTTGGCTGACTTTTTCTTCTCCTAAAGATACAGGATCAGTCTCAGGCCCTGAACCTGGCAACCCTAGTCTAGTCCTCTTTTAAAGGCATCCAAGTTTGTTCAATATGCAAAGAGGGAGGAAGCTTATGTTTGTGTTTGTCTTTGTATTGGTTTTTTTAAAAAATAAGTAAACTGCTTAGAGGTTTTGATTATTAACTGGTATATAGAAGTTAAATAAAACTAAAACATGTAAAGTATTTTATTCTATTTTAAGTAAACTGCTTAGATCTTTTTTGTTTTTTAATGCAATGTATACATTTTGTTAATTTTTAAAAAATGCTTTTGACAGCTGAGGTAGTCCAGGTATGAGAAACCTTAATTTCAGTGGGTCTGCTCTCAGTAGGACTTAGCTGGATATAAACCTGGCAGACTAGAGCAGGTATAGGGAAACTTGGCCCTCCGGATGTTGCTGAACTACAACTCCCATCATCCCTGGCCATTGGTCTTGCTTGTGAGATTCATGGGAATTGTGGTTCAGCAACATCTGGATGGCCAAAGGTTCCCCATACCTGAGATAGGGCTTTGGAGGTGGTCCTACCATTAGGCAGGGAGGAGCAGTCACTTCAGGTGGCTGGTTCTGAGTGTCAATGCAAGGGCAACAGATTGTGATTTAATTTATGATGATTGTATTTTGACTGCCTGGGAGAGGGAGAGGCACTTGTGGAATTGTCTGCCTCAGTTGCCAAAACAAGTTGACTGGCCTTGGATGCTGTTGCGCCTCCATTTGGCTTCTGAGTCGCCTGACTCTGCCTACTATATTGCCTGAGGCTTTAGGGTGGAGTTTTAATTGCTGAGTCACGTGACTCAGTCTGCAAGGAAAGTCTGCAGCTTGGGTGTGGAGCCAAAGGGTTGTGTCCAATGGAACACAGGAATCGCACTCACTGCGCAATAGATTGCACGTCTATTGTGCGACAAAGTTTCCAGCATCCTGTTTGTGCACTCTCTTGCACAACAATGTTCTCCTGGGGCAAAACATCTTGCCAATGGAGCAAGTGTGTTGCTAAGTGACTTTAACTTAGCGTTACATTGGATGCAATCTAACATTCTTTGCTAGATCATCAAATCGGCTCATTTCTGGAAGAAGCCTCTCAGTTTCCTGAGAACAAATCATGGGGACAATTTAAGGGGAGTTTTGCGTAGGACTGGTTCAAGAGGCAAAGAAAGGGGGCGGATCTGTGGGTTTTGGGGTGAATCTGTGGTTCATATCTTGAGGTTTGACATCTAACCACACAAATTGGTAAGGTTTTTCCTCATGCAATCGAGTGACAGGAAGATTTCATTTATGTAGATACGGTACTGCTGTGTACAATCATTGGTTATTGAAAGCAGGATATCCTTCCCCAGGGGGAAAAATTGCCCTTGAAAATCAATGAAAAAGTTATTACATTTGTAATTTAGTGCTTTGATGCAACTACAAACTAGCCAGTTAAAATGATTACCAATAGCAAATAAGAAACATACAGTGATTACAGCTGGGTGCAGATGTCTCTGCTTTGCTTTATTTTTAGTTATAAAGTTTTTTTTGTAGGGGTGTGTTAATCCCATGCAGCATTCTGGGAAATCTGCAATAGGTGACATGCTTAAACAGAAAGATGCAGCAGAATCTGGGATATCCAGGATATTAGCCATTGAAATGGCCCAATTGGCAGCTTAAAGTAGGGGGTGATTAGTTCTGATTAACGAATGTCCCTGGGCATTTAGCGGACCCCCATAATTCAGTGGTACAACATCTGCATTGCATGTAGAAGATACCAAATCACCCTCTGGCATTTCCAAGTAAACCTGGGAGAGATGCCTGTCTGAAATCTTGGTGAACCATTGCCAGTCTATGTAGATCAGGAGTGGGGAACCTGTGGCCCTCCATATGTTGTTGGACTCCTGTTTCCATCAGCCCCGTCTCCATGGCCAATGGTAAGGGACAATGAGAACTGCAGTCCAGCAACATCTGGAAGCCAACAAGCTAGCCACCCATGTATAAACAATGCTGACCTAGAGGACATTGCTTTTGCCAT
Organism: Rhineura floridana; assembly: GCF_030035675.1. Lineage (NCBI taxonomy): Eukaryota > Metazoa > Chordata > Lepidosauria > Squamata > Rhineuridae > Rhineura > Rhineura floridana. The sequence continues at coordinate 14,622,933 of NC_084498.1, read as the reverse complement.
CTCAGCACTACATCAAAATAGTGAGGGGAGCTGGTTCTTAACCTCTGGCTTGATTCGTCAATTTGGAAAGGTGTTTTTTTTCTCCAGAGTTTCCCACGTCACCTGTGGTATGAGTGCAGGTAGAATATTTCACCATAAACAGTATTTTCAGGGTTTTCAAGCCCCTTAACTCATTCCTGACATACACCCCACTGCCAACCATGGGCTGAAGGGCTCTTATAAACTCCCTGGTTTCAGTCATTCTTCAGTCCTGGATAAATGGTCAGGAATGGTGGAAAGTGCAGCCCAATGTTTTCTGGAGGCCCTCTGGTTCCTCATTCCTGTGTTAGGGTGAAATAGTTGGACTGTGAGCACATTATACCACTTCAGACTGCAAATGTACAGGGTGCTATTTTAGAATGCTTCCCCATGTAAACAACAACAACAAAAGAGCCCTCCATGCAAATGACCCCTCTAAACTCTATTAAATCTGGGATAAAGTTTCTAGTCTAGTGTGTGGTCACTTCCACACCATAGATTGAAAGGACAGGCTTCCTCCAAAGAATCATGTGAACTGTAATTTACCCCTCATAGAGCTACAATTTGAACTTACAAGATCTAAACAGGGTGGTTCATGACAGATGCTCTTGGAGGTTGCTGATTCATAGGGTTGCCATAAGTCGTGGTCGACTTGGAGACACATAACAACAACAAAGATTTACAATTCCCAGCACCCTTAACAAACTACAGTTCCCAGAATTCTTTGCGGGGAGCCATGTGCTTTAAATGTGTGGATGTGACCTGCTTCTTACTGAGCTAATTTTCTACTTGCAAGGATTTCTTTCTTTTAATGTGATTTCCCCAGCGTGTGATTTCCCCAGCTCAAGTCTGAAGGGGAGCAGGCCCTTCTGTCACCTGGTTCTGTGGGGTTTTTATTCAGCAGTCTGAAGAATTTTCCCTCTGTTCCTGCTCCAGCTGCCTTGTGATTGTTTCTTCCTGTCTGAACACCTTATCTGTGCTCTTGTGATGTGGTACAGATTCCATCTCAGGTAAAGAACTGTTAGCTGTCAGTTGTTTCATCTCATTAGTGATTTCTCCTGAATTGGAAGAAATAGAGAGGCGTGGGCAATATTTGGCCTTCCAGATATCGCTGGGCTACAACTCCCATCGGATACAGGGGTACCTATATTTTTGGGGTTCTTATTCCTTGGTTTACATGAGAGCCAGTTACAGTGGACCGAGAGAAACAGCCTTTTTGTGAACTCTTCAGTTGTTTGTGACTTGCAAGAGTCCAAACAGACTTTCTGGCTCAAGAGGTGAGAAACTAAAATTCCCAAATGTTAACATGGTCAGATGAAGGATCTTTCAAACAACCAGATGGTGCCATCCAGGCAGAACTTGACAACCTTTCACAAAGTATTTCTTTGGTGTCCTTGATCTCACCACACTCTCCCCCTCCCAGTTTACATGCAACCAAAAACATATTTAAGGTTAGAATTCTAAAGGGTCAAGCAGCACATTCATGGCTCCTACACTCTTCTGACACTCCGTATGACTGTAGGAACGCCATCTCACTATGGTGCACCCAAAAAAGTGAGATCTTTTGTGTCTGGCAGTTGGTTATTTTAGACTGACAGCCTAGGTCCTACCAGATGTAGAAATCCTATTCCTGCCTTTGCATCTTGATTATACAGCCATGAGAGTAGCTGTATACTATAGCCAGCATGGATTTTTCACATTCTGCCAAGTGAAATTGAAAATATCCCCCCTTGCCGTTCTGCTGCTTCCCATAAGCTCATTTCAAAACAATTGTTTTTAGGAAAGGTATATCCCTTTATTACTTTCTTTTTCTTCCTTCCTGCTCAATGTACTTGCAATCTAGGTGTGATTAGGTCTCTTTAAACTCTCATAGCTTTAGAGTGTGAGTGTTAGAATGCTGCTAGTGTACTGTAATGTAATACTATTTTCCTGTTTCCTTTTTCAATAAGCCAATGTTTATTTTACCTTTTATGTGCTTTCTTGGGGTGTGTGTGGAAAATTATGCTGGATCGTCGCCTTGTAGTGGTGAGTGGGCTTGCGTGTTCCAATGAACCCTGTGAGCGATGCCGTCGGGAGTCATGTACTCCCAGCAGGGTCACCCATGGCGGTAAGGTCAAGGGAGAGGAACCAGACAAAGAACGATCCAAGAAAGTCCTCAATGGCAGAACAGGTGGAGGATAACAATGTGTACGTTACAACGGCTGTGAAGGCGGATGAAGGCTGCAGCAGATAAAAGACTTCCAATCGCCATGGTATCCCATGCCATTGGATGAAAGCCTTTTTCTGTCAAGATTGTGTGTTGATTGTCATGCGCCAATCTCTCCACATAAAACAAATTCACGCACAGGCGTCTTCTAAGCAAATCCATCTGGAAACCTATGTCCTCACTGTGGGAAGCTGTGTGGATCCAAAATTGGCCTCCACAGTCACTTACGGACCCACTGTTAAAGACATCTTGGAAGACAATCTTACTCTGCCACAAGTGATTGCCAATGAATGAATGATGAATGGATTTTAATCCCAGCAAAAGTTTCTGCTGCGCTCTCAGGGGTACATTTGGGTTCCTAATGGGTAAATACATGCTGAAGGTTTACATGTTATATATGTACATGTTATAATCCCTGGTTATTGGTCTTGCTTGCTGAGGTATAGCCCAGGTCAGCTGGGAAAGCTCAAGATCTGCCAAATCCAAACTGTCTCATCCAAATCTTGGGTTTGATTGTGCTGTAAAAGGATGTTCAGGAGTCTGATGGACATCTTAGATATGACAATCGTGAAGCCAGGATCCGCATCCAATGATTAAGAATTTTTGAATTGCATTCTTGTGCAAGGAAACTTTTCTCCATCCTGGCCCTCCCGTCTGGCAGCCTTCAGGTCTAGTGGACCTGGCCACAGTTACAAGTGAAATGGATGCATTTTCCTCACTGTCTCAATGAAGGACTTTATAAGCGGCAAAATGTCTCATTTGTTCTGCTTTGGGTAGGCAGAAATTTGCAGTTAAGTATGACAGTCAATGTGATTTAGCATCTGGCTGGAAATATTTATTATTGCTTTCCTGGGATTTAATGAAAAATTACACTTTGGGTGGGGAGGGCTCTGTCTTTTCTGCTATCTTTCAAGAGAGAACCAGCTTTATTTAAAATGCAAATTAAAATCGATACAAAGTGTGTGTTCAGTCAGCTTTAAATCTCTGCATACTGCAACTAGGGTAGATTTCATTGCTGCTTTCCTGGAAAAAGCCAATGGTCATTAAGGTAATTCTTTGTTATCCATTTCTCCTCCCAGTCCCCATTGGAGAAGGTGTAGCTCAGTGGCAGGGTACATGCATTGCATGCAGAAGTCCCAGGTTCAATCCTCTGCATCTGTTCTCCAGCTAGGGATGGAAGAGACCCTTTCCTGAAATGCTAGAGTGGGACAGCCAATGTGGTGCCCTCTAAATGATGGACTGCAGCTCCCATAATCTCTGATGTTCGGCCATGCTTTCTGGGCCTGTTGGCGTTGGAATCCAACAACATCTGGCCACAAGCTCACCCCCCATGATTTAAGAGCACTGACAACTCCATCTCAGTCAATGGTCCATCTAGAGCTTGCCTAAATGTACTGCAACTGTTGCTATGCTGAGAGGTGCTACAACCATAGCTCTGGGAGCTGAGAGCTGAGAGCCCAACTGGGGCAGGGCAGGACAACACCTGCCTACTACCTTGTCTACAAATGGAGATGCTTCTGAAGTTCATTTCTAAGCCACAGGCTCCCTATTCTGATGTAGACAATTCTAAGCTAGATGGACCAGTGACATTACTTGGTGCAGAGCAATTTCCCATTTTAGATCATATCTGAACAGACCAGCCTTCCTCCCCCTGGTGCCTTCCAGATGTTGTTGGACTCTAACTCCCATCACTCCCAGTCAACATGGCCAATGGGCACCGCTCATGGGAGCTGTAGTACAAAACAGCATCAGGCTGAGGTAGGCTGGCACAGGCTATATTCCAGTGTTCTATCTTGATATGGATGTATGGGAATTTTGGAAGTGGTGCAGTTTATTTTGGCTAGGCAGACAGAGACTATATTTTTTTGCTCCTCTCCAGGCAATAGGCCAAATCAGGGTAGAAGTATTGCCTGGTCTGGTCCACAAAGGAGGTGCATATTTACTTACTTATTATTTATTTATTAGATTTATATCCCACCCTTTCTCCCAGTAGGAGCAAGATTTATATACCGCTTATTTGAAAAATAAATAAATCTGTAAATGGTTTACATAAAAGGGAGTAAGAACAGACTTTAAAAACATAATGCAATTATCAAAATACAGATAAACTCTACCATTAGGGATGGAAGGCTCTGTCAATTTTGCTTTCCTCGTTTTTCTAATCTTAAATTCAGTTCTGCAGCAATCTGCATTTTTTTTAAAAAAAATCTTCATGAAAATTCTTCAGCATTTTAGTGCAAATTTCTCCGAATAAACAAATCTTTGTCGCTTTGACTAATGGGCACATTCTTGCAAGCCATTTCTCCTAATATAATGCATTTTGAGTTCTTTTCACAGATATATTCATTTTTATGCACACTTCCCCCTAACATGCATGTTTGTAAACATTGTTTTGTTGGAAAACTCCACTGCAAAATCTGGATAAAGTACAAACTTCAAAGGATGGTTGGGTTTTGGTGCTCATATTGTTTCAGAAAGTGTGAATTGGACACGTTTGGCTTTAAATGTAAACTGTATCAAATTTCTTCTCTATCCCTATACATTTAAGAAATAAACAAACATAATAAAACTACATGTCTGAGTAGGTGTGTCTAAATAAGATTATTTAGCAGCTGTTTAAAAAAGTACAAAGAGAGCACCTGCCTAATATCAATAGGCAGGGAGTTCTAGGGAATAGGTGCTGCCACTCTAAAAGATTGATTTACTGCAAGTGCAGAGTGAATAGGAATGTAAGAAGGCATTGTCTTCAATTCCACCCTATATTCATTGCATGCAACCTCCTTTCCGTTCTGGTGCAGTTCATCTTCCACCAAAAGCTATTCGTTATTCATCTTGCTGTCTGCTGTGGTGAAATTACATAACTTACGTTACATAATAACTTATGTAATTTATGTAACAAATGATGTTGTCATGATGTTATTCCAATCCATTCATTTCAATGGAAATGGGGAGGGGGGGACCCTGTAATCCATCATGTATCATTTGTGGGCTGAAAGCAGCAGCAACAGCAAATACTGATCATATTCATCGGATTGATTTGTCTTCTGGCCATAGGACAATAACTGAACATTGGTAATTTCTGCTTCTGTTTTCATCAGCATCCCCTAAGAGTGAAGATTATGTAGTGCCTGCAAAACTTTGAGCTTCTCATCCACTGACTACTACCATACTCCATCAAGAAGTAATAACAGGTTAATTTTCAGCAGAGGCATCACCCACTTTAACTGCAAGCTCACCTTGCTTTAAGCTATGACACGAGTGCCCCCCCCCCACAATCTCCAGCTTGGCCATGCTTTCCTCTAACAAAAGGTTGCAATTAGCTCCTGCAATTACATCTGGGATCACTTCCTAGCATGAGGACAAAGGGAGAAGCAAAGAGCAATTTATTTCAACATTAAAGCTATTAATTATTTCAAAAACAAAATTCGAGGTCTTAACAGAACCCTAACGATGCACTTCTACTACAGTGAAGGTGGCTTTTGTTCATTCATCCACTAATGTTTGGACATGGTCTGAGCATCATCCATCTTTATTCAAAAAGAGCTTAATTGTGCTGAAACATCCAGTTTCACACACCTGGCTGCACATCCCCATTTTTGCTCTTATCTTAAAGTAGTTTAGATGGAGACTGAAGGCTGAAAGATTGGCATTATTTCTGGTCAATGTGTGGCAGCCATCATCTGTTGAGCTCCCTGGCCTATAAACAGAAGAGATTGGTGACTTCAGTGTCAGTGGGGCAGTGAATCCACTCTGAGTTTTAGTCTGAACTTTCAAGGAGCTGAACCTTTCTTTGGGGAAAAAATAGCGGTTGTGGTTGGAGGACAGAACAAGCTTAGGGGGAATAGGAAATGGTGTCCACTAGTGGTTGTGGAGGTTCTGAGGTTTACTATTGGCTTGTTGATGTTTTTTTAAAAAAATATGCCTTTTATTTTAAAGTTTTTTTTATTTTTTACAGAATGACAGCAAAATGACATGCAGAAAGAAAACAGAGTACATTGAGAGAACAAAAAAGAACAAAAATAACATAAAATAAATAAAAGGGGCTGTGCTTTCTGACCTCTAAAGGTCAGGTTTTACAACTTTGGGTTTGAACAGTCAAGGTGAATTAAAGAGATGAAAGTGGGTCCATGAATTTAGACAGGTAAAGCAACATGTAGAAATTCAATCTCAGTTTGAAAAAATCTCCAGGAAATTCCTCAGCCAGAGTTGGTGACACCAGGCATAAGTGGAGCAAAGAATTAAAAGCTCACCTAACACCTGCACAGTGGGGAAAAAGCCCAACATAATATTAAACTAGTCACCCATGGTGCTAGACTGAGTTGATCCCACAGAAAACAATCCTCCGGGCCTACTGGACACCAGCGTGCCTTAAACACATGCACATCACACCCACAAATGACTGCTGGAGATGTAAACAGCCACAGGCCTAACTCACTTACTATGGAATTGCCCTGTAATCAGACTCTGCTGGAAGGAAGTACAGGCTTAAATTAACTTGGTTCTGGACAAATCCCCCTTAATAGAAGACATCAACATAATAACTGGCTACGTATTTGCCAGGTGGGGATTATAGAAAGAAGTATCGTTCCTCCAGCCAAGCTGGCAGCAAAAGAAATAAACCTCCAATATTGGAAAGCCAGGGCCACACCAAGCATGGAAAAATGGATACCTTCTGCAACTAACAGCCAATGTGAAAATTCTGTTCTATAAACTCCATGTCAAGCTTGCAAGAGATTTGGAGCACAAATGCACCAAGTAATACCCACAACTAGTGTGGCTAGCATGTGGCAACTAGTGAGAGCCGGCATGGCACAGTGGTTAGAGTGTTGGAGTATGACCAGGGAGACCAGGGTTGAAATCCCCACTTGGCCATGAAGCTCACTGGGACAGTCACTGCTTCTCAGCCTAACCTATCTCACAGGGTTGTTGTGAGGATAAAATTGGGAAGGGGGAAAAACATGTATGCCAACTTGAGCTCCTTGGAGGAAAGGTAGGATATAAATGCAACTAAAATAAACTGGAAGAAGTGGGAGGCCCAATGCAGGGACAGAAACTTCTCCAACTTAACAGTAGTTACTGTGGGTCCCCAGTAAGGGACTGATGCTCGTTTATCCCATCCCTTATCTGAGCCCAAACACTGTATAATGTGCTAAACAATGGAAAATGCTGTAACTAAAAACCAAAAAAGGGATGAGGGAAGGGAGAGATAAGGGACTGTACTGTTTTATTGCCATGTGGAAACCCTAAGAGATAAAAAGCAACTTTTGTTGGCTCCACTCTGTTTAGAAGATCAGGCTGCTTCCAAATGCCACAGATACAAGGTGAACCTTGTGGTCACTGCACCAACTGCTTGTGTGTCCATGCCTACTGTGTTAGCCTGTAAAAAAAAAAGATAACCACTTTGATGTGTCACTCATCCTCTTCCCGTGAGTAAGATGAAAATTTTACAGTGCAAGGTCATTGGTTGGCCCTTTCTATCTTTTGTCCCGCCTCTCTCCTCTTTCCAAGAGATCAATAAACCATGAGGTTTGATGAATGTTACTTATACCGATTGGGGAACACAGGTTCAGCCTGAAAATGTAAGCCATCCATTATCAGCCCGGGTGCTTTCAGGTATCTAATTTAATAATTGTCTAAACGGTATCTTTTAAATCAAGAGCTGGGGATTAGTGCTGTGTTGAACATTATTATTCCACACCCTGCCCTTCCTGTCCATTCACCACCAATTAATAAGAAAAGAGAAAGTATTCAAAAACTACTGAAGACAGAATTTCCGTGACATTCTCATGAGTGGAGTGTTTGGTTTTTGTTGTGCCTACTTTATTTTTGAAGCTGACTGAGGGGGTTTGGGCACATCCTTTCTTTCATTCTTGCAGTCATCTCCCCAGTGGTCTGATTCTGCAACCTTCCCTGGTGCCTGGGCTTTCTGGACACCCTTAAGGTCCTTGGCTGTGCTTTGCTGTATGCACAGGAAAATGAAGGGTCTGTGCACCACATGCCTAACAACTGTTCCTTTTTTAAAAAGAAAAATAAATAATGAAGTCTTTCTTTACTTTTTTTTTTTAAATAATTTTTATTCAAATTTTTCCAAAAACAAACAAAACAAAGTCAAAAAGACATAACAATACAACAATAAAAAATAAAAATAAAATAGTTGACTTCCGATTTGTTGCAGATCAGCTATAAGTATATAATATACATCAAACCTGTCCCTTAATGTATACATACAGAATCCCTTTTCTCCATAAGCTGTCTTAATTAATCGTCAAATCCCAGTATCATCATTTTATTTTGATCTTTCAACAAAAAGTCTAAGAGAGGCTTCCATTCCTTAAGAAATGTATCTGTCGATTTTTCTCTAAGTAAACATGTCAATTTATCCATTTCTACTAAGTCCATTAATTTCAATAGCCATTCTTCCATTGTTGGTGTTGATTCCATTTTCCACTTTTGTGCATATAATAATCTTGCTGCCGTAATCATATACAATATTATTCTTCCATATTTCTTTTCTATTTGTTTATCCATAAAACCCAATAAAAAAAATTCTGGTTTTGACTGAATATTTATCTTTAGAATTTTTTGCATCTTCCTACCTATCTGTGCCCAAAATGATTTTGCCTTTTTACACAACCACCACATATGATAAAATGATCCTTCTTGTTGTTTACATTTCCAACAAACATTAGAAACATTACTATACATTTTTGACAACTTTTCTGGAGTCATGTACCAACAGTACATCATTTTATAAAAAATTTCTTTAAGATTATAACATAGTGTAAATTTCAAACCTTTTTTCCACATATTTTCCCATTGATCCATTTGTATGTTATAACCAAAATTTTTTGCCCACTTTACCATACACTCTTTTACTTGTTCTTCCTCCATATCCATTTTCAATAAGAGTTTATACATTTTCGCAATTATATTTTCATCATTTGTACACAATCCTATTTCAAAATCAGATTTACTTATTTCAAACCCATACATTTTCTTGTCCATTTTATATCTTTCTAACAATTGTAAATAGGCGAACCATTGAAAACTATATCCTTCCTTTGTCAGTTGTTCTCTCTCTTTCATTATATATTCTCCATGTACATTTTCTAATAGTTCTTGATAAGTTAACCATTTCTCTTTTCCAGCCATTTCTCTTCTATAAAACGCTTCTTGGCTTGAGACACATAATGGTATTTTCGAATAAAACCTTGGTTTATATCTATTCCATATTTTCAACAGAGGACGTCTTATAAAATGATTGTTAAAGTCTACATTTACTTTTACTTTGTCATACCATAGATATCCATGCCATCCCCACTTCAAATTATGACCCTCCAAATCCAATAGTCTTTTATTCCTCAATAAGATCCATTCCTTTATCCAGACTAGACAGCAGGCAGCAAAATAAAGTCTCAGATTTGGTAATCCCAGTCCTCCTCTTTCTTTGGCATCTTGTAGTAGTTTAAATTTAACTCTTGGTTTTTTTCCTTGCCATACAAATTTAGAGATATCTTTTTGCCATTGTTTAAAAGGTAAATCAGAGGATATTACAGGTATTGTTTGAAACAAAAACATCATTCTCGGTAATACATTCATTTTTATCACAAATATTCTACCCATTAATGACAGTTGTAGTTTATCCCATTTTAGCAAGTCTTTCTTAATCTCTGTCCATAATTTTTCATAATTATTATGAAACAACTTTGAGTTTTTATTTGTCATAATGATACCTAAATATTTCAACTTTTTCTCTATTGTAAAATCTGTCTTGTCCATTAACACTTTCTGTTCCCTTAAAGTTAAATTTTTCACCAACATCTTTGTTTTTTGATTGTTAATCTTAAATCCTGCTAACGGTCCAAATTCTTTTAATTTGTCCATCAATACATTAATTCCTTCCAAAGGATTTTCTAGTACAATTATCAAATCATCAGCAAATGCTCTCAATTTATATTCTTCTTTTTTTATCTTTAATCCCGAAATTCTTTTATCTTGCCTTATATCTCTAAGCAGCACTTCTAAGACCAGAATAAATAAAAGGGGAGATAAAGGACATCCCTGTCTTGTACCCTTTTGTATTTCACATGAATCCGTTAAATCTCCGTTAACAATTATCTGAGCCTTCTGAGATGTATAAATCAATCTAATCCATTTTATAAAATTGTCTCCAAAATCCATTTGCTCCAAAACCTGAAACATAAATTTCCAATTCAAATTATCAAATGCTTTTTCAGCATCTAAAAAAATCAAAGCTGCTTGTTTATCATTTCGTTGTTCTAAATATTCCAAAACATTCAAGACATTCCTGACATTGTCACGTAATTGTCTTTTAGGTAAAAACCCTGATTGATCTTCCTGAATAAATTGTTGCAATATTATTTTCAATCTTTCTGCCAAGATCATTGTAAAAATTTTATAGTCATTATTCAATAGAGATATTGGTCGATAATTTTTTGTTTTAGTTAAATCTTGCTCCTCTTTAGGTATTAATGTTATATTAGCATTTTTCCAACTATCCGGTATCTTTCCCTCTTGCAGAATAAGATTCATTGTAGACTGTAAAGGTAGTAAGAGTTCTTCCTCCAAACATTTATAATACATTGCAGATAACCCATCTGGTCCTGGTGCCTTTCCTAATTTAATTTTGTTTATAGCTTCAGATATCTCTCTTGACGTAATAGGGCCATTAATAGCTTGTCTCTGAAAGTCTGTAATTTTAGGCAAATTCTGTTTAGATATATACTCTTCTATTTTTTCAGATGGAATTTCCTGACATTTGTACAATGTTGAATAATATTGATGAAAAATCTTTTTAATTTTTACATTATCTGTCAACGTCTCATCTCCTTCTTGTATCTTTAAAATAATATTTTTTTGATGTTCTTTTCTTAATTTATATGCTAACCATTTCCCAGGTTTATTTGCAAATTCAAAAGTCCTTTGTTTAGCAAAATTTAGTTTTCTTTCAATTTCTCTGTCAGCATTGATACTTGCTTCTGTAACATTTTAATTTGATTTACAATAGAAACTTTAGTTGGATTCTTTTTCAATTCTTCCTCTTTTTGTTTTATTTCTTCCAAAATTAATTGCATTTTCTGTTGTTTCTTTTTTTTTAATTCAGAGTTACATTTAATAAAATATCCCCTCATAAATGCCTTACTTGTATCCCAAACGATATTTTCACTTGTTCCTTTATGTAAATTATGTTCAAAAAACTCTTTTAATTTCTTCTTACATTCTTGTACTACTTTGTCATTCTGTAATAAAAGTCTTTCTTTACTTTTAAAGGGATTAGTGGCAGCCTGGGAGAGGACATTCCCTGTGGCAGCCGTACACTGTGGAACACCCTCCCCACAGAGGTCTGTCTGGCACCTTCCAATGTTCATCATTTGCTTAAGATTCACCTCTTTACCCTTTGATACTTGACATGCATATTGTTAGGATGCGCCATAGTCTTGTGATGGTAAGTTGTTTTAACCTGTTTTAATGTTGTCTTTTAAATTGTTGTAAACTGCCCTGAGACCTTAGGGTGATCGGTGGGTAAATCATCAACTTCATCCTTATCCATAATGAGGTTCCAAGGAGGACCTATAAATCATCAGTCTATAGGTAAGAACATAAGAAGAGCCTGCTGGATCAAGCCAATGGCCCATCTAGTTCAGCATCCTGTACTCACACTGACCAACCAGATGATGATGATTTAAACTTTCATCCAGCCCTCCCTCTCAGAAGGAGTCCAGGATGGCCTATGGGAAGCCCACAAGAAGGGCCTGAGCGCAGGAACACTCTATTGTGGTTTCAGAAGCATACTCTCTCCACGGAAGAACAACACAGACAGCATGACTAGTCTTGACTGATAGTCTTATCCTTCATCAGTCCATCTTAACTTCTTTTAAAGCCCTCTCTTTAAGCAAGTTCCATAGCTTCAGAACATGCTACATGAAGAAGTCCTTTCTGTTGTCTGGCCCGAGTCTTTCAACGTTCAGCTTCATTGGCTACCCATGAATTCTAGTGTTATGAGAGAGGGATAAAATCTTCTCTTTCCTCACTTTCTCCATGCCATTTGTTGGATGTGGTTTGTAAAATTTATACCCGCTAGGTATTGCTGAGATTAGAAATCTGGGTGGATGACCAGAATATTATAATATAAGAATATTATAATGGGAAAAAAAGCTGGGTTTTGTAAACAGAAGTCAACAACAAATCAATGTTTTGTTTTAGACCATATAATATACATCAAGAAAGGGCCAACATCTTTATGTAGCTTTCACAGATACGTCCTCAGCCTTTGATTTGGGAAACAGAGAGGGAAAGAGATAGTTTGTTCACTCAAAATTGACCCTCCAGTTAGTTTACTACTCATAGGGGAAAATATACAAGTAATGAAAGGAAGAGGTCACTCCCCCCCCCAATAGTGGCAGCTGGTGGCTCTATATCAGTAGGGCAGTGGAATCTGCTCTGGGTTTTAGTCCAAACTTTCAAAGAGCTGTCCAAGGTGCTGGTTTGATTACCTTGGACAGCTCCTTGGAAGTTTGGATTAAAGCCTGGAGCAGATTCCATTGCTCCACTAACATGGAGCCATCAGCCACCCTCCCCCCATATTAAGCATATACATTTTAACTAAGTATGCACAAGTATTATCTCCAGTCTGTTATTTTATTGTTACAGAATTTCACTCTGTCCTGCATTTCACTTAGGGATGGGAGGAGAAATCTGGATCAATTCATGTTTTACTTTGCACTTCCCAAAACGGTGCGCAAACCAAATGTGGCTACCCTTCAAAATCTGCACTTCTAATTTTTCAGTGCAGTGTTCTAACCAAAAAATGTGTACAGAAATGCATTTATCGGGGGAAGCATGCAGAAAATACACATATTAGTATGACTAATATACAAAAGTGTGTTATATGATAGGAAGTAGATTGAAAAAATGTGTATAAAGAAAAATGCACACTAGGACGCTGATGAATTTCCCTGAAAATTTGTAAAAAAAATGGCAAACTGATGTGGAAATGTGGCAAACAAAAGCATGGAAAAATAAGAAAATGAATTGGACAAATTTGCTTAACCCTATGACTCCTCCTCAGCACTGGTGGCACCTGGCCTAGGGCCTCTGCTGCCCAGAGGGGCCGCTGAAGGGCCCCTCCTTAGGGTGGAGGAGTAGCGCTCCTGTTCTGCGATCCACACCAGCTTCAACTCCTGACCCTGCCACAGATCACAGAGAGGGGGTTTCCAGGCAAGCCCCCTCATACAGACTGTATGGGCTTCAATAAGCCCACATGTATGCCCCACCGACCCCTCCTGTTGCTGTGAATGCTGTGCACGTTGTGCATGCATACCTGCCATCAACTAAGACTGCGCGGGAGGCTTCCCTAAGGGGTTGATGCCCCTGCTGCCAACTTGGTTGATGGCAGACATGTGCATGCAGCACTCACAGCATTCACATGAGGTGACGGGAGAGGTAGGTGGGGTGGGTGGGCACTGTGGGCCCGGGGCAGGCTGGTGTCCAAGGAGCAGTCATGCCCTGTCCTCCTGAACTGCAGTTTAACTGGGACAAATCAAAAAAATTAATCCCAGAATAGGAGCATGTGCAGTTTGCCATAGCTTTCAGTTCTAATGCATATCTCTTCACTATCACCGCCTGTCCATTTGTCAATGTACAGGTGTGCATCGATATAAACACTGCATAGGAACTGTCCATGGTCCTGATTCTTTGCCTGAACTTTTGCTCCGCTCTCTTGGTTGTCTCCATTGCTTGGAGCAGGATAGATAACTTGTTGCGATGCTTCATTCTATGTAGCTTGTGTGATTCCCAGAGAGCTATTATTGCATTACTGATAAATTGAACAGATAAATAACAGGAATGTGCATCTGCTGTGTACAAACCCCAAAGGCTGAGTAGAAGTGGGGAGTGATCTGGGCCTTCAAAGAGTGAAGCAGAGCTCCCAAGAGGAAAACGTGCCTCATGGGGCTTTGTGACTTGGATGTAAAAACAAACAAACCCTTGCTGCTTAAAGTGCATATAATATGCTGTCATGGCCCCGTCAGAGGACTCCTCAGATGAGGACGACTCAGGAGTAACAGCAGCAGACCCAGGAGCAGCAGGAGACACGGAGGAGCCTCCTGAGAATCCAGCTCCTTCTGCCCCTCGGCTGCAGAGCACCCCAGGGACAGCAGAGGCCCTGCAGCCAGACACAGACAGTGAACAGGATACTCCCCCCTCACCTGCAGAACGTAGACAGCAGAAGGTCAGGCAGAAGAGAGGCAGGCCTGTCTCCTTCAGGCCCAAACGCTGAGGACTCACACCTGCTGTCAACCTTGCTCTTTATAAGGCACACCTTGGCTGCAGCTTGTTGCTGACTGCAACGTCAGGCGTGGCTTGTGTGTTCCTAGTTTCCCTGCAGCATCTCTTTGACTGACCTCCTTGGCAATTGATCCCGGACCTCTACTGACCTCGCTTCTGGACTCCTGACTCGGCAAGTACGCTTCCGACAAGCCTGGCCCTTATCAGATTCCCTCCTCCTAAGACCTGGCAGATTTATGGCCAGACTGCCGGCTAAGGACTTTGCTTCCCTGCCAAAGACCCAGGAATTTCCAGCCCCCCCTGACACTGCTGATGCAGTGTAGAGCTGACATATGCCTTGTCAGAGAAAACATGTGTTTTATTCTTTAGTCATAATGCAATCAGAGGGAAGATTTACTATGGCTGTCCAATCACAGTGGCTTATGGGAGGGATAAACAAATATTAGTGGAATTAAGTGAGTCCCATTTACTTTCCCTACCAGTTTTAAAGGTGCATAGCACAAAAGCCCATGGACCTATTTGTTTGCAGTTAGGCAGGTTTCTAACCTAAAGCCACCTCTCATGTCTGCAATTTTCAGATCAATTGCCCTTTAAATGCCGTGGAAGATTAAGTGATTTCTTATTTACCCACCCAAAGCTATAATGGTTGCCCTTGCAGGAAAACCACTGCATCTATCCTTCAGAAATATGGTAGGGTTCATGCCTTTTTAAGGGGCATCCATGGCTGCAAATTTCCTCTGTTCTTCCCCAAAATAAAAAAAAGTCAGAGATCTTAATTGTTATAAATAAAATAAAGGTGTCTGGCCTCCAAAGCCGTGGATGTCTTTGCCTGTCATTTACCAGGCTTAATTCACTCTGGAGGGGCTGCTATGCTTGCAAATTTCATCATTTAAAAAAAAGTGTTTAAACTATTTTTTAAAATTCCCCATAATAGTGAATGGTGGGAAACAAAGATTAGTTTTAAAAGACGCTGTTTCAGACTGTAAGACGAGTTGCATTGGGCAGACTATGGAGTGACTCAGAACAGATCAGGCTGCTTCCTGACGTGACAAGATACCGATCTGAACCAAATCTTGTCGCTCATCCACATCTCCAATAAATGCAGTTAGTTGGGTAAATCCCCCATTTGTTGATCCTGTCCCCTCCTGTTTCCACATTGCTTTTTTCTTTTTAATTCTCCCTTTCCTCTGTCAGTTACTTCACTTTTTGAATGTGGACTGTAAACTCTCCAGAGTAAAAAGGGCATGGCTTAGTGTGTGTTTAATGCCACAGGATTCTTACAAGATGCAGGGACCTAATACATGCATTATCAAATCAGATTAAAAAATGTTTTAAAGAATATATTGTAACCTGCCCTGATACTGCAGGTCGAAGGGTGAGTAGTAGTAGTAGTATTAGTAGTAGTAGTAGTAGTAGTAGTAGTCATGGCTAATATAATACATTTTTGGACATTATTTTTCACTAATATGCACTTTTCTGGGACACACTTTCCCCTAATTTTTGGACACACTTCTTGGTTGGAGAACTGCATCCCACATTTAGAGAAGTGCACCTTTTGAAGGATACATGCATTTTGGCTTGTGTATTTGTTTGAGAAGTGCAAGTTAAGTATTAAAGTGCAAACCGATTGAATTTCTTCCTCTTCCCTTGCATCCCATTAGTTCTTAGTGCAGTGTGTGCTCAGTTAGGTTTATAATTACGTGATCATATGGGAGAAATCAGTGGGGCTGATACTGATAGTTTGCTCATAAATGATTTGATGCTATTGAATGCCATTCGTTTTTATCCACCATGCAGATAGACTGGCTAAGCAGATAGAGATTTTTCCTCCCTGGCTTAGATGAGTCGAGTCATCCAATGAAATGAACTGGCAGAAGATTCAGGAAAGGGAAAAGTGCAGACTTCTTCATACAAGTGTATAATTAATGTGTGACATTTTACAGCCACAAGATAGGACAATGACCATTGGTTGAGATGGCCTTACCAAGGGCTATGTCAGAGGTTGCCAGGTCTTATACTGGCTTGTCTGCAGCTGCTGCATTTCATAAGTGACCAAAACTAACCTGTTCAGCATCTGCCTAGGCAACTTAGTACCCTCAAGGTCTGGGCCAACCAGTCTGGTGACTGGATTCTCACGGACAGGAAGGAGCATAACAGGAAAGGGGAAACTTTGGCCCACAGGTCTAATTAGGCCTGCCAGGCCTCTTCATTTGGCCTACAAGGCCATTTTAGCCTAGCCATGCTCACCTGCTCTACACCTGATGTCATATATGATGACGTCAAGTGTGAGGCAGGTGAGGGTCAAAAACATGCTTGCAGGCACGGCCAGTCAGTTGGTTGGTGGTACCCACAAAGCCCCTTTCAAAGCAAGGCAAAACAGTGCTTTGAAAGAAGCCCCTCTGAATGTGACATTTTGCTTAGAGCTTTTAACTGGTCTTTGGAAGATCTAGCAATCAGTTGAATATTGGGTCATCAAACACAGGGCAAAATGATACTTTGACAGGGACTTGTAGGCAAAAAAGATCACTTGCCAAGCTTAGCACATGAGGGGTGGGGGAGTTAATCAGGCCTGCCAAACTACCCCTGGAGTGTAGGCTTTCTGGCCTATTTAAGCCTTGCTCAAATAGCAAGTTCTTCCTGAGCTCTGGTATGTTCCTATATCTTTTGACTTGTCCTTCAATCTTGAAAGCTTCCTGGTTTCTCTTTCAATCCTGACTTCTGGTTTGTTCATGACTACAGGCTCCTGGTCTGCTTCAGACTGCTGCCCAGAACCCAGCCCTGACAGACTACACATTTTGATGGTTGTATGAAACTTTGGGCTCAGAGATAGTATGCCACTCAATACCAGTGTCTAAAGTTCAACAACAGGGAAGGGCTATTGCCTTCTACACCCTGCTTGTAGGCTTCCCAGAGATATCTGATTGGCCACTGGGAACAACAGGATGCTGAATTAGGTAGATCTTAGCTCTGATCCAACAGGGGTCTTCCTGCATTTTTTATTTTAATGTTTTCTCTGTATCTTTGCTATTCTTATTATTGAAATTTGTATTTTGCTTTTACATATAAATATGCTCAAAAAGAACGGAAGAAAAGCAGAAATCACTACATCAGTAACAATTGAATACTAAATCATTTAAAAACATAACAATCCAAGAAATAACTCAGTTTGATTACATGAACATTATAATATTTAAAGTCATAATAAAACAAACTATCAATTAAAATGTATCAACTAATGGCAAACATAATAAGTATTCCAGTGCAAAAAGACAAGAAAACAGTCTGCTGCCCCAGCTCAGAAGTTACAGCCTCTTCTATTGCTGTTGTCATTGCTTCCATGAAAAGGTTCACAGCAGCACCTCTTTTTATCCCTGTCCCAAACGCTAGCCAGAGCCCTCCCAAGGAAGTCCCCAGGGATGGCTCAGGTGTTGCTAACCCTAATTTCCAGACCAGCATCATCTCCCTTCACATGCACTCTCAAGCTGCTGGAAAGGTTCCACTGCACTTGAAAGTGCCACTAGTCCTCAGCTGGGCAGATGTTCTAGGAGTGGGGGGAGGGAGAGAGAAAATATATGAATACAGTCTGTCATCCCAGATCAAATGTTGCAGCCTCTGCTAGTTGCTGTTTTTCTCAGTCCACGTTGAGAAGCAGTGTAGAAATTCACTTTTGCTTTGTAGCCGGCTATATCCATAGCAACACTATTCTCTTAGCACAAGGCCTCTCCTGCCCCAGAGATGTATTCCATGGTGATGATTTTGATATACAGTTGTGTATCTCTCTGTTTGTTTGATGCCCCTGCACAAAGAATCAATTTTTAAAACACGGTTGCAAATGGAAGGATGCCATAGAGCGGTTTGGACCGAAATTCTCAGCAATTAAGACGAAATAAACCTGACAGCGTGGAATTAAACATGACAATAAGAAAGTGGGGAAAATCCCTAAGTGCCAAGACTAGTGATGGAAGGATGCTGGAAATCCATACAGCAAGGATCAATGTAGTCAGCATGAATGAAGGTCATAAAAACCAATGATGTGTGAACAGCCCTGCCAGATCAACATATAATTCCTTCTAGAAAAGAATATATATATATATATATGGGGAGAAGGGGGGGAGAGAGATGCATGAATTGCCTGCTGTGTTAGAAGTTATGCCAACATGTCTTTAGTAGGGGTGAACAAGACAGATTAAGAAAAAAATCAGGATTGCATTCATTTATGCGCCCAGTTGCCTCATTTGCTTCGTGTTTCATTTGTTGAAATGGCACTCATTTTGTGTCTTCGTCATTGGCTAATATTTCATTTTGGAACTAGTGTTAAAAGTGTTCTTTTGCTGTTGCTATTTGATGGTGACAACAGCGAAGCAAATATCAGTGTTTGTTTCTGGCCGCCAGGGTTCACACACGTACCCATGCAAAGTGCCCTGACACAACTTCATGGTTGTTGCTGTTGTTGTTTCGAGGGGCAGGAATGACAACCGCCACAAAAATGGCTATCTCCACTGGCATCTGCCATTTTCCTCCTTGCAATGCCGCACTGGAGCATTCTCCCACTAGGAGGAATTGTCAATATCTGCTCTGCTGCCTTTGGACAGGTAAGCCGTAACCCACTCCTGAACGGAATGAATGGGCACAAATGGGAACCCACGATATGATTCCCAGTTGTTCCTCTGAGTGCTCACTTCAGGACTAATGTCCACAATGTGCTGCATTAGAGAAAACCGCTTTGCAAAAATGTGTATATAAGGCAAATTTGCGTACAAAAATATGTATATTTGGAGAAATAAGCACTAAAATGCTGGCCAATTTTCATGAGGATTCTTAAAATAAAAATGGGGAACTAATGAAAAAATGTGGAGAGCCGAATTTAAGATTGGGAAAAAACTGAGAGAAATAGAAACGGACATATTCACCCATTCCTATGAATGGAATACCATGGAAAACTGCACCTCTGCAGTGTTTTGTAGAATGACAGGCAGAGCCAACTAATTCTAGCCAGCTTCCTCCTCCTCCCTGAGTAGAAAGAAAGAGCTCATCCAGACGACTGCAAAATGTGTGACACACGCGCTATGTGTGTTTATTATTTTTCGGTCGTCCAAATGACATCGTGCGGTGTTACGCATTTTCACGGGTTAAATCCACTCCTTCCGATACTGGCAAAAATGCGATTTGCTGTTTGAAATCGGGAATCTCGCTGTGCCATAAAAAAAGCATTTTTTCCCAATGGGAAACAGCGGGAGAAAAAAGGCAAAGTGAGGACTATCATCTGACAACTCGAATAGGAAACAGTGGATTATCCCGCTCCGTTTGGATAAGCCCAAAGAAAAAAGATCAGCCAAGCAACACTGAGATGGAGGAAGAGCTGAAGGCATGCTGAGGTTAGTGGGGTAATGCCCCATTTGTCCTAATGGGCCAGCCTCCCCTCTCCACTTTGTCTGCCAACAAATAGGGCAGAGAATTTTGAACAGCCATTTCTACACAACTCCTGTTATTTGGGTACTCTAGAATGAAGAAAGATCCATCACTAGTTCCTTTTCTTTTAAAACAAGGGTGGGGACCTTTCTCATCCAAGGGCTGGATGAAGGTGTGGCTCATTCTCAGTAGACCAGTTCTGATGGTTGGGGTGGGGTTACCCGCTTGCCAATCACCTGGCATCATCAGGTGATAAAGTGAAAGGAGCTCGCTTTCAGAGCCTATCAGTTGGCCTGCAAATGAGAAATCTCCATCTGCAGGTATAGTTAGAATCCCAAACCACACCTGCTAAAAGGCCGGCTTCGAAGGGACTCATTGTCAGCACCGATCAGCTGACCAGCGAGCCCAGCTTGCCAAGGAACAATTTGGAATACACTTTAAGCTACCCTACATCGGACATCAAGTGACTGTATCTGCCCCACGTGACATCAGGTGTGGGACAGGTAAGCGCAGCTTGGGGAAAATGGCCTCATCTGCCAAACTGGGACCACTGTCAGCTGGAGGTTCCATACTGCTGTTCTAGGTGTATTTTGGAAGCACAGTATCCTTCTTATGACAAAGAGCAATCTGTAGGGTTCACTGTTATGCCTTTAACCTTCTGACAAGCCATCTTTTTTCCATCCTGCCATGGTCTCTGTAAACCAGATTGGGATGGCTTCCTACCACTGCAAGAAGAAAATATGTTGATAATCAGGATGGAGAATTTCAAGAGGGCCATTTGCACACAGCTCTAGCTCATTTGAAACCCTGAAATCCATACGGAAATTCAGATGAGGAGAATTTCGGAAGCATGTTAGCTTTTCAAGAGAAAGCAAACGCCCAGCTGCTAACTGTTCTTCCTACTTTTCCCTGTTACTCCTTCAACCCCAGCTTGGCTGCTCATTCCCCCCCCCACTCAGGATATAGGAAAACAGATGGGCTCCAGTAACAAGAGATCTGGTACCTTTTCTGAGAAGCTTATAAAGGAAGGCAGCTGTTTGGTAAGGCAAGCTTTCTGAGCAGAAACATTGCTGCTATAATGTAAGCTGATTACTGGGCATATTTGCAACTAAAGCCATCAAAAATGTGACAGCAGGGAGCCCCTTTGAAATGATACACTTCAGAGTCAACAAATGCATGCCTTGTGTATTGATGTTTTTTGGAGTTGACTAGACTATCTGAGTAAGCCTGCAGAGCATTACATGATCCTTTCAGCGTAAGCAGATAAAAGTCAGAAGGATCTTTGCAACACTGCCGCTGGCTTCTGAAGTTTTGGTGTCACATTAGGAAAGCTGTTTCTTGTCCCCAAGTCCTGCCAACAAGCTTGTTCAGGAAGCTGTTTCACTTTGTATAAAGTATTAGGCTTCAAAACACAGAATATTTATTAAAATGTCACAGGCATTGGAGAGCATGCAGAGAGAGGGGTGGGAGCAGGAGTGTAGTTGGGGGTCTTGGGGACCCTTTACTTTTTGGGGGAGCAGGATCCCAGCAAGGTTCCTATATCTCCAGCATCCTATGAGCCATTTGGCATGAAAGGGGAATATGTTGGCCACTGAGAAAAGTCTTCTAACATGCTTTCCTGTCCTTTCTGCTACTGGAGCCAATCAGAGTGAAAGGAGGTGAGTCAGCCACTACGACTCTTCTTCATGAGGAAAGCCTTGTTTAACAGCCCACGCAGCTTGTCGGGGCAGAGTTCAAACTGCCCACGTGGTTGAAGTGGTGGTGCAGGAGGTGGAGTAGTAGTAGCGGAGCCTTGTTGCACTCGCAGACCCCAGTGCAAGTATGGCTGTGGTGGTGGGGAGACTCTCAGTGCAGTGCATAGCTGGCGTTTCGGTGGCTGTTGGCCAGAACCGGCTGCAACCTTCCATGTAGAGGAGCCCCTGGAGACCAGAGACCGGATGGCTTACCCCCAGAACACCATTGTGCCACCAGACGGTCTCTTTCTCAAGGAGGTGGAGTATTGCGAAGTGGTCTTGGAGACTGAAACAACAGAGGCGGAAGAGTAGCCTTGTTGAATGCACCATGCCTTACGATAGGACTCTCTTCCAAGTTGTTGGAACAGAGCAGGGCAGGGGATAAGTGGGGAAGTGTGATGGAATTTGCTGGGTTGGTATATTTTATTTGTTAATAATTTGTATTAAGTATGAGTTTATTTGTATTATGGTTCCATTGTGTACTTTTATAATACTTCTTGTCTTCTTTTTTTCTTGTACACCGCTTAGAGATATTTTTATATATTAAGCGGTATAGAAATAGTCTAAATAAATAAATAAAATAAATAGTAGCAAACACACTCCCCTTTCATGCTTATTGGCTCCTAGGGACATCTGTTGTTGTGGGAGAAGGCATTAACAAGGACATCATTCTCAATCCAGCAACAAAATAAGGAGGGGCAGTGTGTGGCTGTGACTATCATGAAGGGATCCTGCACTTCTGAACTTGCCACTACACTAATGGGTGGGAGCCAAAACCAAAGCAGACCCAGCTTAGCAAATGGACCACTGTGTGTTCACTGCTGAGTAGCTGCAGCAAGCATGGATGCCAGGGGCAGGAATAGTGGGTCCAGTGACATTGCATCCAGGGCCAGCTGGTGCAGTCTTTCTCCTATATTCACAATATGGGTGGAGGTGGGAGGAGAACACCGGCAGAGGACTTTACTTCCAGGGATGGGGAACCCATCCACACTTTCCAGTATAATATGGGAACTGAAACACAGCCATCCTTCAAGATTTACACTTCTCCAGTTTTTGCAATGCAGTCCTCCGACCAAACAATGTTTGTAATGCATATAGTAGGGGGAAACGTCCATAAAATTGAATCTATTGGTGTAAATTACATATTACAATGGATTATATGAGGAGAAATTGCTTGCAAAGATATGTACATTAGTTGAAATTTCACAGGAAAATGTGTGTTATCAGGAGAAATATGCATTAAAATGCCGAATTGTCATGAGGATCTTTGTAGGAAAAAAATACGCAGAAATTCAGAGAACTGAATTTCAAGACTGGAAGAATGAGAAACGGAGAGAACTGAAATTAATCCATCCCAAGTAGTTGCAAGATCCAGAAGCCAAACGTTTCCTGTTCTTGTCATAGTATTGTTATTATGAGATACCCCAAGTCAATCTTACACCAAATCTTTCTTCCCCTCCCTCCACTCCTTGCTGAAAGTTGGACATGCCAATCTGCATTCTGAGAGCATGTCTGAAGGCAACAATACTATACAGCTAGTTGTTAAACATTAACTATTACATTAGATCTAGCAAGTCAATGAAGTGAGAAAAGAAAACAAGGGCCTCCTTCTCTCTCCTCCTGATAATGCCCTTGATATTACCTTTGTAAGTATTCTCCCATTCTCTTTACGTTACCTTATCAACCCCGCTTTATAATAGCAAATAAATGCATCTCCCCAAGGTTATTGGCATGCTGTAAGATAGGGAGCTGAGAGAGGCAGGAAAGCTGGGTGTTGCAGTTTGTAGGGTTTCACATAAGTAGGACAATCTCTGCTGGTTCTGCACCTCCTAAAAACAGCTGTGGCATTCGTTATGTGGAGCCCTATAAACACCGTTTATCAGTGCAATTACAGGCAGGAAATAATATTTCTCTCTGTCTCTCTCATATAGAAAAGCAAACAGAGGACATTACCCACTGAAGGACCCTGACAGAAGGTGAAAGCATACCCAACGGGAGAAACAGGTTGCTGGATTGCCATGCCTCATGGCAGCAGCTGTCACATAAGCAGCTTCAGACAAGGATGAGCAGATTTCTTGGTTACATTCTTTCACTGGTCCTCCAGTTTACTCTACCCTGCTGTCATGGGAAGCTGACTTATACCAAGTCAGACCATTGATCTATCCAGCTTAGTGTGTTGTTCTGGGAGGACCTGAACAGAGGATCTCATTCTCAACCCAGCCACTACACTGCCGTGTATATGTCTGCCCTGGTCACATTTAAAATGGGAAGGGGAAATCCCCCCTCTCATTAAAAGGTGCATGGGGGTGAGGGCACCTAACCCTTCCCTTTCCAATTTGCAACTGAGGATTTTTGAATGAGCCTTTCATACATCAAACCTCCACTCATACCCCTTTGTACACATAACAATTAAAAAAAAAAAAACAGGAAAGCCTGAATGAAGAAAAATACTGAAAGAGATGGAAAGGGATGATAGGAAAGATGGAAAGAGAAAGAGAATAGGCAAAAATGGGGGGATGTAAGAGAGGAAACCCACAGTCATCAAAGCCAAACTTCAAGGATCCCAGCGTTATCATTTCCCTTCGGAAACTGACCACAAAATGTCATCTATACTAACCTAATTTCCAAATACTCATTGTTCCAGTTAGCCTCTCCTGGGGCCCTTCTGATCATCTGCTACAAGAAGTAATGGCTTTGAACACATCTTTATTGATCTCTTCTTAAGCCTAAAAAGTGGACTAGAACACCACACTTGCTCTGGGAGGTGGTGGTCTGGTGAAGAAAGGCAGAGGCCAACCACAGATTTCTTTCAGGATTTGTGTGTTTGTCTTAATTAGAGTGGCACTTTTGATTTATCTTGTCAAAACTAAAACTTCACGTTTTCAATTCATTAAATGAAAAGTTTTTTTTTTAAAAATAGCTGTAGTTCCTTTTTCAAACTAGCACGTCGGCTTGTTTTTAAAACATCAGGCTGCTGCTTCTGCTGCTGCTGCAGACAGAATGGGTGTGGTTACACATGGATGTTCAGAACGTCATCCATGAGCAGAATTCTATGTTTGGTGAAACAGATGGATTTATACTTACCTGGTGAAGAATTTAGATTTTTGTGGGATGTGGGATAAATCAAAAGTGCCACTCTAATTAAAACAAACAAACAAATCCTGAAATAAATCTGTGATTGGGCTCTGCTTTTCTCCACCAGACCACCATGTCCCAAAGCAAGTGTGGTGTCCCAACCCCATGTGGTATAGTGGTTAAGGTGTTGGACTATGATCTGAGAGACCAGGGTTTGAATCCCTACACAGCCATGAAGCTCACTGGGTGACCTTGGGCCAGTCACTGACTCTCAGCCTCAGAGGAAGGCAATGGTAAACCACCTTTGAATACTGCTTACCATGAAAACCCTATTCATAGGGTCGCCATAAGTCGGGATCGACTTGAAGGCAGTCATTTCCATTTTCTAACTTTGGTATCAGGACTTGAGCATAGGGACATAAGCAGTGATGGCCAGTGCCCATTGGGACTGGTAGGGCGGAAGGCAGGGAGGCCAACTGGAGGTGGAGCCAGAGCCAATGGCAGGCATGCCCAAAGCCAATGGCAGGCAAAGCCAACCAGTTCTGGCTTTGCCTCCATCCTCCTCCGTGCTGAGTTCTACAAGGGCCAACACTGAGACTAAGGAGGGGTAAAGCAGCGCCTCCCTCTAGACCAGATGCAAATAAGGAGGTAGGCAGGTGGGGGCTGGCTGAGGTTGGTGGTGCGGGGCCCCATGCGCCTTGATGGACCAGCCCCCACTAGATGTAAGATGGAATTGATTTGCATTCCACCATGTTACAGGAAGAAGGGCAGGATATAAATGAATGAATGAATGAATGAATGAATAAATGAATAAATGAATAAATGAATGAATGAATGAATGAATAAATGAATGAATGAATGAATAAATAAATAAATAAATAAATAAAGCAGCACTGTTTCCATCCCACTGCAGTTTGGTTTCCAACAAAAACAATGTTATTCATCTCACTATCCACTACAGCAAAATCATTACGTTAACCCATACCATTCATTTCAATACAAAGGAAACACAATGCATATTGTGGCTAAAGTCATCAACTGCATGCCATTTCGTATTGTTTGCAGACTGAAACCAACAACGGTGAATACTGATTATATTCCCTGGACTAATTTCCATTCCAGACATGTGATAAAATAAGCAAACGTCGGGCAGTTTCTGCTTCCATTTTTGTTGGAATTCTGACATGTGGGTGGAAGTACTCTACAGCCTCCTTTGCAATTTAACGTCTCTGGTCCTTGGGGTTTCATCCACCATCTGAACGCAAAGTGGTTCAACTGACACAAAATGCTAAGATGTATCTCCATTGTATAGTGGAGGCTCTGTTGACCCGTTCAGCTGCCCCACAGGAAGAGATGGGTACGGTCATGATAACTATATCTTACCTCCAGTATCAGGAGCAGGATATCTCTAAATACCAGCAGTTGGGGAAACATGATTGGGAGAGTGTTTTTGTGCTCATGTACTGCTTGTGGGCTTCCCATAGCCATAGGCTTGACTGCTCTTGGGTTAGATGGGCCTTTGGTCTGACCAGCAGGACTCCTCTTACGTTAATTTTAAAAAATGACAACTACTCTAAGGATTTGGTACTACAGATATGAGTTGGTGGTATCATGGGCACCAGCCAATAAGCCCTTCCCATAGCCAGCTTTTCCCTGATAAAAGTTGCTGTACCAATTTCACTAGTACAATGTTTCCTGGTACAACTGCGCTGCTTTGAAAACCCGTTAGACCAATTTCATTAGCGCTTTACTCCAACAGGATAGGAGAAAAAGTCTTTTCTTACTTTTGCAGAACAGCAGAGACACCATCACACCGCTATTGCTGCTCTGAAAATGTTGCAGCTGTCTTCACTTTCAGAGAACAAGGCAGGCATTTGTGATTCATCACATCTTTTTGCTGAAAAGCCTTTTGGAGTTTGCCAACATTTTGATGAAGAGGTTTGACGTGGTACTTTCTCATCTCACCTCTCCTTGTTGACATACCTCTTTATACGGTGGCATATATTTCTTGACAAGATCACAGTGGAGTAGGCTTGTGAGGATTTTGAAATCTTCTCTGGGGGAGGGGGGAATGCCATCAGAATATCATTCTTCATGAGACATGTCATGCTAAGGTATTAGCTTTCTTTCCTGTTAAGGAAGAGGCATGAATGGCGCAAACATAAACTCTGGTGTATAAATCTCTAAGACTCTGAAGTTTGCTTAGTGTTAGTAGGCTTTTTCAAAAGAGTATCTTTTGTAAAAGGCTGAGTTGAAATGACTAGCCACTTTGCTTTTCTCTTACCTGTGGAAGAAAGCATCAATATAGCCATCAGCCAGATTTGAAGAGAGGCTCTGAAATTTATTCTCCATATAATGTAAAGATATTCATTAAGGTTTATATCCAAATGTAGCACTAAATTAAAGACATGTACCAGTATACTTGTTCCATTGGTGAAATGTTTTGCACCAGCAGGACATGATTGTGCAAGAGGGCATAAGCAGGTTGCAAGTAACTTTGTGGTGCAATAGATCGCACAATCTATTGTACAATGAGTTTCCATCAGTGCATCTGTTGTGTTGCATTCCTTTGTTGTACAACATTAAAGCTCACCTCATTGGGCCCTGACACTAGTGTAAAGTGAGCATTGTATACATCTCTATATTTGTATCCCACCCTTCCTCCAAGTAGTATACATGATTGCGGCCCACCCACTTATTAGACACTAGGTCTGCAGCTAACCCCTGTGGTGAGCCACTGAACTGCAAGTGGCAACGTTTCAGTGGAAGTACCTTCAAACCCTAGACTGTCTCTGCCCACCCAGGCTAGCTATTGGATCCTGCTGGTCAGAAAAGGCGTATAAGAGGGCTTCCAGTTCCTTCTGAGACTTAATTGAGCAACATGGTCTTCCTGCACTTTGAACATAATCAGCAAACTTTACGCTTTACATCTTCTTGACAAACTACAGACTTGGTTGACCCAGGAGAACATTCTGGTGGATGAACAAGCGGGGTTCAGATGGGAACGCTCCACAATAGACAACATCTGGTGGAGAAATATTCAGCAAAAAAAGGGAGAGCTCTATATGCGGCTTTCATAGATTTTAAAAATGCTTTTGATCTCATACCCAGAAACAAATTATGGGGAAAGTTTGAGTCAATTAATATAGACAGGCGCCTTCTAACACTGATACGCTTGCTCCATGAAAACACCAGACTCCAGGTTAGATGTGATAATATAGGCCATCTGACCAAATTAATTCCTACTTATGAGGGAGTCAAGCAGGGATGTGTTTTAGCCCCCTCCTTATTCAATTTTTACATAAACACCTTGGTTGGCTCCCTGGCGCGGACTGCATCACAACCACTGACTCTCGCCAACAGAATGATATTGGTATTACTTTACGCAGATGATGCCGTTCTGTTATCGCTGACCTGCAGCAGACTACGTCACCTGCTGTGGGCATTGGAGGAATATTGTGCCAAAGACCACGTAATTATCAATCATGCTAAAACAAAAGTACTAGTGTTTACCAAAAGTAAGGTGAGACACAACTGGCAGCTGAATGGTATGAAAATTGAGCAGGTCTCATCCTTTCGATACCTGGGGGTGACTTTTCACACCTCAGGTTCATGGTGTTTCCACGTAAAGAATACTATCTCAGTTGCTCAGAGGACCTCTAAAGCACTGCTATCATTCTTTTACAACAAGGGTGGACAACACACCTCCTCTTCCATCCAAGTGTTTGTGGCAAAAGTCATATCACAAATGCTATATGGCTTGCAGACGCTAACTTTCCCAAAAACAGTTCCATTTGAACCCATACAGAGAAAAATTCTGAGGGCCATTTTTGGGATTCCATCATGTGTCTCAAACAACATTGTAAGATTGGAAGCTGGTCTTCCCTCTATTGAAGCACGAATTTGGAAACTTAAAATAAAGTTATGGTTAAAACTTCAATTTCTTCCTGTAGGCCTGGCCCCACTAGTTCTTTCTGATACCTTTCAATCATCCTGGCACAAATCATTGATGAAGAAAGTGGCATCCCTCGGCTTTTCGTCTCCTATTCTATCCAAGCTAGTCTAAAGCATGGACAGCCCTCTCCCAACGCATAATGGACATAGAATTGCAAACTCATTTAACTGTGCCACCTACCAAGCTTGACATTATCACCACATTCAGGGGCTTTGCCCCTGCTCAATATCTCAGCAACCTTTCTAGTCCCAGATATAGAAAAACGTTTACCATGGTGAGATTCAACGTGATACCGTCAGCCCTCCTTGAGGGTAGGTTTCATGGAGTTCCATGCATAGAAAGGCTGTGTCCATGTGGGATTGGAGAAATTGAGACAATAACTCATGTACTTTTATATTTCACCTTTTATCAAGAGATCTGTACTTTTAGTATTATCCCTATTATCCAATCGATCCCTGGTTGTGACTCTTTATTTTATACAAGATATTTATTGCAGGATCTCCATCCACAAATCACATACATAGTTGCTAAATTTTGTGCCACTGCCATTATAATCCGCAGAACATTGTTAAGTCAAAAGTCCACATAAAAGAACTCTGACAATGATTTTAACTTGTATAAAGAAACGGTTTTAAGTGTATGATTTTGCATTGGCCATCGGCTGTAATAAACATTGATCGATTGCACTTTGGTGTGGTCCTGTAACCGTGGATAGTCCTCAGACTTTACTTCTGGTTTATCCTTTGGTCCTTCATTTGCTCTGTAGTCCTGACTTCCAGCTTGTTAAGGATGGATGGCTCATTCTGTTGCCAGTCCATGTCAGTCTTGCATGAAGACGTTTGTTCTGTCTTGTTCCCATATTGATCTGTTGCTGTTTTTTAAAAAAGTTTGAAGTTTTGAGCATATTTTCTTACAAATTATACATTTCAAAATGCGTCCCCCCAAAGGTACACATTTTTGTACATGGTGTAAGCCAAGACCTGCATCCTAGGAAGAACATCATGGCAAAGGTGAGAGCAACCTGGCCCCATGCCCTGGCCAGAGAATGAGCAACTGTGGGGAGCTTATTTCCTGCCACCTTTCCTGTTCATCCATAGACTCAGTGCTCCCAGCCTTGCCTGGAGATGCTGGGAATTGAACTGGGGACCTTCTACATGCAAGGCTGATGCTATACCATGGAGCTGTAGCCCTCTGTCCTCTTCTGTACAGCATGATGTATACTATAAGCAAGGGGGGGCAAGGTATCAGTGTAACACGCACAGTCTCTCAATTGTACTGGAAGATGTGCAAGCATGAAAAAAAAACTCATTTAACAAGCCTGATTATTCAGCTGGGTCCTCTTTGCATGCCATGACACAACATTGCCATTGTAAGCACCTGACAGGTGAGAAAATTAGCCATCTAGAAGGGAGTAACAATTAAGACACCATTACCTGCTTCATTATGTGGGAGTTTGGGAACTGGGTTATGGGCCTCTGCTGTTACTCTACAATGAGCTGTGCAAAGAAGTCATGCGAGGAAAAGATAATAGATCCCGGTGGCTCTGTGAAAGATCTCGGTGAGCAGCCTCCCTCAACCTGGTGTCCTACAGATGTGATAGCCAAGGGCTGTAGATCAGTGGTACATCAACTGGAGGATGGTGGCTGAAGGAGACTGATCCTGATGGCCCAGAGTTCACTGGATGGAAGATGCTTTCTGTCTGTAACTTTTTAAATATAGTGTCTTTATCCGTAACTGTTTTAGAATGCTTTTTTTGTTACTGTTAAAATGTTTTGCTGATTGCATTTGCTGCTCTTTTGGGAGGAAGGGTGAGATATAAACTCAATAAATAATAATACAGTAAAAAAACTGAGCTGGATGCAGCCTCTTACCTCTCATATCTGGGCAGCGCTGATGCAATCCTCAGGTGTCTGTTTGTCTTCCCAGAGGGGGGAGGACACCTTTTCACAGGTCCAGATGGGTGCTTGATTGACACCACTTCTTCTCAATGTGATACTCTCTTAACCCTAACTCTGGAAGCGGTGAAGTCATCACATAGCCAGTGAGATATGGCTAGATGATGGCTTCACTGAGAGCAGAGCTTGGAAAAGTTACTTTTTTGAACTACAACTCCCATCAGCCCCAGCCAGCATGGCCACTGGATTGGGCTGATGGGAGTTGTAGTTAAAAAAAAAAGTAACTTTTCCAAGCTCTGACTGAGAGCTAGCAAAGCTAATTTAGAGTGAGGACAGTTTCCACAGTCAGCTCTGTTTGCTCTCATAGTCAGTGAGATTGGCAAGTAGCCACAGAGTGCAAATGACATTTATGCAGAGCAGAGGATTCCTCTCCGAATTATCTTTGATTGCTGTCATTGACATCTCATTGGAAACCTGACAAGACCAGTTTCCAGGAACAGGGGGAAAAAAAAGTATGTTCCAATACAGCAACTAACTGGGTCTGTGAACATCAGCGAACAGGTGCCAATGAGGTAAGCATTAGGAGAGTTTTTGGGGAACATTCCTGGCTCCCGCAAAGCCCTCTTTCATATTGAATATAGCCACTATTACATATTTAGCTCAGCATCAAATAAGAATGACTAATCCAAAGCATGTGTAACTGCATCAGTGCACATCCATTTCCTCTAATCTTCATCTCTCCCTTTTGGTGTTCAGCCGCAGTCCTACTCAAAGTAGACCCATTGAAGTGAATAGGCATAACTAACCTAGGTTCATTAATTTCAGTGGGTCTACTCTGAGGACAACGTAGTTGAACATGGCCCTATATATATATATGTGAAATCCTGATATGTGACTTTGAACTTTGATAACTTTGAAATCCTGATATGTGTCAAAGATGAAACATTAGAGCCAAGCACTTTCATCAGCAGGAATCTTTGTAGACCCTGCACTCTTGGGGTGTGACTCATTTCTTGGGAGGTAGCAGTGGGTATGTGTTCAAGCCACCACCTAATTATTGTTGCTTTCTGATGTGATGCTTCACATCATGCCTCCTTAAGTGCCACGCTTCCTCACTTAATTAAGCTGGAAATTATGTTTAGGTAAATGTGGGGGTGGGGGCGACCAACTAATAGATATGAAAAAATGTTTGCAAATAAAAAGCAGAAGAGCTACTTAAATTCAATGTAACTGTGCATTTAAAAAAAAATGTACCTGGCAGTTTATCTGCCAATTTTAGTGGATCATCATTTTATGAATCCTCTTAGTATAAATTAAACAGGGGTTCTGAATCAATGCACATTCATTCTCCATCTGCATGGAAGCTCTCAGCCATAATTAAGGGGAAATATTAGGTTTCAGGAGGAAAACAATATTTAAAAAGCTACTAGCACAGACAGGCATTCTTCAGCGTGCTTGCTGTTTCTTGTTCATTTTCATCAGGTATCAAAGCCAACTGAGGATTCTCCTCCGTCCCCATATTGTTTCATGATCAAAGAAGGATCCCCTGCGGCTTCACCTTTTGTGTAAGGCAGAGATGAACCGTTGGCCTTTCTACCAGACTCAACAAGCATTGCCAATGGTCAGGGATGCTGGGAGTTGTAGTCCAGCAACATCTGGAGGGCCACAAGTTCCTCATCTCAGGTGTAAGGAACTGAGGGGGGAGATGTCCTGAAATGGGACCTTGAGCAGCCAACCTCCAGTATCTTGTTAATGTCAGTCTAGGCTCTGAAGGTCAAGGATGGCCTCTAAGCTTCAATACTGTCTTGACTACTGTCAGCTGACCTCACAAGCCAATGGCAGCACACCAGGCTTTATACAAAGCGTTCCATCCAAAGAAAGTTTTTCTGTCTGAGCAACTTGTCACACCAAGTAGCAATGCAGACTGTTGGCTTTGCCAATCTGGTTTCTGATTTGCAGCCCGTCTGTGACCACATCTCATGCCTCTAACTCAGGGATGAGGAACTTGTGGTCCTTGAGATCATGGCTGGCCCTATCATTAAGCAGATTGAGGTAGCCACCTCAGGCAGCTGATTTTGGGTGTAATGAAAGGGCAGCAAATTGTTGATTATTTAATTCATTATTATTGTGTTTTTACGTCCTGGGAGATGCATGTCTCAAGAGCCAAAATGGTTTTGCTGATGTTAAGTGACAGCTGATGGAGGGTTGCCTGATGAAGGTGGCTCTGCAGCAGAGCTGATGGAGATGATGGGGAATTTTTTATATACAAACAATAAGCAAAATATATTCTTTTATAAAGCTATAAAGGTTTATAATATTTTAATAGTTTAGTAGCCAGCCAGAACCTTTTTCTTTTCAGAGCTGTCTTCCCTGACTGTGCTGAGATGTATGGTACAGCTTAAACTCTATAATAGGATAACTCTGAGCAGACACTGAACATCCCTGTACTCTCCAAGACATAGGAAGGATTGCATTAACTGAAATGCTTAGCTCATAGCTGAACATTGCCAAATTGACTAGAACATAATGCAATGCCTATGCAATGCCTATGTAATGCTGATGTGTAACCTTTTGATTCGTTAATGCTAAAGTCTTTGTCTTGGAATGTATAAAAATCCAGGCAAGCAGTGCCATGTTGCAGCGCTCCACCAACATCATGGAAGACTGATTGTGCACACGTAACCAATAAAGGCCTAACTTTGCTGCAAGCTTGTGTCTTCAAATTCCTCAAGGACCCCTGGGCCAACAAACCATGAAATTCCCCATCAGAGTGGCCCTACTTCCTTTTTCTGCTGAAGCCTGCTAGTAAATATCAGTTGAGGGACTGGAAGAGCAAAATGGAGCTGATCTCCCAGCAGAGCTGAGGGAGTGGACTTGCAATACCAACTCTTCTGCTGCTACAGCCTTTTAAGATGAAAATTGCCAGAAATCTACGCAGTCCCTTTGAGTCGGGGCTGACTCCAGGTCTGAGGAGACCCTGGACAAAGTACCTTCTGTGGGCCACCTGCTATGTTGGTGCCTCTCTCCCCAACCATGAGATTTTCTGGAGTAGAGAGATGGCTATGAGCCACCATTTTGTATTTCCCATCACCCCCTGGAGTGCCTGACAGAGTCTTGCTCCAGGTCACTGTGGGAAGTTTCAATGGAAGCTTTTGGCAGTGGGGCCCATCAGCTGCTCAGTGGTGGTAGGTGCTGACACCAGACCTCATCTTGAGTAATAGGTACTGTGGACTAACAGGACTGGATGAATCAGTCCCATCAAGGTGATTCTTATGTGAGCACCAGTCACAAAATGGCTGCCATGAAAGGACCAGACATAACACAAAGGGGCTGCCACATCTAAAAGAGCAGGAAAAGGGATAGGGCCACAAAATGGCGAGGGCTTACCTGCCCATAAGCCATCCATTGAAAAAAGCACATATATCACCCTCTGCCGCACTCACTCACAGAGAGAAGCTCTTTGTACCCCTCCTCTGTTAAGAACAGAAGGGGAAGTGGGGTCCAGTCCTCGAATCCAAAGACAAGTGGGGTTGTTTATGTTGGGAATAAAGCACCAACATTTGTAACTATTTTAACCTGAACTGGGGGCGGGGATAGACAGAACGGTAACCTGTTCTTCCCTGACTGATTCCTTCTTTGATAACTACTTGTTTGATTTTCCTCAAGCTTTACTTCCTCCCTTATCTTCCTTTCTACTCAGTCATAGATAGTGTCTGTGAGAGCAAGCCTCAAGGCTTTAACAATGGCCAAATATATGTCTGTAGTCCGTACTGCCTTACATTTCTTTAGTTGTTGGCAAAGAGCTTCTTCCAGTTATGGTGGAGTTTTGGCTTTGCCTGCAGTGGCAGAAGCTCATGTTTTACTAGCCCATAACGGGAAACAATTCATGGTACACCTCTGTTGTCATCCATCAGTGGCTGCAGGAGTTCAAGCTGATCCATAGTTCAAGACTGGGAGAGCGTGAGGAACATGTGAGTGAGAGTTCTATGGGAGGTTTGAATAAAAGACCATTGGTTTTGACAGTTAGGAAGTTGGGTGGTTGTGATTTGGAGTGGAAGGAGGGAGGTTATGTTGTGGGAGTGAGCTGGGTGGAAAAGGGTGAATTACAGATTAGTTAGGGGGGTAGGACAGGTAGGGAAGATAGGGACTATACATCAACATACTACTTAACGTCTTGTATTTTAATAAAGTGATTTTGTTTATTTAAATTCCTGCGTGCCTGCCTGGTCACCTGTGCTACCATATCAGGGTCCAATTCAGTTCCTGTATCTACATCCTCTTGTGCTAACAGGGCACACCAGTGGTCCCCTTTTGGGTGGGACAAAAGGTGGAAAGGCTGAAGCTTGTGGTGCAGAGAGTCTATCTGACCCAGGCTGAGGCAAGAGTCCCGCTGGGTGGGGATTTCCTGAACCAAGCATGGAGAGGGATAATCCCTGGTGAAGGACGGGTTCACAACATTCCTCATCTTTGCTCGATCCTCTGCTGCAGGGAACAGGAATAAAGGCTGCTGGGTTTTTCTATGTATGTGTACTTACAGGCATGGAGGTCCACCTCTCCAGATCAGATGGCACTGCTAATAGCTCTTTTTAGGTGTTCTTTTCTCCATGTGATTAATATTACATTGAGAGCACATGGGGGCCGCATGCCGTAGCCCACCCCACCCCAACATGTGCCCCGCCAGCCCGAGCCCCTTGCTGTTCACACACAGGGGGCATGCCAAGGAGGAAGCTTGGAAAGTGTGTTTCAGTCTTCCCCATGAGTTGGAGCGCTGATTGTGCAATCACCGTGGAGCTGGCTCTACCTCTCTTGAGATGTATAGCATTGTTCTGAAATATTGAGCTACATGGGTCATTGGCCTGACTCAGTATAAGGCAGCTCCCCACGTTCCCATGACTGCTGGTCTTTGGGTTTGTCCAGCGCTTGACTTCATGGTTCTTACTCCCATCTCCATTGGATCGCAGGCAGGCCCTTCCACTTTCCATTGACAGAGAGGGAAGAGGTAGATGTTATAGCTGGACCTCTTGTGAGATAGTCTGTCGCCTGGCAATTGGATGGTCCACTGCCTGGCTCGTTTCTCCCTTTCTGCCAGAGCCAATATTCTTGGGCAAAAGAGCAAGGACCCAAATGCAGCATCTGGGCTTATCGTGACCTGTTGTCCGATGGTAGGTGGATGGTTCATTGACTGACACTTGGATGACAGGGACCCTGGAAACTAACCTTCTTGTGTGCTGGTCCAATGCTGGGTCTCACAGCAAAAGCAGCAAGGCTGGTCAAAGACTGTAGGACCGCAGACAGCTCCAAGTGAGTAACTTGCTCTTACAAAGGTTGGGAGCAGATTGAGGCCTTGTATGCCTCTGTTGCCAGGCTCTCTCTTCCAGGCTCCATCCCCTTGTAGAGAACTCCAGGGTGTCAAAGTGCCAACCCTCTAGCCTGAAGACAGACACTCCTCCTCCATTCCATAGCTTCCCTCCTTGTGCACTCCTTACACTGCCAGACAGCTGATGTGCAGCAGGAGTCATCTGGTTCTTCAGGCTCAAGGGAAGGTGCCTGTGAGAGTCCAGGCACTGGCCCTATAGGCCTTGGTGGACTGGGAGGTTCCTCTGGGAGTTCCTGTCCAATAGCCTGCTGTCCAGTAGCTTCCCTACCTTCTGCAGTCAGCTCTAATTGCTGCTGCAATGCCTTCGCTTGAGTGGTTATGCTTAATTATGCTTGTGCAGAGACACAGAGTGCTGCATCATCTGTAAGATCGATGAAATGCTTGAAGTTGAGATTCCACATTAAACATCATGGAGTCTGAGTCTGACTGGCTGTCCAGGACACAAATGCTTCCTATCTTCAATTTAAAATGGATAGAAAACCTCAAGTCTGTGGGCTAAATGTTGCCCTCTGGGCCTCTCCGCCTGGCCCTCGGGACTCTTCCGAGGTTCCAGGCCATCTCTTTCCTTTTGCAAACAGCCCCAAGCTTCTTTTTGCAAAGTTAGGGACATGATCTGAGGGAAGTACCAAAGGCTGGACAGAGAGGCATGGAGGACTGCATTTGGCCCACAGTCCTGAGGTTTCTCAACCCAGGTTAGGATAATCAAGAAACAGAACACAGTACATGGTGACGCAAAAGAGGGATAGGGCTATGATGGTCTTGGTTGGATTTAGCATCTGGAGTTTATGCCCTTCTCCCCATTCCACCTTTTGACAGACCCAGATTGCTCTGGGTGGGCTGATCTGACATGGGGCTGTCTCAACCCAAACTGGTCAAAGTCTGGATGCACCCAAATCAGCCTGATTCAGTTTGGGAACTGGGCCAGGCCTGATCCAGTGCATAGCCCTAGAAAACATCCACATGAAATTATTGGGGGGGGGAGAGAGAGAGAGAGAGAGAGAGAGAGAGAATGACGAGGGTTTTCCTGGCCAAATCAATTTGGGGCTCCAGCATACATTTAATAATGCATCTTGAATATATTCTAGCAAGAAACTGTGCATCATTGCAATGCACAGACAAGACTGATGTGCCTTTTAGATGACTGTAAATAAGAAAGCAGCAAGAACTAATTGACAGATGATGGCTGAAATTACCCAGACGCTGCTGTGGCTCCACTTAATATCATAAACACTACAGGCACCCTCTTAGGATGAGATGACTTTAGAGTTGGTTTGTTTATTTTTTCAAATATCCCCCTCCCTACAACCATTGCAATTTTGTATTGGGGTGAAGCAAGGTGAATGGATGATAAGACTATCAGTGGCTGCTAGCCGTGTTGGCTGTGCTCTGCCTCCATAGTTGGAGATGGTATGCTTCTAATAACCAGTTGCTAGAAACCGCAGGAAGGGTTGCTGTTACACGCAGGTTCTGCCTGTGGGTTTTCCATAGGCATCTGTCTGGTTGGCCACGGTGAGAACAGGATCTGGATTAGATGGGCCACTGGCCTGGGCCAGCAGACTTTCCTTACATTCTTATGGCAAGCTAATGAGTTCAACAGGGAAAGGTATTAAGCTACTTAACTGAATTGCAGTTCCCGCTACTCTTATAGAGTGGTAAATAATCACACACCAGGTTAGTGATGCAAGAAGACATCAATTTCCATTCTGAACTGTATTTGTCACAATCAGCACTGTTTCCGTTCCATTGCAGGTCACTTTCCACTAAATACCATGCTATTTGTCTTACTGCCTGCTGTTTAACATAAGTTATTTAAGTTGCATGACCATTTATGTGACTTACATTAATTTCAATTTAAAGGACATATCAAAACGATGCTTTTTAAAAAGCACACAATTAATTATGTATCATTTGTGGACTTTAAAAAAACAATAATGTGAATGAATATCGATCATATTCATTTGACTGATTTCCCTTCTGGACCACAGATGAACATGCAAAATGCAGCAACTTCCTCCTCCTTCTCCTGATCACTCTGCCAGGAATGGCCTTGTACAAATTCACATCTTTGGACTAGCTCCAGCCCCTGTTACTCTCCCTTTCACTATCCACAAATAGAGGGATAACTTTTGAAAGTGGGAGTCTTTTCTAATCATGTAGGAAGCCTGATCTCCCCAGTGGAGATCAAGACCAGGTGGTCTTGGCTGGATTTAACATCTGGAGCTTATGCCCCCCCAAAACCAATATTTTTCTAACATTACACCAGCCATGTGAAAAGGAAGCCAAGTTAAGTGTTAAGCTACACCAGGGATAGCCAATGCAGTGCCCTCCAAATATTTTGGACTACACCGCCCATCATCCTTAAACATTAGCCATGCTGTCTGGGGCTGATGAGAATTGTAGTCCAAAACATCTAGAGGGCGTCATGTTGGCTACCCTTGAAGTGTAGTATCAGCACAAGGTTGTGGTGAAGCCTTGCTGGACTGTACTCGGTACGTAAGGAGGCAGTGCTTTCCACCCAGTCCTGCGTTCATCACAGCCAGCACTGTTTGGCTTCCACTAAAACTCACATTGTTCGTTAGCTATGCATGATGGCTGAATAGGAGGTAATTGATTGTGTCATTAATTTCAAGTCATTTTGATGGAAGGGAAACATAAAAAACCATGCAGAAAACAAACAGTATTGTTTACATGATGTTTGCTGTCCAAAACAAGAAGAATCACAAAAGCTGCTTGTATTCATTCTGTTCCTGACATCGGAAAACACGTGGACTGCAGCAATTTCTGCTCCTGTTTCCAACAGAATTCTCTGATATAGCTAGATTGTAGGAATGGAAAGATTTCAGTTTTCTCAGTTTTTCATTTTTCCAATCTTAAACTCATTTCCCCACATTTCTGCAGGAATTTGCCTTTTTAAAAAAAATCCTCATGAAAATCCTCCAGCATTTTTATGTGGATTTCTCCAAACACACACATTTCTGTAGGGTGTTTTGAATAATGTATACATTTTTTGCAAGCCATTTCTTGTCATATAATGCATTTTGCATGTTATTTTCACCCATATATTCATTCTTTATGCACACTTTCCCCTAACACATGCATTTGTGTAAACGTTGTTTAGTTGGTGAACGACACTGCAAAATTCAAATAAGTGCGAATTTTGAAGGATGGCTGTGTTTCGGTTCTCATATGGTGTCAGAAAGTGAGGATGTGATCAATTTGGCTTGAAATGGGCACTGAAGCATAATTCTCACCCATCCTTACTAAACTGTACCATTTCACACATTATGGTTGCATCCAATGTTAGCCGTACTCAGAGTAAAGCCCATTGAAATGGACGTCTAACTTGGGTCCATTCATTTCAATGGGTCTACTCTGCATATGACTAACATTGGATGCAGTTCTGTGTGTGTGTATGTGGGAATAACATGTTTCAAAGCTTCCTTAAGACAAAAACATAACCTCACATGGAACAACAATGCCCTGTACACAAGGGGAAAGTAGGGTTTTTGAACTCTCTCCCTCTCTCCCTCTCCTCCTCTCCCCCTCTCTCCCTCTCTGGAGAATGCAATTCCAATGCACCCACAGCACACAGCTTGGCTATTATTTGTATTTCCTGTCATGGTAACATCCAAAGTCATTTGTCATGTTGGTGCAATTATATATGGGTGCCTAACAAAGGGAATGTAGTTCCAGATGTGCAACAGAGCCATCCCTATCCCCCCTCAAATCAAATCAAAATCAGAAAAAAATACATGGAACACTTCCATTGTGTCAAAGATAAAGCCTCCTCCCATCACTCTTGAGCGGTCTTTCGAGCTGCTCTTTCAAGATGTATGCATACATTTCTTTAAAAATATACATGTGTTGATTGACATTAGCTCCCTCCTTGCCATCTTTCCGGCGACAAGTAAAGACTGTTTTATTTCAACAGGCATTTGGGATAGAGAACGACTAGGATTAAGTGTCCTAGGATTGGTGACTACATTATATGGTCTTATTATTTTAAATTGTCTGCTGTTTTTAACGTATGTTTTATGGTTTTAATTTTTCTCATAATTTAATTCTATTTTTAATTGTATACTTTGTATGTTTTAATGGTGTTGTTTTTAGTTGTAAGCCACTCTGAGTCCTATTGGGAAAAGGGCGGGGTAGAAATAAAGTTTATTATTATTATTATTATCATAAATATGGACCCTATTATCACTGCTCTAAGTTAACTTTTTTAAAGAGATGGCTGCTTTATTTTTGTTTTTAAAAAGATGGGATTTGGGTGTGCTGGAAATGAAAATATTGATAGAATCATTAATAGAATCATAGAATAGTAGAGTTGGAAGGGGCGTATAAGGCCATCGAGTCCAATCCCCTGCTCAATGCAGGAATCCAAATTACAGGATACCCAACAGGTGGCTCTCCAGCTGCCTTTTGAAGACCTCCAGTGTTGGAGAGCCCACCACCTCCCTAGATCATTAGTTTCATCATCCTACCGCTCTAACAATTAGGAAGTTGTTCTTGATGTTCAGTTGAAATCTGGCTTCCTGCAACTTGAGCCCATTATTCCATGCCCTGTGCTCTGGGATGATTATGCCCTTTGTGTCTGTTTAATGCCTCTGGGTCATGTGCGCTATGTCACGGCAAAGAAGCATCTGGGAACCTCAATATGGTTGCCAAAGCTTCCGTTGGTGCCTTCTGCATTACTGCCATTTTTCACCTACTGTGACTGATCCTCATCTGTTCCCAACCACAGCCTGCCACCCCTTGGTAAGCCTGGGGATGGCACCAGGAGCAGTGGAGGCTGGTCCATTGGGGTAAATCGTACATTGCCCCACCAATTTCAGTGTGCTTTCAGTTGGCTCCCAACTTCTTACTTACAACCAGTCTAGGGGGTGGCCTGCTGTCATCTTTCTTCTCCTTAGTCTGAATGTTGTCTTTGTAGGGCAAGGAGGAATCATAGAATCATAGAGTTGGAAGGGGTCTATAAGGCCATCAGGTCCAACCCCCTGCTTAATGCAGGAATCCAAATTACAGCTTACCCGACAGGTGGCGGTCCAGCTGCCTCTTGAAGGCCTCCAGGGTTGGAGTGACCCCAGAGTGGCTTGCAGATCACTATGACAGTCCCTGCTCTTAGGCTTGCAATCTAAAAAGACACAATGCAAAAGTTAAATTGATTGGGTGGGAGGAGGAAATATGCAAACACAGACACAGGTTCTTCATTACAAGCTGTTCTACTGACCAGCTTTGTCTCTCAGCTTGGTCTCTCAGCTGTCAGTTGCTGGTCTCTCAGCAGAGCAGATGGAGTGGCCCTGCTTCCCTTCTTTCCCTCTGCTACAGCCCGACAGGATGGAATGACCAGGTAACAGATGATAGAGGGAGGAGCCTGATGGAGCTGGTGTCTCAGCAGAGCAGATGGAGTGGCCCTGCTTTCTTTCTCTTCCTGTTCTACAGCTGGATGTAATGCCTGATCAGAGCTTGGAAAAGTTAGTTTTTTGAACTACAACTCCCATCAGCCCAATCCAGTGGCCATGCTGGCTGGGGCTGATGGGAGTTGTAGTTCAAAAAAGTAACTTTTCCAAGCTCTGTGCCTGATGCCAGGTGAGAGCTGATGGAGAGAGGAGCCCAGCTTCTCTGCAGAGCTGGTGGTAACTTTAGCAACAAGGCACTGTATGACATTTTTGCAGAGGTGAGAGGAAATATTGCTGTGTGTGTATTTCAATCAGCTGTTCTTG
Source organism: Rhineura floridana (assembly GCF_030035675.1). Taxonomy (NCBI): domain Eukaryota; kingdom Metazoa; phylum Chordata; class Lepidosauria; order Squamata; family Rhineuridae; genus Rhineura; species Rhineura floridana. The sequence continues at coordinate 14,581,236 of NC_084498.1, read as the reverse complement.
CAGTCAACCTGATTTTTTTTCTCAGTCTGATGAGTTTACATTTTCTTGCAGTAATCATCAATCACAAGTAATATCTTTAAAGGGCAGGCAAACGTGAGAGAGAAACAATCCATATAAAATATGCCTCCAGAAGGTAAATAAAGATCATGAAAGCCCTTTAAAGTTCAACCAATCTGACTATGGATGGTACAGTTTTGGAACATGTAACGGGGTGTGTGTGTGTGTGCTTCTTAAAAAGGAAGACAAAATGAACATTGCTGCCCTGAATGCTAATGGTTTGGTATTTCTTTTCTTAAAATTTCATTTACTTTTATTGAAACTTTAAACTTGGGGGGTGGGTTGTTAAAAAGTCTTTTAAAAAGTTTTGGCAAATATACAAGTGAGACGTGAGACAAAGGTTGCAATACGGAGTGCTCCTGTTCAGGCTATCAGCCAGCCAGACCGTTTCAGGATACTTCATTCCATCCACCCCATTTCCATTTCCTCCACTGAGCATGTTTAGCCTTTATATTACGCTGTTTTGGGAATCTCTACCCACATGTTAGGTTCTCTCCCCTAATCCCTTCAACCTGCTGCTACTACCTCCTTGGTCGGAGATGATGGGAGTTGTACATAGGAACACAGGAGGCTGCCTTATACTGTGGCTGTAGACACACCAGTTGCTTGAAAAGCAGCCAGAATGGTTTTTCTGGCTGTGTTTTGAAGTGACTCTGCCCTGGGCTGGACACGCCTCCCTTCCCCACTGCTTACTTCAGACTTTTGAGGACTACCCACAGCAAAGTGTTGGGCCAGTCACTGTCTCTTCCGGAGACTACAGCAAAGTGTTTCCATTGGCCACACCTGGAGGCACAATGGGTTGATCCACTACACCAGCCTTTCCCAACCAGTGTGCCTCCAGATATTGTTGGACCACAACTCCCATCTTTTCTGACCATTGGCAATGCTGGCTGAGGCTGATGGGAGTTGTGGTCCAACAACATCTGGAGGCACACTGGTTGGGAAAGGCTGCACTACACAGTTGTGAAATCTGTCTGAAGCTAAATTGAAGGGGAAAAAAAGCACTCTAGCTGATCCAGCCAGGTTTTAAAGTAAAAAGGGGCAGAGCTTGACTAGTGTGGTGTGCCCCCGTTTTCAGAAAAGAGAGGTGGAAACACACTGCAACAGGCGTAACAGTGAGTGTGTCTCTACCCTGAGTCAGACCATTGGTCCATATAGCTCAGTAATGTCTACACTGACTGGCAGTTTTCCTTCAGGGTTACAGACTGGGAAAATCCCCAGCCTACCTGGAGATGCCGGTGATTGAAGCTGGGACCTTCTGCAAACCAGATGCTCTACCACTGAGCTACAGCCCTTTCCTATTTGTAGTCCAGTAACATCTTGAACATCACTGATTCCACATCATTTCATAAGGTAACTCATTATTATTCACACTGTAAATGGGGAAACTGAATTTGAGGGGGGGGCTTGCCTAAGGTCACCTAGTGAGATCTTGGCAGAGGCCAGACTTGAACTGGAAACTTCCTGATTTGGTAGCTCAGGCACGGACTAAGCCAGCTTCCCCAAGCTGGGGGCCTCCAGATGTTTGAGACTACAACTCCCAGCACCCCTGATTATTGGCCATGCTGCCTGGAGCTGATGGGAGTTGTAGCTCAAAGAATGTGGAACACCCCGCATTGGCTACATCTGCCTTATGTCGTCAGCTGAAAGCGGGCAGATCAAAAGAGGGATTGCTTCTTTTTTTTTTTTTTTTTTTTTTTCAATAATTTTTATTCAGATTTTCATAAAACATACAAGACAAAATCATGAAACATTCAAAGACAAAAAACAAAATCAAAAATAGTTAAACAAAAAGAAAAAAAGAAAAGAAAAAAAAAAAAACAAAAATAAAAAATAAAGAGTAAAATATTGACTTCCCATTTGTCAAAGATCAAATCAGTTATAAGTCTATAATATATAGCAATCCTGTCTCTTAAGTCATATTATAAAATCACTTTCCTCCAGTAGTTATCTTACTTAATCATCAAATCTCATAAACATTACTTTATTCTTTCCACAAAAAGTCAAAGAGAGGTTTCAATTCTTTAAGAAATATATCTATCAAATTTTTTTTTCCAGATAAGCATATCGATTAATCCATCTCATTACTAATTATGATAATCTTATTGTCATAACCATAGTCAAAATAAACATTTCAATTAATCCATCACATCAGAATCTGTTAGGTTCAGTAATTTCAGTAGCCATTGTTCTATTATCTCTATTAGTTCCATTTTCCATCTTCCATCTTCAGTAGTCTTGTTAAGTCCAGTAATTTCAATATCCAATCTTCCATTATCAGTATTCCATAATAATCTTGCTGTCAAAGCCATAGTCATATAGTAAGAGTCTGATGGGAATTACCTCTATCCCAAATATTTTCTTGCCATCCATTCTGAATAAGTTGCTGAAATACTGCTGTAAAATCATATCTCTGTTCTTTTTTTCAAAATACACTGGGTCATCTCTTAAAAGTTTTTCCATTGTCACATGGCTGCAGTTAATTCCATAGATTTTCTCTATATTGGGCTCCATCACATCATTCCAGTCCAGAAGATAATCCATGCCATTGATAACTTTATCTCTAGAATCTTCATTAATTTCTTCAGAGATAACATTGAGTTCCAAACAATAGATTTTATTTCTAAAGTCCATAGACTCCAAATCTTGTTCCTGTTCCACGTTTGTTCCAATCTCCGGGATCTCCTCTCTCACAGGGACCCCTATTCCAGTCTCCAGGGTCTCCTCTCTCACAGGGACCCCTGTTCCAATCTCCGGGGTCTCCTCTCTCACAGGGACCCCTTCCAGGGTCACCTCTCTCACAGGGACCCTTATATCTTTAATCTCCTGCTTCATTTTACTCAATTCAATTTTCGTTATCTCAATCTCATCCATTATTCTCTGAAACATAGTTATTTCCAGATTCTCAGCCACTTTCTTAATTGCCATTTTAAAAGGAAAATATAGGAAAACCACTTCTTATTTCAGCAACAATTGGGTTAATACTCCAAACTTGGTGACATCACAGTATAAACAGAGCAGACAGCCTTATCTCTCCAATAGTTAAGTAAACAAAATGCAGTTCCCAGGATCGAAACAATTAATGGCAATCGTCAAGAAACAGATTCGTCAAAATAAAATAGACCAAAAAGAGAGTAGTCTCAAAACAGTATAATATTTTTCAAAATAAAAATCTGGAATAGAAATCCCTCTTCTGTGTGTATCTTTAGAATGCAAATCCAGGACAGCTTTTTGCAACAAAAACAGAGATAAGCTATTAATTAGTGCGTAGCAGAGAGAAGTTACGGCTCCCCAGTGAGATGTCAAAAACCGATCAATCTGGCAAATCTCTTTTAAACAGCAACAATTTAAGTCAAGTAAAAGAAAAATATAGAAAGAAGGGTGCTTGCCTGTTAGTGCGTTCTCTCTTAGAAGATAAGATGAACGTTCGCTTTAACAGATAGAGCTTGCTGTTGAAAATCCGTCCCACCTTCGTCGGCTGGACCTCGTCCCATAAATTAATGAGATCTGGTCGTCCCAACAAAAATAGGCTTTGAGGTTAATCTCTTCGTTTCTCCCTACCCGGGAGAAGTTTAATCAGTCAAAAAAAAAAGAAAAAACTGACTGATATATCTGAATAAGCTTCTTTTGAGGCAGGAGCCCGTCTCAAAAGCAGGCACAGGCTAAGTCACCCTTCCCGGAAGTCAAAAGAGGGATTGCTTCTGTGGATTGGCATTTCCCCCATCTGCCTGCTCCTGCATCAAGTGTAGGGACGGGTGAGAAACTGGATTAAGCTCACATTTCAAGCTGAATCTATTAAATTCACGCTTTCTGAAACAATGTGAGAACCGAAACACAGCCATCCTTTGAAATTAGTTATCTGAATTTTGCGATGCAGTTTGCCAACCAAACAACGCTTGCTAAAATGCATATGTTAGGGGAAAGTGCGCATGAAGATGAGTATATGAGTGAAAATAACAAACAAAAATGCATTATGATGAGGAATGGCTTGCATTCTTCTTTTTGCAGTTTTAAAAAAATCACAAATTGCTGAAGAAATGTGGAAAAAATGAAATGGATGTGAACTGAATTTAAGATTGGAAAAATGAGAAGCTGAGAACGGAAAATGACAGGTCTTTCCATCCCTAATCTAGCAGCAGCGCCTTCCTCCCTTCCCTCTGGAGCAGATAAAGGGCACCATCAGCGAGCCAGTCTGGGCTCAGATTGGAAGTGTGGTGATCCAATGGCCTCACATAGCCAATAAGATTTGGCAACATCATTGAGTGTAGATGAAGCCCTTTGACTGCCCTCATTGAAAATGAAGGACGGATGCCTGTCACCAAGGCTGCTGAGGCTGTGTATGTACACAAACACACTTAAAGCACAGTCTGCATCTGTGTTGGAATTGTTTTTAAAGATGTTTTAATTTTTTTTTTTAAAAAAGATGTTTTGTTTTTAAAGAAGCTTTAAAGATTTTTTTAAAAGATGTTTTATAGATTTTTTTTTAGCGTTTTATCACCTGTTTGCCACCCTGGGCTCCTTTTGGAAGGGTGGGATATAGATTTAATAAATAAACAATGAAATAAATTTAAAACGTGCTATTTCCCTCAGAGAATCCTAGGAACTGTAGTTTGTTAAAAGTGTTGAGAATTGCAGCTCTGTGAGGGGCAGACGACAGTTCTTAGGATTTTTTGAGGAAAATAATGTGTTTTAAATGTATGGTGTGTACACAGCCTAAGACTATGCTTCCTATTTTGTTGAGTGGGTGGTAGGTTTCAGCATGGTTGGACAGGGAGCGCAGTGTTGCATGTCGCCCTAATTTCTAAGTGGTGAGAGATCTCCAGGGGTCCTTGCACTGGCCCAGGGTTTAGGCTTCCTTGGACAGAAGGTCAGTTGAGCCTATGGTGTCTTTATGAAATAGGGTTTATTTTACACACATTTCAACCTGAGCTTAAGGTAGAGAGGTTCAAACCATTAGCAGTCCAATAGATCCTGCCTTTCCATCAGGCTTATAGGAGGCATCCTCCAAAACCCATAACAGGAGGCTTCTTCCCCACAAATATTTGGGTGTCCTTTCATTCCCCCACTCCCAAAGAGCCAAAAGGGGTTATGCTTTTGGCAATACGTGCAGGAAAATGTATGAAAAATTCAGGTCCTGCTTTTCAGCTTATCTCTAGCTAGATATACACAATTTCTTACATAGTAAATATGTTTCGGAGAATGCACACAGAATTGACACGGCGTCCATTGTGAAATAAAAACATCTGTAATGCTTATTGCCCATAGAAAGGAGCATATTTTCATAACTCCTGAGTGTCCCCTAATGAGGGTAAGAACATTTTTGTTAATTGCAATCTGCTTATTAATATCCAGATATCTTTATAGCTTGGTTCCCTGCTTTATTGTGCTGTAAATTTGATGGAGCTCACCACAGGTCCCGACCATTGAATATGCATGACCTCCCCTGCTGAAAATTGGATAGTAAACCAAAATAGCTTAATTTGTGGCGCTTTGCCCTGTTGCTTCACCCAGTATGGAAGGCCTTCCTACTATTTCTAATGTATTTCTAGTGTATTTTAATGCCATTTTTCTGTTGTCATCTCTGTAATATACTGTCTTACCCCTTATATACCCAGTCAATCACTGTGCTCTGCAGGTGAGGGCCTCCTGCAGATACCATCTTATCAGGAGCTCCGTTCTGCACAACACAGGAAGCAAACCTTTGGTGTAGTGGCACCTACACTTTGGAATTCCCTCCCCTTGAATATTAGACAGGCCCCATCGCTGTTATCTTTTCAGCACCTACTGAAGACCTTCCTCTTTCAACAAGCCTATTAATAGAAACCTTATCTGCATCTGTGTTGGAATTGCTTTTTAATATGTTTTTAAAGTTTTTTTTTTAAGATATTTTTAAAGATGTTTTGTTTTAATATGTGTTTAAGGATGTTTTCTTTTAATATATTTTAAAGTGTTTACGTTTTTATGATGCCTTAGAGTGTTTTTCATGCTTTTGTTTGCTGCCCTGGGCTCCTACTGGGAGGAAGGGTGGGATATAAATCTTCTTCATCATCATTATCATCATCATATAATGATAGTATATTTTTACACTTTTATGCAATGTCATGATTTTAAACTGCTGTAAGCTATCTGAGTAGACTTGCATAGGTCAGCGTTTGGGGACCTGAGGGGGGGGGAGTGAAGGATGCATTACCTTGGTGGAAAGCTGTCAGGGGATACTTTCAGTAGTACAGGGTTGGGAAACGTTCAACTCATGGACCAATCTTGGCCTGTTAGGGGGTCCAAGTTGGCTTTCAAGGCCATTTCCCCCAAACTATGACCAGCTGTTCATCAGCTGACATCATACAGTGTCATCAGTTGATGGGAGGGGGGTGGGGTTCAATCCTGCGGGATTCTACTCCATCAGCACATTCCCTGTAGGGAACACACTCCCAAATCAGATCCCTGCAGCCAGCAGGATTGATCCTCCACTCATCAGACGGTGATCGGAAGGTCCCATTCTGCTGGGTGCTGCTTTACTAGAGCATTCCTCACTGGTGAAACAGACCCTACCCTTGTGGGTCAACTTTGGCAGGTGGGCGGTCACCTATCAGTCACCTAATGTCATCTTGAAATGGCTGATCTGTCGGGGGATTATATTAAAATGTGTTAACCACAGGCATTCAGTGTTGTTATTATTGACCCACCCTTCACCCCAAGGTCCCAGGCAGGTCACAGCAATCTAAACCGCAGCAACAAAAACAGTTTGAAACAAATTACAGTCATAAGGATAGGATGGGTTCTAAAAATATACACGTCAAGTGCCAAAGGCCAGGGTAAAGAGATGCATCTTCAGCATAAGATGAAAATTGTATAGGAAAGATGCCAGATGCACCTCTGTAGTGAGGGAATTCCACAATTCAGGGACTGCCACAGAGAATGCCCTCTACCAAGAGGTCCCTGTCTTCTGATCTTAACACCTGAGAGGGTCTGTAGGGAAGGAGGCGGTCTGCCAGATATTTGGAGCCTAAGTAGTTTAGGGCTTGCATATACAGCATTTAAAAATAACTGACTACAATGCCTCCCTTGTAGGAAGCTGCCAGTGAAACTGTTGATCCTTCTGGCTCAGTATTGGCTGCATCAGCCTTCCCAACCTGGACCCTCTAGATCAGTCTTTCCCAACCAGTGTGCCTCCAGATGTTGTTGGACTACAATTCCCATCTTTCCTGGCCACTGGCAATGCTGGCTGAGGCTGATGGGAGTTGTGGTCCAACATCTGGAGGGACCCTGGTTGGGAAAGGCTGCTCTAGATGTTCCTGGACTGCAGCTTCCATCATCCTTGGCCTTATTGGCTGGAGCTGTTGGGGAGTTGTAGTCCAAGAACATCTGGAAGGCACCAGATGTTGGGGAAAGCTGGCAACCGCTGTCTTGGGTTTAAGACAGGCAACTTATTCAGGCTGCTCTGGAAATGCTGTGGATTGAACTTGGGGCTTTTAAAATCAGGGATGGGAGCTTGTGGCCTTCCAGATGTTGCTCGACTCCAACTCCCATCATCCCTAGCCATGGGAGTTGAACAACATCTGGAGAGCTGCAGGTTCCCCATCTTTGTTTTAAATGTAAAGGATATGCTCTTCCACTGAGCTACAACACTTTTCTCACCTAGCACCTAGCAGAGAGATTCAGATGGCACACTGCCATGCCTTCTATTGAGTAAATGTACTGGAGAGGAGGTTTACCAACCGACCCTGCCTCAAGGATTCTGAACAATTTGGATAATGCATTTCTATGCTTCAGTAAGCTTACTCATACTCTTAAGTAAACTTCTCCAGGGTATCCAAGCATGCTGCCCCCACTATGAGTACTCGAGAGTGAAACTGTTTACATTCTGGGGACATAATCCATTTGATATGCACACTCTGACTTCCAGAAATATTTATTCATGGGGAAAATATAAAAACTGAAGTAGGATATCCAAAAGGGAACATACTGTCAAATAATTATCTTGTAGTCCTCTCATACTGGATAAGAAACAGCCCTGGTGTTATACCATTCATTTGCGGTTTCCATCGCATTATTTGTGTGTATATATAGCCGCCAAGAGTCTATGTGTTATAGACCTTAAAAAGTTCCCCATATGTTGTTGCAATATTAACATTGCTAGTTCATTTACAAAGATCTTAGGAGGCTAACTATATTTTCATTTTAAATTAGCTTCCCCCCTTCTTTTCTTTTGAGGTTGGGAAAAGCTGTAAAGTACAACGAGCCCAAACGTCTCTTAATTTGGTGATAAAATATGCAGTGACACTTGGAATCGTATTGTGTTAAATGAATAATAATAATCATAAAAAACCATAATCAAAGCCTTTTAAACCCTGACATGGTATCGAGGTTTCAATCTGAAAAGGCCTGGCAGGCAATTTGCCTGCTTTGGGCATCTGCGCAAATATTTTCTCGCTGAATACGAATAGGCAGTGATGGCTGGTGCCTACTGACACAAGGAGGGTGGAAGGAAGGGAGGCCAACGGGAGGTGGCGCCTGATCCAGTGATAGGCAGAGCAGACTAATTCAAGTTGTGCACCCATCCTCATTCCTCCTGAGTTCTACAAGGGGAAACACTTAAATGAAGGAGGAGGAAGCCAACACTCTGGTTGTAAGAAAGAAGGCAGGCAAGCAGGCAGAGGGCTGGCTGGGGGTAGACTGGAGTTGGTGCAGCCGCACTCCATTTACCCTAATAGACCACCTTCCACTGCTAATAGGAATATGAACAATTCTGGATACCTGTAACTCACCTCTCACATAGGGTTACTGGCTGTAGATTGGCAATTCTTAGACAGTTGTGTAAACATCTGCATCACAATAAGAACATAAGAAGAGCCCTCCTGCATTAGGCTGGGGCCCCATCTAATCCATCATCCTGAGGGGTGACATGATTGCACTCTTTATTTATTTATTTATTTATTTATTTATTTATTCAGCTTATATCCCGCCCGACTAGCAAACAGCTCTCTGGGCGGCAAACATAGCAACATATACAATAATAAAATTACAAAGTCAGTATAACAAATATAAAAGTACACCATCTAAAATAGAAATTACAGCATTTACATAAATAACTTAAATTAAAATGCCTCAGAGAAGAGAAAGGTTTTAACCTGGCGCCGAAAGGATAATAGTGTCGGCGCCAGACGTACCTCCTCGGGAAGACTATTCCACAATTCGGGGGCCATCACTGAGAAGGCCCTAGATCTTGTTACTACCCTCCAGGCCTCCCTATGGGTCGGGACCCGGAGGAGGGCCTTCGTAGTAGACCGTAGTGTACGAGCCGGTTTGTAACGGGAGAGGCGTTCCTGCAGGTATCGTGGTCCCGCGCCGTATAAGGCTTTATAGGTTAAAACCAACACTTTGAATCTGGCCCGGTAGCATATTGGAAGCCAGTGCAAGCGAGCCAGAACAGGTGTTATATGCTCAGACCGCTTAGTTCTTGTTAGCAGTCTGGCTGCCGTATTTTGCACTAGCTGTAGCTTCCGAACCATCTTCAAAGGTAGCCTTTAAGTACCTGAAGGGCTGTCACATAGAGGAGGGTACAGATTTGTTCTCTGCTGCCCCAGAGGGTAGGACTAGGTCTAATGGTTTTAAGTTGCAGGAGCGTAGATTCACATTGGACATTAGAAGGAACTTCTTGACAGTAAGGGCAGTTCGGCAATGGAACCGACTGCCTAGGGAGGTGGTGGGATCCCCTTCGCTGGATGTCTTCAAGCAGAGGCTTCACAGCTATCTGCGGGAGATGCTCTAGCTGTGGATTTTCTGCTGTGAGCAGGGGGTTGGACTCGATGGCCTACAAAGCCCCTTCCAACTCTATGATTCTATGATTCTATGATTCTCACAGTGGGTACCCCCAAGCAGGACCGGAGCTCAAGAGCACTCTCCCCTCCTGTGCTTTCCAGCAACTGATATTCAGAAACCTACTGCCTCTGACCATAGCGGCAGCACATAGCCATAGCCTAGTAGCCACTGACATCCTTTTCCTTCATGAATTTATCTAATTCTCTTTTAAAGCTATCTAATTTGGGGTCCATCACTGCCTCCTCTGTGAGTGAATTCCATAATTTAACCATGTACTGTGTGAAGAAGTACTTTCTTTTGCCTGTCCTGAATTTTCAATGACGTCATCAAAATTCACATTTACCTGATTTGGTTTGTGGACATCTCCATCTCATAACACTTGGCTGAACTTCAAATCAAGCACCACGTCCCTCAGAAATTATTTTCTGGCTTAGAAAATAAACTGAGCTTGTGGCCTTATGGGAACCCAGGGGCCTGAGTACTCTCTAGAGAATCAGGGGCTCTGGAAAACTGCATTTCCCCAGCTCCCTAGCACCTAGGAAGCTGCAGCTTCAATATCCCAGGCACCAGAGAGCTATGGAGGCCTTGCAAAGAGCTTTCATAGTTGCAGTTGTTGCCACTAGGGTGAGAGCCTGGGGGAGGGGAAGATTGGTTTGGTGGTGTTCCCCCTGAGTGAGAGCCAGGGTGAGGAGTGTTGGAATGGTATTACCATTTTCCACCTGGCAGAGTGGGATGTGCCAACTACTGAGACTTAATTTGTTATCTGTGGCCCTAATCTCCTAGCTGTATATAGTGTCAGTTGATGGTGCTAGGATGTGTCTGAGTAGACAGATCCTAGGGAGTTGAAAAGATGCTGCCCAAATTTCAGTGGTGGTGGGCAGGGGAAGGTATAGTCAGAGTGGAGGGGCTGACCACCATTGGGGGGCAGAGACCTAAATGCTTGGTTCATGTCCATTGCCTCAGCCTTCTCACTTCTCTAGAAGTTATTGGTAGCTTATCTGCTGAGTCCTCTAGTCTGGTGGTACCATTATAGAATGCCAGGTCAGTCCGTAATAAGACCATACCAATCTGTTTCCTGATTCCTAACCAAGCAGAGCAGAGGAAGCTGCTTCAGCTGGTCCAGAGGATATACAAGTGAAGCAGCTCTCAGAGAGTAAGTTAATAGAGCAAAGTAATAGGAAGAGCGAACAGGAGTTTGGCAGCAGAGGTGTAGTGAGGACGAGACAAAGGGAAAGAGGCGAGTAACCTGGAGTAAACCCAGGAAGCTGTCTATTCAGAGTCACTGAGTAGGTGGAAAGGCGGAAGGGCTCCAGAGCAGCTTGAGTGGAAGGGGTATGTCCTTATAGCTGTTGATTGAAAAGGCGTGGCCTGAAAACTGCTGAGTGCAACTATCAGCAGCTGGGAGTTTCATTCTGTTTCCTGATTCCTAACAAAGCAGTGCAAAGAAAGCTGCCTCAGCTGGTCCAGAGGACAGACAAATGAGCAAGCTCTCAGAGAGCGAGCGAACAGGGAGAGCTAACAGGAGTTTGGCAGGGGAGGTCAAGGAGGATGTCCCTAACAAAAAGTTGTCTTGTAGCATGTATCATAGACAGTGGGACTCTCTTGTTAACCTTCATGGAGAACAGGACAAAGCACAGGCCATTCCAATAGAAGTAGGAAGAATCAAAAGGTAATAGTTAACTGGACGGAAAGGACAGTCCAGTGGTGGTGACCTGCAAGGTGTGTGCAATGTTTGTTATGGTTGGACCATTACCTGGTGAAGTTTGGACTGTTGTTGCATTTTCCCCCTCTCTAAGGGTGGTGGGCTCTTCAGATGGCCTGCCCTTGGAGGCTGATGGAACCTGATGTGTTCTTGAATGCTCTGGAGAATTTGCCAGTAGAGAAGTTGACGATCCTGTCGAAGCCCTGGTCTAGCAATGGAATGGTGAAATGAAATGAGCAGTTGACATGATTGCTTCTGATTGTGGAGCCCAACTGGTTCCTTTGTGTTCTTGGAAGCTTTGAGCTATGAAGCAAGCCAGATGAAGACTAGAGTGCAAGCGGTGCAAGTCTCTCTCCGAAGCTGAGCGAACATTGGTTAGCGCACACAGTCCTGCCTACCCTGTGGCAGTGCAGGCTGTGAAGAAGGCTCATTTCGCAGCTTGCATTGCATCCCCCAGTAGCCGGCCATCAAAGTTACCTCAAACGGTCCAGAGGTTACTGACTCCCACTGTATGTGAGGGGCCTCTGGAGCATTTAAGGACCCGCTGCAACCAACTGGCTACATACTTTGAGGATAAAGTTGCTTGACTTCAAAGTGACTTTGACTCTTCTGTTGTGACAGTTTCAGATGAAGTACCAACGTTGGTGTCAGTGATGAGTTATGGGATCAGTTTCACCTTATGTATTTAGCTGATGTGGACAAGATGCTGGTAGCTACATGTCCAACCAAGTGCTCTCTTGACCCTTGTCCCTTCTGGCTTATTAAATCTAGCAGAAGGTGTTTGACTGGTTGAGTGCAGAGTGTTTAATGCTTTGATGCATGAGGGGGTGGTCTCTGAGAGCACCCCTAAAGAAACCAGCCCTGGACCCCTTGGATTGGAATAACTATCAACCAGTCACAAATACCCCCTTCTTGGGGAAGGTGGTGGAGACAGTAGTGGTGGGGCAGCTGCAGGCATTCTTGGATGACATGGGTTATTTAGATCCATTCCAATCTGGGTTCAGGCCTGGCCATGGGATTAAGTCAACCTTGGTTGCCCTGATGGATGACCTTTATAGAATCCGGGACTGGGGGAGTGCAGCCTTCCTCCTGCTTCTCACTCTCTGTGGCTTTTGATACCATTGACCATGATATCCTCCTGGACCAGCTCCGTGGAATGGGAATTGGGAGCACTGTGCTATTGTGGTTCCACTCCTACCTACAGGACTGAGTCCAGAGACTGGCACTGAGTGGTTGCCTTTTGGACCCCTGGCAGTTGTGCTGTGGGGTGCCACAGGGTACCATCTTATACCCAATGCTATTTAATATCTATATGAAGCCACTGGGAGAGGTCATTAGAAGTCTGGGCATAATGTTCCTCATCCCTAATTTACAGATATAGGAAACGAGCACGGGAGATCAAACTAGTACTCAGGCAAGCTAGTTTTTTAAAGCAGCATCAGTTTCCCCAAAGTAGATAGTGTGTCCTTGGCACTTCCCATTCAGATGCAGAAAACCTCAAGACTTCTGTCTCCTTTGCCAACTGCATTGTAACCATCAAACTGTTGCCCTCTACCATGTACGTAGACAGAAGACCAGTCCCAGCCCTCACCCTGATTACTAGCTGCTAGACACCTTAGTAGTTAGAAGCCACTGTAATAGCCAGCCATATTGGCATAAAATGTGCTGAAATCATCTACATCTGCTTATATTTACTTATATAGCTTAGAATATGCATAGGATTTGCTGAAATAGCTTATAAAATCTGTTTCATGTATAAGAGCCAAAAAATAAAAAAGGGGAGTAGTTCAAAACTGCTCCCCCCCCCCATTTTGCCTCCATCTCCTGACTAAAGCTGTAATTTTCCAATGAAAGCAGCTGGAACATACATAGCGATAAGATGTCTGGGCAGTCAGCCAACACTTTCCAGCTCTCTTAAGAGGAAGCTTCTTATATGGTGTGTCTGCAGACAGTTAACCAGCTAGTTGTTGATACTAGTCGTGCCTGCTGTCTCTAGGAGAAGGCAGGAAGGCAGCAGACTTGATAAGGTCATGGGAACCTGCCTTAGAATCATAGAATAGTAGAGTTGGAAGGGGCCTATAAGGCCATCGAGTCCAACCCCCTGCTCAATGCAGGAATCCAAATCAATGCATTCCCGACAGGTGGCTGTCCAGCTGCCTCTTGAATGCCTCCAGTGTCGGAAAGCCCACTACCTCTCTAGGTCATTGGTTCCATTGTCGTACGGCTCTAACAGTTAGAGAGTTTTTCCTGATGTTCAGTCGAAATCTGGCTTCCTGCAACTTGAGCCCATTATTCCGTGTCCTGCACTCTGGGACGATCGAGAAGGGATCCCAGCCCTTTGATAAGAAAGTGTATAAAAGGCCAGGTTTTATAGCACTCAGGATCCCTCAGCTCTGCTGGAGTGGGGGGTCAGAGAAAGCAGGAGAACCATCCATCTCTTCCATCCATGACATCTGATGGGTGATGTAGCATGATATGTATTTCCATGTACTGTGTAACTTTGGCTCTGTAATATGACTTAGAATTTTAACTCAGTCCTTCATGTATTGTAACTTGTTTTAACTAAGATGTGCCTTCAGAGTCTAATGCTTTGATGTTAAATGGATATCCAGCAGCTTCTTTCTGCACGCATGCTGATATGTATTTCTGTTTTTCTGTTTCTGCAATGATGGCTAAAGCCACCTAGAATGCATTTTATTAGTTGTGGTGTGCAAGATATGACTAAACAGTATATATTATAAAGACTGTTCTGCTTTCTGAAGTCTGACTCCCAAATAGAAAATTACTGGTACCTCCCAAGACTCAAGAATTCTTAAGTGGGGTCTCTATCTTCCACCTTCACTAGATGACTGCTGTTTATAACCTGTGAGCTCAGGTGAAATAACGCTTAACATACAGGACACAGAGGAAGGGAGAATGCAAGAACCCTCGACCCTGTGCATTCACTGGCAAGGGGTCTGGCCTTGTTGATATCACCACCAAACCCCATGATTTTACTTATTTATGTATTTATTTAATTCATATTCCAACCTGCCTCCCTAGGGACCCCAAGGTGGAAACACACAAACCATAAAACAACAACAATTGAAAAACAACTACAATCCAAATACAGACTGGGAAAGGCTTGTTGGAAGATAGTCTTCGGTAGGCACTGAAAAGACAACAGAGATGGCACCTGTTTACTATTTAAGGGGAGGGAATTCCAAAGGCCTCAGCACTTAAGGTCTCATTCCTATGTTGTGCGGAATGGACTTCCTGATGAGATTGTACCTGCAGGAGACCCTCCCATTAAATATTATCTCCAGTAACCAGCAGCCACTAGTCATCAAAAGCCACTGAACAAGCATCTTCTAGATTAGGGGTTCCCAAACTGTGGTCGGCAAGTGTCATTCAGGTGGTCCGTGACCTGTCTGTAAAAATACAGTTAAAATCATACAGGTTCTAGTAAAGCACTTTACGGTTACTAAGCGGGCAGAAAAAATCAGTAAATAGTCCGCAAAGATCCTTAGCAATTTTTAAGTGGAGGTAGTTTGAGAACAACTGTTCTAGATCACTGCACTATGGAGATATCATCTCATCAGGAGGTCCATTCCATATGATGTAAGAATCAGGCCTTTAGTGTGACAGCACTTACCCTTTGGAACTACCCTTCTAATATACATCAGACAAGAGGCATTTCTGTTGTCTTTTTGATGCCTGTTGGAGACCTTCCTTTTTCTACAGGTCTTTGAAGTGGAGATTCTTATCCCAGTCTGTATCCATATTGGATTCAAAATGGCTTTTGTATATGCTTTTATTGTTGATGCTTTCATTGATGTGCTGCTTTGGGATGTGTCATAGGAAGTAATTCATAACTAGCATAAATAAATAGTTATTGATAGCAAAGCCTCCTTGTTAGAAAAAGAAGAAAAAGAAATGGTGTATTAGAGAACAATATTTAGCTATCACTTATATTATTTTTACTACTTTTCTGTTTGCTTCCCTGGGATCCTTTGGGAGGAAGGATGGGATAGAAATCGAATGAATGAATGATGATTCCAGTGTTCAAAATGCTTCTGTTGCAGAAATAGTGATGGCCACCAACTTGGATAGCTTCAAAAGAGGATTACACAAATTCATGGAGGCTACCGATGGCTATTAGCCACAAGGACTATGTTCTACTTCCACTGTTGGCAGTATGCCCCTGAATGCCAGATGCTGGGAATCACAAGTGCTCTTGCACTCAGGTCCTGCTTGTGGGCATCTGAGAGGCATCTGATTGGCCACTGTGAGAACGGGATGCTGGACTAGATGGGCCATTTGCGTGAACCAACAGGACTCTTCTCATGTTCTTATGGCGTAATTTTTACAAGGAACTTGTAAGGTAGGTCAGTATTGTCCCTCTGTTGCATATTTGTGTGTGTGTCAGGGGGGTTGACATGATAATGGGCCAACTAAGTCCACCCAAGCAAGTTTGCAGCTGAGATGTGATCTGAACCTGTTACTGTCCTGTTGATACTTTTGGCCATTGCCCTATTCCAGCTCCATTGGAAAGCATTGGATGAGCTGGCAAACTTACAGAGGTTGTAGCATTTTCTAAAGCAATAAGAGCTAAACAGATATGTTTGTGTCAAAACTCCTATTTCTCATTATCTGAAAAAATGCATGCTTACCATGATTTTGTTTTTTTAAAAAAATCAATTTCTTGAATATAATACAAGAATAGCTAGTTGTGTTTTACCGTTAGCCAGATGTGTGTTAAATACCTGTCTAAATAGCTATGGATTTTATAGTTGTTTTCATTCAATTCTAAATGCAAGTAGTATGAAGCAGAGTTAATTGAAATACACTGCAACATTTTCCCCCAAATATGTTTAATTTGGCCTCTCTTTAAGCAATTCTTCTGTAATTGTTTTTTTTTTCTTGCCTTGAATATTTAGCAGTCTGGGATTACATCTTCACAAAGTATGTCTGTAGAGACGAAGTGTGGACATGATTGCATTCAGATTCCCTTTGTGTGGAGACATTTGGCTTTTGATTTCCCTTTTTTATGTTTTGTGAAGGTCTCTTATGGTCAGAGATTATTTAATAATTACAGATAATTGATATTGATATAGGATGTCTGTAAAATTCATTTTCTAGATATTGCCATGACTGGCAGTGGTGGGTTGGGGTAAGTTGGGGGGCGGGTAGATGATAGTAGTTTGACTTGAATGTATTTTGTTCTTTTTGTGGTAGTTTTCTTTGGTTAAAAGGAAGTGGGATGGATTTACTTCTTAATTTGAGATATATTCTATTTATGTTTTTTCAAATTCCAAAATATGTATTTGTAATGGAATCTGTTCAGTTTGTAAAATCAATAAAAATTAAATTATGAAAAAATAAAGTAAAACATTGGGTTGTATCCAACTAAGATTTACTTAGAGTAAACTCATTGAAATTAATGACCTAAGTTAGTTATGTCTATTAATTTCAATGGGTCTACTCTGAGTATGACTAACATTGGGTACAATCCATTTAGGATTCAAGATCACATCAACATTGCTTTTTCTGCACACACACCCATTCATAATATAATGAGGAAATTATGCAAGTGACCTGAAAGCTGCAGCTAACTGTGCAGCTAACACTGTTAACTGTGTTAATTCCAGTTGTAGAATTAACTTTAGAAATGCTTCACCACATGGGCTCAGGCAACCCTACAGATTCCTTGATCCCAGGAATTGAGTTGTTGCTAATGCTACTTGATTGGCTGTTTCTGTTCCCTCACAGAGCTACAAGTCACAGAGTTCCTGGGAAGAGAAACTGATTGTTAAACTACTCTGTAGATTGAAGGAGGATCTTACAACACTGATTTGAGAAACCCAGAGGGGATACCCTAAACACACCCAAATCCCTAGTGTTCTTTCCCCTTCACGGTATGTAGGTGTAAGTTGGCAATTGTATGTTAGATGCCTTCTAATCAATCTCTGCAACAGTAATTAAAAGTTCCGTAGACCTTTCCGAGGAGAGCTCACTGCCAGCCCAGAGCCCAAGAAACTTCAGTTTCTGCTCTGTCAGTCAACACCTGCTTCCCTTCAAGTTCCCTAGTTTGCCTCGTTTAGTGCAAGTAAGGCTAAAATGACATAAGATAGAAATGCGTTATTAAATGCAGAAAAGAGAAAAATACAAGCACACACTCTCATTCTTAGTCAGCAAATAAATCAAGCAAATTAGCTAAGCTAAATCAAACTTTTACTTACAAGCACTGAAGTAACCTCGGCAAGAAAGATCCTCAATACTTTGCCAACCGTGGCAAAACATCCTCAGTACATTGCCAAACCTAGCAGAGGGACACAGCCATGTTCCAAAAACATTACCCAGGCTCCTCAGTCGGCTCCTGAGGTCATTGAGCCTCACCTTGACTGAGTAACATAAAACCTGCTTCTGGAAGTCTGGAGAGCGACTCAGTTTCCTGGTGTGCTCAATGTTTATATCCTCACAGTTGATCTTCCCTCCCACTTAATAATATATTAGTTATGTCAAATCCCTTGAGCTGACTAGTTAACTGCCTTCTACAGTCCCTCCTTGTTGGTGCGCTTGTTTATGCCAAAAATGTCCACTTGGTTCCTCTTTTTTGTGGTAAAGTTTGTGGTTTGCTATCTCTTCCTGGTTCTGCTTTTCATGAGCTTTGGGACTTTTCCAAACCACGAATGTCTACTGCTGTGACCGGAGGCGACCTATTCTATCTGAGCTTTCATTTAATGTGTATCTATGCCATATTATGATTAATTGAAACCTACATTTATATGAACCCTAAAGTGATAGTTTCTACTTAAGCACCCCAATATTAGCATTTTTCTAACATTTAAGCATCTCCCCTGTTCTCACATGTATGTTCGGTTTCAGACTAGCTTCCTTATTTCATCCTGCTTGGAGCAAAACAGGATCTGCGATGTCTCCCTTCCTTTTACAGTCTGCAGTTTACTACTGAACTCTGGATATGGACATTTTAAATTCTTTTATTGTTTAAAAAATACCACCTCTGTGTCCTATGAAGCATCATCTAACATCTTGCTGCAAACTTCCCTTTTTCTCTGTAGCAATGGTGGTTTCCACACCTCTTGTTGTTGTTGTTGTTATGTGCCTTCAAGTCGATTACGACTTATGGCGACCCTATGAATCAGTGACCTCCTTTTTCAAACTCTTACAAGATTAAAGCTCTGTGATGGGAATAGGAGTCTCCTAACAACTCACAGCACCCTTAACTACAACTCCCAGGTTACTCTGGGGGAAGCCATGACTTTTAAAGTGGCATCCTCGTGCTTTAAATGAAGCCCTTCCTAATTTGCACTTTTGGAAACAATAAGATTTTGTTATGCAATTCTCTGATAGGAAAATGTGCATTAAAATGCACATATTAGTGAAAATAACATACAAAATGCATTTTTCTAGAGAAAATTGATTGCAAAAATATGTGTTTTACACAAAATTGCATATAAGACCTGTATATTAGGAGAACTGTGGTTAATTTTCATGTGTTTTTTTTAAAAAATGGAAACCGGTGCAGAATCACAGCAAGCAGAATTTAAGATTGGTAAAAATGAGAACTGAAATTGACAGATTCATTCATACCTAGTGGACACAGAATGAAAAGGATCTGAATGAAAGTCAGATACAGTCAAATTAATCTGAGCCTTGAAAAGCACATAGAGCTGAAAGAGGAAGTGGGAAAGAGTGTCACTGTCTCAACTTCCTCCTTCAGCTCTAGGTACTTTTCAAGGGAGGAAAAGATCTATAATCCAGTGCATGGGCTGCCAACCTTTTTTAGGCAAATGGACCATTTGGATTTTTGAGTGAGTGCTGTGGCTGTTGCTCCCACTGATCACGTCTCTCCATCTCCCCTAGATCAGCTTCCCCACCCCAAAGAAAGAATAGTTCCTACTTTTCAGATGGGTCTGAGTAAAAATCAGATCCACCCAAATTAATCTGAGCCTCATAAAGCTTAAAAAGTGGAAAGCTCAAAGCTGAAAAGCTCAAAGAGCTGAAAGAGGAAGTGGGAAAGAGTGTCACTCTCCTCACTTCCTCCTTCAGTCCCATACACTTTTCAAGGGAGAAAATGTTAACCATCCCATAACATCATGGAGAAGCAGGAAGGCTTTCTGGGTGTCAGGGGAACACCTCAAGGGCAGACCCTTTCTTTATCTGGAGATGCCATAGTTTGTACTTGTGACTTTCTGCATGAAAAGCAGATGCTCTACATTGGAGCTCCTAGCTGAAGTCCCTGCTAGTTTCTATAATTCTGAAATCAGCAGGCCAAATCACAGCAAATCTACACCATTGTGTACACCATCTTCAGTAACGTGCTTCAGCAAATAATTAAGTGGCAGCAAATATATTTTTTTCTTAATGAACTTATTTTGGTTGCTTGTTTTGCAGCACTTATGCTTAATTAAAGCACACAAGGGCTAGCTTCCAGGGGACTTAATTAACTGAAACCTACTGAGAAGTAAAATAATCAAGTACAATTAAAATACATAACACATCCTCTGGCTTATTTATTCCCTCCCCCCAACAAACACACAATGGTATCTCACAAGGATTTGAAGCTGATCTGTTATCTTGGAACATTTGCCGACCTCAAAGCAACTCATTGCAAATAACAAAAATCAAGCTGTAACAACAGACATTAAAGGAAATGCCTCCAGGGCTGCCTGGAGAACTTTGAATTTTCAAGACGACTAGAATCTGCCTTGGGAAACTGTGAGAAGTGTCATTGGAGAGAACCTTGTCACTAGCTGGGGGGCGGGAGGACTGCATTATGTTGGGAATAACTGAAAGTTATTCTCAGATCCTTCTGGGCTTCCCATAGGCTTCCAGTTGGCCACTGTGAGAACGGGATGCTGGACAAGATGGGCCATTGGCCTGATCCAGCAGGGCTCTTCTTATGTTCCTATGAAGAAGAAAGTTAAGCTTGATTTTAATACAGCAAGTTCAAGGGCTCAAAATATGTCTTGTCCATCCTCTCAATAATACCTACAAAAGTCATGGTAGGGCAGTATCATTAGACTCCATGGGGCAGATGGGAGGGGGTGAGGCTGGGAGAATGGTGAATTCTTGGCCAAGGTGAGATCTGAACCAGGAATGCATGAAACTTCTGTATATCAGCTATTGTTCTATCTAGTTCAGTACTGTCTACGACGGGTGGGATGGAGAT
Organism: Rhineura floridana; assembly: GCF_030035675.1. Taxonomy (NCBI): domain Eukaryota; kingdom Metazoa; phylum Chordata; class Lepidosauria; order Squamata; family Rhineuridae; genus Rhineura; species Rhineura floridana. The sequence goes on along the minus strand of NC_084498.1, from coordinate 14,560,483 downwards.
TGGTGGCTCTGATGTCAGTGGGGCAATGAATCCACTTTGGGTTTTAGTCCAGACATTCAAGGAGCTGTCCAAGGTGTTCGACCTATTTTAGGAATGGATTTCAGCACCTTGGACAACTCCCTGAAAGTTTAGACTAAAACCCGAGGGAGATTCACTGCCCCACTGATCATGGAAACACCAGTCTGTACTGTATATCCAGCCCTTTGGACTCTCCCCAGGCTACACCCCTTTCCTCCAGGCCACACCCCTCACTGGTCCTACTTCACAGCCTCCATGAGTGTTTTTTCCTGGCAGGAATGTATCCTTGAACTCTGATGATGTCTCTGGTTTGTCTGGATGAGAAATAGACAGGGGTTTGTGAGTGGGTGTAGGAACAAGTCAGCTGCACAAATGTAAAGTTTGCAGTCATTGTTCCTCTCACCACTGTCATGTGGATCTCAGAAGGTTTGCGGAATGCAATCCTTGGGTTGAAAAAAAGCTCCCCACCCCTGGTCTGGATGGAATGACTGTGAGTTTATTTAGCTTATTTATTTATTTATTTTATTTTATTAAGCTTATATACCGCCCGACTAGCAACAGCTCTCTGGACGGTGAACATTAAAAATACAATAAAAATAACACAATACAGTATATCACAATACAAAACTGTACAAAAAACTGTACAGTCTAAAATCAAAATATAATAATTTAGAATTAACAGGAATTAAAATGCCTCAGAGAAGAGAAAGGTTTTAACCTGGCGCCGAAAAGATGATAGTGTCGGCGCCAGGCGCACCTCCTCGGGGAGACCATTCCATAGTTCGGGGGCCACCACTGAGAAGGCCCTAGATCTTGTCACCACTCTCCGGGCTTCCCTATGAGTCGGAACCCGGAGGAGGGCCTTCGTAGTAGACCGTAGTGTACGGGCCGGTTCATATTGGGAGAGGCGTTCCGACAGATATCGTGGTCCCGCGCCATATAAGGCTTTATAGGTAAGTACCAACACTTTGAATCTGGCCCGGAAGCATATTGGAAGCCAGTGCAAACGGGCTAGCACAGGTGTTATATGCTCAGACCGCTTAGTTCTTGTTAGCAGTCTGGCCACCGCATTTTGCACTAGCTGTAGCTTCCGAATCGTCTTCAAAGGTAGCCCTACGTAAAGCGCATTGCAGTAGTCCAGACGCGAGGTTACCATAGCATGTACCACTGATGTGAGGTCCTCCTTACTCAGATAGGGACATAGCTGGGCTACCAACCGAAGTTGGTAGAACGCATTCCGGGCCACCGAGGCTACATGAGCCTCAAGTGTGAGGGAAGAGTCTAAGATGACTCCCAGACTACGCACCTGTTCCTTTAGGGGGAGTGTAACCCCATCCAGGACAGGGTATATATCCACCATCCGATCAGAGAAACCATCCACCAACAGCATCTCAGTCTTGTCAGGATTGAGTCTCAGTTTGTTAGTTCTCATCCAGTCCATTGTTGCAGCCAGGCAACGGTTCAGCACGTCGACTGCCTCACCTGAAGAAGATGTAAAGGAGAAGTAGAGCTGCGTGTCATCAGCATACTGATGACAACGCACTCCAAAACTCCTGATGACCGCCCCTAGCGGCTTCATATAAATGTTAAAAAGCATGGGAGACAGAACCGAACCCTGCGGAACCCCACATTGGAGAACCCACGGTGTCGAGCAATGTTCCCCAAGCACTATCTTCTGGAGACGACCCAGTAAGTAGGAGCGGAACCACTGCCAAGCAGTGCCTCCAACTCCCAACTCCGCAAGCCTCTCCAGAAGGATACCATGGTCGATGGTATCAAAAGCCGCTGAGAGGTCAAGGAGAATCAACAGAGTTATACTCCCTCTGTCTCTTTCCCGACATAGGTCATCAAACAGGGCGACCAAGGCAGTCTCAGTGCCAAAACCAGGGCTGAACCCCGATTGAAATGGATTTAGATAATCGGTTTCATCCAATAGCACCTGGAGCTGGTCAGCAACCACACGTTCCAGGATCTTGCCCAGGAACGGAACATTGGCTACTGGTCTGTAGCTGCTGAAATCCTCTGGGTCCAAGGAAGGTTTTTTCAGGAGTGGTCTCACTGCCGCCTCTTTCAGACAGCCAGGGACCACTCCCTCTCGTAAAGAGGCATTAATCACTTCCTTGGCCCAGCCAACTGTTCCTTCCTTGCTAGTTTTAATTAGCCAAGAGGGGCAAGGATCCAGTACTGAAGTGGTCGCACGAACCTGTCCAAGCACCTTGTCCACGTCCTCGAACTGAACCAACTGAAACTTAACCAACAAAACATGACAAGACTGTGCTCCGGACACCTCAGTAGGATTAACTGCTATTAAATAGGAGTCTAAGTCCCTGCCTAAGCAGCTAATGCGGGCCTTCCAATCTATGGGCTTTTTTCTCACTGAAAGAAAGAAAGGAACAGGAAAGAGGGAAAAGGAAAGGGGAACAAAGAGAAATAAAATGGAGGATAATAGAGTTGGAAGGTTCCTGGGAGGTCATCTAGGCTGGTCCAATCACCTGCTCAATGCAGGATGCAACTCCAGCATCCATGACATATGGTCCATCCAGTCTCTGCCTAAATACCTCGAGGAAAGGAGTGCCATGACCTCCCAAGGCAATCTCTTCCGTTGTTGAACTGCTATTATCATTTCGAAGTTTCTCCTTGCGTTTACCTATTCTTGGCCAGCAGCTCTGAAAGAAGATCCAAAACCTCTTCCAGTTCCCATGGGTGTAATTCATCTGGCCCTGGAGACTTGCAGAAGGAAGGAAGGAAGGATGGGAGAGAAAGTTGATTGTTTGCTTTTAAAGGGGAACCTACCAAATTTGCACTGTCCAAAACAATATGGAAACTGAAACATAGCCATCCTTCAAACTTTGCATTTCTCCAAAATTTGCAGTGTAGTTCCCTGGCCAAGTAATGTGTGCAAAAATGCACATGTATTTTATGCACAGGTAAAGTGTGCATAAAATGCATATCGTGGAGAGAACATTACGCTAGGGGAAAACGGGTTTGCAAAAACGTGTACATTAAGCAACACTGCATACAAAAGTAGGCATATTGGGAAAATTTGTTGATGAACTTTCATGAGGAATTTTTTTTTAAAAAAAAATTACAAATGGAGGTGGAAATGTGGAGAACTGAACTGAAGGTTGAATAAATGAGAAACGGAAAGGCACGGAAATGGTCAGGTTCTCCCATTCCTAAAGAGGAGGAAGACCCTTGCAAAGGTTAGAGGAGTAAGGAAATCCTCTAATGTACCATTAGTGTATGGTTGTGCTGATTGAAGGAAGCCATGCTCATCTTTCTGTTCTGTTCCTTTTCTTTTCATATTATTTCTCCCATCTCTTTCATTTGAAGACACAGCTTTGCTCTTTAGGAAACTCCACATGCACCAACCTTGGTTGCTATTGCACATCTCCCATCCCACCCTGGTTGTGCAAAATATGTGTAGCTGCCTGTTAGAATACACTCTGCAGAGGCTCTTTTAAAGCAGTGCCACACCAGGGTGGGGAACCTTTGGCCTTTCAGATGTTACTGAACTACAACTCCCATCATCCTTTGCCTTTGATGGCAGTTGTAGTTCAGCAACATCAGGAGGGCCAAAGGTTCCCCATGCCTGTTTTAAACGGTGAGGAAGCTGGGGTATACTGCATGAGAACCATGCTGTGGTGGTGAACTCCTGTCCCTCTTCTTCCGAGATCACACTTTCACGGACTCCACTTCATTGCACCATCTCTCAGTGTAGCAAACTCCGAATCCTTCTGTATTGAACATTCGGCTCTGCTATTTCATTTTGATTGATTGATTGATTAAATTCATATCCCACCCTTCCACCCAGAAGGAGCCCAGGGTGGCAAACAAACATCAAAACACTAAAAACATCTACAAAACATGTTAAAAACAAAACATCATCATAAAAACAAATAATCTTAAACTTTCTGTGTGAGACTGCATGCTGTAGCCAATGTTTTGCTTCTGCATCTGTTTTATTTTATGTTGTTGGTTGTGATATATACAACAAAATATTTTTAAATTAAAAACATCTTAAAAACAAAACATCTTTAAAAATATATTTTTTAAAAAAAGCTTTAAAAACATCCCTAAAACATTTCCAACTCAGATGCGAACTGGCATCAGGTCTCTACTGAAATGCTTGTTGGTTCTGTTGTGAAGAAAAAAGTCATCCATCATTGGCCCTCAAGACCAGCAAAGCATTGTGGGGGGATGCACTGTTTGGTCCTGATGAGAATTACCAGCTATCATTCCTCATTTGGGTGTTTAATTGACAGTGGAGCCAATACACAGCAGAGGGCCCATTGTTTTGTTATGGATCATAAACTGTTTCATGACTGAGTCATTGATGGTAATTTGATGGGATCTTCATTTCTCTCTCTCTCTATTTTTTTGCAAGGCATACAAAGTGCAGGATGAGCTCTTCTTTTTAGCATAGAGCAGAGCTCTTGAACACCACAAAGACACCTTCCAATGGAAGGGCAGTTTGGGAGTACAGCCTCATCATTAAACCAGGTTGATACCACTTGAAACAGACATGGCTTCCCCCAAAGAATCTTGGGAACTGTAATGTGCTAAGGGTGCTGAGAGTTGTTGGGAAACCCCTATTCCTCTGACAGAACTTCAATTCCCAGTGTGGTTTAACAAGCAGTCCCTCTTCTCATAAACCCCAATATGAGAACCCAAACACAGCCATTCTTTGAAATTCACACTTCTCTGAATGGTGCAATGCAGTCCTCCAACCAATGTTAACAGAAATACATTTACTAGGTAAATGTGCACATAAAATGAATGTATTAGTGAAAATAACATACAAAAATGCATTATATTGGGAGAAATTGCCTGCCATTAGTCAAAACTAATTGACAAAAATTGGAAAAATGCAAAACAGAGAGAACTGAAATTGATCAATTCTCCCATCCCTACTTATCATCTACTCTGACTGGCAGCAGTAAGGGGATCATTCCTAGCCTAGCCACTGGAGGTCCTTTGAGCTGGAGATGTCAGTGACTGAAGCTGTGATTTTTCTGCATGCAAAGTACAGCCTTGTAACTGAACCACAGCACTAAAAGCATCATACCAATGAAAAATAAAGGTATAATATGCAAGACACTTCTCTTTTTTCCTTAAAACAGCTACTCAATCAGCTGCATTTTGCTCAATGGTGTGCCAAATCTTTGGCACTTCTACAGCTGCATTGGTAATCAACAGGTTGAAGGTGGATTAATATAGTTTTCCAGAGCAACACATTTTGTTCTATGTGCAGCTATACAAGTGGGAAGACATACTATCAGAAACATGAGGCCATCACCAGAGTATATTGAGTTTTTCTGACATCTGCAGGATAACAGGGGGAAAAGATGCATTTCCTCGTGACTGCAGCAACGGTGATTTCAAAGGTAGTGCTCTAAAAATGTTTGTCAAACTATGATTTACAATAAGGTGAAGTTAGACTAAGTCTGTCATCCATCCAACTTTTCTCTGTTGCGTACAAAGAAGCAAAACGGGGTGGCTAACATTTTTTGATCCAAGGGCCACATTGCCTTGTTGTAAATATTCTGGCAGCTGCAGGCCAAAAGTGGGCGTGGCCACTGTCAAAAAGTGGACAGGGCCAAAGCAAAAAAAAAAAAAAATAGGGTGGGGAAACAATTAGGGCTATGCATTGGATTTGGCCAAAGCCGAACCTTGAACTGAATCAGGCTGATTTGGGAGGATCTGGGCTTTGCCCACGTCAGATGGAGGCAGGCCTGGATTGCCCTGGGTCAGATCCAGCCACTCAGAGTGATCCAGGGCTGTCGGGGAGGGGATTGGGAAAGGGACGGAGGAAGGGAAGGGAAGGAAACAATCCTTGATGTCATTAACTCTCCATCTGCATATGGTTATTGGCTGCAGATTGGCAATTCTTGGTCAGTGACGGCAAAAGTCTTTATCACAGTCAGGATATAAGCAGAGCCCTGCTGGGTCAGGCCAATGGCCCATCTAGTTTAACATCCTGTTCACACAGTGGCCAACCAGATGCCCATGAGAAATCCTCAAGCAGGATCCGAGGGCAAGAGCTTTCTTCCCTCCTGCAGTTTCTACCGGCTGGTACTGAGAAACATACTGCCTCCGACTATGGATGCAGAGCACAGCCATCACGGCTGGTAGCCACTGATACATTTAAGGCCATTCAAGTTGGTAGCCCTCACTGCCTCTTGTGGGAATTCCATAGTTTAACTATGCACTGTGTGAAGAAGTACTTTTTTGGTTCCATGAGTGTTATGAGAAAGAGAGAAAAAAACATTTCTATCCATTTTCTCCATGCCATGCACACTTTTATACACTTCTATCCTGTCAACTCTTTGCGCCTTTTCTCTGAACTAAAATGCCTCAAATGCTGCAACCTTTCCTCGTAAGAGAGTCGCTCCAGCCCCTTGATCATTTTGGTTGCCCTTTTCTGAACCTTTCCGAACTCTACAATATCCTTTTTGAGGTGAGGTGACTAGAACTGTACACAATATTCCAAATGTGGCTGCACCTTAGATGTATACAACAGAATTATGTTATCAGCAGTCTTATTTTCAATACCTTTCCTAATAATCCATAGCATGGATTTTGCCTTTTTCAACAGCTGGGTGAAATTTTTCATCAAGCTATCTACTATGATCTGAAGGTCTTGCTCCTGGTCACTCACCACCGGTTCAGACCCCATAAGCATATATATGAAATTCAGATTTTTTGCTCCAATATGCATATGACTTGCATTTGCCATTTTACATTGTTCAGTCATTTTGAAGAGGATGCTTTGGAGCTGTTTGCAATCCATTTTTGCTTTAACAACTCTGAACAATTTAGTATTATCAGCAAACTTGGCTATCTCGCTGCTCACCCAAACTCTAGATTGTTTATGAACAAGTTAAAAGGCACAGGTTCCAATAACAACTTCTGGGAGACTCCACTTTCTACAGCCCTCCATTGCGAGAACTGTCCATTTATTCCTACTCTCTGCTTCCTGTTGCTTAACCAATTCCTGATCTAAAAGAGGACCTCGCCTCTTATTCCATGACTGCTAAAGCTTACTCAGGAGTCGTTCATGAGGTAGCTTGTTGAAAGCTTTTTGAACAACCAGGTATGCTATGTCCACTGGATCACCTCTATCTATATGCTCTCAAAAAACTCTTAATAGGTTCATGATACAGGGCATACCTTTCCAGTAGCCATGCTGGCTCTGCTTTAGCAAGACTTGTTCTTCTACATGCTTGGTTATTTTATCTTTAACAATACCTTCTATCAGATTTCCTGGGACAGATGTTAAGCTAACCAGTCTGTAATTTCCAGGATCCCCCCTGGATCCCTTTTCAAACATCAGCTTTACATTGGCCACTTCCCAGTCCTCGGATATGGAGGTGAATTTGAGGGACAAGTTTCATATTCTTGTTAGAGATCAGCAATCTCTCATTTGAGTTCTTTGAGAACTCTCGGATGGATGCCATCAGTATCTGGCAATGTGTCAGTTTTTATTTTGTCTAATAAGCCTAGAACTTTGTCTCTCATCACCACTATTTGTGTCAGCTCCTCAGACTCCCTTCCTGCAAAAGTTAGTTCAGGAATAGGTATCTGCCCTATATCCTCCACCGTGAAGCCAGATGCAAAGAATTCATTTAGTTTCTCTGCAATCTCCTTATCCTGCTTTATTTATTTATTTAGACTATTTCTATACCACTTAATATATAAAAAGATCTCTAAGAGGTGTACAGAAAAGTAAAACAATGACGAGTATTATAAAAATGCAAAATCAAACCATAATATATACATAATACAAATTATTAATAAATAAATATCAACACAAATTATTTCACTCTTTGGAGGTATGCAGGCCTCCAAAATATACCAGCTGCTTCTCCCATCAGTATGCAACTCCAGACAGTGGGCTGTATTCAACATAGAGCTACATAAGTAATTCTGTCATGGCAAGGATTTCTGCTTGCGCAATGGAATGTTCTCCCCATTTCGTCTTTGCCATGAGAGAGAAGGCCTCTAAGCAGACAGCTGGACAAGGGACAAGCTTGATGAGGGTGTGGCCAAGCACAGCCGGGAAATAGGCCCGTGTCACCTTCTCAAAGACCTATGTAGGTGTTGATGTCGCCCATCTTACTATTGGGCTCCGCGCCTCCTGTGTCCAGTATATTACCCCTATGGAGGATGAGAATCAGGACATGGGTCTTGCAGTTCTGCTGCTGACCCCTTTCTTCACTGTCCTCATGGATCTTGATGCTGCCTTGTGCAGGACAGCGGTGCTTCCTCAAAGAGACTCTGTAGAGTTCCCATTGCTTTTTCCTGAAGCACGCCAGATGAATAAAAGGCGGGGTCTTCACCTGGGCTCTCTTCCAGTTTCCTGATGGTCTCAATCTGCTCCACCAAGTCATTGGAGTTCCACTGTCTCATCCCAAGGAGGATCACACTTTTCCCTTCAGCCACCTTCTCTTGTGCATCAAAGAATTCATTCCATCCCACCAGGTTTTAGTTATGCTCACTATATCAGTGCTGTCCTCTAAGACCAAGCACCCCAGTTCTCCCAGCTGGGTTCAGAGGCTTCTAGCAACAGTGTACAAATCTGTCTCTTTGGCACTTTTGGTTTGGCCTGTGGTACTTTGGACTCTCTGAACTGCTATCCTGTTCCCCTGCATTCACAATGCCTAGTTCTAGGCCTACCCCATTCAAATTTTCATCTTTTAATGTCTTTATCCCAGTGAGGAGATTTGTTCCAAACCAAGCCGGACTCTTGGCCTTCTGGAGTATCTGTGCATGCTGGTTGTGGCTTCCATTAGCGCAAAGAGCAGACATTAGTGTGTCAGCTTGGTAGCTGGAGTCTAGACATGTCTATTGAATCAACACAGTGCAAGGGGAGAGAAATATGCAGGCAGCAACACAGCAATCTCAACCAAGATCCAATGACATTGCAATTATATTTGTTGGGTCCGGTGAAGAGTGAAATGTACAGAGATCAGCAAGCAGAAAAAGACCCCCTGATTGCACCTGAAGTGCCAGGTATTATGCAGCTTTTGCAAGGAGTTAGTTTTCCAGGGGCAGACTAAATCTCTCCAATTGCTTTTTATTTGCTGGATGCTATGACAGAAGCACTTCACTGTGTATAAAATGCTTCTGTCGATGTGTGGCTGATTGGCCATGTGCCCTACTTTACAGGCCTCTATATGGAGAAATCCTCTGTTTAAAAGGCTGCCTTTCCTATTTCTGTTCTATTTCTAGAATAGGGTGGCTGAAGGTCCTTCTTTCTACAGGACAATCCTCTGTTTGAAGGCTTGTCCAGTCTCAAATTGGTTTAAAGATAAAGAATCCTAAGAAGAGACAGCAGCAGGGGCCTTGAGGTTGCTCACCTACAATGAGCATCTGGACAGTAAACTGAGCAGGCACACAGCTAGGGACGGGGGGGGAATGCAAATCAGTTGACATTTAAGGGTAAACCTACCCGTGGCCAACTTTTTGGGGGGCTGCATTTCAGCGATGGTTGTCACCACCCAGCTTGATTGCACCCCCCCACACACACACACATTTGCATGCACACAGGACAAAAACGCACAATGGGAGGAGGGGAAATTCAATTCAGTTGGCATTGAAAGGCAAACTTACCTAATCTGCACTTTCTGAATCAATATCGCAATCCAAAACGCAGCCATCCTTCTCTAAATTTTGCAACAGAGTTCTCCAGCCAAGACTTGCAGACAAAAATGAACATACTGGGGTAAAGTGTGCATACAAATGCATGCATTTGTGAAAATTGCATATAAAATGCATTATATTAGAGGAAATTGCTTTGCAAAAATGTGTATCTTAGGTAAAACTGCATGCAAAAACGTGTATATTAGGAAAAATTTGCACTAAAATGCTGATTAATTTTAATCATAAAGGCCTTTTAAATAAATAAATAAATTGCAAACTGATGTGGGAATGTGGAAAACTGAATTTAAGACTGGAAAAATGAGAAAATGAAATTGAAGGATTTGTCCATCCCTGCACGCAGGCCACCTGGATACAGTCTTCTCCACTGCGGAGATGTATTGTACTTCTGTTTAATTTATAGTAACCCTAAATGTGCATAAATATACACATAAATTAGCATGTGAAAACTTTATGAAAAGTCATGCCACAGTTTGTCCTCTTTTTTTTGATGTTGTATTTCCTTATAAAATGTGTGTGTGTGCTTAATGAAATCCACAAACCCCACACCCTGATTCCCTCTAGCCTGAGCCAGCCTTCCTCTTTCAACAAGCCTTTTAAGTTGAGACCTTATCCCAGTCTGCATCTCTGTTGGAATTGCTTTTTAACATGTTTTTAAATCTTTTTTCTAAAAACCAGTATGTTTTTAACCTTTTTAAAAAATGATGTCTTGGAAGCTTTAAAAAAATGTTTTTAAAGATGTTTTGTTTTTATTTTAAAGTCTGTTTTTATGATGTTTTAAAGTGTTGTTAGTGCTTTTGGTTGCCGCCCTGGGCTCTTGCTGGGAGGAAGGGCAGGATATAAATCAAATAATAAATAAACAAATAAAGCCTCCCCTGTAACCTTTTAAAGCAATTGCTAAGCATGGGGGGGGGGATACAAATGTGATTTGAGAACTAGTGAAAACTTGCTCAGTGTTTTTAATTGTTCCTTCCCTAATAACTTTTTCAAAAAAATATGCTACTCTGTACATGTTCAGAGGTACTGCAACACTGATTCCATTTTTCAAATAGTAGCTAAGCCCCCACCCCATCAACTTTAAACAACCACACCACTTTTATTCCCCATAGGGGAGATTTATTCACTTTATCAAACTGCCTCTTTTTTAATTAAAAAAAGTTAGCACTCCCATAAATCTTGCTTTTTTGGGGGGGGAGGGGGGTTGAAACTGCGTGACTGGCTGCTATGCAACAAAGACCCCTTTATTGCTGGCAGGAAGTGTGCAGGGCTGCTTGCTTGGTTGCCTAGCAACCCCTCCATAAAATTTCCCCCACTCTTTTCCATGCATGTGAACTAGGCATGCAACTGACCATAATGATGCAGACATGGTGTACCCTTAAAATCCTTTCGCAGCTGAAAATAAGCACACTCTGCTTGCGGGGAGGGGACAATTCCTATGTTCAAAGGTATAATCAGAGGCCTCCTCCACTGTTGCTGAATACATACTAGGAATGTGTGTCTGGACCTAAAAGTATGTTTTCAGCCACACTAAAACTGAACATGAGAATATAAAAATAGCCTGCTGGATCAGGCCAGTGGCCCATCTAGTCCAGCATCCTGTTCTCACAGTGGCCAACCAGGTGCCCATAGGAAGGCCAGAGGCAGGACGTGAGCGCAACAGCACTCTCCCCTCCTGTGGTTTCCAGCAATTGGTGTTTGGAAGCATGCTGCCTCTGGCCATGGAGGTAGAGCATAGCCATTGATAGCCGTATCTTCAGTAGATTTATCTAATCCTCTTTTAAAGCCATCCAAGTTGGTGGCCATCGCTGCTTCTTTTGGAAGCAAATTCCATTGTTTAATGATGCGCTGAACCAGAGAAAAGGTGAGGCATGCACTATATGGAAAGTGAACTCAGGAAGAGAGTGTAAGCGGAAGACTCAAGGAGAGGGTTATAGCTCAGGGGGGTAGAGCATCTGACACTTCTAGTCTGTCACATTAACCTTTGGCTCTCAAGAGTTGTTGCACTCCAGCTCCCATCAGCCCCAGTTAGCATGGCCAATGTTCAAGGATGATGGGAGCTGTAGTATCACAACATCTGGAGGGCCACAGATTTTCTGTCCCTGCCTTAATCACTATACCACACTGGATCCCACATCCCAACACCAGTGATGGGAAAGACTTCTGCCCAAGATGCTGGAGAACTGTTGCTGGTCAGAGAAGACAAGACTGGGCTGCATGGACAAATAGCCTGGCCTGTTTTCAGGTGGCTTCCTATGTTCCTAAAATTCCAAAGGAAAGAGGAGACCCACTGAATCACCTAGCCCCATTGGTCTTCATCTGGTGGATCTGGACCTAAAAGTGTTTCATGCTTGTCCATCTGCCGGGGTGATTTGCTGAGCTTGCTGCCTCTCTTGCTTTGGGGCAATGTTTGAAAATGGCATCTGGGCTGCAGTCTTTGCTTTCCAGGACATCACATCTTGCCCCAGCAACATCTGGAGGTGTTCCCTTCCACCAAACCAGGTCTACACTGACTGGCAGTAGCTCTCCAGGGTTTCAGATAGGAGTCTCTCCCAGCCTACCTGGAGATGCTGGGGATTGAACCTGGGACCTTCTGCATGCAAAGCAGATGCTCTACCACTGAGCTACGTCCCTTCCCCACTGGCTGCTGACCCCTCCACTGGTTTATTCACCAGTGTGCTGCTGTAAAGTTTGGTAGCTAGACCCAGCGGGCTACTGTTTTCCCCATTCAGGACGTCTGCTTGGAAAACACTGACACTTTTTCCTAGGTCTTTTTGATAATAGGTAACCAAGTATCCACAAAGGCACAATGAATGCTAATTAATATTAATGTTTCCAAGTACCTAATCCACAATTCATTTTGGGACTTGCTTATTCATCACTCTTTATTCAAGGGGAATATTCATGTTGCCTTGAACAAGGACTTTGCCCCAGTACAACAGGATGAGATGGGATAATCTCGGGACAGCAAATAAAACACAGTTACAGTTAATTAGCATCTATCACTTTGTGTCATGATTAATTATGGATTGGACACCAAATGCAGTAGTAGGCAAGATTTAATCACAGATGATTTTTGTGTTGTCGTAATTATTTTGTGTGCTTGCTCCATTAAACATTTACTGTTTATTTAATAGGAAACAATAAATACAGGAAGCATTACTGTTTATCTGCAGGATTTGTACTGCTTTGTAGAAGTTTTCTCGCACTCTGTGCCCTTACTTCCCTCTGCCTATAATCATTGCTCCTCCAGCGTTGCCACCCTTAGCAACCCAAAGGTCTTTTGAAACAATTATAGAGGTTGAGCATAGGGTAGAGGTACAGGTTAAACACTCCAACAGACAATTCACTCTTCCCACATCAAGTTGCTAAGCAGATAGAGAGGCCAGGAGTGCTAGTGGCTATCTAGCCCTTGGAACTCTCCCCAGGCCCACACCCCTTTCCCAGGCCATACCCCTCAAAGGTCCTGCTGAATCTTTTTGCTTGTCTGGATGGAGGACAGAGAAAGATGTGTGTGTGAGTGTGTGTGTAGAAACCAACCGACTGCACAAAGGTGAAAGTAACATTCATTGCCCTGCCCATTTTTGTCTCTGCCTCTGCCCACCACTGGCATGCGGCACCTGGAAAGTTGCCCAGAAAGGAATGTGGCCCTGAGTCTGATAACGGTTGTCCGCCCCTGGCTTACAGAGTCCAAAATTAAATTCTCTGCGTATATTTCAGTCTCTCTCAAACTGCAACTGGTCCTTTGTTTCCTTCTCAGATGCTGTGGTTTCAACGTCTCCAGTACGGTGGCCACCCACACATAATCAAAACAGAAAAAGCATTACCTTGACCACCACCCCCAAAGAGGGCAAAAAACCCCCAAGGATTTGAATAAAATTCAGAAATATTTGCTATAATTCAGAACAAAAATACATCTTCCCACACTGGGAAAGGCTGTGGCCAGGTGCCCTGTGTACCTGCTCAGTGTGCTATTCCAGTGCTAACCACTGATGGGCAAACTCAAAGCTCTCCCTTTTTATGACTTTTATCTTGGACTTGGACAGAGAGAGAGAGGCAGGAAAGGCATTGATTGTCTTACCCCTTATATACCCAGTCGAACAGTGAACTCTGCAAGTGAGGGACTCCTGCAGATACCATCTTATCAGGAGGTCCATTCCACACAACATAGGAAGTGGACCTTTAACATTGTGGCACCTACCCTTTGGAATTCCCTCCCCTTAAATATTAGACAGGCATCATCATTGTTATCTTTTAAGCACCTACTGAAGACTTTCCTCTTTCAAAAAGCCTTTTAAGTAGAGACCTTATTCCAGTCTGCGTCTATGTTGGAACTGCTTTTCAAAGCTTTTTTTAAAAAGTTGTTTTTAAATATTTTTTTGTTTTAATATATTTTAAAGTCTGTTTTTAAGATTTTTAATGTGTTTTTGGTGTTTTGTTTGCCACCCTGGGCTCCTTCTAGGAGAAAAGGTGGGATATATTTTAAATAAATAAATACATAATAGATAAATAAATGTTGGGCAAAGCATGCAGTTGCAGCTTCTTCTCAAGAATATGAAAGCAGAGGGGAAACGTGTCTGCAGGCTTATGTGCCTTGCAAATTAGCACAAAAAAGTCTATGTATTTTGCAACCGTGTTAATGCAATTTTCAGGTCTCAGTTGCATTTTGGAGTTTGAGGCTTTAAGTTGCTGTAAGACAAGGGCATGAAGTTCAGCTGTGCATTGTCCTTATTTACAGTCTTCTGGAGGGAGGACCCAATTCCTTTTGCCCTGTCAGGGCAGATCAAGGAGAGACTTGTTTTTGTTTTCACAAACATCATCAACAAAAATTCTGTCAATGGAATTAGTGGTGAAACTTCAATGAAGTTACTGAGAATTAAATATATTATTATTAATGTATGTACTGCTTATATGCCAGTTTGGCTTCTATAGGCCTCTGTTCCCATTGGAAATGTGTAAGAGGGAGACTGTATGTGCCTGGGTATGTGTTGAGGGTGCAGGGTTGTGGTTTCACTGACCTTTGAATCTGGCCCCATCCACTACTGGAATGCAGCCCCTGACAGCTTTCCACCAGGGTAATTTCTTCTGCGTCCAAAAAAAGGCTCCCTATGCCTCTGTTAGAGGATCTCTTTTGTTTAATGATGTTAGCTTAATCCTGAGAAAATATGGTATATAACACTGTGCAGCCAGGGAAGAGAAAGGATGCAACAGAAGAAACAAATGTAAAGTAGAACTGGGAGACCAATGGCCCACCAGATGTTGGTGGATTCCAGCTTCCATTATCCCTGACCATTGGCTATGCTGGCTGGGGCTGATGGGTTTTGGAACTCCACAAGGTTTGGAAGGCTACAGGTTTTCCATCCCTGTGGTCTATCACAGGCAATGGTTCTAGCTGGTGAACAGGGTTTGTGCAGGGCATAGAGTTCAGGGATCATTAGATCACATGCCACTAACACCAATCCCCGAACCTAAGAAGCAAAGTCAAGTAAAGGTCAGGTTCCAAAAAGGCAAGTAAAACACAGTGCTAGAAAGTCCAGATAAGCAAGGGCAGGCAAAGGGGAGCTCAGTGCGCCAAAGGTAAAGAAACGAGGTGAGCAGCACCCTGGATAGCTCCAAGTGGGGCCTTGGCTGGAAGGTAGACAAGGCAGGCTCAACCCAGCAGCAAACTGAACCTGAGCCTTAAACAAGCTTGCAGCTTCCTTCAAGCAGCTAGCTTACCCTGATAAGTGGAGTCTCTACCTTTAACCAGAGCTTGGAAAAGTTACTTTTTTGAACTACAACTCCCATCAGCCCCAGCCAGCATGCCCACTTTTAGAGAAAAGGCGGGTCAGAGGAGACATGATAGAAGTGTATAAAACTATGCATGGCATTGAGAAAGTGGATAGAGAAAAGCTTTTCTCCCTCTCTCATAATACTAGATCTCGTGGACATTCAAAGAAGCTGAATGTCGGAAGATTCAGGACAGACAAAAGGAAGTACTTCTTTACTCAGCGCATAGTTAAACTATGGAATTTGCTCCCACAAGATGCAGCGATGGCCACCAGCTTGGATGGCTTTAAAAGAAGATTAGACGAATTAATGGAGCACAGGGCTATCAATGGCTACTAGCCGTGATGGCTGTGCTCTGCCACCCTAGTCAGAGGCAGTATGTTTCTGAAAACCAGTTGCCGGAAGCCTCAAGAGGGGAGAGTGTTCTTGCACTCGGGTCCTGCTTGCGGGCTTCCCCCAGGCACCTGGTTGGCCACTGTGAGAACAGGATGCTGGACTAGATGGGCCACTGGCCTGATCCAGCAGGCTCTTCTTATGTTCTTAGTTCAAAAAAGTAACTTCCAAGCTCTGCTCTAGCCATATCTTAGTGATAACACTATGCCATCTGAGCTGGAACCCTTTGGGCTCAGAAGATGCTAGCACAACATCTTCAGGCTGGAAAGATATGGGCACCAAGGGCTCCTCAGGTTATAAAGCAGGGACATCAGAGGCTGGTCCACAGGGTACATTCTCCTCTCAGTCTGAGATGCTTTCTTAATCCATGGCCTCTTCCTCTAAGCATGGTGAGTATGAGCACTGGATCATCACAACCTGGTGTAAAGATTGCACTTTTAGCAACTGTGGTAGGATGATGAGATTGACTAAGCTTCTTAAAAAGACTCTTTTGTTTGTTGTGCTATGATCCTCATACGACTCATTACTCTTACTTGCTTTATGTGAAAGGAAAATAAAATACTTGATAAGAAATGTTTGTTTCTGAGCTCTTAGTTTAAATTAAATGCTAGTGCAATATCTTTATCGAACCTATGGGACTTGCTGTATTCTCATACAATAATCACACTCCTAATTTTCCTGAGCACCCTAAGGAGGCATCTGTGACAAAAACCCACATTCCTAAGCATATTGTCTCTCAAAGTACATATACTCAAAGTTGTATTTTCTCTCAGAATTCCCATTTTAATTTTGACACTGTTTTTTAGACAAGAATTGCTTCAGAACATTGAAAAAAGCATGAAATCTGGCAGATGCGCATATCAGGTTAGTACATTTCAGAATTCACAAAGATGGAATCCCACAAGGCTCCTTAGCTCCACCCGCTCCCATTCCTGATGGATCACTGCCCTTCCCTGCTCTAAGGTAAACTTCCTGTGTGCAAAGCACCTCCGGTGTGCATCTCACACTCAGTCCCTCATTTCTGGCAGTCACTTCTTTTGCCGCTAAAATGACAGCTAACTAACCCGAGAGATGCTAAATTTACCTTGCATCTTTTCAAAGTGTTGATAATTAATTAGACGTTGCTGGGTTTACTCTTTTGTGCCTTCTCTCCCCCCAGTATGTGCAAAATGGAATGATTAATTATATGTTGCTTTGCAGTGTTTCAAAAAAAGGGGCAAAGAAAGCTATGGCTTGTTTTTGACAGATTTCTCCTTTTGCCAGTAAAAAAAATGAAGGTGCCTAAATCCTTGGAAAAGGGTCTAGTTTGTTGTAATAGAATCCCCCTTAATGCATCTTGGGATGGGTGGAGAAATAAGGAGTGTTCTTCTGAGCATGCTAGGAATATAGGGAGCTGCTTACATCAGGTCAAACTATTTGTCCCTCTAGCTCAGCATTGTCAACTCTGACTGGCAGCAGCTCTTCACAGTCTCAGGCAGAGACTACCACCTGATGAGTGTAACTGGAGATGTCCGGCATTGAAACTGGGGACTTCTGCATGTAAAGTATGCTCTTGTCTTGCTCTGTGGCGTGGTAAGGCAAAACGCTTCTGGGATGTAAGACAAGGTGAGGATCAGGCTGGACACAAGGCTCAGCCAGTCCTCTGGGAGAACACACAGCTCTGAAGTTGCTCCAGCAAAAGATGCACCAAAACTGAGCAGTAGCACCAGGTGCAGCCTAAGTGTTTCACCCCACCTGTGCTGCAAACATTGCTCTCCTTAAAGGGCCCCAGCCTCTTCTAGTAATCTTCTACTGTGACGGGGGGTAGGTGCATATTTTCTGCAGTAGAGTCCTCTGAGTCAGAGGATAGCAGTGCCACATCATCGGGCACTGCCCCCCCCCGGTTCCTCTAATAGCAACACTTCTGGGGCCACCTTTGCTTGTCCTTCCACTTTCAGGTCCATAGTTCTCACCTCCACCCCACAATGAAGAGTAATCTGACTCCTGGTTCCTGACAGTTCTCTGCCACTGCACTCATGTTCCCTTTCCACACAGCATGCGCCTTGCTCCCTGATCCAGTCCCTGCTTAAAGGGATCTCTGGTAGCAGAGCTGGGAAACATCTCTGCTTGGGGACCTTGGCAAACTGCTGCCTGTCAGAGTGTACAATGTCAAGGTGGATGGACTGATGCCAGACGCAGGACCCGCAGAGCTAGGATGCTTGGAGACCAGTGAAGTGCAATTGCCCTTCTCACATTCTTCACCTAAACTGAGGCCAAGCAATGTTGGTCACCATTATCGGGTACAAAATTCCTTCTGGGTCAGATTGGGTGACTCAGTGTGTTATTTGGTGGATGCTCCCTAGCCAACACTAGGAAGCAGCAAGAACCACTTCCATGAACATGGACATCTATGTGAGCAATTTTTCATTAAGATCAGCACTCCCTGAAGAGGACAGTTCTCCAATGCAAGCCCTGTTGTAATGAAAGCATCCAGGCCCCATTAATTTCAGCAGAGTGCACGGAGGCAAACTTCCTGTTGTGAAGGGCATGGCACAGTTTTAATATCCATTCTGATGAACCATCTAACCCAGGGGTGGGGATCCATTCCTCAGTGGCAGAGCATCTGCTTTGTGTGAAGAAGGTCCCAGGCTCAGTCCCCAGCGTCTCCAGGTAGGGCTGGGAGAGACTCTTGTCTGAAAACCTGGAGAGATGCTGCCAGTCAGTGTAGACAATACTGAACTAGATGGACCAATGACAGCTTCCTATGTTTCATCCTTTTTCAGCTCAAGGACCATGTTTCCTTCTAGGTAATCTTCTGGGGGCCACACACCAGAGGTGGGGGATGGAAACCAGAAGCAAGAATAGGTGGACCAAGACTGGTTCATTTACTCACACAGTCCTCTCTATCCAGGTAAGCAAGAAGCATTAGTAGAGTTCAAGGATGTATTCTAGCCAAGCAAAAACACTCAAGGAGGGTGCAAAGGTGTGGCCAGGGGAGAGCTCTAAAGGCCAGACAGAGAGACATGAAGGGCTCTATTGGCCCCTGGGCCTGAAGGTTTCCCCTCCCTGATCAAAAGGAACGTATTTAGCCACTGTACTATGCTAACTCAAAACTAGTGACGATGGAGCATGGTCTGAGCTCACACGATGCAGACACCTTTCAGAGGTTAAGCAGGTCTGGTCTTGCTCAGTGCCTGGATGGGACACCACATATGCCATCTTGATGGGTTCCCAGCTCCACTCGAAAGCCTATGTATTTCAACAGGTTTCAGGGTCATTTCAGCTGCAATCATAACTTCACTTACTAAAGAGTAAGCTCCATAGAATTCAATAGGACTTGCTTCTGAGTAGACATGGTTAGATTGTAGTAGTAGTAGTAGTAGTAGTAATAATAATAATAATAATAATAATAATAATAATAATAATAATAATAATAATAATATCCCACCCTTCCTCCCAGTAGGAGCCCAGGGCAGCAAGCAAAAGCTCTAAAAACACTTTGAAACATCATAAAAATAAACTTTAAAATATATTAAAACAAAACATCCTTAAAAACATATTAAAATGAAACATCCTTACAAACATCTTTTATTTTTTTTTAAAAAAAAGCTTTAAAACGTATTAAAAAGTAATTCCAACACAGCACAGACTGGGATAAGGTCTCAACTTAAAAGTCTTGTTGAAAGAGGAAAGTCTTCAGTAGGCACCGAAAAGATAACAGAGATGGCTCCTGCCTACTATTTAAGGGGAGGGAATTCCACAGGGTAGGCACCACAACACTAAAGATCTGTTTCCTATGTTGTGCGGAATGGACCTCCTGATAAGATGCTGTCTGAAGGAGGCCCTCATCTGCAGAGTGCAGTGATCCACTGGGTATATAAGGGGTAAGATGGTCTTTCAGGTATCCTGATCCCAAGCTGTATAGGGCTTTGTACACAAAAAACAGAACCTTGAACTTAGCCCGGTAGCTAATAGGTAGCCAGTGCAATTCATTCAGCAGCATGATGACATGCTGGCGATACCCTGCCCCAATGAGCAGTCTCACCGCTGCATTTTGCACCAGCTCTAAATTCCAGACCAACCTCAAGGGCAGCCCCACATAGAGTGCATTGCAGTAATCAAGCCTAGAGGTTACAACAGTGCTCAGGTTATCCCGGTCCAGAAAAGGCCACAGCTGTCTTAGCAGCCAAAGCTGGTAAATGGCACTCCTAGCCACTGAGGCTACCTGGGCCTCTAGTAACAAAGATGGATCCAGGAGCACCCCCAGACTACAGACCTGCTCTTTCAGAGGGAGTATGACCCCATCCAAATCAGGCAACTGACCAATTATCCAAATTCAGGAACCACCAACCCACAGCGTCTCCATCTTGCTAGGATTCAGACTCAGTTTATTGGCCCTCATCCAGGCCACCACCGAGTCCAGGCAGCTGTCCAGGTTTCACAGCCTCTCCCGATTCAGATGTTATGGGGAAATAGAGCTGGGTATCATCAGCGTACTGCTCACACCTCACCCCAGATCTCCTGATGACCACTCTCAAGGCTTCATATAGGTGTTAAACAGCATGGGGGACAAGATGGTGCTCTGCAGCACCCCATAACACAACTGCCAGGGGGCTGGAAAAAAATCACACAATGCTATTCTCTGAAAACAACTCTGGAGATAGGATCGGAACCACTATAAAACAGTGCCTCCGATATCGATCACACCAAGTCAGCCCAGAAGGATACCATGGTCAATAGTATCAAAAGCTGTTGAGAGATCAAGTAAGAATAACAGGGTCATACTCCCCCTGTCCTTGTCCTGATAGAGGTTATCCATCAGGGTGACCAAGGCCGATTCAGTCCCATAACCAGGCCTGAATGCAGACTGGAATGGGTCAAGATAATCTGTTTCATCCAAGAGTACTTGCAATTGTTGTGCCACAACCCTCTTGATCACCTTCCCTAAAAGGGGGGGGTATTTGTGACCAGGCAGTAGTTGTCACAAACCAGTGGGTCCAGGGTGGGCTTTTTCAGGAGCTGTTGGATCTTTCAGGGTGGCTGAAGCCACTCCCTCCAGCACTGACTCATCGATCACACTCTGGATCCACTCAGTCAACCCCCCTAGGAAAGTTTTAATAAGCCAAGAAGGGCAAGCGTCAAGAGGACACTTTGCTGGCCGCATCATCACAAGCACCTTGTCCATGTCATCAAGCCACATCAACTGAAACTGATCCCAAGAAGTTGTACTTCAGTGCAGCAGATGTTGCACTGGGGACTACAATAGATGTGGATGAGGCATCAAGATTGCTATGGAGGCGAGCAACTTTACCCTCAAAGTGCCTTGCATAAAATTTACAGTGGGCCTCTGAAGGATTGTGCTGTTAGTTTCTTGATTGGAGGGGGTGATAATCCATCTAAGTAATACTCAGAGTAGACCCACTGAACTCATAGTAGCCTTTCCAGTTTGACACCATAGGTGAGCCTGCAGAAGGGCATGGCAATGAAATGTGGGGGTTTTGCACATGTTCATTGTCTTCTGTCTGCCTGCAAGGTGCCTGACGACATACACAACCTCCTGCTTGTGCAAAAATAAAAATTAGTATTTCTCTCTTTCCAGACGGGAGATGCATCTCTCTGGTATCAGCACCTCCTGAGACTGACGAGTGAAATGCAATACTTGTGAGTGCTTGATTGGAAGGTTGAGCATTGAAATATAATCAGCCCACCAACCCTTTCCATCTCCCCCAAATCGTTTTTACCTTGTGTTTAAGCACATGTGACATCCCTGCAGTATGTGCACTTTGAGAATCCAGAAAAGTCAAACAGGCATGCTGTAATAACAGGATTGGGATTGCAGAGTAAAGAGCATTATCTGAGTTTAAACCAGTTAACCTTATGAATCTTGCTCGCAAAGGCAAACTTCAACAATTTTATATATGAGCCCAGATTTCCCCAAAGCAGATCTCCTGCTGCTTGCAAGTAGAAATGTCAAATTTAATAGCTAAGAAATGTGTGTTCCTTTTCTCTTAAACCCCAAGAGATATTTAACAGCATCTTTCTTTTTAAAAACAGGTATGCTTTCTTGTTGTACTCAGTTGTATCTATTGGATGTGGGATGTTATCGTCCCCACTTTTGCATGGGGGCGTGTTTGCCTCCATCCCACCCTTTACTAAGAGAACCCGAGACTTGTTTCCAAAAGGCAGGGTGGGGAAATCCCACGTAGGCCGAGTGGCCTATCCAGAGGAGGGTTGAGTGGGCTTAAAAGACAGCTCCTCCTACAAACTTGCTTCTTTTGCCTTGTGGTGCCCTCCCTCCCTCCCTCGTCAGCATAGGCATTACTAGTCGCCATGTGGGGCTGAGTAGGAATTGTTTTGGAGGGGGATTCTGATTTCAGACTCCCTTTCATTTTGCCTCCTCCACACAGCTTGGGTAATTCAATTGGCTTGTGGAAGGGTGTGGTTAGCTTGTTTTGGCTGGCATGGAATTCGGGCAGATGAGGAAGGCGGGAGTAAGTGGCTGGATACTGAGGCATTCTTGGGTTAAGGGCACCCTCTAGGGAACTGCCAGCGCTTCAGGCCTGGTGGGGATCTGGAGAGTGTCCTCGTGAGCCTGATTTGTGCATCAGGGTGAACGCCAGTACGGCGGCGCCAGGTTGACAGGTTGGATGCACACCCCGGGTTCTACTAGCAAGGAGGGAGACGTTCATCTCCAACCTTTGCTGGGGAGCCACAGCCAGCGGCTAACTGACATGCCCAGGGGACTGGAGGGAAATCTCCCTACCAGATGGCTTTTAGCCTCACCTGTCCAAATAATGTCTGATTTGGTTGATTTAGTATAATTGGCTGAAAGTTCTAAAAAGTTGTTATATTCTTAATAAATATAACATTATTCGAAGTTTGGTGTCACGAGTCGTCTTCATGGTGCGGTGGCAAAAGGGCACCTCCACCTTGCTGCAATGGATATGTTAATCAGCTCAATTTACAGTGAAATCCTGTGCAGGCGTACTCAGAAGTAGGGATGGGTGAATCTGTCAGTTTTGGTTTCTCGCAGTTTCGCATGTTTCCAATGTTGATTCCGTTACTACTTCTTGCGGGTACAAATTACAGAGTTTAACTATGCGCTGTCACTGCTGTGTGAAGCAGCACTTTCTTGCGTATCTCCTGAATCTTCCACCATTCAGTTTCATTGGATGTCCATGAGTTCTAGTATTATGGCACAGAGAGACAAATGTCTCCCTATCCACTTTCTCCAGACACTGGGGAGCCTCAGGCCTGGGGACTGAATGGGGCCCTCGAGATCTTTCTGTTGGACTCTCAGAACTCTCTCCAGGCCCCACCCCATCTCCTCAGGCCCCACCCATAAGCAGCCCTGCTCTGCTCCCTTCTCAAATGAATGTGGCCCTCCAGGCCTCTCTATTTGGCCCTCAGGCCTCTGTCCAGGTTACATCCCTCCTCCACAAGGCATAGCCATCAACGGCCCTGCTTCACATCCTCCTCAAGTATTTTTCCCTAACGGGGATGTGTCGTTGAATTCTGATAATGCCTCTTGCTTGCCTGAATGGAGGAGAGAGAAGGGTATGTGGATGTGTACAGAGGGTGCTATACAAAGTTCAAATTTACATTTGTTGCTCTACCCATGTTTGCCTCTGGCCCTGCTCATCACTGGCATGTGGCCTCCAGGAAGGGAGTTCTGCCTCGGGCTGAAGATTGCCCCCACCCCGACCTCTGTGACGTGGCTTTATGATGAGGCAGGCCAGGCATGCTCGACCCTACCACATATGGGTCCCTCAGCAGGCTCCACTCAGAATGATGCTTGAGCCCCGCTCCCCCAGAGCAGGTCCCGGCTGGCAGCACGGCCACCGACTGGCCTCCTTCCCTTGCCATGGCACTTTAACTGTGGCTGGTGGAGTAGATGCTCGGCTCTGATTGGCACAGGGGGATGGAGCATTTTAATTTTCCTAATTTTCCTGTTGGTTTGAATTGGAGGAGTGAGTGTGCATATGAGTGTGTGTTGTGAATGAGTGTGTATGTTTGCATTTATAAATTGTTTGCACATATAAGTGGATAGTTTGTGATTTAAACTATTTCATTTTTACTGCAGTCCTAAAGGAGTGGCTGGTAGTCTCCGGGGTATATGGGGTGGGTCTTGCTTTTATTATTGTCTTAGGTAGGCCTGTCCATTAGGCTGCAGGGATAGGGGCATGTGTAAACCAAGGGGGGATGGAACAGAGAAGGATGGGGGCCAAGTTATATCAAGATTGGACGGCAGGCGCTGGACTGATGCTAAGGGCAAACCACGTCAATCCAGAAGAACAGGGGATAGATGCGTAATACCCATCCCCTGTTCTGGGTCCGCCCCAAACCAGAAGTTAACTGGGGGACGCAGGATTCCTACCGACCTTCGATTGCTGCTATGTAATGCCAGGTCTGTGACACAAAAAACATCTGTCATCCATGATATGATACTGGATGAGTGCGCAGACCTGGTATGTATTACGGAGACCTGGCTGGACGAGGCCTCAGCTCCCACTCTTGAGGCCATGTGTCCGCCAGGTTTCCGCTATGCGCAGCAACCGAGGGTGGGAAGGCGGGGAGGGGGAGTGGCAGTCATCTATCGGGAGTCCTTGATGTTCACTAGACCTCCGCTCCCAAGGACCAAGTTTGTTGATTGCATGTACTGGAGGTTGGGCCCGAAGGGCAGTCTGGGGATCCTGCTTGTGTACCGCCCGCCCCGCTGCACGGCAGACTCCCTGACCGAGGTGCTGGAGGTGGTCTCGGATGTGCGAACGTTGACCCCAGAACTGTTAGTACTGGGGGATTTTAACGTACACGCTGAGACCACTCTAATTGGAGCCCCTCGGGATTTCCTGGAAACCATGGCTTCCTGGGAACTGCACCTTAGTAACACTGAGCCCACCCATGTAGCCGGTCATGCTCTCGACCTTGTATTTGTCCTGGGAGTGGTGGGGAGTGCTCTGAAGTTGGGGGCTATCTCTTTTACCCCCGTGTCATGGTCAGATCACTATCTGGTGAATTTTGACTTCTCGATGCCACACACCCTCCGCGGGGGTAAAGGACCTATTAGAATGGTCCACCCCAGGCGCCTGATGGATCCGGATGGATTCCTGACTGCGCTTGGGGATTTGGAACCTGCTGAAGGTCATCCGGTCGAAACCCTGGTGACGGAGTGGAACGAGGGAATCACCAGGGCATTAGACCGGGTGGCTCCGAAACGTCCTCTCCCCCTGAACAGAACTCAGACAGCACCGTGGTATACACCTCGGTTGTGAAGTCTGAGACAGGAGGTGAGACGACTAGAACGCCGGTGGCGGAAATCCCGCTCTGAAGATGCTCGAACACAGGTTAGAGCAGCAATAGCTGCCTACCAGGTGGCAATAAAGGCAACAAAGAAAGATTTCTTTGCTGCCTCTATTGCATCCGCAGAGTGCTGTCCCAGGAAGCTGTTCCAAGTGGTCAGAAGCCTGGTCGGTCCAGTCGCTCAGGAACCCTTGGAGCATTCAAAGGCTTCCTGTGACAAATTGGCAAGGCACTTTGCCGATAAAGTCGAACACCTGAAGAACTTGATTCCGTACGCTGTGGATGCAGTAGAGGATCCAGAGTTAACCAGTTGCAATCCGGTT
The DNA here is from genome assembly GCF_030035675.1 of Rhineura floridana. Classification (NCBI taxonomy): domain Eukaryota; kingdom Metazoa; phylum Chordata; class Lepidosauria; order Squamata; family Rhineuridae; genus Rhineura; species Rhineura floridana. The sequence continues at coordinate 14,535,041 of NC_084498.1, read as the reverse complement.
CAGTGGGATCGGTTCCGGCCTCTTCCTTCTGAGGATGTGGACAAGGTACTTTCAACAGTGAAGCCTACCACCTGTCTGACTGATCCTTGCCCATCATGGTTCCTTATGAACTGCAAGGAGAAATTGGGCGAAGGGATCAGGGCGGTGGTAAATGCATCCTTGAAGGAGGGTGTAATGCCACCGGCCCTCAAGGAGGCAATTATAAAACCCATTCTAAAAAAGTCCTCCTTGGATCCCCAAGTTTTGAACAACTTTCGCCCCATTTCGAATTTGCCATTTTTGGGCAAGATCATTGAGCGAGTGGTGGCTAACCAGTTGTCAGCACACTTGGATGAAACGGATTATTTAGATCCATACCAATCGGGTTTCAGGACTGGACATGGTACTGAAACAGCCTTGGTCGCTCTGGTAGATGATATGAGGAGGGCATTAGACAGGGGAGAATTCACCTTTCTTGTCCTCCTGGATCTCTCAGCGGCTTTTGATACCGTCGACCACGGTATCCTGTTAGATCGCCTGGGGGGATTAGGAATAGGAGGCACTGTTTTACAGTGGTTCCGTTCCTTTCTCTCTGACAGGCATCAACAGGTAGCATTGGGAGATGAGGTTTCAGACCTTTGGCCACTCACTTGTGGAGTACCACAGGGTTCTATCCTCTCTCCCATCCTATTTAACATCTATGTAAAACCGCTGGGAGCTATCATCAGGGGTTTTGGGCTGCGGTGTCACCAATATGCTGATGACACGCAGCTCTATCTCTCTTTTAAATCTTCACCGGAGTTGGCTGTAGAGACCTTGTCCAAGTGCCTGGAATCCGTGAGTGGGTGGATGGGAAGAAACAGGCTGAAGCTCAATCCTGATAAGACCGAGGTGCTACTTGTGGGTGACAGGGGAAGGTTGGGTGTTGCTGACCTGAATCTTAATGGGGTAAAATTGCCCCTGAAGGATCAGGTCCGCAGCCTCGGGGTTGTTCTTGATTCCAAGCTGTCCATGGAGGCTCAGATTTCGGCAGTGAGCCAGGCAGCTTGGTATCAACTACACCTCATACGGAGGTTGCAACCCTACCTTCCTATTCATCAGCTCCCACTGGTGGTACATGCCCTGGTCACCTCTCGATTAGACTACTGCAATGCGCTCTACGTGGGGTTACCCTTGAAAACGGTCCGGAAACTACAACTGGTGCAGAATGCGGCGGCACGCCTGCTTACAAACAGCCGCCGCCGTGATCACATCACGCCGGTGTTATTTCATCTACATTGGCTTCCAGTTGTTTTCTGGGCCCAATTCAAGGTGTTGGTCTTAACCTTTAAATCCCTATACGGTCTCAGCCCAGTTTACCTGAAGGAGCACCTCCAGTACCACCAACAAAGCCGCCCGACCAGATCAGCCACACAGGGCCTTCTCTCAGTCCCACCAACGAAAACAGCTAGGTTGGTGGGGACTAGAGAGAGGGCATTCTCAGTGGCGGCCCCCACTCTCTGGAACTCCCTCCCGTTCGATCTTCGCCATGCCCCTTCCCTAGATACATTTCGCCGAGCCTTAAAAACATGGCTCTTTGGACAGGCCTTTGGGGTCCCCGGGGTGGGCTAATTTCTTTATATTGTTTTAAAATTGTCTATTGATGGCCCTGTACTGCCGCTTTTTAAAATGGTTATTGTTGACTGCGTTGTATTTTATTATGTATTGTATTATTATGTATTGTTGAATTTAATGTTGTACGTCGCCTAGAGTGGTTTCGGCCAGATAGGCGACACAAAAATTAAATTTATTATTATTATTATTTATAACAACGCAGCGCTGAGTTCATTGTGTTCTGGGAAAATAAAGTTGGTGGGTGCTGGGCTCCCATAGAAAGCGCACAGACACAAGGTCAGTGGAATAAAGGAATGTAAAAACCTGCCATACACCAAGTCAGACCCTTGGTCCATCTGGCTCAGTATTATTTGCACTGACCAGCAGCAGCTCTCCAGGATTTCAAACTGAGCAGGAGGAGCAATTGGAATCAGAGACTGGCAGCACTCCTTTTTCAAACAATGTTACCCCCCCCAAACTCAACAGCTAGGGCTATGCACCATATTTGGCAGAGGCTGAAGGCCCAAGCCAAATTGGTGTTCCTCTGAAGTTATTTGCAGTAATATAAAGTAGGTTGCATCAGGGCCTTCCTCGTACAGAGCAGAGAGTGCATTCCTGGAGCTTTCCTTAGAAATACAGGGCAACTCCAGAGCTCACGTACGGTGTTGGCTGGCTGGCTCTTGGCTGTTGGCATACACATACACCATAAAGGAAACCTGGGAGGAAGGTTGACAGTGGGGCGGGAGGGTAGTAGGGGACACTGCCTTTTATTGCACAGAGAAAAACCACGAGAGGGGGCTTTGCTTTCCATTCATAGTGCTTGCGGGGCGGCATGTTGATGTAAGAAAAACACATTCATTTCTCTGCTTGGCTCTGTGTAAATTCTGTCTGAGCAGAAAGCTTTGGAATTTATCTGAGCTGTCCCTTAAGGTTATTAGTTAACTGCCTAGCTGTTAGTTAACTAGGCAGTGTCACGTTCCCATCCCCTCCCACAGCATTTTGGCCCTATTTCTCTTAGGTATTACTCTCTCTCTCTCTCTCTCTCTCTCTCTCTCTCTCTCTCTCTCTCTCTCTCTCTCTCTCTCTCTCTCTCGTGTGTGCGTGTGTGTGTTAGTGCAGCTTTTGTGAAGGTGATTTTTCCAGTGATGGAATGAACCCCACATCTTGTGATTGTGGGGCTGTCTGGCCTCCCAAAACCAACTACCAAATACCTTGACCAACTCCTGGAAGCTGTCTCTTGGATTTCTCAGAAGGATGTGATGCATTTCTGGCAGAGGCACAGCTAGTCAGCACCCGCTCAGTGCTGCTGGCAACCTACCTGCAATCTATGGGATGGGGTGGGTTGAGTCTCAGAGTACCTCCCTCTCATTCTAATCCTTTCCTAATCTACCTTTTCCTGAATGCCTGTTGTTGGGTTTTATCAGTATTCCCCACGGAACACTTTCTAATAGCAGTGCTTGGGGTGGGGGAGTCTTAAAATACAGAACTCTTGTAAATTCTGTTAGGAAGTGTTTGGTAGGGTCGGGTGGCATTTGTTCTCTATACTTTCCCAATCAATTCACGTCCCAACCGATTTTTTTTAATGTGTTCAGTTTATTTTAATAATTTTATTCTCTTCCTATTGCTCAGAATTATTATTATTATTATTATTACTTCAGTTGCTAACCACCGACCATAAGAAGCTGTCAGCTTGTGTGGTATAGCATGGGGGGGCAGGATACACAATTTTATTATTTCCCAGCCAGGTAAACCTTGTGGGCATTTCTTAGCATGAGAATTGACATGACTCAGTATTCACAATCTTTTTAAAAAATCTTTTTTGAAAAGCAGGCAGGGTTAATCCCCTCTACAGAGGTTACCACGTCCCCAGATTTCATGTTCCTGTGTGAAAAAAGTCCATTTTAATTTTAAAACATTTTACAATTTAATGGTGTCTAACATGAAAACTCCCACCTGATATTTTTCAGGGTTAATCCCCTCTATAGGGGCTACCATTTCCCCAAATTCCATGCCCCTTTGCCAAAACCCCCCAAGAAAGTTATGGCCATTTTTGTTTTGCAATGCAAGTTAGTGGAATTTCTGGAGACTTGTAATATCTGGATCCGGATTTGGATCCCGATTGAGTTGAATTGGGTCCAAATCTGTCCGAACCAGACCAGACTTATCTGTATTTACAAATCAGAGCCACAAATTGGATCGGGGGTCTGTCCACAGCCCTATCAGCAGCAGTGGCTTTCCAACCACCCAGCAGCTGCTGCTTGCCAGCCAGCAAGACCTCAGTCTCTGTCCAATCAAACTGCAGAGTCTGTTTCTTCAGCCACCATTGAGAGGGCCTGGTGAGTGATAACAAATTTGATTGGTTTGGATTAGCCACTAGCCGTCAAAGGCCATTTAATAATGTTTCCCATCAAGCACTAGGGCCATTTTGATAACCAAAGAGCCAGCTTACAAACAATACTTTTGTCATTGTAATGGTGATCAGAACAATGTGTCAAGAAATCATGTGTGTAAAGTGCCCCCATAAGGGAGCTTTTCAAAACATTCCATTCCCCTTCATTCTCTTTTTAGGTCATCTCATTATACACTGGCTCTAATGTGCTACTTTGGTCTTCTGCCTTTGGTTGGGGGCTCACAAGCAAGAGATTAATGAGGATTACACCGTTCCCATTTTCTTCTCCGTGTGCATTTGCAATGGTAATCAGTGAGACTTCAGAAGGGTTTGCGCAGCGCATTTGATGTAAAGAGCAGGGAAGCAGATCCCCCTATAAGTCAACTGGTGCCTTCTCATTTCTGTTCACAGAGATTAAGGCCATCAAAACAAACATATAATTTTGGAGAGTCTATCTAAGTGGATGAATTGCTTCCAGGAATGTTCTTTCGCTAATTAGACCAGTGTGTGTAATCTTGTCGCAGTGGATAGAAGGAGCTGCCTTATTCGGCATCAGAACAATGGGGATTTAGCTCACCACTGTCTAATCAGACTTAGGTAATAGTGATGAGCAAATTCCCCCTAGTTAAGTGTAAAAAAACCCAAAGCTGTTCCCCAAACTTGGGAGATGGCTCTGCTTATTTCCAAACTCACCCAAAGATTTCTCTTTGATAGTGCGCTGCATCAGCGCTTCCAGGGTGCTTCACACAAACAAGATAGAAATAAAATAAGATAAACTTAAAATAAACACAGACTTTTTTTTTTTAATTTACAAAATTCATTAAAAGGCCTGGAAAAATAAAAATGTCTCTTTCTGGAACCGAAAAGATAAAAATGTTGGTGCCAGGCAGGCCTCTCTGTACAGGGAATTCCATACATGGTGTGTCACTGCAGAGAAACGCTCTCTTTCTCTGGCCAAATCTGCACCTAACAGTTGTTAGGAGACGCCCTCACAGAGCTACAATACCCATGCTTCCTCAGGAAGAGGGACTTTGTGTTAATTTACTCTGGGGACTGTAACTCTGTGAGGGGAATAGGAGTCTCCTAACAACTCTCAGCACCCTTTACAAACTACAGTTCCCAGAATTCTTTGGGAGACCCATGATTGTTATCGCTGGATAATACTACTTTAAATGTATGGTGCAGATGCCCCCCTCTCTCTCCCTGGCCAACATTAGCCTTAACTCAGCTGCTGCTGCTGGACCTGCAGGAGACCTCTGAAGATGACTTCAGTGTTATTGTAACATGTATTTGTATTCTGTTGTATTTAATGGAGCATTTTTAAAATATAGTCAAGGCCAATGGCTAGTACAATAAAAAATATTCATTCATTCATTCAAGTTACAGGTATGTATGTTCTGCCGGTGAAATGGTTGGTGCCAGCAGTTGATTTTTACTGTATTTTTAATGGTTTTTACTATACTGGTTTTTTTTTTAAAAAAAACCCAACAACTTGTAAACCGCTTGGATGTTTTCAAATGAAATAGCAGTATACAATTTTTTAAAAATGAATTAAAAATAAATAAATGATGTTATGCAAAGGAAAAATAAAACAGCCGATATCATAATGCCGTTGTATAAATCTATGGTGCGGCCGCATTTGGAATACTGTGTACAGTTCTGGTCGCCTCATCTCAAAAAGGATATTCTAGAGTTGGAAAAGGTTCAGAAGAGGGCAACCAGAATGATCAAGGGGATGGAGCGACTCCCTTACGAGGAAAGGTTGCAGCATTTGGGGCTTTTTAGTTTAGAGAAAAGGCGGGTCAGAGGAGACATGATAGAAGTGTATAAAATTATGCATGGCATTGAGAAGGTGGATAGAGAAAAGTTCTTCTCCCTCTCTCATAATACTAGAACTCGTGGACATTCAAAGAAGCTGAATGTTGGAAGATTCAGGACAGACAAAAGGAAGTACTTCTTTACTCAGCGCATAGTTAAACTATGGAATTTGCTCCCACAAGATGCAGTAATGGCCACCAGCTTGGACGGCTTTAAAAGAAGATTAGACAAATTCATGGAGGACAGGGCTATCAATGGCTACTAGCCATGATGGCTGTGCTCTGCCACCCTAGTCAGAGGCAGCATGCTTCTGAAAACCAGTTGCCGGAAGCCTCAGGAGGGGAGAGTGTTCTTGCACTCGGGTCCTGCTTGCGGGCTTCCCCCAGGCACCTGGTTGGCCACTGTGAGAACAGGATGCTGGACTAGATGGGCCACTGGCCTGATCCAGCAGGCTCTTCTTATGTTCTTATGTTCTAATGTATAAGCAGGTTGTTGGTAACTTTGTTGCACAGTTATTTGTGCAATCTGTTGTGTGATGAGTTTCTGCTAGCACAAGTGGTGCATTGGATTCCTTTGTTGTGCAACGTTAAAACTCATCTGTCTGCTAATACAAGAGAATGTTTGATACAGCCCAGTGAAATGAAAAAAACAAAGAAAACGAAAGCCACTGTGCATGTGTTTGGTGTCTCATCTCGTTTAGATGTTAATGTCCCAGTATTGTGCTTGGACAGGAAATACTAGTCTGTGCAGGGAGCATGGGGCAAGGCATGCTGGCCCTGTCCCCAATGTGCCCATGCATGCTGCTTCCACCCTCTTTGTTCCCAGCCTTCCCATGGTGAGGGGGAGAGGTTTGAGGGTGGGGGCTATCTACTCGTGTTTGCTTGAACATGATCAGAAACGTCAGTGCACTCAGGAATCCTGATAAAGCAGGGTTCCTGATTACGCAAAGGCTTCTCTTGATATTAGGAGCCCCCTTCACATCTGCTTCGCTCAACTATGGATGGGCAAATCTATCCATTTTGGTTTCTCATTTTTTGAAAACTTAAGCCCAGTTCTCCACATTCCCACATCAGTTTTAGATTTTCCTTCTTTCTTTCGAAAAACAGATTTCTTGAAAATTCATTGGCGTATTAGTGCAAATTTGTCTTAATCTACATATTTTTGCAAGTTTTCCCTAATGTAATGCATTTTGTATGCCATCTTCTTTGATATATTCATTAATATGCACACTTTCGCCTAACGTACGCATCTGGCGAAACATTACTTTGCTGGAGAATTAAGCTGCAAACTTCAGAGAAGGGTGACTTGAAGGATGGCTGTGTTTCGATTCACATATTTTTTTGGAAAATGTGAATTAGGAAGGATCACCTTTAAATGCAAACTGAATCTAATTTCTTTCCTGTCCCTCTGCTCGACATAGGAAGGTAGGAGCCTGAACCAGCAAGAATGGGGGAACTGGGCAGCGGGAGGTCTGTCTCGTGGCTCCTGCACAGGTTGGTATTTCCTGTTGCAAAAAAAATGCTAAACAGGTCTCTTTGTATGTACCAGATCTCTTTGTTATTATTTTCAAAACATATTTTCACACAAACCCATTCCAGCAAGTTTTTTTCCTTCCTGCCTAGATGGCAAATGTCTGTTGTCTCCAGCAGACCCCTGTTGCCAGGTTGCAAGCTAAATGATTTAGACCTTTTCGAAAGCAAAACAAAGCTCTTAACCTGAAGACGCATGCCTTTGACCCACAACTGTCTTGGGATTCAGCATCTTTGTAGATTTGATTGTACTCAAGGATTGAAAGAAGCCCAGTGATGGAGTAACAACAGGAAGATGTGATGGGTCAAATCTAGGTTGTATAAGCTTCTGAAACTCTTAGTGCTTTCCCTGGTCTTGGTCTTTGTCTCTGTCTCTGCTCTCTCTCTCTCTCTCTCTCTCCCTTTTTAAAAGTTTCAGAGAACTGTAGCGATGGAAAGATCTGTCCATTTTGGTTCTCTCAGTTTCTCATTTTTCCAATCTTAAATTCAGTTCTCCAAATTTCTGCAGAAATCAGCAGGGTTGTTGTTTTTTACATCCTTGTGAAAATCGTTCAGCATTTTAGTGTGAATTTGACTGGTGTCCAAATTTTTGCAAGCAATTTCTCCTACTGCAATGAAGTTTTATTTTTTATTTTCACGAATATATTCATTTTTATGCACACTTCCCTTAAATATGTGCATTTTTGTAAACATTGTTCAGTTGGACAACTGCATAATAAAATTTGGATTTTGAGGGATGGCTGTGTTTTGGTTCTCATATTGTTTCTGAAAGTGTGAATTTGACAGATTTGCATTTAAATGCAAACTGGATCAACTTTCTCCTCTATTCCTTGCTGCCATGGGCTCTTTTGGAACTGACAAGTGAGCAGAAAGCTGCCTAACAGAGCAATCCAACTGATGGGCAGCCTGCGAAGGGGGAACCAGTAGAGAAGGAGCCAAAAGCTCTATGGGATCCTCCTCGTGTTTGACAGCCACTGCCCAGGCTGAACACCGGTTCCATTGGGAGCTGTGCACATGAGCCAGCCAGAAAGCATCGGCCCTGGCCAACATGCCTCCTGGGGAATAAGAGCTCCTTGTAGGCCACAATGGATTTTTTTTAAAAAAAATTACTTGGCTGGTGGAGTGCAAAGGGGGATTGGGACCCAGGAGAGGGGTCTGAAGGTGAGAAAGATCTCGCATAAGTCCCCCCCACAGCTCTGCCTCACCACGCCTCTGGAATGCCTCATTTTGGGGTCTTCTGTTGGCTTCTGCCAGGTCTCCATCCACCAGGCTGGCTGTTCCTGGTGGACCCTCCTGGCATAGCCATGTCTCTGCTGCAGTGGAGGGCTGCTGCCTGTGGAGGCTGTCAGAGGGTGGCTCTGATGGGAGCCTCCCAGCATCACCAGAGATCCACAGTATCTAACTCACCCCAGTCTGGCGGAAAGGTGAATTGGATTGCACCCTAACTATGGGATTTGTTTGTCAAAGCAAAGGTTCCCCTTGCTTACTGCTCAGTAAGAAAGGTAACATTCAGCAAATTGAATAATTTTATTTATTTTTCAACACCGATATCTCGCCAATATTTCTTCTATCATGAACGCAAGGTGACATAATTTGTTTATTTTATTTACTTGTTTAAAATAAATATATATACCACTAAAATGATTGTGCCAACTTTTAAGCACTTTACTTGGGAGAATCTAAAATGGTCATGAAAAATAGCAACACAAGTAAACTTTCAAAAGCAAGTTGTCATAACATTTTTGTCAAATGATAAATAACGTTGGCACTTTTAAAACAATTAGATGCAATGAAATTACATGCTTGGGGAGGGTCACTGAAACAAAATTTTTTTTAGTGGGCACCAAAAACAATACAAGACAGTCCAGAGGCTATAGCCAGTGTGGAATGCGGCTGCTAGGCTGGTAAGTGGAGCAGCCAGATGGGACCATGTGCCACTGCTCCTGAAAGAGCTGCACTGGCTGCCAGTGAGCTACCGGGCCCAATTCCAGGTGTTAGTATTGGCATATAAAGCCCTAAGTGGCTTGGGACCCAAAAGAGAACCTTCCCCAATATCATCCATCTCAGACTCCATCATCCACAGGTGAGGCCACCATTGGGGGCATCCCAGTTGGCACCGATCACTGACAGGGCCTTTTCAGCGGCAGTTCCCATTTAGAGAACACCCTCTCTGGTGAGGTGCATATGTCTCCCTCATTATTGACTTCAGCTGGTGGAAACCTCAGAAGGGGAGAGTGCTGTCATGCTCAGGTCCTCCTTGCAAGCTTCCCATAGGCATCTGGATCGCCACTGTGAGACAGGATGCTGGACTAGATGGGCCCCTGACATCCAACAGGGCTTTTCTTATGTTGCTAATACAGATTGTCTTATGGCAGTGCTGAGGTGACCCTTTTGAAAAAATCTTGAGCTTTATGGATCTTCAGACTGTGGAAAGCTAGGACCTGATTGTTTCCCAGGAAACCATTGGGGGGGCATTCTCTGCAGCAATCTAAATATTCATTCAAGTTTATTTGCAAACAAAAGAGAAACTTATTTATTTATTATTTGATTTATATCCCGCCCTTCCTTCCAGCAGGAGGATTTAAGAAACTCAAATCAAGAAATACAACAAGAATTTTTTTTAACATGAGCTAACTGGCACCTGTTTGTTCACATGTGCCACTGAACTGGAGAAAAACCATGTTGCTAACACAGAACATTAAAATTAATATTCACCCATTAAACTGGATAAGATGAAGTTGATTCATTAACATTTCCATCGCAAACTTAGATGCCTTTCATTAGAGACCTAATGGAGTTTGAAAAGAGGATCTAGGTACATATAACATTAATCATGTTGCTTCATCTTTATTGCTCAGCAAAAAGCTTTTTTTTTTTTGGTCTTTTAAAAAAATGGATTCTAAAATGACATTTCATTAACAGCTGCTCAGGGCTGAGATTGTTTTCCTGAATGAGAGCGAGAGTGAGAGTGAGTGAACGAGTGAGTGAGTGTGTGTGTGTGTGTGTGAGAGAGAGAGAGAGATGGAGAGGACATATGGGCCAAGCCAGGAGAAGAGAAAGGCAGTGACCTTCCCCCTCCTCCATCTGGAAGGTCTGCTAACTTACATGACTGAAGTCTATTTTGGTGAATTGTTTCACCCTTTTTTGAGAGATCCCCAAGAATAGCACATTCAAATGCTTGCCTTTGCCTATAGCTACAGTCCTCTTTCACCTGTGGCCGGTCCCTGTGTTCTGATTCTTCATGAAATGAACTACTTTGGTAATGACAGTGAGATCTCTGAGTCCCATCTGCACTATAAATGTAAAACAGTATCACATCACTTCAAACAGTCATGGCTCTCTCCCTCTCCCCAAGAATCCTGGGACCTGTTGTTTGTGAAGGGTATTCTCTCCCCTCACAGAGCGACAATCCCCAGAGTTCTCTGGGAAGAGGGATTGATGGTTAAACCACTCTAAAAACTGTAGCTCTGTGAGGGGAATAAGTCAACTGGTACATGATAGCTAGTGGTGGTCAAAATTAGGCATGGTGTGGAGAAAGTGGATAGAGGCTAGTGTTTCTCCCTCTCTCAGTACTAGAACTCGAGGTCTTCCAAACCACCAGCGTGGTGTCTAGGACCTGGGAAGCCAGGGTTCAAATCCTGATTCAGCCATGAAGCTTGCTGGGGGTCCTTGGGCCAGTCACAGCCTCTCAGCCTAACCTACCTCACTGGGTTGTTGTGAGGATAAAATAGAGAGGGAGGAGAACCATGAGCTCCTTGGAGGAAAGGTGGGATATAAATGTAATAATAAAATTAATTAAATAAATATGTTGGGAGATTTAGAACAGACAAAAGGAAGTACTTCTTCACAAGGTGCGTAGTTAAACTGTAGGATTTGCTCCTGTTCAGAGTAAAGCACTTATAATAAGTAACCTGAACCAGCAGGTGCAATAGACAGAAAGACAACCTATTCTTCTCTTGCTGATAGACTGTTTTTCTCAGGCATTGCTTCCTTCCTCTGTCTAGATTCTTAGTGTTTGTGTGTGTGAATGAGGACTCTATAATAGCCACATGTATGAATGGCTTTATTTCCCAGTAGTAATATACCTTAAGTCTCCTTATTATTTCAACCACCAGTCTTGCCAGATTATTTGTTTCTGTACTCCACTGCTATATATACCACATTCCGATAGCTCCTACAAGGTGGCAGCCAGTTTGGATGGCTTTAGATGGAAATGGACTGCCTTCAAGTTGATCCTGACTTATGGTGACCCTATGAATAGGGATTTCATAGTAAGCAGTATTCAGAGGGGGTTTACCATTGCCTCCCTCTGAGGCCAGTCCTCCCCAGCTGGCGAGGGCCTGCTCAGCTTGCCACAGCTGCACAAGCCAGCCCCTTCCTTGTCCGCAGCTGCCAGCTGGGGGGCAATTAGGCTCCTTGGGACTATGCAGCTTGCCCACGGCTGCACAGATGGCATAGCACGTAATCCCTGAGCCACCCCCTGTGGGGGAGTGATCTTTAGCTGGCCTTTGGCACCCAGGAGACATGAGCAGGGATTTGAACTCACAGACTTTGGACTCCCAGCCAGGCTCTCCTCCCCACTGTGCTAGTCATGGCTATTAATGGCTGTATACCACCTTCACGATCAGATCAGAAGCAGCCTGCTTCTGAATATTAGGGCTGTGCACTGGATCCAGCCAACGCCCAGATCCCAAACCAAATTGGAAGGGATGGATGTGGGTTTTGGATGGACTGGGTTGAGATAGCCCCAGATTGCCCCAGGTCTGGTCAGCCAACCGAAGTGATCCAGGGCAGCCTGGTGGCGGGGGAAGGAGAAGAGAAAGACAGCCTCTGTGGAGGAACACACATGTGCACAGACGAACTGAGCAGGATTGAACCCTCTGCTCACCAGGTGAGCGGAGGGTTCGGTCCTGCTGGCTGCAGGGGTCTGCGCTGCCAGTGCATTCTCCACAGTAGACATGCCGGAAAAGCAGCACCCTCTGATCACCAGCTCACCTCTTATACTTTGCTGTGAGTCAGGGCCAATCAGAACTGACAGGCTCCAGTACTGCTAAATACCAGTTGCTGAGAAACAACATTGGGAGAGGGCTACTGCCCTTATGTCCCGCTTGTGGGTTTCCCAGGGGCCTCTGGTTAGCCACTGTGGGAGACAGGTTGCAAGACTAGGTTTCCAGTCTGATCTAGCATGGCTTTTCTGACTTTCTCCTGTATTTGTACAGCTGAGCCCTGAGATCTTAATAAAGGTCACATTCTTTAAAAGTAGCATGCGGGGGTTGAGGCAATATCCACTCTAAAAATCACAAACGTAAGAACTTTGCTTTGTCTTCCATTGAACTTGCTAGTCATAGTCTTCTCCTAGTCACTGTCGAAACAGAGATGAGTGAAAGAAACCCTTATTAGCTTTAAAAACCCACATGTGCGTGTCACAGAGTCACACCAGAGAAATAATATGAGAAATCTCTTTTAAATCCCAAATTAAATTTTCCCTTCTGAGCAATTGACGTTTGATATTTACTGTTTGAAATGTGAAATTTCATAGCTGCCATTTGTTGAATCTGAGATTTTTACATTTACCATCCTGTGTTTGGAATCCTAGAAATAGAGAGGCAGAAGAGACATGAAGGGGGAGAGTGAGCCCTGTTGGACGTGCAACAGCAGGGATTATTCAGTGTGTAACTTAAGTGTTAATTCTGTTAGTGATAAAATCAACTAGCTAAGGGAGGGATGGGTGGCGGTGTTGCTTAGCAACCAGCCATAGTGGCATGATCTTCACTCTGATAGCACATGCTCTGATTGGCTGTGTAGCTCTGAGGGAGTTTTTCCACTGTATGTTTAGTTGAATGTCTCCCTGCCCTAAAAATAGTATCTGCCCTAAAAAAGACCTCCCTTTCACCTCAATTCATGCACTGTTTTTTGTTTGTTTGTTCCATTTGCTCAGTAAGGTGTTATCAGGACTATTTTCCCTGCACTCCATCGACGTTATTTATGTCACTTTGCTAACAAGCCCAACTTCTGCCCACTCTTTTCAAAGTAGCCTCTCCCAACACTGAATCCCCAGATGTTGCTGGACTCCAGGAGCTGGAGCTGATGGGGGTTGGAGCCCAACAGCATCAGAGGACACCACCACCACACCACGGTTAGGAAAGGCTGCTTTAAAACATCTTGGATGCAAGAAGGCAGTTTTGGATGAAGTACTGTCTTTTGCTTTCATAAAGCTCTCCAATACAGATGAGGGAATCAGAGACTGAGAGAGAGTGCCTTGCCTAGAACCACCGAGTGAACTGATGGCAGAGTTGCCTTTCAAATTGGGGACTTCCTGATCTGCAGCTCTGCCTCTTGGCCATGCCACTGCACCCGTTTCTCTGCAGTTCAATTTGCTGTTTTATGCTGCTGTTTCTGTTCTGTTTTGTTGCTGCTGTTTTGGTCTCAACATGGAACCTGTTCAGCCACGATGAATACTCAGAACATGGAAGTAAGGAGAGTGGGAGCAAGCCTGCATAGTCTGCCCCTGTTGCCATCCCTGGGGTAGCATTCAATGCATTCTACTCAGAACAGACCCACCAACGTTAATAGACATGACTAATTTAGGTTTATTAATTTCAGTAGTCTACTATGAGAAGGACCCCTACTGTTAGTTCCAGGGATTTTTTTTGGGGGGGGGAGAAGAGATTCATCCACTACCCCTTCCCACCCCTTTTGCTGCTGCTCCTACACTTTCCTTTTCCTCCAGCTTCAATCTACCCCACCTCTCAGAGGGAGAGGCGAAATCATGCATAGGGCACTACTCCTTAATTCTTGGTCATCTCACTGCTTCCTTGCTTGGAGAGGTTAGCCAAAGAGGCAGCAACAGCAAAGAGGAGGAGAAATAGGCCCAGGAAGCTCCAAGTCTCAGCAGTGGGGCCCCTACTGAGACTTGGGTGTTTGCTTATTTTCTCCTCCCTCCTAATCCATTTTCTTTTTGTGCCATGCCTTTTTAGATTGTAAGCCTGAGGGCAGGGACATTTTTTGTGATTTGTAAGCTCTTCTGAGAGCCTTTTTTAAAATGAAAAGCAGGAGGAGCTACCCAGTTATGCCAACCCTAATGCAAACTCTGGCCATTCTATTACTCTCCATGGCTTGGAAGATGACTGTCTGCAGTGGGGATTCACCTTCTCCAACATAGAGCTTTGATTTTCTAGGGTTCTACATCATGTAGAGTCTACACAAGTTAGAGCAGGCAACCAGCTGCTGGAGGCAGCCCTCTGAATGATGGTAGATGATGGGGATGGAAACAGAAAAAGCTTATATACTCTCCCACTTTGTGTGTTGATTGAACCAAGAAGACAATGCTTGAATATGTGGTAGTTTTTTATTTGTTTAGAAACCACATTCCAGAAATGTGTAAATCAAAGTCCAGCATTTGGAGAACATCATGTTGGCCACAATAACTGGGAATGGCATCCCAGGATTTCTAACAAGGTCAGTTTCCCACCTACCAGCAGATGCAACCTAGGATATTCTATATGCAATGCACCTTCTCCATCACTGGGCTACAGTCCCAATAAAAAAGGACACACTGCCCTTCTTGTTGCACAACAGGGCTAGAACCAACAACAACTTTCTGATCCACCAACAATGGCTCTGGTGGGCCACCGAGACAGCCTCTACTGGATCTACAGTGGGGTTCCCACATCAAGGGAAGTAGCAAGGCAAGGACTTTTTAAGCTGCCACCTTGGTCTAGATCAGGGATGGAGAACCTCAAGCCTGAGGGGCAAGTGTGGTCCCTCAGGCTTCTCTATGTGGCCCTTGTGGTTCTACCCAGGCCACACATCCCATAGGTCTTGCTTCATATCCTCCTCGAGCATTTTGGCCTGGCTGGAATATGTCCCTGAACTCTGATAATGCCTTTTGCTTGCCTGGATAGAGATAGAGGACAGAGAGATGTGTGTGAATGTGTACAGAAACTAGTATACTGAATGAAGGTAAAATGTACATTTATTGATCCACCCACTTTTGCTTCTGACCCTGCCCACCACTGCCACATGACCCCTGCAAGGTTGCCCAGAAGGGAATGCAGACCTTGGCCAGATAAGGTTCTCCAGTCCTGGTCTAGATGAATGAGCAAAAACTGAAGGCGAGTAGATAGATGTATTGAAGTTTATGGTTCAGCGTCAGCTGCACCACACATGAGTCTTGCCAGAAGAAAGTTGGAGACACTGACATTTAAATAGTTAACCAAGACATAGATCCTGTCTGGAATTAATAAAAGATTGTGGCCCAAGCTCAGTCTACCCTTCTTGAGCCTTCATTCTGCAGTGTGAGGACATAACCAGGATGGGTATTTGATGAGGATTCTTTTCGCGTCCAAGTAAGATGCCACATAGATAAAATTAGGAAAAAAAGTGGCCCTCTAGAGCCCTTCCAAATCCAAATTCTGCATTTTCTAGCTATCCTTGATAAATGGCCACCAATTTTTCACAGAGCCTTATTACTATACGGGATATTTTGTTGCCCAACTTGTTTTTTTTTTTTAATCTTTCAAGAAAGTTCTTTGGCTCCTCTCCATCACTCATTGAGCTGTCCACAGAGATCTAACTAGAGAGACAAAATCTTCATCGTTATTAGCTAAGCATAGCAATAATGAAAAATGTCGACCACAGACTTCCTCTGCCTTTGCCAGGATAAAACACTCTTCAGTGCCTCAGCTGCTCATGAATTTCTGACAGTGTGTTTCCAATGACTCACAAAAGTGAAGTTGAGGTTTTGTCTGTGCTGGCCGGCTCCACAGCTCTTTAGGCTTTTCAAGATCGCACTTCCTGTAGACCATGCACTTATCATCATAATGAAGTCAAGGCCCCTGTGTCCAGACATCAAAGCTTCACAAACCTCTTTCTGAGCTGCTTCCTACTCCTCCTTCTTCTCCTCCTCCCCCTCCTCTCTCTCTCTCTCTCTCTCTCTCTCTCTCTCTCTCACACACACACACACACACACACACACACACACACACACACACAACCAGCACACACAATTTTTTTTTATTTTAAAGACAGATGTGTTCGGACAATGACAATGATGATAATCTAGCTAGAAAAAAGAAGTACATTAAATGAACAAATATATCATATGTATCTGGGTAAGACATACCAATTATGTCAACAGATTTGTCACAATACTCCTAATAATGAATGTGGATTTCCATTTTCTTGACATCTGCTATGCCCACAGAAGATGAAAACACTTTTTTTTCCAAACAAAAAGATTGTTGAAGTTGTCTTTCCTCCCTGACTCTATCATATTAGTCAATTTCACCATTTATGCCACCTGCAATATTTTCAATATTCACGTCTCTATCAGGGCCCTTATTTTGCAAGCACACACACTTGTAAAGTATGAAGAGCTACTCCTACTCCTCCTTATTTATTTGTATGCTCAAGGTAGCTGACAACATGAAACAAATGGCATTATTCACCAAGATATTTATTTATTTATTTATTAAAGTAATATCCTGCCTTCCTCCTAGAAGGAGCCTAGGGCAGCAAACAAAAACACTAAAAACACGTAAAAGCATATTAAAAGAACACATCTTTAAAAACAGGTTAAAACAAAGCATCTTTAAAAACATATTAAAATAAAACATCTTTATATCTCTTTCAAAAAAAGCTTTAAAAACATCTAAAAAATTAATTCTAACATAGACACAGACTGGGATAAGGTCTCTACTTAAAAGGCTTGTTGAAAGAGGAAAGTCATCAGTAGGCATTGAAAATATAACAGAGATGGTGCAAAATATAACATTTAAAACAGTCAATAAGTTACTGAAAACATCTTATTAAAAATTACAATAAAATTAAACAATCCCCTTATGGAGTCTTGTAAATCTAAGAATAAAATACAAAAACATAGTCCCAATAACAGCAAAAATAATGCACCTCCAAAATTAAATCTTGACCATCAGAAAAGGTCCTAAACAACACCCCACCCTGATGGTTTCTATCCTGAGCAGTTTGTTTTTCTGGTTCTCAGCAAGATGGTCTCTGTTGCCTTCAAAAGTAACAGTTTTTGTAGATGGGATCAGTCAGGACTCTGCCTTCCCAAGCCAGGTGAAAATAGGACAGCAAAGCTGAAATAGTGTTTTGCAGGACTCACAGTCAAGAAAATTAGGACTGCAACCTTGAATCAATGAATTAGATTAATTGCTAGAAACCGTTTTAAGAGGGCAATCCTAGGTACACTTACGTGGGAACTCAGCTTCTCAATAAACAAAGAATCACAGAATTTAAGAATTGAGTAGAGCCTTGGACATCATGTAATCCAAACCAATTAATGTATTGAAGATTGCAATAATGCAATCATGTAGTCCAATTAATTCATGTTCTGTAAGGGAGGATGCAACCACAGCATCCATGACAGATGGCCATCCAGCCTCTGCTTAAATATCTCCAGCAAGGAAAAACATACTCACTTCCAGTAGCATAGTGTTGACACTATTTTTAGGGGGGGAGCAAAAAACAAAAACAAAACAGATTGCAAGGAGATCCAAAATGCTTGGACGTAAACATTTCCTTAACACAAGGCAATAGCAATCATAACTTAGGGCTGATCACAACCTTCAAGCTCCATTCTCAGGTTATGAAAGTGGCAAGGCACTTTCCGCATATTTGGAGATGCGCTGGAGAGTTTCCGAGGGCAGTTATATGCGACCCTGCTTTCAATGCCGTTTATGCCTTCAAAAGTTCTAGGGTGGACATACCACTTCATTTCGAATCAGTGCACGTCCTGTAGCTTCCTGCTGAAACCCTGCAGCTGTTCATACCACAAATGTCCTGTGGTTTTGTCCCACTTTTGTTAACATTGCAGCCAAGAGTGCCCCTCCAGAACAGTAATAATGTGGTAACACTGGGGAAACACTGCAGAACACTTAATAAAGCAGAGAGATGTGTGGATAGTCCGGTGTAAATTATTGCATCAATGGCATGCTGCAGAATATATCTGCAAAAAGCACCAGTCTGGAGAGGCCCAGAGTGTCTTAGTGCTATTTTATTTCAAAATAAAAGTTGTTTCTCACTGGCAATAGTGCCTCTAAAGTCACCATAACTTTCTCCACCTTATTTTGTCCACCCCTTTTCACCCTACCTTACCCCATGAATGTGCCCTCCCACAACGCTCTCTGAAGAACCTTTTGCACAACCTACCAGAATTCTCAATTTCAAACCGGTGCTCCCCTATGGAAATGAAAATAATCAAATCAAACCACACTCTTTATATAATAGGTTCTCCAAATAGTGAGTGAACACCCTTCCCACGGTCCTGCCTCCCCACCTGTTGTGTGAGTCCAAACAATTCTATTTTCTAGGCAATATCACCCAGAACATCCAAACCTGCCAGTCAATGGCAGCCTGAAATAGCTACCTTTACAACAACAGCAATTACTGAGCAACAAAGAAGGCCTTTTCTACTCTTTTCCCAATCTGGCACTGGGAAAAAAACAAGCACAATTATTCATGATGTCATAGAATCATAGAGACAGAGGGGGCTTTGTATACCCTCTGACACAACCCCCCCCCAGTGCAGGAAATCCTGAGCTACCACCATGATGGGAATGCTCTCAGGTTCTGCTTTTGGGCTGCCCATAGGCTCCCCATAGGCATCTGGTGGGCCACTAAGAGAACAAGATGCTGGACTAGATGGGCCACTAACCTGATCCAGCAGGGCTCTTCTGATGTTAGGTTATCCACATCAGAGGTCTGTTGGGCCTCTGGTTGAAGACCCCTAGCAAAGGATTGCCCAGGAAATTGTGTCCATTGTAGAACTGTTCTTGCCTTCAAAAAAAAATGTCTCACGTTTCATGAAATCTATCTTCCTGTTCCGTTAGATCTAGTTCTACCATCTGGGCAGGGAACAAATCTTTGCCCTCTTCTACATGATTGTCATGTAGGTGTTTGAAAAGTTTGAAGACATTAAGGAGTTGCTTGTCAAACAATCACACTGGAGAGACAGTGTGGTGTGGTAGTTAGAGTGTTGGACTAGAATATTGGGAAGGTGTTAGTCTGGCTATGTCAGCTGAGGCAATGCTTCTGCTGTTATGCTGCAGAGAGGCCATTTTATGAAACGGGACTCCATTCTCTTTTCCAGAGAGATGCCCAGCAGAAGCTGTATATCGCTTTCTGAGCTTAGCAAGTCAGTGGAAGATCTTCTTGAGGAAATGGCTGCAGTACCAATGTTCCAAAACCCAAATACGGAGAGGTTTTACCATATCACAATCCTACGGCGGTCCATAACATCTTAACTAGAACCTATTCAGTTAGGGAAGAGATCATTAAACCTTTCTAATATCTGTTGATATTGGTGGGAGGAGATGTCCAGGGGGCTGTGATTTTCCTTCTACCTAGATCAAAGGTAGTCAACATAGTGCCCTCAATGTGTTTCTGGACTACAATTCCCATCCCCTTTGACCAAACTACCTGGGGCTGATAGGAATTGTAGCCCAGCAACATTGGTAGAGCACTGTGTTGCCTATTCCTGTGCTACCTCATAAGAGTAGTTACGCTAGCAAGCTTTGGAACTCATGCTGTGTTTGTGTTTCTCCATCTGATGTTTTTGAAATCACAAATACCTCTAAGCTCACCCCCCTTTTTTTCTGGGTCAGCAACAGAAGATCCCAGGATCCCATCAACTGCACTTATCAGTAAATCAGCTTGATTTGTTTAATAGCACATAATTGTGTTCATGTGAAGAAGCTATTCTCCTGAAGCACCTTATTCATAAGTGTTTCTTTCTTCTTAACAAAGGACCCAAACTGTGTTGGTCAGATGCCAATGACTGGTATTTATATTGTATTGTGCTTGCAATGATTCAGTAAGTTGGTTGTGGAATGTCGTTGATCGTTCTAGCTCTTCAGGGTACAAAGCTGACAGCAACAAAATGTTTGGAGTCCAGCTTCTCATGAGATGGGAGACTTGACAGTTTGGCTGGGATCTCTGTGTGAGCTCATGTCAGTAGGCATTGTGTGGAGCAGGCGATGTACTGGAAAGCTGATGATCTGGTGATCCTAAAAGGTAAGGGATCTCGGAAACAGAGAGTTCTGAAGCAACATGGATGAAGCAAGGATCTGAGCAGACAATGGAGTGAGATATAAGAATATGAAGAAAGGGAATATAAGAATATGAAGAAAGGATTGTGAGACTGTGGATAAAGGATCTAAGATGGCACTGAGCTACTATGTCTAGGGAGAATTCTCCTAATTGTGGATTTTGTTATTACCACAGGATTGTAACAAAATGCCAGGGTGAAACACTGAATTTAACATATTACTTTAACTTGTCCGTATTTTGGCTGGAGGGATCAATGTGTCACGTGTGCCAATCATATGACAATCCAAAATACATGTAAAATTTGCATGATTATTTGTAGGTGCATGCAGTGATTGACATACACATAGGATCACCACACATGCAACATCACTGATATGAATGTAGTGCATTAATCACTGATATGAATGTAGTATATTAATCCCTATTGCTCCATTAGTACAGTAATCCCATCTCAGACCCATGATTGGCAGATGAGGCCTTGTTGGTGGTGCCACCAATGACCACTACCAGGTTGGTGCTGACTCATGACAGGGCCTTTTCAGTGGTAGCTCCTTGTTTGTGGAATGCCCTCCCCAGTGACATGTGTCTGTCTCCATCACTATTAACTTTTGGAGGCATTTGAAAACATCCATGTTTACCCAGGTATTTGACGGCTGAAGAGGACTGCTCCTGGCAACCTGAAGATCGCAGATGAAAGAATGTTTTTAAACTGTGTTTTAGAATATTTTAGACGATGTTTTAGAATGATTTTAATTGTAATCCCCACTTCGTTATCCTCAGATGCAGCATCGTGGAGCGCGGTGTGTTTTACGGCTTGGGGACAGGCTGGCTGAACTGATTTAAGTCCACACTGCCAATGCTCCTGCCTCTTTGGCCAGCGACACCTGTCCCCTCCCTTTACTATGGTGTGATTAATATGGGAGCCCACCTCCCCACATTGGCAGCCTACTCCACACTATGGTGGTGAGAGGGAACTGGGTCAGGCATGGTGTCTCTGTCTTAATAGGTTGTTTCAGTCAATTTGGCTAATCTGGCATCTGTTTAATGTTTGACTGTCATGGCATTTGGTTTATAGGTCCCCACAGTCACCTTTCTAGGAAGGTGCAGAAGGCAAAGCAAGTAAAGAACCTAGGTGAGCCCCTTAGGCACCTTTGGGGGTGACTGGCAGCTTCAGAGGCCTGTATTTCAGGGCTATAGGGCAGGATATGGGCTGCCTTTGGAGCCAACTTATGTCATCTGCTCAGAGTTCTGGATGCAGGAAGGCTGCCTTACTCACCTTCTGGGTGTGGCTTGGGTAAGGGATAGGCAGGATGGCTTGCCCTGCCATGGCAGGACTTGGTCACCTTATAGCTGTAGTTTGGCATTTAGCACATAGCCAGCTGCTGCGCCTACAGTATATATTTTCCCTCTGCAGGTTTAGTTTAGTTTAAAGTTTTAATAAACTGGCCCTTGGTTCAGCCCAGTTCTTGGTGTCTTATGTCAACCCTCAGCAGTAATTGTGTTTTAGAATGTTTTTAACTGCTTTTAGCTTGTTTTTCTTCTTGTCAAATTGTTTTTTTTTGTTGGTTTGCTGCCCGGGGCTCCATTGGGAGGAAGGGCAGGATATAAATTCAGATGATAATTACTATTACTACTACTTTCCATATCAGACTTTTGCATCATGTGAAAAAGCTCTAAGGCCTCCTTTCTGAGCTGCAATTTGCCCTAAAGCCTTCTTCAGCACCATGGACAGAGTAAAGAGTTTCTATTAATCTCAGATTGGCTACCCAGGAGCACAGGGGAGCTGAGACTGGATGTGCAGGAGAACTGTGAGCTGAACCTTTGTTAACCCTTTCAGAGTAAACTCCCCCACATGGGAAGGATGTTCATTAACTTTAATTGGTTTCACTGCAACTTAATAAATATTGAGGTAAACAGTCTCTCTTGCTCAAAGGCAATAAAAAAGTTAACTTCAGAACAAAATCAGATTGGCATGTATTCCCTAAACCTCTCTTTCCCCTTCTCTCTGGGAAGAGACATGGAGCACATAAGGTAATCCATCAAGGCAAGACACACTCCTGGTGTTATATGAACATTTTCCCTTACCTGGGACAGTTAAGCATGGGTCCAGGTTTTCCAGTGCTCTCTCGTTGGTCATCTTATCTGCCTCTGAATACCAGCTGCTGGGAATCATAGGTGGGGAGAGCACTGTTGCATCCAAGTTATGCTTACAAGCTTTCCCCCAGTCATCTGGTTGGCCACTATGAGATCAGGATCCTGGACTAGATGAGCCTCTGGCCTGATCCAGCAGGACTCTTCTGATGTTCTTAAGGGGATTGGACAAACTCATGGAGGATAAGACCATCAATAGCTACTAGCAAAATGGGGAGAGTGCTGCAATGCTCAGGTTACGCTTGTGGAATTGGCATCTAGTTGGCCACTGAAAGACCAGGATGCTGAACTAAATGGGGGTTTTGACCTGATCATCCAGGACTTTTCTTATGCTTTATGATACATCTTGTTTCTAGCAATAAATCATTCAGAGCCTGCAATGTATGTTTTCAACAAATACCATCCTTGAGAGTGTCATTACTTTGAAAGCATTGCAGCTACTTTCTCACCATGAGAGGAAGCTGTTGCCCAGAAAATGTGCTGCTCTGTTATCTTGAGTGTTTCCCCAATACTCCAGTACCTGTGCCAGTGGTGCAGCTAGGGCTGGATCTCAGGGCTCAAGCCCAGGATCCCACAGCCTAGGTGAACCCCAAGTGACTACCCAGAGAGCAAAAGATGTTGAAAGCACTGGGAAACGCTCCACTGTCACAGTATGCAGAGGCATACCAGTTGCTGGGGACTGCAGGTGGGGAGGGTGCTGTTGTGCTCCGGTTCTGTTTGTGAACTTCCCATTGGTATCTGGTTGGCCACTGTGAGAACAGGATGCTGGGCTAGATGAGCCTTCAGCCGGATCCAGCAGGGCCCTTATGCTCTTATGCTCATCAAACTCCAAAATAAGAATTGCCTAGAAGACGAAGAGGGGAAAATAGGAGGAAGTATTGTGTGGAGGATGGAGATAACTATTTCTTCCTCGCTTGTGGCGCTAGAGCAGGATGGAGACTAGCTTTTCTTCTTCTATGCAATTCTTATTTTGGAGTTTGATGGACACAGGAGCCTTGCTGGATCAGGCCAATGGCCTATCTAGTCCAGCTTCCTGTTCTCACAGTGGCCAACTAGATGCCCCAATGGGAAGCCCAAAACCAAAACCTGAGCATAACAGTACGCTCCTCACCTGCAATTCCCAGAAAATGGTATTCAGAAGCATAGGCGGATTTCCCACTGCTTTCATCATGGACTTCAGTCCTGAGGTCCAGCCCTAGCTGGACTACTGGTATGGGTGCCATGGAAACACCCCAAATGGCAGAGCAGTGTGCTCTCTTTGCAACAGCTTCCTTTCATGTGGTGAGAAAATGGTTACAAACCTTTCAACATGATGAAACTCCAAGGGATTTTTTTGGTATCTGTCGAAAGCATCCAGTGCAGGCTCTGAATGACAACCCCTTTAAGAGACTGATCATCACTGAGGTCCCATCCGCACTATATATTTAAAGCAGCATCATACCACTTTAGTCAGCCATGGCTTACCGCAAAAGAATCCTGAGAATTGTGGTTTGTTAAGGGTGCTGGGAGTTGTTAGGAGATCCCTATTCCCCTCACAAAGCTACAGTTTCCAGAGTTCCCTGTGAAGGACTCACCATTCTGAGAATTGCAGCTCTGTTAAGGGAACAGGGGGTCTCCTAACAGCTCTCAGCACCCTTAACAAATGACAGGTCCCAGAATTCTTTGGGGGAAGCTATGCCTGTTTAACGTGATGCTGCAGCTTTAACTGTATAGCACAGATGAGGCCTGAGATGCTGATTTCACTGAGTTTTGCTTCCCTTCATTTCTGTATCAGCTCTATGGCTTCATTGATCACGGAGATGAAGGTTGCTTTGGTTTTTGGCTTAAGCCAAAGAATGAAAAATTAAAGGGACAATTCACCCATATCACCATTTCCAAATTTAAATGAATTGGCTGCTGTTTCCATTGACGGTTGAATGTTCACTGCCTGCTGGCTTCATTGACTGGGTGTCAGAAATGGTTCTTAGTACTGCTGGACTCTACAGTAAAACTACAAAAAAAATGATACTTCATTTTGGCTCAGCAGTAGAGCACACAGTTTGCAAGCTGCAGGCCCAGTTTTTGGCGCTTCCACTTAAAAGGCTGATGTAGCACCTGTTGGAAAAGATGTTTGCCTGACACCTTGGGGATCCACTGGCAGTCAGAGCAGAAAAACTAGATGGCCAAATAGTCAGGCCAAATAGCGCAGTAGAATCCCAGCAGAATCCAAATCCCATTTCACAATTTTCAATGGGACGTAGTTAAAAAAATAAAATGTATGGTCAATTTTGCCTTCAGCTTGCAACTCACTTGCCACCTTCCATGCAAAGCAGGGGTGGGAAATCTTTTTCAGCCTGAGGGCCACATTCCTTCCTGGCAGCCTTCTGGGGTCCACAAATTGGTGGTGCGTGGAGCCAGAGGCAAAAGTGAGTGAAGCAATTAATGTAAATTTGTCCTTTGTATAGTTGGCTACTGTCTGCACACCCCTCTCTCTCTCCTCCCTCCAGGCAAGCAAGAGGCATTATGAGAGTTCAAGGGCACATCCCAGCCAGACAAAAACACTCAAGGAGGGTGTGAAGCAGGGCCAGCGAGGGGTGTGGCTGGGGAGAGTTCTGAGGGCCAAACAGAGATACTTGGAGAGACGCATTTGGGCCCCAGAGCTGAGGTTTCTCACTTCTGATGCAAACAGTTCAGCCAGTTGGAGTCTTGCTTCATTCTTGCTAAATTGTTCCAAGTCTAACTAAATTTTCAGAGGATCCCAAATTATTCAGGGTTGTAAAAAAAACAAAAGGAAGTATCCCCAAAGGGATCTGTCCAAACTGAAAGAGTGGGCATTAACATGGCAAATGACGTTCAGTATTGGAGCAAAAAATCTTAATTTCACATATACGCTCATGGGGTCTGAACTGGCGGTGACCGACCAGGAGAGAGACCTCGAGGTTGTAGTGGACAGCACGATGAAAATGTCGACCCAGTGTGTGGCAGCTGTGCAAAAGGCAAATTCCATGCTAGCGATAATTAGGAAAGGTATTGAAAATAAAACAGCCGATATCATCATGCCGTTGTATAAATCTATGGTGCGGCCACATTTGGAATACTGTGTACAGTTCTGGTCGCCTCATCTCAAAAAGGATATTATAGAGTTGGAAAAGGTTCAGAAGAGGGCAACCAGAATGATCAAGGGGATGGAGCGACTCCCTTACGAAGAAAGGTTGCAGCATTTGGGGCTTTTTAGTTTAGAGAAAAGGCAGGTCAGAGGAGACATGATAGAAGTGTATAAAATTATGCATAGCATTGAGAAAGTGGATAGAGAAAAGTTCTACTCCCTCTCTCATAATACGAGAACTCGTGGACATTCAAAGAAGCTGAATGTTGGAAGATTCAGGACAGACAAAAGGAAGTACTTCTTTACTCAGCGCATAGTTAAACTATGGAATTTGCTCCCACAACATGCAGTAATGGCCACCAGCTTGGATGGCTTTAAAGCAAGATTGGACAAATTCATGGAGGACAGGGCTATCAATGGCTACTAGCCATGATGGCTGTGCTCTGCCACCCTAGTCAGAGGCAGCATGCTTCTGAAAACCAGTTGCCGGAAGTCTCAAGAGGGGAGAGTGTTCTTGCACTCGGGTCCTGCTTGTGGGCTTCCCCCAGGCACCTGGTTGGCCACTGTGAGAACAAGATGCTGGACTAGATGGGCCACTGGCCTGATCCAGCAGGCTCTTCTTATGTTCTTATAAGCAAGCGTAAAACATCAATCCCAGAACTGCTGTAGGGATTGTGGGAGTGAGGGGACATGGATGCATTTATGGTGGGAATGCCCAACAGTTGCTTGGTTTTAATTTGCAGTTACATGGGAAATGTTAACAATTTTGACTGAGGAGGTGGACTTCACCTCTCAATTGCTCCTTTTGAACATGTTTGAAGGTAAGCATGCATGTTTTCAGTCCAAAGACCTGATTGCTGCAGCAGTTAGCCAGTTCACAAAAGTGGAAGATGCTTGAGGGGGATGGTGGACCTGGACTTAATGATATCGTAATGTATGGGATATAGTAGTGACAGCACAACTGACACATTGGCTGCAGGTGTTGAGGGACAAGGAAGCTCCAGATAGATTTTTTTTGCCATTTGGCAGTGCTTTAGTGAATCATTCCATAGTTTGGATAGAAGAAAAAAAGGGCTATCCTGGTCCAGGTGCGGCCATAGCCTGTGAACTAGCCTAAGCTGAGCATATAAACTTTACCAAAGAAGCCACTCCAGTGACAAATTGGAATGCAGGAGCACTCTAAGACTACAAATCTGTTCCTTCAAGGGGTCCAGCCACTCCCAGAGCAAGTCATCCACCCAATTCCAAAGATGGGAACTGCTGCTGGACTACAACCCCCCATCAACCCTGAGCATTGGCCATGCTAGCTGGGCTGGTGGACTCCAAGATATTCAGAGGGTGCAGCAGATTGGGGAAAGCAGTTCTAAGGGTATATCAGAATCACCAAGTCCTTTTAAAATTGTCTTATCCTGTCACATCAGTAGGATGGCTGATTTCACACTGAAGGTTAAAATATCAGAATTTGGTTTTGTTCATGTCTCCAAAATTACAAAGACTGCTGCAGGTTCCATAGACTGTAAATTGTGCTGGAGTTCCAGGTCAGTTGCTGGAACCCCTGTAAAATCAACAGAGAGAAGACAAATGAGGATTGTCACCAAATGACTAATGAAGACTCTCTAGACAACTCACATTCTACAAAGAAGAGTGGCTTTTATCCTCTCTTCACACATTTTTTTCCTATGTATACTTAAGCGGCTTTGAAAAACAAACCCTAAAAATATGATGAGTGGTATTCAGTGCTAATCCTACTCAGAGTAGACCCACTTAAGGTAATAGACATGACTACTTGGGCCCACTGATTACAAATGATCTACTCTGAGTAGGATTTAGTTGAATACAACCCAATATATGGATCACATAAATACATTTTTAAAAACTATGGTTGAGACAAATTTTGTCCCAGGTTTGCTTTGCAGCTTGAAAGTACTGCTTTTGGGGAAGGCTGGGGTGAAAGTTATCTGACAGACTTTTAAAGCTCAAAATGGGTATGGAGGGGGTCATGGAATGCCCACTTTACCTGTTTATATTTTAGGTGGTATGGTGGTGGCACTTTCATTACTTTACCCACAAGGTACAACTGTCAGACTGAGGGGAGAGAAAGCATTTCTCCTACTCTGATTTGGCTTGATCTTTCAAAGCTCATTGGCTACATGGTTTTCCCATGGAGCCACATCAGAGGGCAATAAATTCTACTTGCATTCTTCTTTGGCTTCATGATGATACCTTGGAATCAGTGGGATTTGGCTACACGGTGTTGTTTGATGCCAAATCAGATTGAGGGCAGGAAGCACTGCTCTCATTCTGATTTGGCTTCCCGATGATATGGGGCAGGGAGGATCCCCTGTCCAGAAAAGAGTCACTGCTGGAGTCTCTTATGCTGGAGCTGTTTGCTACTCTTTCATAACTTCCTAAGCTCCCCCCACTTATGAACCAAGAAGGGGTGGTGGGTGGAATCAGGAGCCTGCAAGCATTTATTCAAACATTGTTTGAGTGGAATGCTTGAAGGGGATCCAATTCATTTTCAGGATGAGCCACATTCTGCCCACGCATTCCTACTCACCTCTTCATGTCACTTCAGGCATATCCATCTGCCCAGACCACCTTTTTTCATCTGAAGATCAAATGACTGCTATTAGTTACAGCCTCACTCCCTTTCTTTTTCTCTCTACTTCAGTGGCTTGGACAATGGCACAAGTGGGGTTTTAGCTTCATAAATGCAATGATAGAAAACTTGACTATAGGTCTCCAGTGAACACTTCCCTTCCATACACCCAGGAGCTCTCATTTTCGACAGCGATGACAATTAGTTCTGCCTAATGTTCCTAATTGAAGACAGATTGCAGTGTGTCTGTGTCTGTGTGTGCGCGCACGCCACTCTTTCCCACGTCAGGATGTTGAATAGATCTTGTATTATAACACTGCCTGGTGAATTCCCACACCTACCTGCTAAATTTGACATTATTACTTGTTACTTACAACACATTTAAAAACAAACATAAATGCATTATACCATTAACAAATTCATACAAAACATTAATAAATTCATAAAACACCTACAAAATACATATATATGCATTTTGCACACACACACACACACACAGCGAGAGAGTGAGAGACTCCCATAACAGCCAGAAGAAGCTTTGACAGCACATTAACAACAATAAAAAACATCATCTCTGTCCATCAGAAATCTGGGGAAAAGGTAAGGCTTTACCTGTTGCCAAAAAAATGTTGTCAGTGAAGGCTCCAGGTGGACCTTAATGAAGAGAGCATTCCACAGCTGAGGGACCACAACCAAAAAGGCCCTCTCCCTTCTAAAGGAGTAACCTGTTTATGGGGCTTCAACCAGCAGCTAACTCACCACCACCATGTCAGTACAAAGTGGGCAAAAACAAATCAATAAATGTTTTTTTTTTTAAATGCCAGCAGGACCAATTTGTTGGCAATCCAAAATTTCCAGCTTGGGCCCATAATCAATAGGCTAGCCCTACACTGGACATGAGCATGTGGGTGGCTCAAAATCCAAAGAAGGAAAGAAGGAGGGTGGCTACCCCCAATTTCTCCCTCTCCCCTGACACTAGTATAGAGAAAGTGGATAAGGAGAAGTTTTTCTCTCCTTCTGTCATAGTTCTAGAACTCAGGGTCCATCCAGTGAAGATTGCAAGATTCCGGACAGACAAAAAGAAAACTTCACAGAGCACGTAGTTAAACTGTAGCATTTACTCCCACAAGAATTAGTGATGGCTACCAACTTGGGTGGCTTCAGAAGAGTTTAGATAAATTCATGGAGGAGAAGGCTATCAAATGGATACTAGCCATGATGACAGTGTTCTGCCTCCACTGTTGTAGGTTGTGTGCCTCTAGGAGAGTGCTGTTGCCCTTAGGTCTTGCTTGAGGGCTTCCCATTGTGTATCTGACTGGCCATTGTGAGAACACAGAGTGCTAAACTAAATGGGCCTTTGACCTGGTCCAGCAGAGCTCTTCTTGTGTACTTTACATGCTTACACTGAAGATGCCCCATCTCCCATCCATACATGACCATAAAGACACCTCACACTAGCCACTTCAGGCCAAGCAGCAGGATGGAATTGCTAGCCGCCTTGGAACACATTTGTGCCATTTTGGGTTCCATGATAGATGGAAGTATGAGATAGATAGATAGATAGATAGATAGATAGATAGATAGATAGATAGATAGATAGATAGATAGATAGATAGATAGATAGATAGATAGATAGATAGATAGATAGATAGATAGATAGATAGATAGATAGATAGATAGATAGATGATGGACGGATGGACGGACGGACGGATGGACGGACGGACGGACAGACGGACAGATGGATAGACGGACGGAAGGACGGATGGATAGATGGACGGACGGACAGATGGATAGACGGATAGACAGATAGATGGATAGACAGACGGATAGACAGATAGACAGATAGACAGACAGATAGACAGATAGACAGATACCATTAGTGTGTTTTGTGCTATGAAAATTGGTATATAAATTTAACACTTAAAAAAACACTAATTAAAAAGAAGAAATATTGGATGGGACCATAAAACAAAGTTGACCCGTTCTATTAAAACAACCTTCAAAACATGCCTGTAACACTCTGCTAGATCAATGCAAAAGCATGGTTACTTATCAGGTCTCCCATTTATATTCAGCAACATCTACTTCAGTAATTTCTGATTTCTTTAGATTTAATTTCTAACCTCTGGTGGGATGCGCCACTTAACCTCTTGGCATAAGCTGAATGAGCTTCCATTAAGCAGAGTGTTTATTAACATTGCCTCAATTAAGCAGCAGTCATTGACACTGGTTGACTTTACCCCATAGGAGTCACTTGGCAGATGTCCCAACAGACCACCCACTTCTTTGATGGATCGTCCTGTTGAAGAGATACTACAGTATATGCACAATACTTGCAGAGGGAGTTAAAGGTGCTTCCTCATGAAATGGCTTCTTGCAACTGGCAGCGCATCAATATCACATCTAAATGATGGATCTTCACAAACAACCCCAGAAGAAAGAACCATTTCAGAAAAGCCAGAAGTGTGCAATATTTGAAAAACATGAGGGTGACAGGGACAATTTTAAGACCCCTTTCTCTTCTCTGAGTGCTAGTTATTCTTTTCTCTCAAGCAAGGGTGGGAAATCTGTGGCCCTCCAAACACTAATTCCCATCAGCCCTAGCCAGCAGTGGTTGTTGGTGGCTCCATCTCAGTGGGGCGGTGGAATCTACTCTGGGTTTTAGTCTGAACTTTCAATGATCTGTCCAAGGTGCTGAAGCTATTTTGGGAATAAGTTTCAACACCTTGGATGGCTCCTTGGAAGTTCAGACTAAAACCCAGAGCGGATTCCACTGTCCCAATGACATGGAGCTTCCAACCACCACTACTAGCCAGCATAGCCAATGGTCATGGATGATGGCAGTTGTAGTCCAGCAACATCTAGAGGGCCACTCCAGCACTGAAACGGCGAGGGGAAGAGGAGTTACATTCTGAATTTATTAGCTTGCACTTCAGTTTTTGCAGCCAAAAGTATCACTTAAAAACAGCAACATCTGACAGATATCCTCTTGAAAACATGCTTCCAAAAAGACCACAGAACCTGTGGCCCTCCAGATATTGTCAGACACAAATTTCCATCAGAATCAGACAGCATGGCCAGCATTCATTTATTTAATCATTTAATATCCCGCCCTTCCTCCCAGTAGGAGCCATGGAAGATGGGAGTTACAGCCCTGCAACAGCTGGAGGGCCATAGTTCCCCATCCCACCACTGATGTAGAGCATCTTCTAGGGCAGTGACATGTTCTCAGACTCTGGAATGGTCCTGCTCACTGAGACTGGCCACTGGCCCCTCCTCCACAGAAAAGTCTAGAAACCAAGAGGCATTATCACAGTTCAAGGACACATTCCAGCCAGGCCAAAATGCTCAAGGGGAGAGCTGAGCAGGACCAATGGAAGCAGAGCTTGGAAAAGTTACTTTTTTGAGCTACGTCTCCCATCAGCCCCAGCCAGCACCATGCTGACTGGGGCTGATGGGAGTTGTAGTTCAAAAAAGTAACTTTTCCAAGCTCTGAATGGAAGGTATGGCTTGGGGAGAAGAAGCATGGCCTGGACAGGGGGCCACATTCCCTCAGGGATAACCTTCTAGGGGCCACATACCAATGATGGGTGGGGGGCTAGGAATAGAAGGATTTGTCAGTTGTGATCCTCTCCTTTTCTCATTTTTCTGGGGATAAATTCAGTCCTCACCATTTCTGCAGCTATTTGTGAATCCTTTTTTGAAAAATCCTCACGAAAATTCTCCAGCATTTTAGTGCTGGGTCGTTGAACTCCTTCTCAGCCTCATTGGCCACTCTGTTCAAACCACTGGCCCCTCCCCGAGCTCCCAGTTGCCGTCCTCCTCCTCCTCAAAGCAGCTCTGCCAAGAGTTCTCCATGGGGCTCAGAACCCAATCCTGACATTCAGTTCTTCACAATTCTGCAGCGATT
The DNA here is from genome assembly GCF_030035675.1 of Rhineura floridana. Taxonomy (NCBI): domain Eukaryota; kingdom Metazoa; phylum Chordata; class Lepidosauria; order Squamata; family Rhineuridae; genus Rhineura; species Rhineura floridana. The sequence goes on along the minus strand of NC_084498.1, from coordinate 14,502,913 downwards.
TGCATTTGTCCCAAGCACTTTCTCCTAATCTAATGCATTTCTGTATGTTATTTTCAGGAATATATGCATTTTAATGCATTTAACTTTTCCCTGATACATGCATTTTTGTTTTTGTAAACATCGGTTGGTTAAGAACAGCATGGCTGTGTTTCGGTTCTCATATTGTTCCAGAAAGTGTGAATGCGATAGATTTGCCTTTAAATGTGACCTGAATTAAATTTCTTCCCCCATCTGTAGTGGGGCCAAAGGCAAAAAAGAGCCACAGATGCAACCCTTTTACCTTTGTACAGTAGGTGATAGTTCAATCGGGCAAGATAGAGAGATTTCTCCTCCTCCTCTCTCTGCATCTTTCAGTCCTCCATCCATCCAAGCAAGAGGTATTGTTACAGTTCAGGGACACATTCCAGCCCTGCAAGCCCGCCAGTGAGAGGTATGACCTAGGGAGGGATGTGTGCCGTGGGGAGAATCCCGAGGTCCAGACAGAGAGGCCTGGAGGGCCCCATTTGTCCCCCAGGACTGAGGTTCTCCACCCTGAGCCATTGGGTGATACAGCCTTGAATACAGGGGTCTCAGGTTCAATCCCCAGCATCTCCAGGTAGGGCTAGGATCCACTGGCCGATGCCCTGTCAAAAGCATTCCATCAACCTAACAGGCAGTATCGATTCAAGTTCTTTCTTTCTATGCTATCCATTGCTTTTACCAGCCTGATTTTTCCCTCTGCAAAAATATCAATATTAATATCGATATTTTGAAATAAAATACCAATATTTTGAAAAGAACTATTGATATTTTGAAGAAAATGATCAATATCTTGAATGAAAGGAAAGTGGCTTCATGTCCTCCTCCTCCTCTGCTGTTATAGGCTATTGTAGGCTTGGCTTTCTTCCTTCCCTCTTGGAGCTTGGATTATTCAAGTGGAGCAGGAGTGGTACACACAGAGAGAGATGTACTGCTGTGAGTAAAATCAATAAAAGAACAATATATTGAGGGGGGAAATTGGTGTTGGGGGAAAAGCCACTGAAGTTCAGAGCAAACAAGATCACTCTGCAAAGATGGAGAATATGCCGACCATTGAAAAATATGGGGTTAAATCCAAATTCAGCTGAATTCTCGCCCATCCCTAGCAGAGATAACCCTGCTTGAAATCCTGCCAGTCAGTGTAGACGGTACTGAACTAGATGACCCAATGGTCTGACTCAGAATAAGGCAGCTTCCTCTGATCCTATGGTACCCCTGGCCTAGGGAAGAGTTGCAACGATGGGACAGATATTTATAAATGAAGATGTAAATGTGTTGAGTCACAGGATGATTACATCAGAAATTCATCAGGGACAAATCTAGATGAAAAACTCAGCCAGCCAGAAGCAGGTTAGAAAAGAAACTGCCATTGATCAAAGGATGTGAAAATGCAAGTCTCATTAACTGATGGGAAAAGGGGGGGCATTTCTGTTTATTTCCCTGCTTGCTTTGAACCTAAAATTCATCCTGTACATAAATTGCAGTAAAATGCTATCTGAGAAGAACCTCATAGCAAAAATCTAATTAGCAGTGACATTTGACTAGAAAGGTACACTTCTGTTAATTAAAATAAACAGAAACAGAATTATCGGCTGTTTTCTTAAACAGCTCATTTACTTAATCAGGCCTATTTCTTTCCCCAATTATGTTTTGCAAAACATGCATCTGTTGGAAAATAAACTGTACAAATATTTGTAGCTGGATCCTGTCCAGCATCGAGGATACCTGTTGACATCTCATAGGGTTGGGCTGAAGCTCTTTAGGATCTCCCAAAAACTATATCTGCAGCATCAAACTTTATGAACTGATGATGCCTATTCTGAATCAGATCTCATCAGCATGTGGTACAGTGGGGCAAATGCCAGGACCCGTGGAACCTAATGCTCTGAAAATAAGTGTCAAATGAGGTGTGTGTCACAGGGGGGCACATGGGGACACTGTCCCCTGAGCTGTGCTCACCCCCAAGATTTTTGGGGGAATTGTCTTCTTTTTAATTTGACATGACAATGACAACCTCCATTTATAAGAAGGATAGCTTGTTTTAAGAACAGGAACAATTTAAGAATAGGACCCTCTAAAAAATTTAGTGAATAAGTGACCCTTGCAGTGTTAAATATTAGAACTTTGTATTGTGGGCTAGGGTTAGACTCTCCCCCTTTCAGACTTTTATTTGCTCTGCTTTTCAGTTTCAGTTTCAGATGTGTATTATACCCAGCCAACAATAAAGAATCATGTTTATTTGCCTGCAGTAAGTGTTTATTTATTCTGCAGTTATTATAATTATTAAGCACAAGATTGGGTGCTTATTGCTAAAGGGTGAAATAAAGAGATAACTTACAGTGATCTGAAAAAATAGCTACCCTAAATTGCCCTGGACTCTTTTAAAACTCTCACTATACTCACTATCATAGTGGCTATTTTTTTCATCTTTTTCTTGAGTACTTGATGGCAAAGGATGAAAACAGCCCTAAAGGAATAGAAATATTGCTGTGTACACTACAGTTGGCTGTCTGTCTGGCTATATAGGCTGTACCTCAGGTTTCCAATTTTCCCAATATGTACAGCTCAGCATGAGGCCTTTTCAGGGTTTCTGCACAGAAAAATCAACCCAGTAATCAGTGAAGAAAAAATCCAGTTGCTTTCCACAATTAGTTTCCAATTGCTTAGTTAGTCCTTTATATAGCAGCCAATTAAAAAGCTTTCCCTTGATTGTCCAACAGGAAGGACAATCTAATGGTCAGGAGCAGGACTAGAAGGAATGATTCTCAAGGAGAAGTTAGCAAACACACCCTAAAGTATTTATTTTCCTCTCTGCCCTTCCCTAAATTTGAAGTATGGACAAGTTTGTTTTTCAGGTAGAATTATTTATTTATTTATTTATTGCATTTCTATACCGCCCCATAGCCAAAGCTGTCTGGGCAGTTTACAATAATTAAACACATTAAAAACAAATATACACATTTAAAAACACATTTTAAAAAAGTAATTTAAAAACACATGCTAAAATCTATGTCTGAGATACCTAATGCAGCAACAAAGCTGAGCTCAGGAGCTCTCTGTCATTACCAAACTGGTTCAGGTCAAAAAGAATCAGAACACAGGGACAGAACAAAGGTGAAAGAGGGCTATAGCTATAGGCAAACTCAGATTTTTGACTCTGGTATTCCTGGGGATCTCTCAAAAATGCAACAGAAAATCCAACAGATTAAACTTCATTGATGCAAGTTAACACACTCTCTGGATGGAGGACTGAGAGGGAAAATCACTGCCTTTCCCTTCCCCAATACCAAACACAGACTTCCTTAGAGGCATCTTGCCTGGAGTCCCTGTGGTATTGATCTTGGAGTGTTGCCTGATTGTCTCTGGGATCACACTTTGGACCTGAACTGATTTCTGGTGCTTCACCAAACTTGTTTGGACTGCAGTGAACTGTCAACCTTGCTCTCCTTGGTGAGTGTTTTGGTAAAGAGGCTTACACCTACTGGAACCCTAGCTTCCAGGGACACCCACTCAAGATGACAGTGTCTGCATAATGCCTCTGGGTCATGTGTGTGATGTCATGGCAGAGAAGCATCTGGGAACCTCCACATGGCTGCCAAAGGTTTCCTTGGTCCAGGGTACGCATATGGCTACTCTCAGCTTTTGCTTTCTTTAGAATCAAGAACTCTAATATAGTGTGGTTACTTTCCCCCAGAGTTTTCATAACTGCCACTTCCTCTACCAAGTCATCTCTGTTGGTTAGAATCAAGTCAAGGATAGCTGATCCTCTAGTTACTTCCTCTGTTTTCTGTAGGAGAAAGTTATCTCCAACACGTCAGAAATTTCTTGAAGAGGCTGTGTTTGGCAGAATTTGTCTCCCAACAGATATTGGGGTAATTGAAGTCCCCCATTACGACTACATCATGCCTCTCAAAGCATTGGCAATTTTATTTTCAAAAGTTTCATCCTTATCTTCTCCTTGATTGAGTGGTTGGTAGTAGACTCCAAGCAACATGTTCCTTTTATTCCTTGTCGCATTATTTTAATCCAGATACTCTAGGTGGATCTACCAAGCTCATCTCCTGTATTTCTGTGCAGGGATATATATTTTTAACATATAGTGCGACTCCACCTTCCTTTCTATCCCTTCTGTTCTTTTTGAACAAATTATATCCTTCAATTGCTGAATTCCACTCATGGGAGTCGTCCCACCAAGTTTCAGTTATACCTATCAAGTCATATTTACTCTTCTGTATTAAATTCATCATGTTTGTTTCCCATACTCTGGGCATTAGTATACAAACAATGAAGACCATTTGAATTACAGCCTGACTTCCTTCCTATATTTTTATGAAGACTATTACTGGACTCCATTAGAACTGTTCTCTTAGTCCCTCTTACTGTGCACAAGCCTTTGTTAGTCATTACTGCTGAGTTTACATCTCCCTCTCCCTTAGGATTCAGTTTAAAGCTTTGCTGATGAAGTTCTCCATGCTGTGGCCAAACACATTCTTCCCAGTCCATGTGAGGTGCAACCAGAGCCTGGAAAAGTTACTTTTTTGAACTACAACTCCCATCAGCCCAATAGTGGCCATGCTGGCTGGGGCTGATGGGAGTTGTAGTTCAAAAAAGTAACTTTTCCAAGCTCTGGGTGCAACCCATTGCTTGACAGCAGTCCATCTCCCAGGAACCATAGCCCATGGTCCCCCAATCCAAATGTCTTGTGTTGGCACCACTTTTGTAGCCAGTCATTCACCCAGAGTATTTTTCTTTCCCTTTCTGCTCCTTTCTAAGTACTGAGGAGAATACGAAGATAAGAACAATGATAAAATTAGTTGGGTCTGCCTGTCATTGGCTCTGGCTCCACCTGCTGTTGGCCTCCCTGCTGTCCACCCCACCAGTCCCAATGAACACCAGCCACCATTGACCACGGGGCTCGAAGAGAATACTGTTCCCAGGGACTGCTCAGATCTGGTGCCAGCTTTAACATTGGTCCATCTACCTTAACATGGTTCACTGCTATAGCCAGTGACTTTTCAAGGATTCAGAGTGAGCCTGCCTAACAGCTTTTAATTAGAGATGATGGGAATTGAACCTGGGGCATCTGCTCTGCTGTTGGGTTTTGGCTTTTCCTATAATAGCCATGCATTCTATGAGAGATCATTAAGTTCCAAAGTGTCAGGCATTCCACTATTACACCCAATCAGCAGAGGTTGGTCCATCAAGGCTACTGGGGCACTGCCACACCAAACTCAACCAACCACCACCTGCTGCCCTCTTACTTACAACCAGTCTAGTTCCTGGCTGTCAGCTTCCTCCTCCTTAGTGCTGCCCTTGTAGAACTCAGCAGAGAAGAGAAAGGGGTCAAAGCTAGAATTAGTCGATAGGGGAGGTGGCAGCGGGAGCCTAAGTGAGGCACTGGCCCAGGGCTAGGGTTGCCAGGTTCAGGGCCTGAGACTGATCCTGTATCTTTAGGAAAAGAGAAAGTCAGCCAAGTGCAGGTGTTCTTGCAACACTGTAATGGGAAAAACCACAAGGTGGAATTCTCCCTTCCCCCTGCACAACTTTTAAAGATACAGAAGACCTCTTGGAGGCCGGGCCTGGCAACCAAGAGGTCTTCTGTAGCTTTAAAAGTTGTGCAGTTGATGGGGACAAGCAGCTTTGAAATGGGAACAAAAAGTCTGTGTGTGTGTGAGTGTGTGTGTGTGAGAGAGAGGGAATAGAGTAGAGTAGAGTGGGATTGTGAAAGTAAAGAGCAGGTGTGAAGAGGTAATTCTAAACATTCCTGCTTAGGTTATTTAAGCTGTTTAGAAATCATCTTGGATGAAACCTGTATTACTATTTGTTGTCCATTTGTATGCTAGCATCTCTCTCTCCCCCCCCCCCCAATTGAGAGAGAGGTTTCCAAAACAAATTGCCCTAAGCTGTTCTAAACAAGAGAAGCTGCATGACATAACGATCTGGTTTTAGAAAAACAAATTAACTGTTTAGCTAGTCAATTCCTCCATGCTTAGATAATTGCCTTTTGCATGTGTTAGTATAGAGATCTTTTTTTAAAAAAAATCCCTTTGAAGTAGTTTAATTTCTGGTTAACATCCAATATATTGCAGGGCTTTAAAGTCCTCTCACCCCCCAAGCAATTAAAACAATTTTTTTTGGCCTTAATTCTAAGAATGTGGTAGCTTTTCTTCTGGCAAAAGAGCTCTCTTCAAACTCCAAAGCAGGTATGCTTATCAATATCTGATGAACTGTTGCATCATCTCATTGACTCCAGCACTGTGGTTTTGTGGACATAAATATCTGCAGGTGAAAGCTGGCTCTCTATAGCTGAGTCAGGTTTGAACTTTTAGAAAATTTGTGGGTGTGTGGATAATGATCCACTTCACTTGACTCAATTGGGATTGCAACAAATACTTGATCCACAAACCAGTTAAGCTTCCTGGCTTGGATTCTATAGCAACTATCTTAACCATGTCTATTCAGAAGTAAGTTCTATTGAATTCATTCGGGCTTACGCACAGGTAAGTGGGTTTAGGATTGCATTCTTAGCCTGCTGGGAGAGAGAAGCTTTCAACTTCCTTATCCAAAATATTCTCATTGGAGTTAAAAGGGACTACTCCATTTGAATTTTTTTTTACTCCCAATAGTGTAACAGTCCTTTCAACACTATGACTCCCCATCTGGTCTGAAATTATACTGCTGAAGTGAAGAAAGATTTGGCTAACCCAGAGTGGATTTTAGTGCGGAAGGAGTATGAACTCCACTCAGTCCTGGTACTCAGAATAAATTCCTGGGTCTAGAATGTCAAATTCCATGTAAAAACAGCAGAGTCCTATGGTGTATTAAAGACTAACAGATTTATTATGGCAGAAGTTTTCATGGTCAAAATCCACCTGCTTCATCAGATGTATGAACTCCTAGTCTGCAGGTATATAAAGGAGAAAATTATAAAGTGGGAGCTGACCAACAATGAGATTTGAAAGAATATGGTTGGCGATAATGAGCTTAAATGTATGTACAACAAGCACCTGTTTTACAGTAGTTGATTGCTAATAAATTGGTGGGGCCAAGAGGGAGGGTGTGGTTTGAGGAGGGAAGGGAGTAGTGAAGGGCCACACTGATACCCTGTGCCTATGGGCCCCCAGAAACCTGGAGCCTGCCCTGTTTGTTGGCTCTGGATCTCAGTGGCTCTGCCTCTACCTATGGTTGGGCGCTGTCTTCTGCCCTGCTAGTCCTAGTAGGCACCGGCCATCACTGCACCCAATCAAGTGGTAGAGCTTTCTCTGGACCATACCACTTTAATAATATTTGGGGGGAGGCAGAGGAAGGTGCCTTACACTGAGTCAGATCGTTGGCCAATTGACCTAAGTATGTCTACACTGATTGGTAGCATCTCCCCAACATTTCAGATGGGGCTTTCTCCCAGCCTGGGACCTTCTGTCACCCATGCTACTGGGAGTTTAATATTTCAATGCCTCCCCATAGGACATCTTAAAAAACTAGCTTGTTGGGAAGAAGACTAAGCTAGCATCTTTGCTCTGTGTCATGCTGTTACGTGTTTTATTTCTCCCTCTTTTTTTTTCTCTTCAGCCTTTCTTTTGGCCAATGGTTCCTGAATCAGCTTACAAGAAAAGCAAGCTATTATTTAATGTTTCTTGGCAGTAAAAAACAATGATAAAATCACAGTTTAAAACCAATCAATACAACCAATTCAAAAGTAGGGGGAAATAACTATAAACCATCCCCTACATGCTTTCAAAAGATTGGCTGATAAATAAATAACTGAAGCATCATAACCCACTTTCTGAAAGTCTTCTTGGGACAAGCTCTGGTGATATAAAAAGAGACAATTCCACAAAGTGCACAGAGCAGCCCAAAGGCTTGTCTATCACATATTTAAAAGAGATGGAAAATAAGTTTGGGGGGGCTGTGGGGGGGATTCAGGAAAAAAACTTTCCCAGATCAAAAGTCCTCTAAATTTTGCCTCTACTCCTAAAGCTCAGCATCTTTTCACCTGCAATAATCCCTTCTCTCCCTCACACTTAAGCAAAAAGGGAGCTCACACGAGCCTCCTTGCACAATGAAAGCTCACGGGGGTCTTGCTGGTGAGACCCATCCTTGGCTGCTAATGCACTGTTCCCATGGCCCAAGGTGACCACATATTTGGCAGCAAGGGAAGGGGCCATAGGTGCACACCAAGGTATGTGGGCATGGAAAAGAAACCTACGACCCTCCAAATGTTGTTGGACCCCAACTCCCCATCATTCTTGACCATTGGGGATGCTGGCTGGGACTACTGTCCTTTGGAGTCCAACAACATTTGGAGGGCTCCAAATTCCTTTTCTCTGCCTTAGTGCCCTGATCCAATTGTCCCACTCTACACATCTGCTTTTAAGCAAAGAACAACATGCCAGATGATCCAATCCTGGATATTCTGCATTGCATCTAAGATATGCAGAAATCATGATTGTATCAATCTTGCCTGCAGAATCTGTGACCAACAAGAGTATAAGAAGAGCCTGCTGGATCAGGTCAGTCCAGCATCCTGTTCTTACAGTTCTCACCAGATGCCCATAGGAAGCCCACAAGCAGGACCTGAGTACCAGAGCATTCTTCCCCTCCTATGGATTCCAGCAACTGGTATTCAGGTTTTTGTCAATTACTTTGGCAACCCATATATTTCTGCAGTGAGCAAAAACAGGAGGCTTATTAAGACCCTTGTGGGAGTGGGACTCTATACATGGCTGGTGGGCTATAAGTGATGACAACCTGTTAGATAAAACTGCATAAGAGTTTACAGCTGCCGGGGTCCAATTCTAATTTGGGCTTAACCCAATAAATTATAAAAATGAGAAGATGGCCTCTGAGCATGTACAGAGTACCTTTGCTTTAGACTGTCCTAAAGCATACAGCATTCAACACCCTTAGAATATGGAATCAGGAGGAATGGAAATGGTGTCTCACTAAGCCTGAATATTTCTATTATAAATTTTAAAAATAAACACACTGTTGATCAATGATGCTTAACTTGTGGCCCTCCAGATGATGTTGCAGACCAACTCCCATCAGCCTTAGACAACACGGCTAATAGGTCGGGATGATCAGAGTTGTAATCCAACAACATCTGGAAGGTCACAAGTTCACTAGTGCAAAATATAAATCCGACTTTGATAGTGATCCTTCTTGTCATTCAGCGACTCTTGGGCACTGAGCATCAGAGGGCAACAGACTCACCATATTTCTTGGAACTGAAATTGTTTGCCTCCAGGACGTGACTTGAAATATATTCAGGCCTATTGCTTTATTGGCAAATAACTCACTGTTAGTAAGCAAAAATCATTCTGCAAATTACTTTTTCTTAGTGACTTTCCCTTGGTTTTCCATTGCCCTGGCCCCCCACTTTGGCAAAGCTTATTAAGAAAGATCAGATTGATGGCGGCAGGAAATTGGAAGCTAAATGCTCACAAATGTTGACTAATGGCATTTCTCTCTCTCTTGTCCTTTTCTGCTAGCAGAGAGAAGGAAGGTCTTATGCTCCATCCAATAGCATTAGACAGAATGTCCATCTGTAACACAATAACCTTGGGAAATAGCATTTGGTCAATTGTAAAATCTCCTCTATGCTGCAGGCCATTTCCTACTGTCTTTAGTACAGCCATCAGATGTGGTGAGCCAATAGGGGCCAGTCTCGTTCAATGGCTAGCCTGAGCATCTTATAATGAAGAGCAGCTGCTCTCCACCTTCATCTCGCCAGCATGGCCACCTTTCAAAATGTGCCTGCGTGCCTTGGATGACATTTCTGCCTCTTACCCCTTTGACTTCTGTTTTGTGCCTCACTCTGGACTGCATCACTTGCCCCTGACTCCTTAGAGCAGCCTTTCCCAACCAGTGTGCCTCCAGATGTTGTTGGACCACAACTCCCATCAGCCTCAGCTAGCATTGCCAATGGTCAGGAAGATGGGAATTGTAGTCCAACAACATCTGGAGGCACACTGGTTGGGAAAGGCTACCTTAGAGCATCGACCAGTCCCAGTCCTGAAGCATCTGATTGGGGAACGACCATAGGTCAGTGCTAGAGCATCTGCTTTGCATGCAGAATGTCCCAGGTTCAATCTCCAAGTAGGGCAGGGAGAGAACCCTGCCTGAAATCCAGGACAGCCACTGCCAGTCAGTGCTAGATGGACCAATGGTCTGATTTGGCATATGGTGCGTTCCTGTGTACCATGGCTCAGTGGCAGAGCATCTGCTTTGCATGCAGAAAGTCTAAGGGCCAATTCCTGGTTTCTCCAGTTAGGTCCAAAAAAGGCTTCTGGACAAAGCCTTGGAAAACCATAGTCAAGCTAGGCAGTGTAGAACAGGGCTAGCCAATCTGGTGTTTTCCAAATACTGTTAGATTCCAACTTCCATCAGCCCTAGCCAGCATGGCCAACAGTTGGGGATGATGGATAGTATAGACCAGCAACATCTAGAGGACACCACATTGACTACCGCTGGTGTAGGCAATACTTAGCTAGGTGTACCAATGACTCAGTATAAGAGAAATTTATATTCTAGCAAGGGACCATAGGTGAGTAGTCGAGTATCTGCTTGGTATGCAGAAGGTCCCAGATTCATAGGAAGCTGATTGAGTCAAGCCATTGGACTCTCAATCTCATTATTGTCTACACTGGCTGGCAGTGGCTCACCAGTTTCAGACAGGGACACTCCCCCAGAACCCCACCTGGAGATGCTGGGGATGGAACCTGGGACCTTCTGTCTGCAAAGCAGATTGCTCTACCACTGAGCTACAGCCTTTCCCTGCAGTGGCAGATGGTGGATCCATGTCAGTGGAATCCGCTACAGGTTTTAGTCTGAACTTTCAAGGACTAAAATCTGGAGTGGATTCCACTGCCCCACTGACATGGAGCCCACCAGCCGCCATCACTTTCCTGACGACTCCAGTTAAAAGGATAAGGAAGCAGGTCATGGGAAAGACTCTTGCCTGACACCTTTGAGAGCTACTGCTGCTCAGAGCAGGTTATACTGAGCTATATGGACAAATGGTCTGACTTCACATCAGTCTGCTTCCTATAAAACTGCATCACTGTGCAATAATGATAGCTTGGCACAGTGAGCTGTTTGCCCAGTTTCTACCATTGCTGACGCCCAGAAGGTGGTATTCCAGGTAACAGTTGAAATAACAGTCAGGTGACTCGAGGATCCAATAGGGTTTCACATGGTCCAATAAATCTGCTGTCCTGGCTCTTCATTCTGAGCTGAGAGTTCATTGGTGGAGCACATGCTTTGTTTTCAGAAGGCCTCAGGTAGCTCTAGTTCATAATATCTCAGGTAGCAACTGATGGCGAAGACATCCTGACCGAGACGGTGAAGAGCTGCCGCCCATCAAAGAAGAACAAACACTGGGAATCTTTTTTCAGCCCAAGGGCCACATTCCCTTTTGGGTGACCACCCAGGGGCCACATGCCACTGGAGGGCAGGAGAGTCCAACAACATCTGAGGGCACCACATTGACAACCACTGGTGCAGACAGTACTGGACTAGATGGACCAATGATGGACTCAGTATAAGGGAAATTAAAAAGTGGGTGGAGCAATGAATGCAAATGTTACCTTTGTACACTAAGCTGGTTTCTACACACTCTCACGTACCTTTCTGTCCTCAGACCAGGCAAGCAAGAGGCATTGTCAGAGTACATTCCAGCAAGGCAAAAAACACTCAAGAGGGTGCAAAGCAGGGCCAATGAGGGTTATGGGCTGTGGAGAGGAGGTGTTGCTGGAGAGAGCCCCAAGGGTCAGATGGAGAGGGCCCAAGGTTTCCTACCCCTAGAGTAGAAAACGCTTAGATGGATAGACAAATATTCAGACCTGGTACAAGACAGCTTCCTCTGTCTAACCCTCACATCAATATTGTGACCTATTAAATACGGCTGGATTAATGCTGGGGTGCAAGGGGCACATTGAAGCATTCTCCCCTTCATTTGAGGAACATTTCACGCAAGTGCTCGTGGACAAGAAGTTGTTTGGAAACAGTCAGGCATATTTAAATAAAATATGAGTAAATCCTGCACATGACAGGAGCAGCATAAGAAATAAGCACAGCCCTCCTGTAAGACTGGAGGGTGTTTGGCAATGAACCAGGTAATAATTTATGCTGGAGTTCCATTGGAGAGAGTGTATGTTCTGTCTCTATTGATTTCAATTGTGGGCTATAATGATGTAAATAAAGTGTAGAATTGTACTTTTTATTATTATTAAGGGAATACTTGTTTGGGTAACTAGATACTCTAATTGGTACATTTCATTATGACCGTGTGAATTCCCATAGATGCTTAGTCACTGCTTATGGCATTTGAGTTCTATAGGAAAGAAAGAAAATAGGACTGTCAACCAATTAAAGACTTCACAATGATGAATAATATTCCTTTTGAACAGACTCATTGATTGACTGAATTAGTGAATAGAGGCACATTTGCAAAACATCAATGTGCTTTTTTAGGAAGAAAAGACCAGGCCATAAAGAACCTTAGAAGAGACCTTAGAATCAGACTCTAGGGCTGTTGAACACTGTGACCAACCTGATGCTTCTGAGAATCTCACAAGCAGGCCATGAAGTCAACAGTCCTCTCCTGATATGCTCCTTTCTCTCCTCTCCATAGCTTGTGTTTAGATATATACTGCCTCTGAAGCTGGAGGTTCTATTTAGAAGTGATGTTGCTGAAAGCTGAAATTGGTAGGTTGAATCTGGTAGGTCTGAAAATGCTCGGAATGGTGCCAAGTCTCTCTAACAAACATACCTGTGATTCAAACTGAACTTGAATTCAGGAGTTAATTTGCAGTTTCTGCATATGGATGCTCTGCATGACTAAGCACTGCCATCTTTGCACATGCTCAGAAGTTGTTTGCTATAGTCTTTTACATGGATCCATGCCTGTCTCAGCTTATACAGTGGACTTAGGGAAGGACCATAGCTCAGTGATAGAGCATCTTTCTTGTATGCAGACGATCCTAGGTTCAGTTGCTGGGAGGGACTCTTGCCTGAAACCCTGGTAAACCACTCCAAGTCATTGTAGACAAGACTGAACTAGATGGACAAATGGTCTGACTCAGTAAAGGCAGCGTCTTATGCATTGACAAGAGAATTATGATTTCTCATTAGGTAGTTCATCCATCCATTTAGACATTATGGCTAAATAACCATTGACAGACCTATCTTCTGGGGAGGTTGTTCCTCTGACTTGCAGACAGACTGAAGCACCATGAGGGAGGTGGGCTGGCCTCAGTCACATGAAAGGGCACATCCAATCAGTGGGGAATGATTTTGTCCTTTATAAGGTAAGTCCTCTCCCAGCTTTAGCCACTCAATGTTGGGGAAAGTGTGCATAAAAATGCATATATTAATGACAATTACATACAGCAAAGCGTTAAGTTAGGACAAAAAAGTTTTCAAAATGTGCATATTAGGAGAAGTGCAGACTAAGGACAAATTTACTTTTTTTTAAAAAAAAGTGCAAATTGATGCAAAGTTTTGGTGAACTGAAGTTAAGATTGAAAAAAATGAGGAACCAAGAGAAATTCAAAAGGATAGATACATGTGTCTCTAGCATTGGGTCCAATCACTCCTGCCTGTGGTGTCCTTAAAAACTGGATGGGCTGATACAGTCTCACTTCCAGTTTAGAAAATATTCTCTAAGGCAATATTTTGGTATTCCAAGTCTTTTTTTAAAAAAAAAACAAGCCTTGCCTTAGAGTGCAAACATTCAAGGAGAATCTATGTAATGAAGCCTTTACCTTGAGTTATCTCCCCTTGTTTTGTTTATTGTCTCCCTTGGCACATTTGTTTCATGCACCTTCCTTTCATTGTTGGCTCTTTTCCAAGGTTGTCATAAAAGAGATGAGATGAAGTCTGCCGTTGCTTAGTAATGTCGCTGCACACATCGTATTGCCTCCTCTTTGCTTTCACACATGGGGCTCACTGCATCAGTTCTGCAGATTAAAATGGCAGCGCTTCTATCCCAATTTTTAAAACCCTTCACACTGCACTACCATGGCTTTTTCGGCTGATATACTGGCATTTTGAGTAAACATCTCACACAGCTACAATGAACAACATCTTGTTTTCATCCTTTACCTGTTATACACGTGTGGACTGTAGTTCTCCCATAATTCACTGCATGAGTTAGTGTCTGGACAAAGGTGTGTGTGTGGAAAAAGAAGGAAGGAGATGTTACCTGCACCTAAGCCAGAATACTGGTACAATTTTCATCAGGCTTGAGCCTAAAGGGTAGGAACTCACTGCATGCCAGGATTCCTGTCACGTGAGTGGGTGCAGCTAGCGCAAAACTTTCATGATTTTCCAGGTTCCCAAGCTTGCAAACGGATTATTTCTGGAATCATTTATCACGGAAATGAGCTCTAAACTTCCATTATATTCCACTAGATTTCCAGAACTAGCTTGTACGTCATGTGAAAGATCAAATAAAATGTGCAAATTACCAGGTAAGAAATCATCAGAAGAAGGGAATAAAGTGCAGTGTGAAAACAGCCTTTGTTCCTTGGAATGGTGGCTCTCCTGTTGTATAGATTTTAAAAGCATTCTTATTTCTGCTTTGGATCAGGAAACTTTTTTATTTTTAAAAGGAACATAATGATATCGGCAAGGCTGGCTCCCTTGCCAGGGAATGTACAGGGTCAAGGGGTCTTGCTTTCTCTCTTCCTCTGTATCTACATACAGTAGAGTCCTTGTATGTCAAATGTCAGGTCACCTAAGTTCACAGGTTATCAACAGCAGTCGTCCAGTGCAGGTGGAGAATAGATGAGACCCAACTCAAGGTTCATGGGAGGTACCAGAAATTTCCTATCTGGCAGTCAGACTACAGACAGCAATATATGCTATTTATTCACATCTTGCACACTACAACTAATAACATGCATTCTAGGTGGCATTAGCCATCATTGTAGAAACAGAAAAATAGAAATTATACAGCCACAAGAGTGGCTGTATATTATAGCCAGCATGGATTTTTTGCATTCTGCAATGTTAATTTGAAAATACCCCCTATGCCATTCTGATGCTTCCCATAAGCTCATTTCAAAACAAAACCTTACAAAAATTATGGTCCTGAACTCAGAAACACTTGCTTAACAATCCTCTAATTTTTTATGCTGATACACAAAACAGTCAGAGAGAATTGAGAGTTCAAAGTGTAAAAAGAGAGAAAAAATAGACCCCTTTTGGACTTTTTTCTCTGAGTTCTCATAATTTGTTGAAATTAATTAAAAATAAGCCATGTTCACTGAGTACCTGTAATCCTATTACTGACCTTGCTCCATACTCTGACCTTCATGTTTTGCAGTTTAAAAGTATAAAAAAATGCCTCGCTGATTTTTAATTAATTTAAGAAATTTAACATTAAAGTCAATGATAAGCCCGGGCATGCTCAGTAAGATTCAACTGTCAGTGTTCTAAAAGCCAGACCCACAGATGCTTGGCTAATCAGGGGGGCACATCCATGCCAGACCTTTATTTCACTTTAGACAGTCATAGCTTCCCCCAAAAAATCCTGGGAAGTGTCATTTGTGAAGGGTCCTGGGAGTTGCTAGGAGACTCCCTGTTCCCCTCACAGAGCTTCAGTCAGAGAAGCTGAATGTTAAACCATTCTGGCCACTGAAGGGTGCTGAGAGGAGACTCCTATTCCCCTGACAGACCACCCTTCACTAATTACACTTCCCCAGATTCTTCGGGAGAAGCCATGTGTCCTGTTCTGAGCGGGATCCATGAGACGGAGACGCGGGTGCAATTAAATCATGTTTTATTAAAGTAATGAATACATCAAAAGCAGTGCGCTTCATAGAAACCCCTAAGCTATCTCACTAGAATACCCTAACTGCACTCTAGGCATGCTCTGCAACGTTGAAAGAAAGTTGACTCAGCAGCTCCAACCCGGAAGCGGCAGGCTTAAATAGGCAAGGTCTTGGAGTGTACTCTCTGGCTCCTGAGCAATTCTTGCCTTTGTCCTGTCCATTTCTCCCTGCATCGAGAGCATGGTGAAGGGGGGCGTGCTTCCAACACTTCATCCAAAGGAACCTGCTCCTTAGCCAGAGATTTGAGGTCAGGTGGCAACGAAGTACTGGACTCATCCCGCAAGCCACTGGGTAAGGGGGCGTTAACGCCCACTCCGGCTCATCGTCCAGCTGCTCCTCTGACATGTCTGGGGGTGGCACGCTCTCCCTGGCTGGGACAGCGCCGTCCGTGGGAACTGGCCTGAAATCCTTCTTACTCCCTCGCTCAAGGTCTTGAGGAGTCTCAACAACTCCTGGGCCATCCTCGCCCCCTGACAGCTGAGAAGCCTGAAACTCATATCCCCCTCCAGGCCCTCGCAAGAGGGTTGGGGCTCGACACCATGACTGTCTAAAGTGAAATAAAGGTCTGGTGTGGATGTGATCAGTGACAGCCTTGGTTTAAATTTGGATGGGAGACTATATGTGCCTGCTGTAGAATAAAAAGGTGGGGAAAATGGTGAAAAACAATGATACTGTTCATGATGTTTTCCTTTTGGAAAGGAAAAGGGCTCCCCCTCTGCCCACCTAATCTCCTCCACTCCCCCTCTTCTTTCCCTTCCTTTCCCCTCCCCTTCCTGCCCTCCACCTCCCCTCCCTCTTTCCCTCTTCCCGCTCCCTGTCCCTTTCCCAGGTCAGTTTCACCTATCCTAAGCATGATTGCACAGGAGTAAATCCCACTGAACTCAAAAAGCATGAAAATGATCAAACCTGCCCTCCCCTCCTCCTTCCTCCTATCCTCTACCTCTTCCCTCTTCCCTCTTCCTTCCTTTGCCCCTCTCTCCCCTCCCCTCCCAATCCCCTCCTCCCCCTCTTCCCCTCCCCCTCCTCTCAACCTCCTCCCCCCCATGGTCAGTTTTACATATCTTAAGCATGATTGCATGGGAGTATTACAAATAAGAATGCAAATGATCAAACCTGCCCTCCTCTCCCCCCTCCCCGTTCACCTCCCCTTTTCCCCTTCCCTCCCCCTTCAAATTCCCTCCTTCCCCTTCCTTCTCCTCCTGCTTCCTTCTCCCCTCCCTTCCTCCTTCTCTCTCCTCTCCTCTCCCGCCCCCCATGGTCAGTTTTACCTATCCTAACCATGATTGCATGGGGGTAAATCCCACTGAACTCAATAAGGATGCAAATTATCAGACCTGCCTTTCTCCTCCTTCCCCTCTCCTCTCCCTTCCTCCTCCCTTCTTCCTCCCCTCCCGTATTCCTTCCTCTTCCCCTGCCCACTCCAGCCCTCACCCCCTCATGGGCAGTTTTACATATGCTAGGCATGATTGCACTGGAATCAATTCCACTGAACTCAATAAGCATGTAATTTATCAAACCTCCCCTCCCTCTCCCCTCCCCCCTGCTTGCTCCCCTCCCCCTCCCCTCTGCCTGTCTTCCTCTCTCTCCTCCTCCCCTCCACCTTCTCTTCCTCCCCTCCCCTCCCTATCTCCTGTGTTCAGTTTCAGTTATCCTAAGCATGATTGCAGGGGAGTAAATCCCATTGAACTCAATAAGCATCCAAATGATCAATCCATTCTCAGCAAACTTGCAAAGGATCCCATTTCTTACCTCTCAGATTAAAAAGCCGAGAAATTCACTAATAGGCAAACAACAACAACAACAACAACAACACACAAACAAACCAAACCCTTGTGGTTTAAGAGTGTACCTATAGCCAACAGATATTTCTTAAAACTTTATAAAGCAGGGAAATCGGGCAGCTATAGTGAATGCACCAGGGGAACAGGAGACCTGACCTCCTCTCTGAGATATTGTACTGCCCTACAAATTTGTAAAAAGGCAAACACAATTTGGGTTGGTCTTTCACAGTCCAATCCACTTCCTGTGTAGCTTGGAAGAATTTGGTAACGTGCCTCTGAGCATTTGGGGAGTGGTGGCAACACCTACAATCAGCTGACATAACAGAAACAAGACATGTGCTGTGTTGATCTTGTTGTAGCAGGGAGGAAGCAACAATATTAAGACACTTGATTTGCTTCAGATAGTCACTTTAAATATGTTTGATTTCCTTTGCAATTTTAGTGAAGTTTCCTATAGTAAATCATTTTCTTTTGCTTCTGTTTCTGTGAATATGTGAAAGACAGCAACACCTTGCAACACTAAAAAATCTCCAAAAACAATTGTGGAATAATGGCACTGACTGTTCTGCAGAATAGTTTCCAATGGACATGAGGAGTGTCTCAATTTGCACAATATAAAACAGTGGGAAGTGAAATATATTCTAGCAAAATTCCAGGTGTGCTCTATGTTTTCAATTGACCGTGTGCACATTAAGTGGAGTGGTTTAAGCATAGCAGGCTGAAAACATGCAGGCCAAGTTTGTTTTTTCCAACAGCTAGATTCATTTCTTAAGTAGCAATATATTGCAATCAGTCTAATTTTACATCAAATTGCAGTTTCAGATTCAACAGTTAATGCACCCAAAATAGAAATAGAACATAACTCCAGTATGAAACACAAAAGGCTGTCTTCACCATCCTATGACATTGTCCAATAAAAAGGCTTTGAAATTAATAAAAATAAATGTGACACAGATTTCTGGGATGAATAATGAGAGAAATATAATTTTCTAGGTTAGATTTACTGTAGAAACATTAGTAAGACAGGAAAGAAACAAAGTAAGAAGAACACCAACCAACATAGGAACTCTGAAAGACCAACCCAAATTGTGTTTGCTTTTTTACAAATTTGTAGGGCAGTACAATATCTCAGAGAGGTCAGGTCTCCTGCTCCCCTTGTGCATTCACTATAGCTGCCCAATTTCCCTGCTTTTTAAAGTTTGATAGAAATATCTGTTGGCTATAGGTACGTTCTTAAACCTCAAGTGTTTTTGTTTTTTGTTTTGCCTATTAGTGAATTTCTCGGCTTTTTAATCTGAGAGGTAAGAAATGGGATCCTTTGCAAGTTTGCTGAGAATGGATTGATCATTTGCATGCTTACTGAGTTCATTGGGATTTACTCCCCTGCATTCATGCTTATTAGTGAATATATAGCAGCATGAAAGAAGTTGCTGGATATCCATTTAACATCAAGACATAAGACTCTGAAGACACATCTTAGTTAAAACAAGTTACAGTAAATGAAGGACTGAGATAAACTCTAAGTCATATCACAGAGCCAAAGTTACAAAGTACATGGAAATACATGTCATGATACATCACCCATCAGATGCCATGGATGGAATAAATGGATGTTTGTCCTGCTTTCTTTGACCCCCTACTCCAGCATAGCTGAGGGGTCCTGAATGCTATAAAACTTAACCTTTTATACACTTTCTTATCAAAGGGAAGACATGTTCCCATGGCTTTATCAATTATACTGCCCACTAGGGGTGGCACTAGCTGCCTTTCTGCCTTCTCTAGTGACTAGTGTCAACAGCAACCACACCATATAAGGGGCTTCCTTTTACTTCATGTTGACATTTTATCTCTATGTGTGTTACAGCTGCTTTCATTGGAAAATTACAGCTTTAGTCAGGAGGTGGAGAGGAATGAAGGGGGCAGTTTTAAACTGCTTTTCTTCCTATGAAGCAGACTTTATAAGCTCTTTTAGCAAATCTTAAATGAATAAAATGATTTCAGCTCATTATATGAATATTTCAAGCCAATATAGGGGCTGGTCCATTACAGTAAGAAGAGTCTGCTGGATCAGGACAGTGGCCCATCTTGTCCAGCATCCTGTTCTCACAGCAGCCAACCAGATACCTATGGGAAGCCTGCAAGCAGGAACTGAGCATGGCAGCACTCTTCCCACTCGTGATTCCCAGAAATTGGTTTTCAAAAGCATGCTGCCTCTGATAGTGGAAGTAGAACATATCCATCAGGATTACTGCCCCTTGATAGCCTTCTCCTCTGTGAATTTGTCTAATCCTCTGTTAAAGGCATCCAAGTTGGTGGGTATCTCTGCCTTTCGTAGGAGCGAATTCCATAATTTAACTATGCTGAGATAGGATTTGAACCACAGATTTCTTAGTTCACCTCTAAGCCAATGTGGTGCCCTCCAGATGTGGTTGGACTACAACTCCCATCAGCCCCAGCCAGCAGGGACCAATAGTCAGGGACAAAGTGAGCTGTCATTTAGGAACATCTGGTGAACATCATGGTTGCCACTGCTGTTTTAAGTAGAGTTGTACATAGTATAGGCTGCAGTCCTGTGCTAAACTAATCTGGGGGTAAGACCAATTGAATTCATTGGAGCCTACTTCTGTTCTGCATAGATTTATATACTATTTATATAATTTATATATTGTTATATATTGCATATTATAGTTTATACTAGATTTATATTTATAGACACATAGAAGAATAGTGATTTCATTGTTAGTCATTCAGTTCTTTAGAATGCCTTGCTTGTGCTGCTAATTTCTAGAGAGAGAAGTCAAGAATGGAGAAGGGGTTTTGGCATTGATAATCCATGTGGGGAATGCCCTTTAACTGAGAGACTTATGGCTTAGTGCATATTGATCCTGAACTGTGATGTAAACAAATCCAAACTAAGCATTCCATTAAAAGTTGGGTGGAAGTTGGCCTCAAGATCAATCTCCTTTTTCTTGCCATGTGAGATTATTACAGTGATATGAGGCCATTCTGGACTGATTTATAGTGGGATGGAGAAGGGGTGATCTGTCAGAAGCTGTAACACACACAGTGATCCCTACAGATAGCTCTTTGCCCTAAGAAGGATATCATGTGTCCAAAAAAATCCCGAGAAAAAGAGGGGCTATTGAATAATAGGCTTGCTTCTGAATTTTTCCACACCTAACTTTCTCCTTCTATAAGGGAGTTCTAAACTAATTAGAGCAGTGCGAGATACACTCTTGGAATCCTCCACCCTCTCTGTGGGCAGAAAAATTGCTGGGGGTGGGTAGTGGGTGGGAGAGGGCTCATTTTGTTTCCTTCACAGACCCTGGATTACATCATTGTTAGCCGAGAGCTGGAGGTCAAGGAGAAAGGCATGCTCTTTCTCCCCAAAATGGACCTCATGATCCAGAGGAGTCTATTACTATTACCATTGTGAGCATTTGCTTGGCATTACTCTAATGAAGACGACCACAACAACTTTGCCAGGGCTCTTCAAGCAGTCTCTAGCACAAGAGTGGAATCCCGTTTTTCCCCCAGCCTGAGGGCCACATTCCCATCTGGGCAGCCTTCCAAGCGGTGGGTAGGGCCAGAGGCAAAAGTGAAAGAGCAATGGATGTACACTTTACCTTAGTACTAGGCTAGTTTCTGCAGACACTCACACACCCTCTCTCTCCTCCATCCAGGCAACCAAGAGGCATAATCAGACTTCAAGGACACATTCCAGCCAGGCAAAAACACTCATGGAGGTTGTAAAGCAGGGATGGTGAGGGGTGTGGCCTGGGGAAAGGGGTGTGGCTACTGAGGAGTGTGTCATGGAGAGAATCCAGAGGACCAGACAGTGGCCTGGATGGCTGCATTCAGCCCCTGGGGTTGAGGTGCCACATCCCTCCTCCAATGGTACTCCCAGATCCATTCATTCTCTCCTTGTCCAAGCACCCAGTCTTACAAGAAGGTGGGGAAGGACCATAACTCAGTGGTAGAGCATCTGCTTTGCACGCAAAAGGTCCCAGGTTCAGTCCCCAGCATCTCCAGTTAGAGCTGGGAGAGTTCCCTGCCTGAAATCTTGGAGAGCTGCTGCCAGTCAGTGTAGAGAATACTGAACTAAGTGGACCAATGGTTTGGTTCAGTGTAAGGCAGCTTCCTATGTTCCAATGTGGTTTCATCACTATTCTTTTTGTATGCCATTTTACCAAATGTGCTGGAACATAGGTACCTAGGTGATGTTGTTGAGACTACAACTGCCATCATTCCTGGCCACTGGCTATTCTAGCTGGGGCTGATGGGAGATGGAGTCCAAACAATATCTGGAGAGAATCAATTTGGGTAAGGCTGGTCTTTTCCTGGTCCAGATGCCTGGGAAGCACCAAGCTGACCATCACCCCTAGCCATTGGCTGTGCTTGCTGGGGCTGATGGGAGTTGTAGTTCACCAACATCAGGAAGGCAGAAGGAGCCCAGGGCAGCAAATGTGGTTGACTCCAGCTCCTCTCGGATCCAGCCAGCATGGTCAAATTGCAGGGAAGATGGGAACTGAATTTCAGCAGCATCTGGAGGGCAACAGGTTCTCTGACCCTTGCAGAGAAATACACCCAAAGTGACTAACAGAATAAAACCTAAAGTAATGCAGTCACGGCTGAATAAAAATACAAAACAAGACAATGAAAACAAAACAGTAAATATATAGCAATAGTAAAACAGCATTATCTACTAACTCGCAACAGCAGGCAGTCAAGTATTAATAGCTTACTGAAATAAAAGCAAGCTTAATACAGTGATATATAATAGTCAATTAGCATCATTGCCAAAATATATTGGAGAGAGCTCAGTGGCACAGCAAATTTTTAGCATTTTTTTTAGGTTCCGAGTTCAATCCTTGCCATCTCTAAGTTAGAGCTGAGACAAATCCCTGTCTGAAATCCTGCAGAACAGCTCTTAACAGTACTAGATGGACCAGTGGTCTGACTTGGTATATATCTCATTGTGTATATGTATATATATATACACACACAGAGAGAGAGAGAGAGAGAGAGAGATCAAAAATATGTTTCTGCTGCCCTTCAGAATGGAAGGATCTGTCAATTTCAGTTGTTTCATTTCATTTCTCCAATCTTAAATTCAGTTCTCCACATTTCTGCAGCAACTTGCATATTGCTTTTTGGAAAAAAATCCCAATTTTTTCAGCATTTTAGTGTGAATTTCTCCTAATAAACACATCTTTGTATGCAGTTTTGACTAATGTACACATTTTTGCAAGCAATTTCTTTTAATATAATTCATTCTGTATGCTATTTTCACCAATATAAACTACTTTACATTTCCCTAATATATGCATTTTTGTAAACTCTTTTTGGTTGAAGAATTGCATTGGATAAGTGCAAATTTTACAGGATGGCGGTGATCAGGTTCTCACATTGTTTTGAAAAGTGCAGCTTTGACAGATTTGGCTTTAAATGTGAACTGAATCAAATCTCTCCTGTATCCCTAGCTGCCCTGAGCTCTTTTGGAAGAAAGGGTAGGATAGAAATGTAATATGAATTAAATAAAAAAATAAATAGCATCTTTAATCATATTTTTTAATTCACAGAGCATGATCAACCTTGGTACTATTTTAATGATCATGATCTGGGGCAGCCAACATGATGGCCTCCAGATGTTGTGAAATGCAATTTCCATCATCCTTGACCATCAATCATGTTGGTGGTGGTCCCACAACATCTTCAGGACACTGCACTGGGTACCGCTGATCTTGATTCTAGTCTGACAGGATCTCTAAGCCTTTTTTTAAAAAAAAATCTGATTCATATGAGTGGAATTTTGCTGATCAGTTTTTGGAACAAAAGGAAATCTAATTTTCTGCTCAGATGAGCCACAATTACCATTGTTCAATGCAATC
Organism: Rhineura floridana; assembly: GCF_030035675.1. Lineage (NCBI taxonomy): Eukaryota > Metazoa > Chordata > Lepidosauria > Squamata > Rhineuridae > Rhineura > Rhineura floridana. The sequence continues at coordinate 14,479,384 of NC_084498.1, read as the reverse complement.
TAAGGAAGAAAAGCCTGGACAGATATTTATACAGGCAAAATTCCTCTCTGGTGTGAACTTAGCTTTTAATGTGACAGCCCTATTCATCTTGGGGGATAAATATTCTCTTGAGATTTTAGCCATGGGCAAAGTTGGTTACATGATCTGCATTATTTACAGTTTATTTCCTTTTGGAATTAATAATAAATCATTTCCTGCTCCCTAGAGAGGTTCAAAAAGCTTACGGTCTGTCATGGGGGGAGGGGGGGAGGAACATAATGAATTTATAGCAGCTCATGCACAACTTCTCCATTTGCATCTTTTTAAAAAATAAACAAACAAACCCAGAACGTATTGTATTTGTTGATTTATGTAGCAGTGGTAATACATTCTACGTAAGATACCTACTGCAGAGGTTCAGTATAAGGATGGGAATGTGTAAGGAACCTGAGATTCTGAAGGGCAGTATCTCCTGCTATAGGAAGCTGCCTTATGCCCAGTCAGACTATTGGTCTGTCTAGCTTGGTATCACCTTTGTCACCTGACAACATGGTGCCCCCTAAATGTTGGACTACAACTCCCATCATCTCTGGCCATTGGACATGCTAGCTGGGGCTGATGGGGGTACAAAGCATTTGGAGGACACCATCTGATTACCTTTGAATTGTATAGATTGGGTTAACACTGACTGTCCAGGGTTTTAGACAAGGGATCTTTCCCAGCCTTATCTGGAAACGTCCGGAATTGAACCTGGGATCTTCTGCCTGTGGCTCTTTACTAAAAGCAAGCATCTCATCTATAAGGTATTTTTGATCACAGCTGCAGTTACCAGGATGCAGCCTGGAAATGACTCTCATCACCCTTACAATTCCACAGCCATGATAGACGATGTAGCTGTGACTCCTCCTAACCTACCTCCTCATTTGGTCCCGTTCCTTTGATGTGGCACTCCTGACTCCACATTGGTTTCTTTGTCTCTCTGTACAGTGTTGCTCTCAGAAGCTGGTTTGGGCACACCTATTGCCAAGCTCATTGTCAGGTGTGACTTCCATTACCAAGGCCAAAGGCTGGCAGAAGGAAGAGGCATCAGGTCCCTGTCATAGTAGTTTTGGAGACAGCATGCTTCTGAATACTAGTTGCTGTTATGGCAGTGAGGAGGCAGCATTTTCTGAATGCCACTTGCTGGAAACCACAGGAGGGGAGAGTGCTGTTGTGCTCAGGTCCTCTGCACTCAGGCATCTGGTTGGCCATTGTGAGAACAGGATGCTGGCCTGGATAGGCCACTGACCTGATCCAGTAGGGCTCTTCTTATGTGTTTTTATAAAGGCATCTTTTGAGGACACACCTGTTTATAGATGCATTCCTTTGATCTCCTGTGTCTCCTGTTTCAAATGTGGTGTTGTTTTAATGGGATTGCTTTATTGCACATTTTTAATTATGTATTTGAATGTTTCAATGGGATTTTTTTTATTGTATACTTTATGGATGTTTGTTTTAATTTATGGAACATTTCTATTTTTTGTAAACCACTTAGAAGCCTATTTTGGCATTTAATGGTTAATAATAGATACTAACGGGTTATATGCAATGGAGCCCTAAGTTAAAGTCACTTAGCAATATACTTGTTTTGCTGGCACCAATATCATAAAGTATAGCTGCTGTTTTACAGCAGGTTACTGGAGTTGGGTTTTCTTTTCACACTATAGTTTGTGCAATCTGAAGTGTGATGAGCTTCTGCAAGTGCAGCAGTTGCACTGGATTCTTTTGTTGCATAACATTAACACTCACTTGTCAGCTAGTACAAGAACCCTTGCACTAGTGGACAGAGGATGTTGGGCACAGCCCAACAATAATAATAATTTACTTATTATTATAGACACAATGGAAAACAGATGTCAGTGGCTAAAAATGGTACCTTTATATTTTGAAGAGCTGGATGCCAAACTGATTACGGGGGGGGGGCGCGGCGGCAGTGGAATCTCCATCATATCCTTCTTAATCACCTTCCTAGGGCCATCAAATTTTGTTTATCATATTTATTTCCAGGTTTTTCTCCAAAGAACTCAAGGTGGTGTACATTCCCCCCCCACACACACACACCAAAGAAGATTTGAGATACCAGAATTGGATTAATGTTATATTTATTAAAATGTAACAATGAATTTTGAGACCCTGCAGACCAATTTGACCAAATTAATCTAATTCAACCTGTTTGAGCAGGTGAGGTTCTGTCTACATCTGGTAGGGAAACATCCAGACAGACAGGTAGCACAGAACTGCAGGAATGGCACCAGGAAGGCTAAAGCCAAGAATGAGCCAAGGTTAGTGAGAGATGCCAAAAGCAACAAAAAAAATCTTTCTGGAGAAAAGAAATGGTGGTACATCTACTCAATGAGGATGGCAAAATGAGAAGAGATGACAAAGAAAAGGCAGAAGTGCTCAATTTCTACTTTGGCCCAGTCTTCTCCCAAAAGAGGGTCTATGAAATGTGAAGCTGAAGGGGCAGGATTGCAGCTTGAGATTGATAGACAAATGGTCAAGGAATACCTGATCACATTGAATGAGCTCAAATCTGTAGGGCCCAATGAACTGCATCCTGGAGTATTGAAGGAACTGGCTGAAGACCTCTTGGAACTACTGTCTGTTACCTTTGCAAAATTGTGTAGGATGGATAAAGTGCCAGATGATTGGAGGAGAGCTAATTTGTCCCAATCTTCAAAAAAGGGGAAAAGGAGGAACCAGGAACTACAGACCAGTCAGCCTGATATTGATCCCTGGGAGAATTCTGGAGCAGATTATAAAGTAGTCAATCTGTAAGCACCTTGAAAACAATGCAGTAATTACTAGAAGCCAACATGGATTTGTCAAGAACGAATCCTGCCAGAATAACCTCATCTCATTTTTTGACTGGATAACCTCCCTGGTAGACTGTGGGAATGCTGTGGACATAATACATCTTAACTTCAGCAAAGCTTTTGACAAAGTGCCCCATGGTATTCTGATTAGCAAGCTAGCTAAATGTGGGCTGGATGGACCAACTATCAGATGGATCCACAGATGGCTACAGAATCATATTCAAAGAGTGTTTATCAATGGTTCCTTCTCAAACTGGGCAGAAGTAACGAGTGGGGTACCACAGGGCTTGGTCCTGGGCCCAGTGCTCTTCAACATTTTTATTAATGTCTTGGATGAGGAGGTGCAGGGAATGCTTATTAAATTTGCAGATGATACAAAATTGGGAGGTATAGCTAATACCTTGGAAGACAGAAACAAAATTCCAAGGGATCCTGATAGGCTGGAGCATTGGGCTGAAAACAACAGAATGAAATTCAACAGGGATAAGTACAAAGTTCTATACCCAAGAAAAATAAACCAAATGCACAGTTATAAGATGGGGGATGCTTGGCTCAGCAACACTACATGTGAGAAGGATCTTGAGATTGTTGTTGATCACAAGCTGAACGTGAGCCAACAGTTTGATGTGGCTGCAAAAAAGGCAAATGCTATTTTAGGCTTCATTGACAGAAGTATAGTTTCCAAATGGTTTGAAGTATTGGTTCCCCTCTATTCAGCACTGGTTAGGCCTCATCTTGTGTACTGCATCCAATTCTGGTCTCCACACTTTAAGAAGGATACAGACAAACTGGAACAGGTTCAGAGGAGGGCAACAAGGATGATCAGGGGACTGGAAACAAAGCCCTATGTGGAGAGACTGAAAGAACTGGGCATGTTTAGCCTAGAGAAGAGAAAACTGAGGGGAGATATGATAGCACCCTTCAAGTACTTGGAAGGTTGCCACAGAGAGGAAGGCCAGGATCTCTTCTCAATCATCCCAGAATGCAGAACACGGAATAATCAGCTCAAGTTACAAGAAGCCAGATTTCAACTGAACATCAGGAAAAAAAACCTTCCATAAAACAATGAAACCAATTCCCTAGGGAGGTGGTGGGCTCTCCAACACTGGAGGCCTTCAAGAGGCAGTTGGAGAGCCACCTGTTGGGTATGCTTTAATTTAGATTCCTGCATTGAGCAGGAGGTTGGACTCGATGGCCTTATAGGCTCCTTCCAGCTCTATGATTCTATGATCCCACCAATTCCCTACCATGTCACCAGCCATAGTTTGTGGTCCCTGAGCCAAGGATGGGGAGGCATTCACCTGAATGTGCAAGAGAGGCAGCAAGGCATCCCCCAGGTGAATCCCAGGCATAAAGCACTGGGAGATCCCCAAAGGGTGCCCCTAAATGCCTCAGTATACCTCATGATAAACCTCCAAGTGCCTCACCTGCCCAAACTCCAGGCCAACTGACAAGCAGCCATGTCACTCAGAAAAGCCAATGGAGTTAAACCTCACAGTATAGCATAGGCAAAGCAAAGGGAAGTCTAACCATGACTCCCCCCCAAAAAACCTACTCAGCCCCTAAGGAGCAACTAGCCAAGCCCATACTGGAAGAGTGGGAGGATTGGTGCAGCAAATGCAGAAGAGGAAGGGCTGGGGGTGAAGCTAGCTTATAAGCTATGCTCCCAGCCCCCACCTGTTTGCCTCCGATGCCCATGTGACGTCTCTCCTCCTCTCAGGCTTAACCACCTGAGTCTTCTTTGAAGCAGGGAGGGGTGGAGGCAAAAGCCCCCCCCAACAGCAAGTGGGAACAACATTCTTCTCATCCACACTTTTTATATCCTGATGACAACCCCAAGAGGTCAGTATGACTGACAGCAACTGGCACAGTGATCTTCATAGTTGAATAGGGATTTTAACAGTTTAACTGTGGTCCCAGCCTTCCTCAACCTAGAGCCCTCCATATGTTACTGGATTCCAACTCTCAGCAAAGTCAGCAGCAATTGCCAACAGAGTTGACAGGAGTAGAAGTTCAAAGACCAGAGGGCACCCAGCTACGAAAGACTGGATCATAAAATAGAATAGGTTAAATTAAACGAATTAAATTAAACAACTGCATTCTGAAAGTTTACACCAAATATAAAGAACGTTGTTTTAAAAAAATCAAAAACATACTGCGCTTTTTGAAGCCTTTTTTTAAAAAAAGGAAGAAAAATTGTCAGAAAATGAAAAGAAAAAATCTACCTAGTATGTACCCTTTTGCAATCAATTTTTCCTTAATATAGTGTTTGTATAGTTATTTACACTAATTGGGCACACACTTCTCATATATGCATTTCTATACACACTATTTGATTGGAGAACTGCAGAGGAGTGAATTTAAAAGAATAGATATGTTTTGGTTTGTTTCGTTTTGTGGATTAGGTAGGTTTGCATTACAACGTGAACGGAAATTCTCTCCCTCCCCTTTGCTCCTCAACCTTTAATTGTGCTACATTTGCATAGGTCTCCAGCTTTGCAGATCTGACTTGGTTTTCTTTTTTCCACAGGAGATTTCTCATTTTCTTCCCTCCTTTATCTTATTTCACGAATTCTCTCCTTTCATAAAATAAAGATGAATAAAAGCTGGTGTCACACGCACGGTTTAACCATACCACTCCACTTTCAAAGATACCAAGGGATCCATCTCCATGAATAAATAAAGCTGGATATCCAGAAGGTATCACAAACATTGCCATATGGTCCTGTAAATTTGATCAAGATGCTGATTACATTAAGGGCCTCCTAATTTAGAGAATTGCCAGTGGAGATACCCAAGCCTGATGCTGGTTACAAGGCAAAATACACGAAGTCTTGGATTTTGAACCGTTGTTTGTGCTTTTGGTAAATTAATGTAGATGGAATGTTTGGCCATAGAACTAGAAGGTAGCCAATGGAGCAGCCAATGGAGCAATGGCAAGCTGGTGGTCTGTGCATCAGATCCCTCCTGATGCCATTGCCTGTGCTGGCTGAGACTGATGGGAGGTGTAGTCATATAATATCTGCATGTCACCACGTTGGCTACTTCTGCTCAATGGGGTGTTGTCCTGTCTCTTAAAACAAGGAGCACTCATGGTAAATCTAATAGTTATTTCAGTGGAAAGTCTCTGTGTGTGTACTTTTCTTCCCACCAGCTAGAAGACTGTACAGTAGGGCCCCGCTTATACGGCGGGTTAGGGACCAGGCCCCCGCCATAAAGCTGAACCCCATTGACTATAATGGGGCCGTTGCGCGAAAATGATGCGAAAACGTTGCAAAAGATGAAAAATTGGCTTTAAAATGGAAAAGGAAAGCCGCCCCATTAGTGGAACGCCAGGAAGCAAGGCCCTACTGTAGTTTGTTTATTCATTTATTAATGATGCATTTATATTTTACCTTTCCTACAAGGAGCCCAATGTGGCATACATGGTTCTTCCCCTTGTTTAATCCCCACAGCAACCTTGTGAGGTAGGTTAGGCTGAGAGACAGTGACTAGCCCAAGGTCACCAAGTAAGCTTAATGGCTGAGTGGGATTCGAACACTAGTTTCCCATATTTGGCACATACGTAATCCATTATATTCTGATTTGAAAGCTTAAACAGGACATTTATATCTTAACACTGGTAAGTCAGGACATGGAATTTTATTTCATGATAGAGGCCAACACAGAGCTGGCCAAGGAACATGTGGTTGGAGTGTGAGTCACACAGTGGGAACTTCATTCCTCATTCTCCACACAACCCACAGGATTCCAAATGGTAAGTATATAGCAAATTAATCAGACAGTTTAACCTTACAAAGGTAGTTTGCAAGAGCATCTCATAGCTTGAATTTAGTAAGGATACTTAGTAGATGTAGAAAATCTCTCCACAGGGCAGGCATGCCTGGTATCAAGTTTACTATTATTTTGGCACTAGGGGATGGGATCAGAGGCAGAGCAGGAAGTATTTCTACCCTCAACATCTTCCTTGGGTGAATGTGGATAGATTTGCAGCCCGAGTCTCTTGGAGGAGGAGGCCATTTCCAGATCATCAGCATGATTGCTTCAGATATTACTGGTGGGGGGCTGGCGGCAGGCAGGAAGACGGAGACGGTGCTCGAGGGCTCTCTGAGCAAATACACCAACCTCATCCAAGGCTGGCAAAGCAGGAAGAAGCGTTGTCTCCGACTCCTGTGTTTCCTGGCCTGGAAGAATCATTACAACCAGAACAAGGGGCAATAGGATTGCCTATGAAGCAACAACTGAATTCATCTGCTTGGAGGGCCTAGAACTAGGACAACAGCGAGTACCGCGTGTGCCACGAGCACAGCAACATCGCCGTACGCAAGAGCTGCGACAATGGACATGCATATACAAGTATTTAAAGTAACACTTGCTCAATAATTTGCTTTTAATAATGTTATTTGTTATTTAATTTTGAGAATTGCATTATTTTATTGATGTATTCTGTTCTATTGATGTATTGCTATATTCGTGTTTTTTGTAAGCCGCCTTGAGGGCCTTTTGGCCATAAGGCGGGGTATAAATTTAATAAATAATAATAATAATTATAGCTCTTGCTGCTCCCCATGCCAACTAGAATTGCTGCTGCTGAAATGAAAAGGAATGCATCTGTAACAGAGAATGGGGAATCCATGTTCCTCCAGATGTTGTCAGACTCCAACTCTCATCAGCCCCAGCCAGCATGGCCAGTAATACAGGATGATGGAATTTGGAGCCCAGCCACAGCAGGAGGGCCACAGACTCCCAGCCCCTGTGGTATTAGGAGAACACTTGCTGATTATATATTTTCCTGCACCAGTTTAAAAATAAAAAGACATCTATTCATAGTTCAACAACAGACAAACATCTTTGATATCTAAGGGATAAGAACATAAGAAGATCCCTGTTGAATCAGACCAAAAGTCTATCTAAACCAACATTGTATTTCTAATAGTGCCCAAACAGATGACTCGAGGAAGCGTTATAGGAGAATCAGCTAGGGGCCCTTTAAACATTGCAGACAGCTCTCCCTGAGGGGTGAAGTTGCTGGAAGGAAAGGCTCTGCCAGACTTCTTAAGCTTTCAAATGATCCTTGGCTGGGACAACATCTTCCATAACTCAGCCAGCAAGGTCCACTGAAAGCTGTCCATGGTCCACTTGAAAGCTGTCCATTACTCTAGTAATTCCTGCCATGGCCCCTGTGACCTCCAAGCACCAGCAGAACAGGATGTATGAATCTCTCTCTACTGATCCCTCCTGTCTCGGATAAGCAGTGGAAAGTGAGTCTGGCACTAGATCTAAGGCTGTAATGTCAGCCCCATATCAGAGCCTGCAGCCATCATAGTAATTCCACAATATCCCCCTTGCCAAAAGCTGGGTGGTGGTGGATCTGGACTATACTGGATTCTGCCACATCCCTGTCGCCTTTTGGAGGATTTGATTCCGGTCCCCCTGTTCTCCATGCCAATGAAAGCATCCTGTACAGAGCTACAATGCATCATGGGGGCTGTTTCAAGAGCATCCTGCTTAAGAATGGGCAGAGTGAGTGAACGTGATACACCTGGTGAAGGCATTTCTGGCCTAGCTCAGGCTTGCTGAGGACATCAGAAGACCACTGCTGGGTCAGGCCAAAGGCCCCTCTAGTCCAGCATCCTGTTTTCACAGTGGCCAAATAGATGGCAGTGGGAAACTGGTAAGCAGGACCAGAGAACAAGAGGCAAACTCCTCACCTGTGATTCTTAGCAACTGATATTCAGAGGCTGTCAGGCCCAGGATGTGACTCAGGAACCAGACCAACGGCTGTAGTTAATTCGTGTTTTATTAGGGTAATGTCCAAACAAAGACTGCGTTTTCTCATGAAGCAATACAGGGATACAGGTCCTGCGGCATTGGGAGAAAGTTGACAGAGCAAGGGACTTCTTCCCGCCTGTTCTTTAAGAAGGGGACAAACGGGCGCGCAATCTTTCGCTCCTCCTTAACTGCCCCTCAGGTACTGCCCCCCTTCCCCCCCTTCTCTCCTGTCTTTTCAGCTGTCTGCGTGTGCGCGGTGAGGGGGGAAGCATCGCCCCCTCCTCTTCTGAAGTTTCCGATTCCAGGATGGGGGATAGGGGAGGGGCTGATGGTAAACTGCCTCCCCACTTTTTGGCTGTGAGCAGCCCTCCCTCTTTCCCCTCTTGCTCTGAGCCTGAAAGAGGGGGAGACGTGAGAATGTCCAGGGAGGGCTCAGGCTCCCCGTTGCTAAGCGACCTTATCACTGGCAGTTCCTCTGTTTCGTCTTCGCTCCAAAGGGGGGAAGTTCCTCCCCCTTCCCTCTGCCATCCATCCGAATACTCTTCTCCCAACTCTCCGGGATCCAGCTCCCCGGGATTGGGACCCCAGCTCTGCCTTCCGACACCATCCCCACTCCCAGGCTGTGCCCCCCTCCCCTTGTCTGTCTTGGGACGGTGGGGAAAACGGTGATGGAAAAGTTTTACCAATTCTGGAGCATGCACATCAGCTGCATCTTCCCATGATCTGTCAGCCACCCCATAGCCTTTCCAGTGAATCAAGTACTGCAGCTTGTGGCGTCTGATCCTGGAATCTAAGATCTCCTCAACTTCAAACTCAAGCTGCTCATTTACCAGGAGTGGAGCTCCGGGAGGTTCCTCCGGCCGTAACTCACTGGGAGGGGCGGCTTTCGTTAAGAGGGATCGATGGAACACAGGATGTATTTTAAACGTGTCAGGCAGCTTCAGTCGGTACGCCACGGGATTGATTTGAGTTTCTATTTCGAAAGGACCCACCCTCTTGTCTTGTAATTTTCTACATTTGCCCGGCATCTGGAGGAAGCGGGTGGACAGCCATACCTGGTCTCCCGGTTGAAGGGGGGGCCCTCCTTCCTGTGCAGGTCAGCAACTCGCTTGTACTCCGTTTTGGCTTCGTTTAACTGCTGTTTCAGTGTCTGTTGCGCCGCTTGCAATTCCTTAAGGAAGTTCTCAGCTGCCAGTACCAGCATTCCTTCTGAGCTGCTTGGAAAGACTTTAGGATGGAATCCATAATTAGCGAAGAACGGGGTTTGTTGAGTGCTGGAGTGCAGAGAATTGTTGTAGGCGAACTCTGCAAAATGCAAATATGATACCCAGTCAGTCTGTTGATAGGACACATAACTTCGTAAATATCTTTCCAAAACGGCATTCAAGCGTTCCGTCTGCCCATCTGTCTGGGGGTGATGGGCGGAGGAGAGTTTTAATTCCGTCTGCAACTGTTTCCACATTGCTCTCCAAAATTTGGCTGTGAACTGAGTTCCTCGGTCTGAGACTACGCTGTTTGGCAATCCATGCAGCCGGTAGACTTCTTTTATGAATAACTTGGCCGTTTCTTTAGCCTCTAAGGCCCCTGCACAAGGAAGAAAGTGTGCCATTTTGGTAAGTAGATCCACCACTACTAAGATGGCTGTCATTCCTTGGGACTTGGGTAGATCAGTTATAAAATCCATGGAGAGGTCCTTCCAGGGTTCGTGTGGGACAGGCAACAGTTGTAACAGTCCTGCTGGTGTCCCTGTTTGTGTTTTTGTCCGCAGACAGACAGAGCAGGACTTTACATAACTCTCAATATCCCGACGCATTTGAGGCCTCCAGAAGTCCTTGGCCACGTTCTGAATGGTCTTGTAAATCCCAAAGTGTCCCACTGTGATGGAATCATGACACTGGCGTAGGATTCTGAGCCTTAATTCCCCTTCTGGCACATATCTGGCGGTTTTGAACCATAACAGTCCATTTCTCCAGTGAAAGGTTACTTCTGAGTCTTGACCTTGTCCCGTCTCCTGCTGATATTTTAGCATGTCTGCATCTTCTTGTTGTGCCTTTTTGAGTTCCTCTTCCCATGAAGGCTGGCATACTCCCAACGTTAATTTCTCTGGCGGGATTACGTACTGAGGCTGGTCCTCGGATTCACTTTCTTTGTATTGTGGCTGTCTGGATAAGGCATCCGCTCTCTGGTTTTTGGCTTGGGCATGGTAAGTAATCTGGAAGTTAAACCTAGTGAAGAACTGGGACCATCTTATCTGTCTCTGGTTCAGCTTTCTGGCTGTTTGGAGGCTTTCAAGATTCTTGTGGTCGGAGCGCACTTCAATTCGATGAGAGGTCCCCTCTAGGTATTGTCTCCAGTTTTCAAAAGAGTCCTTGATGGCCAGCAGCTCCTTCTCCCAAACTGTGTAGTTCTTCTCTGCAGGCTTTAACTTCCGAGAGAAGTACGCACAGGGGTGCAGCTCCTTCCCTTCTTGGTCTAATTGTAGCAGGACCCCCCGATGGCAAAATCTGAAGCATCTGCTTCCACAATGAAAGGGCGGTTCGGATCAGCAAAGCGCAGAATGGGCTCAGTAGCAAACCTTCTCTTCAGCTCCTCAAAAGCCTCGGTGGCGTTCTCTGTCCATTGAAACTTCTTCTTCCCCCTTAAACAGTCAGTCAGAGGAGCTGTTAATTTGGAAAACCCTGGAATGAACTTTCTGTAATAATTGGCAAACCCCAAAAACCATTGTACATCCTTTTTGGTGACAGGTTGGCCCCAGTCCAATATGCAGCTTACTTTCCCTGGGTCCATCTCCACGCCTTCCTCTGAGATTCGATATCCAAGGAAGTCTAGAGACTTGAGGTCAAATCCACATTTCTCTAATTTAGCATACAGGTGATTTTCTCTCAGTCTCTTCAACACCGTCTTCACATGCTGGTCGTGGTCTTCCTGATTCTTTGAGAACACCAGGATATCATCTAAGTAGCAGATTACATACGTGTCCAACAAGTCTCTAAACACGTCGTTCATGAATTTTTGAAAAATTCCTGGACTTCCACAAAGCCCGAACGGCATGACCAGGTATTCATACTGTCCGTAAGCGGTCAAGAATCCTGTTTTCCATTCATCTCCCTCCTTCATTCTGGTCAGATTGTACGCTCCTCTCAAATCCTTCGTGAAGATTTTGGCAGAGCGCAGTCGGTCCAGCAACTCTGAGATCAGGGGCAGCGGGTAGCTGTTGGGGATGGTGATCTGGTTCAATGCGCGATAGTCGTTACAGGGTCTGAGTCCCCCCCTTCTTTTTCACAAACAATAGTGGCGCTCCAGCAGGGGATTGTGAGGGGCGTAAGAATCCTCGCCTCAGGTTTTTATCCAGGAATTCCTTCAGGGCCTCCCTCTAATTCTCTGTGAGAGAGTAGATTCTCCCTGATGGGATGCTGGCTCCTGGCACTAGGTCAATCGCACAGTCGTAAGGGCGGTGGGGGGGTAAAGTCTCTGCCTCTTTTTCATCAAACACATCTTTGAATTCTTCATACTTTGGCGGCAGGGTCACTTGCTCGATCTCTTGCACTGCCCCTGCTAGGGTGTTCTTGATTCCTTCAGGTTGACAGTTCTCCTGGCAATACTGTGAGGTGAACCACACCACCGCCTCCTTCCAACTTATTTTGGGTTCATGCTTTGCTAGCCAGGGCATTCCCAGAATCACCTCAAAGTTCGAGAGATCTGACACGTATAGCGAAATGAACTCTTCGTGCCCAGGGATTTGAAGTTTCATTTCCTCCGTGGCTTGTGTCACCCCTCCTGACTTCAGGGGTCTCCCATCGATAGTCTCCACAGCTAGGGGAGCATCCAGTTTCCACCGGGAAATTCCATGACGCTTGACTAACATTGCATCAATAAAATTTGTGGAGGCTCCACTGTCAATTAAGGCAGTGGAATTAAACACCACTCCTCTGGAAGTTGTAATCCGAATAGGCAAGACCAACACCCCCTTTGAGGGAGGTTGGATCGTTGGGGGGCCTTTATACAACGCTGCCCCCAGTCCACCGGCCTGCACGTGGACTGGGTGTTCTAGTTTCCCGACGGCTCGGCTTTCCCCCCTTTCAGTCCACAGCCTCTGGCCACATGGCCCGGCTTTGAACAATAAAAGCATAAACGTTCCGGCGGCGTCTTTCCTTTTCTTCTTCCGACAGTCTTGGCCTAGCCCCTCCCTGTCCCTCAGTTGCATTACCTGCCATCCCTGCAGTGGGAAGGGTCTTGTTGCGGGATGCCGAGGCTGAGTATCTCGGGATCTCCTGCTTCCTTTCCAGGCCCCTTCCTTCCATCCGGTGATCTATCTGTAGGCATAGCCGGATGAGCCCTGGTAGGTCAGTGGGGGGGGGAGGTCCTGGCCAACTCATCCAGGATTTCAGCATTTAATCCACTCCGGTACATAAACATCAGGGCGGCGTCATTGTAACCAGTTTCCTGGGACAGAATTTTAAAAGCATTAGTGTACTCGGAAACAGTCCCTTTAGCTTGCTTCAGAGCGCCTAGTTGCCGCGCTACTGTTTCAGCCCTTTGCGGGTCTTGAAACATCTCGGTCATCTCCTGTATAAATCCTCTGTACCTTCCTAAGACAGTATCCTTTCTCATGAGATACAGAGTCACCCATTTTGCAGCTTCTCCCTCCAGGAGGCTAATCACGAAAGCTACTTTAGCCCCATCGTCTGGAAATTCCGTGTGCCTGACATCCAGATATAACTCACATTGAGCCACGAAGGTTGCCAACTGATCACTTTGTCCCGCGTATTTTGGGGGCAATCCAATGGGAACCTTTACTATGGCAGCTGGAGGGGCTGTTCGCATCTGGTCTATCGTGGCCTTCAAGGTTTGATTATCCATCTTCAGTGCCTTGACTGCTGCTAGCAGGGCTTGAACGTCCATCTGCAAATCAGCTACCTTAGTCCTCAAGAGTTCCACTTCTTCCGTCTCAGAAGTGGGGTTCGTTCCCCCCGCTGCTCCCTTTGACATCTTGTCCCAGTCAAGTGAAGAGAGCGTTGAGGGTGATTTAGGTGGCTCTGTCAAGCTGTCAGGCCCAGGATGTGACTCAGGAACCAGACCAACGGCTGTAGTTAATTCGTGTTTTATTAGGGTAATGTCCAAACAAAGACTGCGTTTTCTCATGAAGCAATACAGGGATACAGGTCCTGTGGCATTGGGAGAAAGTTGACAGAGCAAGGGACTTCTTCCCACCTGTTCTTTAAGAAGGGGCCAAATGGGCGCGCAATCTTTCGCTCCTCCTTAACTGCCCCTCAGGTACTGCCTGCCTTCCCCCCCTTCTCTCCTGTCTTTTCAGCTGTCTGCGTGTGCGCGGTGAGGGGGGAAGCATCACCCCCTCCTCTTCTGAAGTTTCCGATTCCAGGATGGGGGATAGCTTTTCGGCTGTGAGCAGCCCTCCCTCTTTCCCCTCTTGCTCTGAGCCTGAAAGAGGGGGAGGTGTGAGAATGTCCAGGGAGGGCTCAGGCTCCCCGTTGCTAAGCGACCTTGTCACTGGCAGTTCCTCTGTTTCATCTTCACTCCAAAGGGGGGAAGTTCCTCCCCCTTCCCTCTGCCATCCATCTGAATACTCTTCTCCCAACTCTCCGGGATCCAGCTCCCCGGGATTGGGACCCCAGCTCTGCCTTCCGACAGAGGCAGGGAGTTGTATCCAATGCTCGTCCTACTCAGAGTAGATCCATTGAAGTTAATGGGCATGACTAACTTAGGCCCACTGCTTTCAGTGAGTCTCCTCTGAGCAGAATGAGCGTTAGGTACAACCCATACCGATTCTGACAGTGGAGGGAAGTGGAATGGCAGCAATATGCATTCAAATAGCTGGAGATGTGTTTGCGCCAGTTCCCTCCAAAGTGTAATCTTCAAGCTGCAGGCCTCCAACAAGAGCTTTGACTCACTCTCATTTGCCTCAGCTACATCTCATTAACAGCCACCACATCACTCACTTAGGTCCAAATTTATCTTCCACCCACACAAACTATTGCTATTTGGCTGTTTGTTCCAGCAAATTACTGACATCAGGGCTTCAACGTTTCATTAAATGCTTCAAGGATCTTTGCCCCCTCCCCTTTTTAACTCCAGCAACATCCATTCTCTTTCTTTGTGGCAAATATTGCTCCTAAATCTAAATCATACTAGCCAGTCTTGAGGACGTTTGATAGGTAGGATACAAAACCAAATGTACGCCATGTGATCCTATGAACATATGCAGCTGGGCTACTGATCCACTGTGAGAGCCAGTGTTGTGTAGTGGTTAAGGTGCTGGACTATGACCTGGGAGACCAGGGTTCAAATCCCCACACAACCATGAAGCTCACTGGGTGACCTTGGGCCAGTCACTGCCTCTCAGCCTCAGAGGGAGGCAATGGTAAAATACCTCTGAATACCGCTTACCATGAAAATCCTGTTCATAGGGTTGCCATAAGTCAGGATCGACTTGAAGGCAGTCCATTTCCATTTACTGATCCATCTATGTTGTACACTTGGACCAGCAACCAGTGTTGACTCCAGGTTTTGGAGGAGCCTTGTGAAGGGTGCTGAAAGTTGTTAGGAGACCCCTATTCACCTCACAGAGCTACAATTCCTAGAGTTCCCCAGGCAGAGCAACTGGCTGTTAAACCACCCTGACAATTGTGAACTTTGTGAAACTCTGGAAATGTGAGCTCTGTGAGAGGAAGGGGGGTTTCTAACATCTCTCACCCCCCCTTAACAAATGACAGTTCCCAGGATTCTTTGGGGGAAGCCATAACTATTTAAAGTGGTATGATACTGGTTGAAAATGAATAGGGGCCTTGATCTTTAAGCCAGACAACCCTCCAAACAACCATTCAAATAGAGGACTGCTCTGTAAAATAGGACAATATGGCCGCCTTACTCAGGGCTGTGGAGCTGTTGCCCACCCTTTTTTCTCTACTAGATGCTAGTTCTTCAGAATTTGTTGTGGGATTGTGACAGCATCTCTCATTCAAACTGTGTGAAGGTTCTATCTCAAGACACTGTAAGTAGAATACATTGTATTATACATTAAATATTGTATTATATGTTAAATATTGGTAAGGGCTCCGTGATGTTTGAACCAGATTGTTGCAGTGGGAGAATCATGGAATCCACAGGCATCCCTGACCTCTACAGTTTAGTGATCTACCACATTTGCATCCAGCGTTTAGATCCTTGCTATGACATCTTCAGGCAATCAGTTTGAGAACCAAAGGTAAATTTAAGCCCTTTCTGAGCCTTGACAAGAGACCATATTTTCTTGACGTGCAAGTTCAACTCCAATTAATATTGAAGCCAGAAGCAGAAGGCAAAGGTTGTTTTTTTCAGTGGCTTTTGGGAAGTGGGAAGCAGATTTTGCTGCTTTAGAAGGTCCTTTAGTGAAAGATTTGCATACAGGGCAGATATAAAGCAATGCATCTAGGGTTAGGAAACAGATGGAAAACTGAGCTGTAAGGAGACCAGGCATGGAGAGATCTATCCATTTCACTTCACTCCATTTCTCATTGTTCCAAATTTAAATTCAGTTTTCCACATTTCTGCAGCAATCTGTATTTTTTTTTTAAAAAAAAAATATCCTCCAGCATTTTGGTGCTAATTTCTCCTAATAAACACATTTAAGTAGGCATCCCTATCTCGCCCATCCCTAAATGAGACTTAGTCCATTAAATCAATCCCTGCAGAGACTGTATGATTTCATTTTTGTTTACCCACTTCTAAGACCTCCATGTCCTACAATGCAAAGAGACCTTTTTCACAAATTTGCATCCACATGCAGGATTCCATAGATGGAGAGGCGGTTCCCTCACTGTGGAATGCTCTCTTCAGGGAGGTGTGCCTGGCACCATCATTATCAACCTTTTAGAAGCCAGGCAACAGCATTCCTGTTTACCTATGTGATTGGTTTTTAATTGGGATTGTATGATGATACCCACAGCCAGGGAGCCACCAGTAAAAAGATCCATTCTTGTTTTGCCATCCTCCACACCTCTCTTGAAGGAGGAACATGTAGAAGGGGCTCAGATGACAAACATAGTGTCCAAGGTAGGTTCATGCATCTTTTCTGAATATGTTTTTCGGAAATGTTCTTATTTTGGGGGCTTGGTTCTCTGCTCTCACCTTAACTGCTGATGCGGTTTTCATGGAAACCTGTGATGGAGCCCAGTGTGAGATCTATTACATGGGATATGAGAAGCACCAAAAAGTTCCTCAGCCAGAGGATCATCCAACCACAGGAAAAAGTCCCAAGCTTGCAATTTTTTCCTTGGTGTGTGTTAATGACTAAAAGGCTATCAGTTTCTTGGGGACCGTGTTACATTTTGCATTTTCTTTAGTAGTCCTTTCTGTCCCCAAATCTGCCTTAATGTGAGTCAGGGATTTATGGAAGAGAGGCCATAGCTCAGTGGTAGCGCATCAGCCTTGCATGCAGAAGATCCCAAGTTCAACCCCCAGCATCTCCAAGTAGGGCTGGGAGAAAACCACAGAGATGTGTCTGACACTTTCACTGTATAGTTTTTGACAAATGCTGAAGACACACCTCTTTACCCTGGCCTTTGACATATGTTTTCAGGACCCACCTTATCCCTGTCATTGCAATTTATTTTATTTTTAAAATTTTTTAAATTTAAACTGTTGTAACCCAGGCAGTGACCTGAAGGACAGGTAATACATTTACAAGAATGGACCAATGGTCTGACTTGGTATAAGTCAGACTTCCTACATTCCTAACTGCTTATCACTGGAATTTCCTTTGGCAAAGGCCATAGCTCAATGGTAAAGCATCTGCCTTCCATGGAGAAAGTCTCATATTCACTCTCTGGCATCTCCAGGTAGAACTGGGACACTCACTGTCTTAAATCTTTGCGAGCCACTGAAAGTCAGCACAGACAACACTGAGCAAGGGTTTGACTCAGTAAAAGACCACTGACATATTGTCATTATAATATTTATTATTAATAATACATTTATGAACAGCCTTTTACATACAGTATGTCTCAAGGCAATTTTACAGATACACCATATAATAGCTGAAATAGTTTTAAACAACAGTAGAAAAAGCAACAGCTTAAGACAGCTTTAAAACAATACAAAATAAACACCTAAGGCAGACAAAATATTGTAAAAAATTTCTTCAGTTGCTTCTGGAAAGTACAAATAGTGGGCACCTGTCATAGTTCAACTAGGATGCTGATCCACACAACAAGGGCATTCTCACTGAAAGTATTGCTCCAAGTTACTGTGGAGTAGGTTCCTGATATTTTTGGGACTTTAAGAAGAAACTCTCCTGCAGTGGCATATTATTGTTTATTTTGTTTCATTTCTCCACTTAACTGGATTTCTATACCATTTAATCACCAGCACCTCTTGGCAGTTTACATAAAACCATATAACAAATTTATTTTTTAAAAAAAATCTGATAAAATCAAATGTTATAAATGAGTTGACATAAAATGTATCCAAATATAAGGAAAGCCAGCCATTGTGAAAGATATGCATAATAAAAGAAAATATTGTTGTTTGGTAAAATCTGGCTAAGATGGAATTAGTTCTAGAAAGCATAGAGAAGAACACCCTGGCTACTTGGAAAAGCCTGAATAAGGCAGATGGGATCCTCCTCAACCAAGCAGCACCAGATTGCTGGCATGGAACCTTAACAATGGGAGGAGGCCATGATTACGATTTGGAGCTCTGAGGATATTGGCAAGCCTTCAAAAGCACTCAGACATATGGCTAGAAATTAACAGTCGGGATGTAGAAGCAACAGGCTGCAAGAGAAGATAAAAGGTTCAGAGAAATGGCAGAACATCAAACAAATCAGTAAAAAAATCTATTTAAACACACACACACACACACATCCCAAGTGACAAAAGCCATGAAGGACAAAGGACAACTTTTTAAATATATATTTGAAAAATTGGTGTGTTATCTATTAAATCAAAGCATGTATTAAACCAGTACAATCTACTTCGTGTAATTGCATCTTGTGGCAAATTCACATATCTGCTGTAACGGCCAGATCATGCATAACAAGATGAGGTCTTCTAGTGGCACATTCCCTGTCCTGGAAACATTAGGGTCAAGAGGTATCACATGACCGGCTCCAGCCTGTTGGTACAAAGAAGGTTTCTTGCTGGTGTTGCTGGTCTCCTTACAGTTCCTTCATTTGGCCAGAACTTGGGGGTGGCACACAGGCTGAATCCTGGTCTGACATTGGCTCCCCTAGTTAGGTCAGCTTCTCAAGATAAGCTGCTGGGTGGAGTCCTTGCATACTATCAGTAAGTCTGATTTTGCTGTTCCTCTTTCAAGCCAGGTCAAGCTGTGCTTAGAAAGTAGTAGAACAATCATGACATAGGGGGCCCATTGGGATAATACTTTTAAAGCATTATTATACCAATTTAAGCAGTCATGACTTGCCCAAAGAATCCTGGGAACTATAGTTTAAGGGTGCTGAGAGTTGCCACAGAGCTGCAGTCCCCAGAGTGGTTTAGTGATGTCTATTTTCCCAGGGAATTTGATGGGACCAGTGTCATTCTGAGGCATAACTGTAAAATAAAGAAACGGAGGCCCCAGAAGCATCAGTGTGTGTTGCCTTTCACCCATGAAAACAAGAATGAGGAAGGAATTCTGCTCTGTCTCTGACCCCACTTCACCTGGCCAGTTCCAAGTCTGGGCTGAACATGCTAACACACTAGCTTCCATTCCATACATATTCTTCTCCTGCAAACATAGGGCCCAGCTTTGCCTGTGGGAGAAAGAAAATTATCTGAAATGTTTGGGAGGTGGTTGCCAATCTATGGCTGGTGAGAAGCTGTGGAGAGAGCTTTTGACGACTTGCTGCCAGCCAGATTTCCTGGAATTCTTCTTACTAGGAACCAGCCACTACTTTGCATGCAGCTGTGAATGACATGGCTCCTTTTTTTACTTTAAAAAAGGCAACAGGTAAAAAGGGAAAGCCTTGGGCCACCTATATGATTAAGTAAGGTGTGCAGCACCCCTTTTCCTACTCAGCGTGCTCAGTGCGGTAACAGTGAAAAGAAATGGGACCTACAACAAAGGTTACTGCAATATGAAGTGCTGCCTATTTATCATAGAAAAGTAGAGTTAGAAGGGGCCTATAAGGCCATCAAGCCCACCCCCTGCTCAGTGGAGGAATTTAGGTCTTCAGCTGCTCTGTTCCATCCCCCACCCCAGATCATGAGTCAGTATTTGATGGCCACTAGGGATTTAAGGAAGCAATGATTTCTGTTCTGCCCTGTGTTCGTCAAAATCAGCACTACTCCAGAGATGCTCATTTATATGGATAAAAGCAAATATTGGTTGCTTCTGTTTATTGAGCATTGATCCTGATTTTTTTTTTTTGAAGAAAGTTTGGAAGCAGGTTAGATTATGCCAGGTATATGGAGCATTAATTCTGCTTTGTATATGGGAGGATTATGTGATGTTGTCATTCCTTACTTTCTTGTGCATTTCCCCATTATTTCACCAAAATGCCTTTTTTTTAGGGCAAGCCCAATCAACTTGAATCGTGCAACCTGAATTTGACAATATGTGATTGAATCCCACCCCAGAATAGTGACAGCTTGGAAGCCCCCATAGAAATAATTACTATATTTAAAATGGAAATACAGTACTTCTCACAGAGCTGAGAAGAGTGTGACCTGTGTGTCCAGTGCTGTGCTCTCCAGGTGCTGACAGCTAATAGGCAGCTTCAAGGCCCCTCCCACACTCCTTTCTCAAGCTTCTCTTAGTTTTTAAACTGGACATGGACCAGACAGCCTTTCAAACTGAGAACTCCTTCAAATAAAGGAGTCTCCACTGTAAAGTAGGAAACATACCAGCTGAATTCCTGAACTGTGATACTGTTGCTTAGCTTAATCATCTACCTCTGGGGGAGCTGACATGGTGTCCTCCAGATGTTGATGGACCCCATCAAGCATTGTCCATGCTGGCTGGGGCTGCAAAGAACATAGGGAGCTGCCTTATACTGAGTCAGGCCCACTGGCCCATCTGGCTTGGTACTGCCTACACTGACTGGAAGTGGCTCTTCAGTGTTTCAGATGAGAAGTCTCTCCCAGTTCTACCTGGAGAAGCTGGGGAATAAATCTAGGACCTTCTGCATGCAAAACAGATGCTCTACCACTGAGCTGCAACTCTTCTCCAACTGACGGGAGTTGGAGTCCAACAGTATCTGGAGGGCACCATGTCGGCTACTCCTGATCTGTCAGATCGTAAATCCCACGCTTTGATGGTGTGGGCAGGAACCGACTGCATACAGAGAAGCCCAACTGTTGAGTAAAATATGCTGCTGTACTCATTCCACCACGGCTATACCAGGGTTGACCTTTTTTTTTTTTTAATTTCAAAAAATAAATTACCTCAGGCAATGTTTACTTGCATTCCACCAAGAAGGGGGGATAAATGAAAAGAAAAGAAAGGGAGGGGAAATCACCTCACAAAATGTGATAAAAGCATAAAACCCATAGTCTCCCAGCAGCCTTGTCCACAAAGGAGTTAAGCTGAAGTAATTGGATTTAGACTGGTTGCTGCCCAATGAAGCCTCTTCATGCAAATCAAGTGAGCAGTTGTCAGACTCTGCCTTCTGAGGCTCATGGTGGACGCTGACAGAAAGAGGCTAAACTGAACCTCTGAATCATTTGTGAGGTGGTAGACGGGCTTACTGGCTGATATATATACACGAAACTGTGATTAACCAAACAGAGGTTTTTATTGTATTACCAAAACATTTTAGCTTCCGCCTCCATCGGCTGCTAACATACCAATGCTGTTACCAAGGTGGCAGTTATGGAGCTTTGAGGATGGAATGCTCAGAGGGGCTTCATTTGCAGAAGCTAAGTGATGCTGGTCCTGTCCTCCCGGTTCAGGCCATGTGGGGCCAATGTGTCCAGGGAGTATATCCAAAAGCTGTCCCTTCTAGTCAGTGCTGTTGGACCTGTTGGCATCTCTACAGTTGTTACAGAAAAGTCCAAGGGGCGATGGCCCTCCATGTTAAAATGTTTTGCAACTGGTTGCTCCACTTTTTTTTTAGTCACGATTGCTGGTTTGTGGTTTCTGAAGTGTGTGCATAGGTCAGTTGTAGTTTTTCTTACATATTGTATATGGCATCCTTTTTTTTTTTTTTGCATTCCGTGACATAAATTATATCGCAGGACCCGCAGGTGATGTTCTGTTTGAAGTAATATGTTCTGCCTGTCTGAGTGCTTTTGAAAGTAGCTGCCTCCATGAGGGACACGCAGGTGTTTGGAGTGACGAGACCCAGGATTACTGATAGGTGGCTTAAGTGCAGCTCTCACTAATAGTCTGTGTAAATTAGGAGGCTGGTGAAATGCTACAACAGGAAGCTTGTTGATGTCTCTAGCAAGATGTTCAGAGTTTGCTAGCAATGGGTAGCTCTCCCTGATTGCTTGGGGATAGTTAGGAGATGCTGGATGGAAATCTACCACAAAGAGCTCTCTGCTCTTTGACACCTCAGTAAGATGGAAGAGGTTTTCTCTGGACAGAATGGAGGCTCGGTGGATGTTGCAATTGATAATATGTAAAGTATATCCTCTTAAAAGGAGGTGTTCTCTAAGTTCACTGATCCTTCTCTGGTATTTATCTCCATTGTTGCAAATAAGTTTGATTCTCAGAGCTAAGCTATACACAATGTTTTTCTTATATATTTAGGATGGCAGGATTTCCAGTTTAGATAGGTGTGGGCATCAGTAGGTTTGCTGAGAGGTCAGTGGCTATCCTGTTGTTTTCAATGGTGAGAAGGACATCCAGAAAAGGGATGTGCGGATTGTCATTTGTACTATTAAATGTAAACTTAACAGATGGATGGATAGAGTTGATGTAATTTTTAAATTGTTCTAAGCTCTGTTTACTGTTTATCCAGACCATAGAGATGTCATCAGCGTATATCGCCATCATATAAGTGGTTTGCCAATGACCTTTCTGAGGACCTCTTGTTCCAGTTTACCCATAAAGAGATTCACATATGATGGAGCCATGTGAGTCCCCATAGCCGTGCTTTGTAATTGCAGGTAGTGTGCAAAGTTGTTGCAAGACAGGACTAGAGTAGCTAAAGTTGTGATAACCTCTGTTGGAGGATTTATTTGGAGTTCCTTATTTAAAGCCTGAATCTGATCATTATGTGGTATATTGGTGTAAAGTGGTGTACATCTAAAGTAGCTAGTATAGTGTTGTTGTGGAATTGATACTGCTTGTTTAAAGACTCAAGTTTAAGTAAGAAGTCATTGGTGTCTTTGATATATGATGAGAGGCTTTGCACCATGTTTTGTACATTTAAGTCAATGCACAGAGAAATCCTTTCAGTAGCTCTGGTGTTACCTGAGACAATGGGGCAACCAGGATTGTTGGAGCTGTGGATTTTAGGCAATGTGTAAAACCTTCCATGGGTGGAATCTGGAGATCAGCAGTCTCCTCTTTAAGAAGTTTCCTACTTGTAAAGGTTTGTATAGTTGTAATGATATGAGTATTGAAATCTGTGGTAAAGTCTATATGTTGTTTCATCCTTTAGTTGTCTTTGACCTTCTGCTGTGTAGTCTGCAGTTAAGTACCATGACAGCACCACCCTTATCCTCGGGCTTATCCACAGGAACATCCCTTCTCATCTGAAAGTTCCTTAGGGCTATTCTTTCTTCTTTTGAAAGGTTGTCGTGAGTAGGAGTTGGTGTGTTGCTGTTAATGGCTCTGTTTATTGATAAGAGAAAGGTTTCTAGGACTAAATTCCTGTTAATGTTCAGTGTCCAAGTTCTAGGTGGCAGAAACTCTAGCAGAGGATCTCTACTGTAGAAGTCCATGTTGTTCTTAGAGACATCATAAAGACATTCAGCCAATCTGCATCTCCTTTCAAATGCTTTGATGCCAGATTTCATTTGTGCTATACTGTGCTCTCTAGGTGTCGGGCAGAAGTTGAGGCCTTTGGATAGAAGCCTAATTTCAGTAGGTGACATTATATATATATATATAATGATTCTAGGACAGTCTGTTTGTTCTTTTGTTTGTCTAAGGTATTTATACCCTACCCTGTTTATTCAAAAAGGCTCTCAGGGCAGCTTACAAAGATCAGTACTAAGATGGGCCCCATCCTCAGGCTCAGAATCTAAAAATACATAGCACACAAGGAAAAAGAAATGGAAGGGCAGAGGAAAATGCAAGCTCAGCCACAAGCTGTTCAAGTTACAGTTCTTGGAATGCAGTTACATAAGAACCTAGGAAGATGCTTTATACTGACTTAGACCTTTGGACCTAGCTCAGTACTGTCTACACTGACTGGCAGCAGCTCTCCAGGGTTTCAGAAAAGGTTCTCTCCCAGCCCTACTTGGAGTTGCTGAGGATTGAACCTGGGACCTTCACTATGCTCTTTCTCAATAGGCCTGAGAGATGCTCATTTTCTAAATTGCAGAGCATAGTCAACACAAATCACATCTGTCCTATGCCTACTAGAAGGGAGGGACCCAGTTGGCCAGTGACTGGGGAGGGGAAGAGTACAGGATTTCTCCCATTCTGGGACAGAAGCAATGATATAAGGTATGTCTCACCTGCCCCAGTTCTTTCTGCTGAGGAGGCCCCTTCTAAGACAGAACAATGCACTATTGTTGACTTTGTACATCACTTAGTGGTGGAAGATAGACTTAACCATTCTTTTGAAATGTCTTTCAGTTTTGGTATTTTGTTCTTCACAACATCTCTCTCTTTCTCGGGAAGCAAACCCAAGGCGGCAACTATTGCACCTGCACACCTTTGCACATCTTGAGGAATAATATTCACCCTCAGGTTAAAAATGGCAAACAGATTTCTCTCTTTTGCTTCCCCTGTTTCATCCTCTCCCGCTTGAATTTCATGAGGGGTTTGAGAACAATTCATTTTCACAGACCTTTATCCTGTTGTCCACTCTTCCTCCCCACCTCCATCCCTCCATCTTCAGGTTTTCACATCCCTCCCCCCAAATACTCCAGCCTCACTATTAATGTATGATGGGGGAAAAATCACAAAGTGAATAAATAAAATCTAAGATTCAAAGGGAGAATTGCATTAGTTTAGGGCAGATACAACTTACGTACTGCTTTATCATTTAACTCTAAGGCAGGGGTGGGGAATATTTTTTTTTCCTATGGAGGGCCATTGTTCTACGGGGGGGAGGGACATCAACTGAGGAGTTGAGTCAATGGTGAGTGGAGCCAGAACCAAATTGGGTAAGGCCATCCCTTTTTGTTGAGTTAACATCAGACTGGCATCTTATAAAAACCATACTGTATAAGATGCCAGTCTGATGTTAATGGTCAG
This sequence comes from Rhineura floridana, assembly GCF_030035675.1. Taxonomy (NCBI): domain Eukaryota; kingdom Metazoa; phylum Chordata; class Lepidosauria; order Squamata; family Rhineuridae; genus Rhineura; species Rhineura floridana. The sequence continues at coordinate 14,454,464 of NC_084498.1, read as the reverse complement.
GGATATATTATAATGAAAATTTTTTTAAAATGTTTTTTAAGTGATTTGTACAGAATGTGGTCTCTAAAAGTACTCTGCTGTGTTTAAGACCATGGCGTTGTCTCCACGACATTAATTTGAGTTTGAATGTTTTTAGCTCCTGAGGAAGAAAAGTATTTCCAAAACGCGTAGAGCACTACAATAAATTTTACTCGGCACCAGAGCTTGCTTCTCTCTTTTGTCTCCAGTTTGGTACCTGTTCCTTTTTGTTCCATCCCTTTTTGTTGGCCATATTTACACCATACATTTATTCCACTATTATTCCACCTTGAACAGTCATGGCTTTCCCCAAAAGAATCCTGGGAAGCGTTGTTCAGGGAGTTAAGAGATCCCTGTTCCCCTCACAGAGCTCTAATTCCCAGAGTGGTTTAACAGTCAATCCCTCTTCCCAGGAAACTCTGGGAATTGTAGCCCTAGGAGGGGAATAGGGGTCTCCTAACAATCCCAGGATTCTTTGGGGGAAGCCATGACTGTTTAATGTGAAATAGAAGTGCAATTAATGTATGATATAAATGTGGACATTCTCTCTCTGTCACCCCCTTCTCTATGGCTCTTATGCCTGTGGGTGGGTGAGTTTTAATGTGGTGCAACAGAAGAATCCAGTGTAACAGCTGAGCTAGCAGAAACACATTGTACAATAGAATGTACCATCTGTTACCAGCAAGTTGCTTATGGATTTTCTTGTGCAACAATATTCTGCTAGTGCAAAATATTTCACCAGTGGAACAAGTATACCACTGTGACTTTAATTTAGTAATCTATTGGATACAGCCGTTATTATATGAAATATAATTTTTTAAATTAAAAAGCAGTTGCTCTGAACTTGTACTCATTGGGTGATTATGTATAAATCATCAATGTCCCAGGGAGATTAATATGCAGTACCGTTGATTGTGGTGCTAATATGCAGACTAAGTATGTAGGGCTTAGCAGAAGTCCTGGTTGTCTACGAGGATGACTTGTAAATGGAATCGAGATCAGCCAAGAATGAACCAGCTTTGAATGGAAACACTTTTTTTTTTTAACACAGAACTTTGATAAAAACTTGATGGACCCAGTTCCGAACACAATGAAAAGGCATTAGATTTGCCAAACAGCATTGTGAAATGCTTGATTAGAGAAAGGGAACCTTGCAGCTCTCATCTAATCAGCTTAGGAAAACTTGAGGGAACTTCAGCAAGCATGTCTGAGGCTTTGCCAAGCACAAACAGCACCAATAAGAGCAATTTGATGTCCTCAAGGTTCTTCAGTGTGATGGTGTGATGTTCCTATATATTAGTGTATATATGGTAAGTGCTGGTTGTTCAGAGTATACATGGTAAGTAGTGAAAGAGGAGGGGGAGTGAATGGGCAATAGAATGCTTGATGATTGGCTGAATGTTTAAAATGGCTGACAGTATAAATGAAAGGATGACAGGTAAATCTGGGGGAATGTGAGGTGGTGAATTGTGGAATCTGGGGGGAGAAGAGAAAGAGTGGATTGCTTGGTGGGGTTTAGAGAGTTGTTTAGCAGGAGGGAGGTGGAGTTCAGATTAGTATTGGGTAAAACCATATGCTTATGTGCCTTAAGAAGAAATCTTGTTAATCTTGTTAGCTTTGTTATCTGTAATAAATACTTAATTTGGTTTACCAAAGGCCTGATTCTTGGCTGGGGTTTCACAGACCAGAAGGGAGGGTAAGGTAATGACCAAGGCTGAAGGGGAACTGTAACAAATGGTGGCAGCGGTGAAGAGAATAACAATACCAGTATTCAGAGTCTCTGGGAATACTAATATTAGGACGTGACTGGTGGTTGCCTAGCAGGGGGATCTGTTGAGATCTGTGCTAGAGCGGGGAGAGAAATCATAAGAGAGAGCGGTCCGGACTGGTGGAGTCCCTGGTGGTGCCTAGAGACAGGCAGTAACCACGAGTAGGTAGGAACCTGACAGGGAGGGCCAGGGAAGGATGCCTCACATGTGGTGGTAGAGGTGGGATACGAACAACAGAGAATCCAGATACAGTGGTGTGGCAAACAGAAATAACAAAACAAGTTTACTTGTGAGAGTGACTGGCAAAGAGTGTGTGGCAAAGAGTGAGTGAACTCAAACAACATGGCTGAATACATAAAAATGAAAAGAGAGGAGCTGGTGGAGAAGTGCATAACATTCAATTTACCTCACGAGGGTAAAGGGGTAGATGAATTGAGGGTAGCACTTATAGGATTTGCAACTGCCCAGCAAAAACAACCTGTCAGAGAAGAGACCCCAGAAGGATATTTAAGCAATCCCGCTTATATAGAGTACTTGAGAGAGAAGTTGAAGATGGAAGCTGAGAGATTGAGGATGGAAGCTGATGGGAAAGACAAGCAGAGGGAGTTGGAAGCTGAGAGATTGAGGATGGAAGGTGCAGAGAAGGAAAAACAGAGGGAGTTGGAAGCTGAGAGATTGAGGATGGAAGGTGCAGAGAAGGAAAAACAGAGGGAGTTGGAAATTGAGAGAATGAGATTGGGGTTTGAGGAGAGGGAGAAGCAACGAGCATTGGATGCTGAATTACAAGTAGAAAAGTTAAAATTTGATAGAGAGAAATTTCACTCTGAGGAGACAAGGAAAGAGAGGGATGGAGCAAAAATAAAAATTACTCCAAAGGACTTTGCTGTCTATGAGCCTGGTCAAGATCCTCAAATTTACCTCAGCACCTTTGAAAAAGCAGCTCAGTTGTGGGGGCTACCTGAAGATAAATACATGCAGTATTTATCAAACCTGATTAAAGGGGAATTGGCTGAGGTATACCAATATTTCCCCTCAGACAGGCCCGTCACCTATGCTGAATTCAAAGAAGCAGTGTTTAAAAGATTCAGACTGGGGCCTGATTATTTTAGAAAGCTTTTCAGAAACTGCCAGATACAGACAGGGAGGTCTTTTGTGGAACTGGGAGCAAAGTTGATGGATATATTTGGAAAGTGGATGAGTAGTGCCAAAGCTCAGTCAGTGGAAGAGGTGAAAAGCCTCATGATACTGGATCAATTATACCATCAGTTACCACCAGAAATAAGGCTCCTGGTCAAAGACCGTTCCCCTACATCTGTGCAGGAGGCCGCAGAGATGGCGGATCACTTTGCCTCCAATAGAACTGGCTGGGTGGGGAAAACATCAAGAGAGTTTAAACCCAGACCATATAGTGCTGGCAGAAGGGATGTGGTATCACAGCGAGTGAGTCCTCCATTAAAATCTGAAGGGCACAGGACACCCCAGAGTGGATCTGTGTACCCTAAAAGTGAGGAGAAATTATGCTACAAATGTGGTAGACCAGGACACCTACGTTTTCAATGTGAGGTTGCCAACCCCATTAGTAATCCTGCTCAGACAAGGGCAGTGAAAACAGAGCCCAAGGCTTTAGAAGCAGCGAAAAAGGTCCAGTTTTGCCAGATAAACTGGACAGAAGTAACAGACCTGGATTCAAGTCTGAGAGAAGAAGTGAGAGTACAAGGGGCAAATTATTGGGCATTGCTTGATACTGGTGCGGCTCAGACATTACTGAGGCCAGATTTAATAAAATCTGAGGTAATATTACCTCAGGAAACTGTGACTATCCAAGGAGTGAGGGGTCAACCAGAAAGTTTGCCTGTGGCCCTGGTGGAAATGACTTGGAGAGGCCGAGAGGGCCGATATAAAGTAGGCATTAATGCCCAGCAACAAGAACCAGTAATACTGGGAAGGGATGTAATGGGCGCCCAAGGAAAGATCTATGTAGTGACCAGACAGCAAATTGGCAGAGAAAAAGAAGCCATATTAAGGGGGGCTGAAACAAACAGGGTGGAATCTGTTAACCAGCCTCAGGTCACCATAGCAACCACTAGCAGGCCTGGTGAAGAAGACAAACTGTATCAAGTGGTCTCTGGGGAAGAAGCAGAGCAATTCAGGGAAGAGCTGCATAAAGATATAAGTCTGAAGCAGATAAAGGAACAAGCGCTGACCCAACAGATTCCTTTCACTGACAAACTGAGGAATCAAGTTGTGTGTGAGAATGGGATTTTATATAGACTGTGGATGCCCACTGAGAGAAAGGATGAATGTGAACCAGTGAAGCAATTGATAGTACCTAGCAAATACAGAACCAGATTGCTAGAGGTAGCCCACGATGTCCCATGTGCAGGACATCTGGGAATAAAAAAGACCAAGAGGAGATTGGCTGCACATTATTATTGGCCAAATATCTCCAAGGATGTAAAACAACATTGTCTGTCTTGTGGAATATGCCAAAAGGTGGGAAAGAGTGGAGTAAAGACTAAGGCACCCTTAAAGCCCCTTCCTATAATTGGACATCCCTTTTATAGAGTGGGAATAGATTTGGTGGGCCCTTTTTCCAAACCCACAAGGCATGGCAAGAAATATCTAGTGGTGGTGGTGGATTTTGCCACCAGGTACCCAGACGCAGAAGCACTGAGATCTGTAGAAGCCCCTGTAGTGGCAGAGGCTTTATTAAAAATCTTTTTGAGGCTGGGTTTCCCTCATGAAGTGCTGACAGATCAAGGCAGTGTATTCATGGGAGAAGTGATGCAATGTATGTGGAAATGTTGTGGTCTAAAACATCTAAAGACCAGTACTTACCATCCCGCCACTAATGGGCTAACTGAGAGATTCAATGGAGTTTTGAAGGGCATGATAAGAAGCTATGTTCAAGATCACCCACAAGACTGGGATGAACGTTTGGGATGCTTCTTATTTGCATACAGAGAAGTCCCTCAGGAGTCAACAGGCTTCTCACCCTTTGAACTAATGTTTACTAGAAAAGTGAGGGGACCTTTGGAACTGCTAAAAAATTCATGGGAAGGAACTCTGGGAGAGTACAAAACTTCTGTAGTAGATTTTGTATTGGAATTCCGCAATAAATTAACATCAATGATGGAAGTAGTGAAAGAGAATTTGAGTCATGCACAGGAGAAGCAAAGTTACTGGTATGACAGAACAGCCAGAGAACGTGTGTATGATGTGGGAGATATGGTTATGGCATTCATACCCAAGAAACATGACAAATTACAGGCTAACTGGGAAGGACCATATACCATCAGAGAAAGGCTTGACACAGTGACATATGTAATCACCACAGACCAATTAAACAAAAGCAAAGTGGTTCATGTAAATATGTTGAAGCCTTACCATACCAGGGATGCACAGGTGTTGCAAGTTACCTTATTCCCTGAGGGAAGTGGGCCTGAACTTCCAGATTTGGTACAGGAAAGCAAAGACAAAGGAGGGGTAGATCAAGTGGAATGGTCAGAGGAGGTAGAGGAGGAAGTAAAAGAAGAGATTCTGAGAGTTTTGAAAACCTATAGGAATCTCTTTAGCAACAAACCTGGCCGAACCAGTATAGTTATACATTCCATTGATACTAGAGATCATGCCCCAATCAGATCTGTTCCGTACCGTGTGAATGGGAAAGTTTTGAATGAGATCAAAAAGGAGGTGGAAGATATGCTGGAATTAGGAGTGATCAGGGAATCCATCAGTCCCTGGGCCTCAAGTATTGTCCTGGTTCCGAAAAAAGATGGAACGACAAGGTTTTGCATTGATTATCGGCTAATCAATAAAATTACTGTCCCAGATGCGTATCCTATGCCTAGGGTAGACGCAATGTTAGAGTTATTGGGGGCAGCAACCATTATCTCTACACTAGATCTCTGTAAAGGATTTTGACAAATGGAACTAGACGAGCAATCCAGAGCCAAAACTGCCTTCAGTACACCAGATGGGTTATATGAGTTTGTGACCTTACCCATGGGACTAAGGAACTCACCAAGTTCATTTCAGAGGCTAATCAATACTGTGTTGCGAGGCATGTCAGATTTTGCAGTGGCCTATATCGATGACGTGGCCATTTTTAGCAAGTCGGTGCCTGAGCATGTCCAACACCTGACAACAGTATTGGAGGCCTTAAGAAAAGCAGGCCTCACAATAAAAGCTAAGAAATGCCAGTTTGGACTAAAGGAAGTAATCTATTTAGGACATAAGGTGGGGAGTGGGAAAATCACCCCCTTATGGAGCAAGGTGGAGGCAATACAAGCGTGGCCGATCCCCTTAACCAAAAAACAAGTAAGGGCATTTCTGGGTGTGGCTGGTTTTTATAGGAAGTTTGTGAGAAATTTTGGGGAAATAGCAACCCCCTTGCATGAATTGACCAAGAAGAAGTGTTCTGAGCGTGTGGTATGGACGGATGAATGTCAGAAGGCTTTTGATCTGCTGAAGCAAGCCTTGTGCCAAGGATCCATATTAATAGCACCAGACTATGAGCAACCATTCATCGTGGCTACAGATGCGTCAGACCTCACGCTGGGAGTCGTCTTGCTGCAGGAGAGAGAAGGCACCAGACATCCAGTGGCGTATCTGAGTCGCAAGCTGACGCCGAGGGAGAAAAACTATTCGTCAGTCCAGAAGGAGTGCCTAGCGGTCGTGTGGGGACTGAACAAGTTGCGCCTATACGTGTGGGGACGAAGATTCACAGTGACTACGGATCATCGGGCCTTGTTATGGTTGCAGACTATGAAAAACCATAACACTATGCTGCAGAGGTGGTCCTGGGCCCTACAGGACTATCAAGTGGACTTCCAGTTCATAAAAGGTAAGGACAATGTACTGGCCGATGGACTTTCCAGGCAAGTGGCTGGGACTGCAGTGACATGACCAGACAGAGGAACAAAGAAAGACATTTTCCCCATAGAGACTTTTATTTGTTAACGCGACGTATAAATCCTGGAACAGGAATAATACTCTGCCGTTGTTTAAGGGGGGGGAAATGTGATGTTCCTATATATTAGTGTATATATGGTAAGTGCTGGTTGTTTAGAGTATACATGGTAAGTAGTGAAAGAGGAGGGGGAGTGAATGGGCAATAGAATGCTTGATGATTGGCTGAATGTTTAAAATGGCTGACAGTATAAATGAAAGGATGACAGGTAAATCTGGGGGAATGTGAGGTGGTGAATTGTGGAATCTGGGGGGAGAAGAGAAAGAGTGGATTGCTTGGTGGGGTTTAGAGAGTTGTTTACCAGGAGGGAGGTGGAGTTCGGATTAGTATTGAGTAAAACCATATGCTTATGTGCCTTAAGAAGAAATCTTGTTAATCTTGTTAGCTTTGTTATCTGTAATAAATACTTAATTTGGTTTACCAAAGGCCTGATCCTTGGCTGGGGTTTCACAGACCAGAAGGGAGGGTAAGGTAATGACCAAGGCTGAAGGGGAACTGTAACAAATGGTGGCAGCGGTGAAGAGAATAACAATACAGTATTCAGAGTCTCTGGGAATACTAGTATTAGGACGTGACTGGTGGTTGCCTAGCAGGGGAATCTGTTGAGATCTGTGCTAGAGCGGGGAGAGAAATCATAAGAGAGAGCGGTCCGGACTGGTGGAGTCCCTGGTGGTGCCTAGAGACAGGCAGTAACCACGAGCAGGTAGGAACCTGACAGGGAGAGCCAGGGAAGGACGCCTCACAGATGGCTCTGAGGCTAAAGTGGGAGAGCCTTGGGCATGAATATGAAGATTGCAAAAGGGTGGCATTTCTAAAGACCTCTGTGAAGACTGAAGCTTTAACAATACAAACCAGTAAACTGAACCTGAAACTTTTGCATTTTATTCTGATGCAAGATTAAATAAGAACACAGGAACAATTTCCCAATGGATTTATGCTTGACCCATATTGCCCACACACCCATCACAAAGGCTCGAGAGATATAGCATTGGATAGGATTATATTTTTTAGATAACAAATAGAAGAATTGCAACCAATTCAACCAAATTTGAAAGTGCAGGCAAGCAGAGCTTGGAAAAGTTACTTTTTTGAACTACAATTCCCATCAGCCCCAGCCAGCATGGCCACTGGATTGGGTTGATGGGAGTTGTAGTTCAAAAAAGTAACTTTTCCAAGCTCTCAGGATACGTCTGGTAGGGTTGCACCCCTCCAATTGCCTGGTCCTGTTCACAGCAGCAGTTCCTAACTCCAAAGCGAGGAAGGGAAGGAAAATACTGTCTAGTGCTCACCAAGATGCATATCGGGCCAAAAGAGCACCCACTGAGAGCCTGCCAAGTCAACGGCAATGGAAGGGTGTTCACTGTAGAATGCCCTTAACCCAATATTAAGCACCCTTAACAACTGCTTAGTTGGTTTTTTTTTAATTAAGTGGTTTATCAATGCTTTAAAATAAATTAAAATAAAATAAATACTACCTCAGGGCCTCAATCCTTGACAATCTTCAAATCCACTCACCTGCCTGCACAGCATGCCAGTCAGGGGGGAAAAACCAGCCAAAGCCAATGAAACACCACTCCCAGAAAGCCAATTGGAACTCCAGGCAATGCAAAGTAGATAAAAAAGGGAGCCTCAAAGGGCTGTCAAGAATCCCTCCACAACAACTTACTCAGCCCCCCCCAAGGGTGATTATCATGGCCAACAATGTCAAGGGTGGGAGGAAGGGCACTGTAAAAGAAGAAAGCCGGAGTGAGGGGTGGAACTAGCCTAAATAGCCAACTGCCTGCTCCTCCACGATTGGCTCCAAGCCACGATTGGCACAGGTCCCTCACCACGCTCTCAAGCTTCTTTGTGATGGGGGCAGGGCCAATTTGTCCCTGCATTATAGTGGGACCAGCATGCCCTCAGGTTCCCCCAGTTCTGTTCCTTGATTGTTCCTCGACTACATGCTGTTCTGTCGCTCTACTCTTCAATCCCTGTTTCAGCAGAGCTTCTTTATGTATTCAAAGTAAAGCATGTGGGTTCTGCTCTGATGCACCTGGCCGCCTCCACCCCTGGACTTTCAGCATTGAACGGGAAGGTCTGAACGGGGTGGTGGTGTCTACGTTTGTTCACTTGAATCCACTTCGAAGTGACCCTGCAATAAAAGGTGCCCAACCATGAGGCAGCTTCTAAGCACCGGAACATAAGAAGCTGCCTTATACTGAGTCAGATCATTGGTTCATCTAGCTCCATATTGTCCACACTGACTGGCAGTAGCTGTCCAGGATTTCAGACAGGGGACAGGGAACTGTAGTTTTTTAAGAGTGCTGAGAGGAGGCCCCTCTTCCCCTAACAGAGCTACAGTTCCCACAATTCCCTGAGAAGAGAGATTGATAGTTAAACCACTCTTAGAATTGCAGCTCTGTGAGGGGAAATGGAATATCATAACATTTCTCAGCACCCTTAACAAACTACAGTTCCCAGGATTCTAAGCCATGATTGTTTAAAGTTGTATAATACTGCCTGAAATCTATAGTAAAGATGGGGCCTTAGTTTGTGCAAGTAAACATCACCTGTCAAAACCTTGGGATAGTTGCAAGGATATTAATTTACAGGTTTATGTCCTAAATGTCCATATTTTAAAAACCATTCCTTTTTCACTCTTTGGGAGGGGGAATAACACCTCATCCACTCTATCAGTATATATTCCCAGGGAAGATAATTATCTGCCATTTAGTCATGAGGTGGCTGTATTTATTGCTGCTATTTGTCTTTTGTGGGCCTGTAAAAAGTAAAGACAGGCGACAAATCCACTGTGTGCACAGATAATGAAATCTTAATTATGTGTGGTCTGTAAGACCCAGATGTATAACTCTCCAATCTGAAGCTATAATGCTAGGATGTTAGTGAACTCTCATGGCATGGGAGCATGGAAGAGGAGAGTTAGTGTGCTGAATTCATTGCAGCTGAATATAACAACATGAAAGACGTACTATGAAACGGCCTACCACTCAGATGCACCTAACATCACAGCCCAGGACACAGAATCACCAATGTTCTGCATTGGCAGAAGAGTCGTGGTACCTTAAAATTTATGGAGACCATCTCAAGTTTGGAAAGACCTTTCAATTTTGGTAGTTTCTCATTTTTCCAATCATAAGTTCAGTTCTCCACATTTCTGCAGCAATTTGGGTATTTTTTTTTTAAAAAAAATCCTCATGAAAATTCTTCAGCATTTTAGTGTAAATTTCTGCTAATGAACACATTTCTGTATGCAGCTCTGATGCACACAGTTTGGCAAGCAATTTCTCCTAATATAATGCATTTAATGTATGTTATTTTCACTAATATAGTCATTTGCATGCACATTTTCCCCAATACATTTTTGTAAACATTGGTTGGAGAACTGCATCGCAAAATTTGGATAAGTGCAAATTTCAAAGGATAGCTGTGTTTCGGTTCTCTCATTGTTTTGGGAAGTACAGATTTGATAGATTCACTTTTCAATGAGAATTCAATCAAATGTCTCCCCCATTCTTAATACTCTCCCTTGTCCATCTCAGGAAATAGCCACTAGGGCAGGAATGGTGCAGGAGCTAACTGTGGCCCTCCAGGCCTTTTGTCTGGCCCTGGAGAACTCTTCCCAGGCCACACGCCCTTCCCAGGCCTGCTCCTTGCTGGCCCTGTGTCACACCCACATTGAATGCTTTGGCCTGGCTGGAACTCTGATAATGCCTCTAGGATAGAGAGGAGTGTGTGTGGCTGCTTTCACACTGCACTTTATTCCGTTATTCTGACGATTTCTTACCTGGTAATTTGCTCATTATTTTGATCTTTCACACACTGCACAAGCTAGCTCCAGAATTCTAGTGGAATGTAGTGGAAGTTTAGTGCAAATTTCCTTGATAAATGATACCAGAAATAATCCGTTAGCAAGGCTGGGAACCCAGAAGATAGCAGGGGTTTTTCTCTAGCTGCAACCATTCCTGTGACAGGCATCCCAGCGTGCAATGCATTCCCATCCTTTAGTTGTGCAGGGTTTTTTTGTTTTGCCTTACGAACGTTGTACCGGTATTCCAGCATCGGCGCACATAACAGCAGCATTTCCCCCACACACCCCTGTGTTGATACAACTAAAACAATTTAAAAAGTCAGATCCTAAAGGGAGAGAGCATGGTGACGGGATGAGATCTTAGACCTCCTACACAAGAGAAGTGGGTGAGGGATGAAAGCAAGCCGTGTGGAAGACAGTTGTGCAAAATGCCGGTATATCGGCTGAAAAAGCTGCTGTTCCTAAACACAACAGGTGCTGCAGTGTGAAAGGGATTTTAGAAACTGGAACAGAAGTGCGACGTTTTTAATCCGTTAAACTAACGGGATCAGCCCCATGTGTGAAAGCAGCCAGTGTGTGTAGAAAATAGCCTACTATACCAGGTAAAATCCATATTTATTGTTCTGCCCAATTTTGCCTCTGGTCTCACCCACAATTGGCATGTGGCCCTTGGAAGAGTATTCAAAAAGGAATTTGGCCCTTAGGCGAGAAACATTCCTCACTCCTGTATTACAGAATCCTCTTTGCAGGTATCTCCACAGATGATGAGGAATAAACCCTGGGGGTGCGACTCTGCTTTCTTTTGCCTCTGGGAATCTGGGTATCTTCAGATAGCAAAACCCTCTGTTCCTGGCATCCAGCCTTCAACACTACATCTGACACAGAGGCAGCTGCAGGAATGAGACTTACAGCACTGCTGGAAGGCACAGCTCAGACCTAAGCCTCTATTAATTAGGAGCTGGTAAACATCCTGGACCACAAACCACAGAGAATACCTTGGACCTTAGACAGAAACGTTAGGGAAGACCAACCCCTGTTAAATGCAATATCCCTGACAGTTGACTGTCTCCAGGGAATATCTCTGGTGAAGGGGAGCCCATTACCTCCTGAGATAGTACATTCCATAATTGAACATATTGTTGGGAGAATTTCTTCTAGTACCTGCTTCCTTGAAGGTTTGAAAAGGTTGCTGCCGTTGGTTTTAGGTCACATCCACATCATATCTTTAAAGTACATAGCTTCCCCCAAAGAATCCTGAGAATTGTAGTTTACCCCTCACAGAGCTACAATTCCCAGCATTCTTCACAAACTACAGTTTCCAAGATTCTCTGGGAAGTCATGTGATTTTAATGTATGAGGTGGATGTGTCCTTACTTTCAGCTCTGATGTGTTCTGTCCATGGTCCTGAAGTTTGAATTGAATGATGTGCTTGCTCATCACTGTTGCCTTCCTTCCTGCTTGATCCCAAGACGTACAATCTTGGGACTGTACTAATATGACCTATGGGCCCTCCTAAAATCCAGACTTAAACAGGAGACCCTTTCTCCTTCTGGTTCTTCTCTCTGCCTCCCAGTGTATTGCATATTTTAGTGTTCATCTTGATTACTGCAAGATGCATTCAATTCTTGCTGTGCTAGCCATATCATCATACATTGCTGAATGCTCTGCTCCCTACCCCATGATGACACCTGTGTAGGTGTCCAGCCCACCAAGAAATGTTGTTAAACTCACCATAATCTCAAGGTATTTGAGATGCTTCACCTAAGGAGGAATTCTTGAATTGCTTCAGTCTCTGATTAAAAATCTGGTGGCAACTCCACACCTTGTTTGCCGTAAAAACAGCAACAGATCATGCATAGAGTTAGTATAATGTGGACAGTGAAGGTCAGGTGTATATCAGAATGGATAAGAGCCTTTGCTTATGGACATAGTGGTTCCAACTTTGATGAGCTTGCTAACTCTGGACTAGGCTGGAGGCAGGTATGAGGCATTCCTAGAGTATGTGCTCTCCAAACCTGGAACTGAGGTCTGTGCTCTGTTGAACAGACAAGGACAGAAAGACTGGCTCCTAATATTTATACTTGACCTAACTCCCTACACCTTGCCAGTTATATGGATCAGCATTCCACATTGCAAGTCCCTTGTGTGCCTGAAGAGGCCTTTGAGACCCAAACACACAAAGTTCAGGGTAGCTCACCTGACTAGGTCCCAGTCTCCAGACCCTGAGGTGCTCAGCTGTAACCCCGGATTGATACCGGACAGTACCTGAGTTTCCATTTACCACCACTTAATATTCCCAGTGTAATACATAACAGGCTGCCAGCACTTTAACCTCAACCAAACAGACTCCATTTCCCTCTGCCGAGGAAAAGCAAGAATCAAGACATGTTCACAAAAAGGAAATAAAAACAATCAGAGCCATCTTGGTCCACAGGGAAAAGAAGGTCCCTGTAGAGGAAAGATGAATAGCTGCTCATTTTTTTTTTGCCTTCTATACCGGGCTTCTCTCCTCAGCAGAAGATATGCCCAACAGGAAGAAATTCAACAGTCACATCAACATTGTTTAGAAGTTTAGCTTGCATGTAGCAAGCTGATGCTTATTGAGATGTCAGTGGGAACTGGTCTGTGTCACTTTTTGAGGTACTATTCACTGAAATCTCTCTCTCTCTCTCTCTCTCTCTCTGTGTGTGTGTGTGTGTGTGTGTGTGAATTGTGTGCATGGATGCCATTGTGTGCTGGCTCGCTGGCTCTTGAATCTTGGCAAAGAAAGGCCCGGCCAACAGAATAGTGGTGCAAAAGCTAACTGAGAGAATAAAAGGCAACCTTTATTAGAACCAAACAATGCTTACAAAAGAGAGTCCATGAGCTTTACTGCTTACTGTTCCTCTGGTTAGATGATTTTTAAAACAAAATAGGATAGGGAATATTATGTTTATATTTATCCTATAAAGTGAACTCATTCTCTGGGTGTGGATGGTTATTCAGACACAAAGGCCTCATCCTCTAACAAGAAAGTGGAATCATAAGGCTTGGGGAAGCCTCCACATTTGCTGAAGTACAGCTTTGTATGCAATTTTGCTTGAAATAATGTATATTTGCACAGTATTTACTCAGATATATGCTTTGTCCGCTCTTTCTACTAATACATGATGCAAATTGAACTGCATTGCAAAAAGTGGCATACTGTGAATTTCAAATGACATCTGCATTTCAGTTTCATATATTGGTTTAGGAAGTGCAAATATTGTAGGTCCATATTAAAATACCACTACCAACAACAATAAAAAACCTTTCCCCCATTCCTTAACTCCCCACATACCCCCATGGTAGTAATTCATGACTCATTAAAAGACTCTCTTCCAGCTTTTAAAGAGTTGCACTGCTTGGTTATCTCAAATATTAATACAACCAATCAGGCAAATGACTAGGCAGTCACAATCCTGGTAGATCAGCATTTAAGAACATAAAAAGAGTCTTGTTATTCATTCATTCATTCATTCATTCATTCATTCATTTATAGTATTTGCATCCCACTCTTCAGTCCCTCCCCAAAAAATGCTCCCAGAGTGGCTTATGTACAATCAAAACAATGGACTTCCTGCCTGCAGGGGGGGGGAGACACACAAAGGAAAAGGAACAAGGAGAGAAGAGGGGGGGGGAAAGCAAACGCAGGAACCCATTTTTAAACAGTAGGAACTTACAATGACCAGTTGCCCTAGACACAGTTCAGGGCTAGGAAGTGCCTGATGGAGCTGGTATTTCAGCAGATTTGATGAAAATATGGAGCAAAAGCAGGGCACAAAAACAACACTTCTTTTCCATTGCTGCTCCATAGCAACTGGCATCTAGTGGCAGATTGTCTCTGAACCTGCAGATTCTTGTGACTCAAGAGCCATTGATAGGCTTTCTCCTTCTCTATCACATTGTCTAATCCCCTTCTAAAACTGCCAAAAAGAACATGCTCAGGCATTTAAAAACAGCATTCATCCAATGATTCTGGGGGTTTATTTTCCACCCTAATGAGCTCTCCAATGTACGGTGGGCTGATATCTTGACCCCAGATAGCATTTGTGTCTGGGGTATCAGAAGAAGTGTGCTTGACAATATCCAAACACCCAGAGCCAGAAAACACTTATTCAGAGGACTTGGAATGTTTCTCTGCATTTGACTCCTGTGCTCTTTGTGCTATGAAAAAACAATGAGGTGTTTTTACTACCCCAAGCTGCTAACATTGGCTGGGGTAGTAAATCCAACCCAATACATTTCTGGGACTTTTTATGACTCAGGTAGTTTTTTTTGTTTCCAGAAGGAAAATGCTACGTGGTAACTGGCTGAAATTTGAGAACGTTATACAGGCAACAATTTGTGGCAATGTCCTAGAAATACTAAAGTCTACTTATGTGTAAATTGCACAATGCCAACTGTGATGGGGTAGGTTTTTACTGTATGAAAATTGGATGAAGATTTAAAGCAGAGGTAGAGGTACATACAAATCCCACTCCTAAAATCTCTGTGCACATCTTTCCCTGTAGACATTGGCCTTGTACTTCCTGTGTTGAGCAGGAAAGGTCTACAGGACACTTTTACTCACATTCACTTGAGCACAAATAGAGGAGATGGACTGGGAACCTTTCCTGCTCAGGAATCCTCCGTGTACAACATTAGGAGGTCAGGATCAGAGTGGGAAGGGCTGATATGCACAACGTCATTCAGAGTGGGGCTTGTGTCCCTGCCCTGCCCCTATCCCTGTGTCTGAACATGGCTTAAGGCAGTGACCATCGCCACATCTTGGAGTCATCTGGGGAAGGAGGCAGAGAGACCAGAGGGGGGTGGCCCATAGACCCAAAAATATGCCAACACATAGAAAATTGTCAGGGAGAAGGGGTCTAATCCAGCCTCTTCCCTGACATGCTAGTTTTTCCATGGGTGGAGATATTTTTGTGCAGAAGGGCATGCAATCTTGTGAGCCTTCCATTCTTCTGTGGTGCCTGGGATATTGGAACAGCAGCATCTGATGTGCCATGAGAACCTTTGTACCTTATTCAGGAAATCAGGCATCCGGGAAACTACATGTCCAGTGGTGCCTTGTGAGTGAAGTGCTACTGAAAGTAAGATGTGCTCTCATCATGAGCATGCTCAGAACTGTCTCAGGAAGAAGGGGTTTGGGGGATGCAGAGATTCCAGAGTGCCTGAGATCCCAGCTGAGTACTGGAACCCTAGGAAACTAGACATCCCAGGGCCCCTTGCTATATTTTCATGCCCAGTTCACTTTATTTTTTGAGCAAGATAAGAACTGACCATTGACAGAATGTTTGATCTGGAATGCAGCTGAGCACTACCCAGAGTTAGTGTGGTTTAGCAGAGTATTGGACTGGGAGACCAGGGTTCAGATCCCCGCTTGACCATGAAGTTCACCTTGGACAAGTCACCATCTCTCAGCCTAACCTACTTCACAGGGTTATTGTGAGCATAAAACTGGGAGGGAGCAAATAATGTATAACACCTTGAACTACTTGAGGAAAGGTGGGATGTAAATGCCATGACAGAATGAATATTCCAAACCAGTTAAATACAAACATCCATGATATTACTCAACAAAATTGGTGAGTATAATTTTAGCCTAGCCTGTGTAGGAAGTAAGGATGCGGGAGAAATTAGATTTAGTTCCCATTTTAAAGGTGAATGTACCTAATTTGCACTTTCCAAAGCTATATGTGAATCAAAACAGTCATCTTTCAAAATTCACACTTCTCCACATTTTGCAATGCAGTTCTCTGCCAAGATATAAAATTGCATCTGTTCGACTGAGGTGTGCGTTAAATGCATATCTTTGTGAAAATAACCTACAAAAATGCATTATATGGGAAGAAACTGCTTTGCAAAAAATGTGTATCTTAGGCAAAACATTATATACAAAAATGTCTTTATTAGAACGAATCAGCACTAAAATGCTGATGCATTTTCATGAGGACTTTTAAACAAATAAGTAAGTAAAGAAACAAATCACAAATGGATGTGGAAATGTGGAGAGCTACATTAAGTTTGGGAAAAAATGAGAAACTGGGAGAAATCAAAACTGACATATTTGCCCCGCGCGCACAAGCGTGTGTGTGTGTGTGTGTGTGTGTGTGTGTGTGTGAAGAGAGAGGCATTCAGCCACGTAATACACCCTCACCTCCAGCAGTCTAATGGTATAGTCTTGGAAGAGTTTTATCATGTGAGGAGCTGTTTGCCTAAGCAGGGTAGAAATTATCTTCAGAAAGTGGAGGCTCAATATAATGCAGAAGACCTTGCTCCTTGCACTGTTCTTTCTCTCCACCCCCCTCGTCACTTCACTGCCCAGTCCTCAGATCATCCTGAGAAATTACTCCTGAAACCAGCCCATTGATTTCTGGTCCAGATGAATTAGAGAATGTGAGTTGGACTCTCTCTGTCTTAAAAAGCCATACTGAGAGAGCTGGCGGGGGAGGGTTTTTTCATCAGATGAGTGTTGACCTTACTCATTTTTGCATGTAGAAATCAAAGTGCACTGACCCTCCACGTTAGACAATGCCTTTTTTTCCCTTAAAGGCTGCAATCCTATGCACACTCAGAGTAAATCTCAATGGCCTCAATGGGGCATACTTCTGATTAGATATGGATAGGCTTGCCCTATAAATCTCCTGCTGAGATGGAAGCTGGAAGAAAGAAAATGGTAACCCCTTCTTGGTTCAGCTTCCTGAAGCAGACTGATTCGTGGCTAAGGTCAGCCTTGATTGCAAGAGGGAGAAAATTCAACTTTTTCTCTATTCAGTGCCACCTTGATTGTGAAGGACATTAAGATATCTAAGGGGGGAACTGATTGTCCTGTTCAGAAAATCATTTTGTGTAGTTCTTCTAGGACAGCAGGATGGCAAGAGTCAACTCCAGCATGTTAAAAAAAACTTGCTCATAGAAAGCTAGCATGTCAGGAGAAAGGTGTCAGGATCATGCCCAACCTGGGCCTCTGTAGATGAAAAGGCATACAGCCCTACAAAGGGGCCTGGGAAGGAATTGATATAGTCCTTGGGCACACTGAATGGTGAAGACTGGTCCATTAGGGCAAATGGGGCACTCCTCCACCAACCTCAGCCTGTCCTCAACCAGTGCCTGCCTGCCTGTCTTCTTACTTGCAGCTAGCCCAGACTTGCAGCATTGTCTGTCTGCTTCCTCATACTCAGACTCAGTGTTGCCCTTGGAAAACTCAGCAGGGAAGAGGATGGGGGACAAAACTAGACTGAGTTGTCTCTTCCTGTGATTGGCTCTGGCGCCACCTACTGCTGGCCTCCCTGCCTTCGGCCCCAGAAGTCTCAAGGAGCACCAGCCATCACTGGGACTGAAGTACCTAGCATCATGGATGACGAGAATGATGATGATACTTCATTCAAGCAGCTTATGCCAGGAGATGTGGCACTCCCTGTTTTACGCACGCAACAACACTGTGAGGTAGGTACATCTGAGACTGACCCATGCTCACAGAGTATTATTATCACTTACAGAGCTGCCCCTTAATTTTCTCGATGGCTTACAAAGCAAAAACGCACACAAGATGCAATATTAAAAACACAACAATACAACAACAAAATAATAATAAAAAATGTCCTTCTCGTGGGGATACGTTTATTTAAAACCACATTAAAACAGCAAACTCTTAAGGCTGGTTTTAAAGCTCTGCTTGAAGAGCAAAGTGAGGCTTTGAACCCAACACGGGTCTCAGAAAACACATGAACATACCGAGACATGGACAGTTTCTCCCTCTCCCTTTGGTCCCATCTGGCAGGGCTCATCTCATACTCCAATGTTTGTGTTCTATTTCAGGGGCGGAGAATCTCAAGCCTGGGGGCAAAGTGTGGCTCTCCAGTCCTCTCTAATTGGCCCTTGGGACTCTTCACCACCCTTCCTTGCACCCTCCTTGAGTGTTTCTGCCGAGCTAGAATATGTTCTTGGACTCTGATAGTGCCTCTTGCTTGCCTGGATGGAGGATAGGAAAGGATGTGTGAGTGGATGTAGAAACTAGCTTACAGTACACTAGGGATGGGGTTCGCTATCTGATTCCATTCCATTTTTCAATTCGTCAAGTGGGCTGCCAGTTCCTATTCGCTATAAATTGTCTTCCACTAGTTATCACAATTCCCAGTTCTCTTTTCTCGTTATTTTTTCTGAAAATTTACATAATTTTCACTATTCCTTATGTTGCTGTATATTTATATAATTTTTAAAGCAGCAGCAGATTACACAAATAATTATGTAATTCTCACTGCAGATTTTTTTTAAAAAATTATGGTGTCGCTAGCAGCTGCGAAATGTGCAGAGTGAGAGCCTGCTCAACGATGAGACAAACTTGTGAATTATCCAAGAATTCAATACCAAATCTGATTTTGTGAATATTCTACACCATCCCTACTGTGCAAAGGTGTCACATTCATTGCTCCACCCACTTTGGGTCTGTCCCTGCCCACCACTGGCATGTGGCCCCTGTGAGTTGCCCAAAAAGGAATGTGGCCCTTGATTTGAAAAAGGTTTCCCCATTCTGTTCTAACTGTACAGAACTTTTGGGACAACACCTTTTCAAAAAGCCGGGTGAGTGTCTGGATACAGGCTCAGGCTCACCAGTGTGTTTTTCTCCCATTTCATTTAATGTGTAATCTCATTTTAGAGCATTTCATAGATCACTTTTCAGATTATACAGAATTCTGCATCTCTATGCAGCATAACTAGATGCCATGAAAACAGAGAGGACTAGCCACTCCCCCAGTCACCTCCAAGTACTAAAGTACTTATTGGCTGGACTATATATTTATACTTCCACACACCAGGCATGGCTTCTAAAGCTAAGACGTTTTTGCAGCCATAATAAGATTGGAGGGAGAAATATCAGTAATTTAAGATATGCAGATGATACCATACTACTAGCAGAAACCAGTAATGATTTGAAATGAATGCTGATGAAAGTTAAAGAGGAAAGCACAAAAGCAGGACTACAGCTGAACATTAAGAAGACTAAAGGAATGACAACAGAAGAGTTATGTAACTTTAAAGTTGACAATGAGGACATTGAACTTGTCAAGGATTATCAGTACCTCGGCACAGTCATTAACCAAAATGGAGACAATAGTCAAGAAAACAAGAAGGTTAGGACTCCCCAGCTATGAGAGAACTGGAAAATGTCCTCAAATGCAAAGATGTATCACTGAACACTAAAGTCAGGATCATTCAGACCATGGTATTCCTGATCTCTATGTATGGATGTGAAAGTTGAACAGAGAAAAAAGCTGATAAGAGAAAAATCAACTCATTTGAAATGTGGTGTTGGAGGAGAGCTTTGCGCATACCATGGACTGTGAAAAAGACAAATAATTGGGTGTCAGAACAAATTAAACCAGAACTGTCACTAGAAGCTAAAATGATGAAACTGAGGTTATCATACTTTGGACACATCATGAGAAGACACGATTCACTTGAAAAGACCATAATGCTGGGGAAAACAGAAGGGAGTAGAAAAAGAGGAAGGCCAAACAAGCGATGGATTGATTCCATAAAGCAAGTCACAGACCTGAACTTACAAGATCTGAACAGGGCGGTTCATGACAGATGCTGTTGGAGGTCGCTGATTCATAGGGTCGCCAAGAGTCATAATCGACTTGAAGGCACATAATGACAACAACAAGACACTCCCCTTGAGGCTTGGGGCAGGCTTTCTGTTTGTGTGGGGAAGGTTTCTCTGAATGGAACAACGTGAGCAACCAAACATTCCTATGAACAGGTTGAAAAGCTCACACTATCTGCTGGCACCTGCACATCAGCCAGTGCAACCTCGGCAACAGCAATGGCAGCACTTCAGTCAGATCCTCCTCTAACACAGCCTCTGGTCGAGCCTTTAATTTCTCCTCCTGAGGAGGCATGAATGGTGGCTTGGGTGCAAGGCAAGGCTGAGAGGCAGGACAGGGGCCAGCTCAATGTCAGACAGTGGTTCTTCAGTTGTAATTAGAACTACAGGGGCGGAATTGTCATTGTCTAAACCTCTGAAGCCTTCTCCCCATTCAGACCTGCCCTGTTGTAGTCCACTGGGACCCCTTCCAGGGTCCCATTCTTCCTCCTTCTCCTCCTCCTCTTCCTGATCACTCTGCCAGGAGTCCCCCATGAGTCCCCTGACATCGAGGTGAACACTGCATGTAAACTGAAAAGCATCCTTCTTCTTCACATGATGAAAACATCACAGGATCCTCCAGTTATTTATAGATTTCCTCAGTTATTCATATATTAGTCTATAGGGTCACCTAATATATAGTATACTTCTGGGAGGCTGCTGCGTGACCCCTGAATTACAGGTGCTCTGAATAATGCAAAAATAAAGATAAAAATATAATGGGCCGCAAATTACTTGTGGGCTACACTTCTCGATCACTCTCTTCACAAATAATTATGTCAATAACAACAACAACAACGACAATTCAATTCAATAGTTTATTTGCGGTCAAAGACCCGTCCTGTTGAAGGCAATTAATAGAATACAAAATAAGAATCAATTAAAAAACTTAAAAATTTTAAAATATTACATATCGATGGCACTAAGGGGTCATTCCAGGTAAGCGTTCAATCCAGAGTCCGTATGATATAGAACGAGTTAAGCAGGCCAAAATTCCAGTCGTATTCGTTGCGCAAAATGAATGAATTTGGCCACATTAATAGTAGTAATCTTGTTACGTCCTGATAGTAGATAGCCAATCTTTTTGTTAGGGGCCATGTGATCGATATTTTGGAATATTTTTGATAGAAAATTATAACGTATGGAGTGATATAATGGACAATCGAATACAACATGCGAGAGCGTCTCAATAGCAGTGTTGCCACAAGGGCATAGGCGTTGGTCCAGAGGGATCTTTTGGAAACGGCCTGAAAGTAGTGCTGATTGAATGGTGTTGAACCTTGCCCTAGTAAAGGCCAAGCGGAGATTAGGATCTGTGAGGAAGTCCAAGTAAGGGGCATATTTGGTGGGCTCTGGGTTTAAATTGAAATGTAAAGGAGAGCATGTTTTTGTGGCATTTGTAATGTCAGATTGAAAGTCTATGTCATTTAGATGGGCTCGAATGAAGGGTTTGGCCGAAGTTATAGATAGGGATGAGATATATTCCTGTGATAATCCAGTGGAAGAGAATTTTCTCCAAAGATTGTTACTCCAAGTGAAAGAGAAAGAATCATTCCAGAGATGTATTAAATAACCCGGGAGCTGGCCATAGGATAATTTGGTCCAATAGTTAAAGGTTAGCATCCAAGCTTGGCATTCGATAGAGGGGAGGCCAAGTTCCAATCTAAGGGCAGCTGAAGGGACACATCTTGGTACGCCCAGGAGTCGACGTAGGAAGTAAGAGAGGACTGCCTCAATAGAGGGAGCAAATGCGTGTATCCAAATGGCCGTTCCGAACAACAATTGAGGGATGATTTTTGTCTGAAAAACCTGAATGGCTGCAGGCACATATCTTCCTCCTTTGTGGAAGAAGAAGCGGAGGATGATTTTAGCGGTGGTACGTGCGGATAGGATAGCGGCCCTTATGTGAGTGTTCCAGTTAAGCGACGAGTGAAAGATGATTCCTAGATATTTATAATGTGGAACCAATGCGATTTGTTGAGCATTTACAGTCCAAGTGCCAGATGTTGTACATCTCGAGAAAACTAGTATTTTTGTTTTGTGATAATTGATAGTTAGTTGGTTATACTCACAATAAGACATGAATGCACGTAACAGTCGCTTAAGTCCAACTTTGGAAAGAGAAAGGAGAGCCGCGTCATCGGCATAGAGAAGTAGGGGACAAGATTGATTCCCGATTTTGGGAGAGTGGAATTCGCTGGATATACAGTAGGGATTAAGATCGTTAAGGTATAAATTGAACAAAAGGGGAGCAAGGGTGCAGCCCTGTCTAACCCCTTTACTAGTGGGAATTGGGTTGGTTAATCCACCATCGTGGCCACAGCAAACTCGAAGGGAAGTATGCTGATGCAGGTTGCGTATTAGAAAGAGTAGTCTTTTATCAATTGAAAGATTTGCTAACTTTGTCCAAAGGATATCTCTTGGGATGGAATCAAATGCGGATTTTAAATCCACAAATGCAACGTAAAGGCCATTTCCTCTTTTACTCATATATTTTTCCGCAAAGAAGTTGAGGAGCAAGGAATGGTCAAGAGTGGATCTGACAATAATAATGCCAGCTGCTGGGTATGCTTTAAGTTGGATTCTTGCGTTGAGCAGGAGTTTGCACTTGATGGCCTTCATAGGCCTCTTCCAACTCTACTGTTCCATGATTCTATGATTATGTTAATGCTTTCTTTGCTGCAGCCGCCTGGAACGGCTGCTGATGGAGGTAGTTCTGGATGAGAAGGAGTCAAATGGCAGTTGGTTCTGCTAGGCCAATGGTGGTCCCTTGCTCTCTCACAGCTCTCTCTGATGAGGCCCAGTGGATGGGGTATACATGGCAGTCCTGGGAGGGAAGGAGCCAAACAGTTAGTCCAAACTAGACCAGTGGAGGAGGCCTTGTGATCCTGCATCTCCTCAGCAGCCTGTGATGTGAAGACACGCCTTGTTCCAATCCACGGGATGTGTCTATTAGCCGACTCTCCAGTGCCTTAAATTCCTTAGCAGTTATAGTGACCTGAATCTCCCTGGTATTTCAGAGACATAAAAGACCATTTCTTAATTAAAGTGGAGAAAAATACCCTCCCGCCCTCAGCTCCATCTCTTCTGCATTTGTCTTTTAAGCTATACATCTTTATAATTTAATTTCTTTTGATGTGACTACAGTAAATCTTAAAAAATTCCTTTATGGAGCCACAGTTTATCTTGTTTTTTCTCCGTAAACATCATAAAATTAAGAAAAGGTAATTTAATTTGTCAAGTTGCTGGCCTCGTATGCCATTTTCAGTATTCTCATAATGTTATTGATTACTTGGAAGCTTGCAGCAGAGGGGATTGAAGGCAGTCTATTTATTTTCACTGTCAGTAAGAGACGGAAGTAAAGCAGGGGGGAGGCAAGAAGAATTTTTTTGCCATTCTCCACTTGAAATTCAGACTGAAGGAAGGGTTTCATCTCTGACAAACCCTCTCTTTGTAGTCTGGAGGTGTCAGAATTAGGGATGTGGGGGGAGAGAAATGCATGCACCGACCACAAGTTTTGGTTTGGATCCCAGTTTGGTGCTTTTGAAAACAGCCTGCCTCCGTTTGAGGCGCTTCAGAGGCTGCCTGATTTGGTTCGGGATCCATCCATCGATGTCATTACCCCTCCCCCCACTTCATTATTGGGAGAAGCTCTGAAGATGTTTCCTCAGTGTCTTCATTGCTATGAATTCATGGGACTCATAGGGAACCAGGAAACTGCACTGATATATTTATTTTTATATTTATATCCCACCTTTCCTTCAAGGAGTGCAGTGCATAGTTCTCCCTGCCTCCCTTTCCACTGTATACTCACAGCAACCTTGCGAGGTAGGTTAGGCTGTGAGACTATGACTGGCCCAAGAGCACCCAGTGGATTTCATGGCTCAGTGGGTGATTGGAACCCTGGCCTCCCAGGTCCTGATGCCCTGAACATGCTCTCAAAGACAGGGAAGGAATTAATGTACCACAGATGGAGAGAGCTGACCACAGCTGCAGGACTACTTTGTTTTGACACAAAGATCTACCAATCAGAACCTAGTGCAAAAGACATGCACCTAGAATGAAAGCATTCAGAGCCCAGGAATTTGTTCTGAGTACCAGAACTGAATGCAGCGCATAGTCCTTCATGCAAAACCCATCCTGGTTTACCCCTCCTTCAGTTTTATTTATGTTAGTAGCATGATTTTGGGTTCATTGGGTTATGGCCATTGTTAAACAAGTGGAGTCAGAGGTCCTTGCTGGTCTACTTCACATCACCGAGAAATTACAATCTCCCTTCTGCCCGCTCTGGTATATAGAATTCCCGATGCAAATGCTCAGTGGAGGCTGATCTGTTAGGGCATAGAATCATAGAATCACAGAATCATAGAATAGTTGGAAGGGGCCTATAAGGCCATCGAGTCCAACCCCCTGCTCAATGCAGGGCAAATGAGGCACTGCCTTGCCAACCTCAGTCTGCCCTTTGCCAGCTCCCACTTGCTTTCCTCCATACTTGCAACCCATCCAGGGGGTAGAACTGACTCTCAGTTTTCTTCTTTCTTAGTCTCAGACTTACATTTGTAGACCTCAGCAGGGAGAAGCTCTCAGCAGCTACTTGCTCAACTCCTTGGCGTGAGGCTCCTGTTCTGTGAGTAGACAGCTCCCCTACCGTTTCGGTAACCTTGCCCTGAAACCTACCCATTGTACTGATGGACAGTTCCATGGTTACTCCAGCAGAGGGGAGAAACCTGAACCACACAGTTCAGATATTGCTGGGAATGGGACCTTATCAGATAGGCTCATAATATATCTCTAACTGGAGATGTCAAGAAATGGACTTGGGTCCTTTTACATGCACAGCCTGTGCTCTACCACTGAACGACGGTCCCTCTCAGGTTGTGTTTACAATTGTAAAATATATTAAATGGACCTTTAGAAAGCCATAGTAATAACCTTTCTCTTGGAGACAGAAGTCTGTCAAGGCCTAGCTAATGGGGATGCAAGTTATCGATTAAACCATCACATCTAATGGCTGTAGGTTTCAGTCAGAAAGCACAGCGGATACTCAGTGTAGAGCCTGCAACCAGATTGACCACGTCTATAGGATTCCTTCTCGGAAGCAGCATATTCTACAAAGCATGTGCCCACAACAAAAGAGGTGTCATTTCCACTTAAGTTTGGACTGCAGTTCTGTGCGAGGGAAGCTGATGCTCCATATGGAAAAGTTTACTGGGAATCTTAACTGAGGCTCAGTTGACTCCAGAGACGAAGGTAACTATGTTAAGATGTTATCAGGGCATCCCACAGCAAAACCTCAGAACAACCTCAGACAGGGGCAAAGGACAAAGCAACATATTGCTGCTTTATTCAAGCTGTGAAGAATTGGATGTTTTGACTAGCAGGGCAATTTGTCAGAAGATCATGCTGATGCTTAGGAGTGCTTGCCATGCCATCAAGGAGCTGAGCATTAAATCCTCATTGCCAAAGTCCTCCCTGCAAATGCTCAACCAGCAATGTTTTTTTTTCATCCAGCTGAGGAAATAAAGAAAAGTCTAGGCCAGGGATGGGGGTCCTGTGACCCTCCAGATAGTTGTTGGACTCCATCTCCCATCAGTACCAATTAGCATGTTTAATGGTCAAGGATAATGGGAGATGGAGTCCAACCAGACCTACAGAGCCACAGGTTCCCTATTTCTGACGGAGATCCCAGTCCCATAACCAGTAGTGTAGTGGCAAATTCAGAAGTGCAGGGACCCTTCATGTTAGTTACAGCCATGCCCCCCTTTTTTGCTGCTAGGCTGAGAATGAGAACCTTGTTAATGCCGTCTCCCACAAAAACAGACATCTCCAGGAGCCTATAAGCATGAGTGTTAGCTACTGAGAAGAGTCTTTTCAGTGGCTGACTCACCTCCTTTCACTCTGATTGGCTCCAATCAGCAGGAAAGGACAAGGCAGCATGTTGGAAGACTCTTCTCAGTGGCTAACACACTCCCCTTTCATACTGATTGGCTTGTAGGATGCACATAGGGACCCTGCTGGGACCCTGCTACCAAACGAGTAAGAGGTTTAACATCCCCTCAAGACCCTGAATGACTACATCCCTGCCCAAAACAATAATGGCATTCCTCCATTGGTCCAGGCAGGGACAAGTCACTCATTCATCTTATTGGCTGGAACATGAAGAGCCAATGTAACAACATTTGGCTGGGCTGAGACATAGGCTGCCCTAAAGAGTCAAGTCACATCCTATCACCCACAGCCCCTTCCACTAAACACATCCTAGATGTGCTGCCTGAGCCTCAGCCTGAGCCTGAGATCACTCGCAAACTAAGTTCAGGATATTGGTGTTAGGATTTTTAGTATTAGGGGATTGTGACATTAAGGATTATAGGCTTTGGCAAAGGTATAAATGTCTCATAGTTATTAGTGTAAGCTAAGAGCATAAATGTTTGACCTTTTCTCTAAGTTGACCTTAGTGTTGTTGAGACCTGTAAAGGCCTTCAGACAAATGTGTGTTTTTAAGTGAATGTCTGTAACAGGAGGAAATGAGGATACAGGTATAGAGATATCTTTTAACCAATTATCCAAGTAGTTTATCTCGGTGATGATGCTAAAGTGGATTTGGTGAAGGCAATTGGAAAGGATATTTAATTAGGTGCAGGGAAAACAATTTGGGTCTTATTTTCAGAATCCTGATGAGATGTCCCACCTCCCAGGGTGCAAAATGTCATCTTCTACTCTACATTAACCTTGTAAATATTTAAGCTTTTAAGCTCTGGCTGCATGAGAAGGGTGTGAGAGGGTGTTTTGGCACATTTTCTTACTAATTAATGAAATGCCTCAATCAGCCTTTGGCTGTCTCTCTGTTGGCCCAGGTAATGTGTTTACTGAACTTCTCACCAACAAAGTTGGGAGATTTGGTTGTTTCTGGAGCTGTGACCCCTTTGCACCTTTTGAATAATCATTAACTTTAAACCCTACATTGGCACTGTTGTAGAAAGACCTATACAGCTTGGGACCAGGATACCTAAAAGATTGGGTGGTAATTCAATGCTAGTCCTACTCAGACTAGACCCATGGAAGTTGGTGGACACAAATAACTTAGGTTTAATCATTTCAATGGGTCTACTCTAAATGGGACTTAGATGAATACCACCCATTGTCTCCCCCTCCATATGCTCAGTTGATCGCTATGCTCTGCAGAAGTGGGTCTCCTGCAGATACCATTTCATCTGGAGGTTTATTCCATATGATATAGGAATTCATCCAATAGCATGGTACCTTTTGGAACTCCCTACCATTACAAATCAGACAGGCAACACCTCTATTGTGTTTTCAGCACCTATTGAAAACTTTTCTTTTTCAGCAAGACTTTTAAGTGGAGATTTTTATCCCAGTCCCTCTATTTATTGGATTTGAGAAGGGTTTTACATTTTAAATTGTTTTTAATTGTTGCTCTATATGGAATTATTTTTTAATTGTTTGTATATATGGAATTGTTTTTAATTAATTTTCCATATGGGATGGTTTTGAATTGTTTTTATGGTTAGTTTTTTCCTCTGAAATTGCTTTCAGATATTTCTATGGGAAGTGATTCCTAAATGGAATCAAATTAATAAATCAACCAACATGCTGATATTCAGAACAAAAAAATTCTAGTGTGTACTTATCAAACCACCATCTGACAGCAGATGGGCACAAATGGGTATAGAGAGGGAGCTACCTTTGGCAGTTACGTCAATACAATGACTGTCCCGCTAGGGTAAGATTGGGTTGTGTGTCGAATGCCTCCCCAGCACAAGGTAAGCAGAGATTATTCAGTAGACTGGTCTGGTGCTTGGACCAGGATAGAGTTCCCCAGTATAAAGTACACAGTGGAAGAAGTATCCTCTCAGTTCTCACTGAGAATTTGGGGCTTGCATTGAGAGTTTAAGTTAGGTGGTTAATAATATGTTTTGCTTGTTTCAAATCCTTGTAATTTCATACTGCTGTGGGCCATTTATTCCATATACTACCTCATGGAGGCTAGGGGGAAGTCAATGCACATGTAGCCTGAACCAGAAGTCTGGGACACTCATTCCCATCCAAACATCAGTGTGGATGTAAAGAAGGAATCCAGTTCATACTATTTGTTTCAGAGGTGTTGCATGTAAACACACATTGTGATACATTGCTACAGCATGCTTGGGTGGCATCTATAGGTCATGGTGCCTTTCGCAAACTTTGGACAGTGAGACAATGGTGATGCTTGGAAATGGGAATCTATGTTTTGGTCTGAATACAGTTACCCCTACTGTAGTAAATTCTAGACCAGGCTACTATAATGCATTGTACGTTACCGGATACATATGACATTGAAAATGGTTTGAAAGCTTCAACTGATACAGATGGTGACCAGATCTCTACCTAGGGATGGCTGCCATTAACATACTGGGCCAGCCTTGAAAGATATTAATTGGTTGCCATTAGGGATGGAAGGATCTGTCAATTTCAGTTCTCTCAGTTTCTCAAGTCATTTTTTTCAATCTTAAATTCAATTCACATTTCTGTAGCAATCTGCATCTAAAAAAATCCTCATGAAAATTCTTCAGCATTTTAGTGTAAATTTAGCCTAATAAACACATTTTTGTATGCAGTACACTTTCCCCAAGCAATTTCTCCCGATCTAATGCACTTTTGTGTGTTATTTTCAGTAATATATTCATTTCTGTGCACACTTCCCCTGAATATAATGCATTTTGTAAACAATATTTGGGTGGAGAACTGAATCACAAAATTAAGACAAGTGGAAATTTCAATGGATTGGTGTGTTTCAGTTATGTTGTTTGGGAAGTGCGGATCTGATAGATTTGGCTTCAGATATGGACTGGAACAAATTTGTCCTCCATCCGTAGCTGCCACTGTGTTTCTGGGTTTAGTCCAGAGGGCTGGCCTTGAGGTCTGAGGGCCTGAACAACCTGAGACTTGGGATTCTAAGATGTTGCTTCCTTCCATATGCACTTATCTGCCGATTAAGGTGAGTATGTGGCCGGGTGAGGTGGTGTGGCCTGGGAATTCTCCTGATGGCCAGAGAGAAAGGCTTGGGGGGCCACACTCAGCCACCAGGTCTGACATACCACACTCCCTCACAAACACCCCCCATTTCCACTTCCCCTCATTTCCCTTGCTATTCATGTCCACACTACACTATAATAGACATCCCTAGGAGCCGAACAGCATGAAAGGAAGTTTTCTCAGTGGTTAACTCTCCTCCTTTCACTATGATTGGCTCCAGTCAGTACAAAAGGACAAGAATTCTTCTTAGTGGTTCATACGTAGGGACCTGGCTGGGACCCTGCTCTCAGAATTGTAAGGAGTCTCTGGCCCCTGCAACCCTGGATGACTACACCCCTGCTTTCACCTACCCTGCTTCTTAAAACACAATCCTTTCAGAAACTTCATTACAACTGGAAAAATATATCTATGCCACAAAGAACATCAGAGAGCCTGCCCCAACAAACCACAAGATCTAGTCAGTATTCAGAACGTGAATTCAATTTCATTTAAGAAACTGTTATTGTTGATACCCCTTTTGTTTGTACAAATTGAACAGTGTGCTTGCTTAAAGGTCAGGGAGAAATAAAGAGTAGACTGAGAGCATATTAATAAAATAGTAATTGTTTCTCGGGACCAAGAGAAACTCCCTGCCCACCTCATCTCCCCAGCACTCCTCTCTCCCTCCTCTGGTGAAGATATGAGCCTCTGAAATCTGTAGAAATGAAAAGTAATATTTTTAATAATGATCCCCTGATTCAATTATTATTTTATGAGTTTCTGTTGTGACGGAATACAATATATACTTCCACACCCTTGTGGAACATTTATCTAATGTAATATTGGATCCAACATCTCTTATGCACATTTCAGGGAGGAAATGCTCAATGCTTAAGTCCGATGTGTGTCTACTCAGATGTAAGTCCCATTGAGTTCAATGGAGCTTGCACTAAGGTCAGCAAGCAAAGGGCTGCAGCCTTAATTAATGCTTTACTGTTTGAAAATGGTACTTATTGGAAAAAATAGGAACCAGAGTGACAAAAACATCTAGGTGCAGAAGTTTCTGGAGCAGCCATTGTGGAATCTCTGGGTCTCTAGACATTCTCGTACCAGTCTTCCCCAAGGACAGAGTTTTATTGACTTATAACATTTATTATCCTTTGCCTGTCTCCAAGGAGCTCAGAGTAACATATATGATTATCCTCCTCCCCATTTTATCCTCAAACAACACTATTAGGTCAGAGAGACTGTGACTGGCTGAAGGTCACCCAGTGAACTTCATGGCTGAGTAGGTCCTGGTCCTGGGGAACCCTGGTCCTAGTCCAACTCCCAGGTCCTAGCCCAGCCTTCTAGTCTGTACCCCACTGGTTTTCACCTGAATCTTACTTCAACACTGGTAATGGGGCAGCATCCTCCACTATACCTGAGATCAGGCAGCTGGCTAAGGGGATGGACAGACTATCTGACGCACATGACTCTGTCCTCCAGGACCTCACCATCCCTTACTCATGCTCCACCTGGATCCTGCTCATCCACTCAGGAAAATGCTACAGTGCAGCAACAACACCTTTGTTATCGAGCACATGTCTCACAAGCAAAGCATCACATGTGCATTGGCAATGTCTGCTGGAGCACATGACCTGGGCTGGATGTAGAGATGGGCAAATCTGCCAATTCCAGTTTTCTCTCTCTCATTCCCCCCTAAATTCAATTCTCCCCATTTCTGCAACAATTTGCATTCTTTTTTTAAAAAAACCTTGCGAAATTCAGCAGTGATTTACTGCGAATTTATCCTAACACATCTTTGTATTCCATTTTGACGAATACATTTGCAAGTGACTTACCCTAGTATAATTTTTTGTACGTGCTCACTAATGTAGGCATTTTTATGTACACCTTCTTGTACACATTGGTTGGAGAATGCCATTGCCAAATTCATAACTGTTTCAAAAGGTCAGAAGTGCAAATTTCAAAGGATAGCTATGGTTTGGCTTGCATGTTAGTTCAAGAAGTATGAATCAAGGAGTTTCTCATTAAAATGCAAAGCAAAGATGAATATCTCTCCCATCACTAGCTGATTGACTCAATTTCAATGGTATTAGCTAATGAAGAGGAAGAATCACGGCATGGGAGTGTCAGCTCAGGAGGATAGGAATGGCTTGGATGTTTGGAGGGGGCAGCTGCTGGTGTTTTCAGCCCCTCCAGCACCCAAGACAGCCAACTCACTCTGTCCAATGGTGAGGCCAGCTGTGTATCTATCGGAACATGCATACCAGTTACGAATAGACAAATATCTCAATATTAGTTTCTCTCATTTTCCAAATCACACATTCAGTTCACTCCAATTCCACTTCCTTGATTTATTTATTTTTTAAAAGTCTACTTGAAAATCCACAAACATGTTATGCACATTTCTTGTAATATGCAGAAATTTGTACTCAATTTTAAAGTTATTATTATTATTAGTTAGATGCTTTTCTCGCTGAAGTGATTCTAAATGACTTAGGTTAGAAAACCAGGTAAAAACCACACATAGTCAAAAAAATCTAATACTCATCAATGAAGCCAAAGAAATGCATAATAAAATTTACTGAACACCAAAAACTTAAAAACCATGAAGTACTACAGGAACACCCAGGACGTTGCACATCAAGGGCCAAAGGCCTGGGTGAAGAGGAAGATCTTTGCCTGGTGCCTAAAGATGGCATCAGGCATTCCTCTCTGTTTTTATATGCTTTTTGCCAGCCATTCCCCCTAATATAATGCATTTTTTTTGTATTTCATTTTCACGAACTCTGTGTTTTAATGGGATTGTTTCATTGCGTCTTTTAATTATTGATGTTTATATTTTAATGTCTGTAATTTTTCCAATATTTTGTAAACTGCTTAGAAGCCTATTTTGGCATCAAGTAGTATATTATTAAAATAATGATAATATACACTTTTTAATGCATTTTTTCTCCTATTGGAGAACTGAACTGCAAAATTCATGGAGGAGTGAATTCCAAAGTACAGCTACATATCAGTTCTCATATTTTTTTTCAGGAAGTACAAATTAGGTAGGCAGGCATTAATATATGACAATCACATTTCCCCTTAATTAATTACCTTAATTAATTTCATCTTTACCAACTTTCCTACCGATGTCTCAATGTTTGAGAGAATCGTTGCATTACAAAACAGAATGTGGGATGGTTGAGTTAAACCAAAGATCTCACTTTCCTCTGCTGATGGCTCAGGCGCTGGGGAAAGCCTTGTGTTTCTTTTCTGTCTCTCTGAAATCTGTTAACTGGCATCAGAGCAGTGATCGGGAGACTGCCAGTGAATTTTTGACCCTTAACTTTTTTGAAAGCAAGGATATATTTAGGCATTTTCCACAGAAGCTGGATAGAATGTTTCCCAGAATCCTCTGCTTGTTTTACTACTAATGTAGTTCCAGTTTTCAATTACATTTCTGCTCCCACATAGGGTTTTGTTTTCCCTCCAGACTTGCATAAATTATTAGCAATTAATTACCATGAAAGGAGGAAAAAAAGATATGTAAGAAATATGTTCCCATCCAACACAAGAGATCCACACATCTAAGCTGTTCCTTCATTCAGCTTCATGGCCTCAGTTTAGGAAGCGGATGCATAAATGGGATGAAGGGGAGTGTTCATGGTTTCCCTTTAAGAGGACCATCCAGGACACTTTGAGGAGAGCTGAAGGCGTAGGAAAACAGCTTGCCGATTTTTTTTTGCATTTTATTTTATTTTTGCTAAAAAGTCCTGGTGAAGATGTTTAGGACGGGACTGCCTAGATGTGTATAGTGCATATGTGGAGAAAGTGACAGAGAAATGCTTTTCTCCCTGTCTCATAATACTAAAACTTGGGGACATCCAATGAGGCTGAATGTTGGAAAATTCAGGACAGACACAAGAAAGTGTTTCACACAGTGCTTAGTTCAATTATAGAATTTGCTCCCACAAGAACTAGTGATGGCCACCAACTCTGGTGGCTACAAATCCATGGAGAATGGCCATGTTCTACCTCCACTGATAGAGACACTGGAAAAGAACAGTTATGCCAAGGTTCTGTTTGCAGGCTTCCCATGGGCATCTGGTTGGCCACTGTGAGAACAGGATGCTGAACTAGAGGAGGCTTTGGTCTGATCTATTCTCTCTCTCTCGCACATAAAAGTAGTATAATATATCCATAAGAAAATGGTGATAAAGGCCCACTTAAGTCCAGGGATGACATTGCCAGCTATACTTGTGATTGGCAAATTCACATGTTTGTCCTCATGAGTGCTTGCCCAATTATTGTGTGATCTGGGCCAAAGAGTAGTTTCCTTCCACATGCTGTTCACATTTGATTAGAAAACAGTTGAGAGAGAGAGAGAGAGAGAGAGAGAGAGAGAGATTCAGGCCAATCTCTACCATATCAGGTCGATATTACTGTTGCATTTCTCTTTCCTCTTCCATTGTATCTTGTGAAAGGCTGTAATTACTTTTTTTGTCTACTGCCCTGAAAAGCAAAGCAACAGCTTGATGATGTCAGGCAAGAGAGGGAGGGGGGCTTAAAGAGTGCTGTACATGCCACATCATTTTGTTTTTCATTTTAATTTATTTCTTAACAGCAGTTGGATACCTACCAATAACTAATGCTAACTAATGGGTGGAGAACAATCCAGTTCAGACTACAATCTCTTTATGTGTGGAGAGAGGCAGAGAGTGAGTTTTGAAAGCCACAAACAGAACTTCACCCAAGCTTGTTCTGGATCCCTAAAAGGATTCCTTTAATCACAGAAAAAATATATAAACATAACTGTGATCAACAAAACAGAGGTTTTTATTGTATGACCAAAACGTTCCGGCTTCCTCCTTCATCAGCTGCTAACATACAAATGCTGTTACCAAGATGGCAGTTATGGAGCTTTGAGGATGGAATGCTCAGAGGGGCTTCATTTGCAGAAGTAAGTGATGTTTGTACTGTCCTCCAGGTTAAGGCCATGTGGTGTCTATGTTTCCAGGGGGTATATCCAGAAGATACAGCAGCACTGACTAAGAGGGAGAACTTTTGGATATACTTCCTGGACACACTGACACCCCTTGGCCTTAACTTGGAGGACAGTAAAACATCACTTACTTCTGCAAATGAAGCTCCTCTAATCAGTCCATCCTCAGGCCTCTATAACTGACACCTTGGTAACAGCATTTGTATGTTAGCAGCTGATGAAGGAGGAAGCCGAAACATTTTGGTCATACAATAAAAACCTCTGTTTTGTTGTTCACCGTTATGTAGATAGATATAATGCAATTATAGACATATAGTGCCATTCTCCCACCTTACCCTGCACTTGGGGTATGGAACCTTTTTTAGCCGAAGGGCCACATTTCCTTCTGGATAATCTCCCTTCTGGGTGAAGTGCCAGACAATTGGTGGAGGGCTAATGTTGTTCCAATCTTCAAAAAGGGCAAAGAGGAGGAACCTGAGGACTACAGACCAGTCAGCCTGATATAGATCCCTGGGAAAATTCTGGAGCAGATTATAAAGTGGTCAGTCTGTAAACACCTTGAAAATAATGTATTTATTATTAGAAGCCAACATGGATTTGTCAAGAACAAATCCTGCTAGACTAATTTTATCTCATTCTTTGATAGGATAACCTCCCTGATAGACTGTGGGAACGCTGTGGACATAATATATCTCAACATCTTTTGACAAAGTGCCCCATGATATTCTGATTAACAAGCTAGCTGAATGTGGGCTGGATGGAACAACTATTGGGTGGATCCACAGTTGGCTACAGAATCATATTCAAAATGTGCTTATGAATGGGCTTATCAATGGTTCCTTCTCAAAATGGGGGGAGGTAACAAGTGGGGTACCACAGGGCTTGGTCCTGGGCCCAGTGCCCTTCTACATTTTTATTAATGACTTGGATGAGGAGGTGCAGGGAATGCTTATTAAATTTGCAGATGAGACAAAATTGGAAGGAATAGCTAACACCCTGGAGGACAGAAAGAAAATTCAAAGTGATCTTGATAGGCTGGAGTGTTGTGCTGAAAACAACAGAATGCAATTTAACAGGGACAAGTGCAAAGTTCTACACCTAGGAAAAAGAAACCAAATGCACAGTTATAATATGGGGAATACTTGGCTCAACAATATTACATATGAGAAGGATCTTGGAATTGTTGTTGATCACAAACTGAATATGAGCCAGCAGGGTGAGGTGGCTGCAAAGATGGCAAATGCTCTCTTAGGCTGCATTAACAGAAGTATAGTTTCTAAATCACATGAAATACTAGTTCCTCTCTATTTGTCACTGGTTAGGACTTATCTTGAGTACCACATCCAATTCTGGACACCGTACTTTAAGAAGGATGCAGCCAAACTGCATCAGGTTTGGAGGAGGGCAACAAGGATGACCAGGGGACTAGAAACAAAGCCCTATGAGGAGAGACTGAAAGAACTGGGCATGTTTAGCCTGGAGCAGAGAAGACTGAGGGGAGATATGATAGCACTCTTCAAGTACATAAAAGGTTGTCACATAGAGGAGGGCCGGGATCTCTTCTCGATCGTCCCAGAGTGCAGGACACGGAATAATGGGCTCACGTTGCAGGAAGCCAGATATTGACTGGACATCAGGAAATCTTCCTTACTGTTAGAGCAGTACAACAATGGAATCAATTACTTAGGGAGGTGGTGGGCTCTCCAGCACTGGAGGCCTTCAAGAGGCAGCTGGATAGACACCTGTCAGGTATGCTTTAATTTGGATTCCTGTGTTGAGCAGGAGGTTGGACTTGATGGCCTTATAGGCCCCTTCCAGCTTTAATATTCTGTGATTCTATGATCTCTCAGGAGCCACATTGTAGTGGTGGCCTAGGGGCCAGAGGCAAAAGTGGATGAAACAATGTATGTAGATTTCACCTTTGTACAGTAGGCTACTTTCTACACACACCCCTCTTTATGCTCCATCCAGGGAAGCAAGACACATTCTCATTCCAGCATGGCAAAACACCATAGAGGGTGAGAAGCAGGACAGTAGGGGGTGTGTCTTGGGGAGAATCCTGAGGGCCAGGTAGGGAGGATTGGGGGGCACATTTGGCCCCCATGCCTGAGGTTCCCTACCCTCTCCTACACCCAGTCATGCTCCACCAGCACAGAAGAAATTGGGATGGATGAATGATTTGTGTTTATGGGTTCTATTTTTTAAAACTGAGTTTCCCCGCCCATTGGAAACAAACGAGGAAAGGGTTGGGAGAGATTTGGACCTCTGAGCCTGCCTCTATTTGTCCCTGCTTATGGGATATTTCTGGGGACTGGACTGGCTTTGAATCCAAGTCACTTCCTGGAATGCAGCTGACATGCCTGGTCACACTCTGAGTTTTGGAACTCTGATGATGGCTGTTCCAGCATGTTGGGACATTCGTGGTGGTGGGAATAGGGAATACAACACCATATCTCCCTCTTTGGGGAAGGACCACAGCTCAAGGGTAGAGCATCTGCTTTTAATGGAAGGTCCCAGGTTCAATCCCCACCCTCTCCAGGTAGGGTTGGGAGAATTCTTGCCTGAAATCCAGGAGAGGCACCACCAATCACTATAGACAATACTGAGCTAAATGGAGTAATGATCAATGGCGACTTCCTTTGTTCCTCTCCAGTGTAAGAATATCAGAGGGAGAGCTCTGATGTATTTTACAGTCCCTGTGATGCCATCCCAGAGACCATAGGACCACATCCTTAAATGCAACTTTAAAAGCAACATCAAGCAACATTTTAGATTATTTCCTGTAGTGCTGTGCCAAGGTGTCATAGTGTGGGGTGACTTGAAAACATATCCCCAAATATTGTATTAATTTTTTGGAGGAGAGGGGGTGAGTTTTAGAAAATTGGGGGCGAGGAGGGTCATACCTTTAAGGATGAAGTGAAAAAGACTGTCCTCCTTCCTTTCTGGTCCAGAAATATATGTATCACCCCATCTGCTCTTTTCATGATCCAGTCATCCAAATGTTATCAGAGCCATACCGTTACCCAGACATGCAGATTTGAGAACAAAAAAAACGCTTTTGAATTGGGCTTGAAGCATTTGTTGCTGCACAGTATCAACAATTCATTGAACCGGGTAGGAGGTTACTTGCTTTATGCTTTCACACCAATTCTCTTCATAACTTTGCAACTGCGGCCCACCCATTGCTAGGTTCTTTCCCCCTTATGAATGTTCCATCCTTTCAAAGGGACACTAAACACTATCACAGCTGATGAATGGGGAGAACCTTGGGAGAGAGGAGATTCAGCTGTGGGATAGATCTGGCAGGGATTCTTTTTCAGAACAAAAGAGGAAAAGGTCCAAGAGTGGAAGCAGAAACTTACTAGATTAAACCAAAAGTCCACCTAGTCCTACATTCTGCTTCTGGGAAGTTGGGGGACAACTCAATGGCTCTGGGAGAAGGGCTGTAGGTTGGTGGTAGAGCATCTGCCTTCAGTGATAGAGCACCTGCCCTGTGAGCAGAAGGTCTCAGGTTCAATATCCAGCATCTCC
The DNA here is from genome assembly GCF_030035675.1 of Rhineura floridana. Taxonomy (NCBI): domain Eukaryota; kingdom Metazoa; phylum Chordata; class Lepidosauria; order Squamata; family Rhineuridae; genus Rhineura; species Rhineura floridana. Next base: position 14,416,691 of record NC_084498.1, on the reverse strand, counting down.
AGGTAGGGCCAGGAGAGACTCTCTGTCTGAAGCCCTAGAGAGCGTCTGACAGTCATGTGTGCTGAAAGAAACTAAATCTGCACTTCTGGTTTCCACACAAGGGTTTTCCCTAAGTTTCTGAGCACTCCCCCTTTTGCCCATTTCTCCATACTAGAGACGAGCCATCAATGCAGTGGTGGAGCTACTTGCCTGGCATGCAGAAGCTCCCAGGTTCAGTCCTTGGCATTTGTTCTAGGTTATCTTGAGTAGCAAGCTGGGGAAGGGCCATAGCTCCGTGGTTGAGCATCTGCTTTGCATCCAGATGCTTCCTGGTTCAATCCTTAGGTAGGGCTGGGAGAGACAGTATACAATACTGAGTGAGATGGTCCAATGCTGACTTCCTCTGGTCCTTAGTCTGCAAGCTGCACATAGAATGTGAACAGCACAGGACTCACCTTTTGAAATGGCAGTAGCACAACCTCTTTCGTATTATTTATATAATTTTTCATCGTTGATTTTGGGTTGATTTTCTCGATGCTGCAAGAGGCAGCAACGGACGCTGTGGTAGCAGCCTGGCCACTATTTTCCATCCTCCACAATGACCTTTTTCCAGGGCATGGGGGAGGGGGTTGGCAGACATTACACATGTAAAAAAGAGAGAGAGAGATTGGGAATATACAGAAAAAAAATCTACAAAGTGGCTTTCACTGTTCTGGTGGGAGGGTGAGAAAAAGAAAACCTCAAACATTTTCTCAGGGAAAAAAAAGCCTTCTGAGAAATTTCAACTCAACATTTGAATGTTAGGATTTATAGGAAGCTGCCTCTTATCAAGCTGCTCCATTTAGCTCAGTATTATTTACTGTGGCCTTGCCCATCCTGATATGTTCCAGATATCTTGGCTTACAGAATGATCATCCCTGATCATTGGCCAAACTGTCCAGGGCTAGTGGAATTGTAGTCCAAAATATCTGGAAGGCACATTGTTGGTGAAGGCTTAATGTTTTAAATTGTCTTAGTATCTTAAGTGTATGTTTCATGGTTTTAATGTTACAAATAGTTTAATTCTATTTTAATTGTATATTTTTGTATGTTTTTTATCTATGTGTAGTTTTTATTTGTAAGCCGCTCTGAGTTCCAGTTTTGGAAAAAGGGCGGGGTAGAAATAAAGTTTCATTCATTCATTCATTCAAGGCTTACAGCTGGGGGAAATGTGATCTTCCAGATGTTAGTAGACTACAACTCCCATTATCCTTGTCACTGGCCATGCTGTGGCTATAGCTGATGGGAGTTCGAGTCCAGTAACATCTGGAGGGCAACAGGCTCCCCACCCCTGGGGAAGACTGGTCTATGCTGGCAGACAACTACTCTCCGAGATTTGGGACAGGGATAATTCCCAGCCCTATCAGGAGGTGCCAAAGGTTGAACTTGGGTTCTTTTGCATGCAAGGTATGTATTCTGCCATTATTGAGCATTAGAGGACAGCAGTTCTTCCACGCTGTCAGAATGCCAACAACCTTTTTGTTTATTCTTGACATACATGGCAATGTTCTCAATTTTAAATGACAAGATCTAGAAAGCTTTATTTTAGGACATTCTGGGGATTTTGTTTTAATTCATAACTATGTCCCAGTGGAACCATTCCCTCCTGCAATAATGAAAAGTGTGAATGAATGGAAAACAATGATCTCCAGATATTTGGGCATTGTGTGCTATTTCTACATTATATATGAATGAGCGAGGGATGACTAGAAATAATGATCTATATGAATTTGATGCCACTGGGGCATGAGTTGTGTTGCTAATGTCAAGGCCTCTACAAAGCAAAAGACAGAAAAGAGTGCCACCTAGTGTCAATGAGACAAGAAATCACTGACAGAGATCCTCTACTGCCTTCAGTGTCGCTGCTCTTTCCCTTTTAAACGTTTGTCTTCTTCTTAGCAATACCATCCATAGCTCCAAAAGAGAACAAGTAACTATGGAACCTTTATAATCTATCATGGTCAAAAGGTTTCACTTTTTGGGAAGGGTCATAGCTCAGTGGTACAGCACCTACTTTGCATAAATAAAGTCACCTGTTCAAACCTTGACATCTCCAGGTAGGACTGGGAAAGACCCCCCCCGTCTGAAAACCTGGAGAGACACTGCCAGTCAGTGTAGACAATAGTGAGCTAGATGGACCAGTGATCTGACATGGTACAAAACATTTCCTGTGTTCCTCTTTAGGATGTGGGTTATAGGCCCTTTCTATGGGTGATCTACCACATATGAACTAAATACAGATAGGCTGTATCCAATGCTGATCTTTTACATAATATCTCAGCCCACTTGACTCTGTGGCAATGGTATTCAGACTAACTACTAAGACTGTCTGATTGCCTCTCAGTGGTCTGCAAATTGTCCTCACCAGTGACTGCTCTGTTGTCAGAGCAAGTGTGGGGAACCTTTGGCCCTCCAGATGTTGCTAAGCTACAACTCCCATCAGCCCCTGTAAGCATGACCAGTGGCCAGGGATAATGGGAGTTGTAGTTGAGCGACATCTGGAAGGCCAATGGTTTTCCACATTATCATCATCACCATCATTCATTTTATATCCAGCCCTTCCTCCCAGAAGGACCCCAGAGTGGTAAACAACGAATAAAACACCAAAAACTCCTATAAAACATCTTAAAAAATAAAACATATTTTAAAACAATAATTTAAAACATATTAAAAATCAATTCCAGCACTGACAGAGACTGGGATAAGGTCTCTACTTAAAAGACTTGTTGAAAGATGAAGGTCTTCAGCAGGTGCTAAAAGGTAACAGAGATGGCGCCTGTGTAATATTTAAGGGGAGGGAATTCCACAGGGTAGGTGCCACCACACTAAAGGTCCATTTCCTATGTTGTGCAGAATGGAACTCCTGATAAGAGCACAGTGCTTGACTGGGTATATAGGGGGTAAGAAGATCTTTCAGGTATCCTGGTCTCAAACTGTATAGGGCTTTATACACCAAAATCAACGCCTTGAACTTAGCCTGATGGTTAATGGGCAGTCTTTTGAAAATGTTCATGAAGATTCTAATGGGGATGATGAAAACTAGGACAGTTGCTATGGGGCAAGTTTGGTTCATTTGTTTGAAGATATCATGCCTTTTTGGTTGGAACCAGACCATCATTGATCCCAGAGCATACAGCAGGGATGGGGAACATCACGCCTGGGAGCCAAATGTGGCCCTTCAGGACTCTCTATATGAACCTCAGAACTTTCCCCAGGCCACACATCCCTCACTGGCCATGCTTCACACCGAGAGTGCTTTTGCCAGGCCAGAATGTGTCCTTGGACTGTGATAATGCCTCTTGCCTGAATGGAGGAGAAAGAGGGGTGTGTACAGATAAAATCATTTTAAAAATAGTTGCAGTTAAAAATCTTCTTTCATCCCATCATCTCTGGTTGCCAGGAGCAGCATCCTTCAGCCATCAAAAGCCGGGTAAACAGAAATGTCCAGGTAAAAGAAACATCATGAAAGAGATATTATTGTCCCTAGTTTGAACACTGGGTCTTCTATAGCAGAGGTGAGTAACCTATTCCCCTCCCCCCTGAAGTTGTTGGACTACAACTCCCATCATAGCTGACCATTGGCTGTGCTGGCTGGGGCTGCTGGGACTCCAATGATATCTAGAGAGGTCCAGGTTTCTCTGCCCTTTTTCTGTGGCAGGATGGGGGAGCATTTTCAGCCTGAGGGCCACATTCCATTGTGGGCAACCTTCCAAGGGTCCACAGAGCAGTGACAGGCAGGACCAGATGCAAAAGTGGGCAGAGCAATACATAGAATTTGTACGGTTTCTTTCCAGCCATACAAACATTTGGGGTTTCTACACAAATGCAGCCTCCATCTTCCATTCTCCTTCCAGGCAAGCAAAAGGCATTTTCACAATCAGAAGGAAATATTGCAGCCAGGCAATATCACTCGAGGAGGCTGTGGCCTCTTGGGAAGGTGTGTGCTCTGGGAATGGACCTGAGGAGAGTCCTTAGGCAGTGGAGACTGGTGCAGTGAATCTGCTCTAGGATTCAGTCCAAACGGTCAAGGTGCTGACCCTATTTTTTTTTTGTGAATCGGCTTCAGCACCTTGGACAGCTCCTTGAAAGTTTGGGCTGAAAATTGGAGTGGATTCACTGCCACCCTGACAGCAGGGCCTCCACTCTCCACTGCCTGAGAGTCAAATAGAGAGGCCTAAAGGGTCATATTTGGTCCCTGTGACTGAGATTTCCCACCCCCTTTTCTATAGTGGCCCAAATGTCTGCCTCCAGACCCCTCAGGTGCAGAGAAGAGGAACAGGTGATGCAATAGCAGCCTCTATCATATCCTGAGTATGAACAGTCTAGATTAGCCAGATATACTGTAAGCATCAGGATCCCATCCTTCAGCCTTTGCCCAAACAAAAGAGCAGAATGTATTGCTCCAGCCTTCAGCTCGGGTTGCTGATCTTGAGGAAACTGAGTTGAAGAGGCCCTCCACTCCTGGACTAGCTGCAGCTGCCCTTTGCTCCAGCTTACACCAGAGTAATAGTCACATGTGGTCTAAAACATAAGGAAGGGAGATGACGGCCTCTTGCCCCTGTTCAAATGGTGCTCTTTGAGCCCTTTCCCTGCACGTAATTACCCTAAAGCCTGATCAAGCTGGATTACTTTGCATTTCCACACAAGCAGTTAATTTAATTTAACTGAATTATGACTATCAAGGCCTCTCTGCCAGCTGCTGTTCCTGGGGAGGAAGGAGGGCCAGCTCCTTAATGCAGCCATTTGCAATATTAAGCCTCCTTGAATTTTCAATTACACATCAAATACAAAGGAAACATTACTTATTCGGCCAAGCCCTTAGGGAAACGTTGACGTCTCAGCCCTCTGCTTCTTTCTCCCATCTGCCTGACAGTATTACGCACATGATAATGGAATGGTGCTGGAAGATTGCCAAGCCTACAGACTTTTTGATGGACAGAAATGAGCCAAAAGTGAAGTTTTCTGCCACGGTGCCACCAGGGAGGCTTCATCAGAATTGAACTACATCTTGGCAAAAGTGCTTTTCAGATTGACCCCGTGTGTGGTTTTTAAAAAATGCACACCCTGCAGGAGAGGTATGCCTCAGGCCCAGGCGCCAATTGCAATCCTCCAGGCCCCTCTAATTGGCCTTTGGGCCTCTCTCCCAGACGTGCCCATCCATAGCCACAGTCTATCACCTTAGCCTTGCTTTGCAACCTCCTTTAGCATTTTTGCCTGGCCGGGATGCATCCTTGAACTCTGATCGTGCCTCTTGCTTGCCTGGGTGGAGGAGAGAGAGGGATGTGTGAGTGTGTAGAAACTAGCCTACTTTACAAAGGTGAAATGTACATTCATTGCTCTGCCCACTTTTGCCTCTGTCCCTGTCCACCACTGGTGTGTGGCCCCCAGAAGGTTTCTCAGGAGACATTGTGGCCCTCGGGCTGGAAAAGGTTCCCAAGACCCTGATTTCAATCCACAGATGAAAAGAGGAATATGCTTGGAACAACCCTGTTCTCATACCAAGGATCACCCCGGGCAGAGCCAATATTGTCCGTGCACTTGCAGTGGGGCCTGTTTCCCCCCCTTCCTCAAAGAAGACTCCCAAAGTGAGGATGCCAAGGGCAGGAGGACCCGGAGAGCCTCATGGCCAATTGGAAGGGGGTTGGAGCATGACCACTCCACTCCCGAGCTCGTCCTCCTTGCACTTTGCTGCACCCTCCTTCCCTCCCTATGCGCAGTGTGAGATTGGCTAGTTGCCTTTTAGAAGGGGTAAGTAGGAATATTTTGAAGGTATTCCTTGACTGGACGTAGTCCTCTTTTGCACCTGCTTCACACTGCTGGCATGAATTGGATGGGCATTTGGGAATGGCGTGGCTTGATTTCTTCTTAGGTTATTGGGTCCAGGCAGGTCAGGAAGTTGAAGAGAGAAACATTAGATATACTGAGGCATTGCTGGGTTGAAGGCCCCCTTTAGGGATCTTCCAGTGCGCTATGCATGGTGGGACTAGGGGGTGCCTTTTAGGCCTGATATGCACATTTTGGGTGAATGCTGGATACAGGGGCCTAGGTGTGAATGGTAGGTTCATATCCAAGGCTCCTCTAGGAAGGAAAGGAATAATTTTCATCTCATCCTTTGCTCAGAAGCCACAGCTTATAGCTGTATCACATGCCCAGGGGTCTGGAGGGATGCTTCCCTGCCAGAATTACGGAAGACCTCTTGGTTGCCAGGCCCAGCCTCCAAGAGATCTTTTGTATCTTTAAAAGTTGCGCAGGGGAAAGGGAGAATTCCACCTTGTGGTTTTTCCCATTACAGAGTTGCAAGAACACCTGCACTTGGCTGACTTTCTCTTCTCTTAAAGATACAGGATCAGTCTCAGGCCCTGAACCTTCCAACCCTACACTGTACTACAATTTCAGATCTACCGCAGGTATGACCATGTCCTCCAAGTAAATATACAGATATACATATTTACATATCTTGAACTCACAAGATAAAAAAATGCAGTAGGTTCCCCACCTTCCAATTTTTTCCCCTAACTTCAGTGCCTGATGTTCTCCCCATGGGGCTTCTAAGCCACCAGCGGTTTGGCTTATCTCTGGGAACAAGTACTCTCTGGCCTTAACCCTTTGAGCCTGAGCTCAAATAAAAGTGTCTGACTATCTCAAAAGGGAAAAGAAAGCCTAAAATGTAAGTACTGCACCTTTAAAACCTTCAGCAAGTAATTTACTGTAATTTGCACATAATTCAAAGCGCCTGCTGTTCTTACCATGGGTTTCCAAGCCACTTGCAGTTTGGAATTCACTGGCTTTAACCCTTTCAATGCAATTTTCATTATAACATGGAGCCCATGTAACCCTGGTGTCCCCTGACCCTGCCATATAATGAGCTTCTATTACTGTATTAGATAAGTTTGCCTTTAAATGCAAACTGAATCTAATTTCCCCTCTAACCCCAGTGATGGAGCACATGATTTGCATGCAAAAGGTCCCAAGTTCAATCCCCAGAACCTCTAGGGAGGGATTGGGAAGACCTTTGTCTGGAATCCTGAGGAACAGCTGGCAGCCTCTGTAGACAATGCAGTCTTCATAGACTTGGAGAGTGGTCCAACTCATTATAAGGCAGCTTCCTATGCCCTTCCTTTGTTGTCCAGATAAGGCCATAGGCAGGCAGGAAGTGTCAGTGCTGATGGGCCCTGCCATGGCATTTGGGCACCAGTAACTGCCCAAGCGTGCCAGGTTTTGACACCGCACCTGTCTACACATTCTCTCTCTCTCTCTCTCTCTCTCTCTTACACACACACACACACACACACACACACCCCTTTATCAATTTCAGTGGACAAAGCAGTGGATTTTGATGAGCCTTCCAACCTATTCTAACTGTGCTGCCTATACTTCAACATTCTCAGTGGCTTACTCCCAAGAAAAAAAGTCCCAGCTATTTGCATGCATGAATGTCTTGCTCACAATCACATTGTGTCATGGGATTTGTACTCATGAAAGCTGAACAGACAGGTTGTTGTCACATGCATGTGGAAATAGGGGGGGAAATCTTGGGATGGGATCATTTCTCCCCAATGGGAAGATTATCACAACTTGATAAAATTAGAGGAGATAGTTCAGCATGATATTGCAATGTGGATAAAGAGCTCAGAGGATGCAGAATGGTAGTTGCCATGGCAATGGGAAGCATTTCCTGAATGAATGAACATGTTGAAGCCTGAACAACAACAAAAAGCTTGCATCAAAAATTTCAGTGTCTGCTACCCTGTTTCAGGAAGCTACGCTGGTTTCACAGAAATGCTGTTTGTGAACCAGATGCCAATTTGAATAGAAAAGAAGGCCTATGGTTCAGTGGCAGATCATCTGCTTTGCATGCAGAAGGTCCCAGATTCAATCCTTGCCATCTCTAGGGAGGCTGGGAGAGACCCCTGCCTGAAACCCTGGAGAGCCACTGATAGTCAAACAATCCTGAGTTAGATGGACCAATGGTCTGAGCTGGTATAAGGCAGTTTCTTATGTTCCTGTGGGCAGAAACATTGATCCAGTAACAACTGTGGAACCAAATTAATCTCTATCATTACCATAAAATTTAGTATGACCATCCCATATTTCTCAGCAAACACTGGTTCCACCTTGGTCGTTGAAGGATACTGTGCCTTGCATGCAACCTACATACACACACTACCCCCTCCACAGGCATGCAACACAAACACACCTCCACATATACAAATGCAACACATACAACACAACACATGCAATATCCCATACAAAAACATTTCATTGTGTTGCAGATGCTGGCTCACCTTCCTTTGTTAGACTAATGTATGATGGGAAACCTTTGGTCCTCCTGATGTCGTTGGACTACAGATCCCATCATCCCTGAACATTGGGCATGTTGGTTGGGACTGATGGAAGTTGGAGTCCAACAACCACTGCAGGGCACCACATTGGCTATTCCAAATCTAGTACATCTTCCACTCGTACCAGGGTCTATGCCATCTTTTCATATTGTAAAATATCACTCAGTGACGGAACACATGCAATGCATACAGAAGGGCCCTGGTTCAATCTCCAGCATGTCCATTTAAAGGGGTGAGATAGGCCTGGAGAAAGCCAGGCACTCAGTGGCAGAGTATCTGCCCTGCATGCAGGGTCCTATTTTCAGTCCCTGGAATCTTCAGAGAGGGCTGAGAATATCCCCGGTCTGAAATCCTGGGAAGTCACATCCAATCAGTGTAGACAATATTGGGCTAGATGGACCAATGGTCTGACTCAGTAAAAGGCAGCTTTCTATGCTCTTGTCAAGAGATGAGAAAACATATCTACCTGAAACCCTGGAGAACTTCTGCCAGTAGCACAGATAAAGGGAGGGAGGGAGAATTTTGTCTAGTTCCCATTTTTTAATCAAACTGAACTAATTCATACCTCTTGGACTAATACAAAAACTGGAACCTAATTATCTTTTCGATTTCACACTTCTCTGAATTGTGTAATATAGTTTTCAGCTCAAAGAAGACATCAAATGGCTTTCTAACATACATTGGGGAAATACATTTAGAAATGTGTACATCGAGATAAAATATGTATTTAAGTACTATTCAGTAATAAAATACTATTTCAATGTGAATATTCATATTTATCTTTTTTCAAAACAAACAAACAAAAGCTGCCTTCACATCCAAATTGCCAAAAATTACACACTTCAGCAAGATTAAATAGTTTCCGTACTGCACTTACATTAGTATAGTTCACTGGGATTTACTTGGAGGACAGCTAGTGTCAGTGTGGACAATCAGTGCTAAACACTCTGGAACATACAATGTTGAACTGCAGTCTATATAACTGAAAAGATACACAGTTATAGCAGAGCAATAGAGATAATATATTGCTCTTTTTGATGACCATCCCAATAGGATCATACTGACAGCTAGCTTTCTAGTTGAGGCTTTCTCTGTTAAAATGGAATGGGCTGGATCCTATATGATTGACTTTCAGCATGAGTTAGAATAATGAAGATGAATACTATTCTGTGTCAGTTGCCAATTAGCTACCGAGCTAAGTTCAAGGTGCTGGTATTGGTATATAGAACCATATGCAGCTTGAGACTAAGTTACCTAAAAATAGTCTCACCTCTTATATGCCCAAGTGATTGTTGTGGTCTTTAGGAGAGGGCTTCTTGTAGATACCATCTCATCCAATCTATATGATGTAGGAACCAAGCCTTTAGTGTGACAAATTCCCATTACATACTGTATCAGACAGGCACTGTCTCTATAATCTGTTCAGCACCTATTGAAGACTTTTATTTTCCAGTAAGTCTCTTCAAGTGAAGATTTCCATCCCAGTCAGCATCTGTATCGGGTTTGAAATTATTTTTATATGCGTGCTTATTGTTTATCTTTTAATTGTTAGATTGCTTCGAGAAGTTTCATGGGGAGTGTTTAATAAATGAAATTAAATGAAATTAGTTTATTAAGAATATCAGAAAGTAGGGGACTGTCAACTCTGTGGTTAAACTCTGTGGGCCTGGATTACCCCTGACCCAACCAGGGCCAACCTGGCGAATACCCGACCTGGATCCAGGACCAAATCAATTTGGGGACATGGCTAATGTTTAATTAGGGTTTTAAAAACCCTAATTAAACATATGGTCAGGAGGGGAGAGGGTGAAGATGTAGCTTGGGACAGGACTGTGTCTGCCCCCCCAACCACACTGTAGAGATCAGGTGGGTTCCATTCTGCTGGGTGCTGTTTCATTCCCTGTGGGGAACATGCTGGTGAACGCAGACCTCTGCATCCAGCAGGATTGAATTCTCTGCTCATTTTGACTTTGTGCCCATGTTCCTCTGCTGGAAAGTGGGACATGCAGGCCAAGACCCTTCTTTCTGCCCTGTGTCCTGCCCCCTGACAGCCCTGGATTGCTACAGGAAGCCCAGCCTGAGGTTGTCTCCACCCAACTCGACTGAAACCCAGTTTTGCCAAAATCAGCCTAATTCAGTTCAGGATTCAAACTTAAGCTGAATCTGAAGTACAGCCATTATTATCGCTACTGTTACATACTGTTACAGTAATGTTATTGTTATGGGAGTAAGGGTTGAGATGGATGATTCCTTTCCCAGACTCTGATTTGGGATCTGTAGTGGAAGAAGCCTGCTCCATGGTTAGACTTGTTTCCTTTGTTAATCTAGACCAGCCTTTCCCAACCAGTGTGCCTCCAGATGTTGTTGGACCACAACTCCCATCAGCCTCAGCCAGCATTGCCGATGGCTGAGGCTGATGGGAGTTGTGGTCCAACAACATCTGGAGGCACACCGGTTGGGAAAGGCTGATCTAGTCTATGAGGTGATGGGCCTGTCAAGTGCCTCCATTAGCAAGTGTAAGAATTGGCCAGGAAAGCAATGTGGGCCATTAAGGACTCTTTCAGGAGAAAGCCACTTCCCCCAACAAGGAAGTAGTTTGTGTGTCTGTGAAAGGCTGGGAACTGAAAACAGGGAGGCTTGCTTGTTCTCTGTGTCTGAAGGGACTCCAAAGCTATGGGCCTTAGGGAGTAAGATCTGGTGGACTGATACCCCTGTGAACCCTTCCATCTTATGCTCAGGCTGTGTATATGTGTAAATAAAAACCATATATGCTATAAGATACCACAATCTCTGCTGACCACCTCTCCAAGGAAACCCTGGGTAAATGCCCTGGAAGTTTTGCACCGCTCAGAGACTGGGGTGTGTGCAACATTCTTCTTCTTCTAAGATATTGGAGATTGCAATGGATTGATATGTTACTCATTTTAATCATATTTTGAGTGGTTTATCATTTTTATTGTACCGTTGTTATCTGGTGATGGCCTTAGGCTAAGCAATAAAGATTTTCATTTTAAGAAAAATATCACAGATTAATATAGAAATGGGACAGAAAAGGCTTATGAATCAACACGTGTGATGTTGACATGGAATGAAGACACACTGATACATCCATCCATGCCCAATACTGCAGTAGAACCACTACTCTGACCGTGGCAAGGCAGCTTCTATGTTTCTAACACTGCAGGTGTTGCTAGCACTCACCGTATGCTCAGAGACAGGTTACCAAATTCTGCCAAATCACAGAGGAAGTGCATTGGACTGTGGAAGACCGACCCAAATTGTGTTTGCCTTTTCACAAATGTGTAGGCCAGTATAACATCTCAGAGAGGATATGTGGTTTCCTGCAACCCTTGCACATTCACTTACAACCACCCAATTCCCTGCTTTTTAGAGTTTAATAGGAAGATAGCAATGTTCTTAAACCGGAGATGTTTTGATGATAAAATGTACTTCCCAGAGGAAGCTATGTGCATTCATTGTGGCCTGAACATAGCCAAAGAGGAGGTGGGCAGGGACACAGAGTAGTATGTGTTAGGGACATTTGATTTGATTTTGATTTTTGATTTTAATATTTCTACCCTGCCTTCCGGCCAAAAGGCCCTCATGCAGTTACAACAAGACTCGCTTTGTTTCCATACCTGTAGCATTTGGAAGCAACCCAGTCTATTCTGGATCCACTCACTGTCATTCCGATTCAATTCATTATTTGGGGCCAAACTGGATATGTTTAATCCAAAGCTGTTTTGCCCCCTCAGACTATAATGGGGCATGTAAAAATAGCTGTAACTCTCCCCCCTTTTTTTTTACATGTGGAGAAAAAAATTGCAGGTAGACAAACTCCTTAGAGCAGCCCCTCCAAATTTCAGGCAGATGTATCCAGGGATTTTTGAAGGAAAGAAAAATCTCTGACTTTTTATTTACTGCCAGAACTGGATGAAAGTTTCCGGTATGATCACCCCTGTTGAGGGAATGAAGTCTGCCATATTTCAGAAAGATAGGTGTAGCAGTTTTCCCACAAGGGCAGACTTTGCCATTTTGGGGTGGGAAAATAGAAGTCACATTTCCTACCCTATCTTTTTGAAAACTGGAGACATGAAGGAGGTGCCCTTCCTGAGTAAGAACCCCACCAATGTTCAGATAAATAGGTCTAGAATAGGGACTGTTGGCTGGTGCCAGTTCAAAAGCATTCCACTGACCTAACAGGCCGTATTGATTTGAGTTCATTCTTTGTCCGTTAACTGCAGCGTTTATCGATTTGGGGTTTTTTCCCTTTGCAAAAAACTTGATATTAATATTTTTAAAGGAAATATTGATATTTTAATGGAAATGTTGATAAAGGAAATATCAATAATTTTATCATTCTTAATATTATTTTAGAGGCGGGTTTTTTTTAAAAAAAAATTCTGTTTTCAAAAACAGCTGCTGAAAATTGCTACTGAAAAATCGGTTGTGCAGTGACAGAGAATAAGCAAATTAATGGAAAATTCAGTACTAAAACCTGAATCAGGTGGAATTCCAGCACATCCTTAGTCTAGAGGCTATCATGGTATGTGATTTTACCTTTGCTAAAAATTATCGGTTTTTTTCTCTCTCTGTGCCCTTTCCTGGAAATACCCTCCATGAAGAGAAAAAGAGAAGGGGGGATATTATTTTTAACTGTTAGCAAAAAGTAAGATCTAGAAAGAAGCAAGCTACCCCAATAGTATAATTCAACTGCTTATGCGCTACATTCAGTCAAAACCTGAGAGAAATTTGCATGTTCACTGCTGCATCTCTCCCCCAAGAGCACTGTGATTGAATTTCATTGGCCAAATAATTAATTTCAATTAGCTTGACTTGTCCTTCAAAACAAAAGATTCCCCCCACTTTTCCACCCCCCTCTTAAGGTTTTGGTATTTCTCCAGTCAGCTTGATTTCATTTCTCAGAAAAGAAAAGAGAGGGAGGGGAGTTGTGTGTTTAACTTTTGGAAAAATTGAGGTAACAGAGCTACTCAAAATGTTGAGGATTCCCTGATCCACCTCACCACACCTTGGTAACAGTGTGATCTGACTCGGGAACATAAGAGCCTGCCCCGGATCACCTCATTATTTGATGCACACACAGGGTCTGCACAAACCTGTTAGTATGCATTAGTGGAGGATCCTGCACCAAGATGATTTATTTACTTATGTATTTATTTATTTAATTAATTTGTATCCTGCCCTTCCTCCCAGCAGGAGCCCTGTGCGGCAAATAAAGAGCTAAAAACACTTTAAAACATCATAAAAACATATCTTAAAATACATTAAAACAAAACAGTGTTAAAAACATTTAAAAACAACTTTAAAAAAGGGTTAAAAACATTATTAAGAACATATTAAGCAATTCTAACACAGACGCAGACTGGGATAGGTCTCAGCCTAAAAGGTTTGTTGAAAGAGGATTTGATGGAGAAAGTTGTGCAGGGAGGATTCCTCCCCCCCATTAGCTTAGCTGTCCCTACCCTCATCTGTAGACTAATCTGAAGAGGCTGATGCACTTTACCAAGAAGGGCTATTTGCTGCCTTTCCCCTGCAGAATGAAAGCCACAGGGAACTGGAGACGTATAAGTGCAACCACACACTGCGTTGTGCTTCGCTAGGCTCCTCTCCTCACACTGCACTGACATCCTGCAGGCCTAGCAACCAAGAGGTCTTCTGTATCTTTAAAAGTTGTGCAGGGGGAAGAGAGATTTCACCTTGTGGTTTTTCCCATTACAGGGTTGCAAGAACACCTGCACTTGGCTGACTTTCTCTTCTCCTAAAGATACAGGATCAGTCTCAGGCCCTGAATCTGGCAACCCTAATTCAGGCAGAGATCTTTACCACAACTGCCCGCTGAGTTCCTGAGGTCGTGAGATGCCAGGGACTGAAGTTAAATCTGAGTCCTCATACATACAAAGTATATGTTTTACCACTGTAGTACCATCCAGCCTCATGATACGATGGTTCTGTGGTGCTCTTCGCTCCCTAATTCAGGGGTGGAGAACCTCTGTTAGCCCAAAGACCATGTTCCCTCATGGGCAGCCTGCAAGTAGTTGTCGGGGGCGCAGGCAAAAGCAGATGCTGAACTGGAAGTAACATTTGCCTTTGCACAGTAGGCAATATTCCAGCCATGCAAAATCCAGAGATTTCTACACATGCCCGCACACATCTCTCCATCCGGGCAGGCGAGAGGCATTATCAGAGTTCAAGAGCACAGTCCAGCTAGGCAAAAACACTCAAGGAGAGTGCAGTGCAGAGTCAGTGAAGAGAGTGCCTAGGAAGAGGATGTGTGGTCTAAGGAGAGTCTCCAGGGCCAGGCGGAGAGGTCTGAAGGGTGGCATTCACCTTCCCTACCCCTTCTCTAATGTTTCAGCTCCTAGCTAAAGAGTATTCCAAATATCTTGCTACTGAATTTCTTTTCCCCCTTCTTCCTGATTCACAATCGTACCTGCCTATACACGTTTTTCTCTCGTTGCCATGTGCTTTATTCCTTGTGCCTGGAAGGCAAGCATTTTTCCACAGATGGTAGAGGCACATTGGAATGGAAGGGGAAGCAATGACCAATAATGTTTTTACGGTCTTGGATGTTTCTGTCGATAGTATTTGCCATCTGCTTTGGACCCAAAGCATAATATTAAACGGCATTTGTTAGCTTTACCTTGAAATGGCAAAGTTTGATCATTTTACTGGCTAGAATTTGATCCTCTATACTGTAGGGTGTGTTCTCAGGAGACACAGGTGAGTATTTGGGGTCTCAAGACCTATTACTTTGAGAAGGCATGCAAGGAGAGTAGAAAGCCTAGAGAATAATACACCACCAATGAAATTTCTTCCTTTCCTTGGGAATAGCACATCACTTTTGAGATAAAAAGTAAAGAAAAGCATTGCCCATGGAAAGAGAGAGAATGATGCCTATCTTGCTTTGAGGTGGTTGTTGATGTTTTTCACTTTTGCTGGGTAAAAATGACTGGGACAGGCCACGGTAACAAGCAAGAGTGATGTGGCAAGATAAGATACTGTATGTGTGTGTGTGTGTGTGTATATATATATATATATATACCTTGGTAACAGCATTTGTATGTTGGCAGCTGATGAAGGCGGAAGCTGAAACGTTTTGTTAATATAGTGAAAACCTCTGTTTGGTTAATCACAATTATGTTCATATATATATATTAGGTGATTAACGGAATCCTTATAGGGATCCAGAGCAAGCTTGAGTGGGGTTCTGTTTGTTGCTTTCAAAACTGTCTTATATATATATATATAAACCTGATCTTCTACGTAATGTTGATACAATGAAAGGTGATTCTATAGCCATGCAGAAAATACGGTCACCTTAGATGAGAGTTTGAAGCAGTCTTATAACTCAGAATCAACTTTCTCTGCCATAAAGGAAATAGAACTTTATGTCTCTCTCTCTGCTCATGTGTGTTTCTTTCTCTCTCTTTCCTTGTCTCCCACACACACACATCACCAATGTGCAATGTTGATGTAAGAACTGATTCAAGGTGCAGAGGAAGAGACGTCCCTTCTCCTGTGTCTGTCTGTCTGTCTGTCTGTCTGTCTGTCTGTCTGTCTCTCTCTCTCTCTCTCACTCTCTCTCTCTCTAGAAAGAAAGAAAGAAAGAAAGAAAGAAAGAAAGAAAGAAAGAAAGAAAGAAAGAAAGAAAGAAAGAAAGAAAGAAAGAAAGAAAGAAAGAAAGAAAGAAAGAAAGAAGTGCCTTCCTTTTGTCAGGACACAATGCATGAGATATTCAGCAACCTAGATCATACAACCTAGCAGCTGAGCATAAAGGACAGGCTGTAGGTGCCCTCAAGTAGTGATGGGCAAACTCCCCCTCATCAGGTTCTCATCCCAGATTGAACGGGTCTTCTCCCACATCAGCTTGCCTGGCAACTAAAGTGGTAATCTCTGGGTTCCCCAGTCTTCAGAGGTCAAACAGAGGGCTGTTAGGAGACAAAGCTTTTGGCACCCAAATTATGGAACTCCCCTCACCCTACATATGGTGGTTTGTCCAGAAACAGGTATATCACCTCATCTATAAGACCTAACCCTTCTCCAGTTGATGGATGTTGTTCTGTAGGCTTGTTATCTGCCACTACATGACTCTGCGATCGTGTTCAGCCTGGCTGGCAGAGGGCAATCAGTTCCTGAAACCACTAATAATCTACTTTTCAGCAGCTTGTTGAAAGAACAGTGTCAATGTGATACAGCAGGCAAGTGATTAGGTGTTACTTTTTCCTCCTCCCTTGAGGATCCCTTCTTCTGTCTTTGTCAGTTATAGCATCTTTTGCAGCTGAACTGATCCTCAAATGCATCCTCTCAAAGGAGAAGCTGATGGTGACTGTGAGAGGAAAACAAATGGAAGACTAAAGGGCCATGATGATTTCTAACTAAAGATGGAACCGAAAATCAGACAGGCTCAGAAACAAACTTTCCCAGTTCAGAAAACAAAGACGTACAAGTCCTCTGGAACGTTGGCTTTGGAGGCATTCCTTGATCTTATGACCCTGGGAATGGGGGTGCACACTCTTTGACAGTAGGGATGGGATGTGCATACAGATCCCCCCACCTCTCACTTTCACAATGAGCTGGTTGGTGCTGGTCTTCAAGCCAGGGTTTGTTTTTCAACCTATGTTACACGGCATAGGATCTTTACCTTGTTGCCTCTGCAATTTAGATATGTCCACGTCAGGTCAGCTTAAATGGGTCTATCACTGCAGATTCTTAAAGTTATGATCAGTAAAGTTCTAACCTTTTTACCAAAGTTCATGTCTCTTGAGTTTCCATTGTGCCATAAGTGGGCCACAGCTAGTTGTGGGCTTACAGCAGCATCCATATCTTATGCTTAAGGCCAACACAGTGATAGTTTCTTCTGAACATGCAGAGATGAATGTTGAGTGGCATGGGAAATAAGAGTTCCTGGTACCTTCCAGCTTCCGTGAGTGAGCTGGGAGGCATGGGAGCTCCATTTCCCAGATAACGATGGATTCTTCTGAGCATGAAAGTTCAGCAATAACTAAGCCAATGAGCAAGCTCACCTATCACTAATTCTAACCCAATTCTAGGTAGTTCATTGGCACAGTGCATAAGTCATTGTTAAGTATTGCCTGCAACATCACCATACGATTCCTATTAAGAAGACCCTTCCTGTCCTTACCCTTGCACTTCCCTTTTGGGAACTGATGTTTCTTCACCTTGCTATTTTGCCACAGTGGATTCAAGGTAAGCCAATTTTTTTTTTTTAGAGTAGAAGCAATAATAAATGGTATGTTCCCTGAGGGGAGGGGATGCCAGTTGACAGCCTGAAAGCTGGATCTAATCCTAGGGTAATTGTACACCCACACACACATCTTAGGAAATTCTAATCAAGGTATGAAACTAGCTCTTCCTCATCATTTTCTTTTCTTTTAAGAAGAATCAATATTTGTTTGCTTGTTTGCTTATTGGAGTATTTACAACCTGCAGTTTCATAAAAGCATATCAAGGCGGTATACAGCATGCAAAATTATAATAAAATCTATAAAGCATCTACAAAAACTTCATTTAAAACTTCCGTAAAACGTCAGTAAATACTGGTTGGTTAAAATAAAAAATTCATATTGCACAGGCCTGTCTAAACAATACAGTTGTTAAAAGAAGGCAGGAATAATTCCTACCAAACCTATTTTGGTAGAAAGTTCCACAGGGCAGGGCCTGCTACACTGAGGTTTGGTGCCTGGTAAAAGCTGACCAAACCTCAGGGGCATGGGAAACCACCAGAAGTATCCAGTCACATAATCTCAGTGCTCGGGGTGGAGCATAAGGGACCTTAAGGTACTTTGGAACCAAGTTGTTTAGGGCTTTATGAATTAACACAAGTACATTGAACCTGGCCTGGTAGCAAATGAGAAAAGAATGCAGCTCTCTCAGCGGTGGAGTAACATGATGGCAGTAGAATTGCCAACTCTGGCTGAGGAAATTCCCGGACATCTTTTTCAAACTGAGATCAAATTTATACATGTTGCTTTACCTGTCTAAATTCATGGACCCAATTTCATCTCCTTTATTTTCCTTTACTGTTTAAACTCAAACTTGGAAAACCACACCTTGAGAGGTCAGAGAGCACAACCCCTTTATTTATTTTCTTTATTTTTGGGGGAGGGGTTGTGTGTTTTGTTCTTTTAGTGTACTCTGGTGTCTTTCTGCATGTCATTTTGTTGTCATTCTATCAAAAATACAAAAATCATTTAAAATAAAGAGTATATATATATATAAAAGACAGTTTTGAAAGCAACAAACAGAACTTCACCCAAGCTTGCTCTGGATCCCTATAAGGATTCCGTTAATCACCTAAAATATATATATGAACATAACTGTGACTAACCAAACAGAGGTTTTTATTATATTAACAAAGCATTTCAGCTTCAGCCTTCATCAGCTGCCAACATACAAATCATTTGTATATATATTATTTTTAAGAAAGCAAAGCCTGGGGGGGGGGAGCTCCAAATATAAGCACTAGCAGAGACCATTTCTGTAACTCTCTTCAGCTTGTTCTATCCTCCCTCTCTGCAGCTAGGTGGCTACCACGACACTTTCATACTAAAATAGTTGAAATGTAATGTAATGTTTTCACCTTAAAGCTGGGTTGGCTTATCCTCAACTTCCTCCTTTTTAAATTTATATTTGAGCTGGCCACTTGCTGCTTTTAGCAGATCCAGGTTCTTTCTTAAGAAGTCTGGAAACACACCACAGGTCATGTTAATGTTCAGTTTCATCTACAGCTTGGCCTTCACTCAGACTGTTTCTGTCCTTGGTCCACAGATGTGTCATTAAACTGAAAACTGTCTCATAGTAGGCAGGAATAGAAATGTGAAAGAGACCAGTATCTTTATTTGGCTGCCACTACCCTCTGGCATTTGTCTGAAAACCTTTACCCACCTCTGATCAATGTTCTGATCCTTTGAGACAATCTTTTCCCTTTTTTGTTGTATACAGAATAGTCATCCTACAGCTTGTCAGTGTCAATCTCAGTGTGGAGTGCTGTAGCAAGAGTCCATAAATCTGCCCATTTCACATCATTGTGAAGTGAGAGCACTGACATTTGTGGTTTTGTTTTTTTTTTAAAAAAATGATGTTTTAACATCACAATATTTTTCAGGTATTCAGTATATTGTGTCAATGTCTTGCGGGCTTCCTCTCTGAATTTCTGTTGTCAGCTGGAGACACATTGTCCAAACTGACTTGGGCCAATCTTCTATAGAATTTATCCTCTCTTCTTCAGACCCAACTGTAAAAAAAATCCCTGTGCATTATCCAAGTCCTTAAGCAGAAGTTCTGGTGATTTTGGTGCCAAAATATTGTCTGCTATGGTTGGAAAGCTGGTTGCTTTTTGCCCATCCATAAGAATTATTTTGTGTGTGGCAATTTCAGAATCAGGAAATATTCTTGGAAGCATTTTGTTTGCACAGTAACTTAAATGGTGAAAAGTACTGTGGTAAACCTGCCCTACTTCAACTGTTGTCACCTGATTTTCTTGGGATGAGTCTCTTTTGGTAAAAAAAAAAGATGAGTTTTGTGGCATTTTTTCTGTAGTTTCTCTAATCCCTTGTGTTTTATGCTTTCCACAAGGCTTCTCACTGCTTTTCTTCTCTCATAGTTAACTGAAAACCCTTGATGACATAGAATGCATTCTGCTGTAACTGTGTTGATTTTGTGAAGTCAATTTTGAATGCATTTTTCAAACCAGTTGCCCACAAAACACGAGAAAAGATTAAGTGCTTATTCTTTTTCACTATTGGGGGTGGGGAATCACATTTTACAGTTGTCCAGAACAAAAGCCCCAGGATGCATTTGTCTGTAATTTGGCAAGCTTTATTCCTTCTGGAGAGTCAACTATGGCAGAAAATTTAACCCATTTCTGTCAAAAGGGGAATTGATGTGAGCTGTACTAGACTGCTTTACAAAGCACCAAATTGGGGTGTCAAGCAAAATGTATGGTTGTTGCACACCCCTAGTACTTGACCCTGTATAGGGAGTAGGGTTGCCAGGTTCAATCCCTGAGACTGATCCTGCATCTTTAGGAGAAAAGAAAATCAGACAAGTGCAGGTGTTCTTGCAACCCTGTAATGGGAAAAACCACAAGGTGGGATTCTCCCTCCCCCCTGCACAACTTTTAAAGATACAAAAGACCTCTTGGAGGCTGGGCCTGGCAACCAAGATAGGGAGCCATGTGCCCTGTCTCTTCATTAGTTAAAAGTGCATATCCCTTTTGGTGGCAAGCCTTAAAGATTGGGAAGAGGAAATGTATAACTGATGCTTTCTCCCTAATACGAACATAAGAAAGGCCTGCTGGATCAGACCAGTGGACCCTCTAGTCCAGCATCCTGTTCTCACAGTGGCCAACCAGATGTCCATAGGAAGCCTGCAAACAGGACCTTAATGCTCCCTTCTTGCAGTTTCCAGCAACTGATATTCAAAACCATACTGCCTCTGACTATTGAGGCAGAGTATAACCATTATTAGTAGCCATTGATAGCTTTATCCTCCATGAATTTGTCTCCATGCATTTGTTCCTCATTTCTGACATGATTTTAGAAGATCTGGCATGACTTTGTATATCTGTTCCCTGATCTGTTCCCTGTGTTTTCTGCAATCTGGAGTTCCCAACCCTGATGCCCTGCCATCACTCTGCCTCCTAGTCTTCCTCCAACCCATTTTGGATTGCTGCCATCTCAACTCTTGGGACACTCTGACCTGTGTGCACTGATCCTACCTCATGTAAGGTTTATGGTTTGGCATTCTGGCCTGAATCAAACTCTGATGCTACCACATTTTTTCCCCTATTTAGATTCTAGGATGGCAACCTGTGGCTGTGTACACATAACATATTATATCCTAGAATCAATGGAGACTGAGTTCTTGGGGGGGGGAGAGATTCTACTTATTCTAGACTTAATTTAAACCTATTGCACTTTTTTTGCCCCTGAAAAATGCTTCAAGACAAAAATAAAAGCTCATTGCAGGTTGATTCTGCATTACCTCCCAGTGTGCCCATTTGAAAACAGATGTACGTGGGCCTAGCAACAATGGGTATGTGCATATCCACACCTGCCCAATTATGTTCTGGGTGGGCATATGCCAAGACCACAAGGGGAAGGTTTTGAAAGACATAACCTATTCAAGAGGAGGGGTTTCAAACACATATCAAGTAACCACACTCACCCATCTGGATGACAGCATCTACAATCTATCTAGATTGAAAGCATCATGTTAAGGATGAGCACAAACAATCCCATATTGTGAAAAAACTACATTTTTTGTGCTACAAATGGGTGTGTATCTTGCAGCCTATGCTGTGTTTCATACTTCATATCTACCCTGATCCATCCCTCCAGAGGCTGCTCATGTTCCAACTAACCACAAAATGCCCGTCATTTGGTAGGGATTTATATTGCAAGAAGATGTAGCTTGTTAAACAAGCCCTTCTACATTTGAAAATACTACATTAACAGCACCATACCCTCTCCAGCCTGAAATAGTCTACATGGGCATTCTTCCATAAGCAATTCTTCCATATTATTAAGTAAGGACGAACTAAGGAATGGACAAACAATAGTCCGGCTTTAAAAATCAGCACATTCACTGGCTGCTAAAAATTGCCTGAGATAAAAGCATCATGAAGTCTTCCAGAATCAAGACATTAAAATCTCTTGCTGTTCCACTGTCAGCTTGCATCCAGCCTCCCGTCTGCTCCAAGACATGAATCCAGCTGTCAATCTAGCAAACAGATGTATTCAAAAGCGCATCATGTAGACCATTAAATTGCCCAAATTTATCCCTTTTTCATCCTCCACTCCCCCCCTCCAGTAATAGGAAGCTTGTTTTATGATTGTTTTGAAGAAGAGAAAAATCATCCTTCATTGTGATGTGTTACGCTCCATTGCAATATTTCCAGATCCTGCCATTTGCATCCCCTAATAAATCTCTCAATAAATATCTTGTATGACTTAATCACACCCAAGCAACATCTGGATTAGACACCAGAGTATTTGAGCCCCAAAACTAAACATTTGTCTTCAGTATTTATAATGTTCATGTTCTTTCTGTAAATGATGTCATGTAAACACTGTTCAGAATAAATGCCTACAGTCCTTTTCCATTGGTTTAATGGGAACTTAATCAATATGTAGGACATTTAGCTCCTGTCACTACATGTATGTAAAAAGAATAGAAGAAGGACGTAGGTAAGCACTAGCGTATTTGCCTTCTTGCATGCATGTTAAATCTCTGGCATCTCCTGGTAGGGCTGGGATGTCCCTGTCTGAAATCCTGGAGAGCTGGCTGCCACTCAGTGAAGACTCTACTGACATTGATGAACCAACATTCTGAATCAGTACAAGGCAGCTTCCTATGTAACAAGAAAACACTGTTCAACGAATCTTCAAAGTCTGATGAGATACCCAAGAACTTGCTAGTTTCCCATGAGAAATCAATAAATGGAAGGCTTTGGTAAACCCCAAAGAACCCACAAAAGAGGTTCCTCATTGCTCCCCTGTAGGATTCACTGCTCTGGTCTTGCCTTCCCACCAGCCTCCAGTGAGGGCAATGGGGTTCTGATTAAAAAAAACCCTTTATTATATGTGATTCAGTCTCTCCCAATACATATGCATCAAAATTTACCAACTCTCGAAAGTGGCATGCCTAGAACAATTGGCCAATGCCAAGCCTGGGACATCAGCAGCAATCTGCAGTGAGCCAGTTCTGAATCAGGAGCCATAGACAAGCCTAGGATTGCCATGTCTCTGGTTTTCACCTGGAGGCTCCAGATTTTTTGGGTCCTTTCTGGGTCTCCAGGTGAGTCACCCCAATCTCCGGACTCCTAGCTTTCATTAAAAAAAATAAGTTTCTAGGTGGTCTGGTTCAAGAGATATACACCAAAATGTCAGCCCCCCTACTTCTGTTAAATGAGCTCATAGCTGACTGCTCTAACCCACCCTTTCAGGTTTGTAGCCAATAAGTGAAGTCAGGTTTGTGATTGACAGTGGATTTGTTGACCTCCAGGCAATAGCTAGAACCCATTGCAAGGCAAAAAAACCCTGTTTTTTCCCGTTTGTCTGAAAATCTCATAAACTGAGTAAATGAATAGCTTTCAGCAACAGCAAGTCTCTCTCTTGTGTGCAGGAGAACTAAATGCCATTACAATGTGTTATGCTTTTCTAATTATGAGGAGTCAAAGAAGTTTAAATTTTCCTGGTCTGTTGAAGAGTGCAGTTCATTTGTCTAATTCATAGCCTGTTTTGAAAATCTCATTTTTCTGGGAGTAAAACTGAAATGCTAATCCCACATGCTGGGAGTGAACCTCATTGAATTCATTGAATAGGACTTACTTTTGAATAGACATGGTTAGGATTGTGCTGTAAATTAATGGGACTTTTGAGTGAACATAGCAAAGTATTGTGTTTGAGTTGTTGTCCTGTTCAGAGCGGGATTCACGAGGCTGAGATGCAGGTGCGATTAAATCTTGTTTTATTAAAGTAATGGATACATCAAAAGCAGTGCGCCTCATAGAGACCTCTAAGCTAACTCACTAGAATTCCCTAACTGCACTCTAGACATGCTCTGCAATGTGTGAAGAAAATTGACTCAGCAGCTCAACCCAGAGAGCTGCAGTCTTAAGTAGGGAAAGTTTTAGATCGTAATCTCTGGCTTCTTCGCAAGTCCTGCCTCTGACCTGTCCGCTTCTCATGGCGTCGAGAGAGGGGTGACGGGGGTTGTGCTTCCAACGGCTCATCCTCAAGATCCATCTCCTTAGCAACCGACTCGAGGTCAGTCGGTGGTGACACACTTGAGGCATCCCGAGAGCCGATTGGTGAGGGGGAGTCAATGCCCCCTCTGAAACATCTTCCAATGTCTCCTCCGACCTGTCTGGGGGCAGCACGCTCTCCTCTTAAGAGATCGTGCCATCTGTGGGAACTGGCCCGGCGTCAACCTCACTCCCCCCTCCGAAGGTCTTGCGGAGACTCAACAACTCCTTGGTCTTCCGCACCTTCTGACAGCTGAGAAACCTGAAACTCATGTCTTCCCCCTCCCTGGCCCTTGTGGGGGCACGGAGGCTCAACAGTTGTAAATCTTTGTCTCTCCCTTCAATCCTATTTTTAAAGCAATTAGGCAGGGCTTACATAGGTGTCACTGCATTTATTTGGCAGGAAACTAATACTTTTTAAAAAAAAGTTCTGCAATGACCAACTAGTTTTGATAATAAACTATTATATGGGGTATATTTATTTTGCATGTCTAGTGTGTGTGCATGGATTCTTTCCAACATTCCTGTGAGGTAGGGGTGCTGACTGGAAACCAAGGCAGCTCACAACAAGAAATAAATCCATTTAAAATCCAATAACCATAAAACAAGTATAAAACAGTTGCAAAACAGCTTATAGTGGCATGATTCTGAATTTTGGATTGGGTGAGTGAAGTTCCTTATCGCTGGAGGTTGCAATTCTGTGCATGCTTCCCTGTTCTTCCTTGGGGTGGTCATGGTTCCCCTCTGCTTTTTTCATCCTGAGGGGCAGATTAGGCTGACAGATGGTGAATAGTCCATGGTCACCCAGTAAATAAATAGATATTTGTAGATATTTCCATTTAAAAAATAATAATTAAAATTAGGGAAAGTTTATTAAGTAGATCCACACAAATCTGCAACCAGTACAGATTTCAGAGCAGAGGTATTATGTGCTGATAGGATCTCATTCATGTCACTAATTGTGCAACAGCATTCTACACTAATTGCAGCCTTCGGGTCAGGTTGTGCTGCATGGGGATTTCTGTGACCTTGGCTGACTGACTGCCAGGATTTTTTTTTAGTTTTGGTTTTTGGTTAGAAATCCTGACTGGTTGTGGGATGCTGAGTTTTCTGCCTTACTCATAGGAATTCCATTGTGGTTGGTATAGTATTGCATATGGTATAGGAAATCATCAGTGTCTTTTCTTTTTCTATTTGCATTTCATTTACCTTTAACCTCACTCCCTTAGATCCATAGAAGCAACAACAGTGGTTCCATGAGCTCAACCCCCTTAAACCTACTGATGATGCACCTTGTTGTTTGCATGACAGTTTGTTTCTTGCCCAATAGTGATAAAAGAGAATCCACATACTGGGAAGTGTAGCTGCAATTGGTGTTCCCAATCTACTGACTGCGATGGCAGACCAAACCATGTGTGTTTTCTCTCTGTCAATTATTACAAACAGAATTGGCTGTCAAAGTGAGTTTATAGCAGCCTCAAAATAAATTTATAGCAGCCCACAGGGTAGGCAGAAAAGGGTAGTGAATCTTCTTAACTCATACTCATTTATTGCACCTCTTTCTGAAGTGAAGGGTCAAGTCTGTAAAAAAAGTTTGGAACAGCCATGTTAAAAGGTAGGGCAGGACATTCCAGCCAGAGGATTGCCAACTCTGCTTGGATATGAATATCTCTGCTGAGGATCCCTAGTCAAGCTTTACGAACAATCCAAACCATATCTACTCAGAAGTAAGTCCTGTTGAGTTCTATGGGGCTTAGTCCTTCAGTAAGTGTGTTTAGAATTGCAGCTTTCAGGGGCATCCATCTTTACTCCTATCAAACATTGCCACAACACTAGGCTCCTTTCTTCCTACAATGGCCTTCTGGTGACTGGCCTGGCCTGAGGGCACTTAAACCCTTCTTGCCAGAAACAAGTAGGCTAGATTAAATGTTCCTCACCCAGGCTTTCTAAGCAGCTGGGAAGGAATGATCCCATCACTTCAGCTGGACCTGGAAACACCCTTATTTAGCTAAGAGTTCTATCTTAATTTCCAATCAGAGAATTTTTTGTTTGTTTGAGTGGTATACTTCAAGCAACTGTGGTTGATGCATGATGTATCATGCTTAATGACATCACTAGGGCCCACCCCTGAAATTTCAGGGTTTGGGATGCTTCTGACCTGGCAACCCTAGACAAGCCATCAGTAAAAGCCAAAGAACAAGCCAGAACCAGAGGACAAACTGGGAGGCAGGACTGAAGAGCAAGCCAGAAGTCAGGACCAAAGAACAAAAGAACTCAAGTTCTTGTTGTTCCACAAAGGTTCAGTTGAACAAGAAGCCCTCTTATACGCCTTCCTGTTCAGGAGGATCCAATGACCAGCCTGGGTAGGCAGAGTTAGTCTAGGGCATGTGTGGGGACATTTGGCCCTCCAGACTATAACTTTGATCAGCCTTAGCAAGCATAGCCAATGGCCAGGAATGATGCAGGTTGTAGTTCACCAACATCTAGAGGGAGAAAAGCTCCCTACACCTTGTCTTCTGCCTGAAGGTACTTCACTGAAAAACTGTTCAGTGACTCACCACATGGGGCATCTATTCTCAGATCCCAGTAGCTCCTAATACCCAAACACACACAGGTTGGGCTTTATGGGCATATTATTTATTTGATACACTTCAGAAGTAAAACTTTGAGGATGTTTGAGTGAAGTGTGGCCTTGATCTAAAAAGTGACTGCTATCAGAAGCCTGAGAAACACTAGCTTTGATCCACTATCCATTTGTTGTCATAGGGATACAGACAATCCCTGATAAATAGGGGCAATTGCAATGTATAAATAAATTAGTCCTAGTTAATCACAGTGTGTGTACGTGGGTGTGCATGTACATAGGTTATTATGCTGTAGTGGTGGCTTGGTGGGGAGAGGCTGAATGACAACTCCCAGCATCCCTGGCCATTGGCCATACTTACTAGGGTTGATGGGAGTTGTCATTCAGCAACATCTTGATGGCCAAATGTTCCACACATCTGGTGTAAGCCTTGAAGACTTGAACATAGACAGATGTTGGCAGGTGCATTCAGAATTCCCTTTCCTTATTAGCTCAGAGAGTTCTTGCTGATCAAGGACTGACAGCTTCGTCCCAATCTAAATCCTGGGCATAAATATTTCACACCACACCTTGAATGGCAACAACAAAGCATTGCAAACTGGAAAGCTAAAGGTGTCCAAGAGCAAGGGAAACAACAAAAACAAAAATTGCTACAGCTCTTCTCCCCAAAAACATTAATGATCAAAAAGCAACATGGCACAGTCATTTAGACAACAATGATAACGGTCCCTGCAACAAGCAAAATGCTCAAGGGACGCCACCACAGCAATAAGAAGAAAGAAAACTAATAAAAAGAACTGCCACGTTTATAGCAGCAGCCAATAAAAGGAACAAATCAGAACTGAAAAGCATCTAAATCTTAAAGCTGCATCACAATGCAAAAGGCCTATGAACCTAGCAATAATGTTGCAAGTGATCTACATTTATATGTAGTGAAGCTCATTCTCATTTGCACATACACAAAACCACATTGATTTAATGTCCCTTGCAGAAGCGGGAGGACTCAGTCGCATGATCGGGCACAGTTCACTGTTGGGAACAAAGATGATGCCTGGGAGGTGCAGGTGGATCATGTTACAGAGTGGGATGGGGAACACTCTTCGACCCGGGGGCCACAGTTCTTTCTTGGAAACCTTCTGGGTGCCACATGTCAGCAGTGGATAGGATCTGAACCAAAAGTGTGTGGAACAGTGAATGCAAATGTTGCTTTTGTATAGTAGGCTAGTTTCCATGCACATACACACACACTTCTACACCCCTCTCTATCCTCCATCCAGGGAAGCAAGGGACATTATCATAGGCTGGCAAAAACGCTCAAGGATGATTTGAAGCAGAGCCAAGGAGCAGAGATGACGGACACATAGAAACCAGGCACTGCATTTCAGTGCTTCCAGCTCATCACTGGTATTGGCTCTGTATCACTAACCTGTCCAGTGGTCACAGCCAATCAGGCTCTAGCCATCTCTATAGCTCTGTCTGCCATATTCATTTCTGACCATGTGCATTAGCTCCTGTTGAGCCCCAGCTCTCCCAGGAGGATCAGGGAGGGGAGTCGGTCGAGCCCCAGTTTCCCCAAATAGAGCAGGGAGAGGAATCTGAGGTAGATGAGGCTTTCGAGGACAATGAAGGAGGGGGTGTAGTTGACACTCTGCCAGTTCTCATGGACAGTTCTCCCGCCAAAGCAGACTTCGCTCCGCCTACAGACTCCCCAACAGAGCCATTGGGAGATGACCTGATGCATGCGCCAATTCCACCCCCCAGGACTCCCCGCCTGGCACTTCAAATACTTTGCCACCTCCTGAAGCCAGGCCAGCACCTATTGAGACTGTACCATCAGATGAGCTGGCAGATGCTTGCCCCCCACTTGCCCCCCACGAGATGCCACAAGAAGCAGGTCGGTCAGAAGGTGGGACTTCGAAGGAGTCAGAGATTATGAGCAAAAACCTTTCCTACTTAAGGCAGCACCCGTCTGACTCAGGTGCTGAGTCAACTGTCTTCACACGCTGCAGAGTATGCCTAGGTAGCTTAGTTAGGGACAGTAGTGAGTTAGCATAGCCAAGTCTATGAAGAGCTCTGCTTTTGAAGTAACAGTTACTCTAATAAAAGCAGAATTAATTCCAGTCTCGCCTCCGTCTCGTGACTCACACTCTGGGCAGGACAGCTCCTGACCCAAGAACGTTACTCCCCTTTGACCTTTACCTCCCTTGTTCTTTCAGCAGAATAGCTATGACTCCTATTTTATGGAGGAGATCTCTCTATTTGAAGATGTTCTGCATCTGAAAGGGTATCCAGTAGATATGATTGAAACCTAAAGAGAGGAAATATAATAAACTTAGCAATGATTATCATTAAATCATATATTATTTAAACCATAAGAAGGGAAAGAAGCAAGGGCCTTGACACTGCCCAGCAACAGCAGACTGAGCAGGCAGACAGGTCACCTTGTCACCATCTCAGCCACTACGGTGGAAGGCCTTATATTTCTGCATAAATTGTAGGAATTATTTCTAAATGTTCATCTATACACATAATGTTTATGCCAACGCATGGCCTATTTTGTTCTCCTTTCTCTCTCTTTTTGGGCAGTGCCCAGCTGGCAACCCTACATTTTAGCAACGTTGGCTGCATACATACCAAAGCACCTCCCCCCAAGAATCCTGAAAACTGTCATTTACACCTGGAAAAGACGTGCTTTGCATGTGGCTTACGGGTATGGTGTGTTTGCAGCCATTGTCTGGTTTGCTCTCCCTTTAGTACTTTGCCTTTCCAATGAGCGTTTGATAGAGCAATCAGCAGGTGATTCCATTTAGATCAGTATGCTGCATGTTCATTGTTCCAAAATCTCCCTTACCTGTGCACAGTGGGCAAGACTTATTATTAAAAGAAAACGTGTACGTTAATGAAGCTCTCAAGGCATTTTCAGTTATTAGATTCAGCAGTACTCCCCTTTGAGTTTTAATGCATTTGCAACCCTTTCAGCTGGAAATGCTCCTGACGGAAGACAGCAAAAGCCCCACATCCCACAGGATGCGCTCTTATCTAAAAAGTACAGTTGGATATCCATTATTCTCCATTTCCTCCTTTTCTCTTGCCCTAATTGTCCATATTGAATACAGGCTGCAGCCATATTGCATTTTTCCCCTTTAAAAAAAGGGTTACTTGATTTTCCTCACCACAATTATTTTCTGTGATCTTTATTTTCTGTTCAACAGGTACCTCCACAGTTGCACTTTTATATAAAGGGGTTGGGGTGGAAAATCAGTGCTAGAGATTTTTTTTTACTATGAACCTCTGGTGTTAAGTATTTCTAAAATTCAGAGTTCTAGTTTTGGTGTACAAAGCCCTATACAGCTTGGGACCAGGATACCTGAAAGATTGTCTTACCCTATATATTCCCAGTCAATCACTACTCTGTGCAGGTGAGGGTCTCCTGCAGATAGCATCTTATCAGGAGGTCCGTTCCACACAACATAGGAAGTGGACCTTTAGTGTTGTGGCATCTATCCTTTGGAATTCCCTCTCCTTAAATATTAGAGAGGGGGCATCTCTGTTATCTTTTCGGCACCTACTGAAGACCTTCCTCTTTCAATAAGCCTTTTAATTAGAGACCTTATCCCAGTCTATGTCTGTGTTGGAATTGGTTTTTAAGATGTTTTTAAAGCTTCTTTTAAAAAGATGTTTTTAAAGAGGTTTTGTTTTAATATGTTTTAAAATATGTTTTGTTTTAATAAGTTTTAAAGTCTGTTTTTATGATATTTTAGGGTGTTAGTGTTTTTGTTTACCGCCTTGGGCTGCTGCTGGGAGGAAGGGTGAGATATTAAGTAAGTAAGTACGTAAGTAAGTAAGTAAAAGTTATCACACATGCCAACAAAAACAGAAGGGATCTCAATTGCATTGGGGTCGGGGTGGGGGACTGCTGAATAGGCCAGACTAAAAAAAATCAGTCCTATATGATATGGGTCCACAAACACATGTTTGAATTAAAGGTGACCCCTGGGACTGAAAAGGTTAAAGACTACTAAGAACATAAGAACAGCCTGATGGATCAGGCCAATGGCCCATCTAATCCAGCATCCTGTTCTCACAGGGGCCAACCAGATGCCCATGGGAAGCCCATAAGCAGGACGTGAGCACAAGAACACTTTCTCCTCCTGCAGTTCCCAGCAACTATATTCAGAAGCATTTTATTATTTATTTATTTATTTAATTATTTAATTTGTATCCCGCCCTTCCTCCCAGCAGGAGCCCAGGGTGGCAAACAAAGCACTAAAACACTTTAAAACATCATAAAAACAGATCTTAAAATACATTAAAACAAAACAGCATTAAAAACATCGTTAAAAAAACAACTTTTAAAAAGGGTTAAAAACATTATTAAAAACATATTAAACAATTCTGACACAGATGCAGACTGGGATAGGTCTCAAGTTAAAAGGCTTGTTGAAAGAGGAAAGTCTTCAAAAGGTGCCGAAAAGATAGTAGAGATGGAGCCTGCCTAATATTCAAAGGGAGGGAGTTCCACAGGGTAGGTGCTGCCACACTAAAGGTCCATTTCCTATATTGTGCAGAATGAACTTCCTGATAAGATGGTATCTGCAGGAGGCCCTCACCTCTGACATGGAGGCAGAACACAGAATCATAGAATTGCAGAGTTGGAAGGGGCCTATAAGGCCATCAAGTCCAACCTCCAGCTCAATGCAGGAATCCAACTTAAAGCATACTTGACATGTAGCTGTCCAACTGCCTCTTGAATGCTTCTAGTTTTGGAGAGTCCATCACCTTCCTAGGTCATTGGTTCCATTGTCATACCACTCTAATAGTTAGGACGCTTTTCCTGATGTTCAGCTGAAATCTGGCTTCCTGTCACTTGAGCCCATTATTCCATGTCCTGCACTCTAATCAAGAAGAGATCCTGGCCCTCCTCTCTGTGGCAACCTTTCAAGTACTTGAACAGTGCTATCATATCCCCTCTCAGTTTTCTATACTCAAGGGTAAACATGCCCAGTTCTTTCAGTCTCTCCTCATAGGACTTTGTTTCCAGTCTCCTGATCATCCTCGTTGCCCTCCTCTGAACCTGTTCCAGTTTGCCGGCATCCTTCTTGAAACGTGGTGTACAGAACCGGATGCAGTACTCAAGATGAGGCCCAACCAGTGCCGAATAGATGGGAACTACTACTTCACATGATTTGGAAACTATATGTCTGTTGAGGCAACTTAAAATAACATTTGCCTTTTTTGCAGCCACATTGCACAGTTGTCTCCTATTCAGCTTGTGATCAACAAAAATTACAAGATCCTTGTCACATATAGTATTGCTGAACCAAGTATCCCCCATCTTATAACTGTGCATTTGGTTTCTTTCTCCTAGGTGTAGAACTTTGCATTTATCCTTGTTAAATTTCATTCTGATGTTTTCAGCCCAATGCTCCAGCCTATCAAGATCCCTTTGAATTTTGTTTCTGTCTTCCACGGTATTAGATATTCCTTCCAATTTTGTATCATCTGCAGAATTGATAAGCATGCTCTGTACCTCCTCATCCAAGTCGTTAATGAAAATGTTGAAGAGCACTGGGCCCAGGACCGAGCTCTGTGGTACCCCACTCGTTACTTCCCTCCAGTTTGAGAAGCAACCATTGATAAGCACTCTTTGAGTACGATTCTGGAGCCAACTGTGGATCCATCTGATAGTTGGTCCATCCAGCCCACATTTAGCTAGCTTGCTAATCAGAATATCATGGAGCACTTTGTCAAAAGCTTTGCTGAAGTTGAGATATATTATGTCCACAGAATGCTCAAAGTCTACCAGGGTGGTTACCCAATAATAATAATAATAAAAATATTATTTGATTTATATCCAGCCCTTCCTCCCAGCAGGACCCCAGAGATAATGAGATAAGATTAGTCTGCCAGGATTTGTTCTTGACAAATTCATGTTGGCTTCTAGTAATCACTGCATTGTTTTCAAGGTGCTTACAGACTATCACTTTTATAATCTGCTCCAGAATTTTCCCAGGGATCAATGTCAGGCTGACTGGTTTGTAGTTCCCAGGTTCTTCCTTTTTGCCCTCTTTGAGGATAGGGACAACATTAGCACTCCTCCAGTCATCAGGCATTTCACTCATCCTCCACGATGTTACGAAGATAATAGACACAGAGGAAGGATGGAACACTCCATCCTTCTGCCACCAGCCTATGTTGCTCTGGTTTAACGACAACAGCAACCTCCCAAACCTCTTCAGAAGCAGCATTCTTGACAGTCTCATGTTGTATGGGCTATTGCAAGACACATGCAAGTCCTAAAGCCAGTGTGAAGCTGCAAAGTTTTTAAAAATGTGCAAGTAAGTATACACACTACTTGACCACTTTTTAATTATTTTAATGAAAGAAAAAGAGCCACACTCTCACACCTCCACATAAAGGATTATGGAGGAAAGTGAATCTACAATTTGGCAGACTTAATCTGTTCTGGAGGGGCTCCTGTGCCTGTAAATTTCATCCACTTTAGCCAAAAAAGGGAAAGGTTATAGCTGTTTTTAGATTTCCCATTATTGTGAATGTGGAACACAGAACCTCCTATTTCAGAGAGTGGATTGGAAGCGGAAACACAACTTCAATGTCAAAAGAACACAGAGGAATTCAGAAACAGATCAGCATTTTTAAAACACACAGATATAGACATAAGGCAAATCTTGGGGCTCATGCTCATCCCTAATAAATCATCACTATCACCAGCAATTATGTGTTCCTCATTGAAAAGTCCTGCTTGCCTCTATCCTTTCTCTTCTCCTTCCATAGCAAGGATGAAAACACTGTGGCCCTCCCGATGTTATTTGACTCCAGGTCCAAAGAGCCCCAGCCAGTATGGCCATTGGTCAGGAACAATGAGAGTTGTAGTCCAGCAACATCTGGAGGGCAATGGGTTTTCTGTCCCTGTTCTACAGGATTAACCCCTTACAGCACACTGCATGCCTGTTCAGAGTTCAGCAGGCCTTACTCTCAGGTAAGTGGGTATAAATCTGTAGCCTTAGACTCCTTAATTCTGCACCTGCTGCTTCCAAAGAGGAAGTCCATTTCGTAAGCCACATATATATGCCTATTTTTTATAGCAAGTCCTAACAGGCATGAGAGCTGAACCAGCAGGGTCCAGTTGTTGTTCAGATGCTGTTAGCTGTCTCTAATTTCCAGCAGGTGAAGGAAGGTGGAATATAATGTGAATGAATCTAATTAATTAATTAATTAAAGAGAACTCATACATATTCACTTATACATAAAATATGAATAGTCTCCAGCTGTTCAATAGGCCACCAGGAGGCCAGGATATTAAAAGGAACTCACTGTACTGAACCTATATTTGCCTGTGCGGAAAGATCTCTGTCGACTTCCTATTTTTTTTTATCTGGGCACAATTCAAAATATTGGTTTTATGCTGTAAAGCTCTAAATCAAGGGAAGCAGTGCCCCTTCAGATCTTGTTGGACTCCAGTTCCCATAAAACCTTGCCAGGATGGCCAATGGTCAGGGTGTGTCTGAAGGCACTTGAGGCCATCACCTGGCAGAAGCTGGGCAGAAATTGCTGCCCTGGGCTCCTGTTGCCACCCTGAGCTCCTGCTGCTACCCTGAGCTCCTACTAGGAGGAAGGGCAGGATATAAATCAAATAAATAAATAAATAAGCTAAGCAAGTCTGGGTTTGATCAATGCCTGGATGGGACACCACCTGGGAAGCACATGTATGCCACTTTGGGCTCCTTGGTGAAAGAAAGGCAGGATATAAATGTAAGAAAAATAAAGAAATAAATGATAGGAGTTGTAGTCCAGCAGCATCTGGCTGCAGATTAGACACCCCTGCTTTAAAAATCCAGATGGGAAGAATTTTGCAATCAACTCAAGAACATAACCATAGAGTTGTATCTAACTAAGTTTGATTCATAGTTGACCCGCTGGAATTAATGGACCTAAGTTAGTCATGCCCATTAATTTAAATGGGGTGAGCCTGGGTATGACTAACATTATATGCAACTCACAATAGGATAAAAGTAGGGAGCATTTTATTTCAACCATGGTTAATAGCTAAAAGATGATGTGAGAAGTGTGTTTCAGTATTTCAGTGACATTTCCAGGCTCAGGCTGCCGAGTGATGATATTTGGAGACTTCCAGTACTCAGCAATACACTGGTTCTCTGTCATTTATTCTGTAATTTTAAAATCTGCACACATTTTGTTTACTTCAAAATAAATATGGCATCATAGAACATGAAGAGAGCGAGATGGATGGACACACATTTAAAACAGATTTAGATAATGTTAAATGCAAGCACTACATCTATTGTGGATGATGCTGAATCACTCCCAAGGTAATGAATATAAACCATCGTTCAACAGATACATTTCTGTCTACCTTTTTTCATTTTTATAAATATAAAACAGGTCAGTTTTGCCATCACTGCATATTCAAACAAATTCCATTCCTATTCTTTTGTTCTGATTCTTTCAAACAATGAATTATGCCAGTGATACATTTTTTTAAAACATCATATGGCATGTATGCTGCAATAACTGAAAGATGTGCAGCAACAACCCTATACCTACCTATTCAGAAGTAAGCCCCAGTGAGATCAATGAGGTTTACTCCCACATAAATATAGGTACAGCGAAATTCTGGTTGTTGGCCTCAAGCTCCCATCCATTCCAGCCAACATGGGCAATGGCCCGGAATGATGGGAGTTGTTGTTAAGGATGGACAAAGCTGTTTCAGTTTCTTTCAGTTTCTTGTTTTTGTAGTCTTCAGTTCAACTAGCCACATTTCTGTGTCAGTTTGCATTCCCCTCATCCCCAAAGTCCTCATGAAAATTTGTCAGCATTTTAGGGCACATTTCTCCTAGGATACACATTTTTGTGCAATTTTGCAGAATACTCATATTTTTACAATTTACCCCAACATAATGCATTATTATTATTACTATTATTATTATTATTATTATTATTATTAAATAGCCCACCCTGGACCCATTGGTTTGCTACAACTACCAACTGGTTGCAAATACCCACTTCTGTGGTGATTGAGAGGGTTGTGGCGGAGCATGGACTCTTAAATGAAACAAATTATCTTGACCCATTCCAGTCTGGGTTCAGGCCTGGTTATGGGACTGCATTGGCCTTGGCTGTCCTGATGGATGACCTTTATCAGGAGAAGGACAGGGGAGTGCGACCCTGTTATTCTTACTTGATCTCTCAGTGGCTTTTAATCCCATTGAACATGGTATCCTTCTGGCCGACTTGGTGAGATGGTTATTGGAGACACTGTTTTACAGTGGTTCTGATCCTATCTCCAGGCTAATTTTCAGATAAAAGCATTGGGTGATTGTCTTTTGGCGCCCTGACAGTTGTGCTGTGGGATGCCGCAGGGTACCATCTTGTCCCCCATGCTGTTTAACATCTATATGAAGCCCTTGGGAGCGGTCATCAGGAGATTTGGGGTGAAGTGTCAGCAGTACGCTAATGATACCCACCTCTATTTCTCTGTAACATCTGAATTGCGAGACGCCGTGCAAGCCCTGGACTGCTGCCTGAAATCGGTGGGGCTGGATGAGGGCCAATAAACTGAGTCTGAATCCTAGCAAGTGGGTTGGTGTTTCCCAAGTTCAGATAATTGGTCAGTTGCCTGTTTTGGATGGGGTCGTACTCCCTCTGAAAGAGCAGGTCCGTAGTCTTAGCGTGCTCCTGGATCCATCTTTGTTGCTAGAGGCCCAGGTGACCTCAGTGGCTAGGAGTGCCTTTTACCAGCTTCAGCTTGTAAGACAGCTGTGGCTGTTTCTGGACCGGGATAGCCTGATCACTGTTGTCCATGCACTAGTAACTTCCAGGCTGGATTACTGTATGTGGAGCTACCCTTGAAGTTGGTCTGGAAGCTACAGCTGGTGCAAAATATGGTGGTGAGACAGCTCACTGGGGCAGGGTATCACCAACATGTCACCTCACTGCTGAAATAATTGCACTTGCTGCTCATTAGCTACTGGGCTAAATTCAAGGTTCTAGTTTTGGTGTACAAAGCCCTATATAGCTTGGGATCAGGATACCTGAAAGAACATCTTATCATTATATACCCAGTCGATCACTGTGCTCTGCAGGTGAGGGCCTCCTGCAGATGTCATCTTATCAAGAGGTCTGTTCTGCACAACATAGGAACTGGACCTTTAGAGTAGTGGCACCTACCCTTTGGAATTCCCTCCCCTTAAATATTAGCCAGGCACCATCTCTGTTATCTTTTTGGTGCCTACTACAGAGCTTCCTCTTTCAACAAGCCTTTTAAGTTGAGACCTTATCCCAGTCTGTGTCTGTGTTAGAATTGCTTTTTAAGATGTTTTTAAGCCTTTTCTTTTTTCAAAAAAATGTTTTTAAAGCTTTCAAAAATATTTTAAAGATGTTTTGTTTTAATATATATTAATGTCTGTTTTTATGATGTTTTAAAGTGTTTTTAGTGCTTTTGTTTGCTGCCCTGGGTTCCTACTGGAAGGAAGGGTGGGATATTATTATTATTATTATTATTAGTAGTAGTAGTAGTAGTAGTAGTAGTAGTAGTAGTAAATGTATATATTGTTGAATCCCAAATAGGCCTCTAAGAAGTTTACAAAATAAATAAATAAATAACACAGCATTATTAAATACACAATAATTAAAAATATGCCATCATTTAAACACAGAATCAAGCAATCCTATTAAAACATTAAAATACAAGCATCCATTATCAAGATATACAGGAAAGCAATCCCATCAAAACACGATGATTAAAAGAGGGGACTTTTTAATACCCCATTTTCCCTCATATATCTATTTTGGTACACTTTCTGTTTTGTTTAGAGAACTGCATTGCAAAATTTGGAGAAGTGCAGCTGTGTTTTGGTTTGTGCATTGTTTGGGGAAGATTGAATTAGGTAGATTTGACTTAAGAGGTGAACCAAGTTAAAGTTCTCCCCTATTCCTAGTTGTAGTTTAAAACATCCAGAGGGTCTCAGGGAAAGCACTGTCAGGGTATCTCCTATGGAGGAGGAATAACAAGGTCTCCTCATTCAATATTAATCATAATGGGATTCATTTCCCTTTGATTTTTGCCAGGGAAGTGGTTGCAGTTTTGGAAGAAAATAAACACACATGCACATTTAAAATGTTGAGATTTGCATCTTTTAAAACACCAGCTGGATCTTTTGTAAAAAGGCTGTCGGTCTGTTAATAATGCAGTGCATGTCCTCATTACCTAAATGGCTTGCTTTGCCAGACTAAAGGAGGCAGTACAGTGTACATCGTATTTACTTTGTAGGCGTGATGTGATATCTTAACACAAATGCTGTGAAACTACAGGCCACTTAGTTTAGAAAGTTTTTGAGACAATAGCTCAGTGAATGAGCGCATACTCTGCATACTTTGCATACAGAAGATCTGAGGTTCAGTCCCCAGCATCCCCCATTAAAAGGATCAGGAAGCTACTGCATTGAAACATAGAAAGCTAGTGAGTCTGGCCGTTGGTCCATTTAGTTTCATCCACACTGCCTGGTAAAGATTCTCCAGGGTTTCAGATAGGGGACATTTCCAGCTCTGCCTAGCTATGCCAAGGACTGAATCTGGGACCTTCTGCATGCAGGGCAGATGCTCTAACACTGATGCTGTCATACTGTGATGGGAGAGACCTTTGCTTGTGACTCTGGAGGTATGTTGCCTGTTAGGGCCTTACAGTAAATATGCCTTCTCAAAAAGTGTGCTTTAACTAGCCACTTTTATTCTGAAGAAAAAGCAATCATGGCCTGTCAGTCCTGAACGTGCTCCTTATTGCTGCCCTGGACTCCTACTGGGAGGAAGGGTGAGATATAAATCCAATCAATCCATCAATCAATCAGTAGTTCCGGCTGAATCCTCTGCTGGCTTGTATTTGTCTCTAAACATACTATTTGTCTATAAACTTAAATGCAAGGTAAGATTTTCAGCAGGGAACTGGTGTTGGCTTAGGGTTAGGCTCTGAACCAGGTTGGGAACATATTCCAGAGCAGTGTGCCATGGCTGCTTTTTCTTCAAAATAATAGTGGCCAATTTAAGGACGCTTTTTAAACAGCATGTTGGTTTATTTATTCATAAATATATTTACAAATTTGCAAAAAAATATTACACATTCTGTACTGCCAACCAGTGGAAACCAGTGGCTCCAATGTCAGTGGGCCAGTGAATCCACTATGGGTTTTAGTGTGAACTTTCAAGGATCTGTCCAACATGCTGAACCTATTTTGGGGCAGTTCCTTGAAAGTTTGGATTGAAACCTGAAGTGGATTCACTGCCCCACAGATATCAGAGCCATCAGTCTCCCCTGCTGTCAACAATAAGAAAAAAATATTATGGTGATGACTAGCATAAAATCAACAACACAATTCCTTTCATGAAAGAAGTACAAAATGCATCACAAATAAGTAGATGAGATTAAAACATCAATGTAGCTAGGTCACCGCTCATGGAAAGCTTGGGTGAACAGGTGAGTTTTAAGCAGGCACCTTAAAACCAATACTGTAGGTATCTGTCTGATGTTCATTGGGAGCACATTCTAAAGGGCAGATGCCGCCACACTACAGGCCCTGGTCTTAATGCACATGACAAATATCAGGAGCATGTGGTACTGCCAAGAGTGTCTCTCTTGAGGTTTTAAATGACGAGGTGGGGTCTACAAGGTAAGGCATTCTTTGAGGTAAGCTGGAGGTTTAGTGTAACATGTAGTTCAGCCTTCAAAATGTGCTGGCGAGGAGAGAAAACTTAGGCAATATGAATGAATAGACTGACCCAGTCTGTCACCTTCCTATGTTTTAGTGTCAAACAAACCCATTACAAAATCTATGTTTTTAGGGCAGTCTTCTCCCTTGATCTTCCCTGTGAATAAACATATGCCACACACCATAAAAGGAGTCTGGATCAGCAAATTCCTTAGCTCTTCTAATATGGCAAGTCAGTTTTTCTGCAATTACAATTGTCAATACTCATTTGTACCATTTATCAACTGAAATTCCTTCAAGGGCGCACCAACTATTCATAATCTGGAAATACTAATAGCTCCTTCCAATAAAGGTCTTTTCATGTTCCTGCTAGAAGATCCCTTTTCAGAGATCCCTTCTTGTTGTACCTTGCCTTTGGCTTAGATGTCCTTTCTGTCAGCCTGCCTTGTGAGTTGCCTGTTTTTGCTTTTGCTTTTCCTCTTGCCTGGTTAGTTGGTTGGTGTCTGATTGTCCAGACCTTGCAGCACCTTTGGACCCTGTTGTAGATCTTAGCCATGCCTGAAGCAGGACAATTTTGGCTGGACTAGTCAAATATATCCAACAAAGCTATTGATGGTGACACTGTGATTTCCTTTCCCATTATTTCTGCCATCTCTGAATATACTTTCACCCCAAAGCATTTGCCCAACTTTGCAGGACCACCACATATGTAAAAAGTCCCTAACTCATTACAGTGCCTCCAATACTATATCCAAGATATTGAATATTCACTATATTGGAGATAACTGTAAGGGGTTGTAATGCCACTGATGAGCTATCTAAAATAACAACAATAATTCCCTGATCTGAGTGGACACTGACTTCATTGACTTTTTGAACCATATCATTGACCATTGCTTGTCCAATATAGTTTCTTCCACATCTTGTGCCCACACTGTTCTTCTCATCTTTCTGATTTAATTTTCAATGGAGTAAATTAAACATATTTGATACCAACAGCTTTATGGTCTGCTGAGCCTGTAATACTAGGCTTTCAAATGCAATTAAGATCCCCTTTGTTCCTTTATGTGGGGAGGGGGCAAGGCAACATGAAGGAAAGCTACCCCTGCATTTTCTCCTGCATTGCTTAATTCTTTCACTTTGTTCTCCAATAAGAAGGCTATTGATGACTACTAGTCATAGTGGCTGTATTAGGACCATAGGAAGCTGTCTTAGACTGAATCAGACCATTGGTCCATCTAGTTCAGTACTATCTACACTGACTGGCAATGGCTTACCAGGGTTTCAGACAGGAAGTCTCACCTAGCCCTACCTGGAGATGATAGGGATACTTTCTGCATGCAAAGCAGATGCTCTTTCCCTGATCTACAGCCCTTACCCAGTACTAAAAGCAGTATGCTAGGGTTCATGAGTGGGAGGGCTACTGCACTTATGTCCTTCTTGTGGGCTTCCCACAGGTGTCTGGTTGGGGACTGTGGGAAACAGAGTGCTATTCTAAATAGGCCTTTGGTTTGATCCAGCAGGGCATCCACATTTTTATGACCTCTGGACCCCTTTCTTTCTTAGAATTCCAAACTTCGGGTGGAATTCCAAACATTCTCTTGGTATGTGTATCTTACTTACTTACTTACTGACTGACTGACTTACTTACTTACTGACTTACTTACTTACCTTGTATATCACTTTATATTTCAAAAAAATCTCAAAGTGGTTCACATGTCAACAAAAATCAATATAAATTATACATTCAATACAGTTGCTAATAATAACAACAGTGACCCTCATTTTAAGTAACATAATTGAGCAATAAATCTTTAAACAATGTACATAAAATGAAAACAAAGTGAATCATACAAAACAAAACAAAATATAAAATATCTAAAAATTCACTTTAATATTACAAAAAAAAATTCTTACGTCTAATAATGCAGATCGGGAATTAGATTTTATATATCTCCTGTTAGTTGTGTTGCATTGTATTTTTTAACATGGCTGTAAACCACTTACAGGGAGTGGCCCATTCTGGTGGTGGTGGTGGGGATCTGGTGATGATGCAGAGACAGCAAGGAGGAGGAACAACATCAGGAGACAT
The DNA here is from genome assembly GCF_030035675.1 of Rhineura floridana. Lineage (NCBI taxonomy): Eukaryota > Metazoa > Chordata > Lepidosauria > Squamata > Rhineuridae > Rhineura > Rhineura floridana. The sequence continues at coordinate 14,375,125 of NC_084498.1, read as the reverse complement.
CAAGAGCTGGTAATGGGTCCTCAGCTGGGAAATGGATCTTAATATGTGCCCAACAATGCCGCTGCCTTAGGTCTTCCAGAACCTTTGTTTAGAAACTTGAAGCTAGCTAGAACGATTGGTTGCTTCATAAAATACATTGCTTCCTTGATGTTGTCTTGCCAACAATGGGCTTTCTGAAACTTTTATCCTGCATCAGCCAGTCTCTTTAATGCCTGGACTTTCATGGGCAACAGACCCTCAACGTCCCCTGCCACTTTTTCCATTATTTTCGCTGGGACATTCTCGCTTACTTCAAACAGGGGCTTATTTTCATTGTAGGTCTGTTTGAGATGATCAACACCACCAAATATCCCCATCACTCCATCAATCTCTTACTCCAGGCTTCTGGCCCAGTACAGCATTTTTCTCCTCCCTCAAGAGGCCTCCCTCTTTTCTGTGACTCTCTCCCTGGCATTTGACCTCAGCACCATCTGTTTAATCATACTTCTAACTTCTGAACAGTCCACCTAAACCTGATATATTTGTGATACATTATTCAGTGCCATTTCATAGAAAGGATTGTTCCCTCTCCCTTTATCTGAAAATTGAAATCCATAAATTGTAGTTTGTTGGGCAAATTCCCTCTTAACCAGTCTGTTTTGAAAGCATACCAGTGATATCACATTTTAAATAGAGCTTGAAGAAACACATTTAATGTAGGAAACTATTTACATAGGACTAAGGAAACATGAATAGGAAGACAGGCAGCAATGTTATTTAGGAGTGTGCAGATAGCTTAACCAAGCACTTTATGGCTTTCTGTATCACACATTGAGGAAACAAGACCATTTCATTCCTTATTTATTTCCTAGCCTGAACATTATAAGTGATATTGTTGAGAGGGAGTGAGGTTTTGTCCATTTAGGAAATTCACAGGGGTGCTGCGGTCGAGCAACTTGCAGGCAACACAGATACATTTTTAAAACCTTTAATACAGAAATGGTGAAAGATCAAATTTTTGGTTTAGTTTACTATTGGCTATGTAGAAAAAGAGTGTGCCACATTGGAATCATCTACCTGGCTGAATCATATAGGCATTCCTGCGCCTATATAATTAAACTTCCTTTTTTCTTTTTGGGGGGATTATCCCCCTCTTCTGCATTTTTCCATGCAGCTACAAATGCATAAAATTACAATAATTAACATTCATGCAATATTTTATTATTCAAAGTACTTTACATATGTGATCTCAGTGACCCGTCTAAAGTTCTGCAAGGCAGGTCAGCATTATTATTCCCATATCCCTGGAGATTTCAGTGGCATTGCAACCACTGGGCTGCCTTCCTGCAGATGAGTTAGAACAGCAGAAGTCAGACTGAGATGGATCCAGATGATTAATTTCACCTAGGAGAAGCCAAAGCTACCAGCCACCACCTACAGAACCATCTTCCCAAGAAAAGGTCAACATCATACTTGGAGCATTAGGTTGTACCCAGCTAACTTCTACTCAAAGTAGACCCATTGGGTTACATTCAATGCTAGTTCTATTCACAGGAACATAGAAAGCTGCCTTGTACAGAATCAGACCATAGGTCTATCTAGTTCAGTATTGTCTATGCCAGAGGTTCCCAAACTGTGGCGTGTGGCCCACCAGTGGCCAACAAGCTTCATTCAGGTGGTCCCCAGTGTGTCTGTGGATTTCTGGTTGAAGATGACATATTGATCATATTAAGTATTCATATTTATTTTAATTCCATTTTTATTACTGCTTTTTATTTCTTGCATTATATTACAATTTGAATTACAAGGAATTATAATACAATAAAACACAATAGATAAGAAATAAAAGAAGCAATAAAATAGATTTAAAAATCATACAGCAACTACCACAGTGCCTTATGATTGCTACAAAAGGCAGCAAAATCATTAAGAGGTCCACCAAGACCTTGAGCAATTTTCAAGTGGTCTGTGGGGGAAAGAAAATGTTTGGGAACCACTGGTCTACAATGATGAGCAGTGGCTCTCCAGGATTCCAGATGGAGTATATTCCAGCCCTACCTAGTGATACATGGATCTTCTCAGGATAGACCCATTGAAATTAATGTATATGACTATCTTAGGCATATTAATTTCAGTTGGTTATATATTACATTAGTCATGTCCATTAATTTTCAATAGGTCAACCGAATGTCCTTGTGGAATTACAGATGGTCTGGCACACAAAGATCTCTCCCCAAGGAGTTCTGATGCTCTCAGAAACAAGATATCATCCCCAGCAAAAGCAACCATCTAATGGTGATTCTGCAACACCTGGCCCCTAGTCTCTGTCTGGTTCAATTCCATCTGACCTAGCAGGATAGGATCTAAACTGCCTTACAGTGCAAGCCAACACATGTCTACTCAGAAGTAAGCTCCATTGAGTTCAATGGGTCTTCCGCCCAGGTAAGTGTGTATTGGATTGCAGCCTTAGAGATCCTGCTCATTACCTCCCTCAAGTTTGGGAAAGGAGCATTAACAAGCATTCTTTGAGTATTATTCTATAGTCAATTGTGGGTTCACCTGATAGTTGTTCCATCCAGCTCACATTTAGTTTGCTTGTAATCAGAATAACATGAAGCATTTTTTCAAAAACTTTGCTGAAGTCAAGATATATTATATTCGCAGCATGCCCACAGTCTACCAGGGTGGTTACCCAGTCAAAGCATGAGATAAGATTAGTCTGGCAGGACTGGTTCTTGATAAATCCATGTTGGCTCCTAGGAATCACTGCGTTGTTTTCAAGGTGCTTACAGATTGACTGCTTTACAATCTGCTCCAGAATTTTCCCAGGGATCGATGTCAGGCTGACTGGTCTGTAGTTCCCGGGTTCTTCCTTTTTGCCCTTTTTGAAGATGGGGATAACATTAGCCCTCCTCCAGTCATCTGGCACTTAACCCATCCTCCATGATTTCGCAAAGATAATAGATAGCGGTACAGAGAGTTGTTCAGCCAGTTCCTTCAATACTCTAGGATGCAGTTCATCAGACCCTGTAGAGTTGAACTCATTCAAAATGATTAAGCATTCCTTGATCTTTTGTCTTTCAATCTCAAGCTGCAATTCTGCCCCTTCAACCTGTATTTCACATTTGCCAGGAGTGTCATTTTGGTAATTTCTCCCTCTTTTGGGAGAAGACTGAGCCAAAGTAGGGATTGAGCAGTTCTGCCTTTTCTTTGTCTTCTTTTTTCATTTTGCCATCCTCATTGAGTAGCTGAACCACCATTGTGCCCCCATCAGCAGCCTGGCCACTGCATTTTGCACCAGCTGAAGCTTCCAACCCAGGACCAAGGGCAACCACACATAGGGTGCTTGCCGTAATCCAGCCTTGAGGTCAACACATGGACCAGAGGGATCTGGCTATCCCTGTCCAGGAACTGCCATAACTGACAACAAAGCAAGTAAAAGTTTGTATCTTTAGGGACTGTGACTAGCCAACAAGGATTACATTTATGACCTGTTTTGTTCCTTTGCTCCATGGTGGGGTATGCTGGATTTCTGTAAATATTCCTTGCAATACTATTTTTCAAGAACCATCCATATTCTTAAGTAAGCTACTACCCTGCTTCATTAATAATCAAGTGGCCTCCATTTATTCAATACCCACACTTAGTTGAGCAGATCTTGGGGCTACACATGAGAGAAGATCTGGGGCTGTTTGGTGGAAGGGAGACTGAGTGATTAACCTTTTCATCAGGTGTCAGAAAGAATGATCCAAAAGGGTAGGGTAGGTGAACAGAGGGTACACTCTTGTTGTAGCTGAGAACCCCTTCCCTCTCAAATGGCACCGAATCCAGGGTGTGGTTCATGCCCTGCTTGTGGGCTTCTAATAGGTTTCTGGTTGGCAGTGTGGGAACGGGATGATGGACTAGGTGGGCCTTTGGCTTGACCCAGCAGGGAGATTTTTATGTTCTTATCCCTGCTAAACAGGGAAGTTGGAGCACATGAACCAGGTTGAATCAACAGTGAACATATTGTATCAGAAATAGTCTGCACCTCCATCTGGAGGACCACCTTACCTTGTGCTTCACTTGCATGCTTTAGGGGAAGAGCTGTAACTCAGTTGTAGAACATATACCTTTCATGCAGAACATCCCCATATGCCTTTCATGCAGAAGTTCCCTGGCATCTCCAGGTAGGACTGGGAGAGAATCCTGCCTGAAACACTAGAGATCCACTCAATGGAGACTGGTGGGTCCAATGTCAGTGGGGCAGTGAATCTGCTCTGAGTTTTAGTCCAAACTTTAATGGAGCTGTCCAAGGTGCTGAAATATATTTTGGGAATAGCACTGGGAAAACAAGCAAAGATTCTCTCTCTCTCTCTCACACACACACACACCATGTTTCTGAGAATTATTTTCAAGAACAGAAAATGTATGGCATTCTAACAATAAATAATATAAGCGTTAATAAAAATTATAGAGTTTGTGAGTTATACCTATACATTTTGTCCATCAGCAAAAGACGTAGGTAGTTAAGGACAAGTTGTCAATGAAAAGCATTTGCTAGAAGAAAATCTTTCCAAAAAGATCTTTGGAGAGACTGGGAGTTGGTGTTCGCTAAGATGTGAATTGACATAGAAGGAAACCGCTCTTCTAGAAGAGTAAGGTTATTTATTGTTCAAAAGATGAAGGCAGTCAGTACAGACTTTTCAAAGCAGCACCTCTTTGTACTGGCTCTCTGGGTTACAACATGATTCCTGCAGCTGTAGCGTAGCATTGTCAGCTATATAAACTTACAATGAAAAACACAATGGATTGTAAATTGCATCAGCCTGCTACCAAAAAAAAAACCAGTAGTCCCCTTAACCAAGAACATTTTTTATATACTTGTTCAAGCTCCAGGTTTATGGTGCATGTCAGGCCAAACATTCCTTCCTTAAAATATTGGTATGATTTTCATTCATGTTTGCTTTTCTCTACTGGAGGAAAATGTCATAAAGTATTCAAAAGAGGTAAAACTAATGGAGGATTAGAGATGTTAATTAAAATCTTGCAACATGCTCATGAAATATAGCAAATATGTAGATCTTTTCATGTGTAAATCACATAGAAACAATGATGACGACAAAAAAAACCCTCTGAATTTCAGCTGGCTAAAGAGAAGAAGACACTTCAAATAGGGCTGGACAAAAAATTTCAGCTGCTCTCATTTTCCCAATCTTCTGTCTCTTTTCTGCATCACTTTGCAACTTTTTAAAATTAAAAAGTCTGTGTGGAAATTCATATGCAGTATCCATGTGCAGTTGTCCTAATACAACCTTTGCTGATCTGGCTCCCAGCAGATGTTTTGGGCTACATAGTGTAGGGGCAAAAAAAATTCCAGAAGACACCTAGATGTAATGAGGAGGTTTAGTGTGGCGTGCCCCATTCCTCCTGGCTCATAACTCTTGTCTCATACCCATGATTTATGGGGTGCTTGTGACTTTTGCAAACTTCTTGCATAGTACAAGGAATCTAAGAAAGCTCTGTTTAGAACAGTGAGCTCAAATTTCCAGGCTGCCTCAAATTTTTCACTCTGCCTAGGACAGCAGAGGCTAGGAAAGACTGTTTAATTAGTCAAAAGAAAGAACTCAGTGCAGGGGATGGGGAAGTCTTCACAGCTGTATTCTTAGCTAGCGGGAACAGCTCCAAGGCAATTGTAAGATAGACAAATGTCAAAAGTGTGAGATCTAAAGACAGTTAGCCCTTGAAAAGATAAAAATCTCACAGGTATAAGTGTCACCTATGCCCCCTCCCAGAGGGTCTTTTGGGTATAAATAAAGGACCCTCAATCTGGGCAGATAAGCCTCAACACTGTCCAGAAGCCTCGGCAACAGCCAGGGCTGGCGCCAGACATGCCGGGGCCCTTGGGCACCAGCTTGCCCTGGGCCCTGGCATGCATGTGCTCATCCACACATACACACATGCGTGTGCCCAGGGCCAGCCCCAGACACACTGGAACCCTTGGGCAAAAGCCTGCCCCAGGCCCTAGCGCTCCCCTTCCATGATTTGTGCATGGCAAGAGCTTCGGGACTCCGCCATTCCCTTGCTTAACTTAGCTTGTTCTGCGGTTGCACACGTAGTGGTGCCCTTAAGAAAGATGGCAGCTGAGGTTTCCCTAAGGAGCTGAAGCCTCTGCTGCCATCTTTGTTCATGGCAGGGATGCGAGCATGCAGCATGCATCCGTGCCATCAGCCAAGATGGCGGCAGAGGCTTCAGCCCCTTAGGAAAACCTCAGCTGCCATCTTTCTTAAGGGCACCACTGCGTGTGCAACCGCAGAACAAAGTAAGTTAAGCAAGGGAATGGCAGAGCCCCGAAGCTCTTGCCATGTGATCCGTGGCAGCAATCCTGCCATGAATTGCGGAAGGGGAGCAGAAGGGCCCCTCAGGGGCTCCTGTAGCCTCAGGGCCCTCGGGCCAGTGCCTCACCTGGCTGCCCCTTGGAACCAGCCCTGCCACCAGCCTGCAGGGAAGAGTGGTGCAGTGTAAATCCAAACAGGGCCATAAAGGGATCTCTCCTGCCTGCTGCCTGGGGGGGGGGCTTCCAGCAGAAAAAACTGAGAACATGAGATAAGATCTGTGCTCATCATTAGTTGCTGTAAGTGTTTTAGTGCCTTCCTGCTGCAACCAATAGCTTTTGCTTCAATAAAACACTAAATTGTCTTTCCTCATCAGTGTGCTTCATGGTCATTCAGATCTTGAACTTGCCTCAGGGAAGGGAAAAAACATTTGGCAAAACACATACTGGTCTTACTCTTGAGTAAAAGCACACTGGATTATGGCTTAAAGTAGCAATTCTGTATGTTGGTACTTGGAACTAAAACTTACTGAAATTCATAATAGACTTCTGAATAAATGTTTGTGGGTGAGCTATAAGTTGGCAAAGCTCTGCTGAAATTGTTGGGGCATATTTCCCAGAAAATGTGTTAAGCTGTTAGCCTTGTTACTTTTTATATTTAAAATTGAGCATATTGATTTGGAAAAACAATGGCAAGCATTCATCAGTGTTCATATTAGAAAGAGATATTGTATATAAAAAATAGAGAGCCAGTGTGGTGTAATGGCTAGAGTGAAGGACTGGAACCTTGGAGACCAGGGTTCAAATCTCCACTCAGCCATGAAGCTCACTGAATGACCTTGGACCAGTTACAGTCTCTCAGCCTAACCTACCTCACAGTGTTGTGAGGATAAAATCAAGAGGAGAGCCAGGAGAACCTTTTGTTCCTTGGAGGAAAGGCAGGATATAAATGTCATAATAAAAAATAGAAAATAAAGACATTTGAATTTAAAATAACAAAAAAGCAGCAAATGTCTGATAGTAAGTCTCAAACAGTTTAAAGAATACTTTCAAAATGCTTCTTTATGTTCTTATAGATACATTCATGGAGGATAAGACTAAGACTACCTCTGCTGTCCAGTGTTCTACCTCCACTGTCAGAGGTATTATGCTTCTGAATACCAGTTTCTGGAAACTGCAGGATGGGAGAGTGCACTTGCACTAATGTCCTGCTTGTGTGCTTCCCATAGACAACTGGCTGGCCACTGTGAGAACAGGATAATGGACTAGATGGGCTAGTGGCCTGATCCAGCACATGCCTCATGTGCCTCAGGGACTGTAGTTTGTGAAGGGTTCTGAAAGTTGTTAGGAGACTGCTATTCCCTTCATACAGCTACAGTTCCCATGGCTCTCTGGGAAGAAGGACTAACTATTCTCATGCAAATTGGTTCCCACGCAAATCAGGTTCTGGACTCATACTTGTGCCATGCCTAAACCTGTCCTCCAGTTTCCCAAAAGTTTTCTCCTCCTTCAAAACAGACTTTTTGTTGAAAGATCAAAATAAAATGATGATATTGGGATTTGATGATTAACTAAGATAGCCTATGGAGAAAAGTGATCCTGTATGTATATATTAAGGGACAGGTTTGATGTATATTATATACTTATAGCTGATCTGCGACAAATCGGAAGTCAACTATTTTATTTTTATTTTTTTTGTTGTATTGTTATGTTTTTTGACTTTGTTTTGTTTGTCTTTTGAAAAATTTGAATAAAAATTATTAAAAAAAAACAGGCTTCTGTTCTTAAGAATCTGTGCATGGTTGAGCTTACCTTACCATTGCAAGATGGCTGGGGATGGTGTGTATGTGTGTGATTCCATTAAACATTTCACCAGCACTCTGCAGTGTCCCTGGCTGTGGTTCCTGTTCTCAAAATCTCCCATGGGGGATATCTACCTTGTGATATCTTCTGATGGATTTATCTGAATCAGGTGTTACTGTAGATTCTGGGTACCAAGTACATGAAATCAGTGCATTCACTGATTTTGTTTTCAATGGAAGTTCTCCCTTTTACTTCTTTTTTTAAAAAAAACTTTCTGAATTAATTTATTTAAAAGTAGATTGATCTCACTTTAAAAAAAATATAAAATAACAATGGACAGCCCTCCCTTCCCACACTTTAAGGAACACCAAAACGAAGACATATTGGGGATTTCAGGAGGCATGGCCACTTGGGAAAGACTTCAGAAACAAGACCATTGAGGAGATGATTTGTAGAATGAATGAAAAGACACTCAGAATACCCTATAACCATATACTGTATGAAGTAAGGTAAGCACAACACAACTCCTATGTAAGAAGAGTCCTGTTGACTCAATCCAAAGACCCATCTAGTCCAGCATCCCTTTCTCATAGTGTCCAATCAGATGCCCCAATGAGCAGAACCCTGAGGGAAACAGTACTCTCCTCACCTGTGATTCTAAGCAATTGTTAAAATCCTATGCTCTGCCCATGAAAATTGAGCCAAACATTTCCCTCCATTTTAATAATTTTTGAATGCAATTTCTTTTTTAAAAAATTGATGGAGAATGGTTCTTGTGTGTGAATGTGGAAGAAATTTCCAGCATGGCACTGAGTAAGACCACAGCATAGTAGGCGCTCTCCTGCAATTCTAAAAATCAAAAATAGCGTCATAGTTTTAACTGCCTCCAAGCATTGGGTGTTAGGAGATGAGACGCTGTAAAATCTTAGCAGTAACATCAGAGAGTCTTAATGGAGCAATTAGAATTTCATTGATAGCCTGAAGAGTTATTGGTCTCTTTATTATGAAAGGCCTCTTGCTGGGACCATTGAGCGAAGCATCTAAAATACCAGCTGAGTGAGAGGAGAGAGCATTTTATGACTTAACATGCCTTTAATAATAACTTGCCCTACTAAAAGGTGGTGCTCTTGGGCTATGCTATTCTAATATTGGGCATGATCCAGCCTTGGATATGTCCCAAGAGAAAGAAAGAAGTGCCAGATATATATGTCACACAATCCATCAACCAGTTAAGACACAGTTCTTTTGGGTTAAACACATGATGTAAGCCTTCTTCATGCATTCAATGTGTGGCCATAAAGCACATGTGCCATCCTACCCCCAACTAGAAATGAGCAAATCTGTCGATTTTGGTTTCTCAGTTTCTCATTTTGTGCAGCCTTCACTTCAGTCCTCCACATCAGATTGCAATTTCTTTTTTTTTAAATCCTCATGAAAATTCATCAGTATTTTAGTGCAAATTTCTCCTAATGTATACATTTTTATGGGCAACTTTGCCTCATATAAACATTTTATACAGGTTTTATCAATTTATTTTTGTATGTTATTTTCATAAATATATGAATGTTTATTTATTGGGTTTTGTGAGATGAAACACCATTATAGTTCTATCTCTAGCACAGCATAAATGGCAAAAATGGGATTGAGCTCTAACCAGTCCACCGCCCCCTCACACAGACTAGCTGAATAAAAGAAACAGTCTTCTTTAGTAAAAATGTACAGAAGGCAGTTTATGTCCCATTTGGTTCTCATAGCCCTCTTTCCTGCCAGGGTTCAGCCCTGCCTAGACTTAGAGATTCCTGGAGGGACAGCAGGACTCTGCAGCAGACCTCTGCACCATCTGTAACCCTCAGGAGCCTTCAGGCCCAAGCATTCCAGCTGCAGGGCTGGAGGTTGCTACGTTAGTCACAGAGATCCTGGCTGGCTCTCATACTCCAGAAGCAGAAGAGAAGGCAAGCTAGGCAGGAGCTTCAGGGCTATCAGCAAAGAACCCAGCTAAGAACATAAGAGGACACTGTTGGATCAGGCCAGTGACCCATCTAGTCCAGCATCTTGTTCTCACAGTGACAAACAAGATGCCTGTGGAAAACCCACAAGAAGGATCTGCACACGAGAGCACTCTCCCCTCCTGCAGTTTCCAGCTATTGGTATTGAGAAGCATAATGCCTAAACCATGGAGGCAGAGCATAGCCACCATGGCTAGCAGCATTTGGTAGCCTTATCCTCCATGAAAGGAGAACCATATATGAATCTGGGGGGGGGAAGCATGGTCTGGTTAAGAGCTAGGAATGGGTGAAGTTTCAATGGCTATATATGTTCTCAGTCTGAGTTGCAACACTGCTGAAGTATGAAGCTTCAGAGCATAGCTCTTCTGGAGTCAAAGCAATGGATAGTCCCTACAAAATGCTTTTACGGGAACACTGCTGGGACATCTGTCCTGGCAACAGAGGAACAATATAGCATCTGATAGCTGTCAGTGAGTGGAGGGTAGGATGGCAGCTAGTTTTGCGTTGGATTAGAGACCTAGAGAGCAACCAACAGTCTACAGAGCTGAAGGTATTAGAACAGTTCTTTGGTCATCAGTAGGCTTATGCTGGGAATGTATTTGGCCCATCTGTAAAGGCCTGCAGACATTCAGTGCTTGCTCCGTGGCATTATTTGCTACACAAACACCATCTAGGGCATGCTTTGCTTTTTATGTGTTGCAATATTTTAGCACAGTTCTAATTGCAAGTCATTTATGAAAACCTATGGAACATCAGACACTGTATCTTTATTAGAACTAGGATACTCCTTTCCTACAACTGCTGAAAACCTTCTGTCCACACTGGTTTGTGTTATCTACAGTTTGGAGGTCTGCATTTTTAATGACTGTTTGACTATTTTGTTATCTTGTAGATAAAAGTCACAAACTGGGCTGTCAAAAAAACCAGTAATTGTATGTTATTGCAGTGGGCCCATTATGGAAATGGAGACGGGGGAGGGTGAATCCATCAAAGGCAGTTCTGCTTACTTCTGATTGTCACTTGTGGTGACAGGACAATTGGAGAGGAATTTAAATGAGGAGTGAAGTCTTTGTCATTAGCAAATAGCCAAGCAGGGATGTGCAACCAGGGGCCCTCCAGATATTGATGGACACTAAGGCCACATCCACACCATACATTTAAAAAACTTTTATTCCACTTTATGGCTTCCCCCATAGAATTCTGGGAACTGTAGTTTGTTAGGGCTGCTGAGAGTTGTTAGCAGAGACCTTATTCTCCTCACAGAGCTACAATTCCAAGAGTTCCCTGGGAACATAGGTTGATTGTTAGACCATTCCATTAATTGTAGCTCTGTGAGAGGAGAGGCTCCTATTCACAACAATTCCCAGCACCCTTAACAAACTACAGCACCCAGGATTCTTTAGGGGAAGCGACGACAAAGTGGAATAATTGTGTTTTAAATGTAATTCTCATCAGCCTTAGCAACATAACCAAAGGTTATGTATGATGGGAGTTGTAGTGTCAACATCATTAGCCCCAGCCAGTGTTGCCAATGCTCAGGGATGCGGATTGACGTTGGGCCAGGCAGCATCTGGGGTGGGCCAAGGGAGAAAACTTATGTTAAGGGCTGATACCCGAGTGGTGGCTGCCCTTGCAAAGATGCTGGGGGAGGTCATCCCTTTGGGGGTGGTCTATTGGAGGATCTAGATTGGAGTCCTGGGGAATCTACTCTGCTGGGGGCAACAAGAGGAACAGCATCTGGAATAGATAATTACGGCCAATACTAGTTCTACTCAGAGTAAACCCATTACAATTTATGGATCTAAAAGTCATGCCCATAAATTAAAGAGGTCTACTCTGAGTAGATACAACCTCTTATTTTCCTTTATGATTTGCTTCCTGTGATGTATCTCAAAGCAATTTCACAATTCTTCTTGTGTTGTATTGATTTTGTTCTTGTTTTTTATATTATAAACTGCTTTGAGTGTCCTGTTTATAGAAAAGTGGGGCATAAATGTTTAATCAAGCAGTAAGGTAGCCTTCTAAACAAGCTTGCTCCTATCTGCCTAGCCCCATCTCTTCATCTGCATGGTGTCACCCAGTGGTGACTGGTGACTCTGATGCCAGTGGGGCAGTGAATCTGCACCTTGGACAGCTCCTTGAAAGTTTGGGCTAAAGCTCAGAGCAGATTCACTGCCTAATGATATTGGGGTGGTGTCACCCCTGGGATTTGTTTCTTGGCCATGCTAAAGCAGGGGTCATTAATATGGTATCCTCCAGATGTTGTTGACCTCCAGCTCCCATCAACCATGCCCACTGGTTCTGCTGGCTGGGACTGATGGGATTTGGAGTCCAATAACATCTGGAGGGCATCACATTAGCTTCCCCCCTGTGCTTGATACAGAATCTTAGAAAACTGTGACATCTTCTGTCTTCAAATATCTGAAAGATTGTCATACAGACTTGTTCTTTGTTGCTCCAGAAAACACAACTAAAACCAACAGATGGAAATAGCAGCATTTTCAGCTGAATATTAGGAGAAAGTTCCCAATGGTATGAGCCATTCAACAATGGAATGTACTGCCTTCTAAAGTGGTGGAGGTACTTAACCAGAGGCTGGATGGCTATCTGTCAGGCATGCTGCGGCTGCATCCTGCGTTGCAGATCCTGTAATGAGCAGGGGGCTGGACTAGATGACCTTCAAGGTACATTCCGACTTTAAACTTCTGTGACTATGATTTTTTTTCCTTTTGCAAAGAAACTGAAACTGAAGTTTGAAGGAATGTTTTTAGTTTCATTTCTCTGTGAAACAGCAAAAAGAGCGAGAAATGGCCTCCTTGGAATCATATCTCAGTTCTGCTATTGTTTTACCTCCTGACAAGAGAGCATAGAGAGTTAGTAAATTATTCTGAGGAACCTGGGGACACTACCATCAATTGATGGTTAAAAGGTACTTCCCTAACAGTCTGGTTTTGTTAAACTGTAGCACTGTTGTCAGTAGAACTAGGTATTTGGAAGACATATATCTCAATAGCCATTGCTCCAGCAATCCATTGGGTGGGTGGGTGGAGATCTCAACATTTTAAATGTGCCATCTTGGATAGAATGTTTTCTTGCACTGTGCTATTACAGCAGCTTGAGGGACCTTGTCACTAAAATGATTGCAGCCTTGCCAAGAATGTTGTGTTTTCTCATGCACATCTGTGCAAGTCATAGGGTAATAATTAGGATGGGGGTGGTGAACCACAGGCCTAGGAGATAAATGTGCCCCCCCGGACTCTCCATTTGTCCTTTAGGTCTCTCCTCAGGCCACACACTTCTTGAATGCTTTTGCCTGGCTGGAAAGTGTCCTTGAACTGTGATGATGCTCTTTGCTTGCCTGGAGGGGGGAGGAGAGAGAGAGTAAATCTCTGACTTATGCATGGGTCAAATGCAACCTTAAGAGTCATATCCATTGCTCTGACTACTTTTGCATCTGGCCCTAGCCACCACTGCTATGCAGCCCCTAGAAAGTTGCCCAAGAAGGAATGTGACCCTCAAGCTGAAAATGTTTTTGAGCCCCTGAATTGGATGTATGTGTTCTTATAACGAGAGCGTAGATAAAACAGGTGGATATCGTGACACATGGCCCATTTCTAAACCTTGGTATGACAAGGAATGTGTTGTTATGAAAAATTCTCTTATGGCAAAGTACAATCAGTACAGATCCCTTAATCTACCAGGTCTGCCCTTAGATTATCTTCAGCAGAAGAGAAGATATAAGAACCTGCTAGCCAAAAAAAAGAAACAAGCACAGTGTGAGGCTTGAAAAAATTTAATTCTAGCCTCCAGGCTGAAAGATTCAGCTGCTTTTTGGAGGTTGGTAGCCAATGGCTGGCAACCCAAACTAAGAGCCTTGGACCCGCTCATACCTGTTGGTTCCGGGGCATATACACTAAGGCACATAGCGATGCTGGTGTATTAAGGGAGGAGCTCCAATCCCTACCTAAATGGCCCCCAGTTAGCATCTTGGAAGCTATTTCCCTTATCAACTCACTTAAAATGGGGAAACCCCCAGGAAGTGACAATATCGCACCTGAAATATTGAAAGAAAACATAGATTGGTGGGCTCCAATTGTGGCAGACCTATTTATGGTCATTGACCAGTCAGCGCAAATTCCAGCTAACTGGAATTCTGCAATTGTTGTACCCATCTTTAAAAAAGGCAATAGAGTGGATCCGGCAAACTATAGGCCAATTAGCCTTTTGAGTGTAGTCAGCAAGCTATATGCGAAACACCTCCTCGAGAAATTAACCATTTGGTTGGAGGAGGAGAATATCTTAGCAAATGAACAAGCTGGGTTCCGGACAGCGAGATCGACCACAGATCACGGCCTCGTATTACAGCACGTGGCAGTAAAGTATGGCACCGCACCAGCTGGCAAACTACATGTTGCCTTCGTTGATTTAAAAGCAGCCTTTGATTCCATCTCCAGGGATAGACTCTGGGCCAAATTAGGAAGCACCAATATGGATAAAAGGTTGTTATATTTAATCCGAAGCCTCCACAAGAACGCCAGCCTCAGGGTCAGATCTGATAGCATGGGGCATTTGTCAGCACTCGTCCATACCTACAATGGGGTCAAGCAGGGGTGCATTCTTGCACCAACCCTTTTTAACCTATACATCAATCCGATCGTTCATCATCTAGCAGCAGTAAACTCTCATCCCCCTAAATTGGGAAACACACCTGCGTTCATACTGCTTTATGCAGATGACGCGGCGCTATTGTCCCAAACTTGTGTTGGTTTGCGTCAGCTCTTGAGGGCCTTTACCTCTTTCTGCACCAAGGAAAGACTGGAAATAAACTATGATAAAACGAAGGTGGTGATATTTACAAAGAAAAGGGTTAGACATCAATGGCAAATAAATGATTGCCCGATCCAGCAGGCTCTAGTGTATAGATATTTGGGAGTAGTCTTCCACGCCTCTTGTTCCTGGAAGCCTCAGTGTATCAACGCCACTGAGAATGTACAGAGGAGCGTAAAGGCATTGCTCTCCTTTTATTATAGTAAAGGGGAAAAATACATCCCGGCCGCGCTACAGGTATTCAGCACCAAGATAATAGCACAACTGATATATGGAGCACAATTTTGCACCTACAGTAACTTCAGGTGTCTGGCAGCTATACAAGCCAAATTTCTTAGAGCCATTTTGGGGCTCCCCCCTTGTATTCCTAATGTGGCCTGCCGTTTAGAGGTGGGACTTCCTCTGATAGAGTCTCGGGTGTGGACCCTCAGGATCAATTATTGGCTAAAGCTGATCTTTCCCCCTGGGGGAGTAGCCCCTCTTACACTAGAAGATCCCTTCCAGTCAAAATGGAAGCGGATGGTGTATAAGAAAATATACGCCTTAGGTTTCTGTCCGGAGATGCTTATTAAATTCGGGCTAACTAAGGCCAAACTGCTTATTTCCCAATGAATAAAGGACATTTAACTTCAAACTAACCTGAGTTTGCTGGTGGCATACCCTAATCCAGGCCTGACCCGAAGGGTATTTCTACCGGCAAATTACCTTGCAGATCTAACTATTGTAAAATATAGAAAAGCATTTACCCTAGCCAGACACAATGTCTTGCCTTCTGCTGTCCTGGAGGGAAGATACAATGGAGTCCCCCTTGGTGATCGAGTCTGCCCATGTGATAACGGGGAGGTGGAGTCAATTGGACATGTCCTCTTATATTGTTCCTTTTACAGGGACATCTGCCTTGCTTTCATCACCCCAATCTTACAAGCATTCCCTCCGGTTTCGGAATCTGATTATCCCTCCTTTATGTTAGCGGATAAAATCCCATGGGTCACTAGTAATGTAGCCAGATTTTGTGCGGCAGCTATCAAGTGTAGGAAAATGGTAATGGATCTTGGTTAAATACTTTATTCTAGCCACTATGTATTTTTTAAAATATTTTTAATTGTAAATTCAGTTCTTTTATATTAATCTGTATGTATTTCATGCTTTCGTGTATGATGCAATTCTTTGTATTGGATTTAATGATATAACGGCTGGTCTGTGACCGAAATAAAATCATTCATTCATTCATTCATTCATTCATTCATTCATTCATTCATTCATGTTATTTGCATCCTCATATCTTTTAATCTTTCAGTGCTATAATCATAATAAATCCATGAGAAGAATCAGGAGAGAGAAAAGGAGGTAAACAAAAGGTACACCAATGCCTCCTTTTGATCCAGCTAGACTGTCCTCTCCCATAGCTTTCCATTTTGTCCTGTATTTAAAACTTGCAGCTGCCATAGGCTGCATCTCTTTATAGAAATTGGTTGTCTTGAGCGCTTTATATTTGAATTATATAAAATTAGGTGAAAAAGAATTAGTGATGTTGCAGAAAAAATGGAATAATGGAAACGGACTGCCTTCAAGTCGATTCCGACTTATGGCGACCCTATTAATAGGGTTTTCATGGTGATTTACCATTGCCTTCCTCTGAGGCTGAGAGGGCAGGTCACCCAATGAGCTTCATGGCTGTGTGGGGATTTGAACCCTGGTCTCCCAGGTCATAGTCCAGTGAAAAAATGCACACCAAACTAGAGTAGAAAGACAAAACACCACTTAGAGTCTTTTTCCTTTGAGTTTTGTTCACGTTAGTTCTGAGTCAATGTTCCCTGTTAAATATCAACATTTGGTAAGGAATCCAGGCATTCAGCCAACGATTGTGTCTATGTATGAGTGAAGCTGTTAAGAGGTGAATCAGGAGACCATATCAGAATACTACATCAGCAAGAAGATGCAGGGTCAGAATGAGAGTTCAGATACAAGTTAAAAGATAGCAATAAGAGTATAGTATCAATATGAGCATGGAATGACAAAGTATAGGTAGATACATGTGAGCAAACAAGGACTATAAAGTCAGACAGCCTTAGAGATTTTTACCAGTTGTTTCTGTCACTGGTCGAAGAACAGAGAAGGCATCTACTCTGAGTGTTGAGGTCAACACACAATGAGCGTGAGATTACCCGTTTACTGATAGAAATGTAATGTGATGTATGCTGTATTTTGAAATGTAATATGTTAGTGTAAATCCCCTGTGTATGTGCTGTGTAAGACCTGTGTTCTCATATTACTTAGAGAGGTGGTGGGCTCTCCAACACTGGAGGCATTCAAGAGGCAGCTGGGCAGCCACCTGTCGGGTATGCTTTAATTTAGATTCCTGCATTGAGCAGGGGGTTGGACTCAATGGCTTTATAGGCCCCCTTCAACACTATGACTCTATGATATGGCTATGTGCACATGTAGCATAAGATATATAGTAAATTAGACATGTTTATAATAAATAGAAACTGATAAGGATTTTTGTTGATGATCATTCATTTTTCCTGACATATCCCTAAACCTTAGTACCCAACTGCTAGCAAAAACCATGGAAGCTCAGGTGACCACAACATTTGTCATATAAGTTGTCTGTGTAGATTGGACTAAGCGGAGTACACAAGAACCCTCAGTCCCCACAAAGCAGAAATGATTCAAGGGCATTTCACATTACTGTTTCTATTCCGTTGCTGTTCATCTTCTGCCGAAAGCTACATCATTTGTCTTGCTGTCTGCTGTGGCCAAATTACATAAATTATGCTGTCATCATGTTATTCCACCCCATTTGTTTCAATGCAAAGGAAACCCAAGGGGGAACGTAATTAATTACAATTGTTTGTGGACTGAAAGCAGTGGTATTTGCTGGATTCATTTCCATTCTGGGCATGGGATGAATAAGCAAACATCAGCAATTTCAATTCCTGTTTCCATTTCCATCAGAATTCCTTGACCTCAACAGGCAACTAGAACATCAGAACCAGTTCCCACTCCAGCTTTATTTTTTGCTCTAATTGCATGACTTAATCATTGCATGTCATTAATGCAGTGAGCTGCTTTCATTCAAATGTTACTAAATCTATCGAGAATTCCTGCAATACCCTCTTCTGCAGCAAGTGTGCAACCAATCAAGAATGTGGCTAGATTTAAGACTACATGGGAACATAAGAAACAGTTAAGCAGGATTGAGGGTTGCACTGTCAGGAAACAAAAAAATGGTGAGTCAGTGTGATCATGAATGCATAATGCATATGCAGCCACAACTAGAGTCCTGTGGTTCAGCTACAGATGTAATCAACTAAATCTACTATTACTGTTTGTAAAAGTTCAGAATTATGGGATAATTATCCTTTTAGCTTCATCAGTACTTTGGTTAGTCCTCTCCTAACACTAAAACTCAGGGTCCATCCAATGAAGCTGAATGTTGGAAGATTCAGGGCAGGGAAAACAAAGTACTTCTTCACACAGTGCATAGCTACACTATGGAACTAACCCCCACAAGAGGCAGTGACAGCCACCAACTTGGACAGCTTGAAAATGGGATTCATGGAGAATAAGGCTATCAATGGCTACTAATTTTGATGGGTACGTTCTGTCTCTACTGTTGGAAGCTTCTGAATTGCTGGAAATCACAGGAGGGGAATAGTTGCACTCAGGTCCTGCTTGTGGGCTTCCCATAGGCATCTGACTGGCCACTGTGAGAACAGGATGCTGGACTAGATGGGCCGTTGACTCTTCTTATGTTCTTATGACTTGGCCAAGGCTATTCAGTGAGCTTCATAACAGAACAAGGATTTGTATGTACAAATGTAGGTTTGCACTTACAAAGAAGAATGGAAAGGTGAGTGGGAAATCCTCAAAGGTGCATGCAAAAAAAAAAACTTGTATGGGGAAAAAAGGGGGCACAATGTTTGAAATAAATCAGGAAGCTGGGCTTTGAAAGGGAATAGTTTTATCAAAGCCTACTGGCTTCTGGGGTTCTTAAAACACTTCCTTCCTTTCAACCAAAATGTAGCCGATGGATGATACAAGATAAAGAGCTGACATCAGCGATTCAGTGCAGGAATGTTATAAGAACTTCAGTGCTTCAGAAATACCAATTGATCAATTTCTCATAACATCCATTCTAGGACATTGTTGTGTGCAATATATTAAAGCCAACATATTCCCTTTGAAAATCAAGCTGAAATGTAATGGTAAACAAAATATGCCACCAGTTGGGGAAAAAACAGGAGCAGCCTAGGCCTTTGATCACTGCCTGGATATGAAGCAGAGTAACATTTGATCTCCATTCTTTACTTTTCCAAATGGGCTCATCATGATATCTATAGCAGGACTGCCTTTATCTGGATTGGGGGATGAATACGCCAGGATGCCCCTGAGTGGCAGTGTGCACAGAAGTAAGTGACAGATTCCATTGTTGGCTGGTAGCCAAGGAGAGGGAATAGCCCAATTTATACAGTGCAGATACAATCAGAGATGGGACAAATACTGAAACCAATTATGGTCAGCTGAATCGCCCCCCCCCCAAGTGTTGCATGCATGCTCACTTCATCATGGTTTTTGTGGTCTTTAGATTGCACCTGTTGCTCAGCTACACTCTTGCACACATTCCATTTTATGCTACATTGCATCATGGGTGTAATCCTTACAACACCTGGAAGGTATTTCAGTATTATTATCACATATATGCCAATGAGGATAGGGGCTGAGGATGAGAGAGAGTGTCTTGCCTATAGCCATCCTAGTTAGTTCATGACTCTCATAGCCCCAGAGCAGAAATCTTCAGATGAAAAGTTCACATTCAGTAGCAGCTATTCATAGGAGATGGCCCACTCCTCAGTGTTTCCTGAATGAATCCACTGTCACTGGTATCCAAACTCCATCCCCTGCCATTGGATTCTGATGACTGGGTCTTGGATTTCTTGGAGGATCAGGAAAGATCTGAGGACTTTCCCACAGCTTGAAAACCTCATGTCTTGAAGAAGCTGTCTAAAAAGGCACCAGCTCTTTAACTGGATGGATGCAGTATTCAAGGTATGAGAATTTAGTCTTGACCCTAACCCAGACTATGAAATCTGGAAGTTGCTCCAAACCAGGGATGCTGCCCATGGTCCTGAACTGTAGCAACCAGATTCAGAGCCAGCATCTTGGTCCCTGGCCATGGTCCTGACCTTGCTTTATTGCCAAGGCAGCTCCAGGACTCCAGAGCTGCCTTTTCCCACTTTGCTTGGCCCATTGCTTCCTCTCAGTGGTGACTCTGCTAGAGGTGGACAGTGACAATGGTAAGGTTATTCTATACTTTTCAAATTCAAATATTAAGTCATGTCCACTCATATACACATTTGTAGACACTGAGTCTCAGGCTAAAGTCTTTCCCATCGCAACATGGGGAGGGGTTGTAGCTCAGTGGTAGAGCATTTGCTTTGCATGCAGAAGGTCCCAGGGTCAATCCCCAGCATTTCCATATATGACTGAGAGAGACCCTGGAGACCCATTATTAGTCAGGGTAGACAATACTGAGCTAGATGAACCAATGGTCTGAGTCGGTATAAGGTAGCTTCCTGTTTTCCTATGCAAAAGAAGAGCTTGCAGGACACAATAATGGAGCAAAACCAGGGAAGAGGAAGGAAATGATTAGGAGAGAATGAGAAAATAAAATGGCACATTCAGAAATATATAATGTGTGTGTGTGTGTGTGTGTGTGTGTGTGTGTGTGTGTGTGTGTGTGTGTATGAACGCAATTGTGATTAACCAAACAGAGGTTTTTATTGTATTAACAAAACGTTTCAGCTTCCGCCTTCATCAGCTGCCAACATACAAATGCTGTTACCAAGGTGGCAGTTATAGAGCTTTGAGGATGGACTGCTCAGAGGGGCTTCATTTTGTTTGTTGCTTTCAAAACTGTCTTATATATATATATATATATATATATATATATATATATATATATATATATAATAAAATTTTATTTAGCAGACGCCTATCTGTCCGACTGAATGGACACTCTGGGCGACGTACAATATAAAATACAATATAAAACACAATCTGCTCATATACATAATCATCACATTATTAATATCATAACATCTAATCTGAAGACCATCTTACATTAATACAGTGTAAAACCTAACCCACCCCAGAGATCCCATAGGCCTGCCTGAAGAGCCAGGTCTTCAAGGCTCGGCGAAAAGTCAACAGGGAGGGGGCATGCCGAAGGTCAAAGGGAAGTAAGTTCCAGAGGGTGGGGGCCACGATCGAAAAAGCATATATATGTTTTAGAGATCTGTGTATATACTTTCCTTTCTTTTTGTTTGTATTATATTTTGAATACTTATCATCCTGTCTCACCAACTGTTGGTTAGAAGGTCGGATGTAGATATATTATTGTGGCTTGTTCTTGCAGTCATAGGTAAGCAGCAAAAGGGAAGGTCTACAGTGTCCCTGATGCAGGAGTGGGAACCTGCGGCCCTCCAGATGTTGCTGGACTATGACTCCCATCATTCCTGACCATTGGCCATGGGGGAGGGAGAGGCTGTAAATCATCTCCAAGGAATCCTTGTACATAACATGTTAAAATAGTTGATTTGGATGCTGTCCAAGGTCCCTTCATGGCTTGCATTTTATGTTATTTTACTAGTACCTGATGTTGTCTATGATCTCATCCTTCCACAGAACCTTTTTAGGTGTGCTCAATCACATAGTGTGTAGTTTATGGCTGCCCTGGGGTGGAACAGTGCTTACCTGCTGCTTTGCTGCAAATGAGTTTTGAGGAAATCATAATTACTGTGTAATCTGTCTGTAATGTGTAAAAGGTTGAGTGTTCACCTTGAATCAGAAAACTCACATGCACCTTATCAGAAAATTGCTAAGGAACTGCAGATTTCATTCGGAAGATTTAAGTCCCAGGAGGTCTTGATGTACAGCCTTTAAACTGATGGATGAGGACATCCATTCTGTAGATTTCTTTCTTTTGACTTCTCTACCCAGAGTTTTTCAGGGGAGATACTCATGATCCTTTTCTGTCCAGGCCAGCCTTCCCAACCTGATGCCTTCCAGATGTTTTGGTCTACAACTCCCATCATCCATAACCATTGGTCATGCTGGCTGGGGCTGATGAGAATTTTAGTCCAGAACATCTGGATAGTACCAGCTGGAGAAGGCCACTCCAAGCTAAATTAGATAATTAAATCATTAAATTAGTCCAAGAAACAAAACTGTAGCTGGTACAGCTTCGTTACAGACTAAGGCTGCAATCTGCACCCCACTTGCCTGGGTCAAAGCCCTATTGAACTCAACAAGACTTATATCTGAGTAGACATGGTTAGGATTGCACTGTGACAGCTACATTGTGTATTATCCACAGCAGCAGCAGTAGTAGTGGTAGTAACAGCAAACAATGTACATTATACTTTGCAGAGTAAAAAATGATCTCAAGGAGCTTACAATTTAATGTTGGAAATAGGGGAATGGGAATGGAAGGAGACAGAGGCAAAAGCAAGTGAAGAGAATATATTAGATCCACTTATGCATACTTTGGTTTAATTTTGTGGTGGATGAAGTCTAGGAGACTGTACGCAAGGTAGCATTGGATCCAGGGATTTTTTGGGGGAGGGGCACTTGTTCAAATGAGAAGAAGAAACACAAACTTTGGCAAAGGAAATACAAGGAGACAATGAGGGAAGTAAACCAATGAATTTGAGGAGCACATTGCTACCAACTTTAGGACCAACAGCAAAACCTAACAAGGAACCAGCTAGGGAGGCAGTTAGAAATTGGCACAGTACACAAGATGAGGCCTAACCAGTGCCGAATAGAGGGGAACCAATACTTCAAGTGATTTGGAAACTATGCTTTTGTTAATTCAGCCTAAAATGTGATCAACAACAATCCCAAGGTCCTTCCCGCATGTAGTTTTGCTGAGCCAAGTATCTCCCATCTTATAACTGTGCATTTGGTTTCTTTTTCTTAGGTGCAAAACTTTACACTTATCCTTGTCAAATTTCATTGTGTTGTTTTCAGCCCAATGCTTCAGCCTATCAAGATCCCCTTGAATTTTGTTTCTGTCTTCTAAGGTATTCCACACCCCCATGATATCACTGGGGCCCACTCCCCATGACATCACTAGGTCCTGCCCCTGAAATCTCAGGGTTTGGGATGTTGTCGTTACCTTATTCATTTCAATGCAAAGGAAATGCAATGCAAATGGGGGGCATAATCAATTATGAATCATTTGCAGACTCAAAACAACAATTGCAAATATTGATTATAATTCACTGGATTGAATTCTGTTCTCGACCCTGGATGAGGAGGTGAGCTTTGACAATTTTCACTCCCGTTCCTGTTTTTGGGACAGCCCTAAATGCCAGACACTCCTGCCTAGCAGAAATTATGTGTGAAACAGCATTTTTGCCAGGAATTCTGTGAAAGTGGGCTTTGCCAAGGTCTATCTGCCCATGCCTTGCCCCAAAGTCACTTTCTGAGTCTTGGGGTAAGAAGAGAGGGAAGCAATGGTTGTAGAGGGCAGGTTGTGAGCATTGTTTTAAGATTTTTGTGAATATACATATTGAGTGCTTACAAGATGTTCAAGACTTTGCAAGCATAGAACTGCAGTGCTCACAAATGCAAGCCCTTTTGGAGTGAGCAGTGGGATGTTTCTCCATCCTTAGCTTCAGTTCCTAGGTTCTAGCACTTGCAACTCCTGACAGATAACTTCCGGGTTCCACTCACTGCCAAATATTTATTTATTTATTTATTTAATTTATATCCCGCCCTTCCTCCCAGCAGGAGCCCAGGGTGGCAAACAAGGCACTAAAACACTTTAAAACATCATAAAAACAGATCTTAAAATACATTAAAACAAAACAACATTAAAAACGTTCTTAAAAATAAATCTATTTGCTCTACCATCCTTGTCTGATTTTCTGCCTTCCAGAAGTTTTAAACTAGAAATTCCATCATCCCAGGCCGTTGCCTATGCTGGCTAGGGCTGAAGGGTGTTAAAGTCTAGACCACCAGGTTGGGAAGGGTGTTCTAATCTATTTGTCACTGGTTGTCCTGTGTAATCATCAAGCCTGCATAAATGGAATTCTAGTCTGAGGCCATCACCTCTCATTTTTGAATGAAAACAAACTGTTCCATACATTGCTTGCTAAGTGCATCAGACTCTCAAATGGACAGGGCTGGCACCAGTTTTGAGTGGACCCTCACCCTGGCACTGCCAAGGAGCCCTCATCTGATGCCAACCAGTGCTCCTGCCCAGGCCAGTGACCTTGCTAGCTGTTGTGCAGTGCCTTGCCTCTTCTGCAATGGTGGCAATGCCATCAGTCATTCACCCCATCCTCTACCCAGCCCCTGAATGAATTTTAGAGGTAGGCATTGCTGTTGCTCCTGAATGAACCAAAGGGTGTGTGTCTATGGATGCATATCTCAATTCTAAAACTTATACCCACTGTGCCAATATAGTCATGCAATCTGAAGGCTGTAGTTGAAGGAGAAGGGAAGCAAGTCCTACTGCATCAACCCTGCTAAGAAGCCAGCTCCATCATGCTCTCCCCTCCATCAACTCTCATCTTGCATCAGCAGTTTCATCAGGCTGCAGCAAAGGGAGAGAAGGGAAACAGGGCCATTTCATAGACACATCTGAGAGACCAATAATGTTGGATCCTTGAACTGTTTGCATTCCTGCTGGTCATTCTAACTTTGTAACTAAGAACTGGTATTTGAGTTTGCTTTTTTTCTCCCTCCTTATCCTCTTTCCTTTTGTGTTATGTCTTTTAGATTGTAAGTCTGTAGGCAGGGACTGACTTATTGGTGATCTTTGTAAGTTATTCTAGGAGTCTTCAGATGAAGAGGGGTAAAAATGCTTCAAATAAATAAATAAATCATTTCTTCCAGTAATTACCATGCAACCCAACAGTTATTGCATAGCAATGTAAATAAGAGTATTTATATTAACCAGTCAGGTGATCCTTAATGTGAAGTCATTTCTGTCCACATCAGTTAGATCACCTCCAGTGAATTACAAACTCTCAATGCTGATCAATAATCAGTGTCTGTTCATCTGTGAAATAGTCTCTTGAATGTCAATGAGCCATGAAACCAAACATACTTTCATTTGCTACTCTTAAATAGCTTTTGTTCCCTCCCCACCAACCTCCTCTAAATCCAGTGTTAATTTCCAGGTCATTACATTAAGTAGCCTACATTTACCTATCATAGTACCACTTCAACCACTATTCATTTAAATGCCAGCAGGATTAGAAGGCTTGCTTTGTCGCATAGCTAAGGGCAGAAGAGTGTCTGTGCAAGCCTGGGCACTGTGAAGACATCTCTGGGTTGAGATGCTTAAGCATCTGAAGAGGGTGTTTTGCAAAGTCATTGGTTCTATTACTGAATCCTGGCAAGCAGAAAATGAGGAGCATCCCACTAAGCCACCTTGTTCAGGCTTGTGAAGCCGATTCAACATTGGGATTAGCTGCAAGGTACCACTAGGGGTGTGTGCTAGGGATGGAAAGATCTGCCAATTTTGATTCTCTCAGTTTCTCATTTTTCAAATCTTAAATTTAGTTCTCCACATTTCTGAAGCAATTTGTGATTTTTATTTTTTAAAAAATCGTTATTTTTGTAGGCAAACGTACACATTTTTGCAAGCAATTTCTTGTCACATAATCAATGTTATTTTCACTCAAATATTCATTTTATGCACACATTCCCCTAACATATACATTTTTGTAAACATTGTTTGGTGAACTGAATTGCAAAATTCAAGTAAGTGTCAATTTCAAATGATAGCTATATTTTAGTTCTTGTATTATTACGGAAAGCATAACCTTGATAGATATGACTTGAAATGCAAACTGAATTGAACTTCTACCACATCTCTAGTGTGCACTGACAACAAGGATTCAGTTCAAACAGCTTGTCTCACCTAGGAGGTCTGAATCTGATAAATTCTTTCCATTCAACATTGGAAAATAAAAAAGACTATTAGTTTTCCCTCCTTTTGACAGAAATTGATGAAATTAGCACACACACACACCTGAAATGATAACGCTTGCCAAATTACAGGCAAATAAGTCCAGGGGCTTTTAAGTTTGATGTAAAAACAAACAAGGAAATGTCCATAACTTATTTTTGGGTGGAATTGGATAAAATTTGCAGGCAAAGTGGTTTCTTCTGAGCACATAAATCTGTTTCTCCATGAATGTGACTCAGCCCTACATATAACATATGTGCTTACGCATGAATTATTACCTCTCCAATGGATGAGTGAGCCAGTGGAAATACTCCCAATGAAAGCATCATAACCAAACAACTAAGCAACAAGTCCTAGTTCATCCCATATCTTATTTATTTATTTCCCACCCTTCCTCCCAGCAGGAGCCCAAGGCGGCAATTCACTAATAAGCAAAACAAACCTTGGGGTATAAGAACATACCTATAGCCAACAGATATTTCTGTCAATCTTTATAAAGCAGGGAAATTGAGCAGCTATAGTGAATGTACTAGGGGAGCAGGAAACCTGACCTCTTCTCTGAGATATTGTACTGCCTTACAAATTTGTAAAAATGCAAACAGAATTTGGTTGGTCTTTCACAGTCCAATCCACTTCCTGTGTAGCTTGTAAGGGGGGGGAGGGCAGGTTTGATCATTTGCATGGTGCCCTATTCCCCTCACACAGCTACAATCACCAGAATTCTCTGGGAAGAGGGGCTGACTGTTAAACTACTCTGGCCACTGAAGCTCTGTGAGGGGAATAGGAGTCTCCTAAACAACTCTCAGCACCCTTCAGAATCTACAATTCCCAGGATTCTTTGGAGGGGGCCACAACTTCCGTTTAAAGTGGAATAAATGGGTGTGGCCACCTGATTAGCCAAGCCAAGCAGCTGTTAGTCTGGCTTTTAGAACACTGACAGTTGGCTCCTACTGAGCCTGCACTATCATAGACTCCAATGTTAAATGTCAACCAGGCATTTTTTAAACTTTTAAACTGCAGAAGATGAAGGTCAGAGTATCGGGCAAGGTTAGTAATAGGATTACATGTAATCTGTGAATGTGCCTGATTTTTAATTAATTTCAACAAATTATGATACCAGCAACAGAAATAAATCCAACAGGAGTCTGGATTTTTTCCTTCTTGTTTTACACTTTGAATTCTCAGTTCTCTCTGAGTGTTTTGTGTATCACCATGAAAACCTAGACGGTTATTAAGCAAGTATTTCTGAGTTCAGAACTATAGGTTTTGTGAAATTTTGTTTCAAAATGAGCTTATGGGAAGCAGCAGAATGGCATGGGGGCTATTTTCAATTTAACATGGTGAAATGTAAAAAATCCGTGCTAGCTATAGTGTACAGCCCCCTTTGTAGCTGTATAATTATAACACTCATGATGCCCCAGAACAACAATAACCAAAGGACCCTTTGACCCTTGAACATGGCAAGTGGCCATGTACCAACCATGATTTTGTATCATTCAAATTTTTATCTCTCTGTGAACAACACTCTGAGAATCATTCGTTTGCAACTGTTAATGTAACTGACAAAACTCAAATGGGAATGGTCCCTCAAAATGAAACATTCACAGGCAAAGCAGACCCATTTCCCCTACAGTTTCCCCTGAATGCTTTGCTAATGAGGCAGAAAGAGTGCCTCATTAAGACTGACTGGACAGCCTCATGTAGACATCACCATTGCCTCCATGTTGCAGAAAGGGCTGATGTAGTAAAACTGGGCATGTATTTGTTGCTTGTCACTCTGAAAACATGTAGGGGAGGGTGTTATTGCTTCACCATACTGTATTTCTGTGACTTCTGAGGATGATTCATCCTAAGAAGACCAGAGCTTTACTTCACATTTTTCTCCAATTGTAGATATTCTCGCCATGACCAACCAGAAGCCGATGGGAAGCCCACAAGCATCTGGTTGGCTGCTGTAAGAATAGAATACTAGACTGGATGGGCCTTTGGTCTAATCTAGGAGAGCTTTACTTATGTTCTTTGTTATGTTCTCTGTACAGTATTTGTTTAATTGAGCACATTGACATACATTCCCCAATCCAGGTGTTACTGCCTCTTCTACTCATCAAAGGGATCTGATTTAAAGAGTGGACTTCAGGAGGACTACAACCAAAACTGGTAGCACATCTCCATCCACATCAGCAGAACTCTCTACTATCAGCACTTCCATCTTGTCTCGCTTAAGGACTGCACCCATAATTCACTAGTGCAAGGGCTAGCAGATGGGTGAGTTTTAATGTACAACAGATGAATCCTGGGGAACAGTTGCACAAATGGAAACTTGTTGCACAACAGGTTGCACAATCTATTGTGCAATGGTTTCCAGCAACCTGCTAATGCATTCTCTTGCACAGCAATGTTCAATTGGAGCAAAACATATACCAGGAGAGCAAGCATATCACTAAGTGATTTTAACTTAGCACTACATTGGAGTCAACCTGGTTTCAGCCTGGTCACCCTCAGGTATTCCAGGACTGGCTCCAGGCACCAGTTCAAAGACTCTACTGTCTTCTTGAGATTAATGAGCAGAGATGACTGTCATTAGCTTACTGGTGACACCTCAGCCTAAACTTTCAGATGACATCTCCCAGACATTTCATGTATATGTTATAGAAAAACTCTGGAAAGGAAGCTAGTATTTTTGCACCTTGCAATTTCAAAAGAAGGCAGGTAAGATCAGGAAAAGGTAAGAAGGACCACTGCTGGATCAGATTAAGGCTCCATTTGCCTCAGCATTATTTTTTCCAACAGGAGCCAATCAGCTACTTTTGGAAAGTGCACCACAACCCTACAGCCACTTCATAGCTTGTCCCTACAATGTTGCCTCTGAATACAAAGGTTTTATTTAGTTTCACATTGATAGGAACAATGATGTGCTTAACTAGTGGAGGCTGATCGGTTAAGGCAAGTGAGGCACTGCCCTACCAAGCTCATTCTGCCCTCAGCCAGCCCTCAGCCAGCCCCCATCCGCCTACTTCCTTACTTAAAACCAGCCTAGAGAGTGCCCTGGCTTGTCAGCCTCCCCCTTAGCCTCAGTGTTGCCTTCCCAGTGTTGCAGGGAACAGAACAGGGATAAAACCAGAATTACTTGTCTCTGCTTATCATTGGCTCCAGCTCCACCAGTCATTTGCTTTTGCTCCACCTACCACAGGCTTCCTTTCCTTCTGCCCTACCCATCCCAGAAAGCACCAACCTCCACTGTTCTGAACTTCAGGAAGGTAATCAGGTAGGGTAGGCCTACTTAGAAATTTTGGTCCCTGCTCTGTTGTTTATTTAGAGTAGGAGTTAATCAAGCCTTACTTCTAAGCCCCAATATTTATAACAGCAAAGTGCGAAACTTCCCAGCCACTCTACTTTTCCATCTGTTATATTCAACTTTTAGAAAGAGAAAAAACACAAGCATTAGTCATCATTATTCCCAAAACAGCACTTTAAATGCTGTTCCTACATTAACGTAAAGAGCAAGTTATGACACCCTGCCATGCAAAATCAAACAAATGAACTTTAAGCTCCAAGTTTCATAATGCACATGTGTATGCACAAACCACACACAAACGTGCTGCATAACAAAATCCTGTTTTCTTTAAATCTGAAATTAGTAACAGAGAGGAAGGGAAGAATGACAAAGTTCAGTCCTTCTAACCAATGTCTAATTAGAAAGCTATCTTGAAAGCCAGGTGATTCAGTTTAATCTAATGTTGTGAATTTGAGGGGTTGAGATGGATAATTCCTATGAGTCCCCTTCCAGCCTCTGATTTGGAATCCTGTGCCTGGGCTGTTGGTCAGGTGAGTTTCTTTATTAAGCTAATAGAGTGGCCAGGTGGGTTAATGGGTCTATCAGGTGCCCATCAACTGGTGAATGGGCCAAGGAGATCCTTTTGTCATTGAAACTCTTCAGGAGAGTCTTCCTCCCCCCTTCTGAGGCCAAGGAGAGGCTTGTGTTTTCAATGTGTCTGGGAAAGGCTGGGAACTGGAGGCAGGCAGAGAGACTGGCTTTCTGCACCATGGCTTTAGGATGTCTCCTGTAACCCTGATGGAAAAGCTGGATATTGGACTGCTGATGCCTTGAGCCCCTCCATCCTAAGCTCAGGTTGGAATGTGTGTAAATAAATAAACCATATTTCATAAAGACACCACAGTCTCCACTGACCTTCTTCCCAAGGTAACCAAACCCAGGGTGAGCTCAGGGACCCCTGGAAATCTCACTGCTCAGAGATTTGGGTGGCGTGCAACACTAGTATGGGTAGTGGACTTTGTGTATGGAAGGGCATTTTGGAATAGATATTTTTTCCTGACATAGGAAGCTGCTTTATACTGAGTCAGACCAGAGCTTGGAAAATTTACTTTTGTAAACTACAACTCCCATCAGCCCCAGCCAGCATGGCCACTGGATTGGGCTGATGGGAGTTGTAGTTCAAAAAAGTAACTTTTCCAAGCTCTGAGTCAGTCCACTGGACCTTCTAGCTCAGTATTGTCTACACTGACTGGCAGTGGTTCTTCAGGGTTTCAGCCAGGGGACACTCCCAACTCCCTCTTCCTGCTGCAGCCATTGTCTATGCCAGTGGTTCTCAAACTGTAGTCCATGGACCACCAGTAGTCTATGAGATCTATTCAAGGGAAGTGGAGAAGGATCATCTTGAAAGAAGGAACCCACTCCCACCTTGGGACACAGTACCTCTACTATAATTAGGAAGACAGAGCAGTGGCCAACAGTGTCCATACCAGGACCCAGAAAACCATGAGCTTCAAAAGGACTGTTCTTCTTCATTTCAA
Source organism: Rhineura floridana (assembly GCF_030035675.1). NCBI lineage: Eukaryota > Metazoa > Chordata > Lepidosauria > Squamata > Rhineuridae > Rhineura > Rhineura floridana. The sequence continues at coordinate 14,344,392 of NC_084498.1, read as the reverse complement.
GGCAGCAGTGGGGTAGACTTCATAAGAAGAACCTGCTGGATCAGGCTAGTGGCCCATCTAGTCCAGTATCCTGTTCTCACAATGACAAATCAAATGCCAATTGGAAGTCCACAAACAGGATCTAAATGGAATAGCATTCTCCCCACTTGTGATTCCCAACAACTGGCATTCAGGGGCATGTGGCCTCCCACAATGGAGGTAGAGCATAGCCATCTGAATTAGTAGCCATTGATAGTTTTATTTCCCATGAATTTGTCTAATCCTCTTTTGAAGCCATCCAAGTTGGTGGACATCACTGCCTCGTGTGAAGTAGCACTGTGTGAAGTAGCACTTTTTTTGTCTGTTCTGAATCTTCCAACATTCAGCTTCATTGGATGTGCATGAGTTCTAGTGGTATGAGAGAGGAAGAGTTTGGAAAGGACTTGAGACAGTGAGCTCCATCACTTGGAAAAGGAGTGCCATCATGACCACCCCAGCCAGAATATTGCCCTGGTTCTGGCCAAGGAGCTTAGACAACCAGGGTATATGTGTAGATATAATGGGGATTAAGGCCATTTTGAGAATGCCACCAGTGTAATGGGGGGGGTAACTATCCTATTTTTATCCACATTTATTAAGTGAAATTAAATATATTCAGATTTGTTTAATTCAATTTCTTCTCTGCTAATAATAAACATTAATTGTTTTTAAGGTTTTTTTTAACTTATAGCTGCAATCAACAGACTTCCAGTATGCTCTTAATTGACAGATTGGAACGCAGCCACCAGCTTTTGCACTTTCTGAATGTTCTGACACAGTTCTCGTCTCAACACATATATCAAAACATTTAAAAATGTGTAGTTTGAGATAAAATATGTGCATCACTGCATATTTCAACATTTATTAAATGCAAATTTTCATGAGGATTTTCTTTAAAAAAATGACAGATCAGTTTGGAAAGGGGATGGAACATACATAAGATTATTATTATTATTATTATTATTATTATTATTATATTGTATGGTATATTATGTGTGTAATTGTATTATGATGTATATTTTGTTTTACCCTTCTTTACACCACTTTGACATTATTAGATAATAATAATAATAATAATAATAATAATAATAATAATAATAATAAAGCAGCTGTGGGTCATTTATTTTGGGCACAGATACTCTGGAACAGCCTGCTTAATTACCTCCCCTGCTGTCTTAATCCCTTAATGTGATGACTTCACATTTATCCTGAGTCTAAAGAGGAAAAGACAATCATGCTATATTCTAAAATAGCATAGTTCACTCTTGACATGGTAGAAGAGATGACAATCTGAAAACAGCACTGTATGGAACTTTTATTTGCAATTCAGCTTTTTTTTAACTCTATAAATGGGGTCAGAATATGTAAATAGAAAATACAAGTTCAGCAACCTGGATGGAGGAAAAGTTCTCCACATGCCTAAAACTTTCAAGGGATACAGGTTTTAGGTGTTAGTTCTTTACTCTGCTCCAAAAGTACAGATTCTGGCAGGGACAGTGAAACTGTGGCCCTCCAGATGTTGCTAGACTACAAGTCCTACTAGTCAGAACTACCACAGGCAATGGTTAGGGATGATGGGAATTGTAGTGTGGTGACATTTGGAGAGCTACAGTCTACTCATTCCTTATATGTTGCACAATTATATATCCCCCCTTTTATATGTATAAAAAAGCCTTGGGACAATGTCTCATATCTACCATCATGTTTAGTATGGGTCTTGGTGAAATTTTAAAGGTTTTTGTTTCACCAAACATCACACTGTTCATAATGGTAGATATCAGATATGCTCTTAGGGTATGGTCTAAAGGTACATGAAATCACTACCTTGTTGGAGCTAAGCAAGTCTAGGTCTGGTCAGTGCCTGGATGGGAGACCTTCTGGGAGCCACATGTATGTCTTCTTAGGTTTCACAATAGAAGAAAGATGGGGTATAAATGTTGGAGGGTGGGAGAGAGAATGAGTGATTGCTGGAAACAGCCTTCCATACTTCCCTTTCATGCATATTTTGATGTGCTAAAATCATTGTGAGGAGTAATACTCTTCTAACCTAACCCTCATTGCCAAATAGGGATGGGTGAGAAATTCAATTCAATTCACATTTGAAGCTGAATTTTTCAAATCCATACTTTCTGAAGCAATATGAGAATTGAAACACAGCCATCCTTGAAAACACAGCCATCCTTCATTGAAACACAGCCATCCTTCAAAATTCACATTCATCTGAATTTTGCAATGCAATTTGCCAACCAACCAATGTTTACAAAAATGCATATGTTAGGGGAAAGTGTGCATAAAATGAATATCTGTGTGAAAATAACATACAAAAAGTAATGGCAGTGGAGTTTACCTTAGACCAGCCTTTCCCAACTAGTGGGCCACCAGATGTTGTTGGACCACAACTCCCATCAGCCTCAGCCAGCATTGCCAATGGTCAGGAAAGATGGGAGTTGTGGTCCAACAACATCTGGTGGCCCACTAGTTGGGAAAGGCTGCAATAGATCAAGGAGGTAGATGGGTGGCTTTTGAAATCAGATTTGCTTGGCAAATAATCCAAGCGATCTCCATTTTTTTAAAGGGGGTGCATCTCATAGAATAGTAGAGTTGGAAGGGGCCTATAAGGCCATCCAATCCAACCCCCTGCTCAAGCATCTCAACATATTTCCCAAGGCAAACATATATGCATGAGGCAGTGGAATTTGGGAAGCTGGTTTTAAATGTGGTTTTATCCTGTTGTATACCGCCCTGAGAGCCTGTTGCTAAAAGGCAGTTTAAAAGTGCAATAAATAAAATAATAAATAATACAGCGTTGGACTGTTGGCCAATCTAGCTCAGTATGGTCTAGCAATGGTTCTCTAGGACTTCAGACAATGGTCTCTTCCAGCCCTACCTGAAGATGGCAAAGACTGAACCTGGGGCCTTCTTCATGCGAGGCAGATGCCCTGCCACTTAGCTATGGCCTTTCCCCAAAGTCACTGACCTCTATATCTAACACATCTGGCAGACCAATTTTGGATCTGAAGAGAAACAAAAGACAATTTGTGCAGCAATAAAACCAAGGAATAAAAAAATAGATCATGTTGGGAAGAGACAAGATAAAGATGTCTCATGCGCAAAGTTGTATTGATTTTCCACATTCAGTAGCAGCTGACACTGATGTCCGGTAACGAGAAACTTGTAAGACGGACGTATAATATTGATAGAGGGCCAGAAGGTGAAGAGATAAATCATCCTGTATTATATCCTTAAGACTGTCCTCGGGAAGAGAAGTGAAAATATTTTAACCATTTGTTGTCTGCAGCTTGCCACTTGGAATGAGAGAGTGTGTCCCCACCCCACCCCCAAATTGGAAGGTGTTATGCTCTGTGGGTAGGGATGCCAGAGAATTCTGATGAAAACAGAAGTTGAAGTGGAAACTGCTGATACGCACATATTCTTTCTATGTGCAGAATGGAAATCAATCCAATAAATATGATCAGTATTTGCTGTTGTTGCTTTCAGTCTGCAAAAAATACATGACCCTCTACTCATTTTCATTGTGCTTCAGTTGCAATGAATGAATGGGGTGGAATAACACAATGACAAAGTAATTAATGTAATTTACATCATGTAATTAACTATGTAAATTACATAATTTTGCCACAGCAGACAGCGAGATGAATAATATAGTTTTTGGAGGAAGAACTGCCATGGAGTGGAAGCAGTGCTGCATGCAATGAATATAGGATGGAACAGAAATGGATGCCTTTCCCATGTCTCTGCCTGTGGGTTTGTTGTGTCCTGGAATCTATTCCTCCTGAATTCCATTTTCATTAGCAGAATTCCGAAATTAATTCCAGAATTGGAACAGGGGCAATTTGCCAAAGCTTCAGTTTCATTCAATTTATTTGCATCTTCCCTCCTCAATGTTATCAATGCATATGCATGCACTGGAAAAAAAATATGGGATGGAGAAGCAATCCTGATGTGATGCTAATCTTGGATCCAGATTCTTTCTTCTTTTTTTCACTTGGTGGTCCTGTGAGTTGGTTAAACACTGCACAAAAAGAATCTTGATGCTACCAGATGTACAATCCAACAACATAAAATGTTGTTTCAGCATGTATGGGAACTTTTGGCCCACCAGATATTGCTGAACTACAACTCCCATCAGCCCCAGCCAGCATGGCTAATGGTCAAGGATGATGGGAGTTGTAGTTCAGCAATATCAGGAGGGCAAATAGTTCCCCACGCCTGATATCAGAGATGGGCACATGGTAATGAATTGTGGCAAACTACACATGCTCTATATGCTCAATCATAATTGTAGAACACTAACTGTGCACCAATTGTACTTTGGAAACAAGATCAGGCAATCTGGAATTTCATTGGGGGAATTTCAGGAGTGTCCTAACTTGCCATGTGTTCATTGCCACCACACCAAAGAAGACTTGGGACACAGATATGGTACAATGTTATATTTATTAAAATATAACAAATATTAAGCCATAATCCAATTCAATCAAATTAATCCATTTTAACTCCTTCGGGCAGGTGAGGTGCAGACTAACTAGTAGGGAATACTCCCTCAATCTAGGTCAGTCACCTTGGACTGTAACTCCCCACCAAGGATGTGAGAAAAGTCATCCCTCCTTGCTATTGGATTCAGGTATATGGTTCCAACTTCCGCATCCTGGCCCCACCATACAGGTGTTCACCATGCTGCACAAGCCATTCCTACTAGGACACTCCCCAGATCTGCACCAGACATTAAGCACTGATGGTTCCCTAGGGAGTGCCCTTTACCAAAATGCCTCAGCCTCCTTCCTTTTTCCCCAAATACCTCACCTGCCCGAATTCCATGCCAGCCAAAGCAGAACAACCCAAACCACTCCCAGAAAGCCAATCAAATCAAACCAAGCAGTATGGAGTAGGTGAAACCAAAGGGATTCTGAAATCAGGATCCCCCCCCCAAAAATCCTACTCAGCCCTATTGGCAACTAGCAAAGCCCATACTGACGAGGGAGGGACGGAGGGTGCTGCAAGGCAAAGAAGGCAGGTTTTCCAGGGAGGAGCGATCTTATATATCCGCTGATCCCTGTCTCCTAATTGGCCCTAAAATTACCACCTGACCCCCTTTGCTTTCTTCGCAAACCTTCCAGAGCCTTCTACTCAATATGGGTGGTGGCAAACACACTCCCTCAAAGCGGGAATGCCATTGTGGATGCCTGTCACCTTGTGCGTCTCATTCTTTCTGTGTGATTTTTGTATTCATAGGTTAGCCTTTGCTAACCCAATGCCCTCTAGATGTTTTGGACTTTACTGCCATCAGCCCCAGACAGCATGGCTAACAGTCAGGGATGATGGGAGTTGTAGTTCAACGACATCTGGAGGGCACCTGGGTCTGGAAACCTGTGACAGTCACTTCCCTGGAGCAGAAGATATATTTGAGAAAGTATACATGGGAGCTCTTTGTGCTCCTCCTCTCCTCTGCACCCATCTCATTTGTTCAACTTCTGTGTTGTAGAGCAATTTGGACAATGAATTCTGTTCACTTTCTCCCCCTCCTCGCCCTCTGATGACAACTGCCAGAAAAGGGGAAAAAATGAAATGTGACGTTAACAAGAAAACATCGAACACCATATGGGAAGAAAACCTGCGGCCTCTTTGCAAGCAACGTCTGATTATCGAGTTACCCTGAGCTGGAGTTTCCATCTAGTGCTGTTCATGTATATAGAGAGCAACTGCGTGCCACTGTAATAACTATAATTTTCCCACTGATTTACAATACACAGGGAGTTGAATATGTTCCGTCCCTTTCTGATTAGTTGTTTGTGGCAGAGGCAAACTCTCAGAATGCCAGCTGAGCCTTCAGAGAAATATTGATGCCAAAGTGGTTGTGGGATATCTTCTAAGAAATGACAGCTTTATTCCCCATCATTTCCCTTATTCTCTGCCTCTGCTTTTTGACACTCTGGCACAAGCAACCATGTCTCACATGCTGGAGATCCTCCCTAAGTGATCTGAGGTTGGGATTTCTAGATTGCAGAATGTAAACTGCATCATGAACACAGAAGGTTGACTTAAGTCATTGGCCTATCTACCTCAGTATTGTCTACATCAGGAGTAGCCAGTATGGCACCCTCCACAGAATCATAGAATAGCAGAGTTGATTATGGATGATGGACTGCCTTCAAGTCGATTCTGACTTATGGCGACCCTGTGAATAGGGTTTTCATGGTAAGTGGTATTCAGAGGGGGTTTACCATTGCCTTCCTCTGAAGCTGAGAGGCAGTGACTGGCCCAAGGTCACCCAGTGAGCTTCATGGCTGTGTGGGGATTTGAACCCTGGTTTCCCAGATCATAGTCCAACAGCTTAACTACTACACCACACTGGCTCTCTAGTAGAGTTGGAAGGGGCCTATAAGGCCAATGAGTCCAACCCCCTGCTCAATGCAGGAATCCAATTAAAGCACACCCAACAGGTGGCTGTCCAGCTGCCTCTTGAAGGCCACCAGTGTTGGAGAGCCCACCACCTCTCTAAGTAATTGGTTCCATTGTTGTACTGCTCTAACAGTTAGGAAGTTTTTCCTGATGCTCAATTAAAATTTGGCTTCTGTACCTTGAGCCCATTATTCTGTGTCTGCACTCTGGGATGATCGAGAAGAGATCCTGGCCCTCCTCTGTGTGACAACCTTTCAAGTACTTGAAGAGTGCTATCATATCTCCCATCAGTTTTCTCTTTGCAAGGCTAAACATGCCCAGTTCTTTCATTCTCTCCTCACAGGGCTTTGTTTCCAGTCCCTTGATCATCTTTCTTGTTCCAGATGCTGTTGGACTGCAACCCACATCATCCCTGACCATTGACCATGCTCTCTGGGGTTGATGGGAGTTGTTGAACTCAGGTATGGTAGGACTGTCCTGTCCCCATACAGAATTAACTTCCTATTCAGTTAACTCCTGTATATGAAATGGGGAGAGTGTACATCCTTGTTCTTCACATGAGGCAGCAAAATATCTTGGACCAGCCCTGTCCACCTGTAGCATGAGTCAGGACAGACGCTAAAAAGAAGTATGAAGGGCATGATGCCCTTATTCTGGCTGGAGCTGGCAGAGCCATAAAGAGGCTTCTTGAACAATTAGACAGACTGATCAGAGCAGAAGAGAAGACTCACTTCAGGGACCCTCTAGATCAATGGTGGGGAACATGTGGTCCTCTGGATGTTGCTGGACTCCATCCCTTCATCCCAGACCACTGGCAATGCAAGTTAGGATTGATGGGAGCTGGAGTCCAACACCATCTGAAGGGCCACAGGTTACCCATCCTTGCTCTAGAGAGAATAATGCAGAGTGGCCAGAAAAGAGGAAAACAGCCAAATGCAGGTGGATGCTGGAAAGTGAACATCTTTCAGGCTCAATGATACTCCTCCCCAGAAACTGGTATTTAGTGATATATTACCTCTCAACATGGAGGTTCTGGTTAGCTGCCATGACTGTTGGTATATCTATCCTCCATTAATGTGTCTATTTCCCTTTTAAAGCCATCTAAGTGAGTGGCATTCACTATGTCTTATGGCACCAAATCCCAGAAATTAATTATGCATTGTACTTAACCCCACACACCCGTTGCAGGGAGAATAATATTTCTTTTTTACATACCCCAAACTGTATTGGCTGCAGAAAACCACAGCAGCTATCCTTGCAAAATTTGGCAGGATTCATGCCATCAGAAGGAATGATTTTGCCTACCAATTGCATCCATTTCTGGGCAAAAATAAACTTATAGATGTTTCTTTAAAATATATATAAATAAAGCTTTAAAGGTGCCCAGTACAAATGCCCCTGGACTGCTTCATGTGTAATTTGGCAAGCTTTATCCACTCTAGTAAACCTGCAAATTTCAACTACTTCTATCAAAAGGAAAAAAATATGTTATAGCCATTTTTTTAAAAAAATCCCTATAGTGAAGTGGGGAAGAGAGAAATGAAGCTGTTGTTGTTGTTGTTGCTGCTGCTGCTGCTGCTGCTGTTGTTGTTATTAAATTCATTGCTTACTACAAAAATGTCTCAAAGTGACTTATAATTATAAAAGCATACATGATACAAAATTTAAAATACACCAAGAAGCTAAAATATTATTTGTCTAAAAGTGCTCATTCTGCAATAAAAAAAACCCTGCTTCACTCTGCTTCGCTATCATCATATCCTATGACTCCAGTTAAGAACCAAATGCCTATATGTACAGTCATTGACTGGTCACTGCACAACCCTAGTACACAGAATTCTTCAGGGTCACCAGTGTAAGCCCCCAGAGTTGACATCATATGAATCAGCTTTGGAGAATGAGAAACTCTTTATGCCATCAAAGGAAGACAGGAAGATGAGAACCATCACAAGCCTCAAGACCATCCCTGAGCTACTGATGTGGATGCATCAACAATCCTTATACTTCTCATTGCAGGATCCCAGATTGTCCTCTTGTGCAAGGGAATAACAGATGGACTTGGCACCAATGCGAGACTTCTCAGCGACCTTTGGGGTTCTATTGGCATCATCAACTGGATGATTTATGGACTGCAGCAGAGTGCAGAATATGTCTCCAACCTCGCAGCCTCCCTTCTGCTTCCTCTAATTCATCTTGGACACATTTTAATGATTACTTTAAAGCCCTAAAGCATCTCAAACTTCATGAAGTCAAAACGTAAACAGTCGGCCATCCTTCTACCAGGAAGAGTAATTGGCAACAAGTTGCCCAGAGAAACCCAGTCTTTTAGGCAATTAAGTATCTTGAGCATAAGACATTTTAAAAAAAATGAGTTTGTGTGCTTATATGGGGAAAACACACATCTTGAACTCTGAAGAAAAATAATGAATTTTCTTTGATGTTTATTTAACTCTTTCTATCATGTTCCACTTTCTTTGTCTTTTGAAAAGCAAGTTTGGGGGAAATGGAAGGGAGTGGAAGCCACTTGGAATGGGCCCATGTTTGTAGCTGAAAATCAAAGGAAATTTGGCTCAGCTCATAAACAGGGTTAGTATTTTCCTAACCCATCCCCAGTCCCAAAATTCAGGGACATCACTTATTCTGAGATAGGTAGCCAGTGTAGTCTGTTCCACAGAAAACAAAGAGTTTTGTGGTTCAAAATGGAGACAACATTTTGGGGATGACATACAAAATTTGAACGAGCACCTACCAAGTTTGCATTTCCTGCACTAATGTGCAAAACTTAACAGAGGCATCCATCAAAATTCACACTCCTCTGAATTGTGCAATGCAATTCTCCAACCAAAAGATGCATTTAAAAAAGGTTGGGTTAGGGGAACAGAACACAAAAATGCATATACTAGAGAAATAATGTACACACATGCATTATATTAGGGGACAATCTTGCAAGTATATACATATTAGGCAAAACTGCATACAAAAAAGCTTATATTAGGAGAAATATACAGGAACATACATATGAATGTTCATACTGACTTTTCATTATTTATTTATTTATTAGATTTATATCCCACTGTTCCTCCCAGTAGGAGCCCAGGGCAGAAAACAAAAGGACTAGAAACACTCTAAAACATCATAAAAACAGACTTTAAAATATGTTACAACAATATATCCTTAAAAACATATTAAAACAAAACATCTTTAAATAGATCTTTTTTTTAAAAAAAAGCTTTAAAAACATCTTTTTTTAAAAAAAGCTTTAAAAACATATTAAAAAGCAATTCCAACACAGATGCAGACTGGGATAAAGTCTCTACTTAAAAGGCTTTGTTGAAAGAAGAAGGTCTTCAGTAGGCTCCAAAAAGATAATAGAGACAACACCTAATATTTAAGGGTAGAGAATTCCAAAGGGTAGGTGCCACTACAGTAAAGGTCCATTTCCTGTGTTTTGCAGAATGGACCTCCTGATAAGATGGTATCTGCAGGAGGCCCTCACCTGCACAGTGTAGTGATTGACTGGGTATATAAGGGCGAAGATGGTCTTTCAGGTGTCCTGGTTCCATGCTGTTTGGGGCTTTGTACACCAAAACTAGAACCTTGAACTTAGCCCAGTAGCTAATAGGTAGCCAGTACAATACTTTCAGCAGCAGGGTGACATGTTGGTGATACCCTGCCCCAGTAAGCAGTCTCGCCGCCACATTTTGCACCAGCTGCAGCTTCTGGACCAACCTTAAGGGCAGCCCCTCTTAGAGTGCATTACAGTAATCCAGCCTGGAGGTTACCAGTTACAACAGTGGCCAGACTATCCCAGTCCAGAAATGGCCACAGCTGCCTTACCGGTCAAAGCTGGTAAAGGACATTCCTAGCCACTGAGGTCACCTGGGCCTCTAGCAACAAAGATGGATCCAGAAGCACCCCCAGACTACAGATCTGCTCTTTCAGAGGGAGCATGACCCCATCCCTAGCAGGCAACTGATCCATTATCTGAACTTGGGAAACACCAACCCACAGTGTCTCTGTCTTGCTAGGTTTCAGACTCAGTTTGTTGGCCCTCATCCAGCCCACCACCAAGTCCAGGCAGCTGTCTAGGGCTTGCACAGCCTCTCCCGATTCAGAAATTACAGAGAAATAGAGCTGGGTATCATCAGTGTACTGCTGACACCTCATCCAAATCTCCTGATGACCGCTCCCAAGGACTTCATATAGATGTTAAACAGCACTAGGAGACAAGATGGTACCCTGTGGCACCCCACAACACAACTGCCAGGGGGCCGAAAGACAATCACCCAATGCTATTCTCCAAAAATGACCCTGAAGATAGGATTGGAACCACTATGGCACAGTGCCTCCAATTCCCATCTCACCAAGTCGGCCCAGAAGGATACCATGGTCAATGGTATTAAAAGCCGCGAAGAGATCAAGTAAGAATAACAGGGTCACACTCCCCCTGTCCTTCTCCTGAAAAACGTCATCCATCGGGTGACCAAGGCCTTGGTTATGGAATCTGAGAAGAGCTTTCATTTTAGTAATAATTCTTGAACTTCATATTACTGGTTAAGATTCTCAGATGAAACACTTGTTTGTCTACATTTTCAAGGTAGGCAGAGTCCAACAAAAATGAGCTTGATGAAACTGTTTGTGGCTCAGAAAACGCCCCTGCTTGCACACCACAAGATTTCTGGGGACTCCGGAATTTGAACCAGGAATTAAACTCTGGGGAAGGGTCATAGATCAGTGATAGAGCACCTCATTTGGATGAAGAAGGTCCCAACATCAGTCCTTTGCATCTCCAGGTAGAGCTGGGAAAGACACCATTTGAAACCCTGGAGATCCACTGTCAGTCATTTGAAACAATGCTGAGTTAAACGGTTCAATGGTCTGACCCAGTATAAGGTAGCTTTCTATGTTCCTTTGAATCCCACGATCAGGCGCTGGAAGATTGGACCATAGGAAGCTGTCTTATACTGAGTCAGACTATTAGTACATCTAGATCAGTGTTGTCTGGCAGCAACTCTCCAAGGTTTCAGCCCTTCCTTCAGCCCTTCCTGAAATACCAGGGGTTGAACCTAGGACCTTCTACATGCAAAGTAGATACTCTACCACTGAATCCTTCCTCCACAATGGCTGGCAAGCAGGTACTCAATAGTGGGATCTAGAACCTAGGAAGCTTCTTTCTACAGAGTTGGACCATTGGTCTATATAGCTCAGTATAGTCTACACTGACTGGCAGTAGCTCTCCAGGGTTTCAGGCAGGAGCCTTGCCCAAACCTACCTGGAGGTGACAGGGGTTGATCCTAGGTCCTTCTGCATGCAAAGCAGATGTTCTTCCACTGAGTTATAGCCCTTCTCTGTGGACTAACTTAGTCTGTGCCTGCTTGATCTAGATGTCCTTAGGCCCTACAGTCTTCTACTGGTACAGAAAGGAAAAAGTCTGTACAACATCAGCCCCTCTGATTGGCAGGCAGGGTGACATATCTGGATTGACTAAGCATAAATACTAGAATTCTGAACTTCTGTCTTTGCAGACAGAGTGTCAGTAGACAGTACTCTCGGGCAGTTTCCAGGGCCACAATGCTGCAGCAAGCCCCATCACTGTAAATGTCTGTCCTGTCACCATTTTAAATTTCCCACAATGTTCCAGACTGATGTTGCATTTAGAGGCACTATGGGAAATTCAAAATGACATTTCATAGCCAGCTACCACCACCACCAGATAAGTTGGCAGACATAGGAGGGGTCCCACCAGAGAAGCAAGAACAGCTTCAGTCCTGGAACTGGCACTACAGTTTGCTCGGTCAACATTCTGTTTGGCCACTTCAGTTCCCTAAACCTGAACTCCAGCTTCAGACCTCAAGAGCGCTATGAGGAGAGACTGAACGAACTGGGCATGTTTAGCCTTGAAAAGAGAAGACTGAGGGGAGTTATAATAGCACTCTTCAGGTACCTGAAAGGCTGGCACACAGAGGATGGCCAGGATCTCTTCTCAATCATCCCAGAGTGCAGGACACAGAATAATGGGCTCAAGTTACAGGAAGCCAGATTTCAGCTGAACACCAGGAAAAATGTCCTAACTGTTAGATCAGTACAACAATGGAACTAATTACCTAGGGAGGTGGTAGGCTCTCCAACACTGGTGGCCTTCAAGAGGCAGCTGGACAGCCACCTGTTGGGTGTGCTTTAATTTGGATCCCTGCATTGAGCAGGGGGTTGGACTCATTGGCCTTATAGGCCCTTTCCAACTCTACTATTCGATGATTCGATGAGCAAGTGGAGGCTGGTCCATTAGGGCAACTGGGATGCTGCCACACCACATCCAAGTCCAAGTGGTGGCACTGTAAGCTTCCTCTTCCTTAGTCTCAGTGTTGCCATAATAGAACTCAGCAGCAAGGAGGATGGGGGCACCATGATAATTGAATGGCTCTGTCTGTTGTTGGCTCTACCTCCACTTACTGTTGGGCTCTCTGCCATCCAGTCTACCACTCCCAATGGGCTCCAGCCACCATTGCCAGTAGCCCTGAGCTGGAGAACACCCATTCAAGGTCTGGTTTCAAGTATAGTTCTTACCTGACACTGACATTTCATAACACTGAAATGAACTTAAACAATATTTTCCAGAGAAAACCAAGCCTGGCATACAATCCACATTTAACTGGTATTTAGCTTAGCATAAATCTCCAGGTTTCCTCAGAGGGGGGAAGAAATGAAGAGAAAGGAATCCATTTTAAGTCTTCCTTGACAGTTCCCCATCCACATTTGTACACATGGATATTAATAACACCGTGTGAAATGTCTGAGCTGAATACAAAATCTGGTGGTCCAAGACAAAATTACTTATAGAGCACCACATTAGCACGTTTCTCCGTCTCTCTGGGACGTGAGAACCGCAGTGTAATTTTCATTTAGGAGAGACGTGTCTCTTTTTACCAATGTGCATTATGAAAAGTGGCAAAAGCAATGATGGTTTTACTAGCCTGATTTATTCTGACCAAAACATCATCATTCTGCAGCCTTTCTCTTTAACTCTCTGCCTTTGTGCTTTTCGTCTCTTTATAAATTCTGTATCACAAATAGGAGCACTGGAGGATTGAAAGGTCTATATCAGCCAAACTTAAATTCTATGTCCTAATCCAACAGAGGCACCATTTTAGGTTGAAGTGGGAGAGGGAGGGAACAAAGCAATTTCAGCGGAAGTAGGGCTATGATTCAAAGCAAGGATCAATTCATTTGCCTCTTATCCTTGGCTATGCAAGATGGTAAAATGCCCCCAAACCACAATGGGGTGTACCCTATGTTAGTCCTACGCAGAGCAGACCCATTGAAACAAATGGACATGACTAACTCAGGTTCATTCATTTCAATAGTTCTACTCTGAGTAACGCTTAATTGGCTACAACCCACATACACACACACACAGGAGCATGTGCATCAAGTAGGGATGCTGAGGATTTTGTTCGGTCCACAATTTTAGCTGAGCAGATCTGATATGCACTTTGCAGACTAAAATGCAGATTCAAATGAATTTGGAGAAGTATCTGCAGATTGGGTAGTGAGACAAAAAAAGGAGTACCAAGACACACATTGCTGTTATTTTGAAATTGTTCTTGCGATTGTTCATTTTGTGACAAATTGCTGTTGTCATTGTCATAAGCCACTTTGAGCATAATTTTTGTGTGGAAGGGTGGCATACAAATAAAGTGATGATATGATGATGATGATATAAAATATGTATTGTTGGTTAAAATGTGTATAGAATACGTAGTTTAGGGTAATATATAAATATATATATTAAATATAATGCATATAAAGTGTGTATTTTAGAATAAAATGCTTCCCAAATGTATTTTCATGTGTGTTCTATGGCTCAGAGAAAGGCCATAGCTCCATGGTAGAGCATCTGCTTTGCATGCAGAAGATCAGAGGCTCAGTGCCTGGCATCTCCACATACAGCTGGGAATGTCCAGAGCTTGGAAAAGTTACTTTTTTGAACTACAACACCCATCAGCCCAATCCAGTGACCATGCTGGCTAGGGCTGATGGGAGTTGTAGTTCAAACAAGTAACTTTTCCAAGCTCTGGGAATGTCCCCTGCCTGAAACCCTGGAGATCTGCTGCCAGTCAGTGTCAGACAATACTGAGCTTCCTATGTTCCCATGTTATTGTACTTTTTTAAAAATAAAATGAGGAATGATGAGGGAACAGGATGGAATGGATTTATGAATGAATACATTTCGAAGAGGCAGGCTGGAACTAGAGTGCTCCCACACACATACACATTTTTAAAGTTAATTTTTGAATACCTTAGAAATATTTATTTATTTATTTATTAAATTTATATACCGCCCGACTAGCAATAGCTCTCTGGGCGGTGAACATAAAATAGCATAAAAATACAATGAATAACAAAATAATACTAAAATACAATCAACAATCCAATACAATAAACATTTTTAAAATTAAATCAGTGTAACTTAAAATGCTTCAGAGAATAGGAAGGTTTTGACCTGGCGCCGGAAGGAGAGCAGAGTCGGCGCCAGGCGTACTTCCTCAGGGAGACTGTTCCATAGTTCGGGGGCCACCACTGAGAAGGCCCTAGATCTTGTCATCACCCTCCGGGCCTCCCACCCTCCTTCTACATGCAGAGCATGAAATCTACCGCTGAGCTATGGTCTGTATAGTCTGTGTGTATCTTTCCCCTGGAATGAAAAACTGAAATGATGTCTGAAATAACAGACATCTCTTGAGAAATAATCACATGTGATCTGAAACTAGGGATGTGTGAGAAATTAAATTCTGTTTACATTTAAAGCCGAATCTAAGAAATTTGCACTTTCTGAAACAACACGAGAACCAAAGCACAGCTGTCCTAAATTCACACATATCTGAATTTTGCGATGCGGTCAACCAAAGAATGTTTACAGAAACGCATGTATTAAGGGAATAAGTGCATAGAAATTCATATATTAGTGAAAATAACACACACAAAAGCATTATATTGTGAGAAATTATTTACAAAAATGTATCAACAGTCAAAACACCCAACAAAACTGTGTTTATTAGGAGAAATTTGCATTAAAATGCTGAATAATTTTCTTCTTTTTTTAAAAAAAAATCACAAATTGCTGCATAAATGTGGAGAACTGAATTTCAGAGTGGAAAAATGAGAAAGGGAGAGAACTGAAACGGACAGATTTTTTCCATTCCTAACTCAAAGTAGGGATAGACTGATCAGCCTGTTTATGTCAGTTTCAGATGCACACAGGGCTGTGGTGTCAACTGTTTGCAGTTTATTTAAAAAGTGCACCTAAGATTCTTACTACATTTTCTTCTAAAATACACATTTTGTGTACATTTTCCATGTAAAATACACGTGTGTGTGTGTACTTTTTTTAAAAAAAACACCTGTAACTGCACTGTAAAATTTGGAGAAGTGTGTGACTGATAGCTGTGTTGAGGTCTGCATTATACTTTAGCCAGCATGGATTTTTCACATTCTACCATGTTAAATTGAAAACACCCCCTATGCCATTCTGTTGCTTCCCTTAAGCTCATTTCAAAACAAAATCTTTCAAAACTTATAGTCCTGAACTCAGAAATGCTTGCTTAACAACTCTCTACAACCACCAGAAGAGGGGCTGAGAGTTGTTAGGAGACTCATAACAGAGTTCCAGTGGCCAGAATGGTTTAACATTCAGCCTCTTTTCCCAGAGAATTCTGGTAATTGGAACTTTGTGAGGGGAACAGGGGTCTCCTAACAAATCCCAGCACCCTTAACTAATTACAGCCCCAAGATTCTTTGGAGGAAGCCATCACTATTTAAAAGTGGAATAAATGTCTGATTAGCCAAGCCAAACAGTTGTGAGTCTGGCTTTTAGAACAGTGACAGTTAGTTCTTACTGAGCATGCCTGCACTATCATATATTTCAATGCTAATATTCCTAAATTAATTAAAAATCAGCCATGCTTTTAAAAAAAATGAGGAATGATGAGGGAACAGGATGGAATGGATTTATGAATGAATAAATTGGAGTTTTGTGAGGGGAATAGGGCTTCTCCTAACAACCCTCAACACACTTCACAAACTACACTTCCCAGGATTCTTTGGGGGATGCCATCATTGTTTGCCTGCTGTACAATAAAAAAGTGAGGGAAACCCCAAATAATAATATTACTGTTAACAATGTTTTCCTTTTGGAAAGGACAGGGGCTTTCCCTCTGCCTAGTGCGCACAGACCCACACAATCTCCTCCCCTCCTTCTCCTCTCCACTTTTCTCCCCCCTTCCCCCTACACATGAGGCACATGTTACCCAATTCTTCCAAGCTACACAGGAAGTGGATTGGACTGTGAAAGACCAGCCCAAATTGTGTTTGCATTTTAACAGATTTGTAGGGCAATATAATATCTCAGACAGGAGGTCAGGTCTCCTGCTCCCCTGGTGCATTCACTATAGCTGCCCAATTTCCCTGCTTTTTAAAGTTTGATAGAAATATCTGTTGGCTATAGGTACGTTCTTAAACCACAAGGGTTTTTTTTTTTGCCTATTAGTGAATTAGAGATAAGATGAACTAGGACTTGTTGCTCAATTGTTTGGTTGTGATGCTTTTATTGGGAGTATTTCCACTGGCTCATTCATCCATTGGAGGGGTGATAATTCATGAGTAAGCACACATGTTATATGTAGGGCTGAGTCACGTTTCATGGGGAAACAGATTTATGTCCTCAGAAGAGACCACTTTGCCTGCAAATTTCATCCAGTTCCACCCAAAAATAAGTTACAGACATTTCCTTGTTTGTTTTTAAATCAAACTTTTAATGGTGTCCAGCACAAAAGCCCCTGTAATTTGGCAAGCTTTATCATTTCAGGTGTGTGTGTGCTAATTTCATCAATTTCTGTCAAAAGAGGGGGAAAGTAATACACCTTTTTTGATTTTCCAACCCTGAATGGGAGAGAATGTATTGAATTCAGATCCCTGAGATGAAAGCACTGAATTGGGGTCTGAGCTGAATCTTTGTGGTCAACGCACACTAGAGATGAGTGAAAAATTCAATTCAGTTTGCATTTCAAGCCAAATCTATCAAGGTCACACCTTTCTGAAACAATACGAGAACTGAAACATAGCCATCGTTCAAAAGTTGCACTTACTTAAATTTTGCCATGCAGTTCACCAACCAATATAAAATGCATTTACAAAAATGGATATGTTAGGGGAAAGTGTCCATAAAAATGAATATATGAGTGAAAATAACATAGGTACGTTCTTAAACAGGAATGGCTTTTTGCCTATTAGTGAATATAAGTCTGGGACTGGCAAATTAGGTTGGTTCACTTTAAAATGGAGAGCCATTAGTTCAAGAGTTGTCCCACACACAGAGAGACGTATTAGGTTGCATTGAATGTTAGCCCTACTCAAAGTAGCCCCATTAATATTAATGGGCCTAGGTTAGTTATGCCTATTAATTTTAATGGGTCTATTCTGAGTAGGACTAGGACCGGATATAACCCATTGTTCACAGGCTGGGTGGATTATTTGTGTAATGCGAGAGTGTAGGCTGCAATGGAAGCCTCCCTCTCTGCCTTGAAAAGCTCCTCCCTACCAACAAAGAAAAGGGGGGAAGGAAATGAGAGCCAAAGATAGGGACAGAAGAACTGCAGGAGGACACGCTAAGGCCACTTCAGAGGGGAAAAGACAAAAGACATAACATATTTGCACAAAATGTGCATATGCTAATTGCTATGTATAGATACAAAATTAGAAACAATTGCTATATTTTAAATAGAAATCCAATGCATCTCACTCTAATGGCAAAGACTGTGATCTAGGTGATCTGCTCAGCCTGCTATGGCACTAAATGTTGGTTGACAACTTCAAGGTAGAGAGGGAAGGATCTGTCCATTTTAGTTCTCTCAGTTTTTCCAGTCTCATTTGTTCCAATCTTAAATTCAGTTCTCCACATTTCTTTAGCAATCTGTGATTTTTTTTTAAATGCTCATAAAAAATCCAGCATTTTAGTGTGAATTTCTTTTAACACGCGTGTTTGTGTGCCGTTTTGTGTTCACATTTTCGCAAGCACTTCCTCTTGACGATGTTGTACAGGATTTTCACAAATATATTCATTATTATTCACACTTTCCCCAAGTATGTGCAGTTTTGTCAACGTTGTTTGGAGAACCACATTGCAAAATTTAGAAAAGTGCACATTTTGAAGGATAGCTGTTTTGGTTCGCATATTGTTTTGCAAAAGTGGGGATTTGATAGAATCAGCTTCAAATGTGAACTGAATCAAATTTCTCCTCCATCTTTACTTCAAGGACCTTCTTGCTCTTAATGGCCCTTTATTTTAAAACCAGACGGGGACCAGACAACCCTTCAAATAGAGGATGCCTTTACAAGCAACCCTAGACTTGGGAGACAGCTGGTGGTAGAGATGGGGACTCACAGAAGCGGCCAGCATTTCTGTCGATCTGCAGAGTCTTTTGGCTCCTGGCAGCTGACGATATACATCGTCCAGGTTCCATGCTCTTCCCTCTGGAACAGGGGTGGGGTGGGGACATTTTTCAGCCCAGGAACTGCATGCTAGTGGTGGCTTAGTAGGTGACCTTCTATGGGCTGCATGCCAGTGGTGGGTGGGGCCAGAGACAAGAATGGGTGGAGCAGCAAATTTATTTATTTTATTTATTTATTTAAAAAAATTCTATCCCGCTCTCTCTCCAGAGGATTCAGAGCGGCATTTACAAAACAGTCATAAAACAATTAATATTAAACATCAAAATAAAACAGTATCTCACAATTTAAAAGCAGAACAAAACAAAAAGGTTTTCAGCTGCCAACGAAAAATTAAAAGGGAAGAAGAAAGGCGTATTTCTTGAGGTAAATTATTCCATAAAGTAGGGGCAATCACAGAAAACGTCTTATTTCTAACATTGGACAGATGAATTCGAGAAAAAGGAGGAATGGTGAGGGTCGAGTCTAGGGCCGATCTCAAGAGCCGAGGGGGTTCATAAGAAGAGATCCGGTTAGCTAAATAAGAGGGGCCCAAACCACGTAGCGCTTTAAAAGTTAAAGTTAATATTTTAAATTGTATCCGGTAAGAAACAGGCAGCCAATGAAGTTGTTGAAGGAGCGGTGTAGTGTGGGCTTGCCAGTTAGCTCCTGTTATCATTAAAACTGATGCTCTTTGCACCATTCTAAGTTGTTGCAGTATTCTTTGGGGGAGCCCAATATAAAGAGAATTGCAATAATCTAGACGAGAAGTGATCAACGCATGGGTCACTTTAGCTAGATCAGCAGTCTCCAGAAATGGGCGAAGTTGACGAACTAATTTTAATTGGATAAAGGCACTTCTATTTTTTTTTAATAATTTTTATTCAAATTTTTCCAAAAACAAACAAAACAAAGTCAAAAAGACATAACAATACAACAACAAAAAATAAAAATAAAATAGTTGACTTCCGATTTGTCGCAGATCAGCTATAAGTATATAATATACATCAAACCTGTCCCTTAATGTATACATACAGAATCCCTTTTCTCCATAAGCTGTCTTAATTAATCGTCAAATCCCAGTATCATCATTTTATTTTGATCTTTCAACAAAAAGTCTAAGAGAGGCTTCCATTCCTTAAGAAATGTATCTGTCGATTTTTCTCTAAGTAAACATGTCAATTTATCCATTTCTACTAAGTCCATTAATTTCAATAGCCATTCTTCCATTGTTGGTGTTGATTCCATTTTCCACTTTTGTGCATATAATAATCTTGCTGCCGTAATCATATACAATATTATTCTTCCATATTTCTTTTCTATTTGTTTATCCATAAAACCCAATAAAAAAAATTCTGGTTTTGACTGAATATTTATCTTTAGAATTTTTTGCATCTTCCTACCTATCTGTGCCCAAAATGATTTTGCCTTTTTACACAACCACCACATATGATAAAATGATCCTTCTTGTTGTTTACATTTCCAACAAACATTAGAAACATTACTATACATTTTTGACAACTTTTCTGGAGTCATGTACCAACGGTACATCATTTTATAAAAATTTTCTTTAAGATTATAACATAGTGTAAATTTCAAACCTTTTTTCCACATATTTTCCCATTGATCCATTTGTATGTTATAACCAAAATTTTTTGCCCACTTTACCATACACTCTTTTACTTGTTCTTCCTCCATATCCATTTTCAATAAGAGTTTATACATTTTCGCAATTATATTTTCATCATTTGTACACAATCCTATTTCAAAATCAGATTTACTTATTTCAAACCCATACATTTTCTTGTCCATTTTATATCTTTCTAACAATTGTAAATAGGCGAACCATTGAAAACTGTATCCTTCCTTTGTCAGTTGTTCTCTCTCTTTCATTATATATTCTCCATGTACATTTTCTAATAGTTCTTGATAAGTTAACCATTTCTCTTTTCCAGCCATTTCTCTTCTATAAAACGCTTCTTGGCTTGAGACACATAATGGTATTTTCGAATAAAACCTTGGTTTATATCTATTCCATATTTTCAACAGAGGACGTCTTATAAAATGATTGTTAAAGTCTACATTTACTTTTACTTTGTCATACCATAGATATCCATGCCATCCCCACTTCAAATTATGACCCTCCAAATCCAATAGTCTTTTATTCCTCAATAAGATCCATTCCTTTATCCAGACTAGACAGCAGGCAGCAAAATAAAGTCTCAGATTTGGTAATCCCAGTCCTCCTCTTTCTTTGGCATCTTGTAGTAGTTTAAATTTAACTCTTGGTTTTTTTCCTTGCCATACAAATTTAGAGATATCTTTTTGCCATTGTTTAAAAGGTAAATCAGAGGATATTACAGGTATTGTTTGAAACAAAAACATCATTCTCGGTAATACATTCATTTTTATCACAGATATTCTACCCATTAATGACAGTTGTAGTTTATCCCATTTTAGCAAGTCTTTCTTAATCTCTGTCCATAATTTTTCATAATTATTATGAAACAACTTTGAATTTTTATTTGTCATAATGATACCTAAATATTTCAACTTTTTCTCTATTGTAAAATCTGTCTTGTCCATTAACACTTTCTGTTCCCTTAAAGTTAAATTTTTCACCAACATCTTTGTTTTTTGATTGTTAATCTTAAATCCTGCTAACGGTCCAAATTCTTTTAATTTGTCCATAAAGGCACTTCTAGAGACTGCCAAGACCTGTGCCTCCAAAGTCAAGGCTGAGTCCAGGAGGACGCCCAAGCTCCGGACTTGTGACTTTAGTGGCAAAGTAATTCCATCCAGTATTGGGTGATTTTCAATTGCTAAATCCAGATTACGACTGACCATAAGTACTTCAGTTTTAGTTGGATTTAATTTCAATTTATTGAAATATGAGCCTCTTACCTTTACAGAGTAGGCAATTCTGAGAGCTTGGAAAAGTTCCTTTTTCGAACTACAACTCCCATCAGCCCAATCCAGTGGCCATGCTGGCTGGGGCTGATGGGAGTTGTAGTTCAAAAAAGGAACTTGTCCAAGATCTGGCAGTCTTACAATCACACAAAAGTCACAAGTTCCTACACATGTCTCTCTCAAAACCAGGAAAGGAAGAGGCATTATTGCAGTTCAAGGACAGTTCAAGAGTACTCAGGGAGGACATGGATCAGGACCAATAAGGGATTGGAGCCTGGAAAGAAGTTCTGTTGCCTGGAGGAGGGGCACTGGCCTGGGGAGAGTCCCAAGGGCCAGGCAGAGAGGCTTGAATGACCAAATGTGGTCCTAGGACCTGAGGTTACCCATCCCTGCTCTAGTGGGAGCTGATAATGGACGGAGAAGCTGGCTGGGTTGCAGTTCTGCTCACTTTCCTTCATCTGGGAAACTCATGATTGGGGAAGATCACCTTTGCCTTTCACGCTATGCCCCACCTTCCATTTGCCTGCCTGCAAGGTCCTTGCCAGCTCTTTCAGCCTGAACACCTAACACTGGGGTCCTGGTCCATGAGCCTAAACTCAGGCCCCTTCTCCCCCCACTTGGCCCAGCAACAGCATCACTCCCCTTTTAATCCACTTGTCTGTGGACTTCCTGTCATTCCCTTTTTTTTAATGAAAGGGAATTCTTAAAGCAGCGGTGCCATTTTCCCAAAGTGCAAAATGGCTTACTGAATTTCATCCATTTGTGATGGATTAAGGCGCCTCTCCTTTTGGGTACAAGCTGCTTCTTTAACAGAAGAACCACCAGCTTCCTGACCTTCACACCTCAAGCATTAACGGAGTGTAATCTCTATGGATTACTCTCTGTCCAGGTTTCTGTCAAAAGGCTCTTCCTTTGTTTAGTTTTGTTCTGTTCCAGTGTTATTAGGATCAAGCATGTCTCATTGCAACAGGATCTGCAAAAGCAAGAAGTCAAAGCAGACTATAAACAGAAGTAACGTTGGGCATTATAGCACCACTATTTGGAAAGAAACACATTTGTTTCAGCTGAAGTGTTCAAGGCTTCCATTTTCTCTAGGCCGGGGCCTGCCTTTTGCTGATATTAAAGTGTCATGTACAGCAACGGTACTATATGGATACCATCATTTGTGATTTGGATGCTCAAGTAAGAAGGGAAAAGACCTGTGCATGCATCACTTCATCTGCCAGGATACAAAGGAGGAAATACATGGAGAGGCTATGACACCTATGACAGGAAGGGGGAGATCACCCTCACCCAAGCTGCCAGCCAGAGCAGGAGAAGCTGCAGGGAACTTCCTTCCCTTTCCCTGCCAGGTTGCCCACTTGTGAAGTGCTACAACAACCTCCCTGCAGCCAAAAATCCGGCTTAAACATAATAGAGAGGAAGTGATTTCATTGATTAATGTTACATTTAATTGTGCAAAAGGTTGGAGGCAACCAAACAGTAGGCTGATTTCATAATTTTTGACTTTCATTGTCATTATGGGGAATCCTGGGGAAAGCTGATTAGCTGGAAGACTTTGCATTTTCATCCTTCTAGCAGATTGGAATGTGTGTCCGCGCATGTGCATGCATGTAAGAGAGAGAGAGAGATATCAATTTTGTGCTAGCACCAACCTTGGGAAATGATGCACATATGAAACTGGGCTAAGAGGGGCCAGGTTGCAAACATGGTTGCTGCTGATTTCAGTGCAGTGGCTGCCAATATAACCCCCCAAATCCTTCAGAAAAAGAAAGAAGCCTTGGGGGAAGGGTCATGGCTCAGCGGTTGAGTGTCTGCTTTGCATGCAGAGGGTCCCAGGTTCAATTCCAGCAGCTCCAGATAGGGCTGGGAAAAACTCCTGCCTGAAACCCTGGAGACTCTCTGCCAGTCTGTGTAGACAAGGCTTAGCAAGATGGACAAATGGTCTGACTCAGTATAAGGCAGCTTCCTATGTCCCACAGCTCTGTTGTTGTTATGTGCCTTCAAGTTGAGCTTTTCAACCTGTTCATAGGAATGTTTGGTTGCTCACGTTGTTCCATTCAGAGAAACCTTCCCCACACAAACAGAAAGCCTGTCCCAAGCCTCAAGGGGAGTGTCTTGTCATTATGTGCCTTCAAGTCGATTACGACTCATGGTGACCCTATGAATCAGCGACCTCCAACAGCATCTGTCATGAACCGCCCTGTTCAGATCTTGTAAGTTCAGGTCTGTGGCTTCCTTTATGGAATCAATCCATCGCTTGTTTGGTCTTCCTCTTTTTCTACTCCCTTCTGTTTTCTCCAGCATTATGGTCTTTTCAAGTGAATCGTGTCTTCTCATGATGTGTCCAAAGTATGATAACCTCAGTTTCATCATTTTAGCTTCTAGTGATAGTCAGAGCTTGGAAAAGTTACTTTTTTAAACTACAACTCCCATCAGCCCCAGCCAGCATGGCGACTGGATTGGGCTGATGGGAGTTGTAGTTCAAAAAAGTAACTTTTCCAAGCTCTGGTGATAGTTCTGGTTTAATTTGTTCTAACACCCAATTACTTGTCTTTTTCACAGTCCATGGTATTTGCAAAGCTCTCCTCCAACACCACATTTCAAATGAGTTGATTTTTCTCTTATCTGCTTTTTTCACTGTCCAACTTTCACATCCATCCATACAGATCGGGAATACCACGGTCTACACAGCTCTAATTTGGTATAAAAGGGAAATAACTTTTGGTTCATCATATTAATAATGATGGGAATCGTGTTGAGTTGAAATGTCTGTAGCACTAAGTTAAGGGAAAAAAATTTGCACCCGCACTAATGGGAAATCTTGAAAATGTGGCTGTGCTTTTACAAGCAATCACTCAAACTGAAACACTATGCAATAGGCAGCTGTATAGGTAAAGGTTTGTTCCTTACAGAAGTTCATGTTGTTCAAATGGATGCCAGATAGTTATGCTGCTCAGAATCTCCCTGTTCCCATGTAGAGCAATATGGGACTATCATGACTGAACAGGGCTAAAGTTCTTATAACAAAACTGTGTTTTTTTCAAGATGAGGGGAGTAAAAAGAAGCTGGTCTCTCAGCCAAGCTAAAGGAGTAACTTTGCTTCCATAAACAATTACTTCAGTGTACAGTAGGTCCCATGTAACTCAGTGGGCTTACTGCTGAGTAGACATGTATAAGATTGCAATGTTAGTCTTCAATTTATTATTATTATTATTATTATTATTATTATTATTATTAATATTAATAATAATAATAATAATAATAATAATAATAATAATAATAATAATAATAATAATAATAATAATAATAATAATAATAATAATAATTTATATATACCCCGCCTTTCAGCCAAAGGCCCTCAAGGCAGCTTACAAAGAAAAATAAACACAAGTGTAAATATACATCAATGAAAGCAATACAATTTACAAAAAATAAACTAAATAACAAATAACATTATTAAGAAAAAAAAAAGTCCAGGAAATAAACTCAGAATGAATTACATACATCCACCACTGCCCTGCTTTGGGACTGAGACGGGTACGGGTTTCCCCTGGCATGACATCTTCAGTGGGGCGGGAGAAATAGGAACAGAGGCAAACATAGCGCCCCGTCCAGGTTCTTTGACACCAGGAGCATGGAGCAAAGGACAGAGAGTCCGCGGGCTAGGGCAGGGTGCAGACATATTCCTGCGTGGGGGCGAAGAAAGCAACATGTTCTCCCTGCAGGTTTAGTTACCTTGGGAACAGGCAAGGTGGAGCTGGTCCAGGCTGCTGATGCTGCCGGTGCTGGAGCTGCCGTCGCCCAGGTTGTGGAGCCCACAGGGCAGGCTAAGCTCCAAGGAGCCACCAGCGGGCGGGACTGGTGTCGGGCCATGTGGAGGCACATTCCTTATTGAGGGCCAGGCAGAGCTCCTTCAGCTCCAGGTTATCCTTGGCCAGGTGCTCCTGGAGGCCCTCCAGGCCGGCCAGCTTGCAGAGGCAGGCAGCCACCTCTTCGCGCAGCACCTGTGCTGCATGGTGCCCGAAGAGCTGCCAGTGGCTCGCCAGGCACTTGCCTTGAGCCAGGCCTCATCGAGGAAGCAACACAGGTCATGCAGCTCGTGGTTCTCAGCCTGCTGCCGCCCGTGAACCACCTTCAGCTCGCAGATCTCGCGGAGGTGCTCCTGCAGCTGCCGGTTGATGCCATAATCTACATTTGCATAGTGTGTATACACCCGCGTGTACACACACACACACACACACACACACAACTTCTGGACGCCATCTCTGGAAAAACCTCCCATCAGATGACTGAGTCAAACTTTACTGAATTGTGTGTTTGCCAGTCTTCTGTACTTATATTTCCATACTTATATCTATTTACATTGGCTCAAAGATGCGGTGTGATGATGCATGTCATCTTGCTACACAATAACATTTGGAGAAACCAAAATGCCTTGAACCAGAGCAAATGCTTCCTGAGAACCCAGCAGTAGCAACAACAGCAAGTAAAACAGGATATTACAGGCTATCAATCTTTCCATTGCATGAATGACATGTCTTCCAAGTCCAAAGAGACAATGGAGGAATTACAAAGTCAGAGCAGCAAGCTGCCAAAATTATGTGGTAAGGAAACAGGGCTATTCTTCTCGGAGGCTTAGGCCATTTCCAAAAGGGATGCTAAGGACATCCTTTTTGTAATTAATCTTTATTTTAAATGTGTATATATTTGGGGTGTGCATCAGCTCTGCATGGGTGAAAAGCAAAGCAAATTGTATTGATTTGAGGGTCTCCCCCTCCCAGGTTGAAGCATGATATGAATAACGACCATCACCCAAGTCAGAATGGGACCCACACACACACAAACTTTCATGTCATGCTGTCTTTGTGCTTTTCTGTGTTCTATAGCAGTTCTGTTTTCCTATATATCTATATGTTTTTTAGGCTGGGGCTGGAGAACCTTTGGCCCTTCAGAAGTTGCAGAACTACAACTCACATTATCCCTGATAATTGGCCATGCTGGCTGGGGCTGATGGAAGTTGGAGTCCAACAACATCTGGAGCACCACAGGTTCCCCAACCTGCTCTAGATCCATGGGCTTTGCAATAAGTGGGGCTGTCCAAAGTGTTGCCTACAGAGCACTAAAGAGGTTTGGATTGCTTTTTGTTAAAGCACAGTGGAGGTTTTTTAAAAAATGTTAAAAACATCATTTAACTTTTTTTAAAAAATCCTATGTTTTTCTGCTCTAACAACAAAAAACCAGAATTCTGTCTAGAATGAAGGCAGCCTCATATTGTAAGGCCTCCTTGAGACCTGTACAGGCATATTGGGAGGCCTACAAAGGCTTAGACTTGGAAGGCCTATTGGAGGACATAAACAAGCACCAGAAAGAAAGACTGGCATGAAGTTGCAAAGTGTTTTCTCAAATGTTCAGGCCACTCAGCCACCTCTTAATTATTTGAAAGTAAGAAAGAGACAAACCCTAGATCCCTTCCCTCGTGCCGAGGATATATCTCCAGGGGGTGGAGGGATCCTTGTAGTGGGTGATTCGATCGTTAGGAACATAGACAGTGGGGTGTGTGATGGGCATGTAGACCGCAAGGTGTTTTGCCTGCCTGGTGTGAAGGTTGCGGATATCGCCCGTCGTTTAGATAGTTTGGTAGACAGTGCTGGGGAGGAGTCAGTGGTCGTGGTGCACGCTGGGACCAACGACATGGGGAAATGCAGCCGTGAGGTCCTGGAAGCAAAATTTAGGTTGCTAGGTAGGATGCTGAAAGCCAGGACCTCCAAAGTGGCTTTCTCCGGAATGCTACCAGTTCCACGCGCAGGACCAGCCAGACAGGCCCAGCTTTGCAGTCTCAATGCGTGGATGAGACGATGGTGTCGGGTGGAAGGGTTTGGATTTGTTAGGCACTGGGGAACATTTTGGGACAAGCCGGGCCTGTACAAAAGGGATGGGCTCCACTTGAACCAGAATGGAACCAGACTGCTGGCACTTAAAATTAAAAAGGTAGCAGAGCAGCTTTTAAACTGACTGAGGGGGGAAACCCGACAGGAGCTGAGAAAGGTCCGGTTCGGAATAAACCTCCCCCCTGGGATAAAACCAAAGAAATGATGAAATTTTAAAAGGGGTAGGCCTAGAAGTAGGCATTGTGAGAGCAGGGGCACAGGATATAAATTCAGAAGAGCAAAATTACCACAGGCCTAACCACAAGTGCCAAAGACACTTGAAGAGAGACACTGCTTACAAGTGCCTGTACGCTAATGCTAGGAGCCTGCGAACCAAGATGGGAGAACTGGAGTGCTTGGTCTTAGAGGAGAGCATTGATATAGTGAGCATAACGGAGACCTGGTGGAATGGAGAAAACCAGTGGGATATGGTTATCCCTGGATATAAACTATATCGGAAGGACAGGGAAGGACGTATTGGTGGTGGAGTCGCTCTATATGTGAAAGAAGGCATTGAATCCAGCAAGCTCGAAACCCCAAAAGAGGCAGACTCCTCCGCAGAATCGTTGTGGGTGGTGATACCATGCCCCAGGAGGGACTTAATACTGGGAACGATCTATCGTCCCCCTGATCAAAATGCTCAGGGAGACCTGGAGATGAGATATGAAATTGAGGAAGCATCCAAACTAGGAAATGTGGTAGTAATGGGTGACTTCAACTACCCGGACATAGACTGGCTGCATATGTGTTCCAGTCATGACAAAGAAGCAAAGTTTCTAGATATTCTAAATGACTATTTCCTAGATCAGTTGGTCATGGAACCGACCAGAGGGACGGGAACCCTGGACTTAATCCTCAGTGGGGACCGGGACCTGGTGCGAGATGTAAGTGTTGTTGAACCGATTGGGAGCAGTGACCACAGTGCTATTAAATTAAACATACATGTAAATGGCCAATTGCCAAGAAAATCCAACACGGTCACATTTGACTTCAAAAGAGGAAACTTCACAAAAATGAGGGGATTGGTAAAAAGAAAGCTGAAAAACAAAGTCCACAGGGTCACATCACTCGAAAATGCTTGGAAGTTGTTTAAAAACACTATATTAGAAGCTCAACTGGAGTGCATACCGCAGATCAGAAAAGGTACCACCAGGGCCAAGAAGATGCCAGCATGGTTAACGAGCAAAGTCAAGGAAGCTCTTAGAGGCAAAAAGTCTTCCTTCAGAAAATGGAAGTCTTGTCCGAATGAAGAAAATAAAAAAGAACACAAACTCTGGCAAAAGAAATGCAAGAAGACAATAAGGGATGCTAAAAAAGGAACTGAGACAAATAGTGGTAACGAGAGAGGAAGTTCTAGGCTTAATGGACAATATAAAAACTGACAAATCACTGGGCCCGGATGGCATCCACCCGAGATTTCTCAAAGAACTCAAATGTGAAATTGCTGATCTGCTAACTAAAATATATAACTTGTCCCTCGGGTCCTCCTCCGTGCCTGAGGACTGGAAAGTGGCAAATGTAACGCCAATCTTCAAAAAGGGATCCAGAGGGGATCCCGGAAATTACAGGCCAGTTAGCTTAACTTCTGTCCCTGGAAAACTGGTAGAAAGTATTATTAAAGCTAGATTAACTAAGCACATAGAAGAACAAGCCTTGCTGAAGCAGAGCCAGCATGGCTTCTGCAAGGGAAAGTCCTGTCTCAGTAACCTATTAGAATTCTTTGAGAGTGTCAACAAGCATATAGATAGAGGTGATCCAGTGGACATAGTGTACTTAGACTTTCAAAAAGCATTTGACAAGGTACCTCACCAAAGACTTCTGAGGAAGCTTAGCAGTCATGGAATAAGAGGAGAGGTCCTCTTGTGGATAAGAAATTGGTTAAGAAGCAGAAAGCAGAGAGTAGGAATAAACGGACAGTTCTCCCAATGGAGGGCTGTAGAAAGTGGAATCCCTCAAGGATCGGTATTGGGACCTGTACTTTTCAACTTGTTCATTAATGACCTAGAATTTGGAGTGAGCAGTGAAGTGGCCAAGTTTGCTGACGACACTAAATTGTTCAGGGTTGTTAAAACAAAAAGGGTTTGGGAAGAGCTCCAAAAAGATCTCTCCAAACTGAGTGAATGGGCGGAAAAATGGCAAATGCAATTCAATATAAACAAGTGTAAAATTATGCATATTGGAGCAAAAAATCTGAATTTCACATATACGCTCATGGGGTCTGAACTGGCGGTGACCGACCAGGAGAGAGACCTCGGGGTTGTAGTGGACAGCACAATGAAAATGTCGACCCAGTGTGTGGCAGCTGTGAAAAAGGCAAATTCCATGCTAGCGATAATTAGGAAAGGTATTGAAAATAAAACAGCCGATATCATCATGCCGTTGTATAAATCTATGGTGCGGCCGCATTTGGAATACTGTGTACAGTTCTAGTCGCCTCATCTCAAAAAGGATATTATAGAGTTGGAAAAGGTTCAGAAGAGGGCAACCAGAATGATCAAGGGGATGGAGCGACTCCCTTACGAGGAAAGGTTGCAGCATTTGGGGCTTTTTAGTTTAGAGAAAAGGCGGGTCAGAGGAGACATGATAGAAGTGTATAAAATTATGCATGGCATTGAGAAAGTGGAGAGAGAAAAGTTCTTCTCCCTCTCTCATAATACTAGAACTCATGGACATTCAAAGAAGCTGAATGTTGGAAGATTCAGGACAGACAAAAGGAAGTACTTCTTTACTCAGCGCATAGTTAAACTATGGAATTTGCTCCCACAAGATGCAGTAATGGCCACCAGCTTGGACGGCTTTAAAAGAAGATTAGACAAATTCATGGAGGACAGGGCTATCAATGGCAACTAGCCATGATGGCTGTGCTCTGCCACCCTAGTCAGAGGCAGCATGCTTCTTAAAACCAGTTGCCGGAAGCCTCAGGAGGGGAGAGTGTTCTTGCACTCGGGTCCTGCTTGCAGGCTTCCCCCAGGCACCTGGTTGGCCACTGTGAGAACAGGATGCTGGACTAGATGGGCCACTGGCCTGATCCAGCAGGCTCTTCTTATGTTCTTATGTTCTTATAAGGGATTATGGAAGAAGGTGC
The DNA here is from genome assembly GCF_030035675.1 of Rhineura floridana. Taxonomy (NCBI): domain Eukaryota; kingdom Metazoa; phylum Chordata; class Lepidosauria; order Squamata; family Rhineuridae; genus Rhineura; species Rhineura floridana. The sequence goes on along the minus strand of NC_084498.1, from coordinate 14,313,549 downwards.
ATTTTTTATTCCTTCCACAAACATCCCCTGGATCAATATTTCAGAAATTCTGCTTAATGCATTCTGGAGGGGCTCTTATGCCTGTACATTTCATCTACTTTGGCCAAAAGTGAGGGAATATACCTGTTGTTAGATCCCCATTTTAGTGAATTGGGGATCATGGAACTTCATTTGACACAGAGTGGCTTGTAACATGAAACACAAATCTATATGGAGAGGGCACAGACCAACTCAGAAGCTGATTGAAATTTCTAAAAGCACACCAATATGGATATGAATGTCAGTTTTCTGAAAATCTCACTTTTTCACTTTGGCAGAAAAAAAACAAATCTCTGGAGCTTATGGTAACAAAGATTTATCTGAAGGACCATGTACACCTGTATGGGCCTGCCTGAGCATTAAGATCAATGTCTAGGACCTAGGTCACTGGCCTGCCATTAGATTGACAGGTGCCAAGCACAGGGCCTTCATAGAGGTAACCCCATATATTTGGAATTCTCTCCCCAGGAAAGTCTGCACAGCCTCCTCTGATGATTTTTAAGAGATCTCTGAAGACATTTTATTCCAGCCCACATTTGATTTATTCAGAGTGCATGGAAATTTTTTTAGCTGTTGCTGATTTCAAGTTGATGGTTCTGTAATTAGCAATGCAAACATTATAGAAGAATTGGTTTTAAAAGGATGTGAATCTTGCAGAGCAAAATTAGACTGTGTACACAAGGCAGGCCCACCCTCTGCTCTCTATCCTTCCCCCATGACAATCAGAAGCAGAATAAACTATGCAAAATAGTTTAAAATACTGGGCACATTGTGCAAAATGACATAAATCATGCACATTTGCTTTTTTTTCTGCAGAAGTTACACAGGAGAGAATCCTGCTTTTCTCAGTGCAAGATGTGGTGCAGAATTAGTCCTAGTAAGTGTATTTATATCCCATGTTTTCCACAGATACCTTTGTGCTTAAAGCAGTTTGCAGAAAATAGTCTAAATACAGTAATACAGTAACCATAGTAATAAAAAATATATATCACTACAATGTAACACTAACCATTCAACAATTAACCACTTATTTAAAATATACATAAAAAGAAAACTTAAGTTTTTAGAAACTTTACCAAAAGGTCAATTAACAATATCCCAAAGCAATCTGAAAGTTGATAGCATTAATATCTAATGTGTGGACATATACATTTCTACAAAGGAAGTAAGACATAGCAGGTGGAATCAGGCAACCCTTGATGGCAAACATAGTTTCTTCCTGCCTCCCAGAGAATCTTGGTGGTTTGAGTGGAGAGAATGCACAATCTTGTGTATGACTGATATGGCATGCCAGCATAGAAAGCAGCAATTTAGGGGAGGAACCATAGCTCCATGGTAGAGCATATACTTTTCATGCAGAAGGTCCCAGGTTCAATCCTCAGCATCTCCAGGGCAAGAAATGTCCCTTGTCTGAAACCTTGGAGAGACACTGCCAGTTAGTGTAGACATTACTGAGCTAGATGGACATACAGTCTCATTTGATATAAGCGCCACTTTCTATGTTCCTAGCTGTGCTTAGGAATTCTCCAGAACACATAAGGGTTAAAGTGAGGGTGGGGTAGGGGCGTGCACAGAGAAGTCCCATATCCAACATCCCTGGGCTGCTTTTCAGATTTTCACTGGGATTTAGCCAAAGTTCTGACCAAGGTTCTTAAGAAGGTTTCATAGAATCATAGAATAGTAGCGTTGGAAGGGGCCTATAAGGCCATCAAGTCCAACCCCCTGCTCAATGCAGGAATCCAAATCAAAGCACAGCCGACTGATGGCTGTCCAGCTGCCTCTTGAATGCCTCCAGTGCCGGAGAGCCCACTACCTCTCTAGGTCATTGGTTCCATTGTCGTATGGCTCTAACAGTTAGGACGTTTTTCCTGATGTTCACTCGAAATCTGGCTTCCTGCAACTTGAGCCCGTTATTCTGTGTCCTGCACTCTGGGATGATCGAGATGAGATCCTGGCCCTTTCTTGAAGAGTGCTATCATATCTCCCCTCAGTCTTCTCTTCTCCAGGCTAAACATGCCCAGTTCTTTCAGTCTCTCCTCATAGGGCTTTGTTTCCAGTCCCCTGATCATCCTTGTTGCCCTCCTCTGAACCTGTTCCAGTTTGTCTGCATCCTTCTTAAAGTGTGGAGACCAGAAATGGACACAGTACTCAAGGTGAAGCCTAACCAGTGCTGAACAGAGGGGGATGAATACTTCACATGATTTGGAAACTATACTTCTGTTAATGCTGTTTGATTGCATGTGCTCAGAAACTTCCCCATGAATGGCTTATCAGGGGTTTTGATAGAAGGGAGAGTTTCTAAGCATGGTCAGTCAAATGCACTTCCAAAAAACATCTTGACATCTTTGAGCTGTTCTGAGAAGCAGTCTGGGGACCTCAGTTTAACCCATTATGTTTTCTGGAGAATGCCTGACTGCAGCTAATGTGATAGGTGATCCTTTGAAAGGTGGCTAGTATGATTGGTTCAACAGCTGTTCTTGCTGTTTTGAATAATGCCTCCAATAGCACAGCCCTGTTACACAAGCCTGTAAGCCACCATGCCTGTCAAACCCCTGTAACCATATATGGCAGTCTGCCTGAAGCTTAGTAAAGCTACAGTGCTATGCACTTAAGAGAAAACCTCATAGCACTCAGTAGGCCTCTCTGCTGAGTAGGGATGGATGAGTCTGTCCAGTTCAGTTTCTCACAGGTTCTCATTTTTCAAATCTTAAATTCAGTTCTCCACATTTCCACATCAGTTTAAAAAAAGATCTCACGAACATTCATCAGCATTTTAGTGCCATGTTCTCCTAACATACAAAAATAATTCCCCCCTAAAATAATGCACTTTTCCATGTTGTTTCCACTAATATACACATATATATACTTTGCCCTAGTTTATGCATTTTTGTACATCAAATCAAATCAAATCAAATTATATTGTGCGGTCGTAGACCCAATATACAATTGATTAAACAAACAAGGTAAAACAACTGAAGCACTTCAATGCGATATTACGAAACTGTATTATTCGAAAAACAAACAAATTTTAAAAAGTATCGTTCTTACGCAATCTCTGAGCTAAATTAAAACCTTTGCAGCTGATTCTGAGATGGACTTATCTGTATCGGACATGAGACATTTCAGGAGCCAGTCTGTAGATCTACCTCAGAAGGCTTTGATAATAGGGGAAATAAATCTAGAGGGTACATCATTGTAAAAGTTACAGACAAAAAGAACATGAGCTATTGTTTCGACCTCAACAGACGTACAAGGGCAGACTCGCTTTTCATAGGGAATACCAAGAAAACGACCCTCCAATATTGCAGAGGGGAGACAATTGAATCTAGCTCTGGAAAAAAGGTGCCGATATTTCGGGGTGGTCAAATTTTCCTGGTAGGCAGCATAATTAGGGAATGGGAAACTTAAGCCTAGATACAGAGGTGAACAGGATTTACGGGCACTGGCCATAGAGTATTGAAGGACTATGTCTTTGATTTGTTGCCCGATAATATGATTAGCTGACTCAAGGGCTAGTGTGGACAGTAAATCCAGTGAAAGTCTGAGAATCTTTAATTTATCCTCGAAATTTTTGGACCAAGAACTGGTATAAAAATATTTCCAAATTAGATTTAGGTAGCCTAAAGGGGGGCCGGCATAGGGCACTTTGGTCCAAAATCTAAAAGCAGGAAGCCAGGCAGTGCATTCAGTTGAAGTAAGGCCGGCTTCACGACGGAGGCCAGCTGCTGGAACACAGGGTGGCATTCTGATTATTGATCTCAAGAAGATCGATAGTACCAATTCAACTTTGGAGTTAAAACTCGGCACCGAAATTGGGATTCCATAGAGAAGTTGCAGAAGGATTTTAGATTTAAATACTTGGAGAGTGGCGAGGATATACTGTCCACCCTTGGTGAAGAAAAAATGGAGAATAGCCTTAGAGGTGTTAAGAGCGAATTGAACTGCAGAACAAATATGGGTAGACCAGGAAAGTGTAGCATAGAACATAACCCCAAGGTATCTATATTGCCTGACCTGGTCGATCATCTGGCCATTAACTGTCCATGTATGTACAGATGGACGGTGAGAAAAAACCATAACTTTGGTCTTACTAAAGTTGATGGTGAGAGAATTATTATTACAATAAATCATAAAAACATGTAATAGGCGTTTGAGGCCCATATTAGAAAAGGACATTAGGACAGCATCATCAGCATATAGCAATAGAGGGCATTTAGTGTCAGCCTATTTAGGTGAGTGGAAATTGGTGGCTAGACAGAAATTACTCAGATCATTGAGAAAAAGGTTGAATAATGTAGGGGCCAATATACATCCCTGCCGCACCCCTTTGGTAGCAGGGATGGAGTTTCTTAGGCTTCCATCAATGCCACAACGCACACAAAATGATGTGCATTGATAGAGGCGACTGATAAGAAAGAAGTCTCTTATCCATCGTTGTTTGGGATAATTTGGCCCATAGTTTGTCTCTCGGGATAGAGTCAAAGGAGGATTTGAGATCTATAAAGGCAACAGACAGGCCATTTCCGAGGGAGCTCATGTACTTCTCCGCCAGATGTCATAGTACTAGGCAATGATCGATGGAAGATCTGCCCTTTCTGAAGCCTGCCTGCTCCTTACCTAGAATATCCTCCTCTATCCAAGACCTCAGTCTCACATTTAAAAGGCTGGCATATAGCTTGCCCACAACTGATAAAAGACTAATGGGTCTGTAATTTGAGGGGTCACTGTGATGTTCCTGTATTAATGTATATATGGTAAGTGCTGTTTGTATAGAAGATACATGGTAAGTGGAATGAAAGAGGAGGGGGGAGTAAATGAGCAGTAGAATGCTGGATGATTGGCTGAGTGTTTGGATGGCTGAGAGTATAAATGGAAGGATGACAGTTGAATCTGGGTGGACGTGAGTGGGTTCTTTGAGAGGTGTTAGGTGGACGTTAGTGGGTTGTTTGAGAGGTGTTAGGTGGACGTGAGTGGGTTGTTTTGGTGGAGTTGGGAGGTGGGTGTGAGTTGGTGTATGTCAGGAGAGTGTGGAGAAAGAGGGAGGTGGAGTTCGGATTAGTAATAAGTCAAATATCACAGTAATAGATGAAACCATAAGCTTGTAGATCAGTATCAAAGTTATCTTGTTATTAATGTTATTTAATAAATACTATTTTGGTTTACCGAAGGCCTGATCCTTGGCTGGTGTTTCACAGACCAGAAGGGAGGGTAAGGTAATAACCAAGGCTGAAGGGAAACAATAACAAATGGTGGCAGCGGTGAAGAGGAGATTATAACATTCATAAGTATCTAGAGCAACCCTGAGTTATGAGTTATCTGCAGTGATACAAGGGGGTTGGGAACAGCATAGGCACGCAGTCACAAATATAACTGGATAGGGAGACTCAGGCAAGGTCTCTGGGAACATTGGTTGTAGAATGTGACTTGTGGTGCTGCCTAGCAGGGGGATCTATTGAGATCTGTGCTAGAGCGGGGAGAGAAACCATAAAAAGGACAGTCCGGACTGGTGGAGTCCCTGGTGATGCCTAGTGAAAGGCAGTAGCCACGAGCAGGTAGGAACCTGACAGGGAGAGCCAGGGAAGGGCATCACAGTCAACCCTGTCTCCTTTCTTAAATGCTGGGATAACAACCGCCTCAAGCCAAACCAGGGGAAGTTTACCAGTGAGGTTGATCTGAGTAAAAAGATTGGCCAATAAAGGGGTCCACCAGTCTATGCGAGCCTTTAACAATTCAGAAGGTATGGTGTCAATTCCCCGAGCTTTGCCAGTCTTAAGATTGCTAATCAGGGAAACTATCTCTGTCTGCTTTACAGGAGGCCAGACCGGCAGGGCACAAAGATCTACAAAGATCTACAATAGCTGGAGTGTTCAGGGGATAATCTCTGTGATTTGCAAACAGTACAGAGAGGTGACGTTCCCATGTAGCAGACGAGATATTACATTGAGAGGAAGAGGGAGATCCTAGGGCGTCAGTAACTAGGGACCAGAAGAGTTTCGAGTTGTTATTTATAGAGGCATTTATTAAGGCCTTCAATCCATGTTGAATAGCTAGTCTCTTTTTGGAAGCGATCAGTTTATATTTCCTTTTAATAAGATAATATTCAGATGGCAACGCGTTTAGATTATCTTTCCTATACTGATTGTACACCCTTCTCAATTGCTTCTTAACCTCAAGACAGTCCTTATCGAACCATCGAGAGGAGTTCTGTTTGAATGGAGGGCAACAAAAATGGGTTTTGGGCCTTAATATCTTGTTCAAGACAGAGGACAAGATTGAATAGTGGTGTAGGACAGCAGTGATTTCACTGGCATCCACTATATGAGTTCTAAAATCCAAGCCCTGAGGAGAGTCAAAGAAGCAAGCGGCCTTCTTAGAAACCACTTCAGACCAGTAGGTTCTCTTGTAACAGGGGCCAGATGATTTGACCTCATATTGAGAATTTGTAGCCAAATAACCTGACTCTGGTATTAACAGAGTAAAATTTAGGGGAAGATGGTTGCTCTCGAGTCTGTCACCGACTGTAAAGTTGGAAATTAGATTAAACAAAGGCTGGGAGATTAAAACATAGTCGACCGCACTGCTACCCTGGCCGGAAATGTATGTAAATTCTGCAGGGTTATCGGCTTCTATATGACCATTCAATATCACCAGATTTAAACGGGCCACCAGTTGGGTCAAACATATTCCCGTATGGTTCGCCTTTAGGTTTTTGGAAGATCTATCGTACCTGGGAATATAGTTATCAGTATCTACTGCCCCCCATAAACCAGATGAAAAAAGGACGTTGTTATTGGGGCCAATTCTGGCGCTAAAATCACCCATTATAATAGGGTAGGCCCTGGGGTATAATGCTTCCAGGTCAACTATATATTTCTCCAAATTTTCCCAAGCCAATTCTGTGCCACGTTTAGAAGAAAAGGGAGGAATATAAACATTAATCAGCAGGAGAATCATGGTTCTCAACTCTATTAGGCCCGCTATGGCAATGTGTCCACATGAGGCGAGTTCCTTAATGTTCACATGTAAAGAGGTGGATATCAGAATTGCTAGGCCCTCCTTAGGTCTACCCTTTCCTTTAGGAGGCTTGGCAATTAAGTCTAATACTGAAAAGCTGTTCAGGTAGACTTTTTTGGTAGACCAGGTTTCCTGAATAAAAATCACCTCATAATTTCTAAAAACTCCAAGATCCCGGGGCAGTTTTGCTTAGAAGCCCATCCGACTATGTTCCACGTGAGGAATTTAATCTGGTCAAATAACAGGCCAGAATTTCTCCAATTAACCCTCAGGCAAGCAACATAGTGCCCAGGTAAAGGCCTGATCGAGCAGTCGACACAGAGGAGGGATTGTCTATTTATCTCCGTAATCTGATTTAACAAGCCAGTGTTATCCACAAATACGGAGCCAGATCTGATGCATGGACGGCATCAGTTTGGTGGTCGGAATTCCCAACAGGAGCATGTTCCAATTCCTCGGGGCCAAGATATCTAGATCGTAACCAGTCTAAGCCGGATGTTAAAGGTCTAGTCAGGCCCTTGAGGAGAGGTACCCTAAGGGGAGCACCTGCCTCTCCAGATCTATTAATTGATTTTTTTTTATGACCCTCCGGAGGGAGGGAAATGAGTTCCTTGGAAAAAAAGGAGGTCTGATCCAAGGTGGTGATCGCATTACGTTGGAAGGTCTTCACCATGGTCCCGGAATCAGGTCTTACTTGAGTGTTCTCCAAAACCCGGGACTGGTTCATCGTATCTTCATCTTGGCACATAGCATGGGCAAGGGTGTTTCTTAAAAGCGTGAGTCTAGCAATGATCTCCTTCTGAGGTTGTATTGGCAGGCAGTGAAAAGATTTTAGAAGATCTTTCTCTTCCAAAACAGGAGTAAATTTAGAAGCAATGGAATGTTGAAGAGGAGAATGATATTCAGAGGGCATGGAATGCACATTAAACAGAGGTTCTTCCAGATAGACAAGAGAGCTACATGTATTGTCCTTTATAGTACAGCCTGGCAATTTATGAAATAGATTGATAGGATTCTGATTAACAAATAGCCTGGTTATTGGCAACCCTGCATGATGGAATTTGTCTTTCTCCATATAAAGCCGCTTCATAGATGCCCAGCTCCCCAAAGTTACTACAGCTCGAGCGTTTTGGTGATCGTAAAATAAGTACTCGATGTCCATGATATCTTCAATCGAACCACATTGTGGGGCAATTTTACACACCAAGTCCTGTAAGTGCTCTTTGCGCTGGTAAAAAGGCAACATGCCTTTTGGCTTAGGGAAATTGGAGAGCACTAATTTGCGATGACTTAGGGTCAGTTCCCACTTTTGCTGGGTTATAGGAAGAGGTGTATATTTTATATTGGCATGCTTTGTCAGGCCAGTATCCAGAACATGTTGCCATGGATCTTGTATTTCGTTTCCAATAAGCATACACTCAGTTATGCCACTTGGGAATGCCATTGGAAGCAGGGGAATATTTATTTTCCCAGTAGAAGGTTGGAGTGGATTAAGGCAAAAGTCTGAATCTCCATCGGCAAGACAAACCTTATTGGTCTGTAGTCCTGCCTTAGTTATCTTGGCAGTCTGAGTGGGAGCCTGTTGTGTTTCTTCCAATAAATTAAAGAGCTTTTTAAAATTCATTCCCTTGCATCGATTTAAGGTTTTTTGCCTTTTCCCTTTAGGCTTAGATTTTGTAGTCTTGTCCTGGGCCACCGCTGTACCCTTTGCTTTACCAGGATTTCGCTTGGCAACCTTCTTTTTATTTCTGTGGACCAAGTCTTTCACCATGCGTTCGGAGGGAGTCTTGGTGTCATTATGTTTTCCCAAGTGCCCTGGACACTCTTCACATGTATGGGATTTGTGGAATTCGGCTATGACAACCAGGAGGGCATAGCATTCCGACAGAATTTTTTTAATTGAATCAAGTTCTTTGGCTAGCAACATCAGGTGCGTCTCCAATTCAGGAGAATAAGATTTATCAGGGCTCATCGGCTCAGTTTGTCTATGTAAAGGGGAAAGAGTCAGAGAGCTTATATCCTTGCAAAGCCTGGGAGGGTCAGAAGGTATCATATGTCCCCTGGTATTCTGGATTGATTCAGAAATTTTACCCCTCCCCCCCCCCGCAGCCAGGGGGAGAGAGTCCTCTGGCTCACAGGTAGATAAAGGAGCTTGCAGGGGGGAGTCAGGGCAACACACCACCCCAAAGATAGGGCTTGGTGGTTCCACTTGTGCACTCTCCACTTGTGCAATTTCTGTTGCTAAGTCAAGTCCCTGAGGGAGCCTATTAGGTAAATATAAACCACATTTGGTATAGTCCACAGACCAGTCAAGACTAGAAGGATATTGAGTTGTCACTGCTGCCTTATTTTGGTCCTCATTCAGGAAGGGGGACTTCCTCCCACACTCCTGCATTCCTCTTTCATGGGGAAATATGAGAGGATTTTAGCTTGTTTCTTATTTTCTTTTTTGGAGGGTCTGAGCCTGTAAGAATAGGCACCCCTAGCACCTTAGTTGCTTGGCGTGTGAGGACCATAATTATTGCTTGATTGGTTTGAACGCAGCAGGGTTAAAAATTTTTATAGTACAGCTTGGTGTTGCTGTTATTGACGCAGCTACAGAGAGTCCAACTTGTCAGATAGAAAAAGTATGCCAGTTTCACTCTCTGTCATCTGAGTCATCTCCTTATCACAATGAGGAGAAGGGAGGGAAGGCCTTGGCCTTGGCGTTGCTCCGGCGTCTCAGCTGCTTTCACATTCAAACTTCCATCAAACCTCCCCCACTGCTATGCCAGTAAAATACACAGACTATCGAGGCTATTTTGATCAGATTTAGCTGGCTATGGCAAGGCCAGAGCTTACCCGTTGAAATATAAAGCTCAACGATGTCCGGGAGTTGTTTCAAACGCAGCCAGTGCCGCTGCCATCTTCTGCCTCTCCTCATTTTTGTACATGCTACTTGACTGGGGAACTGCGCTGAAAAATTCAGAGAAGTGTGGATTTTGAAGGATGGCTATTATTTTGGTTAACATATTGTCTAGGGAAGTGTGAATGGAACTGAATTTATCCCCCATCCATACTTCTGAGTAGACATGTATACAATTGCACCACAAAGCTCCTGCTTGGTGGACCACAATTCATGCTATCAGTAGGGGTGTGCAAGAATCCACACACACACATACTTCCATCTCATCTGTGCACATTCATTTCTTGATGTCATGAAGCTGTTGATTCCCCCCCTTTATGCAAAGATGGGGAACCTCAAGCCCACTGCCCAAATGCTGCCCTCCAAGCTTCTTGATCTGGCCCTTGGGACTCTCCCTACACCCCACACCTCCCCAGCCACACCACTCCCCAGCCACACACCCCCTTCTCACATCACACCCCTCAGTGGTACAGCTTTGCACCCCAAGTGTTTTTGTCTGGCTGGAATGTATTCTTGAACTCTGATCATGCCTCTTGCTTGGATGGATGGATGGATGGATGGAGGATAGAGAGGGCTGTGTGAGCATGTGTATAGAAACTAGCCTACTGTACAAAGGTAAAATTTACATGTGTTTCTCTGTCTCTTTTTGCCTCTGGCCTGTCCACCACTGGCATGTGGGTCCCGGGAGGTTTCTTGGAAGGGAATGCATCCCTCTAGTTGAAAAAGGTTCCATGCACCTGATTCATGTTTTGCTGTTGTCTGTGGGGGCAGCAGTGGCAATATCCTCAGCAGCAGGAGTGGAGGTTCTGAACTGAACCAAAATGGGTGCCATTCAGTTTAAGATTTCATTCATCATGCAACAAATGCATTGCATACCCCTAAACCAGAGGTCTGAGATTCCCTACCCCTTCTGTTAGAGCATGACAATGGAAGCAATTACCAAGGAGGTGGCGGCGTCTCCAACACTGGAGGCCTTCAAGGGGCAGCTGGACAGGCATCTGTCCGGTATGGTTATTCTGGATTCCTGCATTGAGCAGAAGGTTGGATGTGATGGCCTTATAGGCCTCTTCCAACTCTACCATTCTATGATTCTGCACACAATACCTCATTTAAGGCACGCTAAAAACAATGGGTGGTATCCAACTAAGTCCCACTCAGAATAGACCCGTTGGAATTAATGAAGGCAAGTTAGTCATGTTCATTAACTTCAATGAGTCTACTCTGAATAGGACTAGTATTGAACATCACCAAATGAAAAGCCAAGATATCCTCACAATTTCAACAGTACACCTCAGGAACCACAGATTGCTGTCAGAGTCTCTGTTGACAAAATGTGCCCAGCCGAAACTCTCAAACTGCAAAATATGCAGCAAAGTAGAGAATGTATCCATAACTGTACTTGCCAGAAAAGGACCATTTGAGATAAGGACTCCCTGAAATGCATTGACAGCTGTTGCTCTTTTGCAAACAACACCAGCACCATCTGGAACTTTTATCCCCTTGGTTTGCTTTGGGGGGGTTATCCTGCTTCAAATCTCTTGATGAATAATCAATTTACAGTAGCCCAACACCTACACAATTCAGTTAATGTTTCATTGCTGGTGAAGAGATGCTGGAAAACAAGAGAGATGCTTATCATGTCCCGATGGAAGAAAACATCTCATTTTTGTAGTTGTACATGATTTTGTTTTGCCTTGCTGAGTGCACATGTAAAAACAAAATAGTCTTCTTGGATTTGGCAAGTGAAGAGTGAAACTTAACATCCCATTCCAATTCAGCTGAGACTAGTCAAGAAGTTGAGCAAGACTTTGGGAAGATGTATAAGAATCTATAGGAGACTGGGAAGCATTTAGCAGATAGCAGGGATTCAGGCAGTAGATTGCAGTTTCTACAGAACTTTGAATAGCTTCCAATGAAAGCAGAGACATTGGTTCAAGGAACATCAGAGCCTAACCTCTCTTAAGTAGTAGAGCAGGCCTAACTCTCTTAAGCCCTAATCTTCATTTGTGACCTGGCGGGATTGACTTGGGTGACCTCCAAGTCTGCCGTCTGCATTTACTGAATGGGATGGGGGCCCTGTGGCTGGTTTTGGACTCCAAATACCATCAGCCTCAGCCGGCATGTTCAATGGTAAGAGCTGATGGGAGTCATAGTCCAACAGCATCTGGATGGACACAAGTTCCCTATCCCTTCCTTCATCCATGTGTTCAATCCTTCTGTTGCTCTTTAAGATAGCCATCCCAGATATTTCTTCATCTAAGTGGGAATGGGAGGGGAGATCTCAAAACAATATAGAGGATTGCCTAGAACATTTTCATTGTCAGTGATGGGCTGGATGAGGGCCAATAAACTGACTCTGAATCCTAGCAAGACAGAGGCACTGTGGGTTGATAGTTCCCAAGTTTGGATAATTGGCCAATTGCCTGGGATAGGATTGTACTTCCTCTGAAAGAGCAGGTCTGTAGTCTGGGGGTGCTCCTGGATCCATCTTTGTTGTTAGAGGCCCAGTTGACCTCAGTGGTTAGGAGTGCCTTTTACCAGCTGTGGCCATTTCTGGACCAGAATAGCCTGACCACTGTTGTCCCTGCATTGGTAACCTCCAGGCTGGATTACTGTAATGTGCTCTATGTGGGGTTGCCCTTGTGGTTGATCCAGAAGCTGCAGCTGGTGCAAAATGAGGCAGCGCAACTGCTCACTGGGGCACTGAAAGAAAGTATTGCGCTGGCTGCCCATTAGCCACTGGGCTAAGTTCAAGGTTCTGGTTTTGGTGTACAAAGCTCTATTCAGTTTGGGACTGGAATACCTGAAAGATTGTCTTACCCCCTTATATACCTAACTGATCACTGCTGTGCAAGTGAAGGCCTCCCCTGAGGGTGCCAAGTTTGTTGTAGTGGTGATTCCAGCGTAGGCCCAATGACCGGTTGTACCCAGTCATGCTTAGCCCAGATGTGTGCCCAAGACAAATAGACAAAGTCCGTAATAGGTTTAAGAGTCTTTTACTGACTAGCAGTTATAGACATTAATGCAATCCTGGCTTCTCCTTACTTTTAACAACACCCCCACACCATGTGCTTTATCTATCAAGATTATATAGCTTACACTGCCCTTCGCCAGCCGCATCTGCTGTGAGCTGACCTTGGCAGTCCTGTACACAGTTTAACTCCTTAATAGTCATTTCTGCACTGTCTTTCTGGAAAACACTTCTTGTTACACTTTTGAGCAGCCTACAGCTCCCACCTTTTCCATAAAGACATACAGTTTCACCAACAATACATGTTTTACATTGTTTTACAGGTTTACAATCATTACAATCATCACAGGCTTTATGGTTTTACACAATCCAGATACAATGTTTCCTCATCATACATTTCTGTGTATTTATTTGTTTCTTTATTTCTGATTGTGCCTATCTGAAACCTCTCCGGTGGTTTTCCCAGGTTTGCTCTCTCAGATCGTCTCAATGTCACAGTTTCCTCTATGTTTTCCCTATTCACTTCAGTAACTGGTTGCTCTTCTTCTTGTTGTTTTACCTCCTACTCTGAGTCATGTTCTGTGGTTGCATCACTTGAATTATTTAGCTCAACATATGTACCATGATCCCAATCCTGTTCATGTACCTCAATGCTTCTACTTAGTACCACCTTTCTCTGACTTGGTATCAACACTCGGTAGTATGCGTTCTGAAATCCGAGCACATTACCTCTTAGTGCTCTTTGAGCAAGTTTTCCATGTCTCTTCCCTTTGGGTATGTGCACCCAGCACCTGGCCCCAAACCTTGCAATGTGATTAAGCCTCGGCTTCTTCCCTGTGAGCTTCTCATAAGGTGTCATGTTCAGTGCTCTGTGGAATAGCCTATTCTAAATGTAAGTGGCGTACAGCATACATTCCCTCCAAAACGCATTTGACAATTCAGAATCTCCCAACATTGCCCTTGTTGCATCCTGAAGTGACCTATTTTTTCTCTCTGCGATTCCGTTTTGAAATGGTGAAAATGGTGCTGTGAAATTCTGTTCAATTCCTTTCTTTGTTAAATATTGCTCTAGGGACTTTCCAGGAAACTCTCCCCCTTGATCAGAGCGTATCCTTTGTATTGTGACACCATGTTGCACCTCAACCTTTGTCACAAACTGCTTCAGTTTCCCTTCTGCTTCATCTTTAGTCTTAAGCAGATATATGGTACAATTCCTAGTAAAGTCATCCACAATCACCATAAAATACTTGGCACCTCCTTGTGAACTCTGAAACGGTCCTGCTAAATCGACATGAATCAACTGTTATGGTGCGTTTGTGTTACTCTCTGCTTCCTTGCTTATGGGAGCTACTGTGGTTTTGGTTCATTTACATACATCACAATCAACATATCTCTCACACTCCTTCAGTGTTACATCCATACTATTTGTGGGAGTTTTCATTATTGTTCCAAAACCAGCATGTCCTAGTTTTCTGTGCCATAAATGAACGCAGTTGTCATGAGGCTTTCTGTTAGCACTCATGGCAGCACAACCTGCATGTTTAAACTGAATGTGAAATAGTGAATCCTTCAGAAACCCCTTCATACAGATTTTGTCTCCTTTCTGTATCTCACACATCCCTTGTTTGAATGTTACAGTATATCCCATTGCATTTAGTTTCTTTACAGCCATTATATTACATTCCAAACCAGGAACATACAATACATCTGTCATAATTGTATTTAATACACTGAGTTTCACTGTACCTTTGCCCAACACCTCCCTTTTCGTTCCATCCGCCAGTATAACAACTTCTTTCATGGGAAGTGATGTTTTAAACAGATTTATGTCCTTTATTAGGCTATGGGTTGCTCCTGAATCAACCACCCAAACATCACAGTCTCTGTTTTCACAGCTATTTGATTTACAAGTTCCAGCACTCACCAGCTGCACACTTTTCGGCTTCCAGCCTCGTTCTCTATGCTTCACTACACAGTCGACGCTGCTATCCTTTCGGCACCAGGTGAAAACCTTTTTATACTCCCAGGCATTTTAAAGTGTATTTTAAATTGTATTTTATAGTGTATTTTATCAGTATTTTTATTATTGTTGTATTTTGATGTTGTTGGTTCTTTGTTATTGTTTGTTTTGATCTTTGATTTTGTTATACTTATTGTATTTATATATTGTGCTTGTTTTATCTCTTATGTACACCGCCCAGAGAGCCTTTTTGGCTTAGGGCGGTATATAAATTAAATAAATAAATAAATAAATGTGTTTTTGAACCACAATAATAACAAGCTTTGAGTCCAAACGATCTTGCTTCTGTTTCTTTGAAGTTTGAAGTCTTCCTGCTTTCTCTCTTCTCTGTTTTCTCTCATTCTCCGGCATTTCTCCTTCTCTCCCATTCCTGAAGAAGTTTGCCCGAAATGTAATCCGTAGTCAAACCTGCGTCTGACATAGCCTCCAATGAACTGACTAACGGATCCCAAGACGAATCCAATGTTGATAAGATGATATAAACTCTTTGTAACTGTGTATGCTCTACGTTCCGCTCCTGCAGCTCTGCAAACAGTCTTTGTAACTCCAATAAATGCTCAGACATAGTCTTGTCCTCAGCCAGTTTCATTTGATACAGTTTACGCACTAGGAAAATCCTGCTACTTGCTGTCTGTCTCACGTGAACTTCGTTCAAAGCTGTCCACATGAGTTTTGCTGTTGGCCGTTCTTTCACGTGTAACAATTGAGAATCGTCTAAAGCCAATATAATAAATGATCTTGCCTTGTCATCCATGCGAATCCACGCTTGCTGCGGAACACCCGGTGGGTCGTCTTCAATTACTTGCCATAAATCTTCTTTCGTTAGGAAAGGCTGCATTCTAAGTCTCCAGCTCGAATAATTACTTTCAGTGAGCCTTTCCAGAGGCATGCTGGCCGAAAGTGAAACTGCCATCTCCACAGCACACTTCTCCTCCCCGCCTCTCTCAATCAAGCACTCAGCCATGTTACCGCTTCTCCCAAGCTCCTGGCTTGCTTGCTGCTTTGCTCTGCTCCACTCTGGACTTTATCCTGGGTTCGATTCTGGCTATTCTGGTCCATAGGCTGGGCTATTATTGGCCATAGGCTGGGCCCATAACCCCTGTTGTAGCGGTGATTCCAGAGTAGGCCCAATGACCGGTTGTACCCAGTTGTGCTTAGCCCAGATGTGTGCCCAAGACAAATAGACAAAGTCCGTAATAGGTTTAAGAGTCTTTTACTGACTAGCAGTTATAGACATTAATGCAATCCTGGCTTCTCCTTACTTTTAACAACACCCCCACACCATGTGCTTTATCTATCAAGATTATATAGCTTACACTGCCCTTCGCCAGCCGCATCTGCTGTGAGCTGACCTTGGCAGTCCTGCACACAGTTTAACTCCTTAATAGTCATTTCTGCACTGTCTTTCTGGAAAACACTTCTTGTTACACTTCTGAGCAGCCTACAAAGTTTTCAGGAGGTCTGTTCCTCATAGCATAGGAAGCAGACCTTTAGTGTTGTGGCACCTATTCTTTGGAATTCCCTCCCCTTAAATATTAAACAGGCACCAAGTCTGTTATCTTTTGGCATCCTTCCTCTTTCAACAAGCCTTTTAAGTAAAGATCTTATCCTAGTCTGCATCTGTGATGGAACTGCTTTTTTAAGATGTTTAAAGCTGGTTTTTGGAGATGTCTTTAAGATGTTTTGTTTTAATATGTTTTTAAACACATTTTTTAAAATATGTTGTAAACTTTTGCTTTGTAAGGTGTTTTAGAGTGCTTTTATTGTTTTTATTTGCTGCCCTGAGCTCCTTCTGGGAGGAAGGGCAGGATATAAAATAAATAAATAAAAAATATTTCTGAAGAGCAACTCTGATTAGGTTCATTCAAAGTGTCAGTGACTACTGGGTCTAGAACCAGGAACCCTCAGCTTTACCAACTGGAGCATCTTCCCATGCAGTGATATGGTCTCAGGATCTGGAATGACTTCACCAACAAGGTATCAGGTATCCTAGATAGGAAGAGTGCTCACATCAGCTCCAACCAGCATTATTGATGGTCAGGGATGATGGGAGCAGTAGACCAACAGCACCTGAAGGACCATGGAGTCCTCATTCCTGATCAAGTTATCTCAATTTAGCCATATCTCTATTATTATTATTATTATTATTATTATTATTATTATTATTATTATTATTATTATTATTATTACTGCTACTACTATTACTACCACCACCACCACCACCTCTTGCCATTCACCATAAGGACCCAGACTGTGTTACAAAACAAAAATACAATATTAAAATCACCTAAAACTATTTACAGTTATCTGACTGGTGAATAGATAGATAGATAGATAGATAGATAGATAGATAGATAGATAGATAGATAGATAGATAGATAGATAGATAGATAGATAGATAGATAGATAGATAGATAGATAGATAGATAGATAGATAGATAGATAGATAGATAGATAGATAGATAGATAGATAGACAGATACAGATAGAGGGATAGGTAGATAGACAGATACAGATAGAGGGATAGGTAGATAGACAGATTGATTTCAGGTGTCAAAGGCCATTATTAACTAATAGTTCAGTGTTCAAAAGAACACCAAGTAAATATGTTGAGGCCACATACTAACATTCATGTAATGAAATGGGGGGGGAGGAATTAAGTCATTGTGAATATGAAATAAATTAAAACATGTATATGTGTCATTTATAAAAAATGTTATAAAAGACATACAAAGATGACAGATTCATTCACAGAGGAACTGGAGAACCAGAAATTTTAGAATGTGAGGTGAAAGCTGCTCCTAAAATACTTGGAAGAAACAAATCACCAGGAACAGATGGCTCACCAATAGAGTTGCTACAAGCTACTGAGACTGTTAGAGAGCCAGTGTGGTGTAACGGTTAAGGTGTTAGTCTACGACCTGGGAGACCAGGGTTTGAATCCCCACACAGCCATAAAGCTCACTGGGTGACTGATGCTCAACCTATACACTGGACAAGAGGCTACTGTAAGGACAGGATATGGAGAAACCGATTGGTTCCCCATCAGAAAGGGTGTGAGACAGGGGTGTACTTTATCATCCTATTTGTTTAATCTATAAGCTGAACATATCGTACAGAAAGCGGGATTGGACCAAGATGAAGGAGGTGTGAAAATTGTAGGGAGAAATATCAATAATTTAAGATATGCAGACGATACCATACACTTAGCAGAAACCAGTAATGATTTGAAACAAATGCTGATGAAAGTTAGAGAGGAAAGCACAAAAGCAAGACTACAGCTGAACATCAAGAAGACTAAAGTAATGACAACAGAAGATTTAAAGTTGACAATGAGGACATTGAACTTGTCAAGGATTATCAATACCTTGGCACAATCATTAACCAAAATGGAGACCATAGTCAAGAAATCAGAAGAAGGCTAGGACTGGGGAGGGCAGCTGTGAGAGAACTAGAAAAGGTCCCCAAATGCAAAGATGTATCACTGAACACTAAAGTCAGAATCATTCAGACCATGGTATTCCCAATCTCTATGTATGGATGTGAAAGTTGGACAGTGAAAAAAGCGGATGAGAATAAAATAAACTCATTTGAAATGTGGCATTGGAGGAGAATTTTGCGCATACCATGGACTGCAAATAAAACCAACACACAGCTGGGTGTTAGAACAAATTAAACCAGAACTATCACTAGAAGGGAAAATGGTGAAACTGAGGTTATCATACTTTGGACACATCATGAGAAGACAGGATTCACTAGAAATGACAGTCATGCTGGGAAAAACAGAAGGAAGTAGAAAAAGAGGAAGGCCAAACAAGAGATGGATTGATTCCATAAAGGAAGCCACAGACCTGAACTTACAAGATCTGAACAGGGTGGTTTATAACAGATGCTATTGGAGATCGCTGATTCATAGGGTCACCATACGTCATAATCAACTTGAAGGCACATAACAAATGTGTCTTTTTTTAGTAATATTAGCAGTTGCATACTAACTACTAATTATATCAGCAGTTATAATGAAACTGTATTGTGTTGATGCCCAGCTGGTATCTGTGATGGACTTGAACTGATTTGATGTATAGTCTGTTTTCATATTTATAATTGTTTTTAAAAGTAGGTTTTTATAATGCAATTGTTTTAGCCATTTGTCATATATACATAATGGTTTTATATATGTTGTTATATTGCAAATTGCTTTGGGATGACTCATGGGAAGTGATGATGATGATGATGATGACAATGATAATAATAAACAACCAACAGTGTGCAGCGGATTCAGATAAACCCTGAACCAAAGTGGGATGCTTTGAAGGAATGCTGGGCTTGTCCGAGTGGGTGGCAGTGACGGAGGTGGTGGCAGCAGCAACACTGGCAATTTGAGCTCCACTCCCCCCCCCAACTCAACACCTTCACTGTTCCAGACAGCATTGCAGACTGGTGGCTCCAATGTGAGTGGGGCAGTAGATGTTCTCTGAGGTATAGTCTGAACTTTCAAGGAGCTGTCCAATGTGCTGAACCCTGAAGCATCAGATTAATACCTGGAGCAGATTCACTGCCCCACTCACATTGGAGCCAGCAGTCTCCACTGCGAGGCAGGCAGCAGTGATGATCTACAGCAGTGGTAGATCCCCCTCCAACCTGATGTTGGTAGCACTAGCAGTGGGAGGAAGCCCACTCTGGCCATGACTATGACTACGGAAAGGAAACTTTTTTGTAGAGCTGGGAGGCAGATGGCAATCCATT
This sequence comes from Rhineura floridana, assembly GCF_030035675.1. Lineage (NCBI taxonomy): Eukaryota > Metazoa > Chordata > Lepidosauria > Squamata > Rhineuridae > Rhineura > Rhineura floridana. The sequence continues at coordinate 14,293,855 of NC_084498.1, read as the reverse complement.
TCCACTGGCAGCTCCTCTGACTGAACCTAGAGGGGAGATCAGCTTGTTAGATGTGGAGACTGAGGAGATTCTAGAGGGGAGGGAGGGGATGGTGATGGAGAAGAAGATGCAAAGTAGATGCAAAGGGCTGTGGCTCCATGGTAGAACATTTGCTTTGCATGCATAAGGTCCCAGATTCAATCCCTAGCATATACAGGTAGGGCTGTGGGAGTTTCCTACCTGAAATCCTGGACAGCTGCTGCCAGTCAGTGTAGACAGTACTGGGTTAGATGGGCCAATGGTCTGACTCAGTATAATCAGCTTCTTATGTTCCTAACAAGGATCTATTGGAAGTGTTGGGCCACTTTAATTTAGAAGGATATTATCTCCATCAGCCATGATAACTCCCCCCCAAAAAGCAGTAGCATTTTGGGGGTGGGTACTGGAGAAAAGCAGGTACACCCACCCATGCCAAGGGATCCCACCTCCAATATCCTCTATTCATATCCTGGGAGGTTTCCCCAGGATGGAGGCCGAGATTCTGGGTCACCACTGGGACCAATTTGAAGTGTCAGCAGATCCCAACTATCCTACTACATGCCTGTGTTGCAGAAAGCAGCTGAGCAGTGGGGAGGCTCCAGGGCATTGTGCCACCAGCAGAAAGGCCCTGCACAAGCAGCACCAGTCCCTCTTGTCTGGGGAAGAGACAAAGCCTGAGAGGTCAGGGTTAGGGTTAGGGTTAGGGTTAGAGCAAGAAGCACACAGGGCAGACTAAGAGTGAGAAGTCCCCTCCTTATAATCTCCACATATACACACACAGCAGAAGCATTTGAGACAGATGGCTACAGAGGATTTGAACTGGGGAGGAATGGGCCCGCAAGATAGAAATTTCCAACATCAACTCAGAAGTGAGGGCAAGATTCCAAGCTAAACATCCAAATCTCCAACCTCCTTATACCTGTTTTCTGACGTTCAGCAAGAACTGAACCACATGGTGCTACTGATCATGTGGTTTGGCTCCGATGGTGAACTACGCATACAAGAAAATGACACAGTGTTAGGTCTTCAGAACTCCTGATGTCATGTAGCTCCAAGGGGAAAAACATACATGCCTCCAAGTGAGCAGTTAGGCAGCCTTCATACTGTAGGCACCATGATAGATTGCTCCACCCAGTGAAAATCAACACAAGGAAATATATATGTCAACAGCGGAAGCTGGTCCGCTAAGTGGGGCAGTGCCCCACCAACCGCAGCCAGCCCCCACCTGCCTACCCTCTTACTTAACATCCAGTTCACTGGTTGCACTGGCAGTCACCTTCCTCTCTCTTAGTCTCAGTGCTGCATATGTAGAACTCAACAGGGAGGAGGTGGCATGTCTAGAATGAGTTGGCTCCTCCAGTCATTGCCTCTGTGTCCACCGACTGCTGGTCTCCCTATTTTCTGCCCCACCAGTCCCAATGGGCACCAAGCACCACTGTATATCATGCTTTAATTGCTCAGCTCCTCTATTTTTTTAATCTTTTTTGGGGAAAGAATAAAGAACAAATAAAGGATCCTTTGGGGGGAAGAAGCAAAAGTAAATGTACTCTTTCTCCCCCCTTCCAATTTCCTATTGTACCCCATTTTTGGTACCCCTATAAAATGAGCTGTGTATCTCCTGAGGCTATCCAAGGGAGCAAAACTTTAAATAAATATTATAGCATAAAGAGGAATTGGTGTCATGGCTGCTATTTTCAAGACTTCCAGATTTATTGCCTTGGAGAAATGAAATCCTATTTTTCTTATCTGTTGGCACATTAAAACATATGGTTGGAGACATAAATTGGTTCTGTGCCCTAAACACTCTCTTGAAGTCTACAACCAAGTGATGTGGTTATATTTCTTACCTTAAAAAAAATTCCTCCCTGCTTCTCCTCACCTTTGACCCGGTATTTTCCAACCATTGGAAAAGTTGGGAAGCAGAAAGACTAATAATCGTAAGGGAGAGAGGGAGAATCTTTAAAATTGCAATTAAAAGGTGAAGGCAGCACAGTCAGCAATGATGAGCCTCATTAAACATTACCTTGGACATTTTAATTCAGTCCATTGAAATTCTATTAAAATGCCATTTATCTCGCACAGAGAGAGAGGCCTGGGAGGGAGGGACATGGAGAGAGAGAATTGGTGTTCAAAAATGAAAAAAATAAATAAAGAAGAATCTGAACTTATTGGGGCAGCCTGCACCGTGCGTAAGAGTGGCAAAGAAATTCATTCACTACGCATTTTAATGCAAACCTATCCATTTTGCACTTCCTGATCTAGAGATGGAAGGATCTGTTAGCTTCAATTCTCTCAGTTTCTCATCTGTCCACTCTTAAATTCAATTCTCCACATTTCTACAGCAATTTGCGATTTAAAAATCCTCAGCATTTTAGTGTGAATTTCTCCTAATCAGCACATTTTTAGAGCAACTTTCTCATGCATACATTTTTTCCAAGCAATATAATGCATTTTATATGCTATTTTCAGGAATATATTCATTTTTATGCACACTTTTCTCTGGTGTATGCATTTTTGTAAACATGGGTTGGTTGGAGAACTGAATCACAAAGTTTGGATAAGTGTAAATTTCAAAGAATGGCTGCATTTCAGTTATTATACTGTTTCAGAAAGCTCACTTTTAATCTATTAGGCTCTAAGGGCAAACTGAATTGAATTTCTCCCCCTCCCCTATTCCAAATCAATATGAGAACTGACATTCAGCTATCCTTTAAAATTTTCTTTCCTCTGAAATTTGCAATACAGTTCTCCAATCAAAATGCCAAAAGTTCACATATTAGGGAAAAGTGCACATGTATATTAATCGAAACAACATAGAAAAATGTCTCATTGATGGGGTGACATTGTACAAAATTTGACGCTGCTGTGTCAAATTCAGTATATGTATTATTCAATATATATTATTATATATTATCTGTTGCTATGTATTGCTTATTATTATGAATTGCATTTCTATAGCTGTTCTGCTGTGTTGTATTGTATAGATATTACATTATTTATTTATTTATTTGCCAATTTATAACCCGCTTTCGTTCACTGAATTCAAAGTGGCGAACAACAATATAACTATATAACAATATAACAATATACAACAAAATATAAACTCATACAATGTAAATACGAACTCATAAGAACTCATAAGATCAAATAATAAATCCATTAGACATTAATAATTTGACAAAACAATAATGTATACATTTTAAAAGCTTGGCAAAAATTAAGATTAAATAAAGCGAAAACATTTATAAATTAAAAGCTTGGCGGAATAAAAATGTTTTAACATGTCGATGAAAATCTAAGAGAGAGTTCGAAAGCCGTATCTCTAGTGGAAGGGCATTCCACATGCTAGGGGCTACTACTGAAAAGGCTTTGTTCCTAGTGCCCAATTTACAGATTGTAAAAGTTGAAGGGATAATCAAGGTACATTCAACAATGGATCTCAATGGACGGTGGGATGTGTATTCACAAATACGATTAGATAGATAAAATGGCGCCAGATTATGTAAAGCTTTAAAAATTAAAGTAAATAGCTTAAATTGGTTATGAAATCTGATAGGAAGCCAGTGCAGATGATATAAGAGAGGCATGGTATGCATTCGAGGGCCAGCTCCTGTTAGCATCTGTGCCGCTGCTCTCTGAACCAGTTTAAGCGGCCGAAGGCTTTTAACAGGAAGGCCGACATAAAGGGAATTACAATAATCTAATCGTGATGTTACAAGGGCCTGTGTTATGTATTGTTATTTATTGCTCATTATGTTCTAGGTTGTAAACCACGCTGATTTTTTGACAAAGGGCAGTATGTAATTTTTTAAAATCAATAAAATACATTTATTTTAAATATTAGGCACATGTTATGGAAAAATCTATTTAAAATGCATATATTTATATAAATGTGCACAGAAAGTTGTATGAATTTTTGATCTAGATTTTGTTTTTAAAAATAATCCACAAAGAGGGCTGAACAAAAAAAATGAAAAAGTGAAAGAAACCAACATGGGCCTATTTGTCCATTCTTAGCTGTTGATTTCTAGTTAATGTTCAGATGGGGAAAAAATAACAATTGTCATCAATAGACTTCACTGCACTAATCTAGGGATGGAAAGAAATTCAATTCAGATTGCATTTAAAGCTAGATTTATCAAATTTGCACTTTCTGAAACAATATGAGATGAAGTACAGGCTCTGAACTCAGGCTAGTCTGGATTAGGGATGTTAAACAATTCCAACAAAAAAAAACACCAGAAATGGGAGTGGAAATTGCTCGTGTCCACTTGATTGTCCCATATCTGGAACAGAAATCAATCTAGTGAATACGACCGATATTTGCTGCTATTGTCGCTTTCAGTCTGCAAATGATACATAATTGATTACCTCCCCCCATTGTGTTTCTTTGGCATTGAAATAACATAATGACAACATAATTTGAGTAAGGTAGTCATTAATTACACAAGTTATGCAAAACAATTAATGTAGGTTTTTTTGTGGAGGACAAACTGCAGCGGAACAGAAACAGTGCTGCACATGGTAAATACAGGGTGGAATGGAAAATGATGCCTTCTTGCATCCTTAGGCTGGGTGGACAGCCAGAGGAGACAGCTATGCCCAGCTGGCTCCTCCTCCTCAGGCAGGCACATGGCCACAGATAGACATGCTGGAGAAATCCCTGCAGGTGACCCAACTTGAATTGAGGTGGTGGTAGGAATCATGCCTCCCTGGAGCCCTCGAAAACAGTAGCGAAGCATGGCTTCACATAAAGTAGAATGGCTGCCTCCCACCACTGATCACTGGACAGAGGGCTTTGATTCCATGTGGACATTAGTCTGGCTGCCTCCAATGTTATCTTAATCACAGGAAGTGGTTGAATGATCTGTGGGGAGGTAGAGGGGGCTTAGTTAACTTGACACCCCTGGCCTCTCCAGTCTCTTTTAGCCAAATCTTGGCACACACCCTCCAGTAGCCATCACAAAGCACTCAAGTTTCCCTCTCCCCCTTGCTCCAATAATTCAAGAACTGGCCGCGGAGATTAAAAAAAAGCCTAACCAAAAGTCCTGAAATGACTCAGGACATTTGGAGGTGCTGTCCTAGAGTGGCTACAAACCAGGAAGTCCCTCCTCAGTCTGAATCTCCCTTCTGCCATGACCTCACTCCCTGACTTCCTCACAGCCCCTGCCCACCCATCTGCAACACGGAAGTAATGTTACCGAACTACTTTACAAGATTGTAAGGTTTGAAACAGAGAATGAGGGGGAGGGTGAACTGATTTTAGAACTGAGCTAAAATGCCCCAAATTCATTGCTCCATTTGGAGGTGGTGAATTTTTTTGGGGGGGGGGGTGGCTCTTTCAGTAACTATTTTGAGGGTGGGTAAAAGCACCAGAGGATTTTCATGGGGCTTTGTGCCTCCCTCCCACCCCACAATTATTCTGCAGCAATGCTATGCCATGTAGTGTTGCTCTGAGGAGGATAGTATAGGTTGCATCCAATGCCCAATTTAGTGATATCTATTCATTTCAATGCTTCTACTCTGAGTAGGAGTAGCATTGGATATAACCGTGTGTGTGACGGTAGCTGCCTGGCCATCAAGAGTAGCTAGGATGTGATTCATGACAGGAGAACTACTATAGATAGAGGATGGATGAGCTGTTACTGCCACTTTTCCACATGGGTGGAGAACTGGATCCATCTAATGGAACAGATCTTTATCTTCCCCACCCCTCGTCTACACCTGTCAATCACCTAACATCACAATGGCATCAGGTGACCCATTTTTGCTGGCGCAGACTATCTGCTGATCATCAGAGTTTGCAAAGCGCCACCACTGAACAATGCAAGCCCCGTCACTCAGAACTGATTGTCGATGCTTGTAAAACTCTGTGCACAAGACTTTAAAGGTGTCACCTATTAGCTGATCAGTACAGCCTGCAACAAAACCCCACAACCCTTTGGCCTTGCTGCATCTTTAATTGCCTCACACCTGATGTCATCGATAGGCACAGATGTGGCTTATATGAGCAGGTTGGCATGGCTTGGGCAAAATGGCCTCACCGGTCAAATGGTAAACCTCTGGGGGGCATAATTATGCCTGCACCCTTTCTGCAAGCCACCCCATCCTCCAAGATTACTGGAATTCCCCCCCCCACAAACACATATGCACACTTTTTTCAAGGTGGTGGGTTCTCCTCCTTCACCTCCCAAATCCTATTTCCTACACAAGAGTCAACACAGGCGAAGTATTAATTCACCTGCACCAACCCTCTTGCTGCGTATTTAGCAGCTACTCTGCCAAATTACAAAATCAAGGTGAGCCAAGTGTGTTTGGAATTGCTGTAGGAGAAGTGCAAATGGCAGCAGGCGGGCAGCTCATGTGACCATCCACTAAGTTGCATCACACCAGCTTCTATTCAGCCCACTTGGCATTTATCCTTATCTGCCTGAACTCTCATTATCCTTCTGGATGGCTAGCTTTAGACCTGTCAGTTGCATGAATAAAGTAATCTCCCCTCTTCCATTTGTCTTGGGGATGCAAATATTAATATGCAAAGAGCAATATAAATTACAGCTGGCTCTGGAAGCCAGCTCTCCCCACAGTGTTATGCATTTCTTTTTAAAAAAAAAAATGGATGGGTAATTTATAAATTTAGAGAATTAGGAAAGAGAGAGGGTGAGATGGGTGGAGGGGGTCTTTAAAAAAATAAATGCTATTGCAAGAAATTTGTCTGCAGTGCTTTAGAGAGCTTTCTCTTGGCACTCTTTATTCAAGTCAAGTCACTTTATTTTAGTCAAGACACATACTGATTGGGTAAACTAGAGCCACAATTTTATTCAGACTTACAAGAGCAAGATCTGCAGTGAACACTAAACTTGGCCAGGGCAGTTGTCCATTATAGGAGTACAATGGGACAGCACTGCCTAGGCCAGGAGTAGCCAACATGGTGCCCTTCGGATGTTGTTGGGCTACAGCTCCCATTATCCCTGACCATTGGCAATGCTGGCTGAGGCTGATGAGAGTTGGATTATTATTTCCAGTTGCTATCCGCAAACAATAAGAAGCAGCCAGCTTGTGTGGTTACACTTTTTATTATTAGCCTGCCAGCCAAACCTTGTGGGCATATTAGCCAGCATTCTGAGATGATGGTAAATAATAATAATAATAATAATAATAAAAACCACAGTGAATATTATTAACATTAAATAGTACTTTTCTTTTTTATATCACTCGCTACTGTTGGCAATCTGGTCCCTATATGACAGTCTTTTTTTTAAAAAAAAATCTTTCTTGGAAACAGTCAAATTTAAAAATGGCTAGCATGAAAACTCCTGGAGCTACTCCCCTGAAACTTGGCATGGTTAATTCCCTCTATAGGGACTACCAAGCCTCCAGATTTAATGTCCCCGGGTGGAAAACAAAAGCGTTATGTCCATTTACATTTTAAAACATTTTAATATTTAATGGTGCCTAGCATGAAAGCCCTGAAGCTATCCACCTGCAGCTTGGCAGACATAATCCCCTAGCAGTTACCATGTCTCCAAATTTCATGTTTCTAGATCATAAAACAAAAAACGTATGGCTTTTTCTATCTTGCCGTGTAAACCAATGGGATTTCTGGAGAGTTGTAATATCCAGATTGTGATCCAGATTTGGATCCCAGTCGGGTCAGATCAGACCTGAATCTGTCCAGACCAGATTGGGCCTGATCTATATTTACAAATTAGAGCCTCAAATCAAACTGGGGGTGGGGTCTGTACACAGCCCTAGTAGTGACCGTCTTGATTATGTCATCATACCTAATCTATTCCTGCAGTGTCTTCCAGCTGATTTTCAAAGTGCTATACATCCATAATCTAAGCTAGTAGCTGGAAGTGAAATGTTTTAACACTAATGCTGTTCACAAGAAGTCACTAAGGATGCACCGGCAGATGCACAGGAGCTCACAGATATCACCACCTCCTCAACCTTGTAGGAGTGCTCCCTTGTTCATGCAGTCAGATTCAAAGAAATCTTCCCCATGCAAAGACAGCCCACACTCAGCCTACTTAAAGGGTCTCAAGGGGTGGGTCTACTTGCTGCAACAAAGTCTTAGCTTGACTTTGTTGTTATGTGCCTTCAAGTTGATTACAACTTATGGCAACCCTATGAATCAGTGACCTCCAGTAGTACCTGTCCTTGTAAATTCAGGTCTGTGGCTTCCTTTATGGAGTCAATCCATCTCTTGTTTGGTCTTCCTCTTCTTCTACTCCCTTCTGTTTTTCCCAGCATTAGTGTCTTTTCTAGTGAATCCTGTCTTCTCATGATGTGTCCAAAGTATGATAACCTCAGTTTCATCATTTCAGCTTCTAATGATAGTTCTGGTTTAATTTGTTCTAACACCCAATTATTTGCCTTTTTCGCTGTCCATGGTATCTGCAAAGCTCTCCTCCAACACTACATTTCAAATGAGTTGATTCTTCTCTTATCCACTTTTTTCACTGTCCAGCTTTCACATCCATACATAGAGATCGGGAATACAACAATCTGAATGTTCCTGACTTTAGTGTTCAGTGATACATCTTTGCATTTGAGGACATTTTCTAGTTTGCTCATAGCTGCCCTCCCCAGTCCTAGTCTTCTTCTAATTTCTTGACTATTGTCTTCCTTTTGGTTAATGACTGTGCCAAGGTATTAATAATCCTGGACAAGTTCAATGTCCCCATTGTCAACTTTAAAGTTACATAAATCTTCTGTTGTCATCAGTTTAGTCTTCTTAATGTTCAGCTATAGTCCTGCTTTTGTGCTTTCCTCTTTAACATTCAACAATTCATTTTAAATCATTACTGGTTTCTGCTAGTAGTAAAGTATCATCTGCATTTCTTAAATTATTGATATTTCTCCCTCCAATTTTTACACTTCCTTCATCTTGGTGCAATCCCGCTTTCCATATGATATGTTCTGCATATAGATTAACAAATAGGGGGATAAAATACACCTCTGGCTCACACCCTTTCTGATTGGGAACCAATCGGTTTCTCCATATTCTGTCCTTACAGTAGCCTCTTGTGCAGAGTATAAGTGGCTCATCAGGACAATCAGATGCTGTGGTACCCCCATTTCTTTTAAAGCATTCCATAGTTTTTCATGATCTACACAGTCAAAGGCTTTGCTGTCATCTATAAAGCACAGGGTGATTTTCTTCTGAAATTCCTTGGTCTGTTCCATTATCCAATGTATGTTTGCGATATGATCTCTGGTGCCTCTTCCCTGTCTAAATCCAGCTTGGACATCTGGCATTTCTCTCTCCATATATGGTAAGAGCCTTTGTTGTAAAATCTTGAGCATTACTTTACTTGCATGGGATATTAAGGCAATAGTTCGATAATTACTGCATTCTCTGGGATCCCCTTTCTTAGGAATTGGGATATATATTGAATGCTTCCAGTCTGTGGGCCATTGTTTAGTTTTCCATATTTGTTGACAAATTTCTGTCAAAATTTGGACAGATTCAGTCTCAGTAACTTGTAGCAAATCAATTGGTATGCCATCTGTTCCTGGTGATTTGTTTCTTCCAAGTATTTTAAGAGCAGCTTTCACCTCACATTCTAAAATTTCTGGTTCTTCATCATACGGTCCCTCCATGAATGAATCTGTCATCCTTGCATCTCTGTTATATAGTTCTTCAGGGTATTGCTTTCATCTTCCTTTTGTTTCATCTCTGTCAGTCAATGTGTTCCGCTGTTGATTATTCAACCTCCCTGGAAAAAATGGACTACCTTCAAGTCGATCCCAACTTGTACTGAACATTTGTATAGGGTTTTCATGGTAAGCAGTATTCAGAGGGGGTTTACCATTGTCTCCCACTGAGGCTGAGAGGCACTGACTGGCCCAAGGTCACCCAGTGAGCTTCATGGTTCTGTGGGGATTCAAACCCTGGTCTCCCAGGTCATAGTCCAGCACCTTATCCACTACACCACACTGGCTCTCTTCAACCTCCCTACTGTTGGTTTAAATTTCCCTAATCTTTTGGAATAGGGCTCTTGTTCAACCATTTTATTGCCCTATTTCTATACAATAACTATTGTAATATTCTCTTTGTCCCTACGTATTAGTTGCTGTATTATTGTATTTAGGGTTCTGACTGTGTTTCTATCTCCATTTGCTTTTGCTTTCCTTCTTTCTTTAACCATTTTAAGAGTTTCATCAGCCATCCATTGAGGTATTTCACTCTTTAACTAGAGGTATTATCTTTTTGCATTCTTCCCTGATAATGTCTCTGACTTCAATCCATAATTCTTCTGGCTCTCTATCAGCTACTTTTAAAGTCTCATATCTGTTCCTTATTTGATCTTTATATTTGATACGTTATATAAATTGTATTTTGGCATTATGATTGCTTTGTTGTTCTGCTTTAGCTTTACTCTGATTTTCAATATCACCAGTTCATGATCTGTACCTCAGTCTGCTCCTGGTCTTGTTTTTGCAGAAAGTATGGAACTTCTCCATCTTCTGCTACCAATTACATAATCAATTTGATTCCTATATTGTCCTTTTGGTGATGTCCACATGTACATTCGTCTTTTCGGTTGCTCAGAGAATGTGTTTGCAAGAAACGAATTACTAGCTTCACAGAATTCAGTAAGTCTTTCTCCTGCTTCGTTTCTATCTCCTAAGCCCCATTTCCCCACAATTTCTAGTTCTCTGTTCCCTACTTTTGCATTCCAGTCCCCATGATTATCAGAACATCTTGTTTTGATGTGTGATCAATTTCTTCCTGTACTTCTGCATAAAATTTCTCCAATTCCTCTTCTTCTGCATTTGCTGTTGGAACACAGACTTGGATGATGGTTATATTAATAGGTTTCCCATTTAATCTCATTGATATCACTCACTCAGACCTTGCATTATAGCTCCTGATTGCTTTTATTACATCGTTTCTCACTATTAAAGCAACCCCATTTCTTCTTAATTTCTCATTTCCTGCATAAAATATTCTGGAGTTCCCTTATTGAAAATGTCCCATTCCCGTCCATGTTAATTCACTCCTGCCAAGTATTGTAATGTTGATGCATTCCATTTCTTGCTTGACAATTTCTAATTTTCCCTGGTTCATGCTTTTCACATTCCATGTTCCTATTGTGTACGTTGTACAACTCTGGACTCTCCTTTCGCATCTGTGAGCATCATCCTCTGGGCTTCCTTTCGGCTTTGACCTAGTGGTGTCATTAGTCACAGCACTACTCATACTTGTCTGTTGTTCTTCCCCAGTAGCTTGTCGTGTGCCATCTGACTTGGGGGTCTCATGGCTTAAGTAGTCATGCCTAATTATTCTTGTGTAGAGATGTAGAGTCCTGTATAATCTGTAAGCTGATCTAGGAAACGTTTTAAGGTGATACTTCCACATTGAACATAACAGAGAGAAAAACGCCAGTGAGTCAGAGTCCAAATCCAACAGGGCTGGCCAGGACACATACTGTGCTTACACAGGGCTGCACAACAGGGGTGAGGAAGCTTTTTGGCTCTTGCCAGCATCAACACTCGTGCATAGATGCCCACTTCTCCTGCTTCATGGTTAATTCTGTCAGTTTTGGTTTCTCTCAGTTTCTCAGTTTTCCATTCTGAAACTCAGTTTTCCACATTTTCATGTCAGTTTGCTTCTTGTGGTCTCTTTTTGTACAACACTCTGCAAGCCCCAATGATCAGCTGACCATTGGGACTTGCAAAGTGCTGTGCCCCGTGCTTTGTAAGTCTTGCCAATCAGCTGATTGTCAGTGACTGCAAAGCATTTTTCAAGGGGCTTCACAAGTGCTGCTGATTAGCAGTGCTTACAAATCCCCTTTTGGCCCAGCCATTAAATACTAAAACTCCTTTAGGTCTTAATGAGAATCTAGACCTCTCACCACTGCTGTGAAGCACAGCTGTTTCAAATGAGGATGGGTTGATGGATAAATGAGGCTTCAACATTCTGCTGCAGTACAGCAGAAGAAAAGTGGGGATGCTGTAACAAAAGACTGAATGGCTGTTTCTGAGTCATTTTTTCTCATTGTACATATACTACTTTCATTATATCAGTACGTGAAAACTGATTTCTTTATGCATGTATTTGCTGCAGTTGTTTTTTATGTGATCCTTCAAAATCTGTTGTGATCTATAAATATAAGGGGTGATATTCAATGCTAGTCCCACTCAGGGTAGACCTACTGAAGTTAATAGACATGGCTAAATTAGATGTAATAATTTCAATAGGTCTATGCTGAGTAGGAATAATAGCCCAGTGTATTCAGTGTTTAGGATTTCTGTACATAATGTTCTGCATCCATTTTAAAAATGCAGTGTCCAGAACAAAACAAAGCACTCCAGATGAGGTCTGACTAGCATAGAATAAATTGGAACTAATGCTTCCCATAATTTGGAAGTTATAGTTGTATTAATGTAGCCCAGCACCCTTCTAGGTAATGGGTCTAACTGCCCTTGAGATGCCAGACATGGATGCTGTTTATCAAGCATCCAATAAGTATTTGCTGAATATTCTCCAACCAAACAACTTTTACCAAAAATGAAAGTATATATTAAGGGGAAATGTGCATAACATACAAGAATGCATTATATTAGGAGAGACTGCTTGCAAAAAAATGTGTGCATTAGTTAAAACTGCATTCAAAAATATGTTTAATGGGAGAAATTCACACAAAAATACTGAAGAAGTTGCTTGAGGACTTTTTTTTTTTTTTAAAAAATTGTGAATTGCTGCAGAACACGAGCACCAAACGCTCCGGGCCAAAAAACTATGACATAGCATGTATCTCTGGACCCAGAGTCATTGTGCAGCTTGTGAGTAAGGAGCCTACTCATGAGTAAGCAATGCCTGGAGCTCCTTTACTACCAGCAGCTGTTGTTAGGAGGTGATCTAGGAGGCCACAGGGTACAAAGTCTCCATCTTGAGCCTTCTAGTTGCTGGAAACAATATGGGTTTCCAGCTCCTTGTTCCTGATTCTCCTTTCTTGCTGTGGTGTACCCTGCCTGGACTTCCTGTGCTACGGACTTTGGACTGTTGCCTGACATAGCCTCTGGATCATGCTTTGGACCCAGACTGACTCCCTGTGCTTGAACTTGACTGCACCTTGAATTCTGCTCTCTTGAGAAAGTGTTTTGCTAAAGTCTTTGATCTCCTAGGGCTGAGACCCTAATATCCTGAGGGCATCCCATGGAGTATGATCGCATATTGATCCTGCAGGGTGCTGCTTTGTTGTCCTGCAGGACAGCTGCTTTCAAAGCAGAAGAATGCTGAATGTAACATCTGCTTCCCCTGTCCCCTTCGGGCCATATAATTTGATTTTTTTAACCATTTAAACATTAGCTCTGCCACTAATTTGGGACTGCTTCTGAGTCAGGGTGGGTGATCCCTAGGTCAACCCAAGGCAGGTTGTCCTGATGTCCCCCACTCCCAGAGCAGAGTCATGAGGTGGATTGGAAGGGGGGTAACAGCTCCAGCGATCACTGGCAGGGTGCTTGTCATTAAAGGTGTTCTGTTGCTACCTCGGAAGATGGGCAGATTCAGAGAAAGAGACAAAGCTGTGGGCTGCAGAGCAGGCCTACGTTGCTCTACTCTCTTCCTTTTTAATGTGTGATGCCGTGGTGTCAGCTGCAACTGATAGGGCAAAAGGCAGGGAGACCAATAGTAGGTGGAGCCAGAACCCATGACAGGCAGAACCACAGCCAATGGCAGGTGAAGCCAACTCATTCAATGTTTGTGTCCATCTTATTCCCTGCTGAGTTCTACCAGGGCAAAACTGAGATTAAGTAGGAAGGTGCTGACAACCAGGGCTACCCTCTGGACTGATTGAAGAAGGCATGCAAGTGGGGGCTGACTGCCCGAGGGCAGAGTGAGATTGGTGGGGCAGTGCCCCATTTCCCCTAATAGACTAGCTTCCACTGGTTTGATAGGTATGAAAAAAGGCTCCGTAATGTGTAGGGCTGTGTAAGGCTGAAATCCTTCTTCATCTGACACTAATAAATGGTCACCATTTGTTAACTTAATTTCAATCTGTTCCCCTTTGGCTAAAAGAAGTACATTTTCTTCTGTTTCCCTTCAGATATGCCCCAGATGTTGGCAACCTCTTAAAGCTGACTAGAGCGCCATCATCAAGAATGGGTTGTCTACAAGGACACATCACTTAGATTTAATATATGCAGCCTAGTGAGCCATGGGACTTTCCCACATTTGTCACATTTAAGCTCCTTAATTTCTGGCTGCCTGAAAGTATGTTGGAAAAACAAAAGGGGGGGTGAAACCTTTATTCTTGAGTCTCTAATAAATTATTTGTCAGGATCCCTCACGATGATGAACTGGATCATCACTAAAGACCTTCCTCTTTTATCTGGCCTTTTAAGTAGAGATTTTCCCCAGTTTATTTCTGTATTGGAATTGACTTTTTTTTTTTTAAAAAAAAAGATGTTTTAATTGTCAGTGTGGCGTAGTGGTTAAAGTGTTGGGCTACAACCTGGGAGACCAGGGTTCGAATCTCCACACAGCCACGAAGCTCACTGGGTGACCTTGGGCCAGTCACTGCCTCCCAGCCTCAGAGGAAGATAAAACCCCTCTGAATACTGCTTACCATGAAAACTCTATTCGTACGGTTGCCATAAGTCGGGATAGGCGTGAAGGCAGACCATTTCCATTCTTCATTTGCCCTGGACTCCTTAGGGAGGAAAGGTGGGATAGAAACATAATAATACATGCTCCAGTTCCTAGAGTCTGGTCAGCTGGACAATGCCAGCCTCCATTTCAAAAAGAAAAGCTTTATTTCAGGAACTTGTAAAACCATTTTTAAATAGAATGCATATATGGTTTGTGCGTCCCCTTGACAACCTAAACAAAGTGTTTTCCAATGGGAACGTTAATAAGCTTGTTGCTAGGCAGAAACTTGATTCACCAACTGAGCCCTCATTATTTATTTGGGAAATGTATATCCTGCTTTTCAACGAGGGTCCTCAAAGTGGCTAGCAACATTTATAAAACACAACAGATGCACCATGAGTCACATGCTCACAAAAAAGTTCAAGGTTCTGATTTTGGTGTAGAAAGCCCTATGCAGGATACCTGAAAGATTGTCTCATCCCTTATATATTCAGTCGATCACCACTCTCTGCAGGTGAGGGCCTTCTGCAGATACCAGCTAATCAGGAGGTCCAATCTGCACAACATAGGAAGTGGACCTTTAGTGCAGTGGCACCTACCATTTGGAATTTCCTCCCTTAAATATTAGACAGGTGCCATCTCTTTTATCCTTTCAGCGCCACTGAAGACCTTCCTCTGTCGACAAGCCTTTTAAGTAGAGACCGTATCCCAGTCCGCATCTGTGTTGGAATTGCTTTTTAATATGTTTTAAAGCTTTTTTGAAAAAAAGATGTTTCAAAAGATGTTTTAATATGTTTTTAAATATATTTTGTTTTAATATGTTTTAATGTCTGTTTTTATGATGTTTAGGCTGTTTTTAGTGTTTTTGCTTGCTGCCCTGGGCTCCTACTGGGAGGAAGGGTGGGATATAAACTTAGTAAATAAATAAATAATAAAACAGTCAGCTCGACAGAATTGGGCTCTGTCATCAGATGGTATCTATTGGCCCTGTGGGTTGGGAGAGGACAGTCTGACTAGAGCAGGCTCTTACAGTGCTGGCTGGTGCCCATTGGGACTGGTAAGTCAGAAGTCAGGGAGGCCAACAGTAGGTGGAGCCAGAGGCAATTTCAGGCAGAGCCAACTAATTCTAGTTTTGTCCGGCATGCTGTTCCCAGTTGAGATCTATAGAGGTAACTCTAAGGTGAAAGAGCTAACAGCAAGGGCCACCCCTGGACTGCTTGTAAGTAAGAAGGGAGGCAGGAGGGTTGGCTGAGGGCAGAATGAGGTTGGTGGGGCAGTGCCCCATTGGCCCTAATGAAGCAGCCCCCATTGGGCCCTGATGTCTTTGCCTGGCTCCCTTGCACTATTCTTCCTTTCCACAGGGCAGATGGTTTAGCATGGAGACCACTTATTGCTGCAGTCCCTGGTGAGTTTTTTCACAAGCTTAACTTTAGAGGTTGGAGACAGAGAGTGGAGACATGACTGGTTGAGTTGGTTACAGGGGTATGATTACAGGAGGCTTCCTCTCTCTCTCCCCCTTCCCCATTTGGGGTCTGTATGAGGCACATGGCTTTAATGCCAGGGGACCACGTGGCTGTGGCCACTTCTGAAAGGGCAACTTAAAAACTGGCTCACTAAACCTATACACCCTTTCTTTTTTTCTATGATCCTCAGCTAGGTGGGGCAGCTTCTTTTCAGCCCAAGGCCCACATTCCCTTGGGGGCAACATCAGGGGCCTCATGCCAGTGGTGGACATGCCCAGAGGCAAAACAGTTGGAACAGACGTGACCCTTAGTAGGCTATGGTCCAGCCTGACAAAAGCCAGAGGTTTGTACACATGCATATCCCTCCCTGTCTTCTATTCAGGCAGGCAGTGGAGGTTGGTCCATTAGGGGCAAATGACACAGTGCCCCACCAACCTCAGTCTGCCCTCAGCCAATCCCTACCTGCCTGGCTTCCTGCTAACAACCAGTCCAGGGGACAGAGCTGCCTGTCAACCTCTTCCTCCTCTTCTGTTTTCATGCTGCCCTTGCAGAACTCAGCAGGGAAGAGAATGGAGAGAAAACTAGAATGAGTTGCCTCTGCCTCTCCTTGGCTCTCAAGCCCCCTACTGTTGGCCTCCCTGTTTTCCACCCCACCAGTCCCAATGGGCACCAGCCACCACTGCAGGCAAGCAAGATACATTATCAAAGCACTCAGGAAGGTGTTGTGGCCTGGAGAGAGTTTTGGGGGCCAGATAGACAGGCCTGGAGAGGTGCACTTTGCCCCAGGGCCCGAGGTTCCCCACATCTGCCCTATAGCAATATGAAGGGGCTGCCTGGTGACTAAGGATGCAATCCAATACATGTCTACTCAGAATTAAGCTCCATTGGGTTCAATGGGACTTACTAAGCATGTACTGGATTGCAACCTAATGGCCTTCCCGCCTCTGCGGGGGCGTGTTTGCTGCCACCCCAATTCTCCAGAGGACTTGTGAAGGATCTCGAAATTTCTTGAATGAGCCACGTGGGATCTTCTTACCAATCAGGAAAGGGTTGGAGCAACAATATATAAGGCTGCTCCTCCCTCTGCGTTTGCCTCTTTTGCCTTGCGTCACCCTCCCTCCCTCCCTTGTCAGTATGGGCTCTGCTAGTCGCCAAATGGGGCTGAGTAGGAATTTTTTTGGGGGGGATCCTGATTTCAGAATCCCTTTGGTTTTGCCTACTCCATACTGCTTGAGTTTAATTCAGTTGGCCTGTCGGGTAGGGTTGTGGTGTTTCTGCTTTGGCTGGCATGGAATTCGGGCAGGTGAGGTATATTGGGTTTAAAATTAAGGCAGTTGAGGCATTCTGGTAAAGGGCACTCCCTAGGGAACCATCAGGCCTTAATGTCTGGTGGGGATCTGGGGAGTGTCCTCATGGGACCGGCTTGTGCATCATGGTGAATGCCTGTATGGCAGGGTCAGGATGCGGAGGTTGGAACCGCACACCTGACTCCAATAGCAAGGAGGGAGGATTTCTCCCACATCCTTGACTGGGGAGTTACAGTCTGAGGAGGATTACTTGCCTTCAGGAAGGGAGGGAGTATTCCCTCCCACTTAGGTTTAGCCTCACCTGCCCGAAGTATTTTATATTTGATTAATTGGCTGGATTGAATTTGATTCAGTGTGTTATATTTTAATAAATAGAACATTATTCCAGATCTGTGTCACGAGTCTTCTTTGGTGTGGTGGCAAGCAGTGATTTCCATAAAGAAACAAGTAGCCTATTGTTGCTGTTGTCTTTATTTTTACCCTGCCCTTTTTCCAAAATTGGAACTCAGGGCGGCTTACAGAAAAAAGTGGTTACATAGAATAAAAACATACAAAAATCTGCATTAAGCTAAAATTAAACTGTTTGCAACATTAAAACATTAACATACACTCAAGATACTTAAAAACATTTTAAAAATAGTGCAATTAAAACCGTGAGCAATACAGCATACCTCTTAAGGCCCTGTCCTAAACCTATAGCCAGAAATAGTTTGTATTAGTGGTTTATTTTTAGATTTTCATGGAACTCAACAGAGAGAACATCAAAAGATTTCCTTTCAAAGGGTGGAAGCTACGAGGTTCATTTGTTACAACTTTAAAATCACATGAGACACCCTCATCAATCAACACGTGTTCTTTCTGAAATGGAGTTCAATCCCTACTGGTGGCTGCAAAAATGATGCATAATGCTGATTTTGTTTTTGTTTTTCATTCGGCACAAACTGTCCTGGTTCCTGCTGACTGGAAAAGATAGAACAGGCATTTGTCAGAAGAAGTAATGCATTCTATCAGCCTTGCTGCTTGTAACTTCCCTTTCTATGATGGTAGGATTCTCAAGGAGGATTAGGGTCCGGCATGAGTCTCTGCAGCCTTCTAGATTAATTGAGAAAGGAAAGTCTGGATGATTCTGCTAGGAAGTGCTGTTTCTGACATGCCATGATGAGAAAAATAGTTGCAAAAGATGCATGCAATGATGGACAATCTAAGCCATATGGCAGAAGTGGGGAATCTCAGGCCCAGGGCTCTCTAGCCCTATCTATCTGGCCCTTGGAACTTTCCCCAAAGCCACACCCTCTCTTCCCCAGACTATGTCCCTCTCCGGCCTGTTCTACACCATCCATGAGTGTCCTGGTTGGAATGTGTCCTTGAGTTGCAATAATGTCTCTTACTGGCCTGGATAGAGGACAGGAATATGTACAACCTATGACTTTTGCATGATTGGAATCTATAAAGGTAAGAGTTGCATCCAATTGTTTCACCCACTTTTTGACTCTAGTCTAACCCATCAGTGGGAACCCTTGAAGGCTGGCCATGAAAGAATGCAGGTTGAAGAGTGTTACCTTCTGGTCATTCAGAGAAACACATCTTGGAAATGGTTGACATTACACACTGCCTTCTCCCGTCTCACCAGAACTCACCTGGTTGAGAATTTCTGTTTTCTCCAACAGCAGCCAGCAGGTATTTCTTGTTTCCCTATCCCAGCACCCAACCAATCCTCCCCCGGTGGATCAGATTGGCAAGGTGGAGCAGGGTTTTCCCACCTACTTTGCACAGTCACTGGGGGAGAAAGGTGGCTCATGCAAGAAGCACCTAAATCTCTCCATCAGCTCTGCTGAAAGACCAGTTCCATCAGGCTCTGCCCTCAAGTAGCATTCCATCAGGTGACAGAATGAGAAAGACGGGACTGCAGGACCTCTCCATTGGCCCTGATAAGACACTTCCACTGCCAGAGGTCTTATGTCTGAATGCCAATTGCTGGGAATCACAAGTGGGGAGGGTGCTGTTGCACCCAGGCCCTGCATGCAAGTATCTCATAGGCATCTGGCTGGCCACAGTGAGAAAACAGGATGCTGGACTATATACGCCATTGGCATAATCCAGCAGGTTCTTCTGATGTTCTTATACCAGCTCTATCAGGTTCCACCCTCAGCTGCCATCTAGCATTCTATCAGGTGACAGGAGGGGGGGGGAGAGAGAGAGAGAGAGATGGGACTGCAATGGCTCTGCTGAAAGGCCAGCAATTGTTGGCTTCTTCTCCTACAAATCATTCCATTACTGGTCATTACAAGAACTTTGCAGGTAAGAACTAGCACCTTGCTTGCTCCCTGCCCTTTCTTCACTCCCTAGTATCTGATTTGGAGCCTGATTTGGTGCTTTGGAACAGCCCTGATCCAACCTGGAGCTGACCCAGATCTAGGAGCCTTGCACAGTGTTTAATTAGGGTTTTTCTTCTTCACATAACAAGTGTGGTATAGGGGTTAGAGTGCTGGACTAGAACCTGGGTTCAAATCCCCACTCGGCCATGAAGTTCACTGGGTGACCTTGATCCAGTCAGCATCTCTCAGCCCAACCTACCTCACAGAGCTGTTGTGATAATGAAATGGGGAGGAGAGATGCATGTTGCATCGAGAATAGCAATTTATTATGGAATTCACACCACACTATGTCATAGCTACAATGGGCTTTTTACAACGGTGTGTGTGTGTACACACTGTATATATATATTTACAAAAATACAAATATTCCCTAAAACCAGGGATGGGGAACCTGTGTACTTCCAGATGTTGTTGGACAACTTAAAACTCCTGTCAACCCTGACCATTGGCCATGCTGGCTGGGGCTGATGGGAGTTGGAGTCCAGCAATATCTGGAGGGCCAAAGGCTCCCTATGCCTCTAATAAACCACAGACTGATACATGAAAATAAATACAATCCCAACAGTATGGGACCATAACAATATATAAAGACAGAAAATGCTGATATTAACCAAAGTCATAACTCATAATTTAGTTTCACCATGTTATAATGGTTGATGTTTGTACTCCATTAACCTAAATTAAACTTGAAGCACTTGTGATCCCAAAAACACATAAAACCCCATCTCCTAGTCCATGAGAGAATGACGTTACAGTTAAAGTAGTAACCATCTCTCTGTCTGTTGTTTTGTTGTTGTTGTTATGTGCCTTCAAGTCGATTATGACTTATGGCGACCCTATGAATCAGTGATCTCCAGTAGCATCTGTCATGAACCACCCTGTTCAGATCTTGTAAGTTCAGGTCTGTGGCTTCCTTTATGGAATCAATCCATCTGTTGTTTGGCCTTCCTCTTTTTCTACTCCCTTCTGTTTTTCCCAGCATTATTGTCTTTTCTAGCGAATCATGTCTTCTCTTGATGTGTCCAAAGTATAACCTCAGTTTCATCATTTTAGCTTCTAGTGATAGTTCTGGTTAATTTGTTCTGACACCCAATTATTTGTTTTTTTCATGGTCCATGGTATGCACAAAGCTCTCCTCCAGCACCACATTTCAAATGAGTTGATTTTTCTGTTATCTGCTTTTTTCACTGTCCAACCTTCACATCTATACATAGAGATCGGGAATACCATGGTCTGAATGATCCTGACTTTAAAATTCACTGATACACCTTTGCATTTGAGGACCTTTTCTAGTTCTCTCATAGCTGCCCTCCCTAGTCCTAGCCTACTTCTGATTTCTTGACTGTTGTCTCCATTTTGGTTAACGACTGTGCCGAGGTATTGATAATCCTTGACAAGTTCAATGTCCTCATATGTTGCTTAGGTTACATTAAATTCTCATTTAAAATTTTCATAATGATTGTGCCTATTCCAGAGCTGTCTGAAGCCAAGCCAACATCACAGAGAGTTTTTATTAATTTTGGACGCATCCCATAGTCTTTTATAATAAGCAATTTTATACATCAAATCCTTGGCCACATGCTCCTCCTCTGGGTTGAAAAAGATTAGCTAAATTCACAGACAGCAGGTCTATCATTATTAAACTCTCTAACTCCAAATTTGGTGTTCCACCAATGAAGTGGGAAGCCTGCAAGCAGGACCTGAGCACAAAAGCACTCTCCCCTTCTGAAGTTTCCAGCAGCTGGTGTTCAGAAGAATATTGTCTTGGACCATATTGGACATCATGGCTAGTAGCCACCAATAGCCTTATTCTCCATGAATTTCTCTAACCAACCTATTTAAAGCCATCCAAGTTGGTGGCCATCACTGCTTCCTCTGGGAGCGAATTCCATAGTTTAACTATGTGCTGTGTGAAGAAATACTTTCTTTTGTCTTTCCTAAATCTTCCCACATTCAAGTCCACAAGCAGTATCTGAGCACGAGGACTCTCCCCACCAGCGGCTTCTAGCAATTGATATTCAGAAGCATATGGCCTCTAACAGTGAAGAACATAGCCGTTGTGTTTAGTAGCCATTGATAGCCTTATCCATTATGAATTTGTCTAATCTCCTTAAGAGCCCTGTAGTCCAGCACTGAGCAACTCTACTATTCTACCTTCCAACTCTACTATTCTATGATACTGTTCTCATACTGGCCACCCAGATGCTCAGGAGAAGCCTGCAAACAGAGTACAATAGCACTCTTCCCACCTAACCAGGGAGATCTGGGTTCAAATCTCCACTCAAGCATAAAAAAAGTCCCTGGGTGTTCTTGAGGTCAATCTTTTCAGCTTAACCTACCTCACAGGGTTGTTGCGAGGACAAAAGAAGATACAAGGAACACCACTGTGAGAATATAAATCTATCTCACCTATTTTGTTTCCTTCCTCATAAGGTGAGTGGGTTAATTTGCTGATCATAGATAGCTGGTGGGCTGTGTTCAGGCTGGTGAGTCATACATTCTGTAGCCTTGTTCTAATGTTTTCCATTATTTATTCAGTTCTGATTTTCAAGATGTAGCAAAAACAATAACAGCAAAAACCTTCCTTGAAATAAAAGATTCAAAACATCAGTGATGTTACTGCAGTAAGGCTTAGATCCTGCTCATTCTTTGAGAAGTTTGTATTATTTTAATAACAGTAGCTTTAATTTTTAACAAGCCTTTTAAAGATATATCCCAGTCTGAATCTGTATCGAATTTGATAATAGTTTTTTTATATATAGGCATTTTCAATTGTTTTTAACATAGGAAATTGTGTTGTATGTTTTTATTGTGAAATCACTTCGAAAGGTTTCATAGGAAGTAGTTCATGGATGGAGTGAATACACAGCACCCTCTTCTAGTCTCTGTTGCTCTACCCGACCCTATTTTCAAGAGACAGTTCTGATTTCCTGGTCCCTGATAAATCACAGTCCCTGTGTTTTCCTTGTTGCTGCCATTGAGGAATGCCATACCTATCTTCAAATATTGAACAGGCCAACATGCAGATGATGCAGCAGACATGTTTTCCAAGGAAGGGCCGTCGTTCAGTGGTAAAGTGTCAGCTTTGCATGCAGAAGATCCAAGCTTCAAGCTTCTAGGTAGGACTAGAAGAGAACCCTGCCTCAAACCCTGGAGAGTTCCTGCCAGCCTGTGTAGGCAATACTGAGCCAGATGGACCAATGTTCTGATTCAATAGAAAGTGGCTTACTATGTTCTCTATTGCTCCAGAGGGTAGGGCTGGAACCAGTGGTTGTATCCAACGCAAGTCATACTCAGAACAGTCCATTTAAAGTAATGAACATACTTTGTACATAGTTCAGATTTCAGCTAAACATTAGGAGAAACTGCCTCATGCTAAAAGTAATTTGACAGCGGAACAGATGACCTCTGGAGGTGATGGGGAATCCTTTGCTGGAGGTATTTCAGCAGCAGCTGGAGAGCAATGTGTCATAGCTGCTGCAGTTGCAATATTCCTACACTGAGCAAGGAATTCAACTTGATGACCTCCAAGTTACCTTCCAACTGTATGATTCTGTGATAGTGTGAGTTGCTAGTGTTGTCATTCTTGAGGGTTGAAAACTGTCCTGTGCAGTGGCATGGCAAGGTTCAACCAGGGTGCAGAACAAGGTGAGGTTCATGCTGGATACAAGGCTGTGTTCTGGGGAAAACAAAGCTCTGAAGTTCCTCCAGCAAGGAACAAGTTGAAACTGAGCCCTCATATAGCAGTAGCACCATGTTCAGCCTAAGAGTTCTTAGGGAAGGTGATTGAGCAGCAATTGCAAGTATTTGGGATGAAACAGATTATCTTGACCCATCCTAGTTTGGGTTCAGGCCTGGTTATGGGACTGAATCGGCCTTGGTTGCCCTGATGGATGACCTCTATTGGGAGAAGGACAGGGGGAGTATGACCCTGTTATTCTTACTTGATCTCTCAGTGGGTTTTGATACCATTGACCATGGTATCATTCTGCACCGATTTGGTGCGATAGGTAATGGAGGCACTGTTTTACAGTGGTTCTGATCTTCAGGGTTGTTTTCAGAGAATAGCATTGGGTGATTGTCTTACAGCCTCCTGGCAGTTGTGCTGTGGAGTGTTGCAGGGTACCAGCTTGTCCCCCGTGCTGTTTAACATCTATATGAAGCCCTTGGGAATGGTCATCAGGAGATTTGGGGAAAGGTGTCAGCAGTAAGCTGACGATGCCCAGCTCTATTTCTCTGTAACATCTGAATAGGGAGAGGACATGCAAGCCCTTGACTGCTGCCTGGACTCAGTGGTGGGCTGGATGATGACCAATAAACTGAGCCTGAATCCTAGCCAGAGCTTGGAAAAGTTACTTTTTAAAACTACAACTCCCATCAGCCCCACCCAGCATGGCCACTGGATTGGGCTGATGGGAGTTGTAGTTCAAAAAAGTAACTTTTCCAAGCTCTGCCCCCTCCACAGGCATGCAACACAAACACACCTCCACATATACAAATGCAACACGTACAACACAACACATGCAATATCCCATACAAACACATTTCATTGTGTTGCAGATGCTGGCTCACCTTCCTTTGTTAGACTAATGTATGATGGGAAACCTTTGGTCCTCCTGATGTCGTTGGACTACAGATCCCATCATCCCTGAACATTGGGCATGTTGGTTGGGACTGATGGAAGTTGGAGTCCAACAACCACTGCAGGGCACCACATTGGCTATTCCAAATCTAGTACATCTTCCACTCTCACCAGGGTCTATGCCATCTTTTCATATTGTAAAATATCACTCAGTGACGGAACACATGCAATGCATACAGAAGGGCCCTGGTTCAATCTCCAGCATGTCCATTTAAAGGGGTGAGATAGGCCTGGAGAAAGCCAGGCACTCAGTGGCAGAGTTGTAGTCCAAAAAAGTAACTTTCCAAGCTCTGATCCTAGCAAGATGGAGATGCTGTGGGTTGGTGGTTCCCGAATTCGTATAATTGGTCAGTTGCCTGCTTTGGATGGGGTCATACTCCCTCTGAAAAAGCAGGTCCGTAGTCTGTGGGTGCTCATGGATCCATCTTTGTCAGTAGAGGCCCAGGTGACCTCTGTGGCTAGGAGTGCCTTTTACCAGCTTCGGCTGGTAAGACAGCTGCAGCCGTTTCTGGACCGGGATAGCCTGACCACTGTCCACACACTGGTAACCTCCAGGCTGGATTACTGTAATGTGCTGTATGTGGGACTGACCTTGAGGTTGGTCCAGAAGCTGCAGCTGGTGCAAAATGCAGCAGCGAGACTGCTCACTAGGGCAGGGTCTCACCAACATGTCACCCCGCTGCTGAAAGAATTGCACTGGCTACCTATTAGCTACCAGGCTAAGTTCAAAGTTCTAGTTTTGGTGTATATAAACCTTCTCCTTTTCAACTTCATTTGCCTTTTCATCTCCCTGTGTTGGCCTAATAACGTGATGTAATCAAAAGGAGGCTACTTTACATTCATCTTCTGTGTGACCCTGTTCTCCCTCCTCCCCCTGCCAAAAAAGGATCGGCTTCTTTGGAGGCACGTGTCGAACCTTTGTTTTCCCCAAAGTGAACATCTTTGATTGCAATAATCATGCAATTTGTCACCAGCTACCTTGTGCTATAAATTGGCCACATCAATATGCAACAATATTTTTGAAGGTCATATATTTTAGTACTGTGCAGGATTATGAATCATGTACAAATGGATTTCATCTGAGATGTGATCAGCAAGCAAAGGGAAGGACTATGGAAGATCCTGGCCTAGCAAAGGAAGCAACTGTCACGTTTGGCTCTTCCAGATTCTCATTTTTCTAATCTTAAATTCAGTTCTCCACATTTCTGCAGCAATTTATGCTTTTAAAAAAATCTTCAAGAAAATTCTTCAGCATTTTTCCTAAGAAGCACATTTTTGTATTTACTAATGTACACATTTTTGAAAGCAATTTCTCCTAATCTAATGCATTTTTGTATGCTACATTAATTATCCATTTTTATGCCCAATTTCCCCCTAATATATCAATTTCTGTAACCATTGTTTGGTTGGAGAACTGCATTGCAAAATTCAGACAAGTGTGAATTTCAAAGGACGGCTGTGTTTCAGTTCTCATGTTATTTCAGAAAATACAGCTTTGTTAGATTCAGCTGTAAATGCAACTGCATAGCATTTCTTTCCTCATCCCGATCCTGGCTTAAACCCTTTCTTCTCCCCCATTTCAACCCGTGTGTTTCGTGCTAAGCTATAGGTATTTAAAAGGCTACCCGCCAGACCTTTGTATTTGGTCCTTGGGACACTTCCCCGGCCGCTCTAAGCCCTTCTCAAGCTGGAATGTGTCTTTGAACTCCGACAATGCGTCTTGCTTTTCTGGATGGAGGACAGAGAGAAGTTATGACGATGTGTCTGTAGGAACATAGGAAGCACCCTTCTACTGAGTCAGACCATTGGTCCATCTAGCTCAGTATTATCTACACTGACTGGCAAGCAGCTCTTTAGGAGTCCAGACTTGGTATGTTCCCAGCCTTACCTGGAGATGATAGGGATTGAACCTGGGACCTTCTGCATGCAAGACAGATGCTCTGCCACTGAGCTATGCCTCTTCCCTGGAACATTCTGACATTTTGTGTGGCTAGCATATAACCAACTGGACAAAAATAAGAGCCACATCTATTGTTCCACCCACTTCTTCCTGTGGTACTATTCACCACTAGCATGTGATCCCCCCAAAGATTTCCCATGAGCACTAGTTCAGGATTTTTCTCCTTTCAACAGCAGACCACACAGCCCACATCACAGCCATACAACATAATATAGTAGTTTTGAAACTACCCTTGCTCTCCAAGTGATTTGCTGTGCAACATGTATGATGGCTGCTGTTTGAGAAACAAATCATAAGTCACTTTGGATCCATTTATTTATTTAATTAATTTTTTATACCGCCCCATAGCCGGAGCTCTCTGGGCGGTGTACATCAAGATAAAAAAACATTTCATATACAATTTAAAACCACATGATCAACATGATCAACAATAAGGACATACAGCAACGACTAAAAAGTTAAAACATAATTAAATCCATACTGAAATGCCAATAAATAGACAATACAAAATACCAAAATACAAAGTGTTTCAATACAAAACTAAGATACTAACATACTAAGATGTTAGGATGTTAAAAAGTCTGGGAAAAGAGGAAGGTTTTCACCATAGAACTGGTCCCTTGATGCTTTGGCTATTTGGCCATAGGTCCTATGAGAACTGACTTGGATAATTAGTAGGATACTGTAGCACATTCACCCAAGTTTTATTTTAACTAATTTATGTTATTTGTACTCCACTTCTCAGCCAAGATCAGTTTCCACTTAAAATTCAGTACAGAGAGAGAGACAGAAAGAGAGAGAGAGTGCGCATATAGGGAGGAGGGACAGATCATGACAGCAGATCACTATTCAAGCATTATCATTTCTGACTATTGCCAGCTAGTTTGTTCCTTTTGTGCATTTTTTAAAATTATAAACATTTCCTGAACCTTGTGGGGCAGGGCACACATTATTCTGTGGCTGCTGAGAGATGCACAGCTCAATTTCCCCCCAAATAGGCCATGATCTGACAGGTGATGTAAGAAGCTGGAAATGCCACTTGCTGAAGATTGTGGTGTGATGGAAGAACACAGGAGAACCAGTGTGGTGTAGCGGTTTAGAAGGCTGAACCTCAAATCCCTGCTAAGAAGAGGGATTGGTTGATTGATAAAGCACTCTGAGAATTGTAGCTCTATGAGAGGAATAGAGGTCTCCTAACAGTACTCTTAGAATAGTAGAGTTGGAAGGCGCCTATAAGGCCACCGAGTCCAACCCCCTGCTCAATGCAGGAATCCAAATCAAAGCATTCCTGACAGATGGCTGTCCAGCTGCCTCTTGAATGCCTCCAGTGTCGGAGAGCCCACTACCTCTCTAGGTTATTGGTTCCATTGTCGTATGGCTCTAACATTTAGGAAGTTTTTCCTGATGTCCAGTCGAAATCTGGCTTCCTGCAACTTGAGCCCATTATTCCGTGTCCTGCACTCTGGGACAATCAAGAAGAGATCCTGGTCCTCCTCTGTGTGAGAACCTTTCATGTACTTGGAGTGCTATGATATCTCCCCTCAGTCTTCTCTTCTCCAGGCTAAGCATGCCCAGTTCTTTCAGTCTCTCCTCATAGGGCTTTGTTTCCAGTCCCCTGATCATCCTTGTTGCCCTCCTCTGAACCTGTTCCAGTTTGTCTGCATCCTTCTTGAAGTGTGGAGACCAGAACTGGTCGCAGTATTCAAGATGAGGCATTAATAAACTACAGTTCCCAGGATTTTTCAAGGGAACCCATGACTCTTTAAAGTGGTGTCATAGAGTTTGTAATGTATAGTGTAGGTGTAACCTGAGCCCTGAGCTTCAACCTCTAGGTGGGCTCTGGAGTAGCACCCCCACACCTCCCCACATGCACACACTGTTGACTTATAAGTGTGCTAGAGATTCTTCCTTTCTATCTGCTGGTAAACATTGGGTGCCTTTTGAATTTGTTTCCCTTGGGTGACAGAAAAAGGTGTCAAATTGAAGCTGAAAAGGAAGTGCACTTAGATTTAGGGTTGGGGACAATTTTGATGTGGTTCACTTCTAAAGCTAAATATATCAAACCTGCACTTTCCAAAACAATTTGAGAACTAAAACACATCATTCCTTCAAAATGTGTACTTATTGAAATTTTGCTATGCAGTTCTCCAACCAAAATTTACAAAAATGCATATGTATGGGGAAAGTGTGTACAAAAATGAATATGTACGTGAAAATAAAATACAAAATGCATTCCATTGAGAGAAATTGCTTGGAAGAATGTACATTAATCAAAACTGCATACACTGGCTGGATCCAGTTCCCCATGCCTGAACTAAGTCATACTGAAATACAAGTATTGAAATTAATGGGCTTAAATTAGTGATGAGTTATACATTACTGTGATAAATATGAATGATTAATGCTTTAATATGAAAATGATAACAGTACTATGATATAAAAAGAACCTCCCTCTAGGATGTACACCTTAACATGGTGAGGGGGGTTGAGAGTGTTGAAGAAGCTGAGAGCAATGCCGTCAGGAGTCTAGACCAAGAGGCTAGACTCCTAGCAGGGGCACCCAAGGCGGAATAGTAAAGCTGAAACACCAGACTAAGATGCATCCAAACTCAGAGGAAGGCAATGGTAAACCACCTCTGAATATCTCTTACCACGAAAACCCTATGAACAGAGTATCCAAAATGCAACACGAGATAGTGCTGGAAGATAAGAATCCCAGGTCAGAAGGCACAACAAGCTACTGGGAAAGAACAAAGGACAAGTACAAGTAGTGCTGTGACTAATGACGCAACTGGGTTAAAGCCAAAAGGAAGCCCAGAGGTTGATGCACACAGATGCGAAAGGAGAGTCTGGAGTTGTACGACTCACACAATAGGAACACGGAATGTGAGAAGCATGAACCAGGGGAAGTTAGAAATTGTCAAGCAAGAAATGGAATGCATCAACATTACAATACTTGGCGTGAGTGAATTACAATGGACGGGAATGGGACATCTTCAATCAGGCAACTACAAAATATTTTATGCAGGAAATGAGAAATCAAGAAGAATTGGGGTTGCTTTACTAGTGAGAAGTGATGTAGCAAAAGCAATTAGGAGCTACAACGCAAGGTCTGAGCGGGTGATATCAATGAGATTAAATGGGAAACCTATTAACATAATCATCATCCAAGTCTATGCTCCAACAGCAAATGCAGAAGAAGAGGAATTGGAGAGATTTTCCACAGAAGTACAGGAAGAAATTGATCACACACCAAAACAAGATGTGCTGATAATCATGGGGGACTGGAATGGAAAAGTAGGGAACAGAGAAGAACTAGGAATTGTGGGGAAATGGGGCTTAGGAGATAGAAATGAAGCAGGAGAAAGACTTACTGAATTCTGTGAAGCCAATAATTTGTTTCTTGCAAACACATTTTTTGAGCAACCAAAAAGACGACTGCATGCATGGACATTACCAAATGGTCTACATAGGAATCAGAGTAAAGCTAAAGAACAACAAAGCAGGCATAATGCCAAAAGACAATTTAAATAACATCCTAGAAGAATATAAAGATCAAATAAGGAACAGATTTGAGGCTTTAAACTTAGTTGAGAGAGAACCAGAAGAACTATGGAGTGATGTCAGAGACATTATCAGGGAAGAATGCAAACAGACAACACCTCTAATTAAAAAGAGAGAAAAACCTTAATGGATGACTGAAGAAACTCTTAACATGGTTAAAGAGAGAAGGAAAGCAAAAGGAAAGAGAAACACTGTCAGAACCCTAAATACAATAATACAGCGACTAATACGTAGGGACAAAGAGAACTATTACAATGGTTATTGTACAGAAATAGAAGAGGACAACAAAAAGGGTAGAACAAGAGCCCTATTCCAAAAGATTAGAGAAATGAAAGGGAAATTTAAACCAAGAGTAGGGATGTTGAATAATCAACAGGGGAACACACTGACTGACTGAGATGAAAAAAAAAATGAAGATGGAAGCAATACACTGAAGAACTCTATAAAAGAGATGCAAGGATGACAGATTCATTTATGGAGGAACCATATGATGAAGAACCAGAAATTTTAGAATGTGAGGTGAGAGCTGCTCTTAAAATTCTTTGAAGAAATAAATCACCAGGAACAGATGGCATACCAATAGAATTGATACAAGACACTGAGATTGTTAGAGAGCCAGTGTGGTGTAGTGGTCGTTAAGGTGTTGGACTATGACCTGGGAGACCACACAGTCATGAAGCTCACTGGGTGACCTTGGGCCAGTCACTGCCTCTCATCCTCAGAGGAAGGCAATGGTAAACCACTTCTGAATACTGCTTACCATGAAAACCCTATTCATAGGGTCATCATAAGTCGGAATTGACTTGAAGGAAGTCCATTTCCATTTCACTGAGACTGAATCTGTCCAAAGTTTGACAAAAAATTGTCAAGAAATATGGAAAACTAAACAATGGCCCACAGACTGGAAGCATTCAATATATATCCCAATTCCTAAGAAAGGGGATCCCAGAGAATGCAGTAATTATCGAACTATTGCCTTAATATCCCATGCAAGTAAAGTAATGCTCAAGATTTTACAACAAAGGCTCTTACCATATATGGAGAGAGAAATGGCAGATGTCCAAGCTGGATTTAGACAGGGAAGAGGCACCAGAGATCATATCGCAAACATACATTGGATAATGGAACGGACCAAGGAATTTCAGAAAACAATCACCCAGTGCTTTATAGATGACAGCAAAGCCTTTGACTGTGTAGATCATGAAAAACTATGGAATGCTTTAAAAGAAATGGGGGTACCACAGCATCTGATTGTCCTGATGCGCAACTTATACTCTGCACAAGAGGCTACTGTAAGGACAGAATATGGAGAAACCGATTGGTTCCCAATCAGAAAGGGTGTGAGCCAGGGGTGTATTTTATCCTCCTATTTGTTAAATCTATATGCAGAACATATCATATGGAAAGCGGGATTGCACCAAGATGAAGGAAGTGTAAAAATTGGAGGGAGAAATATCAATAATTTAAGAAATGTAGATGATACTTTAGTACTAGCAGAAACGAGTAATGATTTGAAATGAATTGTTGAATGTTAAAGAGGAAAGCACAAAAGCAGGACTATAGCTGAACATTAAGAAGACTAAACTGATGACAACAGAAGATTTATGTAATTTTAAAGTTGACAATGGTGACATTGCACTTGTCAAGGATTATCAATATCTTGGCACAGTCATTAACCAAAATGGAGACAATAGTCAAGAAGTCAGAAGAAGGCTAGGACTGGGGAGGGCAGCTATGAGAGAACTTGAAAAGGTCCACGAATACAAAGATGTATCACTGAACACTAAAGTCAGGACCATTCAGGCCATGGTATTCCCAATCTCTATGTATGGATGTGAAAGCTGGACAGTGAAAAAAGCAGATAAGAGAAAAATCAACTAGAAAAGACAATAATGCTGGGAAAAACAGAAGGGAGTAGAAAAAGCGGAAGGCCAAACAAGAGATGGATTGATTCCATAAAGGAAGCCACAGACCTGAACTTATAAGATCTGACCAGGGTGGTTCATGACAGATGCTCTTGGAGGTTGCTGATTCATAGGGTCGCCATAAGTGATAATTGATTTAAAGCCACATAACAGCAACAATAAATAGTAAGGCGACATTTGTTATATTTAATTGGTGGCAATCTGATACATATTTACATAGAAATATAGGATTCCTCTGGATAAAGATAAATATTCTCAACTTTATTACCAATTAAATCTAGGTTAGCCATGTTCATTAATTTCAGTGGGTCTACTTTGAGTATGAGTAACATTGGATACAACCCAATGATAATTATATGGTTAGTATTACTAACTGTATAATCTTTAATTGATAATGAAATATGTATTGGTAGTTATTTATTAATAATTCATAGTATTGTTATTACTGTTGTACATAACCTTTAGCTATAGGAATCATTTGTATGGTTGTTAATGATAAGATAAATACATTTTGGTTGCTAAACAGGTTAATCTTAAAAGAAAAAGGCATCCAGGTGCAAACAAGCCACCATATTTTTTATTTTCTGTACCTAATAAATCTGAAATGGATGATGGAAGCTACAATGGAAAAACTGGGCTTGAAATTCAGTATTAGGATTAATATTTAATTTAAACAATGACATGGGTTTTCTAATTAGAGTTATCACACTGTTCTTCCCAAAGGAGATGAGGGTGGCTAATGGTATTACTGTCTTAAGACTATTGTGATATATGTGGGTTATACCTAACTCATAATAGACCCACTGAAATTATGTAATGGCTTCTAAGCAGTTTATAAGCGTAAAATCAATTATGAAATCTGTGCATAATTAAAATACACTATACAACAAACATATTAAAAAGTACAGCAATTAAGTTGGGCAATGTGTGTGCAGTGGAGGTTGGTCCATTAGGAATAGTGGGACACCACCACCTCCAAGATCAGTCTACCCTTAGCCAGCCCCCGCCTGCCTACCTTCTTACTTAGAACCAATCTAAGGGTTGTCACTGCTTCCCATATTCCTCTGGCTCCTTAGTCTTGGCCTTGTAGAACTCAGCAGGATGAAGACAAAACTAGAATTTATGGCTCCACCTGTCGTTTGCCCTGGCTCCACCTACTGCTGGGCTCCCTGACTTCCACCCCACCAGTCCCAAGGGGCACCAACCACCATTGTGTGTATTTGGCAAGTGATGTAGCTCAAAGACAGGTTGAACAGTGAGCCTGTTCTTGAGTTACAATCGTTGTCACTACTATTGTCCCCTGATGTGCCATGTCACAGATCATTTCAAGCTGAAAGTTTATTGCTGTAAGCCAAACATAATTTTCTTTAAGATATTGGATGACAATAGTAATACTCCATTATTTAATAATTAGAAAAACAGTCTTCACTTGAATGGGGAGATCCTTCTTATCTGAAATTCAGTATTATGATTATTAAATAGTGAATCACATATTTAATTAAATGGGATTATTATTTTTGTATTTCATCATTAGTGTTATCATTTTAATAATGGTTATAATTGAACAGTAATGAATATACTTGTACATAACGATGGCTCATTATTTAATTATACGATAATACATTTGGGAAGTGGTAGAGCCCAAGCACAGGCTGAACTGAATTTATCAGTGGGCCTATTTGTTGAGACATCGTGATTGTCACTGCCATTTTTTGTCTTCATTGGCCTTGAAGCTAAGACTGCAATGGAAAGAGAGACTGGAGATGCAGTATGTTCACTGGGGCTTGCCCCCAAGTAAGTGTATATAAGGTTTTATTCAATGTTAGTCCTACTTGGAGTAGACCCATTAGAAATGGCTAATTAATTTCAATAGAACTACTCTGAATATAACTTAGTTTGATATAATCCCTAGCATGCCATTAATGCAGTCAATGTTTTACTTGAGTAAAAAGTTCTGAGGAGGTTCTTTCAACCTTCATTTTCCATAGCAGCCACCAATTTTGGCTTCAGTCCTATAGACACTTAGGAATTACGTTCCACTGAATTTAGTGGAATTTATTTCTGAGTAACCATGGATAGCATGGTGGTGTAAATGCCACTGATTTCAAAGAGATTTGTATGCCAGTAAACATATGCTGGGGGGTAAAGAAAGGCCTGGGAAGGAATTGGCAATCCCACCTCATATATACGGTCTGCCTAGTAAACGTCGCAAGACGTCACCCTAAGAGTCGGAAATGACTCGCACTACAAGTGTGGGGACACCTTTACCTTTTTAAACTTTAATGAACTTCCAAGGAAGTATGCCTGGAACTGCAGCCAAAGTTGCCATTATATTCTACTGTTGTAGTCAACTAAGTTCTACTCTGAGTAGACCTACTGAAGTTAATGAACCTAAGTTAATTGTATCTATTAACTTTAGTGTGTCTGATTAGGACTAGCATCGAATATCACCCAGGGATTTCAATGGACCTAATCTGGGGCTACTCATCAATTGGCCTATAGTTGTCAGTGCCATTGTCTACTTGATCAACATGTGGTATCCATCATTGCTTTCAAGCTCAACCTTGTTTGTGGTTAAATTTAGCTTTCTTATTGAGAAAATGTGTTCATTAGTCAGTACCTTTGAATCAATGGAACTTGCTTCCAACTGGATATGCTTGGAACTGCAATCTAAGTTGCAGCGAAGTTCCATTGATTTCAGTGTGTTGTATCTAAGTCTGTAACGTGCTGATTCAGGGGCCAATGGCAGCGACATTGTGTGCTTCTTTGATGCTCTGGACTTTGTGCTGGATGTACACAGAGAGTGGAAAGAGGCACACATGCTTCTGCTGAAAGCTATAAGCTTGATTAACTCATGTGATGTGCACATGCACACCATTAACCCATTTGCAGAGACAATCAGGAAAAGGCAGCTCTTTTCAGCACTTACAATGGTTCCTGGCTATGGCCTGGTCATCAACAAATCCCTTATCGGTCACAGCTCTGACTTCACTCATTGGCTAAAAGGCTGAAAGGGTGGGGATTGCAGCAACTGGCCTCATCATTTCACAGAAATGGGAGGGGGCACTCACATTTTGGTGTATAATGTCTTTTCCAGAAAACTTAGAAACTTTTTTTTAAAAAAATGAAAACTAAGAGTCTAGGTCCCCTGTTAGCCCCAGGGTCCCGTAGAAATAGACTTTTTCTACCTGTCCGTCTGTGACCATGACAACCACTTAACGATAGGCCCATAATTAGTATTTCAAGGATAGGCTCACTGAAATCAGTTGAACTGAGCTGCTACTTAGGCTGCAGTTGTCATGCTTTCTTAGAAGTTTATTAATTGGTAATTGGTATACAAATTACTTTGAAATTAATTGAACTTACTGCATGATCCTATGCATGGTTAATAAAAAACTAAATCCCACTGAATTCAGTGGGACTTAACTCTCAAGCAAATGTGTTTAGGATTGGAATTGAAGTTATTCTCTGTCCTGGAGAATGAATATCGAAATAACTTTCTCAAAACTAATGTGCATTTATTTATTTATTTATTATTTATTTAATTAATCAATTAAATTTTTATACAACCCCATAGCCGAAGCTCTCTGGGCAGTGTACATCAGGATAAAAACACTTCATATATAATTTAAAACCACATCGTCATGGCAATGGGATTGGCAATGTCATCCTACGCACACTTACTTGGGAGTAAGGCTCTAGTGAACATATGGAGATTTAAGCATGTGTAGGAGTGGTATGTTAGTCTCCATGACAAATGAATCCACCAAAGTCTTGCAACATTACTCTCAAAGTTTTGTTTATAATAATATGTGTTGACAGCATGTTGTTGATTAGAAGAAAGAAGACCTCCATCTTTCTTTCCCTTGCAGACATAGCTTCAAGGCCAAAGGAGAAAACAATGGAGGTGACAATCATCATAACTCAACAATTAGGCCCATTGACAAGAAATATTCTGTTCAGCCTGTGTATGGGCTGTACCACTCCCAAAATGTGTTGTTATATAATTAAATAAAGAGCCATCATTACACAGAAGTATATTTATGACTATTTAATTGGAATTATATTTAAATGGTTAGACGAATAATGCAATATGAATATAATCCTGTTTAATTAAACAAGGTGATTCACTATTTAATTAAATAATCATACTGGATTTCAAAAGCATATGAAATTCTTCGTTTCCACTCTCATTCAATTCAGAAGGATCAGATACAGCAAATAAAAAATATAATGGCTTGTGCACACAGAAGGATTGTTTCCATTGTCTCCTTCAAACACAGGCTGCTTTTATAATTAAAATGAATCATAATAATATTAAATAGTTTTATTATTCACTAAAGTTAATGGTGATTTCCTTTTTTCAGTAACTGACCCCTTATTCTTAGCAATAATAATATAATACTACACATGCAATTATAATTGGAAGTTTATTAAATCATTAGTATTTCTCATTTAATAATTATATGTAATAATGCCAAAATAATAATTATTGTATAAGACTAAGGGTACAGCCCTATGGTCCCTTAGAGGAGTCCCAGGAGCTATAAAGTATTGTGGACCTCCCTCTCTGTGGGCAGAGGAAATAGTTGGATATACTGATCTGTCCACTCAGAGCCATGATAGTGTCACCTTGCTGGGCTACATGTGAAAGTAAAATAAATATGATCTCCAGTCAGTCCACCTAAGCGAGGTGTAGAGAACCTTTGGTTCTCCAGATGTTGCTGAACTGCAACTTGCAGCAATCTTGGCCATTGGCCAGACTTGCTACGGCTGATGGGAGTTGTAGTTCAGTAACATCTGGAGGACCAAAAGTTATCCAGAACTGCCTGAAGGCAACAGCCCCAGGACATATGTTATTCTCTAACAGAGATTATTCTCTGATTCGTTGACCATGCTGGTTGGGGCTGATTAGAGCTGTAGTCCAACAGCATCTGGAAGGCGCCACATTGGCTATTCCTCAGCACCCTTTACAAACTACAAGTCCCCAGAATTCTTTGGTGGAAGCCTTTGGTGGAAGCCTTTTGGTGGAAGTTGAAGACTCTTTGAAGTGGTATCATACTGTTTTTTATGAATTTGCAATTAGTCCATAGGACGCTGTTTGCTAAGTCGGCACAATCACCAGTACAGATTCCTTCCTCTCTCAAGCACTGTTGAGACAAATGGCTGCTTTCAGACATGGGGCTTATTGCGTTAGTTTAATTAATTAAAATGCTAGCACTTCTGTCCCAATTTCTAAAATTCCTGTTGTGTCAAGGAACAGTCACATGAGCAGCTGCAGCTCCCAACTCCCTCAATTTTCCAGGTTCCCAAGCTAGCAAATTGATTATTTTTCGTATTGTTTATCACAAAAATTAGCACTAAACATGCACTACATTCCACAAGATTTCTGGAACTAGCTTGTACATCGTACAAAAGATCATATATAAAGTGCAAAATACCAGGTAAGAAATGGTCAGTAAAAAGCAGCCTTAGCCTCTTGAGTTCTACATAGCTGACATGGAAAAGCACAGCTTATTGTCAAAGATTACCAATGGAAACCTTCTATGTCAAGCACACAGCCATGGCTCAGCAGACAGCCTTTGACAGTATTGCTCGTCAGGTGGAAATAAAGGAACGTCTCTGTTATGTTGACGTGCAAGTCGTTTGTTTGACAGGAACCAAACAGGGAAAATAAATAAATTACCTCTTCATATCCACACCTTCCTGTTGCTGCTTAGAAATGGAGGAAGTATTTATGGCAAAACATGGAACTGCTCAGAGTGTATTTTGCTTGTTGGACTTTTTATAGATTCAGGATATTGCATGCTAGTCCTACTCAGAGTAGACCCATTGAAGTTAATAGACATGACTAACTTAGGTTCATCAATGCCAAGGGATCTACTGTGAACAGGGCTTAGTTGAATACAAGTATCAGTTGTATATTCAAATCAAATCAAATACTATTGTGCGGTCACAGACCCAACATACAGTTGTTTGATCAAGCAGTATAAAACATATGATAACACAGCACAATGGTACAAAATAATTTTATCCTAAACAGATAAAAAAGTGTCCTTCTTACGTAATGACTGGGCTAGATTAAGAAACTTTGCAACTGTCTCTGAGATTAGTTTGTCAGAATCTGACATTAGGTATTGCAAATACCAGTCAGTAGATCTTCCTGGGAAACACTTAATAATAGGAGAAATAAGTCTGGAGCGTTCAGTGTTATAGAAATTGCAAGAGAGAAGAATATGGGCCAATGATTCGACATCGACAGACGTACAGGGACAGTATAGTTGTATATTATTTATTTTATTTAAAACATTTCTATACTTCATCAATGAGTGGACATTGCATGGATTTTTGCGTATTGTGTAAGGATGGGGCAAGAAATTGATGCCATTTGCATTTAAAAGCAAATTGACCAAATTTGCACTTCCTGAAATAATATGTGAACCAAAACACAGCTATCCGTCAACATTCACACTGCTCCGAATTTGCAATGTCATTTTCCATCCAAGCAATGTGTTAGTAATACTAGGTAAAGTGTACACAAAAATGCACATATTCATGAAAATAATATACACAAAGTGCATTACATTAGGGAAAATTGCTTTGCAGGAATGTGAATCTTTAGCCAAATTGCATACCCAAAGAAATGTCTATATTGGGAGAAATTCACAGTAAAATGCTGTGATTGCTGCAATACATTATACGTGGGACTGCCTTTGAAGACAGTTCAGAAACTGCAGCTGGTGCAGAATTCAGCAGCCAGATTACTCACTGAGGCAAGGCGCTCTAAGCACACAACATCAATTATTGCACAACTACAC
The DNA here is from genome assembly GCF_030035675.1 of Rhineura floridana. Classification (NCBI taxonomy): domain Eukaryota; kingdom Metazoa; phylum Chordata; class Lepidosauria; order Squamata; family Rhineuridae; genus Rhineura; species Rhineura floridana. Next base: position 14,255,178 of record NC_084498.1, on the reverse strand, counting down.
TGGCTACTCCTCATGAAAATTTATTTATTTTAATTAATTAATGTTCTCTGCCTAGTTTGTTTACATGGACGTTGTTCTGGTGCCCATGCATCCCCAACTGCCTTGGCTATCAGCAGCTCTTGCTCTCTGGCAGACCATGATCTCCACAGCTGGATCGTCCTCTGCCTCTTACCCTGGGAGTATAATTCCTCATTTGCCTGGGTTTTCTAATCTGTTGATTGGATATGTTTTAATTCTGATTCAAAACCTGTTATATTTTAATAAATATAACATTCAATCAAATTCTATATCTCACGCATTTTCTTTGCGGGTGTGGAGGCAAATGCATTATCTTGGGGCAAATTGCTTTGCCAAAATGTGTATATTTGGCAAAATCACATATACATTCCTCTACATTAAAAGAAGTTCACACTAAGTTGTTGATTAATGTTCATGAGGACTTTTTTTTTTAAACAACCTCTAACTGATGTGGAAAATTGAATTTAAGATTAAAAAAATGAGAACCTGGGAGAAACCAAAATGGACAGATTTGTCCATGGTAAATGGCAGCAGCAGCTCTCTAAGGGCCCAAGCTATGGTGCAGCACAGTATCATGTGACCAACTAAACTGTTAAGGGACCTGTAGGTGTAGATTGGCCTCTTTGTTATCCCCCCCATTAAATCAACAATAACCCTGGAATATTGTAATGTGCTCAATTCTCCTAAATTGAACTTGCAAAGGGAGGAAATAGTCTTATCCATCCTTTATTGTATATTGGCCATAGACCTTTACACTATTATTAAACTCATTAAAAATATTAAAATACTAAAAGAAAGAAATACACGATTTAAAACAGGTCAGGAAATCAGCATTAAATATCCCACTTAATATCATCTTTATAACTGTTGAAACGATCATATTCAGTTCTAAATTGTTCAAGTAACAAGAATGCAACCTCTTCACCGCTAGAGCAAACTGAGCCACTATATATGTGACATACACAGTTTTGTCCTCTAATAAAGAAAGTACATATTATGTGGAGATCAGTCTGAAAATAGCTGCATGGCAGAACAACAAGTAATGTATGGTGTCCTCAATCTAGCTGCATCCATATACTCATCTCCGCTCCTCCTGTGGGGTCCCATGATATCTCCCCTCAAGATATGCTGAGGGCATCGGCTGAAACCTACCTTCACTAAAAGCCCTGCGGAGATTAGAGTGCATCAGGATCTCAAGATAGTGTGTCCTTAAATGATTTAACTTAAACATAGGAATAACACAGGCAATAATTTTAGCTGTAAAGATCTTCAGAGCAACTGACCTCCCCTAGAAAAGAACTTCCTAAGCTGTCCAATAGACCTAGAACTTGCTAATTTAACCATAGCTAAATGGTGCTTCCACAATAAATACTTATTAAATAAAGTCCTAAATATTTAAATGATTGAACCTGTTCAATGTTATGCCTGTCAAGGGACCATTTATGCACTGGAGCCCTTTCCCCCAAAACCATAATTTTGGATTTGGAATAGTTGACCTTCAAGTGTTCCACTTTACAAAGCCGACCAAATTTACCTAACATTCTTTGGAGTCCTATTCTGTTTAGGGAAACCAAGACCATCAGCATAAAGCAATATTGATACTTTCCAATTATCAATTGAAGGAGGAAAGAAGGACAGGGAGGCCATGCCAGGAATGAAATCATTAATATACAGGTTGAATAGAAAGGAGGGCTAAAATGCTTCACATCTTTGTTGATATAGATTGGTTGTGTTAAGACACCTTGGAGATCAATCTTGGCCCACATTAGGTTATCCTGGTGTAGTAATTGGGTAAGCCAAAGTAGCCTTTTGTCGATGGTAGTCATGGCCAGTTTTTGCCATAATCACTTCCTGTCTATCAAATCAAAAGCTGATGAAAAATCAATAAAAGTAGCAAAAAAAACATTTGTTTGGGCTCTTGATATGTTTTCTAATTAAATGATGGAGTACATATGTCTTATCAATTGTATTCCTGCCCTTCCTGAAGCCCCCTTGCTCATAAAGGAGTGGTCATTATCCCATTTCTGGAGTTTAAGCAAAAGATACCTCGCATAAAGTTTGGATGCCCCATTTAAAAGGCTGATAGGTCTATAGTTATTAGGATCCAAAGGATCGCCTTTCTTAAAAATTGGCACAACAATGCTGATCCGCCAACCTACTGGAAGTTTGCAAGTACAGTTAATATATGTAAACAATTTTGCTAAAATTGGTGCCCACCAGTTGGCATCCACAATAAAAACCTGTGGGGGATCATGTGCTCCCCAGGTGCTTTTCCAGGTCACAAGGCTGCAATTAATTCTATAACTTTAAAAAGGGAGACAGGGGGGCAATCAGGAAGGTTGGGAGGTGGGCTTGTCCCTGGCAGCTATGGTTTTCCAATGCTATCGAAGATGGCACTAAAATGGGAAAACCATTTTTCAGGTGTGATTTGAGACACATCTTTATTCATGCTGTAAGAGGAGTCTCCTTGTATCAATTTCCAAAACTTTGTTTAATCCCCTTCAATAACATCAAGAACTAAGGATTCCCAATTATTTTCATAAAATACTCTTTTTCTTCTCCTGAGCAAATTTTTATAATCACTTTGGTGTTTTTTGAGAAGTATGATAGATTCATCTGAGGAAGAGTATCTTATCAACCTTGCAAATCTGTTTAGTGCCTTTTTCTTAGATTGCATTCCCTGTCAAACCATGACCATACTGCTGGGGAAGACTTAACTGAAGAGGTGATGGTCAACTACGGTCTAAGCGTAGAGATAATGTCCTGGAATATTTCAAATATTTCGAGATCCTTCTATGCCAGACTGATAGAGTTCTTGTAATTCAGCACTTTCCCGTACCTCCCTAATATTAATATCCATTTGGAGGGACCATTTGATCCATTTCTCGCACTGTAGGTTACCAACTATATTGTGACCTTTTAAAACATGAGATTTTTCCCCCTGCAGACCCAGTGTTAGTTTGAGAGGAAAATTATTACTTTCAGGTCTTTCCTCAATTTCCATGAAGGAGATTCAAGAATGTAATCAACCACACTAGCTCGCTTATCTGTCAAATATGTAGAGTAACCATCTGAACAATCTAGGTAGGTCCCATTTAGACAGATAAATTGATATTTGAAAATTATTGCAAAGAGGGCTTGGCCATATCTATTAATAGTCTTATCACATGAAGTGCAAGATATATTTATTGTTAATCCTAAATCTAAATCAGGTGCTCTTTCTACTGAGGAGTAATCTGCACCCATCCTAGCATTAAAGTCTCTACAGATTAATAGTTAGTAATTAGGGTAATCTGAGGAGTCTATCTATCAGGTCTTCCAGCATTGTCCATGTCTCGTCATGAGAGCTAGTAGATCTGGGAGGTATGTAGATGTTATCCCATATCAGGTGACCTGAATTATAACCTTGTATCACTAGAACCTGAACATAGTTAGAAACTAGCCCCTCGACCTCAATCCCCTCTAAATCTATGGTGGCTGAAATTGCAATAGCTAACCCCCCCACTCCCTTGACCTGTTACAGAAAGTTTCTTTGCTGGCTGTTCCCAAATCTTAAATCCTTAGATGCTTAAGGAATTTTCCTCCTGTAGCCAAGACTCCTGCAAGCAAATTATATCAAAAGTCTGAAGATATTGTGTAACTTCTTTGTCAACTAATTTATTCCTCCAGCTTGCGATACTCCATTATAGAAATCTTGTGTAAGCAGGTTGGTCCCTATCTACTGGAAGTCTGAACTGTTGGAATAAGCAAGCTTGCATGCCATCCCCTTTGATAGGGAGATGTTCCCTCTAACCAGTATTGGGGATATCTCTATATGTTTGTTTACCATGATGTAACTTCCTAAAGGGTGGGGTTATTTACCTTCTTCCTCCTCCTTTCTCTAGGGATATTGTAGATTCCTGCATATCCACTATTGAGCTTTGACCTCTAGCAGAGGGAGCAGCCAGACACTCCTTTCAGGAGCATCCTCACCAAAGACTGAAAATGGACTGAGACAACAGATTATTTCTGTCAAAGCTAGCGCCTATGTTTTCTTAAACATATGAAGGTCATGAGTAAATATTCTTTTTACCTAAGAAGATTGTCTCTGTTTAGTTATTTGATTAACTAGTATGTTTGAGAGAAGATGTAGGACTGGTTATTCTCAAAATCCGCTGTTGCATTTATACTTTGCTAAGAAATAGGACTACATAGTGATCCTATTTCATTTAAAAACCAAACATGGACACGCTGCTGGGGGAGCAAATCTATTACCTTGGGTCCACACATTTGTGTTTTCAAACTGCAGCTGTATTGCTCCAGCCCTATTTAACCAAACTTCCATCTTCCTGGCTGGGTGCTTAAAGTTATAAGTACTTAAAGATTTGCTTCCAGGGTAGGAGATCTTATTTCTTAATTCTCTTTGTTGAATAGCCTGGGGGTTAAGTTTGAGGATGAGAGTCTGAAGGTGCTTCAATATATTATTATTAGGAGATGTTATAAATGGGGGAACATTTTCTATAAATTTGGTACCCAGGGGATAATGATGGCATGAGCTATGCTGTTGAGATTTACCCTTTGGAGGACCATCTTGACTGGGATACAAGCCAAGTTCAAGGAGGTATGTATACAAGTGAGCATGCAAATTGTCTGAGTGGGATCCCAGATCCACTCTACCTTGTCCCCGTCTCCTGGGGCTATTCCCAGTATTTCCATCTCATCCCATTTTAAATTTGAGTTAGGTGGCTTAATTATGATAAAACAGCCTTGTCCTCTAAAAATGGTCCTGAAATCATTTGTTCCACATTACTTGAGACTCTTACTTGATTTCCTATATAATCTATTTTATACATCTCCTGCAGGAGACTCCTCTCTATGTTTAAATCCAGGCTTATTGTTCTGTAACCTTGATGTACTTTGAATACGAGAATTCTTAGTGTGAAATTTATAACTAAAATTATCATGGGCACAACATGTGCTCCAATTGAATGAAGTTTCTCTATCTTTAAAGTTGTATAGGAGATTCCAAAAATGAAGAACTTGTCCATTATTAGTAAATGTCAAGTTCACTCTGCTCCTCTTTATTGTATGTCTTTTGGGGTACACACAAAGGTATTTTATGTGCCTTGTGGAATCCTACTCATTGCCCAAAGTATCCAGTATGTCTTGTAACACCTCTTGGTTAGGCACCCAAGCACTATCTGGCTTTCTAATAGGCCAATTAAAATGGTTATACTACACGCCACCTTAGTAGGAGACAAGTCCTCCTGTAATGTCAAACCAACACCAGATATTTGCTGTCCCGAATATTGTTTCTTAATCTCAGCTCCCTGGAAATTTATTTTGTGCAGTGCTGGTTCTGGTGTGGATTGTTGGCTGGATTCTCCCTGGAGGTCATCATGCCATTCATCAAGGAGAATTAGATCTGGGTTTGACAGAGTCAAATTACAGTCCTCAGTGATATTTCCAAGAACAACTTCTCTAGCTGATTTAGCTGTTATAGTTTCTGCATTTGTAGCACAATCCAGCATTATCTCTTCCAAATGCCAAGAAGAAGATTGACCTTTAAAAGGGGGGGAATCAGTGGAAGCTCTTCAGGCACCCCTAAACTCAGAATCAGCAGCTTGAAGATCAGTTGGGTTGCTGTCTGAAAAAGCACTGGGCAGAGCCGCTCTTATTATTTCCAATGTCAGGGCAGCTATTGACTGAAGTATAGCTCGCAGACCAGAAATTTCTTGTTTTCTGGAAGATAAATGGTTGAAAATGTTTTGATTAGTTTGAACAGAAAGGAAGCACTGGTTTCTTAAATATTTGAATATATTCTTTACCTGTTCACAGCTTAGCTCATCTGGGTCCTTTGTGGGTCTTTCCTGAGGGTTTGTGATATACCTGGGCGGAGTAAAGTTTACATTTTCTTGCTGCACGCCTGCTAAGTCCTTTTCCAGAAAATCTGGGTCCAGTGACCAATTGCCTATCTCCTGTGGATCCTCCTCAGAATCCCAAAGCACATTGTTCAATAATATTCTTTCACTACCTTCACCCAGGTTAACAGGATTAATGGGAGAGCCCAGAGTCCAAGTCTCGTTGTTCAGAGAGATCCTTTCACTGACTTCACTCATGATAGCATGGTTATTGAGAGAACCCAAAGCCCAAACACCAGTCTGCCATCATATGGATCAGTTGGGGCTTAATTGCTGAAGATCTCCAGCTCGGACACAGCAATCTATAATCAGTTTCTATGCCTGTCCTTTAATGCTGAATTAGCAAAAGCCTGAACTTTTTGTGCATGAGTATGAACCATTGTAACAACATTATCAAGCTCAGCACACCTGACAAATTAAACAGGGGTGTTTAATTCAGAGAGGATAACAGGGGCTTTATAAAAGCTCATACAAAGTTCATACAAGATTATACAAGATCTGCAGTCAAAGTTCTTCCAAACCCTGCTGTGTTCTGAACGTTTAAACAACTCCATCAGCAACATTCAGTCTTGGGGCACCTTAATTGCTCCAAAACTCTGTAGTTATCCCCCGTGCAGCAAAAGGCAGATAACTATTCCAGTAAAAAAACAAGCAGCCTTGAGGAAAAGCAGGGGTAAATCCTGCCCACAAACTTGTAGCTGGAATTTCAATGAATTAAAATATTAGAAACATTAAAAGCAGTAAGCATAGGGAGATCAAAACAAAGCTCAGGACTCAGAGCTTAGAAAACAGAGCTTGCTGCTCCATTTGCCATCTTGGTCTCAACTCCAAGGAAGGAAAGAATCGTCCTAAATTTCCATACACTTTCATTATTACACAGATAGATAGTTGTCATTGGACTGAGGTGAAGGGCCAGCACCAGAGGGGGGCCAAGTTGGACTCTGGTCACAGGTCCCTGTGTCCTAGAGGGGCCCCTGAAGGGTCCCTCCTTAGGGCAGGAGGTGTCACCTCCCACACTGCCATGGAAAGGGAGCTCCCAGGCACTCCCATCTCCCCAATATAGTCAGTGCAGGCTTCAGTAAGCCCACACGCATGCCCCACCTACCTCTCCAGTCCCGGTAAATGACCTGCGCATTGTGTGTGCATGCCTGCCATCAACTAATATGGTGGGAGCTTCCCTAAGGGACTGACACCCTCACCACCATCTTGGTTGATGGCAGGCATGTGCATGCAATGCACATGTCATTCACAGGGACAAGAAAGGTAGGTGGGACATGTGGGCAGGCTTATTAGCCCCACACAGCCTGTACAGGGGTGTTGGGCTAGAGTGCTGTGGGCCTAGGGCAGGCTGGTGCCCAAGGGCACAGTCATACTTGGTGCCAGCCCTGCTAAGGAGGTTTAGGCTAAGATTCCTGCTCAGCTATGAAGCTCACTGGGTAATTTTGAGCTAATCACTCCTTTTTCAGTCAACCTCACAGGGTGGTTGTGAAAGTAAAATGGTGATTAGAGCCTTATATGCTGCCTAGATCTTTTTGAAGAAGAGTTTTTTTAAAAAAATAATGCTTTGTTCATAGTATTAGAGTTCAAATAGAAAGAATAAGAGTTTCCAACAATGTCATATACTGAATAAATTAATAATAATTTTCACTTATCCCAGAAGCAGAAAACTAAATTGGCATGGTTAAATTAGCTATAGCAAATTATTTTCTAGCAGCTAATTTGGAATATGCAGATTTATTTGTGACCTTTGATCCATCACTTGCCTTTGATGATAAAAATAATTCCCTTGTTTTGAAGCTTGTAAAATGCATAGGCATTTGTTGTACTGCTAAGCAAATGTTTTCTGGAGATGACCTCTGATTTACAATTTTAAAAAAATCAAGTTTCTGTATTAATGTAATCTACTGAAAAGATCCTCCATGGCACAGAGTGGTAAGCGGTGGAAACGCAGCCGAAGCTCTGCTCACGGCCGGAGTTCGATTCCAACGGAAGGAGGAAGTTGAATCTCCGGTAAAAGGGGTCAAGGTCCACTCAGCCTTCCATCCATCCATGGTTGGTAAAATGAGTACCCAGCATATGCTGGGGGGTAAAGAAAGGCCAGGGAAGGAACTGGCAATCCCACCCCATATATACGGTCTGCCTAGTAAAACGTTGCAAGACATCACCCTAAGGGTCGGAAACGACTCGCACTACAAGTGCGGGGACACCTTTACCTTTACCTTTTACTGAAAAACAAGCTAAGTTAAAGAAATTCAATTTATTTAAATATATGTCAGCCCATAATTACCATCAAATACATAAACACATACCCAAAAGAGAACTGCATAGTAGCAGTTTCTGGAGCCAGAGAGCCACATATTTCAATATTGGTTCCTTCATATTAAGAAGCAATTCTGGATCCCCAGGATATGGTCTAAAGTCACATGAAGCGACAAACTTCCTGGAGCCAACCAAGTCTCGGTCTGGCCAGTGAGCGGATGGATGACAGCTAGGAATCCTCAAGTACACTGCTTTGGGTTCCACAATAGAAGAAAGACAATATATACATTTAAGAAAATAACTAGTTTTTAGAACTCTAAGCAGAAAGATTAATCATCAGTGATGGTACACAGGTTTTAAAGGTTTTAAAACTGGAGTGCGGAGACCAGAACTGGATGCAGTACTCAAGATGAGGCCTAACTAGTGCTGAATAGAGGGGAACTAATACTTTTAATACTAATTAGAATTCTAATACTAATACTAATACCACTAATACAACAGACAGTTGACAGCTACCCTTCCCCACTTAAAAGCAGTGCAGGGAGTTCAACATCAGCTGCTATGCGGGGAATTTACCTCCCAGAGCTTCTGTGCTTGCAATCCCTGCCATATCAGACCTGAGTGCCTCACACTCATGCACTAACTGTAGGCCCTTCGGGGTGGAACCAGGGATCACCAAGGTGGTAAGAAGCAGCCCCCAACAGGAGCTGCTCCAGGAAAAGGTTAGACTGGAGGTATTGCAGACCCTACTTACAGGTTTCCCAGCTTCATACCAAATAGTCTACGTGCAGTGCGCTGTACCTAATTTGATTCCACGGTGTGCATGGTGCACGCCTGCGGCAGAGGTGCACTTACGGGCAAGTGTGACATCAAGTCTGCTTTTTGTCTCCTGCCTGTACACCCGGCGGATTTTGAGCTGCTGGGTTTTGCCTTTTTAGGCTAATTTTGTGTGTTACCTATGGGCTGCTCTATTTCTTGCACGACTGGACATCAGGAAAAACTTCCTACCTGTTAGAGCCATACGACAATGGAACCAATGACCTAGAGAGGTAGTGGGCTCTCTGACACTGGAGGCATTCAAGAGGCAGCTGGACAGCCATCTGTCAGGAATGCTTTGATTTGGATTCCTGCATTGAGCAGGGGGTTGGACTCGATGGCCTTGTAGGCCCCTTCCAACTCTGCTATTCTATGATTCTGTGATTCTCTTTGAGCGCTTCAGCTCATTTTTGGAGTCAACAGTCAGGAGACAAGCAGGCTTGGAGACTGGATGATTTCCTGTTCACTGGTAGGGCAGGTTCAGGGGAATGCCAGCACCTGATGTAGCAATTTTATAGCCTGGTTGGGGAATTGGGGGTTCCCTTGGCTACGGAGAACATGGAGGGTCTAGCCCCTGTGTTAACTTTCTTGGGTATTGAGATTGACTCTGCGGTTCAGTGCTGCAGGCTGCCCAGGGAAAGGCTCAACTTTTTGCAAATCAAGATTAGGGAGGTTTCAGGGAGCAGGAAGGTTTCTCATTCTGCCCTCCAGGTGTTGGCGGGGCATTTAAACTTCACATGCTCGGTTATTGCATTAGGCCATGCTTTTTCAAGGTGGGTTTACGATGCCATGGCAAGACTTTCATGGCCTTACCACAGGTTCAGGGTTATGGCAGCATTATGCGCCGACCTGGCTGTGTGGTCCTTTTTCCTGAAGGATTTCAATGGGGTATTTTTCTCGAGCGAGGACTGGCTCCTGGAGACAGAGCTGCAAGTTAATCCTGTTGAGGATTTTTGGATTTGGGGTTGTTGTCAGGACTTCCTGATGTAATGGGTGCTGGCCACAGGCCTGGATTCAAGAGGGGTTAACCAGGGATTTAACTTTTCTTGAATTCTTTCCCATCGTGGTGGTGGTCTACTTTTGGGCAGAGAGGCTACAGAACTCTACTGTCCATTTTTGGTGTGATAACATGGCCACAATCCAGGTTATCAACTCCCTTACATCCAGAAATACTAGGGTTCTAGGCCTTGTCTGGTCCTTTGTTCTCCAGTGCCTATGTTTTAATGTTCTTTTTTGGGCACAGCACATACCAGGTATTGACAATAGTGTTGCTGATGCTCTGTCACAGATTCAGATGAGGAGGTTTTGACAGCTGGTGCTGCTGGCCAGAGCTCAGCCAGATGCCGTGCCACGTGCACTTTGAGAGATTAGAGAGTGGAGTCAGAGAGGGCCATAAGCCTATCTATTGCCCCCAGCACACTCACCAGCTATCAAGAGAGCAGGTAGGGGACTCCAGGAGTTCAGGGCCAGCAGGGGCTATGAGTCAGTGTAGCTTATTCTGGTGAATCACCTGGTGGAAGGCAGGAGGAAGGGCCTATCTGTCAGGATGCTGCGAGGTAAGCTGGTGGGGCTTTCTTTTATGGCCAAGGCCGGAGGCTTTCAGGGCCACTCAGAAGACTTCAGGGTCCGTCGCATGCTGGCTGGCTGGGCTAGAGAAACCAGCTGCCCCTGAACCCCTCCACCCTTTTTCGCCTGACCTGCTGATGGGACTGTTAGGTCAGTGGGCTGCCTTATGCTCTTCACCTTATGAAGTTCAGCTGTATCACACAGCAGACCTCACACTATTTGTTGGAGCCTCCTGGATCGGGAAGATGGTTGCTGGGTCCAAGTTGGACTCTTCTCTATGCGTCTTCCTGTTGCGCCCCAGGCACAGGGGGAGTTAGATCAGGGAAGGGAGTCAGATGAGGATGAGGTCCCTGGGGGAGTTGGAGGAGGGGCAGACTCTGCTAGCCCACAGATGTCCTCGGCCAGTACCCCATTGAGGCAGGTCCAGCCCCGCCTGCAAGTTCCCTGCCTGAACTGTTGGGAAGCGACCCCTCGTGCGCACCAACCATGCCCATGCAGGAATCCTTGCCTGCCACTTCAAACGCTTCCCCACCAGCCAGCATCCTGCTTCCTGAGGTTGCGCCATCACCTAGTGAAGCCCCGCTGTCAGATGAGCCGTCGGAGGCTCACCCCCTTGCCCTGTGCAAGGAGGCGCAAGAAGAGAAGACTTTCAGAGGGTGACGCTCCAGAGGAGCAGTCGTTGATGCATGAAGACCTCCCCGACTTAAGCAGGTGCCCTCTCAGACTCTAGTGTTGAGTCAACAATACAGTGCACACTACCACGCAACAGACCCCATTCTTTGCCAACCTAGGATATCACCCTCAAGCTTTTGCCGCCCCACATGTCTGTCCCATCATTCCGGCAGCAGAGGACTTTGTGCAAGAGCTTCAGGAGATGCAGCAGTTGCTGAAGGATCAATTAGAGAGGGCAAAGATTGACTATAAGAGAGTTATAGATCAACATCAACAGGAGGGACCCAAAACCCGTGTGGGAGACAAGGTGTGGCTGTCCATGCATTATTTGCCTACACGGGTGCAATGTCATAAACTGGAAGACAGAAAGGTGGGTCCCTTTGAAATTGAGGCTCAGATCAATCCAGTGGCTTTTCGTCTGTGGTTGCCTCCTTCCCTCAAGATACATCCGGTGTTTCATCGCTCCCTGCTTACCCTACAGCATCCTCTTGATCCCCTCGGGATACCAGAGGTGCCTCCATACACACCCCATAGCTATGAATGGACAAGAGGAATATGAAGTGGAGCAGATTTTGGACTAGCGGAAGTGCCGAGGGTGACTTCAATACTTGTTCCACTGGAAGGAGTACGATCAGATGGAACGTTCGTGGGAGTCAGCTGATGACATCCATGCACCGGATTTGGTGAGAGAGCTCCACAACACCTACGTGGACAAGCCCAAGCCTGGGGGGTGGAGAGAGATGGAGCATGGAGGGGGCAATGATGTTGTGCCCCATGCATAGGGGGAGTTAGATCAGGGACAGGAGGCAGATGAGGACAAGGTCCCTGGGGACATTGCAGGAGGGGGGTACTCTGCCAGCCCATAGACTTCCTTGGCTGGCACCCCCATTGAGGCAGGACGAGCCCCGCCTGTGAGTTCCCCACCCACGAGTTCCCTGCCTGAACCATTGGGAAGCGACCCCTCGTGCTTGCCAACCCTGCCCACACAGGAATCCCTGCATGGCACTTCAAACACTTCCCTGCCAACCAGCTTCCCTCTTCCTGAGGTCGTGCCATCACCTAGTGAAGCCCCGCTGCTGGATTAGCCATCGGAGGCTTGCCCCCGCTTGCCCTGCGTGAGGAGGCATGAGAAGAGAGACTTTCAGAGGGTGGAACTCTGGCGGAGCCATTGTTTACGTGTGAAGATCTCCCCTACTTAGATGCCCTCCCAAACTCTAGTGCTGAGTCAACTCTCCCCACACTCAGCAGATATTGTTTAGGTAGGCTAGTTAGGGAAAGTAGTGGTTCAAAGTAGACAGGTTTATGAAGCGTACTGCTTTGGATGTAACCGTCACATTAATAAAATGAGAAATAGAACAAACCTCACCTCAGTCTGGTTCCTTCAACTCTGGGCAGGAGACCTCTTGTGGTCCAATGTTAATTTTGAGGGGGGTTGTGCCAATATTAAGTTATGATGGTCCAAGTTGGACCAGCGGCACAAGGGTTGCACCATCATGTTATCTCCTTCCCCAACACTGGACATCTGCCCAGTGAGGGCATTACAATGCTACTTGGAGGCCCAGGACTCTGGGCCGAATTATTTGTTTATTCATGAGGGAGGATCTCCCCTCACAAAGTTTTAATTTTGGGCACTTACCAAGCTCACACTTCAAGGCCTGGGAGTGGACCCTGCGGGGTTTGTGTCCCACTCTTTTAGAATTGGAGCTGCCTCCACGGTAGCTAGTCTTGGGTTTTTGAAGATGTAGGTGCAAACCATCAGAAGGTGGAAATCTGGTGCATACAAGAAATATATTCACCCCTTTGGCAAGCCTGGAGGTCCAGGAGCCTAACTGTAATTATTGTTGATTTTTGCAGGTTGCTGGACGGGGATGGAGCTAATGTGCATCCTACTCTGTGGCCATAGCATGATCTTCTGGGCAGGCTTTAGGGCAGCGACATCACCTTTTGGTTTGCAGCTGAGCCTCAGTCAGTGGGCCACGGTTCATTGGTTGGGCCAGCAGGGGATGCGCTGGGATGGGCTCCTTCCCATGTTATTCCAGCAAGGTTTGGTGTGGACGGTTCTGCAGGTTGTGGTCATGCACCTGGGGGGAATTTCCTTGGTTTACTTAAGGGCAAGGCCCTCAGTTTACAGGCATCCCAAAATCGGCAGGTTGTTAGGCAACATTGGCCTCAGGTCGTCTGATATGGTCAGACATACTCCCTTGCAGGGTCTGGCATTGTTTGGGGGACCCGAGGGGTATAGATAGGGCCTGCAAGAAGGTCAACTGGCAGCTTCTGTTGGCTCTTCTGGCACATGGGGGGTTGGTTTTACATTACCCTGATATGCAGCACTCACGGGCTGAACTTTACAGGGCTGATGGAGTTCACCTGACTAATGCAGAGAATGACATCTTTCTAGCTGACCTGGAGAAGTGCCTGCGAGACGTGGTTCTCAACAGTGGGTGAAAGGAGGACTAAATAGAGATTTGTCCCCCTTCTGTGGAGGTAAGGTGCGGGTAGGGAAGTAGGTAAGGACAGCTAGGTGGCCCCCTTAGCCACCTTTGGAGGTGATTGGTGGCTCCAGAGGCCTGCAAGTCAGGGCTGCTTTTGGAGCCAACTTATCTCATCTGCCCAGAGTTGTAGGGCCCAGGGGGTCGTGACATGGGAAGCCCCCCCTGCTCACCTATAGGCTGTGGCAGGGTAAGCAGAATGGCTTGTCCTTTCCCCAGCTGGGGCTGGTCACCCAATAGCTGTATTGCAACTGCTTACTTGTAGACAGTTCCCGCACCTATGTTTTCCCTCTGCAGGTTTCGTTTAAGGGGTTTGTTTAAAGTTTAATAAAGTATCTCTTTGTTCAATCCAGCTTGCTGTGTCTGTGTGTTATTTCAACTCTCAACCACAACAGTAGCTTTTTTCAGCTGATATACAGTAGGGCCCCGCTAATGCGGCGGGTTAGGGACCAGGCCCCCGCCATAAAGCGGAAATCGCCGTAAAGCTGGGCCCCATAGACTATAATGGGCCGCGTCACGTGAAAATGACATCAAAATGGCACACGACAGAAAAAACCCACCGTATTAGCGGAACAAGAGCTGTAAGAGCGGGGTCTTTCCCTAACTGAAAACCGCTGCATGAACAAAGCGCCGTAAAGCGGGGCCCTACTGTATTGGCATTTCATGCAAACATCTTTCACACAGCTGCAATGAACAGCATCTTGTTTTCATCCCTCACCCATTATACACCTGCACACGGTAGTTCCCCACTGTGTAGGAGGTCCAAGATCTCATCCTGTTGCCATGCAACCCCTCTCCCTTTAGCATCCGGTATACTTTTTTTTAGTAGTATAGACACAGGTGTGTGTGGGGAGAAATGCTGCTGCTGCTACCCATGCCTACCCCAGAATACAAGCACGATTTTCATCAGGCAAGAAAAAAAAAAGCCCTGCACACCTAAAGGGCGGAAATGTACTGCATGCTGGGATGCCTGTCATGTGAGTGTCTGCAGCTAGTGAAAAACTCCTGCGATTTTCCTGGGTTGCCAAGCTTGCCAACGGATTATTTCTGGTATTATTTATCACAAAAATTAACGCTAAACATGCACTATATTCCACAAGATTGCCAGAATGAGGCTGTACATCATGTGAAAGATCAAATATAATGCATAAATTACCAGGTAAGAAATAGTCAGGATTATGGAATAAAGTACAGTTTGAAAGCAGCCCCCCCCTTCTGAAATGCTCCTCTCCCAGTTTGCTATCTACAAACTGGGTCGTACATTGCAGGTCAGGTCGGATAAATCTGTTGATGTCAGTTTCTTTTGCTTTCTCCCCCCCCCATCATAAGTCTAGTTTTCTACATTTCCACATCAGTGTGAGATTTATTTTTCTAAAAAGTCCTCATGAAAAATCAGCATTTTAGTTTTAATTTATCCTACATGTACACATATTTGCAAAACAATTTCCCCTAACATCATGCATTTTTGTATGTTATTTTTGCTAATATATGCATTGATGATATGCACACGTTACTTAGGTATGTGCATTGCTTGGCTGGAGAACAGCTTTGCAAAATTCAGGGAAGTGTGAACTCAGGATGGCTGTGTTTTGGTTCACAGATGCATTTGGAAAGTGCAAAGTAGGAAGCATTGCCTTTAAATTGCTTTTGTTGTTGTCATTTTGTTTTAAAAGCCCCTCCCCTCCCCTGTAGTTAACAAAAACAAACTGCTTTGAAAGCTTCAGAATGCTCTTCAAAATTGTTTCAAAACACCCACGCACCCACAACATACACTATAATTATGAAAAAAAGGCCTCATTATGTTAGGTCTCCAGAAGAGCTGGATGTGATGTTATGCATTGGAACACACAAACACCAAACCGCGTCTAGAATTATTTAAAAAAAGAGCACAGATAATTAATCTAATGGGACTCACTCCCTTTGCCTCCATAATCATCATACATAGCATTTAACATCTTTGTGGGCTTTAAGTAACTCGTACTCACAACACCCTGGTAGGATGAAAATTCGTCATTGTTGTACTTGTATAAAGCTAGGCAACTTTATATATTTGGATTACGTAGCTGTATAGCACGAGAGAAGGGAATGTATAACTTAGAGGCACAGCAAATGCTTTGTATATCTACAATTGCAAGATCAGCTAAAGGTTCTCAGAACAGAATATGTTGGCAAATGTTTGAAATGTTCCCCTTTTTTGAGCTCCTCGGGGATTGTTGGAGGATTTTATTCCTTTCCTGATGACTGTTCAGTGGAATGGCCACCCCAGTTTCACCACTTGCAAAATGGGTGGAGAATAGGGTTGCCAGGTTCTTGGCCTGAGACTGATCCTGTATCTTTAGGAGAAGAGAAAGTCAGCCAAGTGCAGGTGTTCTTGCAACATTGTAATGGGAAAAACCACAGGGTGGAATTCTCCCTTCCCCCTGCACAACTTTTAAAGATACAGAAGACCTCTTGGTTGCCAGGCCCAGCCTCCAAGAGGTCTTCTGTATCTTTAAAAGTTGTGCAGGGGGAAGGGAGAATTCCACCTTGTGGTTTTTCCCATTACAATGTTGCAAGAACACCTGCACTTGGCTGACCTTCTCTTCTCCTAGAGATACAGGATCAGTCTCAGGCCATGGACCTGGCAACCGTAGAGGAGAATATGGGGCACTACTGTGGATCCTGGATTGATCTACCAGGCTATTAAATGGCACCAGTTGGTTGGAACTGATCATTTCACTAGAAATGAAATGACTTCATTGTCTCATTATGGTCCCCGCTTATATTTCAAGTCCCGTATCAGCACACAAGGGAACCTTTGGTTCTCCAAAGGTTGCTGGACTATGACTCCCATCATTCCTAACCATTGGTTGTGCTGGGTGGGATCAATGGGAATTGGAGTTCAACATCATCTGGAGGATCAGCAGTTCCCCAACCATGCCCTATTGGTTTAGGAACTAGATATCTGAAGGAATACCGGGTTGCATTGCAACCTCTCCATCTATTGAGGTCATTTTTCAGAGGATCTTCTCCAGGTGCCTTCACCATCTGAAGCTGATGTTCCTCTGGCAACAGCTTTATGGTAGGAGAACATTTACCCCATGACTTCCAGATGGAGCTTGGAAGGAATGGACTATTGAGTGATGTGGAAAAATCAGAAGCAGGTCACCTTTATAAGGGATGTATCCCTTCTTTTCATCCTCTTTTTTTTTCTCTCTCTCTCTGAAGCAACAAGATGCTACTTCAATCCCTGGAGCATCAGGTTCAGTCCTTGCAGGTTGTATCCAATGCTAGTCTTACTCAGAGTAGACCCATTGAAATTAATGGACCTAAGTCAGTCATATCATTTCAATGGTTCTACTCTGAGTAAGACTGGCATTGGATACAATCCTACATCTCTGGTTCAAAAGAGTTCAGGTAGCAGTTGGGGTGAAAGACCATCTATCTGAGTCCCAGGAGAGCTACTGCAACTCAGAGTAGACAATACTGGCCTAGATGGTGAAATAGCTAGACAATTTCCTATGGGTTTCATCCATCTAAGTCATACTCAGAGTAGACCCATTGCAATCAATGGAAGGAAGTAAGCTCTGTCTGTTATTTTCAATAGGTCTACTTTGAGTATGACTTAGGTGGGTACAACCCAATGCTGCTAAACCAGAGGTTAGCCAATGAGGTGCCTCCAAAATGTTGTTGGACTATAGCACCCGTTAGCTCCAGCCAGCATGGCTAATGGTCAGGGATGAAAGGAGTTGTAGTCCTACAATATCTGGAGGGTGTCATGTTGGCTACCCTGTCCTAAACTGTGGTTTTCAGGGATCCAGTGTTACATCTGCACCAGGCAACTGCAGAAAAGAAGCTCCTTGTATTCTGTTTAAAAGTTATAGATAAATTAAGATCAAACCAATGGGACTTTAATAAATGCAAGTCACTGATTTAAGGAAGTTGTGGACCTTGTATCTTCTTCTAAGTCCAGGAGGGCCCTTCAAAACAGGAACAATAAATTGAGGTGGGAGAATTAAGGGCTTTATATATATATATAATGTGCTTCTGTTATCTGAAACATCTGAAAGAAGCACATGCAAGACCCAACACAAATGTGAATTATCCAGAGTTATAATGAGATGTATTATAAATTATAAAGCTTTCCTCTACTTCTATCATCCCAGGTCAGAGAGATAAAAAATCCAGAGAGATCTCCTTTAGCCAGGTTCATCCAAGCTGAAGTTTACAGCCATCAGAAGGCTCTTATTTCACATGGCCGGGCTTATTCAGCTCCCACTGAGCCTTTAATTGCAACAATCTGTTTTCATAGGGGCTTTGTAAGCTATTTTTATGGTGCAGCTAACCAATTATGTGGCATATGTTTAAATAATAAATATGCCTCCGAATGTACAGGTAAAATAAACGCAAAGTGGCTTTAACCAAAGGATGCTGATTCTCAAGGGCAAACGTCCTGGCAGGTCTTGAAGAAAAGCTTGTTAAAAAGGCATAAAGTTGGATGAGATGGGGAGGGGCATCCATCTGCCCAGCCAGGAGTGACTAATATGGAAGGTGGGGCACACCATTGGAATGATGGGATCAGAATGTTTAAATAGGCAACAACTATCCAACAAGAATGCTATGCTCCTGCCCCAATGCAGAAACATCCACACATCTAACTACTCCATCCTACCCCACACCAAATCTGGTTTCCTGGTTGTTGGGCCATCTGGCACCCCAGTTATCCACAGCATAGATCAGGGGTCACTAACCTTTGGGGGACAATGGGCACATTTGGAGTTTTGAGAAAGTTCTGTGGGCACCAGTCATAAAATGGCTGCAGTGGGGGGATGGCATCATGCAAAATGGCAGTCACAACTGAAAGAACAGCTATGTCAGTCACCACCATGCACTCACAGACAGAAGCTCTTTGAACCTCTGTCTTCTGTTCAGAAGGGATGGGAGGGTGGGTGACCAATCCTGGCATCCAATTAAATGCAGACATATTTAAGGGGATGTATTTTTAAAATAGGCTAGGCCAAGCCAGTGCAAATAGGAACCAAGCAGAAAGAGTCAACAGTTTCCAGGCACTGTGGGATTTTGAGGGGATATTTATAGAGATATTTCATGGGAGCCATAGGAGCATAGCTTGGAAAAGTTACTTTTTTGAACTACAACTCCCATCAGCCCAATCCAGTGGCCATGCTGGCTGGGGCTGATGGGAGTTGTAGTTTAAAAAAGTAACTTTTCCAAGCTCTGCATAACAGGTACTGTTAGGCACCATGTTGTTGACCCCTGCCGTAGACAAACAAGGAATGGACAGTAGCTGTCTTTACCTAGTGCATGCTGTCTTTTAATGTCAATATCCAGCATTACATCTTGGAAATTCCATCATGGCAGTTGCCTACTGTGGAATGGACTCCAATGTTGTCACAAATCTCATAAGTGTTTCATGCTGATGCCGACGACGCTAGCTAAGCAGGTCTCCAAGGAGCATAGGGACATAGGAAGCTGCCTTCTACAAAGTCATTCCATTGGTCTGTGGAGCTCAGTATTGCCTACACTAGATGTGGGGAACCCTTGGCCCTCCAGATGTTGCTGAACTACAAGTCCCATCATCCCTGGCCATTCATAATGCTTGCTAGGGCTGATGGGAGTTGTAGTTCAAGTGGCTCTCCAGGGTTTCAGGCAGGTTTCTCTCCCAGCTCTACCTGGAGATTGAACCTGGGGCCTTCTTCATGCAAAGCCAATGCTCTGCCACTGAGCTACGGAGAGAAAGGAGGTGAGTGACTGGGGGCAACAGAAAGCAGACAAACCACACAGGGGCTGTGATGGCAGTGGGGGTGGCAGAGGCAGCAGAAATGCCAGGCAGGGGCCCATTGGCAGTACCATCCCAAGGGCTAATCAAAGTCTGGTGCCATTCCTGAAATATTTATATTTATTTTCATTTAAATAAGGTGGGTTGGAGCAGTTTGGGTAGGTGCTTTATTCCCCCCCCCCTATTTTTAGAGTTTATATCCTGAATAAGTTCCCTTATAAAAATGGGATGTCACGCTATATCAGAAATTGATTATTTGGCAATTGCTTGTGAGTGATTGTTCCACACAGTTTTTTTACTAACCTTTTTTATTAAAAAAAAAAAAAAAGCCAGATCTCAGTGCTGATCGAAAAGCAAGATGTAATAAATGTCCATGTTATTTTATTTACTTTGAGGAAAAGATAATTAAATGTCCCTAAAACAAATGTTCTCTGCATGCATTTTGGAGATTTAGAAGTCAAAATGCCTGTCTTGAGAAAAAGAAATCGTACCTACATCATATTAATAAACTGTATTGATTGGAGTATCCTTCTCAGAGATAGATTTGTCATATTATTGGATGGCATGGAACAGAATGCGGCTTCAGGGCTTCCCCATCACTGCCAACACATCCTCCCTTATAATGCAGCTGCAAGAGAGTCTGCAGCAACTCTTAGAATTATGGAACGATCTTCCTGTGGAGGTACGCCTGGTGCCAACATTATTATCTTTTCGACGCCAGGTTAAAGCATTCCTTTTCTCCCAGGCATTTTAATAAATTCAATAATTTAATAATTTTAATCTTAACATTTTAACATTTTAACATCTCAACTTATTTTAGCATCTTAGTATGCTAGTATATTTGTATTTTAGTATGTTTAAATTGTTCTATAAGTGGTTTTAATTGTATTTTGCTGTCTTGCTTGTTGTGAACCACCCAGAGAGCTTCGGCTATGGGGCGGTATAGAAATTTAATAAATAAATAAATAAAATAAACCAGCGTGAGGAAGCTTTTTCCAGACAAAGGGCATCATTCCTATATAAGCAACCTTCCAGCAGCAATACACAGGATTGGATCCTTCTGCTTCCCAGTTGAGAAACAGGAAGATTTGATCCTGCTCATGTTGACTGCTTCTCCTTCATGAGTGGCTTCCTTAATTTAGACAGAAGCCACTCCCAAAGGAGCAGCACCTCACAGGATCAAACCAGTCTGCTCTCGTTTGGGAAAGAGATGCAGAATCTTCTCCTTTCCCTGCTACCCTGTTTTAAAAAATACCTTAGCCCCACCCCCAAATTGCTTCACAGACAGATATGGGGTGGGGCGGATGGTCGCCACGGTGGCCTAGGATGGGTCAGCCTCCTTGGAGGGCCCCAGATTGGGACCATAGGGTAGAAGAGGGGGTTGTGCACAGCCCTGCTGCAAATAATACATTTGCATTGCACTTCAGTTGAATGAGGTGGAATAATGTAATTTACGTAATTTTGCCACAAGGAATTACAAGATGAACAATGTAGTTTTCAGTGGAAGTCTAACTCCACCACAACGGAAACGGTGATGCATGTGACAAATGCAGGGAGGAATGAAAAACAATGCCTACTTACATCCCTAAACCAAACTAACAATATGTGTTGTTTTGTTGTTGTTCAACCCCATTTACCTTTAGGCTGCTTCTTCTCAAAGCCATTCCCCCCTCCTCTCCCTTGCCATCGCTGTCCTTGGCCCACTGGCAACCCATGTGATGGTGCTGATAAGCATCCATGGTGTCATCACATCAGAATGAGTATTGTGTGATAAAAAAAGTAAAGGTGTCCCCGCACTTGTAGTGCGAGTCTTTTCCGACTCTTAGGGTGACGTCTTGCGACGTTTGCTAGGCAGACCATATATATGGGGTGGGATTGCCAGTTCCGTCCCCAGCCTTTCTTTACCCCCCAGCGTATGCCGGGTACTCATTTTACCGACCACGGATGGATGGAAGGCTGAGTGGACCTCGACCCCTTTTACCGGAGATTCGACTTCCTCCTTCTGTTGGAATCGAACTCCGGCCGTGAGCAGAGCTTTGGCTGCGTTACCGCTGCTTACCACTCTGCGCAACAGAGGGTCTTTATTGTGTGATAGCACTCTTGAAATGGAATGGCTCATCCATAGCTAATGAGAACGGGGGTAGTTGAAGGAAGAGAGAACCATAACCCCATGCAGATGTTCTAGCAGGATGTCACAGGCATAAGAAAAAAGGAAGAGGCACCAAGAAAATAAAAGGTGTTATCATTTACTTTCTGGTCTAAAAATGGTTGTTGTGCATTCCTAATTGGGAAATATAATATGCTACATTTGGGGGCACTGTTGCAATGACGACCAAACCTGGTCCCGGGTAGCCCAATCCTCAGTAATAGAGATCTGGTACGACAAAGGTTGGGGAATTGTGTTGGAGCCAAGAGCGTTGGGACAGAGACACAGCAATAGCCTTACAACACTGAAGTTACTGGGAGCAGTGTGGTGGCAGCAAGATCAGACTGTAAGGTGCACACGTTGGAATATTGAATTAGGACCACCAGTGGGCCCGTGCAGCCCCAAACTTGCTGCCACATCGCCCTTCCTGGCAAGTAGCAGCGATGCTTCTGCCAGAGAGCTATTGCTGCAGCTTTGCCCCACCGTGCGAGATGTTCCTGGTTGGAGTCCAACTCCAGCATAGCCAATGATTAGGGAGGATGACAGCTGTAGCCCCACAGCATCTGGAGGGAAGCCCTGTTTAAGGGGGGAAATGCAGGGCACAGTAGGGATTGGTGAGAATTTCAATTCAGTTCACATTTCAGGCAGAATCGATCAAATTTGAACTTTTCTGCAACAATATGAGGATCAAAACACAGCCATCCTTTGAAATTCGCACTTATTCGAATGTTGAGTTTCAGTTCGTCAACTAACCAATGTTTACAAAAATGCATATATTAGGACAAGTGTGCATAAAAATGATGCATTATAGGATGAAAAAGGGCTTGCAGAAATGTGTACATTAATCAAACCTACATACAAATATGAGTTTATTAGGAAACATTTACACTAAAATGCTGGAGAATTTTCTTGAGGATTTTTTTTTTTAAAAAAATGCAAATCACAGCATATACAGACCGTCCCTTATATATGCAAACCATTGCTACATGTACAAACCATCCATCATAATGATGTCTACTTTGCCAGTAATACACAGATTAATCTTCTGTACACACCTGAATCCATTCTTGGAACAATTTCAACTTCTGAATAAATAATAATCATAATTTAATCATGGCAGGTGGAGTCCTGAAACAGAATTGCTGCAGTGTGGCTTTCAGGGTGCTAGGCATTCCATTTCATTCCTGACTCCAATACCCCAGTTTTCTGACTTACCCCCTACAGTTAACATTCTGTTCTCAGTGAACATGCTCAGTCTTCATCACCCAGTTTTAGGATTTTCTTCTCCATTTCCCCCCCTCTCCATTCGGCATGGGGTGGGGGTGGGAGGGGGTGTTAGGTGGACACACTTGTGCCCAGTCACAGCTACCTTAAATTCTTGGATTTCCCCATTGACTTTGATGGGCAGCAGCCTCTTTGGAGACATTTAAATACAGCTTCTCAGTACAAACCTGGACGTGACCAATCTAGGCAATAGGATGGTTCTTTGTCCACTTTATATATCTATATGACTCTTCCTTCCTCTTCCTCTCCATCCACTCCATTCTATTCCCCTTCCCACATGTTTGCCAGTTCCCCCCCCTCACTCATTCAACGTTCTGCACCATTGACTTCTTATGGGGCTGTTTTGAGTGTTCTCCCTAAAGGATTTACCAATAAACATTTTTGTCAGCACCTAGAGACCTCAGGGTTACTCTGCTGATACCTCTTTTGCACATGGGTGGTGTTCTTGAGTATCTAAGCACCTGAACTGGGGACGTGAATCAGCATTTAAAGAAATGATAAGCCTCTTGACATCAGACCTCCAAACTGTGTTGTTTAATCTCAGCTATCAGACTTGGGACTTCTGCAAATACACCAAACACAGTAACTTGTATTTAATCATCTCATCTTTCTTTAGAAGGTGTATTTGCCTTTGCAGGACATCCTACTAATATGCTCAATCAATGTGCTTATGCCCCCGTCAAGCAGGCGAGGGCAACCCATTTTTCTCTCTTTGAAACCTGCATTCTGATAGTGGCTGGGGCGTCTCTGCTAATCAGACAGAATGATGACACAAATCCCAAAAGAAAAACATACAAAACCCATTGGCGTGTAACTAGATGGCACAGGAAGGTAATTAATCCATTTGTCAGAATCCATTACAAATGGAGACAAATGTTCTTGCGTATATTTTTTTTTTGCAAACTTTCTAAGTTGTCACTTGTGTTGAAGCAGAGCTGCATTGTTTCACTCAGTTCTTTGTAAGACACAGCTGGCTTCTCCTTGAAACACAACACTCAAGATATATTTCCACTCACCCTGATGCGAGTCAGTGATTTTGTATTGTGGTAGCATGTGCCTATTGGAGCCGTAAGGATTTGACAATGATGCCATGGGATATATCTTCATGATTACAGCAAGGGCTGTTGCCCCATTCATCAATTGTAGATGAAACCATCTCACCTTTGCCTTTCAGTCATGGATTTTATGAATCACTTGGGCAAAGAGGGACTCTTGGTGTTCCATCACTGGTAGAAAAATGTGTGAAAGATTATGACACAGTGCATCTAGCTTGTCTTGTCTCAGGGGTGACTTGTCTCAGGGGTGGGGTGGGTGGCTATACATTCATTATTAATAGGGATGCTTTCTTCCAAATTTCTCCTTCAGATTAGGGAGTTTGCAATTACCTGGATGTTCCACCCTCAAATAGAGCCAATGCATTGGGAATCCTTCATTATTCTGTTTATTTTTTATTTCCAAATTGCCTACAGAGCTCTATGTGTAGGCTGTTTCCCACATCTTTCCGTTCCTTCATGCCTTCCCCTCTTCAGGGATGGAATGTTCAGAACAGATGGGAGGGTGGATCCAATAAAATATTTTGTCATACTCGAGTGGCTAACCTCAGTCCCAGGAGCATAAGCCTCTTACCAAAATGACCTCTAAGGACAGCAGGGTTGATGGCGCCGTGCAATCCAAACTAATCAGAGGCAAGCACAGACAATCAGTTCTGGTCCAAGATGCGATTCAGAGGCAAGGTCAGCACCATGGAGTCCAGGCAAGGGACAGCTCAGCAAGGAGGGGAGACTAGATTTGGGAATAAGGAGTTGTTTCCAGCGAGCGGAAAGCTCAAGAGGGAGACCTTATCAACCCTGACCTCCTAGACAAGCCTTAACTACAGCTGCTGATGGTGGAGTTTCAGGGATTCCCTTTTCATGAGGAGACCCCTGACTCACAAGGCATACAATGACTCTGGGTCCATGGAGATATGCTGTATTATTGGTCTTCAGCCCAGCCCTAAGCCTTTTGGTGCTGCCTTTCCTGAGGATTTGGAGGGTGCCTCCACCACCTTCTGCTCTAACACATCCAAGCGTTTTTCAGCAAGTCTCCCACCAGTGGGCTCCTTAAGGGAATCCTCAGCACTTGGTCTATGAGACCTTCTCAATGTCCTCGACCTGTGGGGTACCTGGTTTATCCACTGAGGGCTCTGTGTCTGGTACTAGGTCAGCACTAGGTATATGTGGGCATGTTTAAGTGTTCGATGCAGGAGAGGCTGAGCTAGAGCAAGCAAGAACTGAACAAGAAGAACAAACAGGCTTCCATGCACTGTGGATTTTTAAGGGGATATTTACTGAGACCATGCATGGGCACCACCATACTAGTGGGCACATGGGTGACCCCTGTACTAGGAGCTAAGCCTCATAGAACACAGGGTCACAAATCCACAAATTCATGGCCGATAAGGCTCTCAGTGGTTCCCAGCCTATTACCACCGTCACAGGCAACATGCCTCTGAATATTAGTTACTGGGACTCACAAGTGGGGAGAGTGCTGTTGTGCTCAGGTTTTGCTTCTGGGTTTCCCATGGGCATTTGGCTGACCACTGTGAGAACAGGGTGCTAGACTAGATGGGCCACTGGCCTGATCCAGCAGGGCTCTTATGTTCTTAATTTCTGAGTAAACATGCATATTTGGAAGGGGGTGTTCCTGTGCACACTGTCCTATAAGCCATGATTCCTGAAATACTACAAATACAGTCCACAAATAAATCAGCAAACATTGAGAGTGGCTATTGAGAGTGTGCAGATGGAACTACCCTTGGGCCAGATCTGTCCCAGTGGCACTCAGTAGCTGACCCTTCCTTTATTATAACAGGACTGTTGCATATACCACAGAAGCTGAGCGTTCAATGTTACCAGAGAAACACCTCATCAAGAGGATGCCTGTGCAGGAAAAGATTGCCAGCAGGAAAAGACTGCCAGCCTCATTGAGTAGCTCCCTGCTGAAGTGCCTCCTGCCCTCTCAGGAAAAAAAGAAGAAGCATGTATATTCCTGATTTATGAAAACACCTCTTTGTTTTGCCTTGACGCAAAAGCCTTTTAAAAACTTTCCTTGATTTATTTAGTTTTTCGTCTTGTCCTCAAGCACTCATTTTCCTTGGATCTTTTAAAAGGCATTTCCCTACATAATGTGTGTGATATATGAAGCGTTTAGCAACGTCAATTTCTCTTAAGACCTTTGGCCACCTTAAAAGTATTCTTTGGCAGAGGCCAGCACAGAAAGATAACATACCAATTTTCTTTCAAGACTTGAAATCTCACAGGATACCCCCTCCTGAGGTTTCTCGTGCAGCTGTAATTCTTTTCTTTCTTTCTTTCTTTCAAAAAAAAAAAATTGGAAGAAGCTACTTTTTGAAAGAGGCCCTTGCTGGAAAAGGGAAATGTCTTGAAGAGCTGCTCAGCAAACTTGACGACTCAGATCTGGCTCTAAATATAGGCCAGACCTGAGTAAAATGTGATACAATCAAAATGACGGCTGTTCCCGCAGGGCCTGGCTGGCACTGAGGCTCTTGTCTCTAATGAAGATTCAGAATGGGGACATTTTGGTTGGAGTCTTCCATCTCATTTCCCTCTTTCATGCAGACAACGGAAATGCTTTTAAAAAAATAATAATAGAGATGTTGAGTGAAGACTTCCTGCAATTCTTACAAAAACCAAAAACCAAAAAGGACACTCCTTCCCCCCAGGTTACTAATGGAAGTACTTTTATTCTTTAGTTTTTACCCTGATGTTAGGAACATAGGAAGCTGCCTTATACCAAGTCAGGCCACTGGTCCATCTAGCTCAGTACTGTCGACACTGACTGGCAGCAGCTCTCCAGGTTTTCAAGTAGGGAACATTCCCAGCCCTGCTTTGAGACACTAGGGATTGAACCCAGCACCTTCTGCATGCAAGGCAGATGCTTTGCCACCTTCTCATGGGCTGTCCATGTCTCATGGGCTGGTTAGGATAAGAATATTAGAAGAGCCCTGCTGGGCCGGACTAAAGGCTCATCTGATCCAGCATTCCATTCTCACCATGGTCAACCAGGTATTTATGGAAAGCTCACATCCAGGACATGAATGCCACTGCACTCCCTCCCCTGAAATATTCCCCAGTGACTGGTATTCAAAGGCATACTGTCTGCTACTGGCAGTAAGATATAGCCATCATTGTTAGTAGCACTGATGCCTTATATTCCACAAATTGGTCTAATCCCCTTTTAAAGTTGTTCAAGCTGGTGGCCATCATTGCACCTTGCGGTAGACTGTTTAACTGCATGCCGTGTTAAAAAAAGTAATTCCTTTTGGCTGTCCTGAATATCCCACCACTTGACTTCATTAGATGGTCCCAGGTTCTTGGATTTCTCCACACTATGCATGATTTTATATACCTCTGAATCTTCCAGCATTCAACTTCACTGAACAATCGCAGCTTCTATTGACTTCATTTTCTTTGCACTATGAGTAATTCGATCTACCTCTATCATGTCTCCCATGACTCACCTTCTTTTTCTTAGCCAACCCCACCTTAGAAAGTTCGAACCTTTCTTCATAGGGGAGTTTCTTCAGCCCGTTGATCATTTGAGTGGCCCTTCTCTGAACCTTCTAGTCCTACAACATCCTTTCTGGAGTGCAGTGACCAGAACTGTACACGGTATTTTAAGTGCAGTTACACCACAGATTTATATAAAGGCATTCTGAGATTGAACCTTTTATTATACATTATTTTCAGATAGAACAATTGGAAAGATCTGCCACTTTTAGTTCTTTCAGTTTATCCTGTCTCTAGTCTTTCTCCACATTTCTGTAGCAATTTGCATTTTTTTAAAAAAAATCTTAATGGAAATTCTTCAGCATTTTGGTGTAAATTTCTCCCAAGAAACACATTTTTGAATGCAATTTTGAGTAACGTACACATCTTTGCAAGCAATTTCCCCTAATTTTTGTGTTATTTTCACCAACATATTCATTTTTATGCACATGTCCCCCTAATAAATGTATTTTTGTAAACCTGGTTGGCAAACTGCATTGTAAAATTTGGTTAAGTGTGAATTCTGAAGGAGGGCTGTATTTCGGTTCTCATATTGTTTCAGAAAGTGTGAATTTGATAGATTTGGCTTTAAACAGATAAGAATATACCATGAGTGATGTCCTTTCTAGTACTCATGTGCTCTAGGTCACTGGTGTTCATACTGTGCTCCAGGGATTCCTGAAGTTCTTTGGAAGCATCAGGGTTTCCCCAGTGAATTCAGCTCCATCAGCCCCAACCAGTATAGCTAGTGGTCAGGAAAAATCAGAGTTGTAGCCCGGCAATATCTGGAGAGCCACAAGGTCTGATTCCTGTTCTAGATATTGCTGCACCTGGTTGGATAGTTCTGCTGAGATGAGGTGGGGTTAGAGATTGAGGGTATCTGGTTGGGTGCTGTGAGAAGAGGATGCTGGACTAGACAGGCCTTTGGCCAGGTCCAGCGTGCTTGTCTTACATTCTTACATAGAGCCAGGAGCCAATAGGGAAGGAGAGACTTAGGGGAAACTGCACATAGAACAAGGGGGGAATCTGTGCTTCTAGTTGGAAGAAAGGAGCAAGAGAGAGCTGGATTCCATAGCTTGATTCAAAAATGACAGTTCTGTGCCTCTCCCACGTCAAATAATTTTAGCTAGATGAATAGGTTTCTTTCTTAGCGATGCCCTGCAACATCATTTTATTCTTTTTCTTTTCCGTCAGCATCACCATTCATGGCAAAAATCAGGAATAGCTCTGTTTGTAGTTTGTGTCATGGAATCGGCATTCACTGAAAGCAGGACCTTTTGCCTTTTTCGTTCAATGCTGTCAGAAGCAAGTTTCACACTTCTGTGTGTGTGCTCGCTTTTCAAGCTTTTTCCTTTTCCATCGTCATTTGGCGTGTTAAGGACAGCTCGCTAAAGAGTCATTATGAGAACAACTATGTGCTCCGTGATGAATAGTGCTTATTTCTGAGTGCTCGCAGAGGAGGCCAGAAAGTATCGTTGTGCAATTGTATTTTACACGTCCCAGTACTTGTACCTTCCATTGCAATTGCATTCCAGTATCCATATATTTGTAATCTGTTTTGTTTGTGTGGTGGACCAGAAGCCAGATGGAGGATGCTGGGGGGCAGGAATCTGCAGGGAGATAGCTGGGGCTTGAAACAGGGGCCCTGTGGATTGTATAAGAGTACATTGCCACCTTATATTGAATCAGATCAAGATCATCTTTGACCGACACCAGCTTTTCAAGGTCTCAGGCAGGAGACGTCCCTAGGTGTGCTAGCAGAGATGCGTTTAACTGGAGCCATCAGGAAATGAAGCTTCTGCATGCTAGGGCTGTGCCCTGGATCTGGCTGAATCCTGGATCCTGAACCAAATTGGGTCAATTTGGGCTGACCTGGGATTTGGTTGGATTGGCTTGAGGAAGCCCTGGATTGCCCCTAGTCAAATCTGGTCTACCTGGTGCAATCTAGGGCTAACAAAAGGGAGGAGGGTCTGGTGGCCAAGAGAGGAGGAGAAGATGCACAGGCAGGTGTTTAAACTCTGATAAACCATGCAGCTGGGGGTGTGTGTTGGGCATCTTATCCTCCCTCCCAACCACAAATCAGTTTGGTCAGGTGTCAGTCTGGGTTGAGTTGCCCTGCATCATCCTGGGTCAGACTGGGGCCACTCCAAAGCATAGGAACAGGCCCTGAATCGGATAGTGGGGTGTGCACAGCCCTACTACATGCTCCACTACTGAGGTACAGTTCCTCTCAAAAGCATTTAAACTGAAATCCTAGGCTGCTTACTTGGGTGCAAGCACTGCCAAATTCACTGATATTTACTTCTGAGTAAATAGAAACACAAGAAGCTGCCATACTGAGTTAGTTTGTGGGTCCATATAGCCATGGGGTGAGGAACACTTTTCTGCCCAAGGACTCTTATGGGCAACATGCAAAGCTGCCTGATTCTGCATCATTGGTTCCTCTAGCTCAGGGCTGGGGAACTTATGGTCCTCCAGATATTGCTGAACTGCAGGACCTCAGCAAGCATGGCCAATATAATCTATTCTGACAGGCAATAGTTCTCCAGGTTCTTAGGCAGAGAAAATCTTTCCCACCACCTGCTGCCTGATCCTTTTAACTAGAGATGCTGGGGACTGAACCTGAAACATTCTATATGCAACCCTAGGGATGGGCGAGAATTCTGCTGAATTTAGATATATCACCAGATTTTTCAATGGTCTGCAAATTCTCCATCTATAACATTACATAAAGGGTTACCAGTGTGAGTTAAATGACATGTGAAAGTTCCTTATAGCCTCTAATGGTGCAAATTCTGGGGCCTGGATCCGTGCTTATTGTTGTTGTTGTTATGCACCTCCAAGTCAATTATAACTTATGGCAACCCTATGAACCACCCTGTTCAGATCTTGTAAGTTCAGATCTTGTAAGTTCAGGTCTGTGGCTTCCTTTATGGAATCAATCCATCTCTTGTTTGTCCTTCCTCTTTTCCTACTCCCTTCTGTTTTTCCAAGCATTATTATCTTTTCTAATGAAACATGTCTTCTCATGAAGTGTCCAAAGTATGATAACCTCAGTTACATCATTTTAGCTTCTAGTGATAGTTCTGGTTTAATTTGTTCTAACACCCAATTATTTGTCTTTTTCGCAGTCCATGGTATCCACAAAGCTCTCCTCCAACACCACATTTCAAATGAGTTGATTTTTCTCTTATCCACTTTTTTCACTGTCCAACTTCCACATCCATACATAGAGATCGGAAATACCATGGTCTGAATGATCTTGACTCCTTATGATCCTTATGATCCTGATCCTTATGCTCATTAGGTCATTACACTGAGACTTGTATTGTTAAAGTAGAGCCAATACGTTAAGATTTCTTATAGCTCTGATGTTGCTAAGCTATGAAATGCAAGCTCATTTTACAGGTTGAGAACATTATGGCAGGAAACGGTACAAAACATCTGGTGTCTTATCAGGATGTTTTGCTACAGAGGTGAGCTCATGCTGAAGTTATGGGAAAGGAGCAAGTAAACAACTAGAGAGTATTTGTTTGATGTGGAAGTGCCATATCTTGGCCACTTAAAAGCACAAGACTAAGTATGACTCAGTAGAAAACCAGTCATCTTTTTAGTATAAAGAGAATGTATCAAGCACAGGACATTAACACATCAGACTGTGTACAGGAGGGGCTGGCACCACTGTTATAGACATCCTAACAAAGGGCTGTAAATATCTGCTCTTTCTTAACTCTGCATTTAATACATATTTTGTTAGACCTTATCAAGCTGATGTCTTTAATTGCCTTGCTGGTATAAAATGTGAATCCTAGCCCAGGCATAGGTACCCTGTGGTATCACACCACCTTTGCAGAGCAATCTTGTTTGCTCCAAACTTCAGTGGCTTTCTCCCAACACCAGATCCCCCCCAAATAGTCCCTCAAATATATTTTACTTTTATTTATTTTACTCACAGCACAGCATAGCACAGCACAGCACAGCAGTTCGTCTCTCTCTCTCTCTCTCTGTGCCACCCCCCTCCACTTGAATAATCCAGGCTCCAAGCGGGGAGGAAGTAAAACATGCCTGTAATAGCAGAGGAGGAGGAGAAGGAGGATGAGAAGCCACTTTTCCTTCAAAATATTGATAATTCATTTCAAAGTATTACTAGTTGCTTTCAAAATATTGATAATTCCTTTCAAAATAAATTCATTTAAAAATAAATAATGAAAGCGGACAAAGGATGAACTTGAATCGATACTGCCTGTTAGGTCAACAGAATGCTTTTGAAATGGAACTGGCCAAGAGATCTCATCCCTACCATGTGCTCTACACTTGAATAATAGCCATCCCAGGGGCCACCTTCTCTTCTCCCATTGCAATTTGTGAATAAGCATTTCAGGGCCAGTTTATACTTCCATGTACAACACCCATTGACCATAGCATCAAGTAATGGCTTGATCATCATCGTTTGGACATGTAACCTTGTTTAAAAAGCTACCTTGATGTAATACAGCCTCCTCCAACCTAGTGCCCTCCAGATGTTGTTGGATTCCATTAGACTCATCCATGGTCAATGGTCCGGGGTGTTGAGTTGGAGAAAGCTGACATAGTCCTTTTGTTCCTTCATTAATTCGCACACACAAAAAACTCTAGTTAAGGAGAAAGTATAAGCAGCTGGATACACATTATGCCACCCTCAGATCAGGTATTGTGTGTCATGTTTGCCTTCTTTTGTGCAGTGTCTGATGCCATCTTTCTTTTTCTTTTTGTAACCTCCAAAACGTATCTTATTTTCAAATCACAATTAATTTCTGCACAGACTGCAGAAAGAAGTTCAGAGCACAATGCCGAACGATGCATAATGCATTAGCACATTATCAGATGATTAAAGCTATTAATGATTTGGCTTTAAGTAATCAACTTTGGGATATTTATGCACTTTATGTTGGAAGTGACAGCAGCATAATGCACGGCAGTCAAAGATAATGGTGTAACAAGCGCTCTGAGAGGCAAACGATAAATACAAGTTATGCTCAATTCTCCCCTCGCCCCAACCTTGCATGGGACCATTGTAATGCTATTAGAAGGGTTTCATTTTCACAGCCTCTGGATCAGGATTCCATTTTAGGGTTGAAAGTTACAAGGCAGGTATGGGGAACCTTTGGCCCTCCAGAAGTTGCTGAATTCCATTTCCCGTTATTCCTGGCCATTGGCTATGCTTGCTAGGGCTATTGCTCGACATTTTAGCTCTGTAAAGGGAATGTGTGTGTGTGTGGGAGGGAGGGAGGGAGGGAGGGAGGAAGAATTTCTAGCACATGCACAGCTAACAGTGTATGCATGTTGGGGAGGTGTGGGGGTGTTACTCCAGAGCCCACCTAGAGGTTGAAGCTCAGGGCTAAGGCCATACCCACACTATACATTATAAACACTATGCCACCACTTTAAAGAGTTATGGCTTCCTCTGAAAAATCCTGGGCACTGTAGTTTGTTAAGGGTACTGCGAGTGGTTAGGAGACCCCTTTTCCCCTCACAGAGCTACAATTCCCATGAGTGGTTTAATAATCAATCCCTCTTCCCAGGGAACTTTGGAAATTGTAGCTCACTCGCTCTCGTGTGTGTGTGTGTGTATCCTAACTCTCAGCATCCTCAGCCAACCACACTTCCCACGATTCATCAGAAGAAGCCATGACTGTTTCAAGTGGTATGATAGTGCTTTAAATGTATGGTGCGGATGGGGCCCCAGAGGAAAGCCATTTTGTAACTAGTGAACAGTGAAGTTGGTTTTTGAACAGGGTGTTCTACTTTCAAGCTTATGGCTTGAGAGGCCGTGCTGGAGAAACTGCCAGCTCTTGTTGACATGCTTGAGTTCCTGACTGAGACATAGCAGCTAAATATTAACCCCACGGTCTTTGAGCAGGCTAGGGGGGAGTCAGAAAGGTTTAAAGAGCTGTGACTAAGGGACGACAGATGCACACGTGTGTCAGTACTCTGCCTCCTTTAAATCAGGGCTTAAAATCCTAATTACACATTAAGATGAGGATAATAATGGGGGTCAATGGAATCAGAGGTCTTGTCATCAATCAGTACTCAGTAGAGTCTTGTCTCTAGGCCTTTGGACATAGAGCAGTCCTCTATGAGTGACTTGATATGAGGGCTGAGTACTGGATCCCAGACTGGATCAGGCTGATTCAGGTTGACCTGAGATTCAGCTGAATTGGACTAAGGCAGGCCTGGATCACCCTGGATTGAATTGGGTCCACTCGGAGGCATGTGAGGCTGTCAAAAGAGGGGGCACTCTGCTGGCATGGAGACAAGAAGAAGGAGATGCACAGGCAGCCTGTGTGCGTCTGTTGCCCTCTCAAATGCATGTTTAATTAAACGTGGTCAGGAGGAGGAAAGGAGACACACTTCTTCTCTCCCCCCCCCATGCATGACCATGTAAGGCCCACAAATTGGTTCTTAGCCTGGATATGAATCAGAGCTGCTCTGAAGTACCAGATCAGGTCCTAGAATGCACAACCAGATTGGATACCACCCATAGAGTTGTATCCAATTAAGTTCTACATAGAGTAGACCCACTGAAATTGTTGGACCTAAGTTCATCATGTTCATTGATTTCATTGGGGTTTTTTTTAAGCATGACTAATATTGGCTATAACCAGTGCTTTTTTGTGTGAATGAATGAATAGTCTTTATTGTTTATAGCCAAAGGCCATCACAATATATTTTTGTGTGATTGTACTATTACAGAGTACCTTCACCCCTCCCTTTTATTTTGGCTGCCTATGGCAGCCATTTTGTCCTGGCAACCATGGCACTCTTATCAAATATGAGTTCTGGCACCTCATTTTTACAAGAGAGAAAGAGACACACACAGAGAGACCAGTGGATACAACCTATGATAAGGAACCACAACTCAGTGATAAGTGCACACAGAAGGTCCCACATGCAGTCCCTTAGCATCTCTAGTTATAAGGATCAGAAAGCAATTAATGGGAAAAAGTTGAGATCCTGAAGCCATGATCACTCAAATAGGCTAGAAATCAGGCTAGATTCAGGGGAAGGGAACATGCAGCCGTCCAGATGTTGTTGAACTCCAACTCCCATCAGCCCCAGCCAGCATGGCCAATAGATGGAGGTGACTGGAGTTATAGTCTAGTAACATCTGGAGTGCCACAAGGTCCCCAGTGTAGGTGAACAAATAGTTCAACTTGGTATGAAGCATCTTCATATGTTCTCAGGACAGGCTGGTGTCAGAATCCTGCCACAGCAATTCCATGACAGTTACCACCAGCATCCATCCCATGAAAACCTATTATGGGTCGGGGGTTGTCTCAAGCAATTAGGAATATTTATTAAAGGGGGTGAGAGGATTCCTTCACTGAAAAAAGAGGTCTCTTGTCACACATATACTGTACATAAATATGGAGGCTGAATTACACTTATTGCAGGGTTTAAAAAAAAAAAACACCTCGAATTAGTCCATTTTTCAAATGACTGTTTTGAAACAAGGCCCAAGTCCTGACAATATTATTACATTAAAAGCCCATTCAAAGGATATATGGCTGCTGACAATTCAGAGTACTTGGGGTATTGCTCAACATCATTAACCAAGTGAGGATTAAAAGTAACTCTGCAGCAAGAATTGGGAGACATCAACCACTGGAGGTGCTGTGATGCTTTCAGTTATTATATTTGGTCCATGGAGTTCATTACACTGCTTGTTTCTTCCTTGGTTAATAAAAAGTTGCTGCTAGTGGCCTCATGAGCTACACACAGGAGCATCAGAAGAGCCCTGCTGGTACAGACCTGTCTAGTCCATCATCCTATGCTCACAGTGGTCAACAAATAACTATGGGAAGGTGGGGGCCTGTTTAATCCAAGGGGGCACATTCTCTTCTGGGCAACCTTCCAAGGGCCATATGCTAGTGGTGGGTAGGGCCAAAGGCAAAATGGAGTGGAGCAACAACACTAGCTGTTGTTGTTAATTTGTTAGTTACTTTTTTCTCATAAGTGACCCCAAATGACTTACATCAAAACCAGTTAAAACAAACACAAATCAATCAATGAAAAAAAACTTAAAAACACATTTTACCTGTGCACAGGAGGATAATTTCTGCACACACTCACACACCTCTCTCTATCCTCCATCAAGGCAAGCAAAAGGCATGATCAGAGTTCAAGAATACATTCCTCTCAGGCAAAAACAGGCTGTGAAGCAGGGCCCGTGAGGGGTGTGGCCAGGGCAGACTTCTAGGGGCCAGATAGAAAGGCTTGGAGGGCCACATTTGTCCTGTGGGCCTGCAATTCCCCCCCTCACTGGCCTATCAGAAGCCCACAAGCAGGACTGGGTTCCTGTTCTGAGAACCTTCAGGACACTGCTGCCAAGTCAGACGTAATAGGAGATCTCCTGGGCAAAGAACCCATATCCTCTTGATGTGGAAATTCCACTCCATGATGGGCAAGGGTAATTGCGTGTGCTCAGGAGGAGAGGGGGACTGAGTGAGTTTTTAAATTTCCCACTGTGTGTAATGGCTGACGGGAGATACAGAGTGTTACTCCGCAGGTTGTAGGCGCATGTCGCAGCTGGAAATTCTCTCACGTGCTATATGAAATCACGTGGGTTAAAACGGGAGGACTTGAGGGGGCCCCAATTAATGTAGTGACGGGCAGAGGGAGGTATGGCGCTGTGAGAAGGACGTGCCAGGTAAGGGGAATGCGGCCCAGACAAGTAGTGGCTGTGCCTTGTTCAGGTCCTTCTCACATCCGTAGGGTTGTTGGTCGTCCTCTCAGCCAACTCTCGGATCTCCAGTTGCTGCTTTTAAATGCCAGATCGGTACACAATAAAATCTCCCTCGTCCATGATTTGATTGTGGACGAGGCAGCCGATCTGGCATGCATTACCGAGGCCTGGGTGGGTGAGCAGGGAGGGGCTAGTCTTTCCCAGCTCTGCCCACCGGGTTATTCGGTTCAGCATCATGGTAGATCTGAGGGTCGGGGAGGTGGGGTTGCTGTGGTCTATCGGAGTTCCATCTCTCTCATCAAGCACCATGTCCATACAGTTACCGGTCTGGAGTGTTTGCACCTTGTGTTGGGCCAGAGGGACAGGCTGGGAATCCTTTTGGTGTACCGCCCACCTTGCTGCCCAATGGCTTCCCTAACTGAGCTGACGGAAGTGGTCTCGGAGGTATTGCTGAGATCCTCCAGACTATTGGTACTGGGGGATGTCAACATCCATGCCGAGGCTACTTTATCTGGGGCGGCTCAGGACTTCATGGCCTCCATGACAACCATGGGGCTGTCCCAATATGTTAGTGGCCCAACACATGTGTCGGGACATACTCTAGATCTTATTTTTGCTACTGGACATGGGGATGGTGATCTGGATGTGGGGAGTTTTACATCTCTCCCTTTGTCATGGACAGATCACCGCTTGTTGAAGTTTAGACTTACAGTGGCTTTTCCCCTTCGCAAGGGTGGGGGACCTATTAAATTGGTCCGCCCCCGGAGACTAATGAATCCTGAAGGTTTTCAAAGGGCTCTGGGGGAGTTTCGGCTGATAAGACTGGCGCTCCTGTCGAAGCCCTGGTTGAACTGTGGAACATGGAGATGACCCGGGCTGTTGACACGATTGCTCCTGCGCGCCCTCTCCTGTGTAGAGCTCATACAGCTCCATGGTACACTCTGGAGCTGAGAGCGATGAAACAGGATAGGAGGCAGCTTGAGCGGAGGTGGAGGCGAACTCCTGAAGGATGTAATTATGCACTGGTGAGTGCCTCTACTAACCTGTATTTAGGAGCGGTGAGGGTGGCGAAAAAACAATACTTTGCTGCCACTATTAAGTCATCTCTTTGCCGCCCAGCGGAGCTTTTTAGAGTTGTCCGAGGGCTACTTCATTCTGGCCCTGAGGACATGATAGTGCAATCGGTAGCCCGCTGTAATGAATTTGCTGGGCACTTCCAGAATAAGATCTTATGCATCCACCGGGACTTGGACTCCCAGTTTACAGCAGTTGATCCTAATGAGGTGTCCGGAGCACAGTCTTGTCATGTTTTATTGGATGAGTTTCAGTTGGCTCAGCTCAAGGACGTGGACAATGTACTTGGACAGGTGCGTGCAACCACTTCTACAATAGATCCTTGCCCCTCCTGGCTAATAAAAACTAGCAGGGATGGAACAGCTGGCTGGGCCAGAGAAGTGATAAACACCTCTTTACAAGAGGGAGTGGTCCCTAGCTGTCTGAAAGAGGCAGTAGTGAGACCACTTCTGAAAAAACCTTCCTTGGACCCAGAAGACCTTAATAGCTACAGACCAGTAGTGAATGTTCCATTCCTGGGCAAGATCTTGGAACGAGTGGTTGCTGCCCAGCTCCAGGCACTATTGGATGAAACCGATTATCTAGATCCATTTCAATCGGGTTTTAGGCCCAGTTTTAGCACCGAGACAGACTTGGTCGCCCTGTACTATGACTTATGTCGGGAGAGGGACGGAGGGAGGGTAACTCTGTTGATTCTCCTTAATCGCTCAGCGGCTTTTGATACTATCGACCATGGTATCCTTCTGGAGAGGCTCGTGGAGTTGGGAGTTGGGGGCACTGCTTGGCAGTGGTTCCGCTCCTACCTGGCGGGCCGTCTCCAGAAGGTAGTGCTTGGGGAACATTGCTCGACACTGTGGGCTCTCCAATGTGGAGTCCCGCAGGGGTCAGTTCTGTCCCCCATGCTTTTTAACATCTACATGAAGCCGCTGAGTGCGGTCCTCAGGAGTTTTGGAGTGCGCAGTCACCAGTACGCTGATGACACGCAGCTCTATTTCTCCTTTTCATAATAATAATAATAATAAAATTTTATTTAATTAGTCACCCATCTGTCCACCTAAGCGGACACTCTGGGCGACGTACACAATATAAATATAATGTAAAAACATATACATACAGCAAGTTACAATATTAACAGCAATTCATCAACCATCCTTCAGTAATACAATATAAAGACCTAACCCACCCCCGAAATCCCATAGGCCTGCCTGAACAGCCAGGTCTTTAAAGCTTGGCGAAAAGCCATCAGGGAGGAGGCTTGACGAAGGTCAAAAGGAAGCAAGTTCCAGAGGGTGGGGGCCACGATCGAAAAGGCCCTCTCTCAGGTCTGCACCAGTCTAGCTGTCCATCTTCTTCAGGTGAGGCTGTCAATGTGCTGAACCGTTGCCTGGCTGCGATAATGGACTGGATGAGAGCTAATAAACTGAAGCTAAATCCAGACAAGACTGAGATGCTGTTGGTGGGTGATTTCTCTGATCAAATGGTGGATATGCACCCTGTTCTGGATGGGGTTACACTCCCCCTGAAGGAGCGGGTTCGTAGTCTGGGAGTACTCTTAGATCCTTCCCTGTCACTCAAGGCTCAAGTAGCCTCGGTGGCACGGAATGCGTTCTACCAACTTCGGTTGGTAGCCCAGCTACGTCCCTATCTGGACAGGGAGGACCTCACCTCAGTTGTCCATGCTCTGGTAACCTCTCAATTGGATTACTGCAATGCACTCTACATAGGGCTGCCTTTGAAGACGGTTCGGAAACTACAGCTTGTGCAAAACGCGGCGGCCAGGCTGATAACGAGGACCAGGCGGTCCGAACATATAACACCTGTTCTGGCCCACTTGCACTGGCTATCTATATGTTTCCGGGCCAGATTCAAAGTGTTGGTTTTAACCTATAAAGCCTTATACAGCACGGGACCACAATACCTCCTGGAACGCCTCTCCCAATATGAACCTGCCCGTACACTACGTTCAACATCGAAGGCCCTCCTCTGAGTTCCGACTCATAAAGAGGCTCGGAGGATGGTTACAAGAACCAGGGCCTTCTCAGTGGTGGCCCCCGAATTGTGGAATAGTCTTCCCGTTGAGGTGCACTTGGCGCCGACATTGCTATCTTTTCGGCGCCAAGTTAAAACCTTTCTCTTTGCTCAGGCATTTTAGTTTAATATGTTCAAATTGGTTTTAGATTTGTGGATTTTTATATATATGTTTTTGTACCGATTTATGTGATTTTATTGTATATACTTTCTGTTGTACACCGCCCAGAGAGCTATGCTAGTGGGGCGGCATAAAAATTTAACAAATAAATAAATAAATAAAATGCTGTAGAGGTATATAGGGGAATGTCTGCCTGTGCTCGGGCAGACATGCATGTGTGATCGCTGTCTCTTTGAGTAAGTAATAAACTATAATCTGCTGCTTCAAGGTCTTGCGTGCAAACCACATCATTGTGGATCCCTGTGGTGGGAAATCCACAACACTCTGCTTTCAGTTTAAACTCAGGGGTCTCCAAAATGTACACCACAATCCTCACTATGTCTACACAGAAGTGAGTCCTACTGAATTCATTGGAGCTTACTCCCTGATAAGTAGGGTTAGGGTTGTGTCCTTAATCAAAATGGGATGTCTGGAGGGTACCTCTTAAAGGCAAACCCACTTAATTTGTGCTTTCTGAAACAATACACAAACTGGAACACAGCCATCCTTCAAAATTTGCACATCTCCAAAGTTTACAGTGCGGTTCTCTAGCCTAGTAATGTGTATAAAAATGTATATACTCATGTAAAATATGTATAATAATGCCCATATTAGTGAAAATTGCATACAAAAAATGAATTATGTTAGGGGAAACCTTTGGGGAAATGTGTATATTAAGCAAAAACGCATGCAAAACTATGTGTATTCATTCACTAAGGGATTTTCATGAGGCCTTTTCTTTTTAAATCACCAGCTGCTGGGGAAATGTGAAGAACTAAACTTAAGACTAGGAAAACAACAAAGTGAGAGAAACTGGAATTGAGAGATGTGCCCATCCCTTATCACGGCTTAGATCAGGGGGGTGCCAGCACTGAAGCCAGACCACAATCACCTGCCTCCAAATGTTTCCCTCCCTCCAGGGAAACGTGTGTAATTTGAAGAAATGTTCACTCTGACAAACTGGAATCAGCCAGCTGTCATAGGATTGAGGTAACAGGGCCACTCCTCCCATATCTGATGCTGGGATTTATTCCCATCTCCCTTGCCACGGGCAGTGGCAAAACCTGCTAAAGATGTCACATCCTGACAATTTCACATCAGATGCTGAATGTGGCAGTCTCAGGAGCCAAGCTGTAAAGCTTAATTTTCTTTGCTGGGAGCATTTTTCCTCTTCCTCTTTTGACAGGTAAATACTTTTCAGTGTAATACAAAAAGGGTGGTTAAAATAGACAGGATAAAAGTCCAAGAATGGAGTAGGGTGTGGGGAGATTCAAAAAGGGAAACGAATCCTCTTAGAATCTGTATTTTTGAGTGGCATGATGGGACAAGGTCATTGGTATCTGCCAATGGATTTCCACTGAAGTTAGCGGAGAGATCAGAGTTGACACCTATCCACCCACAAACTGATCTATCTCTTTCTCTTCCTTCCTAAATGAAGGTATATTTATGTAATAATGCAATTGCTTCGTTCTTAAATGCAGAGTGAATTTCTCGGTCTGGTATCTGACAGGCCAGGTTAAATCTTTTTTTAAAAAAATGGAAAAGAGGTAAACGTCCCATTGCAAAGAGTTATACCTAATGAATCACCAAATTAAATTTTAAAAGGGGGAGGGTTTTTTTTGTATGTTGGCCCATGCAAAACTAATAATTCCAAAATCTACAACCAAATATCACATTTCAAGTTCTCCAGAATGCTTCAGCAGGCTGGATAGTAAACAAAATAGGGATTGGGAATG
The DNA here is from genome assembly GCF_030035675.1 of Rhineura floridana. Taxonomy (NCBI): domain Eukaryota; kingdom Metazoa; phylum Chordata; class Lepidosauria; order Squamata; family Rhineuridae; genus Rhineura; species Rhineura floridana. The sequence goes on along the minus strand of NC_084498.1, from coordinate 14,213,982 downwards.
AAAGAATTTGGCTGATGTCAAAAGCCATGGAGTCTCATATTCATTTAGTTAGTAAATTTATAACCTGATTTTTGATTACAGTTCTCAAAGAGGCTAAAAACATTAATAAAAATGCAGAACAAGTTACCTGATGTCAAAGGCATGGACTCTCCATTTATCATTAGGGGTAAACGAATCTATCAATTCCAGTTCTTTCAATGTCCCATTTTTCCAATCTTAAATACAGTCCTCCATGTTTCTGCAGCAATTTTTTTTTAAAATGCATTTTAGTGTGAATTTATCCTAATAAACTCATTTTTGTGTGCAGTTTTGACTTTACACCTTGGCTTTAATGTACACATTTTTGCAAGGAATTTATCTTAATATAATGCATTTTTGTACGTAATTTTTAATAAAATATTCATTTTAAGGCACACTTTCTCCTAATATATGCATTTTTGTATATTGTTTGGTTGGAGAACTGCCTCGCAAAATTCGGATAAGTGAAGATTTTGAAGTATGGCTGTGTTTTGGTTCTCATATTGTTTTGAAAGTGCAAATTCAATAAATTCATATTTAAATGCCAACTGAATTGAGTTTTTCCTCCATTCCTATTTATCATCATCAACATCATCCTTTATTTGTTGCCACTTTCCCACAAAATTGTGCTGTAAGTGGCTCACCCAAACTTAGAAGACGTAATCCCTGACCAATCAATGAATACATATGAATTAATAAAGTCAAGGTCTAAATAAACATAGTATACTTCTATCATATAGGTATAAATAAAAATTAAAACCTTCCAAAAATAGGTCTCTGGCATGTGGTCAATAGAATATACAATAATGACCAATAATCTTATGTTGCTTTACAACATTGCAGGGTAGACAGTGTGTAATATCACATAAATATATTCTAAAATATCTGGCTGTGCTGACTGAACATGTCTATCAAATACTAATTACACCACAGCAATGGAATGCAAAGAAATGGTGCTCCAAACCATGACATCCAGAAGATGAAGACTGTTTACTAAAGATGTATTTCAGATAACATGCCAAATGCTTATGAAGTCTTCTTCAGTGGCATATAGTTGAAGGGCAACTCCTTGTGCACATTCATATAAGGCATTATGCTGAGGCAGTTCAACATTTTTTTAAAAAAAATGGTATAAAGCTCTTTTACGATACAGCAATATCCAAGCACCGACTCTTTGTCTTCACTTTTATCACACACATGGACATTAGGGATTATGAGTCATCCTGGGGCACCCAAGAAGGCCTTTATGGGCACCATAGTGCCCACAGGCAGTGGGTTGGTGACTACTGCTGTAGTTCTTCAAAACTGTTGAGTGGATTGAGACTAGTGCATCAGATACTGAACAAACAGTGGTTTCCTTCCCCATTCTGGTCACTATTGCTCAGAGCTCTTATACTCCCATTGATTTTAGCACTGGTGGTTCTGGCATCCAGGGCAGCTTGTTGTGTTTACTTTCTAATCTCTTTGGCCCTCTGATTGTGAAGACACACTCTTACAACTGACTTTTCTAATCTTGTTGTCATACGAGATCAATATCCAGGCTTTACAAATCAACTTTAACAATACCAGTTCTGGATTTGTGCTCCAGTCTCTGGATGTAATATTTTGGGTTAGGGAACCCTGTCTTTAAAAAAAAAAGATATATGCACAAAAATGCAATTGCCCACCTGCTGTTAACTCAGTGCAGCTGGAAAGATTTAAAAGAGCAGTACTCCTGACACTTATTACATCTTGTTGAAATTTCTTGCAACCTACTTCCAGAAGGGCTGTGTACAGAAAAGCATTTCATAATCCAATTAACATCGTCCCAAGTGTCCCAATCTGTTATTTTTAAAGAGCAGTCAGTCTTACTAAGTTAATCATAGCCTAGGAGTATAACATCTTGATTGACTGCACTGAACTCTAATGAGTTCTGTGTAATTCCAAAGTTTTCTTCCAGCATTTGACACCAGTGGTGGCTAGTGCCCTTTGGGATTGGAAGGGCAGAAGGCAGGGAGACTATCAGTAGGTGGAGCCAGAGGCAATGAAGGCAGAGCCAACTCATTCTAGTTTCATCCCCATTTTACTCTATGCTGAGTTCTGCAAGGCCAACAGCGAGACTAAGGAACCCAGGAGACTCAGGCTTGTGGGGGGCAGACTGAGGTTGGTGGATCAGTGCCCTAACAGCCACCACTGTTCTCAACATTTACCTAATCTAACATAAGTATTACCATTCCAAGTTCCCAACAAAATCCACCACCACCACCACATCTTGAAAGTGGCTGTTCTTATTAGGGAGGTGTAACACGTGCACATGTGAATCTCCAATGTGTATTAACCCACCAGAGACCCAAATGCACCCTTGAGAGTGTAGCAGGACCTTTTGCTGGAATTAAAACCCACACACTTGTGTGTGTATAATCACACTCTCAGCACACCCCTAAGTACAACATACAAAGATAAAAATAAAGGCAGGTTTACTGGTTGAGAAAATAAGAAAATGTAAATGTACTGCCTTCAAGTCGCTTCCGACTTATGGTGACCCTATGAACAGGGTTTTCACAAGGCTGAGAGGCAGTGACTGGCCCAAGGTCACCTAGTGAGCTTCATGGCTGTGTGGGGATTCAAACTCGTAGTCCAACACCTTAACCACTGCACCACACTGGCTCTCACTAGAAAAATGTAGCATTCAGTTTATATTATATACAGGCAATGTCCTAACTAACACATTCACACACTAAAGCTGCAAGAGAACAGACACTTTAAACCTGTTCACACCCAAATTACAAGTACATAGAGAAAGAAGGGGGGGGAAGAAAGAAAATGAATGAAAGAAAAAGAAGTATCAAAAACATATATACCTTTCCCGGAGATTATCAGGAATCAAAGTCAGAAATGAGACCTCTATGCTTAGCAAAAGCCAAGCTCTGACCTTCAAAGTAACCTACAGTTAGGCACAGAGTTCTCACTCTTTCCTCAGTCTATTATCCTCTGCAGTGGGCTGATGTTCCTATGGAGTGATGTAGAGTCTTCAGGAGGTCATTGGAGCCAAGAGTGTGCTTCTTTTACCCTTGCAGAACCTCTAGTTTAAATGCATTTTTGGTTATGTAGACTTGTATAGAGTTTGGGAGGGGCAGCGTGTACGTGACAGAATGTGAGCATCAAAGGGCATCAGAATATTCTTTTGAAATATAGGGGCTTGGGGTCTGGTTTACCAGATGGATCTTTACAATAGGCATGCTGTCCTACTTCTGTCTAAATCTTATCATTTGGCTTAAATTACTACAATAAAAGGGATTTGTTTACGAATCAGCAACTGAGAAACCTGGGTGAGTCATACTTTTTCTCTTTTAAATATAATTAAGGAAGAAAGAAAATGTAAACAACTTATATATTTTTTTTACGACAAAAAGCTGGCCTGAATTTGGAGCTTTAAAGTTTAAAAACGGATGAGAGGTAATTATTATTTGATGGAAATATATTTTGGACTATTTTTCTCCTTGGACTATTTTTTTTTGGACGAATCTGCTGTTCGTATATGTTACTAATCACTTGGTGTTGGCTGTACTGGGAACCAGGATTGTTTTGCATTCTTGGACGTAGATAAGAACTGTGTTGTGCTGGCTGGACTATAATAATAGGCCTGGAATATTAACTCTTTTGTTGGTGGAGGAAAAAAAAAAGAAATAGACTGCCTCTAGGTTTTGGAACAGTGGTTAATATCAGAAATTAAAGGCTTCTTTTGAAAATGACAACTAAAAAAGCAACTAGGGCCCAGGAGCGAAGAGGTTCTATTGACCCACAGGAAGGGGCTATACCCCCAGATATGTTTCAAAAAATAATGGAAGGGATTAATGCTATAAAACAGGAAATGAAAACTGAATTGATAGATATAAAAGACTATATTAAAACACAAGTGGATGAGATTAAAGGGACAATTGGGCAAATAAAGGAGGATGCAAAAAATACTAAAGAAAAGGTACAAATCTTGGAGAATAGAACAGATATATTAAATCTGGAATTAGAAAAAAACTTGGACTATTTGGCTGTGACTGAAATGAGAAATAAAGAGCATTGTTTGAGATTCCGTGCAATCCCTGAGGAAATAGGTGAAGACATCAGAGATAAAATTGTTAATGCTTTAGTAAAATTTCTGGATTTGAATGAAGATCGGATGGAATTTGAAATAGACAAAGTTTATAGAATTAATTCCAGATATGCAACAATGAAAAAAATTCCAAGAGATGTGCTTGTTCATTTTATAAAAAAGACGACCAGAGATATGGTATTACAACAACACTTTAAAAATACCTTTAAAATTGATGGTAAGGAAATACTGGTGATGAAAGAAATTCCTATTAGACTTCTACGTAAGAGAAAAGAATATGCTTTCCTTACAGAAAAACTTAAGCAATGCAAAATTCAATTTAGATGGGATGTTCCAGAAGGAGTGATCTTTACATTCAGACAACAGAAATATAGATTGAATACTGTTCAAAAAGCAAGGGACTTCTTGAGAAAAGCTTTAAAAGATATGGAAGAAGATAAACTCAAAGATATGGATATAATTCCTGGGAAACAAAGTCAACAAGGATACGCAGAGGAGGGGAAGGAAGATGATGGATTAAAAGGAGCATCAGGCACATTTTAAAATACACGCTTAAAGATGGATTACAAATATCTAACTTGGAATATAAATGGAGCCAACACGGCGCAGAAGAGAAAGAAAGTGTTTCATTATTTGAAAAAATTAAAATTGGATATAATTTGTTTACAAGAAACTCATATTAAGAAGAAAGATTCCAAATATTTGATTTGTAAAAATTTGGGTGAAGAATTTATTTCAGCTGGACCAAAAAAAAAAAATGGAGTTGTTCTTTACATTAACCCACAATTGCTTCCTAAATTGGTATTACTGGATGATAGTGGTAGATTTGTGGGGGTTGAAATTACTTTACAGGGTACAAACATTTTGATAGTGGGTATTTATGCTCCCAATGAAGATAAAACAAGGTTTTACACAGGACTTATGGAAAAATTGTCAGAGTTTTCATATGATCATTGGTGCGTCATGGGTGATTGGAATGGGGTAATCTCACCAAAAATTGATAGGCTTTCTGAAAAAAATATCAAAGAGACACAGGGTAAATTACCGAAGATTTGCTTTGAACTGATGGAACATTTAGAATTGGTGGATACCTGGAGATATATAAATGATAACGCAAAGGAATTTACTTATTTTTCAAAAAGACACAAAACATTCTCGAGGATTGATATGATTTGGATGTCTAAAATTTTAGCGAAGGATATTTTTAAAATGGATATATTACCAAAAACTTTTTCGGACCACAATCCTGTGATATTAACCTTAAAAAAAAAAAATCTTGGATTTAGATGGAGACTAAATGAATCTTTACTTCAGAATGACAAAGTAGTACAAGAATGTAAGAAGAAATTAAAAGAGTTTTTTGAACATAATTTACATAAAGGAACAAGTGAAAATATCATTTGGGATACAAGTAAGGCATTTATGAGGGGATATTTTATTAAATGTAACTCTGAATTAAAAAAAAAGAAACAACAGAAAATGCAATTAATTTTGGAAGAAATAAAACAAAAAGAGGAAGAATTGAAAAAGAATCCAACTAAAGTTTCTATTGTAAATCAAATTAAAATGTTACAGAAACAAGTGTCAATGTTGACAGTTAGAGAAATTGAAAGGAAACTAAATTTTGCTAAACAAAGGACTTTTGAATTTGCAAATAAACCTGGGAAATGGTTAGCATATAAATTAAGAAAAGAACGTCAAAAAAATATTATTTTAAAGATACAAGAAGGAGATGAGACGCTGACAGATAATGTAAAAGTCAAAAAGATTTTTCATCAATATTATTCAACATTGTACAAGTGTCAGGAAATTCCATCTGAAAAAATAGAAGAGTATATATCTAAACAGAATTTGCCTAAAATTACAGATTTTCAGAGACAAGCTATTAATGGCCCTATTACGTCAAGAGAGATATCTGAAGCTATAAACAAAATTAAATTAGGAAAGGCGCCAGGACCAGATGGGTTATCTGCAATGTATTATAAATGTTTGGAGGAAGAACTCTTGCTACCTTTACAGTCTACAATGAATTTTATTCTGCAAGAGGGAAAGATACCGGATAGTTGGAAAAATGCTAATATAACATTAATACCTAAAGAGGAGCAAGATTTAACTAAAACAAAAAATTATCGGCCAATATCTCTATTGAATAATGACTATAAAATTTTTACAATGATCTTGGCAGAAAGATTGAAAATAATATTGCAACAATTTATTCAGGAAGATCAATCAGGGTTTTTACCTAAAAGACAATTACGTGACAACGTCAGGAATGTCTTGAATGTGTTGGAATATTTAGAACAACGAAATGATAAACAAGCAGCTTTGATTTTTTTAGATGCTGAAAAAGCATTTGATAATTTGAATTGGAAATTTATGTTTCAGGTTTTGGAGCAAATGGATTTTGGAGACAATTTTATAAAATGGATTAGATCGATTTATACATCTCAGAAGGCCCAGATAATTGTTAACGGAGATTTAACGGATTCATGTGAAATACAAAAGGGTACAAGACAGGGATGTCCATTATCTCCCCTTTTATTTATTCTGGTCTTAGAAGTGCTGCTTAGAGATATAAGGCAAGATAAAAGGATTTCGGGATTAAAGATAAAAAAAGAAGAATATAAATTGAGAGCATTTGCTGATGATTTGATAATTGTACTAGAAAACCCTTTGGAAGGAATTCATATATTGATGGACAAATTAAAAGAATTTGGACCGTTAGCAGGATTTAAGATCAACAATCAAAAAACAAAGATGTTGGTGAAAAATTTAACTTTAAGGGAACAGAAAGAGTTAATGGACAAGACAGATTTTACAATAGAAAAAAAGTTGAAATATTTAGGTATCATTATGACAAATAAAAACTCAAAGTTGTTTCATAATAATTATGAAAAATTATGGACAGAGATTAAGAAAGACTTGCTAAGATGGGATAAACTACAACTGTCATTAATGGGTAGAATATCTGTGATAAAAATGAATGTATTACCGAGAATGATGTTTTTGTTTCAAACAATACCTGTAATATCCTCTGATTTACCTTTTAAACAATGGCAAAAAGATATCTCTAAATTTGTATGGCAAGGAAAAAAAACAAGAGTTAAATTTAAACTACTACAAGATGCCAAAGAAAGAGGAGGACTGGGATTACCAAATCTGAGACTTTATTTTGCTGCCTGCTGTTTAGTCTGGATAAAGGAATGGATTTTATTGAGGAATAAAAGACTATTGGATTTGGAGGGCCATAATTTGAAGTGGGGATGGCATGGATATCTATGGTATGACAAAGTAAAAGTAAATGTAGACTTTAACAATCATTTTATAAGACGTCCTCTGTTGAAAATATGGAATAGATACAAACCAAGGTTTTATTCGAAAATACCATTATGTGTCTCAAGCCAAGAAGCGTTTTATAGAAGAGAAATGACTGGAAAAGAGAAATGGTTAACTTATCAAGAACTATTAGAAAATGTACATGGAGAATATACAATGAAAGAGAGAGAACAACTGACAAAGGAAGGATATAGTTTTCAATGGTTTGCCTATTTACAATTGTTAGAAAGATATAAAATGGACAAGAAAATGTATGGGTTTGAAATAAGTAAATCTGATTTTGAAATAGGATTGTGTACAAATGATGAAAATATAATTGCGAAAATGTATAAACTCTTATTGAAAATGGATATGGAGGAAGAACAAGTAAAAGAGTGTATGGTAAAGTGGGCAAAAAATTTTGGTCATAACATACAAATGGATCAATGGGAAAATATGTGGAAAAAAGGTTTGAAATTTACACTATGCTATAATCTTAAAGAAAATTTTTATAAAATGATGTACCGTTGGTACATGACTCCAGAAAAGTTGTCAAAAATGTATAGTAATGTTTCTAATGTTTGTTGGAAATGTAAACAACAAGAAGGATCATTTTATCATATGTGGTGGTTATGTAAAAAGGCAAAATCATTTTGGGCACAGATAGGTAGGAAGATGCAAAAAATTCTAAAGATAAATATTCAGTCAAAACCAGAATTTTTTTTATTGGGTTTTATGGATAAACAAATAGAAAAGAAATATGGAAGAATAATATTATATATGATTACGGCAGCAAGATTATTATATGCACAAAAGTGGAAAATGGAATCAACACCAACAACGGAAGAATGGCTATTGAAATTAATGGACTTAGTAGAGATGGATAAATTGACATGTCTACTTAAGAGAAAAATCGACAGATACATTTCTTAAGGAATGGAAGCCTCTCTTAGACTTTTTGTTGAAAGATCAAAATAAAATGATGATACTGGGATTTGACGATTAATCAAGACAGCCTACGGAGAAAAGGGATTCTGTATGTATACATTAAGGGACAGGTTTGATGTATATTATATACTTATAGCTGATCTGCGACAAATCGGAAGTCAACTATTTTATTTTCATTTTTTGTTGATGTATTGTTATGTTTTTTTGACTTTGTTTTGTTTGTCTTTTGAAAAATTTGAATAAAAATAATTAAAAAAAAAATACAATAGGCATGCTGTCTTATGTAAAATATGTGGTCCAAATTCCTGTTTGGGGGGGGGGAATTTTGTAGTTCGTTGCACTGGGGGTCCTTGAGTAAAATCGAAGAAACAGGTTTGCAGCAAAAAAGGTAGGCCTTTATTGGATGACAAGCATATCCCTCCTAGTGAGTGGAGAACTGCCACTTGGCACTGCTTGCCTGGGGTTTTTATACATTTCAGGACAAAGACTTTAGCATCTACCAATCAGGAGTTAATACATCAGAATGACATAGGCATTACCGTATTACACAGGCATTTGCATAGGTATCACACAGACACTGTACTTTCTGCATCATGTTCTGGTGAATTTGGCAATGTTCAGTACTTCATATAAAAGTACATTTTCACCATGAGCTGAGTACTCCAGCTAATGAGCAAAGCAATTTAGCTACACATTTTAGCTATTGCAATTCTTCTACGTCTTAGAGATACCGTGATGTTCAGCACAGTGTTATCAATTGTTTAGAGTACAAGTTGTTCCAAACAAACCAGCACAGTCAGGGAAGACAGCTGCAAGAAGAAAAGGGGTTCTGGTTGTCTACTAAATGTATTAAATGTTAAACTAAACTATTAAAATGTTATAAACCTTTATAGCTTTATAAATGAATGTTTTTGCTTATGGTTTGTATATAATAATTTCACCATCAGTTGATCTGGTCCTTTGTCTTTTTGAAGTCAAAATTCTACCAGGATGGCACTGTTTGGTTGTTTGAAAGATCCTTCCTCTGGCAGTGTAAAACTTAGGAATTTGGTTTATTACTCTTTGTGCCACAAAGTCTGCTCTGACTCTTGTAAGTCACAAACATCTTAAGAGTTCACGAAAGGGCTGTTTCCCAGGATTCTACACAATTCAGGCTTTCATACTGAGATCCTTCATGAATAGGTTTGCCAGATTACTGGCCTGAGACTGATCCTGTATCTTTAGGAGAAGAGAAAGTCAGCCAAGTGCCGGTGTTCTTGCAACACTGTAATGGGAAAAACCACAAGGTGGAATTCTCCCTTCCCCCTGCACAACTTTTAAAGATACAGAAGATGTCTTGGTTGCCAAGCCTCCCCCCGGATACAGCAATGGATGTAAATTTTATCTTTGTACTATAGCCTAGTTTCTACACACCCACCTCTCTATTTTCTATCCAGACAAGAAGACGCCATATCAGAATTCAAGGATACATTCCAGTCATGAAAAAACTTTGGGGTGTGAAGCAAGCCTAGTAAGTGGTGTGGCCTGGAGAGATTGCTGAGAGCCAGACAGATAGGCATGGTGATCCCCATTCAGAAAGTCTCCTATCCCTAAATTAATCCATGCATCATGATACTGATCCTGCTTACTACCCAATCCCTGATTAATATTCAAATAATAAAAACAGACAGATAACTATGATGATGCATTTATTGTCTAGTGTGACCTGTGTTCAGGAACTGCCAACTTAAAAAAGAAGAGCCAATAATTTATCTCTAGGGGCTCTGTAAAGGGTCAAAGATTTAAAAAAACACAAAACTTCTTTGACAATTTATTGTGGGGTTGGGGATAAAATGAAAACCTCCCAAAAGTCAGGAAGACTGGGAAAGATTTCCCAAGAGGGGGTTGCCACTTACTTTACTTAACGATGTGAGGTGGCCAAAACAATTCCACTTTTCTTGCTTTTCTGTATAACGCTCAAAGGATGGCTAAAACAGAACGGATAAAAGGCCTAAGAATGAAAGGAGAGGGATCAAAAGGAAAGGAATCCTCTGTCCACAGCTCCCCCATTGGTGAAACGCACTGAAATGTCTGGGAAACAAGGAAGGCCACATTACATGCCGTTACCAAGTGCAACTCCCAAGGCATTCTAAGGGTGTCACCGGCTGTCCGCTTCCTCCTCCTTAGTCTCAGTGTTGCCTTTGCAGAACTCATCAAGTAAGATGAAGACAAACTAAAATTAGTGTGCCGTGGTTGCCATTGGCTGTGGCTCCATCCACTGTTGGTTTCCATGCCTTCCACCCCATCAGTCCCAGTGGGCACCAGCCACCCTTGCTAAGAAGGGAAAGCAGCAGGGGCCATTAAGTTGCCCATCTACAGAGAACGAGCCCCTGGACAGAAAACTAAGCAGGTCTAGGGATAGGATCTGTTGGCCAGTGCCAGCTCGAAAGCATTCCATCAACTTCATAGGTTGGTATCTATTTGAGCTTGTTCTTTGTCCACAAGCCACTCCTTTTACTGATCCTTTTTTTCTCTCCTCAGAAAAATGTTATAAAATATAACTCTGGGGACTGTAGCTCTGTGAAGGGAAATAGGGGGCCTCCTAACAATTGTCAGCACTCTTCACAAACTACGGCTCCCAGGATCCTTTGGGGGAAGCCATGACTATTTAAAGTAACATCATACTGTTTAAAATGTATAGCATAGATGGGGCCACAGTCTTCCCCACTGTAGTGGGATGGCCTTTCTAGTTATTTAGGGGGGGGAATTGAAATTTGCACCTAATATAAATTACTATATGCAGATTTCATGCAAATCTTGTTTCCTCTTTTTTGGTGATATATAAATTCCACTCCCCCTTCCCTGAGAGAACAGCTGCCATTTGGCTTCTCCCCTCTCATAACTTTTTCCATTCAAGCTGCTCATTATAACAGGTGCTCGAGTTTGCTTGCTTTCCTCTTCCCTTCCCATCTCTTTTCCCTCTCATACTGTGTTTTTGGATTATAAACCTGCAGGCAGGGATTCTCTTGTTGTTAACCTCTGTGCAGTATTTAATAAATTGTTGACATTTTGGAAAACAACAACATGACACAGCTTTTGAGTCTGTGTGGGCCAGATAATTGCCACAAAACTTTGTCTCTTTAAAAAATGATTTTTAAACCTTCCCTCCCCCCTTAGGGTAATAGTGAGGGATGGATGCATTAATATTGGTTTTGATCAAATTACCTCTGTGTACAGATAATTCTGCACAAGTATAAATGGCTAGAACTCTTTGGAGCAAATAAACATATTCGATGCAAACCATTTTACAGGAATGTGAACATTTGTTTTTTAACCAGCTCTTTCAGTGCCCAATCATTCTGTCCTTTTAAATTATACACATTTAGCCCTTAAAAAAAAAATCAACTGTTGGAGACAAAAATAACCACAGTTCCACTGAATAGCAAGAGCCAGGAAAGATCAGAGCTAAGCATATCAGATGGATAAGCATTTAATCTGAATGCAATCAATAGTTATTAATCTTTCTGATGGCGCAATAAACACTGTCCCTGCAGTTACCTTTCTAAGTGACTCCATGCCTCTTCCCTCTTGACCATGTACTCTGCAAAGTTTATTGATGATCTTTTATTAAACAGCGATCTATATGATAAAAGGGGAAATGAGAATTAAGTGCACTTTTAGCTGATGATCAACTGCCATTGGCCAAGAATAATATAGAGAGAGTGCCTGCCTTATACATATGCTTCTTCCCCCCCACACACAGATCTCCTTTGCCTTTCAGCCCTCAAGCCAAGGCTGCCTTGTTCACCCAACCTTTTGATTGATAGCTTTAGTTATTGTTTGTTATGATAGCTGGATAGTGGCAGCTGCGTTTGATTTGTTTTTACGGCTGCTTTAAGATCTGGGTTTTATATGCTGTTGCTGGGTTTGTACTGTTGCTATTTTTATTTATTTATTTTTCTCTAGTTTTTAGCCTTTTGTGAGCCACTGTGAATACCACTCCAGGATAGAAAGGCAGCACCAAAATACTCTAAATAAAGAAAACATTCTCTTCAGGGGGCTTTGAGTGCCCTTTCTTTCTTTCTACAAATCATCACTCTGATGGCTTGCACTCAGCAGCCCTCCTGGGTGCTTCCTAAAAACCCAATGACAACCTTCCTTGTAAGCACGGAAAGGTGAGGAAGGTGTCTACCGTGCACCTAACAGCTTTGTCTTTTTTTTTTTTAAATGGAACTGTAGAATAAAAAATAATCCTGGGTCTTAAACTTTGGTTAAGACTTTGCAAATATGAAGGATTTGATGGAAAGAATGACACTGAAGCATGCTGGAAGAATATGTTGCAAAGATATGTCACAGAATGTTCCAAGAGAAACTGCTGAATGCTCGATCGAACTACAGGTAGAGAAGCATATGTGCTTAGTGCTGATGAAAGCAGCTTTCTGTGTGCCTTTGAAAAATCCCTATAAAGATGTGCTGAAAACTGCTTGTGGGAGAAAACTTTGGACTTACGCTTGTCTGAATTTCTCTCCAAGCGGCCGCTTGCTTTGTTTTGTTTTGCTTTATTTTAATAAAGTGCCTTTGGCAAGATCTGATTCCAACACAATGTTTTCTTCCACAGAACCTTTCCTTCTTTCGTTCTACAAATAATCATTCTGATGGTTTGGACTTGACAGCCTTCCTGGATGCTCTGTGCTTCCTAGAAACCCAATAACAACCTTAACTGGGCATTCCTATAAGCATGGAAATGTGGGGCAACTGCCTACTGTGCACCTAACAGCTGTTTGCCTTTTTTTAAAAATAAGTAACCTTTCTTTCTTTCTTTCTTTCTTTCTTTCTTTCTTTCTTTCTTTCTTTCTTTCTTTCTTTCTTTCTTTCTTTCTTTCTTTCTTTCTTTCTTTCTTTCTTTCTTTCTTTCTTTCTATAGATTATCTATTTGATGGCTTGCAGTCAGGTGGTGAAGCTGCATACTGTGCACCTAACAGACACTTTTCTTTTTTAAACAGAAGTATTCTTTTCTATTTAAAATGATTGTGGAAAGTTTTTTTTAAAAAAAGCTAAAAGGAAGAACTTCCCATAAAAATAAAACCAGGGGGTTCACTGATCTCAGGTGTTCAGGAGCTAGCCTTCCCAGCTTCTCATGCATCAGTTAAAGCTCAGGACAATAGGATTTGAGGTAACCTCTCTGAGGGAGCTGTTTCAGATCAGGAAGTGCAGGCAGCCAGGGAGGCTGCAGAGGGCTGGAGAAATGTTTACTGGAAACACACACACACATGCCAACCCTTCATCCCCAAAATTGTAATGAAATTCTAAAGTGCCCTATGAAAGAGACAGGAAAAAGTCTCTTTTTGCAAGAGAGAGAAAAGTTGAGAAGTTGGAGGATGGATTCAGACACAGGACTACATTGGACTCACTGTTTGTCTGATGGCACAGGCAAGGTCTGTTAATCCCATTCACTGACACCAAGTGATATCAAGGGATGAGTGCTTCCAGCTACCATCCTGTACCTGACTTCATCCAAATTAGGGGATATTGCAAGCTCATCTCTAATTTGTTGTTGTGGGATTTGTGAGAAGACCTCATCAGCCACATAAGAGTTACGATTAAGGAGGTTGTGGTAATGCTCTTTCTAACGCAGTGCAATAGACTCTTTCTCCTTTAGAAGTTTGGTACCATCTATTGAGCGTAAGGGTTTTGTACCATAATTTGTTGGTCCATAGATGGCCTTTGTGGCATTAAAAAGGCCCCGTGCATCATGAGCATCTGCAAGATGCTGGATTTCTTGAGCTTTCTTTATCCACCAGGCATTCTTAAGATGATGCCGTGTGCACAGTATCCCAAAAAGATGCTTGCTTTAAGCACTGAATGCACATTATCACACAGTGTGTATGTATTCTACATCTAACCCTGCACATGTTGCACAGTGTGGATGGGGATGTACATCAGAAAACACATCCCACTTTCAAATAGTTGAGAGGCACCCACATCAATTGTGCACATTTAACCTCTGCTTGCACAAGTTGCACTAGCATGGGTTGGGGATGCACCTTACGAACAGCAATGCGCTGCTGACAGGCATCCACATTTAGGTGCACATTCCATTGTGCAATTTATCCTTCTCCATCGCCTCCTCCACCTAACTTGGGTAAGAGTTTGCACATCTAGCCACCAATTATAATGTTATTTTCCTGTCACAAAGTGAATTGGATAGGACCAAGCATCAGGAAGATTCAGGCCAGGGTTATTGTCTGCACCAGCAGAACAACACTACCTGCATCAGAAATTGGACCTGGCAGATTACCATAGCTTCCTGAATTCTTTTCTGTTTACATCTATTCTCTGGGGTGGGGAAAAGAAGTGCATAAGCAGCAAAGGTTGGTCATGGATATTTCCCCAAGATGTAATCCTGAATTGCCTTTGAACAGACATGACTGTGGCACTGATTTGAAGTACCCTTCAGTGTGACTGTTCACCCTTCCCATAGCCCCGAGAGTCCATTCATTTCACACATCAATTACACACTTGACATTTTTACGCTGCATCTCTCATTTTAATGGGGTTTAGGAGCTGCATTGTGATCAGGAGGCAAAATGCTTCATTCGGGGGAAGGGGACGCCAATCACTTATACATAAAGAACAGAGTTGTAAATTACAAAGCATTACAAAAGGCAAATCATAATAACAAACCTCTGTATCATTTTAGACTGACACAGAAGCTCATCTGTTAGAGGTGGATGATGTCATAGATGCATCAGTGAATGCCGCTCTCTTGGTGCCATGCCCTTCAGAATAATACCTTCCCTCTTGGCTATTGTGGAGACAGCCTTCATCACCCTTTCAAGGACAGTGCCAGTGAACCCTGAGAGCTATCAGGGATGATTGCAAATGTTGCTGCATCTGAAAGGATGTGTGTTTAAGCAGTGGCCATTAAATACTAGCCTAGTGTACTGCTTCCAGGATTGAGGGTATAAGTCAAAAAACAATTGTCTTGCCAGATTCACCCAAGGCCCACCTAGACTTGCAATTTGTTCCTGAGAGTGGCCAGCCAGATCTTTCTGGAAGCTTATGAGCTAGGCTTGCAGAGAATTACAAATCTGTTGTTTCTCTCCCTTTCCAGGGAGGTAGGCAAGTTTGTCTGTTGCGGGGGGGGGAGGAAACAACAAAAGAGTATTTTTGTGGCACGTTAAAGACTGGCAAATTTAATATGCCATAAGCTTTAGTGGACTAGTTCACAGATACATGAAGTGTTATCCTGAACGATATATGGTTTGGAGGATGGGGGCTGTAAATAGTGAGGCCAGAAGGAAAGAAATGCAGGAAGCACATGTAGTGATCATTACATTATTAACAGTGGCTATTCACACACATACAAACAGTGATTTCCTGTGACTGTTAAGCCAATTAACACATGTATTTGGATTAAATAAATAAACGTTTTTTGCCCACTTCAGTCCACAAGTGATAGCACGGAACCTTTACATGAATTGCTATTCAGCGCCTTCACGTTCTAGTCTCAGATTGTGAGCATACTAGTCGCCTACAGCAAAGTGTTTCCATTAGCCACACCCTGGAGGGGGAATGGGTTGATCTGCCGATCAGTTGCAAAATCTCTTTGAAGCAATTTTTTTTTAAAAAAGCCCACTCAAGTTGATCTCACCAGGCTTTACAGTAAAAAGACACAGGGTTTGACTAGTGTCATGTGCCCCCATGTTCAGAAAAGAGAGATGGAGACGCACTGGAACTGGCAGAACAGGAATTGTGTGTCTATCCTCAGACATCTGGAACCAGTGTGATTCCATTTATGGACATTAGAGATTCAATGTGGCCATCATGGATAACAGCCAATGGTAAACCTATCCTCTTCTGCAGAACTGTCATATCCCTAGTGATGGGTGAGAAATTCAATTCACATTTAAAAACGAACTTTCGCAAATTTGGCAATGTGGTTCTCTAGCCAATTGATGTGTACAAAAATGCATATACTAGGGCAAAGTGTGAATTGATTAATGCATTGTCTGATGTAGTGTTTGCCTGTTCTCAACCTAATGCTGATACATTCTATTGCATTGCCCAAGCTCAGAGTGTATGCGCATTACGTGTGCATAAGACCATATGAGATGACACATGTGCATATGAGATAATGACCAATCTAAGACTTCCTGCAGATTCTTTTGGGTTCTGCAATCCACACTGGAGTTAGGGAGAAGCAGAAAGAAAGCCTTCTTCTCCCTAACTCCAGTGGTTCTAGGGTGGTTGATCAAGGGCCAAATTACATATAGCAATGTTATTCACACAATTTTAAAAGTATGTTTTTGTTTTGAAGGACAACCAGTTGCAAGGGGACCCAATATGGAACATGATCCTGATCCAGATCAGGGCCCACCACAGTTACACACACACACACACACACACACACACACGCACGCACACACACACACACACATATGTACATAAGCATGTGTGTGCACTGAATAAGGGTTGGAATGCCAACTGCTGAATGATTTGTTTTTAAACAGACATACTACTTTATGGATGTTTTATAAGTTTGGTCCCCCCTTTTCTTAAGGGTTCCGCACTTCCCCAAATGAAGAAGGGCACAGCTAGCTGGTTTTGTTTCCTCTGCAATCACATATGGCAAGTGCGGAGAACTTTTGGTCTTCCAGATGTTGCTGAACAACAAGTCCCATCATCCCTGGCCATTGGCCATGCTTGCTTGTTCTGATGGGAGTTGTAGTTCAGCAACATGTGGCGGGCCAAAGGTTCCCCACATATGATATACACAAATAGCAAACACATCCTCTGAATGTGTGGCCAAGATAACACTATCCAAAGCACAAGAAGGAAGATAAAGCTAAATGATGAAGAAATTGCAGATGACAAGGTTGGGAAACTGAGAAACTGAGATGGGCATATTCACTTATCCCTACCCTACACCCATTGCCTCAAAGAAGAACCAGACCATGTCTCTATGAGGTCATAGGCACAGCTGTGTGTGCTAAAAGAAAATGGTCATTCTGCACTTAGGAAAGCTGAATTAAAGCTTGTAGAAATTATGTAAACTTAGTAGATGTGCAAACTTTCTCTTATTTTGTATAATTTCTCCTGTAACTCTTATTATTTTGCCTTTTCTTGTCTTTTTGCTAGTCACAGGAAGATAGAGAAGCTATACAGATCACCAAAGGTTCTCTCACAAAAAGAACCATATTCCATCTGCGATGAATTTCTGCATTTCAGTTTATCTTGGTTTCTTCTTTTTTCTAATTTTAAATCAGTTCGTCATATTTCTGCATCACTTTGTGTTGTTGTTTTTTAATTCTCATGAAAATTTGTCAACATTTTGAATTGCATCTCTGCACCCATCGTTAAATGGCAGCATGCCCAGCCATGTCACAGAATCACAGCACAGAACAAGGGTGGGGGGCCTTTGGCCCTCCAGATGTTGCTGGACTACAACTGTCATCAGCCCCAACAAGCATGATCAATGGCCAGGGATGATGGGAATTGTAGTTCCACAAAATCTGGAAGGCCCAAGGTTCCCCATGACTGGTGCTAAAAGTTCCTTCATAAACCTTATGGACCAGAGGAGGCACACCATTGCTGCACACATCTCCTTTTGCCCTTTTTCACAATCTCACCTTGAATTTTCAATGGTATCTAAAGTCAATTTGCATGAGGCCAATATCCTCACAGAATTTAGTGGGTGACAGTCTTCTAACACTGTCATTTATGCAAAGCACCATTGGCTTCTAGCCACCTGCCTAGTTGGTGTGAGTGTTATACTGCTGCTCTTAATTTCTCCTTTCAGAAAAAAAAATATGAATTAAAGGGAAAAAAACATAAATCACTGTGCACCATTTTCATTCCAAAATGTTTCCTGTTGGACATTGCCATTACTCAGAGTTTGCTGAATTTTGAAATGCCCCATTTATCTCCAGAAGGCCAGTTTGGCTTTCTCTTTTAATGAACTCAGATACATGCAACGTGGGGGATTTTGGAGGCTTTGCTGATGCATCTGGACAGCTGTCGCTGCGGGAGGTCCTGAGCTCATTCCCTGTATCTGGGAACAAAAGATGGGCGTGTGAATGAATCACAAGGCAGAAATTAGTTTGTGAAGCCAGATTGCATCGCTTCCCACTTTTGCCTACACGGTTAGTAGGCAGCATCTCCCAGGATTGCCAGACATGCCGATAAAACAGCTGGAACGCTGGCTAATTAATCACCTTTCCAAATTGCTCTGTGATACTGCTTCAGGTTGCAATGCCAAATCGGCAAGAAATTCCCAGCCTGATGAAGGGCCAAAAGAGAGGAAAGGACACAGATCTGTGATGAGATCTCCTGAGAACGTTAAGAGCCCTGCTGGATCAGACCAGTGGACCATCTAGTCTAGTTTCCCACAGCAGACAGCCAGGTGCCTCTTGGGAAGCCCATTAGAAAGACATGAAGACAATTGCACTTTCTTATTGTTTTCTCCTAGTAGCTGGTATATTCAGTATACTGCCTCTGAATCTGGATGCAGAAGTAGCCATGGTGGCTAGTAGACGTTGATAACCTTGTCCTCTGGCTTATCCCAAAAAAGATATTGTAGAGTTGGAACAGTTTCAGAAAAGGTTGACTGAACTGATTGAAGAGTTGATGCAACTCTCCTGTGAGGAAAGACTGCAGATTAGATTAGAAAAGAGGTGAATAAGAGGTGACATGATATGAAATTATGGAGAAAATGGACAAAGAGAAGGTTTTCTCCCTTTTGCACAACACTAGAACTCATGGACATCCAATGAAGCTGAATGTTGGAAGATTTAGGACAGATAAAAGAAAGAACTTCTCCATGCAGCACGTAATTAAATTATGGAATTCATGCTCACAGGAAAGCAATCACCACCAACTTGGATGGCTTTAAAAAAGGATTAGACGGAGGATAAGGCTATTGATGGCTACTAGCCATGATGTCTATGCTCTGCCTCCATGGTCAAAAGCAGTGTGCTTCTGTATACCAGTTGCTGGAAACTGCAGGAGGGGAGAGTGCTCTTGCACTCAGGTCCTGCTTGTGGACTTCCCACAGACATCTGGTTGGCCACTGTGAGAACAGGATTTATTTATTTATTTATTTATTATCATTATTTTTACCCCGCCCTTTTTCTAAAACTGGAACTCACGGCAGCTTCCAGATAAAAGCACACATATAATTAAAAACATAGAAAAGTCTAGATTAAAATCAAATTAAACTATTTACAGTATTAAAACCATTCATACATACAGTTAAAATAATTCAAACTCCATTAAAAAAAATACAATTAGACAATATCAATGCAGCACCCTTCAAGTCCTGTCTTTAACAGCTTTCAGTTCCAAAGGCTTGTTGGAATAAAAAAGTCTTTGCTTGCCGATGGAAGGACTGTAAGGAGGGGGCCATTCTTGCTTCCCTAGGAAGGGAGTTCCAAAGCCTTGGGGCAGCCACCGAAAAGGCCCTATCTCGTGTCCCCACTAGTCGTGCTTGTGAGGACGCAGGTATTGAGAGAAGGGCCTCTCCTGAGGATCTCAGGGCCTGGGCAGGCTCATATAGGGAGATACGATCTGACAGATAGCCTGGACCTAAGCCATATAGGGCTTTATAGGTCATCACCAGCACTTTGAATTGTGTCCAGAAACAGAGTGGCAACCAGTGGAACTTTTGTAACATGGGAGTCGTATGGTCCCTGTAACCAGCCCCAGTTAACATTCTGGCTGCAGCATGTCGCACCAACTGAAGCTTCCGAACAGTCTTCAGAGGCAGCCCCACATAGAGCGCATTACAGTAATCTAAACGGGATGTAACTAAGGCATGTGTCACCATGGCCAGATCAGACGGCTCAAGGAACGGGCACAGTTGGTGCACTAATCTTAATTGTGCAAAAGCACTCCTGGCCACCGCAGAAACCTGGGCCTCCAAATTTAAAGTTGAGTCCAGGAGCACACCCAAACTGCGAACCTGCGTCTTCAGAGGGAGTGTAACCCCATCCAGCACAGGCTGAATCCCTATTCCCTGATTTGTCTTTCGACTGACCAGGAGCACCTCTGTCTTGTCTGGATTAAGCTTCAATTTGTTCGCCCTCATCCAGTCCACCATTGATGACAGACACCGGTTAAAAACCAAGACAGCTTCCTTGGAGTTAGGTGGAAAGGAGAAGTAGAGTTGGGTGTCATCAGCATACTGATGGCACTGAACCCCAAACCCCCGGACAACCTTTCCCAGTGGTTTC
Organism: Rhineura floridana; assembly: GCF_030035675.1. Lineage (NCBI taxonomy): Eukaryota > Metazoa > Chordata > Lepidosauria > Squamata > Rhineuridae > Rhineura > Rhineura floridana. Next base: position 14,193,402 of record NC_084498.1, on the reverse strand, counting down.
ATGTAGATGTTAAATGGCATGGGGGACAAAACTGAGCCCTGAGCGACCCCACAGGCCAATGGCCAAGGCATCAAACAGGAATCCCCGAGCACCACTTTCTGGGTTCGTCCCACCAGGAAGGAACGGAGCCACTGTAAAACAGTGCCCCCAAGTCCCATCCCAGCAAGGCAGCCCAGAAGGATACGATGGTCGATGGTATCGAAAGCTGCTGAGAGGTCCAGCAGAACCAACAGGGACACACTCCCCCTGTCCAGTTCTCTGCGTAGGTTGTCCACCAAGGTGACCAAAGCCGTCTCCGTCCCATAACCAGGCCTGAAACCAGATTGAAATGGATCTAGATACTCCATTTCATCCAGGAATCCCTGGAGCTGAGAGACCACCACACGCTCTATTACCTTACCCAAGAATGGAATATTGGACACTGGCTGATAATTATCCATTATGGAGGGATCCGGGGAGGGCTTTTTCAACAAAGGCCTTACAACTGCCTCCTTTAGGCACACTGGAACTCTGCCTTGTTGTAAGGAGGCATTGATCACTCCCTTCACCCACTCAGCCAGTCCCTCTCTGGAGCTTTTAATGAGCCAGGAAGGGCAGGGATCTAGAAGACATGTGGTGGCTCTCACCTCTCCAAGGATCCTGTCCACATCCTCGGGCTGTACAGTCCAGATGGCCCACCGGCTTGATCTAGCAGAGCTCTTAGGTTCTTGAAACCCACTTAAGCTAGCGAACATCTTTACAACATGTGGCCGCCAAGGTGATAAATCAGGGATCACCAACTCAGTGCCAGCAGGCACCAGTGTGCCCAGTAAAATCTCCTATGGCACCCATGAAAAGCCTCAGTAAATGTCCCCTCAAAAGTCCACAGTGCACAGGAGACTTTAGCCCTTCCTGCTAGGTTCCTGTTTCAACTGGCTCAGCCTCTTGTGCTGAGACACTCCTGTAAAGGTGCCCACATGTTCATTGGATGCCAGGCCTGAGCATCCTCCCTCCCTCCCATTCTGAAGAGAGAAGAGGCACAAAGAGCTTCTCTCTGTGAGTGAGCGAGTATGGCAGTGGCTAATGGAAGAGAAGCATCTCACCACAGAAGCCCAGGGAGCAGACAGTTTTCAGACCAGGTTTTCCCTGATCACATTAGTGCTGTCGATGGGTGCTAAATCCCCATCCCCTGCCTGGTTTATCAGAGCTCAGAGTATCAGCTGCGAATACATTCTTCCATAGGCCCATGCAAAGAATTCCAGTGTTTGAATCTTTTGCATTTGGGTCCCTTGAGGCCTACTCTGGCCTTTATACTGCGTTTATGTATATGGATATTGTTCATGTATTTTGCTTTGTAAATTAATTTGATATATATATATATTATTATACCTTGTGTATTCTGTTGTAAACCGCTTTGAGATCTTTCAGATAGTAAGTGGTCTATACGTGGAAATATAAATATAAATAAATAAATAAAATTATGTAAATGCTTCCCGCCCCCATTGATGGAGGGCATGCTTGCATCATGTTGTGTTCCTGACTCTTTCTGCTATTTTCAGTTGCAGCAGCCATTTTGTTATGCTACAGCCCACAGCCACAATTTTATGTTATGATCCCCCCCCCAGCAACCCCAAGTTGAGTTGCATCCCCACACTTCCTACGGTGGCTAATCTGGCCACTGGGAGAGGGCCTTCTCAGTGGTGGCCCCCAAATTATGGAACGATCTTCCTAGCGAGCTGCGCCTGGCGCCAACACTGTTATCTTTTTGACGCCAGGTCAAGACTTTCCTCTTCTCCCAGGCATTTTAGCATGTGTTCTATATTGTTTTAAATTTTCAAATTGTGTTTTAAATTGTTTTTAAAAGATGTATTTTAAATTGTATTTGTTTTTAGTTATTGTAAACCGCCCAGACAGCTTCGGCTATGGGGCGGGATACAAGTTTAATAAATAAATAAATAAATAAACTCAATTTGTGTGGGTTTGCAAGGCTTAAAGTAGATAGAGAGGGAAATCTCCAAGCTTCTTAAACTGTCTTGCTGACCTAACCTGTGCTAACCTTTCTTCAGATGCTAGACTGGTATTCCTAGCTCTGCCCTTCTTCACCTCACCTTGGGAGAGGAGACACCTTTTCTTTGACTCTCTCTCCAGCAGGGATCTAGGGATGAAAAGATCTGTCTTTCAGTTCTCTCTGTTTCTCATTTTTTCCAGTGTTAAATTCAGTTCTTTACATTTCTACAGTGGTCTGTGAATTTATTTATTTTTAAAATCCTCATGAAAATTCTCCACCATTTTAGTGCGAATTTCTCCAAATAAGCACATTTTTGTAGGCAGTTTTGACAATGGTACACATTTTTGCAAGCCGTTTCTCATCATTTCATGCCTTTTTGCATGTTATTTTCACTCATGTATTCATTTATGCATACTTTCCCCTAATATATGCATTTTTGTAAATGTTATTTCGTTGGCGGACTGCAACCCAAAATTCTAATAAATGCGAATTTTGAAGGATGGCTCTCTTTTGGTTCTCATATTGTTTCGGAAATTGCAAATTTGATAAATTCTACTTGAAATGTGAACTGAATCAAAATTCTCACCCCATCCGTACAGGGATCAAAGAGCAACATGGCTCTTTGCATCTCCAACTTAGTTAGTATGAGCTTGGAACTCTTTTCTATCAACTATGTTTTCCCACTAATAAACTAAGCCTTATTTTCCTAAACCTAGAGTCTGAGTGCGCTTATATCCAGGGAAAAGAGTGTGCTCCTTCATGTAAGATTCACACACAGCTCAGCTGTTTTGCTGCTCTGCTAAGAGCCACCTTATGGAAAGAAGAGGGAGAAGGAAATGAGAATCATATACATCTGCAGGGCGACTGACAAAGTGTTCTATATTCTTTCCAGATTAGCAAGAGGACAAGCTGATAGACAGGGCCTCACTGTGTCACCTCACCCTTTGGGATGAGTTAGTTAATGAAGTTAGTTCTTGGGAAGGAATGAGCCAAAGAGTTGTTGGTCCCAGACCAGGTGATGGAGGGGGTCTTTCCTTCTCGAGTGGAAACAACTGCCATTTTTGGGAGGGGAGAAACAAAATAATAGTAGGTCTCACACAGGCCAATCGAGGGGGCCTCTCTGTCTCACTTCACCTTCTGCAATTTCAGTTAATGAAGACAGTTCTTGAGAAGGAATGAGCTAAATAGTTGATGGTCCCAGAGACGGTGATGGAGGTTATCTCACTTCTTCCTCTTGAATGGCTGGTGCTACTGGAGATAGTTCTGGGAAGGAAGGGACCAAATAATCATAGATCCCAGACATGTCAATAGAGAGGCCTCACTGTCTTGCCTCTCACTCCTAATTGGCTGCTGTTGGAGACAGTTTTAAGAGAGGAGTTTATTCACAACTGAGCCAATGGAGTAACATACTACCTCCATTGGCTCAGCATACTACTGAGCCAATGGAGTAGCATATGGAGTAGACATATATAGAAATGTGCTGCTAATCAACCAAATATTGCAGCCCTAACAATAAGCTACTGAAGACCCCCATGATGCCCTGGAGACAGTCTGAAAACCTCTGCACTACATCTCACGGGCATTCAACAATGCAGTTCTTCTGCATGCAGTTTAAGGTGCATGATATCTGACATTCCAATAGCCCTATGGGGCTTGCTCCAACCTCCTGAAGTCACAACTCTTGTTATCTTTGGCTTTTAATGCAGTTTCTGGCCTGCTTGCTCTCTGCTGTTTCAAGGCAGACATAAGCAATCATGGCAGTGGTGATTATGATGAGGATGATAGGGTGTGTGCATACAGAGATGACAGTTTGATTTTCTCCCCTGCTCTAATGAGGAGAGATTATGCACACAAAGGGATCTGCCTCTTTTTGTTTCCTTTTTTGTTTGTTTTTAGAAAGCAAGCAAACTACTGTGATTATTTTTGTTTCAGGCACCACACAAAGTTAGTGCTGTATTCGCAAAGCGAGGAGGTAATTGGAAGAGTAGGGGTGAATTTTGAGTGCCCTAGAGGTGCAACCCACCATGACACCTTGTGGATGCTAGATTCAATTTTTTTCTTACCCAGAATGCCCCAGGACAGCATTGTTCTGGGGCATTCTTAGGAAGAAACAACTCAGCCAGGGGAAGCTAGGAGGAGCCCTGGTGAGTCCCCCCCACCTTTGAAATATATTTCCCCTGCCCTCTGAAGAGACTAAATGTCCCTTCATTTATGTGATCTGCAAGTAGGGCGGCAAAAAGGGATTTTTTTTAAAAAGAGCTTTTTCTTTAATATGTGTGGTTCAGCCAAAGCCTGAATCCTGAACCAAACTGGGCTGATAAAGGGCAATCAGGGTTTTGGGTGGTGACAGCCCTGGATCACCCTAGGTCACGATGGACTGTCTCAAGTGATCTTGGACTGTCAGGGGGTGGGGTGTCAGGTGGGAAGAAGAAGAGGCAGGCAGTCCTAGTGTATTGGAGAAGCAGATCCCAGCAGGATTGAGTCTCCCACTCCTCAGCTAGTGAGCGGAGGAGTTCTGCTGCCTGCAGAGTGCTCCTTTGCAAGCACTTTCCCTGCAGAAAAGGCGTTTGTGAAGGAGGACCCAGAAGGATTAAATCCTCCACTCATTAGCTGGTGAGCAGAGGGTTCAATCCTGCTGGATGCAGGGGTCCTCTTCCAGACCCCGGCAGGATTGAATCCTCCCTGCTCACCAGCTAGGAATATTTTATGTGGGAGCACATTTTTATCTATGTACATTCTTTCTATGTGCAGAGGGTTTTTTATATGGAGGTTTTTTCCTAATTTTTTTTTTTTATGGGGAGGACTGCACTACTTCAAAAATGCATGCTTGAAGCCTTCTGTACACAAAAGCTCTCTGCAGGCAGAAAATTAGTAGGTCAGAGAAAAGACTAGACGGCAAACAGAAAAATATTGTGCTGCTCTTAACAAAATACAAAAGTTCAGAAAAGGAGAGTTGACAAATAATTCATAAATATAAGAATGTAATATGTCAAACAGTAAAAACAAACTTATTTCCCCCCCTAAAAGACACATATTTCTCCGATTTAAAAAACAAATTAATATTAGGAAGGTTCTCCTTTGGGATTGTGGCCAAATGCATTTTGACAAGCTGTTTTCCTTCATGGCCCAGTGAATAAAATCCAGGCTTTTAAGTAAAGAAAATCCTTCCAAACTGGATGTAGTAAACGTCACAGTCTAGTGTGGGATACCACAGTTCATCTTTATAGTCCCATTCCAGTAAGTAAAAATAAATAAACAAATGGCTTTTCTATAATATTTGTGACAGTGATATTTACTATTTCCAGTCTCAAAGGATTTTTTACTTAAAAGCCTGAATTTTATTCAGGCCATAATACCATAGTACCTTGGTCAGTCTTCCCCACTATGGTGACATGTATTTGTATTTAAATTAAAGTAAGTATCTCTAAATGTGCTGCTAGATATCTAAGTGAGCTTATGCTCACTTTTCACAGAGCTGTGCCCTCTTTGTTCCCTCCCTTTGGGGGGGTGTTTGGTGTATCTCCCACTTTTTGGTGATGCATAAGTGGCCACCCTATAGAGGCTCCTAGTATTTTATCAGGTCTGGCCAATGCAAAAGCATACCAACTCCCAATCACAGGAGTTTATGAGGCACACCACTATTTGCCATCACTGAATGGTAAAGATGCTCAAAGAATGTGCACAGCATGAAATTCTTTTCGAACTTCATGAATCTGCAAAATGCAGAGCTATTAGCAGTGTCAGGCTGTCTTTCCCTGCACATTTATGTACTGTGTTTATTTTCTTGCATGTTTATGCACAGCTTGAAATCCTAAGAAACAGTTTCTGATATCCGCAGTCCCATTGTATATGCAGATAACAGCACTAGCGTTAGACCAGCAATGACAGAATCAAAACCATAGAGCAGGGATGGAAGCCTGTGGCCCTCCAGATGTTGTTGGATTCCAGCTCCTATTATCCTAAACATTGGCCATGCTGGCTGGGGCTCATGGGAGTTGGAGTCCAATAGTCTATAGAGGGCCACAGGTTCCCCATTCTGCCATAGAGTAAGCAAGTGACCTAGCCGGCCAAGCCATAAGGAAGAGCAGATGGGGGATGCAGGAAATTATCCAAGGGATTTTCAACTGATGCAAAAAAAAAAAAAATAAGCAGCTGAGGGGGAGACATAAGTTAGATAGACAAGGTTAAGTCAAATGTGGCTAAGGGCAGATGACAGAGTGCAAAAAAAAGATTATAATAGTTTATCCATCCGTCCGTCCATCCGTCCAGCCATCCGTCCAGCTGTCTGTCTGTCCGTCCGTCCGTCCATCTGTCCGTCCGTCCAACTGTCTGTCTGTCTGTCTGTCTGTCTGTCTGTCTGTCTGTCTGTCTGTCTGTCTGTCTATCTATCTCTATCTATCTATCTATCTATCTATCTATCTATCTATCTATCTATCTATCTATCTATCTATCTATCTATCTATCTATCTATCTATCTATCTATCTATCTATCTATCTATCTATCTATCTATCTATCTATCCCCTGCTCTTCCTTCCAAAGAAGCCCAGGGTGCCATATAAAGTTGCACTGATTACAATACAAGGCTTGTAAAAACTTAAGTACAGAAGCTGGGATTGCTGGGTGGGGCATGTTCGGCATAAAGCACCAATGCTTATAAAAATTAACCTGAATTGGTGGGATGATGCAATGGATAGAAACACCACCAATTCTTCCCTTGCTCATTCATTGTTTAGTAACTAATCCGTTACAACCCGGTTTCAGGCCCGGTTTTGGCACCAAAACAGCATTGGTCGCCCTGTATGATGACCTGTGTCGGGAGAGGGACAGGGGGAGTGTGACTCTGTTGATTCTCCTTGATCTCTAAGCGGCGTTTGATACCATCGACCACGGTATCCTTCTAAGGAGACTCGCGGAGTTGGGTGTCGGGGGCACTGCTTGGCAGTGGTTCCGCTCCTACTTCGCAGATCATCACCAGAAGGTAGTGCTTGGGGAACATCACTCGACACCATGGACTCTCCATTGCGGAGTCGCTCAGGGGTCGGTTTTGTCCCCCATGCTTTTGAACATCTACATGCAGCCGCTGGGTGCAGTCATCAGGAGTTTTGGAGTGCGTTGCCATCAGTATGCTGATGACACGCAGCTCTATTTCTCCTTTTCATCTTCTTCAGGTGAGTCTGTTGATGTGCTGAACCGTTGCCTGACCGCGATAATGGACTGGATGAGAGCTAATAAACTGAGACTCAATCCAGACAAGACCGAGACATTGTTGGTGAATGCCTTCCCTGCTCAGATGGTGGATGTTAACCCTGTTCTGGATGGGGTTACACTCCCCCTCAAGGAACAGGTACGTAGTTTGGGGGTTCTTCTCGACTCTTCCCTGTCTCTCGAGGCCCAAGTGGCCTCGGTGGCATGGAATGCGTTTTACCATCTTCGTCTGGTAGCCCAACTACGCCCCTATCTGGACAGGGATGACCTCGCCTCCGTTGTTCACGCTCTGGTAACTTCAAGATTGGATTACTGTAATGCGCTCTACGTAGGGCTGCCCCTGAAGACAATTCGGAAGCTTCAGCTGGTGCAGAACGCAGCTGCCAGACTACTGACGAGGACCAGTCGGTCTTCGCATATAACACCTGTCTTGGCGCATCTGCACTGGCTTCCTATTTGCTTCCGGGCGAGATTCAAGGTGCTGGTTCTTACCTATAAAGCCTTACACGGCGTGGGACCTCAATACCTTGTGGAACGCCTCTCTCGATATGAACCTACCCGTTCACTTCGTTCAGAATCTAAGGCCCTCCTCCGGGTACCAACCCATCGGGAAGCCCGGAGGGTGGTTACTAGATCTAGGGCCTTTTCTGTGGTGGCTCCTGAGTTGTGGAACAGCCTCCCCGAAGAGGTACGCCTGGCGCCTACACTTCTATCTTTTCGGCGCCAGGTAAAGACCTTTTTATGCTCCCAGGCATTTTAGTTTTCTTAACCATTTTAATCTTTTAATCCGTATTTTTAATTTTTGTCGTATTGTGTTTTTGTAGTGTTTTTTTGTTGTTTGTTTGTATATGTTTTTATGATTTTTATTATGATATATTGTATTTTATCTTGTTTGTTCACCGCCCTGAGAGCTATTCTGCTAAGGGCGGTATATAAATTGAAATAATAATAAACTACTTCTTGCTTGTTTTTCCTCAGGCTTTACTTCCTTCCTTCTTCTCCTAGATAGAGTTAGTATATGAGTGTTAATCTCATGACTCCATAATGGCCACATACATGTCTGTACTCAGAATGACTTTATCTCCCAGGAGTAATAAACCATATGTTTACATTTCTTTATTCTTTCAACCACCAGAGTTTGCTGCACTTCAAGCGAAGGTGCTACACTAGCTTCCTAGCACTTCCTGGTGACTGTTGCTTACCAGGGGGGAGAAAGAAAGGGCAAAGCAGTTAGGAGGTCAGCGCAGTGCAAACACACCAGGGGGGGCACCATATTGGCTCCACCACTGCATTTCCATTGCGCCAAGCTCCCTGGCACCTCTTCCCCCTCCATTGCCCAGTAAGACACAGTGACCTACCTGCTGGGAAGGTAGCGCAGAGCATATGCCCCACCCCTGAGCTGCTTTTGCATATGCACAACTATGAATCATTATACATAATTTAATGAATGTATACTTGCAGAGTGCATGACAATCTGCTTTGTAATAATTGGATGGTATTGAAAAATGTGATCCACAGACAGGACAGAAGAACTGAGATCTGTCCACCCCTGTTGAAGATCTACTTCTTCACCAGTGGTGGGTGACCTACACAATCATTTCCATTTTCTGCCTGTGATTTTAAATTGAAACAACATGAGATGTCATTACTCAAGGAAAGTCATCCTTCATTACCATCACTATATAGACACATATTAACTTCCCCCCAGTGACTTTTCTTTCCATTCCATTCAGAAACACAAATTTCATATGACAAGTTATATGAATATTTGAGTCTTTACACACACACAGTTCTGACCTCTTTTATAAGAGAAAAATCAACTCATTTGAAATGTGGTGTTGGAGGAGAGTTCTGTGGATACCATGGACAGCGAAAAAGACAAGTAATTGGGTGTTAGAACAAATTAAACCAGAACCATCACTAGAAGCTAAAATGATGAAACTGAGGTTATCATACTTTGGACACATCATGAGAAGATGTGATTCACTAGAAAAGACAATAATGCTGGGAAAAACAGAAGGGAGTAGAAAAAGAGGAAGGCCAAAGAAGAGATGGATTGATTCCATAAAGGAAGCCACAGACCTGAACTTACAAGATCTGAACAGGGTTGTTTACAACAGATGCTACCGGAAGTTCCTGATCCATAGGGTTGTCATAAGTCGTAATCGGCTTGAAGGCACATAACACACACACATCATTCTTTCTTTCTGTAGTTGCTCTACAACTACAGAGCCAGGAGATGGTTTCTCCATCAAAATCTCCCTATACCAACACACACACAAATCTACTTGTTTGAACTTCCATTTTTTTCTATTTTAAAAAAAGGGGGGAGTATTGCAAAACTGTTCCAGGGATTGTGGGGTTTGTGATGTCACAGGCTTCGGCTAATCAGCACTGCTCTAAACCAACCTATATTACAAATTTGTAAGGTTTTCATCTGTGTCAGCCTAAGCCATGGACAATTTGATACCCTTTAATGGTGGTACCCTGTCATCTCATGCTGGAGGCAAGCTGTCTCAATCTGTCTAATAGTACAGCTGGCTCTCATCACATCCTTTGCTGTTGTGGTGCTGCGACCTTGGAGTAGGGATGCAATTCACAGTTTGATGCCAGTTTGTTTGTCATTTGGACAGACTGGCAGTTGATTATGGTCCACTGTAGTTAGCACTTTGTTTCAACCTTACCTGTTTTAACCTTTTCTACTGCCGAAAAATAACGTTATTGTTTTTGTTATTTGTAACAATTATCTGCATTTTTTAAATTCAAAAACCAATGAGCCAGGTAAAGGCCCATCAAGTAGGCATCTTGCCTTAGGGTTATTGTCTGTCTGAGGAGAAAAGATGAACGTTTCCCCCCCCCATGCACACAATGCAATGAAGCTTGTGCAGCTGCCCCCTCCGCAGCTCAGCTATGTGATGTAATTTTGAAAGTTCAAAACGGAACCCAATTTATATTTGAACCTTGAGTGCTGCTGTCTACTGAGTTCTTGACCTTAGTTAGCCTGTTTGAAGTTAACCAACTTATTTTGCTTCCTTTCCCCACACACACACACCTTGTTCAGTTTTTAAGTGTGCTGGTGCTGAGATACTCTCCTTCCCTGCTGAGTTTTGCAAGGGTAGAATGTGACTGGCAGTGCCACCGCCCCGGACTGGATGAAAGGATGAAGGCAGGCAGGTTGCAGTTGGCTTCAGGCAGATTGAGATTGGTGGGGCAGTGCTCTGTTTGTCCTAATGGACCAGCTGTCATGGGAGGTGGTGCTTCTGTAACAGCCCCTCCAGCAACGCACAAAACACCACAGAATAACGGAACAGCATGCTCAGCGTGAGACGACAGCAGTGCAGCTCCTGTGTTCAGTTCCTCTTTATCTCCCTGACTTTGTGCCCGTGCCCCTGTCTGACTGCACCTTCTTTGACAGGGACACCTGAGTGACAAATGGCGGCTTTCTCTGGAGGACAGAAAGTTAATTCTCAATATGAGATGTAAGGGCATTTGATCTCTCTCTCTCTCTCTCTCTCTCTCTCTCTCTCCCCAATAAATATATAAATAAATAAAACACTGTCAAATAAAATAGAGCCTTTGTTGTTGCAAACGGATCCATCAGCATGGGCTGAACTTTTCCTAATGGTTGAGGCGGCATTTCCAATATTTCCTCCAGGCAGGTGGAACAGCTGCCGCAATAATGTCTCCTCTCAATTGCACAAGGGGAATCCAATGCATCCTGTGTCACCATGTTAATATTTTGTTATTTAGATTTTTGTAAACTGTATTGTTCTTTTCTGAGGTGTATTTTGTGTTTGTGTTTATTTTTTGTAAACTGCCTTGAGGGCCTTTTTTGGCCAAAAGGTGGCATGGAAATAAACCATAACATAACATAACCACTGAAGGGCTTCATCCCCCCCTTTTCTTTCTGCAATCTTCCTGCCTTCTGTGGCTAGTATAATGGGCTTTTAGACCTTAAATGCTAAGCCCTAGCTAGGGATGGGTGAATCTGTCAATTTAGGTTACTCTCAGTTTCTCATCCCCCCCGCATTCTTAAGTTCTTGACTTTCCATATCAATTTGTGATTTTTTTTTAAAAAAACCCTCATGAGAATTCACCAGCATTTTAGTGTGAATTTGTCATAATAGGCAGTTTTGCATGCAGTCTTTCCTAATATAACCATTTTTTGCAAAGCAATTTCCCCCAGCCTAATGTATTTTGGAATGTTACTTCCATGGATTGTTGGAGTGGGTAGCTATATGGCTCCAAAAGATTTTTCCTTTATGTCTAGGAGAAGCTCAGCATTAGAGCAGCTTCCTTACATGCAGAAGGTCCCAGGCTTAATCCCTGGCATCTCTTAATCCCTGGCAGCTGGGAAAAGCTCCTGCCTGAAACCCCAGAGAGCCACTGCCAGTCAGTGTAGATTGCATACACGAAGTGGCAGCCAGTGCAGCTCTTTAAGCACAGGTGCCATACGCTGACAGAATCTCACTCCTTTCAGCAAGTGTGCTGCAGCACTCTGCACTAACTTCAGCTTCTGGACCAAGTGCAAGGGAAGCCCCCCATAGAGTGCATTACTGTGGTCAAGCTATCCCAGTCAAGGAACAGTTGCAACTGTTGCACCAGCAGAGGTTGGTGAAAGGTGCTTCTAGCTGTCATGTCCAACTGATCTGTCCTCCTCCATGAATCTCTCTACTTCTCCTTTAAAGCTAAGTTATTGGCCATTGTCACTTGTGGGGCAGGTCTAGGGACCCTTTGGCTATCCAGATGTTGCTGAACTACAACTCCCATCAGCCCCAGGAAGGACGGCCAATGGCTAGAGATTATGGGACTTGTCATTCAGCAACATCTGGAGGACCAAAGATTCTCCACCCTTGAGAAAGTGAATTCCATTTGTCAATATCTTGACAATATCCATTTTGAATTTTTTTCCTAACTGGTGAATGAGGGCCACAGCTGATCAAAAATGTCACCTGTCTTTTGTGAATTATTATTGTTATTATTTATACCCTGCCTTTCTTTTCATGATAGAAACCCAAGGCGGCTTACATATGGTTCTCAAGCAGTCTCCCATCCAGGCACTGACCAGACCTGACCCTGCTTAGCTTCAGCAGGGAGCTGGTCTTATATACTTTCAGACCATAGACTGGGACCTTGTGAATCATGGCTTCATACCAGGGGTGAGGATGATGTGGACCTTCAGAAGTTGTTGAGGCTCCAACTTCCATCAGCCCCAGCCAGCATGACCAATGGTCAGAGATTATGGGAATTGTAGCCCAGCAGTATATGGTGGGCACCATATTGGTTAATTCTGGTTTATGGGAATATAACATTATCAAGCACCCTGGAAGGTTTTATTCCTTGTGGAATAAAAATGTTTTCACAAGGTGGCAAAAAACAATCATGGAGAGATCCCAGCTGGGTCTTTCTTGGCAGGTAGTTCCAGCATCTAGGGACTCTCCCATGTCTTGGCCAAATGTACCTCTGAGGTTAGGACAGAGAGCAGACCTACACTGTACATCTTAATATCCAGCAGGGATGGAGGAACCTGGTGCTCTCCAGATGTTGTCGGACTCTTTGAAACATCTTAACACCAATTCCAGTACAGATGCAGACCTGGAGAAAGGTCTCTACTGAAAAGGCACCTTGAAAGAGGAAGGCTTTCAGTGGGCGACAAATAGACAACAGAGATGACCCCTGTCTAATATGTAACGGGAGAGAGTTCCAAAAGGTAGCTGCCACCACACTGAAGGCCTCCTGATTAAATGATATTTACAGGAGGCCCTCACCTGCAGAGCACAGTGATTGGTTGGGTATATAAGGGGTGAGGAGATAGTTCAGGTATCCTGGTCTCAAGCTGTATAGAACTTTTAGTGGGCTGGGGTAGGATTTGACTTGCTTACTGTGTTGTTAGATGAGCATTTTTCTGTGTATTTGTTTTATATTTTATGTATATTTATTTGGGGAAGGGCCAGAGTTCACCTGCCTTTCATGCAGAAGACCCCAGGTTCAACCCCTTGCCTCTCCAGGTAGGTCTGGGAGAGACTCCAGCTTGAAAACCTGGAGAGCCGCTGCCAGGCACTGTGTACAATTGTGCGCTAGGTGGACCAATGGTCTGGCTCAGCATAAGGCGGCTTCCTACGTTCCTAATTATTCTGTAGATATTGACTGTGTTTTATTTAGAATTTTATTTGAACACAGCTTCAGGAGCTTGCTGATCAACTGGTTTATAAATCTTCCATTTAAGGAGTGGGCCAGTAGCTCAGTGACGAGAGTGCTTGCATAAGGTCCCAGGTCCCATCCCCAACATAGTTAACAGGATCAGGTGGCAGCAGGCAATGGGAAAGATCTTCTCCCAGAAACCCTGAAGAGCCACTGCCAATCAGAGTAGACAACATTAGGTTAGATGGACAAACAGCCTGACCTGGTATTAAGGCTGATTCTTTTGTTCCTGTTGGGCTTTGAATTTGAATTCTTCAGTGTTTTTTCTTCTTCCACAAGAACAAGGATGGGGGAGAGGGAAAGACCCATCCCTTTGCACCCTGTTTTGTTTGAAAACTTTCTGCATCTTTTCTTGAGCTCATTGCAATGTTTTTTTGGTTTTTTACAATGAAAATTCCCTCCAGGTATCAGTAAAATATTGATCTGGTTCCAGACAGAGACTCAGCTCCTCCAGCCCTCTGGATTTACCTGCAACTGTTGCTAGATACAAGTCTTTTCCTTGTGGTGTAGATCTCTCTCTCTCTCTTTTAAATTTATGTTTTGTTTGAGACTTGGTTACAGGGCTGGCTCCAGGGCAAAGAGGGGGGCCCCTTGCCCTCATGCTTTCCTCCTCAAACCACACTCCTCCTCCCTCTTGGCCTCACCCTTTTAAAGTAAAACAAAACCTGAACAGAAAGACTGGGGGCTCATCTACACAGGGGTCTACTGTGTGTCTGGTGCTACTCACATTCCCTTTTTAATTTGCATGGTTCACATAACTTTACTGGCAAACAGAAGCTATCACATAATTTCCCCCCTGTAAATCAGTACTAACCTAAAATTCTGATAATCCAAAAGGGAAGGAAAACCGTCTTCACTCTGTATCTCTAGTGCTTGCAGACACTTTTCTCTGGTGCTTTTAGGTGGGTGTGTCAATCGTTCCCCTCTCCACGCCCATCCCCTCCTCCTCACTGCTTTCATTTAATTTCCTATGGGCTGAAGAGAAACTTCCGCTGCTCTCTCCAGTTCTGTAAGCTTTTTTTATGTTGCTGCAAACTGTGCTTTTATGTTATTTCCCCCTCTAACTTGTCTCCAAAAGCATAACACTGCTCAAACAAAGATGTGTATTTCATCTGTATTGTACCAGTGAAAATACAAACAATCACACTTCCGGGTTTGTTTGTTTTTTAAAAAATGAAACTTACTGGTAGAGCAAACTGAGCATGCTTGGTTGCCAGGTAACCAGAGGGAGTGGAAATGTTAAATTAGAGGGTGTGGTCTTTATAAATTATCACACAAAATAATAAGAACAAGTTACAATGTACCGGTACTGGAACAATTTCTTTATTCCCGTTCTTCGTGGATACTATGACGGTAACACTTGGGTAACAGTAACAGTTAATTGCAAATCCTTAAAAATAAGAAGAAATTTCAACGAACATTACAGACTGATTCAATAATTAAGCTTTTTCTTACTTCAGTTTTATTTGAAGCTCGAAAGAACTGTCAACTCATCGACTGCGAACTGTGAGGACACATCAGATTTGGTACACAGAGGTGATGTGTCGGGTTTCAGCTTTCTAATTCCAGGCACAGATGTCACTGGCACCAACAGAACTCGTTGTCGTTAGTGACTGTTAGCGACAGAGTACAAGCACGATTTTTTTTATAAATAGTAAACATAAAATAATAAATTAAGTTAGGTTAGATAATCTGATTTTTTTATTTTGTCATTTCAAAAAAAGTACATTTGGCTTCGATAAGTGAAAAGTGAGTACACTGTTTTACCACCTCAAAAAGAGTACATGTACTCTTAAAAGAGTATGGTTGGTAACTCTACATGAAACTGAACAGGCAGGAAGAGTGATGGGGAGATATTATTAGGTTGTGTGGTTTGGGGCTTTTTAAAAATTTTGTTGATCCAGAACATCCAAAACCAAAAGCAACAGCTGCCACCACAAGGAAAGATTTTTCAATCTGGCAAGGTTTCAAAATACACTGAAAGTTCAATTCCAGCTTCAAAAGAAAAAAAATGCTATATTTTCTTCATGTCCCAGAATGTTTCTTAAGATTGGGATGACAGAGCAGCTGCTTTGCATGTAGAATGTCCCAGGAACAATCCCTAACATCTCCAGGTAGCATTGGGCATGTCTCCTGCCTAAAACCCCGGAGTCTTGCAGCCAGTCAGTGTTGGCAATACTGAGCTAGATGGACCAATGGTGTGACTATTTGCTATAAGGCAGCTTCCTATCTTTCTATCCTATCTTTCTATGGGAGAGCACTGAGGAGGTAGAGTGAGTCATACCAATTTTAATTGCAATGGGAGGGGTGCCATTTTTGAATGCTGCTCCACATTTCAAAAACTCCGGTCAAATAAAAAGCTAAGAAGCTATTATGGAGAATTTGTGGAGAAGGGTTCAAAAACTAGCCTGGGACTCCTTGTTCTATACTTTCAGGAGGTTTTTTTAAACATAAACAACAGGGGGCATTCAAAAATGCAATCCCTCTGTAGGAGAGTGTATAGAGGATAAGGCTGTCAATGGCTACTAGCCATTATGGCTATGTTCTGTCACAATTGATGTATGAAATATGTCTCTGAATCCCAGTTGCTTGGAATCATAAGTGGGGAGAGTGCTGTTGGGCAATCTCCCAATGCTATTCTTGGAAAACGACCTTGGAGGTAGGATTGGAACCACTGTAAAACAGTGCCTCCAATACCCATATCACCAAGTTGGCCCAGAAGGATTAGAAGAGGATTAGACAAATTCCTGGAGGATAAAGCTATCAACAGCCACTAGCCCAACAGCTATGTTCTCCCTCCACTGTCAGAAGCAATATGCTTCTGAATACCAGGTGCTAGAAACCACAAGAGGGGAAGGGCTGTTGTTCTCAGGTCCTGCTTGTATGCACCCTACAGGCATTGGGATGGCCAGTGTGAGAACAGGATGCTAAACTAGATGAATCAGGGAGAAACTGGGATGAGGAGAATTTCAGAAGTATTGCTCAGCTCCACTTTGGTGGGGAGGTGTGGTCTGAGTCTTCAAACAGAAATAAAATGAACTACGTAATTTAAAGAAATAGTTGGATAGGACTTATAGAAGCACAGGACCATCCATCTTTGAGTGAAGTCCCCCCCTACCCCATTTTGTAGCAAAAGCACATTTGGGTGGACAGGGAAAATTAAATGGAGGCATGAGGGAAGACTTGTCTAATTCACTTAAAGGGTTCTGTCATTAGGCACGATTGTGTGATCAATACTTAACAGAGCACGTTTGTCAGATGACAGATGCTGGGCTTTTCTACCGCTCTAACAAATTAGAATCATCAGGCGGTAGAGTGGAGACAGGCCAAGAAGAGTATTCCATTTTCTCAAAATATTGAGCTTAGGTAGGTAGGCCTCATCCAAGACATCCCGGCACCTCAGATGGAAAAAAAATCCAGTTTTCCCCTGCAGTGGTAAAAACTGCAATTAAGTAACTTTACTTTTCTTCCAAACTAGAGGACTGAATCCCAAGAAACATGAGTGGGAGGAAAACTGGTGCTAGGATAGGCCTGAAAACTTTTTAAAATAGGGGTAGCCAACATGATGCCCTCCTGATGGGAGTCAGAGTCCAGAAACATCTGGAGGGCATCATGTTGGCTACCCCTATTTTAAAAAGCCATTGATAGCCTTCTCCCATCAGTTCCAGACAGCATGGCAGCCTATGAGGTCATGTGGAGGTAAAATAAGCAGGTTCTATAGCAGTGTTCATACTTCTGCTGGTGTAAAAGGTTGCCATTATGGCTAGTAGCCATTGATAGCCTTCTCCATGGAATTGTCTGATTCTTTTTTAACACTATCCAGTTTGGTGGCCACCCTCCACACTTCGGATTTCATTTCACTTTTCTGACTTATTTAATTAAGTCCTACTCATAGTAGACCCATAGAAATTAATAAACCTAAGTTAGTCATGTCTATTAACTACAATTGGTCTACTCTGAAAAGGACTAGCATTGAATACTACCTTCAAGTGCAAGCTTTAAAACTGGTGCTGGATTAGGGATGGTAGAGACATTCCGCGTAGTTTTCATTTAAAGCCAAATTTATCAAATTTACACTTTCTGAAACAACATGAGAAGCGAGACACAGCCATCCTTCAAAATTCACACTTACCCAAATTTTGCAAAGCAGTTCTCCAACGAAGCAATGTTTGCAAAAAGGAATATATAAGGGGAAAGTGTACAATGAATATATTAATGCAATTTTGTATGTTATTTTATTAGGAGAAAATGCTTGTGAAATATGTACATTAGTCCAAACTGCATGCAAATATAAATTTAGTAGGATAAATTCGCTCTAAAATGCTGGAGATTTCTTGGTGTGTTTTTTTTAAATGTAAATTGTTGCAGACGTGGAGAACTGAATTTAAGATTGGAAAAATTAGAAACTGAAAAAAGCAAAATTGATAGATTCTTCCATCCCTATGCAGAACCAGCTTTTCAACTTTTTTGTTGGGGTTGATTTTGGGGTGAAAACATTCCTTTCAATTAGAAAGATCTTGGGCAAAGTCTAAGAACCTTGAGGGTGACGGCCTACTATTATAGAGGAGGTAGCAGAAGGTTTTGTCTTTGTCCGCATGAAAAATAAAACAAATAAAAGTTCTGCAAGTCTTCAGCAGATTTACTTTCTAATTTGGAACAGAATAGCCCAGATGGCAGTGGTGGCTGGTGCCCACGGGGACTGGTAAGGCATAAGGCAGGGAAGTCAACAATAGGTGGAGCCGGAGCCAATGACGGCAGAGACATCGGATTCCAGTTTTGTCTCCATCCTCCTCCCTGCAGAGTTCCACAAGAGCAACACTGAGACAAAAGGTGACCGCAAGGGGGAGCCCCTGAACCACTTGTAAGAAAGAAGGCAGGGAGGTGGGGGGCAACTGAGGGCAGACTGAGGTTGGTGGGGCAGTGCCCCATTTGCCCAAATAGACCAGCCTCGACTGCCAGTGGAAATGATGCCACATTATGATGTAGCATCATTCCCAGGGGTGTTCTTGGCAGGGGAGGTAAAGATGGCTGCCCTCAATGGGGCATATACGTCTGCAATGTAATTGGGTTTTCCCCCAAGCCTGTGGATAACATCCATTTTGTGTGTGGAGGCTGCTGTTTTGGCTGCAAAAAGAGAAGTATCTAGTAACAGAGCTTGGAAAAGTTACTTTTTTGAACTACAACTCCCATCAGCCCCAGCAAGCATGGCCACTGGATTGGGCTGATGGGAGTTGTAGTTCAAAAAAGTAACTTTTCCAAGCTCTGTGTAATATAGTACATGGGATATAATAGATAAATGGGAGAGTTGTTCCAGAAACTAAGGAGAGCAAACTTTGTTTTGGTGCTTTCATGTAATATGTGAATAACTTATTCACATAAGAAGTTACCCACGAAAGCAAAGTTGGTTGCACTGAAGCAGAGGTGGAGGAACATTTCTTCACCCCAAGGGCCACATTCCCTTGAGGGCAACCTTCTGGGCGCCACATGCCAGTGATGGGCAAAGGCAACAGATGTGACTCTTACCTCTGTACACTAGGCTACATTCCAGCACCACAAAATCCAGAGGTTTCAATTCCACATCTTTCTATTCATGCAAGCAAGAGGCATTATTTCATTTCAAGGACACATTCCAGCCAGGAAACAGCACTTGAAGAAGGCATAGAGCAAGGGCAGTGAGGGGTATAGTTTGGGGAGGGTCCTGAGGGTCAGATAGAGAGGTCTTGAGGGCCAAATTTGGCACCCTGGCCTGAAGTTCTCCATCCCTGTATTGAAGTGACTATACAATGAAAATATGTGTGCGTACATATGCATAGATGTATCTGATCACACACACACTTACATGTGTTTTTAATCAGCAGCACAATATTTATCCAGATAAGAGAGGGTGATTCAAATTGAAAACTTACATTAACAGCCCTTTGGGATATCGCTTCACATGTTAATGACTTTGTTGACAATAGTCAAGAATTAGAAGAAGGTTAGGACTGGGGAGAGCAGCTATGAGAGAACTAGAAAAGGTCCCCAAATGCAAAGATGTAACACTGAACACTAAAGTCAGGATCATTCAGACCATGGTATTCCCGATTTCTATGCATGGATGTGAAAGTTGGATAGTAAAAAAAGTCAATAAGAGAAAAATCAACTCATTTGAAATGTGGTGTTGGAGGAGAGCTTTGTACATACCATGGACCGTGAAAAAGACAAATAATTGGGTGTTAGAACAAATTAAACCAGAACTATCACTAGATAGTTGGGCGACTAATAGATCTAATAAATAAATAAATAAATAAATAGAAGCTAAAACTATGAAACTACTTTGGACACATAATGAGAAGACGTGATTCATTAGAAAAGGCAATAATGCTGGGAAAAACAGAAGGGAGTAGAAAAAGAGAAAGACCAAACAAGAGATGGATTGATTCTATAAAGGAAGCCACAGACCTCAACTTACAAGATCTGAATGGGGTGGTTTATAACAGTTGCTATTGGAAGTCGCTGATTCATAGGGTCACCATAAGTTGTAATTGACTTGAAGGCACATAATAACAAGAAATCTTGCCCCCCCCATCCCCCTGAACATCATAACTGCAAGTAGCTTGAAACAGCAAGCCAAAAGCCTGTTCCATTTTACTTAGAATTGCTGTTCTATCAAGATCAGTTTCAAAGCAACCAGTCAACTGAACAGAAAAAATGTTCTGAAAAATAGCGTCTCTCTCTCTCTCTCTCTCTCTCTCTCTCTCTCTCTCTCTCTCTCTCTCTCTCTTTGTGTATATATATATTCATTCCTTCTCACTTAGGCATTTAGAAATCCAGTCTGATATCAGTTAGTGTCAACGCTTCGGTGTCTAGCAGTTACTTAAGTGATTCTCAATATACTTGCAGTAAATCATAACCTTACTACCTGGAAAATCTTACTCTCATCCACATTGGTTCTTTCATATTGTCAGCATGGGCTCAAACTATAAAATGTTCCATTCCTCATACTAAGCAGTGGAAGAGTGCTGCTTTTGATGAGGTCGTTCAAACCATAGTGTCCCTGTAGCATGTGTGGTATGAAGGTCAAATGGCAATTTTAGGCCACTTATCATGTTTTATTTGTTCTTCATCATTTCTGGATTCCAGTGAGTGGTTAGAGCAGCCTTCTCTATCCTTGTTCCCTCCAGATATTTTGGAGTACAACGTCCATAATCTATGACCATTTCATATGCTGGCTGGGGCTCACTGCCTATCCTGGCTGAGGTAGTCCAACAACTCCTGGAAGGCATCAAGCTGGGGGAGGCTAGTTTACAGTGTCTGTATGCCCCCTTCCTGGGCATTCAGGTTTCCGAGGTACCAGAGAGATGAGTAAGGCAGACTCAGCCGTAGGTTTACTTAAAAGGAGACAGTTTATTGAGTAACTTTCAACCCACAGGTGTACCCAATAAATGGAACAGGCTGCCAGGCTCTGCATGAACATGGACCAGGCTGAACACTGAACCGGGCAGCCAAGAACCCTTTTACAGCACAATAATTACTACAAAGGATTGTCATAGCTTTCCCAACATAGCCCTTCAATGATGGGGCTCTTTCCCAGGATCATACAGCATAACAATAGCTGATAAGCAAAGCCTCTAATTGCCTGGAGAAGCATTAACTGCCCCAAGGTCTACACTATCTGGTTAACAAGGCACTTTCCCAGCATCACACAGGCACTCTTGGCAGAGCATCAGAACTTTGCCTGTTAGGAACCCCAGATTAGACCCCAGGTGGCTCTGAGGTATACATTGTCCGTCCCTTGACCCATTTTCCTGCATGCTTAGATGCTGAATGCTAAACTAGAGAGAACTAAGGCTGGGGGGGGAATACAAGCCCCCCCTTGCCTACAGGCAGCTTTTTTGCTGATATAGCTGCTGAACTTGCCCACGGGTCAGTACAGGATCAGACTAGAATTGAGGTGACCAAGATATAAATCTCTACTCAGCCTTGAAACTCACTGGATGGCCTTGGGCCAGTTACTCTCTCTTAGCCTAAAACACCTCACAGGGCTGTGATGATAAAATGGATGGGGCATGTACACCACTTTAAGATCTTTCAAAGAGGAGTGAGATATAAATGTGTTTTGAACTTGTAGAGAGTAGACTAGAACATGCTACATGGTAGAAATTACATATTATCTTCTCTAAAGATGGGTCTATATGTACAGTCCAGCAGAATGAGAAGACAATGGATTCCATCAATTATGAACATATGAAGTTTCCTTATGAACATGCAAAGTTGTCAGAACACTGGCATATCTAGCCCAGTACTGTCTGCACCATCCTTTCCCCAATTTCCATCATTCCCCACTCGGTGCGGTCAATGGTCAGGGATAACGGGAGTTGCAGTCCAACTTTTTTTTTTTTTAAGAGCAAACTCTAAAGATGCTCAGTACAAAACTCCTAGACCTGTTTGGCTTGTAATTTGATCAGCACTATCCACTCTGAAGGGAGACTCTGCCTGCAAATTCCAGCCACTGCTGTCAAAAGGAATACAAGCTACAGATGGGTTTTTGTTTATTTCATAATAATAAATGAGAGGGAAATGAAGCAAATTTGGACAACCCCCAAGCCAAATCGGACAGTCTACAAAGCACCTTGGACCAAGACAAGATGTTTTCTAATATGCTG
This sequence comes from Rhineura floridana, assembly GCF_030035675.1. Taxonomy (NCBI): domain Eukaryota; kingdom Metazoa; phylum Chordata; class Lepidosauria; order Squamata; family Rhineuridae; genus Rhineura; species Rhineura floridana. The sequence goes on along the minus strand of NC_084498.1, from coordinate 14,171,363 downwards.
AACCAGGGTCCAAACCACATCTTGTGTTTGGTGCACACCCCTAATTAAAAATGCATACATAAAACCCATTTTTGAGATGAATTTGTCTAGATGTGATTCTTCTTTGCTCTGTGGGAGTATTTCAACAATTAATGGACACAGAGACCAAACCTGGTGGGTTTTTTAAAAACTTTTATACCAGTCCCTCATAAGTGGAGTTACCAATAAGAAGCGATATATATCTTTGCTGGTATTAAAAAACTAATAACTAACTTGAGGTCATCTGCTAAAATAGAATTATTTCACTATCCCCAAAGTTCTGTTTTTAGGTAATAACCTTTCTTTTCATTTCTTTCTTTTTACATAAGTTGCCTATTGTCAGAATCCAGCCATCACTTGGGAACCAAGAGATGGTGAAGACTCTTGTGGCCTAAGCCAAGTCTCAGCCTGAACAGGAAGCCTTTATAACACTTAGTATGTAAGCCATTAGTTTGGATTGCAAATGGCAGTCAGAAAATGTAGCAATTATATAAATAAATGTTGTGTGCAGGGTCATTACAGGGCCAGGACAAAAAAAAAAGATTGATGGGCTGAGTTTGACTGACATGCCACCACAGCAGTTGGTTGCACTGGTGTAGATCAGGGATGGAGAAGCTGTAGCCCTCCAGATCTTTTTGGACTCCAACTCCCATGAGCCCCAGCCAGCATAGCCAATGCTCAGGGATGATAGCAATTGCAGTCCAATGACATCTGGAGGGCCACAGGTTCTCCATCCCTGATCTAGAGGATTTCACCACTGTGGGCAGTTAGGTAACATATAAGTCACGAGCTAGCTTCTAGCCCAGGTGTGGGGAACCTTTGGCCCTCCAGATGTTGGTGAACTACAATTCCCATAAGTCCCTGCAATGGCCAGGGTTGATGGGAGTTGCAGTCTATCAACATCTGGAGGGCCCATACCTGTCCTAGCCAACCCTGATTCTTTACCAGTTTTTTTTGTCTTGAAAGAAATGGGAGGGTACATGTTCTTACCTTCTGTCTGCACTTTCACACTCATTTTCACTAGGTCAGTGCACCTCCAACCTCCCCCCCCCAGCACTGTAGGTATTTCAGGTAATGGATTACTACATGTTTGACTTTTTTGACTTTTAATTAAGTTTGTCAGACTTGTGCTGTCAAGAAAGGTACTCCTTTTGGAGAATAAATATATAGTCATTGCTATGATATATATAGTCATTGCTGTGATTGTGGCTTGAAAGTAGGAAGAATAGAAGGGAACACAGTGTTAGATTTAGCAGATGACCTATTATTCTCCAGAAAAATGGAACCATGATGGAACTTCTCAAACACAAATTTGGACGGTATTAATGTCACTTTCAATCTAACAAATGTTTGACCTTCATCAAGATCTTACAGAAACAATAGAGGTTTCTGCTCACAGTTCAATATAAATGCACGCACAGAGGGGGGGAAATGTTCAATATTCAGCTTGTAGAATCAAGGCTAAGCTTCAGCTCTGGTTGAGAACAGAGATTATGTTGAAGGTCTCTGGTTTTGGGTCTGAATATGAGATATGGGGGGGTCGTAATGCTCCCCTCAAATCAGGGGCAAACTCTACAACCTCTCCAGATTTTTTTCCAGACATGGATTAAAAGGCCAGATAAGAATGTTCATATTACCCCCTTTAATCTGTGCAAGTCTGATCACCATCAGTGCCACTCATCATCATAAATGATAGCTTTGCATAGCTAGGAGAAACCCTACTAGTACTTCTCCTGTCCATGCATTGATCACTAGCAGCCATGATGGCTATAGAGTACTTCCATGCTCAAAGACAGGATACCTCTCAATGCCGATTGGTAGGGAGCGACAGCGTGAGATCGCTGCTTCCTCCAGACCCTGCTTGTAGGCTTCTCAGAGGCATCTGGCTGGCCGCTTCAGGAAAGAAAATGTTAGATTAACTGCTGGATCCTTCATTTGATCCTGTTGTTGAGTTCTTGTTTTTATTTTATTATTTAAATAATTAACCTCACCCTTGTCTGCCTATGTACTTCCCCAGACAGGTTATAACAATAGCCACTCCAAAAATTTTACATGAAGAGTTAATCAATTTCCTCTTTATTGCTGCCTGTTTGGTGGTAGTTGCCACATGGAAATCAAGCGATCCCCATCTTCTCTAGAGATGGCATCAGGAAGTATGGAAATTAGCATTGATGGAAAGGTTAACACACACACACTGGGCTTTAAGAAAACAATTTGAACAAGTTTTATGATACGTGGGACTGTTTCATCTCTCATGTGTGTGACAAAGATAACAACTATAACACACACACCCCATTCTCCCATGGCCAATTGTGGAGATCGATTATGGACTGAAATCTGCAAAACAAATTTGGAAAACTGTTAATGGCATCTTTTTACAGAGACCTATGTTTATCTTTAATGCCAATCTGTTCTCTAAAACATGTTGCATCTTTGATGTTTGTTTTATTTTTATCTTTATGTTCTCTTTTCCTTTTTTATTGTTGTAATATCTCTCTTTGTGTACAATGGACTTTTGCTATTGCCATCAGTGGCTGTATATGGCACCTTTTCAAAAAGTAATAACAAATGCATTACAAAACAAAAATCAAAATCACAATACCATTAAAAAATACTCTCAAAATACTACAAAGGAAGAGACAACAGACAGAACATGACCTTTACAGCAGATACAGCAAAAGCCTGCTGGAATCCAAAACCTCTGAGCACCAGGCTGGGAAGGGTTAGGATTGGGCAGCCTCTGATGGTATGGCAGCCTCTTCTGCCTGCCAAACATGTGAGCAGGTGGAAGGTCCTGAAAATGGGTGGGAAGTGGGAACGGCTGAGCTGGGCCCAATTGTTGTGACACCTCAAGGCTGGCATGGGAACCTCCTTGCTGTCCACGTTCCATCCTGGCCAGCTGGTGCGCACAGCAGGGCTGTACATGTTCAACTGGCTCTGCCACTCCATTAAGCCATGCCAGGGAGCAACTAAAATAAGAAATGCCTTTACTAAGTGGTGAAAGACACCCTGAGAGGGGTACTTTCACTTAATGGGGCAAGGTGTCCCACAATGAGTGCTATATGCAAAAAGCTGGGATATAAATGGAATGAATAAATAAATAAAATTGGTGCCCGCACTGAGAAGGCCCTATCTCTTGTTGCCCTAACCTAAGTGTTCCCATTTTAGGTGAGACACAGAGAAGGGCCATTCGTTCTGAACTTTGGGAGTGGTTAGGATGGTATGGGATTCCAGGTGCTAGAAACAGCAAGAGGGGAGAGTGCTGTTGCGCTCAGATCTTGCTTGTGGGCTTCCCATAGGCATCTGGTTGGCAAATGTGAGAACAGGATGCTAGACTAGATGGACCATTGGCCTGATCCATCAGGTTCTTCTTATGTTCTTATGAGCCCTATGGCATCCAGGACTCAAGTCACTTAGGGCTTTAAGGGTCCTCACTAGGCATGGGGAGAGATTCCTTTCACATTTATATTCACATTTAAAGATGCATCTATCAAATGTGTACTTTCCAAAACAACATGAGAACTGGAACACAGCTATGTCTTGAAATTTACATGTGTCGGAATTTTGCAATGCAGTTCTCTAACCAAAGAACATTTTCAAAAATACATGTATTAGGAGAATACTTACTAGAAACCTTTTCAAATTCTCTAGGCACTGGATAACACAATTAGGAGCATACTGATATGCAGTACCAATCTACAGTGAAGCACATGATCCAAGTCAGCATAACAAAACCACAACTAAAATACAATAAACCACAGGAGCTCAAATAAGAACTAAAAGCTACTAGCAGACATCAGGAGTTAAAACACCAAACATACCACAAGGATTAAAAAATGACAAAAGGCCATGGAAAACAGTGAACTCAGAGCTACAATTCTGAGAGTTCCCGGGCAGAGGGATGTTAAACACATCTGAGGATTGCAACTCTGTAAGGGGAAATAGGGTCTCATAACAACTCCCAGCATCTTTAACAACATACAGTTCCTAGGGTTATTTAGGGGAAGGTATGAGCAATAATTTTGATTCAGTTCACACTTCAAGGTGATTTATCAAATTTGCATGTTCCAAAACGACATGAGAACTGAAACACAATCATCCCCCAAAAGTCGCACTTATTCGAATTTTGCAGTGCAGTTCACCAGCGAAACAATGTTTGGAAATATTCATAGATTAAGGGAAAGTGTGCATAAAAATAAATATATGGATGAAAATAGCATACAAAATGCAGTGTATTAGGAAAAACTGCTTGCAAAAATGTGTACATTAGTCAAAACCGCCTGAAAAAATGTGTTAATTAAGAGAATTTTCATCAGGATTTAAAATAATTGCTGCAGAAATGTGGAGGACTGAATTTAATACTGGAAAAATGAGAAACTGAGAACCAAAATCTTTCCATCTCTATTTAGGGTTAAGCCATGACTGCTTAAAGTGGTATGATGCTACATTAAATGCACAGTGCAGACGGGGCCATAGTGCTGTGAGTAAATATCTAATCCATTCTTCAGTCTTTTATGTAATCCCCCCTCTCCCCAACATGCCACCTCTTTTTGGAGTTCAGAGTTTTTCTCAAGATGTGCCTTAAGCTCATTAAAGTTCTGTGCTTCATTGCATCGCTGAGATAATAGGTTTCATATGCTGATGAGCCTATTGTCTGAACCACTTTTTCTTGAGATGGGCTGTAACTCCACCGCACCCCATGAGCGTTTCAGGTGAAATGCTTAAATTGGAAAATATCACTCATGCATTTGAAATTATCTGTGTTTTAATAAGCTGTTTACCTGGATATTAAAGCAAATTCCAGTTGCTTATGGGAGCATGGATAAAAGCTTATAGGCCACATTTTCATCAGCTATCGGAAACACTTTACCCATGAAATACCCTTATAAGTTTTCTTCTGGGATCTAAAGTTCCCTTCTGCTTGGCTTTGGCCCATAGATGATTGTTGGGGGGATAGATGTGTGGCAGGGATCACTGTAGAGTGTTGATCAGATTTGGCAGAAATCATGAGGTAGTGGCGCTTCAGACCCTCACACAACTTGTAAGGGGCAGGAGACAGAATGCCTGAGAGCAACAAATTCAATCCTCCTTTGATTCACCTGGAAATGTGTTGCTTTAGCAGTTGCCAAGTGCTGGGGAGGGGGGTCAAAACAGGAGTCCTGTGGGTCGGGCACAGACTCCCTATACTCCCAGGGCAGCTGGCCAATTGAGGGACCTGCAAGCAGTTGATGCTGTGATACTGTAATAACACAGCCCAGAATCCTTCTAATCCTGGAGATCATAGGATTGTAGTACACTGATTTATGCCAGGTTAGATTATTTGCTTCTGACAATGCCATGTGATGACATGATGTCCAAATGAAGACAAATCAGAGTTCGGGCAATGCTTCCGTCTGTTAATCTGGAGCATTGTGGGTAAAAGGCAGGAGTGTGATGGCCAAAGTGAGGACCACAAACAGGTGTCAGGGAGAGAGAAGTAGTTTCATATAATCTTTCACTCTCTCCACAGAGCCCTAACCTTTGAGTAAAATAAGTTATGCAAATATCTTTCAGTGCAGTATAAAAAGGAGTGGACTGCTCAGTCTTCTCACATGAGGCATGAGGGAGTCTCTGCCTCTGTCAGAGGTAAATTACATGACTACTTCTAGGTATGGATGGATCAGTCTATTGCTATTCCATGTCAGCTTCACATGTGCTCACTCAAAGGTCCGTTCCATTTAGGTTTTTGCAGAAAAGTATTGGGGTAAATGCATTTAATTTGAAAGCACTTTCCGTAACGTACCCATATTGTATGCATTTTCCCCCTAACAGCCACCTCAGCCATGCACCCTACTGGTCCTGCATTGCACCCTCCTTTTGACAGGCTTGGGCTCTGATGATGCCTCTTGCTTGCTTGGATGGATGGAGAATAAAGAGAGAGAGAGAGTAGAAACTAGCCTACTGTACAAAGGTAAAATTTAGGTTCACTTTTGCTTCTGGCCCCGCCTATCACTGACATGTGCCCCTTGGAAGGTTACCCAGAAGGGAATGTGGCCCTTGGGCTGAAAAGTGTTTCCCCACCCACCTGTGACCTAAAAGACACACTTGTGTATGCTTTTCAGTGCATCTTCTCTGACAAAGACACATTTTTGTGAGCATATTTTTTTTAAAAAAACACAAAGGTGTATCACAACATTTAAGGAAGGGCATAGTCCGATTGATGGCTGTGTTCTGATCTGCCTGTAAGTCCAGGACTGGCAAATTAGGTTGGTTCACTTTAAAATGCAGGTTGAAGAAATTTCTCCTCCTTCCTTAGTCACAGCACAGGGATGGCAAGGAGTCTGAGGCACGAGTTCTGTGCGTCTCCTATGAGGGACCATTCTGGGACTTGCTCTCAGTGTGCACAGAAGGGGCTTAACTGCTTCCAAGGTCTCCATAGTCACACAAACAAAAAGAGTCCTGCGATTTTTAACAGAAGCAAATTTCTCTCTTCTACTTAAAGTGCTGGCAGAACTAATGGCTTGAATCAGCCAAAGAGGATAAGCCAATTCCTTCCTTCACTAGCTCCTAATCTTTTGGAATGGTGTATTAAATATGATCACTTTTTGTCCTCCTGCCCACGCACAGGAGAATTTAACAATCTGCCTTAAGTTAAAGGTGCACAAAATGGATTTCAGGCTTGCCAACTCATGTGACTGTGGAAGAAACAGAAGGTCTCTCTCTCCTCCTTTTCTCCCTTTTCTGGTGTGCTTGCACTTTTATGAAAAGAATCACTTCTGAACTTTGCTTCATCGCTGATACACTTCTTATTTAAAATGAGCTTTCCATTCCCATATAGAGCCAGTGTGGTGTAGTGGTTAAGGTGTTAGACTACGACCTGGGAGACCAGGGTTTGGATCCCCACACAGCCATGAAGCTTACTGGGTGACCTTGGGCCAGTCACTGCCTCTCAGCCTCATGAAAATCCTATGCATAGGGTTGCCATAAGTCGGGATCGAATTGAAGGCAGTACATTTACATTTTTCCATACCCATAGAAGATATTTGAGGGGGAGACACATGCATCATTTCCATTAGGGATGAGGTGTGATGTATATATATATATCCAGCATGAGGTGTGATGAATGCATGTGTGTTCAAAGGGTCTGTTCACATTCTGGGGATGAAAAACTTAAAAACATAAGGAAAGCTGCTCTATCAGGCCAATTGCCCATCTAGTCCAACATCCTGTTCTCACAGAGACCAACCAGAAGCCCCAATAGGAAGCCCATAAGCAGGACCTGAGTGCACCAGCACTCTCCCCACTTGTGATTTCCAGCAACTCGCACTCAGAGGCATCCTGCCTTCAGCAGTGGAGGTACAATGTAGCCATCGTGGCTAGAAGCCACTGATAGATTTATCCTCCATGAATTTGTCTACTCTTCTTGAGAACATAAGAAGATCAGGCCAGAGGCCCATCTAGTCCAGCATCCTGTTCTCACAGTGGCCAACCAGATGCCTGTCAGAACCTGAGTGCAACAACATTATCCCTATTTGTGATTCCCAGTAACTGGAATTCAGAAGCATACTATCTCTGACAGTGGAGGTAGGATACAGCCATTGTGGCAAGTAGCCACTGACAACCTTATCCTCCATGAATATGTCTACTCCTCTTGAGAACATAAGCAAGCCCTTCTGGATCAGGACAGAGGCCCATATAGTCTAGTATCCTGTTCTTACAGTGGCCAACCAGATGCCTCTGAGAAGCAGGCATCTTCTGCTTCTCACAAGCAGGACCTGAGTGCAACAGCAACTCTCTCCTCTTATGATTCCCAGCAACTGGTATTCAGAGGCATATTGCCTCCAACAGTGAAGGCAGAACATAGGGGAGGTAGAACACAGCCATTGTCAGAGGCAATATGACTTTGCTGGGAACTGTGAGTGGGGGAGTGCATCAATATCTCAAGGGGGTTGATGATATATCAACGGTGGGACACATGCTTTGCATGCAGATGGTCCCAGGTTCAGTCTCTAGAAGCTCTGGACAAAAGGATCAGGTGGATAATGGGCAAGACCCTGCTCTGCAAGAGGTCCCAGGGAGCTGCTTCCAACCAGAACTGATAATACTGGTCTAGATGTCCAAATAACCTGAACTGGTTTATGAATGCTTCCTACCTTCATTAAAAAGTGGCAATGCCCAATTATTCACTTGTTACATTCTCCCTACAGTGAGGGGGTGCAAATGCATCATTAAAGGAAATGGCGGGGTGTTCACCCAATGCTTCAGACCACATGTGTTTATGTCTCAGGGTCAAAGTAGGCAAAGTGGTAACCAGCAAAATAAATCAGTAGCGTGAGAATGATTTAAATGGTGGCATGGAGGGAATGGGGTGAGGAGGTTAAATCTTTTCTTGTCCATCGATGCCTCTTGACTTCCGGGAAGGGTGACTTCGCTTGTGCCTGCTTTTGGGACGGGCTCCCGCCTCAAAAGAAGCTTATTCAGATATAAATCAGTCAGAACATTTTTTTTTTGACTGATGAAATTTCTCCCGGGCAGGGAGAAACGTAGAGATCAACCTCAAAGCCTGTTTTTGTTGGGAGGACTGGATTTCATTAATTTATGAGATAAGGTCCAGCCAACAATGCCGGACGGACTTTCTAACAAGCTCTATCTGCTTAAGCGATACGTTTATCTTTTCTTCAAAGAGAGAACGGACTAACAGGCAAGCACCCTTCTTTCTATTATTTTTTTTACTTGGTTTAAATTGTTGCAGCAAAAGGAGATTTGTCAGATTGATCGGCTTTGGACAACTTCTGGGTGAGATATAGCTCTTCTCTGTTATTCACGAAATTAACAGCTTATCTCTGTTTCTGTCGCAAAAAGCTGTCCTGGAAGTGCATTCTAAAGATAATAAACAGAAGAGGGATTTCTATTCCTGATTTCTATTCCGAGGAATATTATATTGTCTGGGACTATTCTCTTTTTGGTCTATTTTATTTTGACGAATCTGCTTCTTCACGACGCCACTAACTGTTTTGATGCTGGGAACTAAATTTGTTTTGCATTCTTGCACAAGAGAGATAAGGCAGGTTGCTCTGTTTATACTGTGATGTCATCAAGCCTGGAATATTAACCCAATTGTTGCTGAAATAAGAAGTGGTTCTTCTTTATTTTTGTTTTGCTTTGTTTTCGTGGTTTTAAAAATGGCAATCAAGAAAGTGGCTGAGAATCTGGAAGTAATTATGTTTCAGAAAATAATGGATGAGATTGAGATAACGAAACAAACCCTGCGACAGGGTAGTAAGGAGCTGAAAATTGAACTGAGCAAAATGACGCAGGAGCTTAAAGAAATAGGGGACCCTGTGAGAGAGGAGAATGAGATCAGAGATGAGAAAAGAAAAAATAAAGGGAAGATACAAGCCCTGGAGATTGGAACAAATGTGGAATTGGAAAAAGATCTGGAGTTTATGGATTTTAGAAATAAAATCTACTGTTTGGAATTTAACGTTATCTCTGAAGAAATTAATGAAGATATTAGAGATAAAGTTATCAATGGCTTGGATAATCTTCTGGACTGGAATGATGTGATGGAGCTTGATATAGAGAAAATCTATGGAATTAACTGCAGCCATGTGACAATGGAAAAACTCTTAAGAGATGAGCCAGTGCATTTTGTAAAAAAGAAGAACACAGATATGACTTTACAACAGTATTTCAGCAACTTATTCAGAATGGATGGCAAGAAAATATTTGGGATAGAGGAAATTCCCATCAGACTCTTATTATATGACTATGGCTACAACAGCAAGATTATTATGGAATACTGATAATGGAAGATTGGACACTGAAATTACTGGACTTAACAGGACTATTGAAGATGGAAGATGGAACTAATAGGGATAATGGAATAATGGCTATTGAAATTATTGGACCTAACAGATTCTGATGAGATGGATTAATCGAAATGTTTATTTGGACTATGGTTATGACAATAAGATTATTATAATTATTAATGAGATGGATTAATTGACATGTTTATTTGGAGAAAAATTGATAGATATATTTCTTAAAGAATTGAAACCTCTCTTTGACTTTTTGTGGAAAGAATAAAGTAATGTTTATGAGATTTGATGATTAATTAAGATAACTACTGGAGGAAAGTGATTTTATAATATGATTTAAGAGACAGGATTGTTATATATTGTAGACCTATAACTGATTTGATATGTGACAAATGGGAAGTCAACATTTTATTTTATTTTATTTTATTGTTTAATCATTTTTGTTTTGTTTTGTTTTTTGTCTTTGAATGTTTTATGATTTTGTTTTCTATGTTTTATGAAAATTTGAATAAAAATTATTGTAAAAAAAAAAAATCTTTTCTTGTCCATCCATCTCCAAGGCTGCCACCAGGATTAACACAGCTAGGAGGAGGAAACAATGGCTTTCAAAGTGGGATGGGGAACCTGTGGATGTCCAGATGTTAGGAACATAGGTAGTTGCCTTATATCAAGTCAGACCATTGGTCCCTCTTTTGGTTGCTTTCCCAATTTTGTTGGACTCCAACTCCCATTAGCCTCAATCAACATGGGCAGTGGTAAGGGATGATGGGAGTTAGAGTCCAACAACATCTGGATGTCCACAGGTTAGCCACCAATGCTGTATAGCATTGGGGGGAAGGTCTTGAACCTGGGCCTACAGAAGCCAGACTCCAGCCCCAACAGAGCTCTAGCTCCTCAGCAAACCAGGTAGGCTAAACTGTGTGGGTCAAGGGATTCAGTAGTCAACTGATCCCATAACCCCATCAGGAACTAATATACCCAATCAACCTCTAACATCCAAGTCAGGTCCCCTGCCATTTTCACCAGTTGCTGCTCCTGTTCCTCAACATTGCACCCACTGCTTGCTTGCCAGAGAGAGAGCCAATAAGCAAGCAGGAAGGTTGCATCTATTGGTCCTTAACACCACCACCATCTATCTGGTTGATTGGTGGGTGAACAAGCAAATTGCAATGATGAAGACAAGCAGCAGGTATGGTGGGGCTTGTCAGTGGGACCCCTGCTTAGATGTGGGCCCTCAGCAGATGCTCAACCACACTAACCCTGGCAGTATCTCAATGAAAGCAGAAACAGAACCCCTGTACTGAAGCAGCATCCAGGGACCAAGATGTCAGAGATTTGATGATGGGCTGAAAAGTTCTCCAGGGAATCAAGTGGCAAGCCTAAGATTAATCGCATTGCAACGTTAGCACCTGTGATGATTTTTTTTTTGTTTTTGTTTAAGACAAGGATGCCCCTTTCTCTCCAAACCTTAATGCATTGTCAGGAAGCCACTGACCTGCACCATTGTTCTTAATGTGCTCCATTTATAACCCTTCCCCTGCTAAATGTGTTGAGCCATAATGAATGGAAGCCATTTGTGCTAGGTCAGCATTTCAGCATATTCTCAAAATTGCACTGGAAATGCAAACTGGCTTGCCCTTCATCTGCGGAGCTAACCTTTATTTGGAGCAATGAATGCACTTGGCAGTATTAAATTTCCCCCTCGTTTGAGAGATTATTAAGGTGCTTGAGCATCTAATAAAATACAATTGCTACTATCTTGCTAGCCAAAGGAGGCAAAGGGTTCGGCAGAGCAACCCAGGTATGTAGTGCATTGATGCTCACCACTGGGCACAGTATTTGGTGGAGCCCTCAGTACACCATGACTAGAAGGGAGAGTGCCATTTAATGCTCCATCTCAGGTGGCTAAAAAGTCATGGGCCAGCAATCTTACAGAACCTGTTTTGGATCCTTACAACATTTTTCAAAATTGCACCTAAGAACATACGGTGGTATTCACCATTAGTCCTACTCAGAGTAGACCCATTGAAGTTATGAACATGACTAAGATAGGTTCATTCATTTCAGTGCATTTCCTCTGAGTAGTACATAGCTGAATACAATCTATAATCGACAGTATATACTGTATATATCATTGGAGAGATCCAGTGTGGTGTAGAGGTTAAGGTGTTGGACTATGACTTGGGAGACCAGGGTTCAAATCCCCACACAGCCATGAAGCACATTGGGTGACTTTGGGCCAGTCACTGCCTCTCAGCCTCAGAGGAAGGCGATGGTAAACCCCTTCTGAATACCGCTTACCATGAAAACCCTATTCATAGGGTCGCCATAAGTCAGAATCGACTGGAAGGCAGTCCATTTCCATTTCATTTATCATTAGACACATTGACAAAACAGTTAAGCTTCACAGTTATGCCCTGATGCTTTTTTCATGTGATACTAAAGTTTTGGCATGACAGATGAGTCAGTATGGACCAACTCAGGTTTTGAATGGTGTCTTAGAAATCTGTCACCCGCATTGTACAGTCTATTGTACAGTATCAACTGTTGTAAGTAAAAACCTGCATTTTTTTCCCCACAGCCAAAGCAGGGGAAGGGTTGTAGCTCGGTGGTAGAACATTTGCCTTGCTCACAGAAGATCCCCATTTCAGTGCCTGACATCTCCAGATTGGATGCAAGAGATTCCCTGCCTGAACCCCTGCAGAGCCACTGTCTGACTCAGTATAAGGCAGCCTCCTATGTTCCTTAAAAAATCTCATTATATAGGAAGGGCCAATATATATTTGTATATATTGCCATTTTTCTTTGTTGAATTTTAAAGGTTTTTTTTTTTTGCAACCTTTGTTTCACTCCCATAATAAAAAGAACATTAAAATTGTGTGTGTGAGAGAGACAGAGACAGACAAATAGAGACAGAGATGGTGCATAAGATCAGACCAAACATCCATCTAGTCCAGCATCCAGTTACCACAGTGGCCAACCAAATGCCTATGGGAAGCCGACAAGTAAGACATGAGCACATAGCACTCCTCTGCTTATGATCCTGAGTGTGCTGCCTCTGATACTGGAGTAATATATCACCTCCTGACTAGTAGCCCTTGATGGGCGTGAGGGTAGCTGAGAGAACACATGCTTGCATGCCAAAGGTCCCAGGTTCAATCCTTGGTGTCTCCAGGTCAGGCTGAGAAAGACTCCTGCCTAAAACCCAAGAGAGCCCCTCCCAGCCAGTGTCAACAGTACGGAGCCAGAGAGGCCAATGGTCTGAAATTGCATAAGACAGCTTCCTATGAAAACCTTCAGGGGGAACATCCAGATTAGGCATGTTACTGAAACATGCAATCGTTACCTAGTGTGAGATAATTTTTTTTTTCTGGGTCATTATGTTCAGGTATACTGAGCAGCATTCCACCCCCACCTGAGTCCCACCAAAAAAAAAGTTATACTCTGACTTGGAATAAAAATGAGATCCTATCACTGTTCAGCAGGATGCCACAGCCAATTGCTTTGTAGGTCCATCTAGAGAATTCCTTTCAAGGTCAGCCCTTACTCTTGCTGGAGCGCTGGCTGACTGCTGAGAAGTACATGAGCAAAACCCATGAGCAAACAGCCCTTTGTTTGGTGAGCATCTTCTCTGTCTGGTCAATTTCTTTTATCCCCACCCCCACCCCACAGATGCCTTGTGGTGATTCCCCATTTTAACCTAACACCGTCTCTCATTTCAAGATATGATTGTTTAGGGAGGGGAGGATGATCAAGGTTCTCACTGGCTCTCAGCCATGGCTAGGGCAGGTAGCCACAGTTGCCAGGGGCCACAGTGGAGGCTGGTCCATTAGGGTGATGGGGCACTGCCCCACCAACCACAGTCTGCACTCAGCCAGCCCCCTTCCTGCCTGCCTTCTTACTTACCAGCAGCCCAGAGGGTGGCCCTGGTGATCAGCTTCTTCTTCCTTAGTGCTGCCCTTGTAGAACTCAGCTGGAAGGAGGAGGATGGGGACAAAATAAGAATTAGTTGGCTTCACCTCTTGTTGGCTTTGGATCCACCTATTGCTCGTCCCCCTGCCTTCTGTCCTACCAGTCCCAACGGCCACCAGGTACCAGTGCCAGGGGACAATATGCTAATGCATATGTGTGTGGCACCACCAGCATGAATGTTATGTCAACATAGTTCACACAAATTAAGTTTGCCCTTACCATCTTTGAGGCTAGAAAGGAGGGGGCATACCAGCATCCTGATGCAAAGGACACTCAGGCAATCACAGGGCATGTTGGCAGTGTTCCCCTCCTTCCTTTCTATATCAACTGCAGTAATGCACCCGCCCTCCCTATATGGTCAGTATAGGCTTTGCTAGTTCCTCCTGCATGGATGGCTGAGTGAGTATTTTATGAGGCTGCCTGATTGGCTTGGTGCCCTTTCTTTTTGGGGGAGGCATCCAGATTGGCTTAGTGTCCTTCCCACCCACTCCACCTTATTGTCTGGTGTTCCATCCATTCCATTGGTGATCACTCGTGGCCAAGTAAGATTGTCTTCTAGGGTAAGGTCTTTAACAGTGGGTCCGTAAGTGACTGTGGAAGCCAATTCTGGATCCACACAGCCTCCCACAGTGAGGACATAGGTTTCCAGATGGAAGATGGTCACGATGAGGATTTGTTTGGTGTGCCTTCCGCTTAGCTCATTGTCCCATTCGCCCTGTATTTGTGCTTCTTCGAAGTTCATAGCACCTTTAATAATAGCCGACCTACATTTGGGATGTTCATGGACCAAGACTTCCCAGTTCTCAATGCTCATTACATTTTTTTAGATTTGCTTTAAGAACATCTTTAAACCTCTTTTGCTGGCCACCGATATTCCATTTTTCATCCTTAAATTGGGAGTAAAGTAGCTGCTTTGGAAGATGGTGATCAGACATTTGAACAACATGGCCAGTCCAGTGAAGTTGATGTTAAAGGATTATTGTTTCAACCCTGGTAGTCTTTGCTTCTTCCAAAACACTAGCATTAGTCCATCTGTCTTCCCAAGTAATTTGCAGAATTTTCCGGAGGCAGCGTTGGTGGAATCATTCAAGAAGCTGGGAATAGCTTTTATAAATGGTCCATGTTTCACAGGCATATAGTAAGGTCGGTAGTATAATGACTTTGTAAATAAGCATTTTGGTCTCCCTGCGAATATCCCGATCCTCAAACACTCTACGCTTCATTCGGGAGAATGCGGCACTTGCAGAGCTCAGACAATGTTGAATTTCAGCATTGATGTCAGCTTTTACAGAGAGATGGCTGCCAAGATAGGGGAAGTGATCAATGTTCTCCAGTGTCACACCATTAAGCTGGATTGATGGTGCTACAAAGGGATTAGTTCGCACCTGTTGATGAAGCACTTTGAGGGGTTTTTAGTAATAAGTGAGAGCCCAAGCTGTTCATATGCTTCTGCAAAGACATTTAAGATAGTTTGAAGATCTTTCTCTGAATGTGCGGAGACTATATTATCATTGGCATATTAAAGTTCTACAACAGAGGTTGACATTACCTTACTTTTTGCTTCAGCCTACTGAGATTAAAAAGCTTTCCATCTGTTCGATATATGATTTCCACACCAGTAGGAAGTTTCCCCTCAATAAGGTGTAGTATCATAGCAATGAAGATAGCAAATAAGGTAGGGGCAATGACACATCCCTGTTTGACACCTGATCCAACTCTGAATGGATTGCTCTGAAAGCCATTGTTGTCCAAAATTGTCACTGTCATGTTGTCATGAAGGAGTCGCAAAATATTCACAAATTTATCAGGGCATCCAGTTTTCAGAAGGATGGTCCAGTGAGAGGTTTGATTCACAGTATCAAAGGCCTTAGTCAGATCAATAAATGCCATATATAAAGGTCGATTCTGCTCCCGGCATTTTTCTTGAAGCTGTTGTGCAGTGAAGATCATGCTCACTGTCCCCCTGGAAGGGCGGAAGCCATTTTGAGATGCGGGGAGGACATCTTCTGAGATCAGTAGGAGGTGATTTGTGAGGATCCTTGCAAGGATTTTACCTGTGGTAGCAAGAAACAGGATATCTCGATAGTTCCCACAATCTGTTCTATCACCCTTCTTAAAAAGGGTGATAATTAAGGCGTCCCTAAAGTCTTCCAGGATCTCTTCCCTCATCCAGGTTTTTTCAATGAGCTTATGTTGTTGTGTAAGTTCAGGCCCACCTTCTTTAAAGAATTCAGCAGGAATCCCAGCAGGTCCACTAGCTTTGTTGTTCTTCATTTGATTGATGCCGTTACTGACCTCATCCAAATTAGGGGATACTGCAAGCTCATCCCTAGTTTGTGGTTGTGGAATTTGCGAGAAGACCTCACCAGCCACAATAGAGTTACGATTAAGGAGGTCATGGTAATGCTCTTTTCAACGCAGTGCAATAGACTCTTTATCCTTAAGAAGTTTGGTACCATCCATTGAACATAAGGGACTTGTACCATAATTTGTTGGTCCATAGATGGCCTTTGTGACATTAAAAAAGCCCCATGCATTGTGAACATCTGCTAAGTGCTGCATTTCTTGAGCTTTCCTTATCCACCAGGTGTTCTTAAGTTCTCTAGTTCTTCTTTGGACCTCAGCCTTTGCACTGGAATAGATTTTTTTTCTTTAGCAGCACAGTTAATGTCTTTCTGCCATATCTGGAAGGCCCTCCTTTTCTTGTCGATGATATATTCAATCTCACAATCATTCTCATCAAACCAATCCTAATGTTTCTTAGTTTGGTATCCAATAGTTTGTTCACATGCTGCAATAATGGATGTCTTCAGATTAATCTAGTGTTCCTTGACATTTTCAGGGAGTTCCTTCAGTAGATGTTTCTTGAGAGTTGTTTGAAAGCAGGCTTGCTTAATAGGATCTTGAAGGGCATGGATGTTCATTTGACACCTTGGTTTTCTTCCTTGGAGCCTACGTTGAGGAACAATATTACTGGCCATAGTGGATCGAATTAATCGGTGATCTGTCCAGCAGTCATCAGCACTCATCATGGCCCTAAGTGAGGAGTACATCATGACAATCTCTGGCATGGACAATCATGTAATCCAGGAGATGCCAGTGTTTTCACCGAGGGTGCTTCCATGATGTATTAAATTTATTTTTCTGGTGAAAGAGTGTGTTTATAATAACAAGATTATGGTCTGCACATTTAGTCAGAAGTAGAATTCCATTGCTATTGCCAACTCCTTCATTCCCAATGGTTTCTGGCCATAAATGAAAATCACGCCCAACTCTTGCATTGAAAATGCCCAAAAGGATAATTTTATCCTCCTTGGGTATCTCTGATAAGATGGTGTCCAGCTGGTTATAAAAATTTTCCTTGATGTCTTCATCAGCATCTAATGTTGGTGCATAAGCACTTAGAATAGTTGCCTGCTGGTTTTTGGCAAGTTTTAACCAGAGAGTTGAGAGCCATTCATTAATGCCAGTAGGAACTTCTGACAACAGCTTCACAAGATTATTTTTAATAGCAAAGCCTACTCCATGTATTTGTCATTCTTGTTCAGGCAGTCCTTTCCAGAAGAAGGTATAACCTCCTTTTTCTTCCTTCAGTTGTCCTTCTCCTGCTCTTTGAGTTTCTTGGAGTGCTGCTATGTCAATATCAAAATGTCTCAACTCCCTCGCGATGATGGCAGTCCTGTGTTCAAGACTTTCACTATCTGTATTGTCCAGCAATGTCCGTATATTCCATATTCCAAAGTTCAATTGTCTTTTGCAACCGTTAAGTGGTGACCCCAGCGGACACGGTAATCTAGTCAGGGAGAGAGATGAGGCAGACTATGTTTAGGGCACCTTTTCTAGCCCCCTCCCCATATGGGGTAAGCAGAGTAGATCCTGAAGAAGACTCCTCAGTTATGGAATAGCTGCCGAACTACTCAACTGCCTCAGTCCTTGAGCCAGGACAACTGAATCTGTATCCACCGCCCATGTACCGGTCCATGACTAGGGGCTTCCGGATTTCACAGTCCTGCCCCCATCGCCATTCACTGATCTCCATGGGGCTTTTGGTTTGGTTTGGTTTGGTTTGGTTGGAAGATGCCTGTGCATGAATTTGTTTTATGTGGGGAGATCAGCGCACAACAATCAACACACAAACTTGACAGAAAAAGTCTTTGATCCAAAGGCATGGATACCACGGCGATTGGAAGTCTTTTATTTGAGAATGTCCTCAATGCCAGAACAGGCAGAGGATAACAATGTGTATGTTACAACGGCTGTGAAGGCGGATGAAGGCTGCAACAGATAAAAGACTTTCAATCACCATGGTATACATGCCATTGGATCAAAGCCTGTCTGGTGTTAGTTGTCTTCATTGATGTGTCTGATTCAACCCATACTGCTTTCATCATAAATTAGAGACAGGTAACATATAGATGGCCAGTTATACTAGTAAGCAACCAGAGGCACCCATAGGGTGAAGGGTTGTTCCCAAGCCAGCTGGATCAAGGGTGTATGGGAAGAGAGCTGACCTTGGGTTGTGGAAGAGCCAGATCACCCAACCTAGCTGGTGAGGGCGGACTGGAGTCCCTTGAGCCAGGGTGGTGCATGTCAGAACCTAAGGGGAGTCTTATCCAAATAGTTCTCAAAGTTGCAGGTGCCTGTACTGATTGGTGTGTTGGTCATATGCACATTGCAGAACTGAAGTTTAATAAAGCCATGACCCTTAATGCTCTTTCTATTATCTTGTATCTTTATTCTGGTGCAGTATGGTGTGATGCATGAACATTATAAACCATGGAAAAACTTTCAGAAAATAGACAAATATATCCAAGCTCATCATTAGTGAGCTGATTCTGAGCTCAGGGACATTTACCAACCACAACTCCAGATTTATTTTGCCTTAGGCAAAAACTAGTCATCACTGAGAGACATATGGAATCCTCCTAAGAATTTTCATTAGTCTTTATCAAAAGATGTTGAGCGTCCTTCAGTATTCCTCAGATGTCTCACCTGAAGAGAAAAGCCCACATTTGTTTGCTTTAGGCAAAATTTCTATGCCCAAGTCTGTTTCTCAGTATACCAAATACATGCTGTTCTTATTTTTTTTTATTGCAGCTTTATCTAGATATCAAAAGAGAACAGTAAATTGGGGAAATTTATCCCAAAAAGCTGGGTGGTCATGTTCTCTAGCCACCATCCTCCATCTGGCTCAGAGAGAGGTTTGAAGGAGGAGGAGTCATCACCTGGAGAACCATTGCGCACCCCTCTCCTAGACCATCCACCCCAGAATATATGGCCTTACCTGACTCTTCTAACTCTTCCTGAGTGAGTCATAGCTAATACTGGTTACTGTGAGCTCTCTAGGATACTGAAAGGCTATCTTCAGTGGCTACTAACCCTGATGACTGTGTTGTATCTCCACTATCAGAAGTGGTATGCTTTTGCATTCCAGTTTCTGGAAGCTGCAGGAGGGAAGAATGCTGTTACACTCAGGTCCTGCTTTCAGGCTTCCCATTGGCATCTGGTGGGTCACTATGACCAGTGGAGATTGGTGGTTCTGATGTCAGAAGGGGAGTGAATCCACTCCAGGTTTTAGTCTGAACTTTCAAGGAGTTGTCCAAGGTCCTGAAAACTATTCTCAAAATAGGTTCAGAACCTTGGACAGCTCCTTTGAAAGTTCAGACTAAAACTTGGAGTAGATTCACTGTCCCACTGATATTGGAGCCACCAGTCTCCACTGTGAGAACAAAATGTGGAAAAAACACTGGCCTGATCCAGGAGGCTGTCCTTGTGTTCTTTTCCCTTAGTTTTCACAGCTCTGGCATCCTGGTTGGAATCTGGCAGTGCCAAGTGGACCACCAGCCTTGCCTTGCCTTGATTCTGCTCATCAGGATGCAGCCTCCATCTTATCAAGTCAGTGTACTGGAGTTGATCCAGACTTTTCAAGGTCCCTAAGCTGGGGGGACAGCGGGAAAGGGAGTTGTTACAGAGAGGGATCAGGGTGTTTGGGAGGGGGCTTTTACCAAAGGATCAGAAATAATCTGGACTGCAGATCTGGGTATCCAAGTGTGACTCAGATATTGTGCTCAATGTTTCATAGGAGTGGTGGGGGGAGTAATATGTAGAGAGATGGATGTCCAAGTGTAAAGCAGACTTGGAAGGAGGACCCATGGCCTCCCATCAGCGTCAGCCAACATGGCCAGTGGAGAGGGATGATGGGAGTTGGAAGTTCTAGGTCTTCTCCCAAGCCTCTAGTGTAAGGAGGATGAGGGAAGTACTCTCACCTAACTATGTATAAGAAGGAATGAGTTCAAACAGGGATGGTGACAGATGAGAGAGCTGTTTGAAGGCAATGGAAGGGAAAGGCCCTTTCCAGATGAGAGGAGAAATATGTAGACATCTTTTTAATTGCATGTTTTAAATGAATGGTTTTAATAGACACTTTGATTTCTTTCTCTTTTTTAATTCATTTTAAATAAGCCACCATGGAGACCTTTCTAGATCAAAAAACAGGGCAGAAATGAGGTTAATAAAGAGACTTACTTGGAACTTAAGGATGAATGGATTCCCCCCCTTTTTTTTACAATCCTAGAATAGTAGAATTGGAAGACTATTGGAGATTTAGTCCAGCCCTCTGCTCTGTGCTAATTTTGCAACAAGGAGCTTATTAACATACACAAAGAATGTGTGATCACAGACAATTACTGTTTCCAAACCATTTGTTTCAGCAAAATTGACTTCAAAAATTTATTTCAGCGTAAATACTTGCCTCTACTTTGATAGCATCTTAGGCAATTGTGTATAGCTCACTGCGAAATCCAACCTTCCTCTGCATAGGGCTCAGGGGGGGGTTGGATAGGGCAGAGGTGGGCCCTAATGATCAGGCAGGTAGAAGTGCCAATGGTGGGATCCCCCTGATAGAAGCCAACAGAAAGCCCTTAAATGGGACAATCTGGGGGCAGAGAGGGGCTGAACTGGACTGCAATACTTATTGCCATCATGTGATGGCATCAGGCCCAATCCAGGCCCAATGACTGCACAGATTGGCACAGCAATTTACCTTCCCCTGCTCCCAGGAGGGATGGGCAAATATGTCAGTTTTGGTTTTCTTAGTATCTCATTTTTTTCCAATCTAAATTCAGTTTTCCACATTTCTGCTGCAATTTGTGGATTTTTCTCTTATGAAAATTCTTCAGCATTTTAGTGTGACTTTCTAATAAATGCATTTTATATGCAGTTTTGGCTAATGTACACATTTCCCAAGCAATGTCCCCTGATACAATGCATTTTAATGTGTTATTTTCACAAATATATTCATTTTAGACTCACTTGTCCTTAATATATGTGTTTTTGTGAACATTTGTTGGAGTACTACATTGCAAAATTCAGATAAGTGCATATTATGAAGTATGGTTATGTTTTGGTTCTCATGTCGTTTCGGAAAGTGCAAATATGATAGATTCACCTTTAATTGCAAACTGAATCAAATTCCGCTCCCATCTCTACCCCCAACCTATCACCAGAGCTTGGAAAAGTTACTTTTTTGAACTACAACTCCCATCTGCCCAATCCAGCGGCCATGCTGGCTGGGGCTGATGGGAGTTGTAGTTCAAAAAAGTAACTTTTCCAAGCTCTGCCTGTCACCCTGGTCAGTGTGCATGGTGGTGTTGCAGATGTGGCGGTGGCCCTGCTGCTTGGTTAAGACCTGCCAGGGAGCAGCTGGCATTAGGACTTCACCCTTACACAGTTACAGAACTATTCATAGCAAAAGGCAGTTGTTTCTAGAACGCCATGGTCTTTTAAGCATCTTGGGAAGAAGCACAATGTGGAACCTCGCTCTCTCCAGCTTCATGCTCAAAAGACTCAAACCAAAGACTTCTGTTTTGTAATTATTACTTTCTGTTTTGTTTTGCCCTAAGTCCAGTTCCTTCTCAGTTCTATTTTCATTGGGATGAATTCTTAAATCAATTTCAGAACTGGGATCTCACACACAAATACACAATCCATGCAAGCTTATTGACAAAACACTAGAAAAAAATGACCCCAAAACATTATTGATGAGATAATCCTGTTAATTCCTTTCAATGAACTCACTGGTTACTCGGTGCAACATAAGCACAGACTTCAGAGATGGAAAGGGAGGGGTTGCTGTGGTCTGAAGAACTTCCATCTCTGTCACCAGGAAACCACTCTGTCTTGGAGCTGACTGTGAGGGCCTGCACCTGGTGTCGGGCCAAGGAGACAGTAAACTAGGATTGCTGCTGGTGTACCATCCACCTTGCTCCCAGCAACTTCTTTGACCAAGTTGCTGGAGGCTTTCTTAGCTGTGGTATTGGAGGAGACCAGAACGATAGTTGTGGGTGATTTCAGTGTCCATGCTGGGGCTGCCTGTAGTGTTCTGGCTCAGGATTTCATGGCCTCCATGAAGACCATGGGGCGTTCTCAAGTTGTCACTGGCCTGACACATAGGACAGGGCATACCCATGACTTGGTTTCTGCTCCAGGTCGAGGAAGGGGTGTTTTTGAGCTGGGAGCTGGATGTTACCCCATTGTCATGGTCAGACCACTTCTTGGTGAAATTTAGACTTACAGCTCTGATCCTCCCCTGCAGGGGTGGTGGACAGATTAAGATGGTCCGCCCCCAGAGACTAAAGGAATCCACAGGATTTCTGAATGCCCTGGGGGAGTTCCCAGCAGATAGAGCAGGTGACCCTATTGAAGCCCTTGTCACACTGTGGAATAACACGTTATTCTGGGCTCTTAACATGGATTCCCCTGAGTGCCCTCTCTGTCATTGTGGAGCCCAGTTTGCACCTTGGTACACAAGTGAACTAAGGGCAATGAAACAGGCTGGACAATGGCTAGAGCTCAAGTGGCAAAAGGTATGCTATCAGGCTGCTTGGGCACGAGTAAAACATCATAACCATGCCTGCAATGTGATGGCGAGGGCAGCGAAGAAGGCCCACTTCTCTGCCACCATTGCATCCTCAAGTAGCCATCCAGTGGAGCTTTGTCATATTGTCAGGCATCTGTTGACATCAACTCCAAGAAATTGAGTTTTAGACCCTTCGGTGGCCCACTGTGAATTGTTTGCTAGGCACTTTGAGGGTAAAGTTGATCACCTCCATAGCAATCTTGATGCCCCATCTACATCTACTGTACTCCCCAGTGAGATGTCCAGTGCAATATCTGCTGCAACTTCTTGGGATTGGTTTCAGTTTATGCAGCCTAATGACGTGGACAAGGTGCTCACAATGATGCAGCCAGCAACATGTCTTCTCAACCCTTGCCCTTCTAGGCTAATTAAAGCTTGCTGAGGGGGGTTGACTGAGTGTATCCAGGGTGTGGTCAATGCATCGTTGTGGGAGGGAGTGATCCCAGCCACCCCAAAAGAGGCAGTGATCCAACTGCTCCTGAAAATGCCCACCCTGGACCCATTGGTTTGCAACAACTACTGACCGGTTGCAAATACCCCATTCTTAGGGAAGGTGATTGAGAGGGTTGTGGCGTAGCAATTGCAAGTACTCTTGGATGAAACAGATTGTCTTGACCCATTCCAATCTGGGTTCAGGCCTGGTTATGGGACTGAATCGGCCTTGGCTGCCCTGATAGATGACCTTTATCAGGAGAAGGACAGACGGAGTGTAACCCTGTTATTCTTACTTGATCTTTCAGCAGCTTTTGATACTATTGACCATGATATCCTTCTGGGCTGACTTGGTGAGATGGAGGCACTGTTTTACAGTGGTTCAGATCCTATCTCCAAGATCATCTTCAGAGAATAACATTGGGTTATTGTCTTTTGCCCCCCTGGCAGTGGTGCTGTGGGGTGCTGAAGGGTACCATCTTGTCCCCCATGCTGTTTAACATCTATATGAAGCCCTTGGGAACGGTCATCAGGAGATTTGGGGTGAGGTGTCAGCAGTACACTGATGATACCCAGCTCTATTTCTCTGTAACATCTGAATCGGGAGAGGCCGTGCAAGCCCTGGACCACTGCCTGGATTTGGTGATGGGCTCAATGAGGGCCAATAAACTGAGTCTGAATCCTAGCAAGATGGTGGCGGTGTGAGTTGGTGGTTCCCAAGTTTGGATAATTCGTTAGTTGCCTGCTTTGGATGGGGTTGTACTCCCTCTGAAAGAGCAGGTTCATAGTCTGGGGGTGCTCCTGGATCCATCTTTGTTGCTAGAGTCCCAGGTGACCTCAATGGCTAGGGGTGCATTTTACCAGCTTCGGCTGGTAAGACAGCTGTGGCCGTTTCTAGACCGGGATAGCCTGATCATTGTTGTCTATGCACTGGTAACCTCCAGGCTGGATTACTGTAATGTGGTCTATGGGGGCTGCCCTTGAGGTTGGTCCAGAATCTGCAGCTAGCGTGAAATGCAGCAGCATGACTGCTCACTGGGGCAGGGTATTGCCAACATGTCACCCCGCTGCTGAAAGAATTGCCCTGTCTGGTCAAGCTCAAGGTTCTGGTTTTGGTCTACAAAGCTCTTTCCAGCTTGGGATACCTGAGATATCATCTTAACCCTTATATACCCAGTCAATCACTACACTGTGCTGGTGAGGGCCTCCTGCAGATACCGTCTTATCAGGATGTCCATTCCGCACAACATAGGAAGCAGACCTTTAGTGTAATGGCACCTACCCGGTGGAATTCCCTCCCTTTAAATATTCGACAGGTGCCATCTCTGTTATCTTTTTGGTGCTTACTGAAGACCTTCCTTTTCATGTTGATGGACTGTATGCACACAAGAATGATGGGGGGAACAACATTGTGGCATTGAATGCATGCAAAAAATGAACAAAATATGGAAATAAAATATGATCCTCAGTGCATTTGCTCTGCTTTGAAGACACAGCCAGGACTTTAAAGCTTCAAAAATCTGGGGAAGTATTTGAAAGAGGACCATTTCCTCTTTCATCCTTACTTGGATAGGTAAATATGGCAATTTTGTTTTCTCCCAGTTCCTAATTTTTCCAGTCTGTAGTTCAGTTCTTTACTTTTCCACATCAGTTTGCAATCATTTTTTTTAAATCCAGATGAAAATTCATCAGCAATTTACTGCAAATTTCTCCAAACACCCCAATATACACATTTCTGTGTAATTTGTTTAATCTACACATTTTTGCAAAGCAATTTTCTCCAATATGGTGGTATTTTTGTACGTCATTTGCACTAATATGTGCATTTAGTTAATGTGCACTTTAATATATGCATTTGTGTGCACATTGCTTGCCTGGAAAAGTCCCATCCAAAATTTGGAGAAGTGCAAATTTCAAAGGATTGCTGTATTTTGCTTTGCATATTGGTTTGGAAAGTGCAAATTAAGTAGGTTCACCTTTAGATTAGAACTGAATCAAAGTTCTCCCGAGTAGAGGTGGTAAGCCTCACTGACTTGTACTTCAGAGGGAACATTCTCTCCTACCCCCCCTTCAATATGACCTAGGATTTATGACAAATTGGCCCTCTGTGCAGAGCTCCTTCCATTCCTCTCTCTCCACTGTCAGAAAGAAGAGGCCCTTTAGTTTGCAAGCATTGAACGCTTTTATTAGCAAACCTTGGAGCAGCTCAGTCAAAAACCCAGGCACAAGGGCTTTATTTACCTTTCAGTTATGACCCCCGTACATCGGGGATGCTAAACACCCATCCAGAGAGTGCTACTTATATAGTACCATTTATATTCTGCCCACACAGGCAGTTTTACTGAGACAATGCATGTGATGGATGGTTGTAGCACACACAGGGGGCAGTGGTGTCAGCATATTTTTTTAATGGGTCTTGCCTTCTTTTCTCTCTCTTGCTCTTACTTTAACTTTTGCTCCCAAAGGCAGGCATTATTCAAACAGTAATGGGTATTTGCTTCTCTAAAATAAAAAAAGACAGATCCCTATGAAAGCAATGTGAGACTGAACCTGAGAAAGCCTAAAAGTGGGCGTGGGAGAACACATGTTGAACTTGCTTACCTACCACTTTTTGAAAACAACGGTCCTCATCTCTTCCTTCGTAAACCTAGCATTCCATATCATTTCCTCCCTAATTCCAAAGTTCAGGGGGAGACATTTGATTCAATTTACATGTGAAGGCAAACCTTTCCGAAATATGTGGACCGAAACATAGCCATCCTTCAGAATTCACACTTCTTTGAATTTTGCAGGTCAGTTCTCCAGCCAAGTAATGTGTACAAAAATGCATATACTTGGGTAAAGTATGCATAAAAACATATTTATTTAGTGAAAATAACATTAAAATACATTATATTATGGGAAATTGCTTTGCAAAAATGTGTACATACTGTAAGGCAGAATTGCACACAAACGTGTATATTAGGAGAAAATTGCACTAAAATGCTGATGAATTTTCATGATTTTTTTAAAAAAAATCCAAACTGATGTGAAAATATGGAGGACTGAATTTAAGATCGGAAAAAAATGAGAAACTGAGGCACAGTGGTAGAGCATCTGCCTTTCATGTGGAAGATCCCAGGTTCAGTCCCTAGTATCTCCAAGTAGGGATGGGAATGTCCCCTGTCTGAAATCCTAGAGAGCTGCTGCCAGTCAGTGTTGGCAATACTGTGCTAAATGGACCAATTGTCTGAGTCACTATAAAGCAGCCATAATTGACTGGTTTGCCCCTGGTTCCTACAGATTCTTGAAAAGAAATGCCCTCATTGCTTGCTTTGACAGTTTGTGGCTGATCTGCAATTCCACATCATTCCCTTCATTTCCAGTGTTCAAGCTGTGAGTGATGTTCCTTATGTAGCCAAAACAGCACCACCCATGAAAACGAGGGAGGTATTAGTAGACTTGCAGAAGTACAAACATTCTTTAGAAAAGACCCCAAGGCAAGGGGGAACCCCAACTGGAATGGCACAGGGCAGTTCTGGAACAGATTGGGCTCCTCCCATATACTACAGAGACAGATACAAGGCAAGTGTGATTGTTGTTACAACATCCCTATCAGTTACCAAGGAATGGCATCATTCTACCCTCTGTTAATCCCACAATGCCATCATTGTATGCCCCACCACCAAAATATCGTAGAATAAGGGAGGAGGGAGGATCAATTTTAACTGCACCCACCTGTGAGTATTGCCAGTTTATCACACCCTTTTGAAGAGTTGAGTTTTCCATGGCATTCATGGTTAATGCTACATTTTGTAAGGCTAGGTCTTACCATTCATTCATTCATTGAATTGACATCCTGCCCTTCCTCCCGACTGCAGAAAACTCTTTTTAGTATATAGCACCTGTGAAATCCATGGTCTGTTCTAAGGGGAAGGACCATAGCTCAATGGTAGAGCATCTGCTGAGAGTGCAGAAAGTTCCAGGTTCAATCCCTGGCAACTCCAGGTAGGGCTGAGAATGTCTTCAGTCTGAAACCCAAGTGAGCCGCCACTAGTCAGAAAGGACAATGGATGGATCATTGGTCTGACTCAGTCTAAAGCTGCTTCCTATGCTCCTGTGATTCATGAATGATGTGCACAAGATCCTAATTGGTTGTAAATCCTTTTGGACTCAGCGGGTTTTGCTGCCATTTTATCCCCATAGGCATTTGACCAATGGTGACTTGTGCCCATTGGGACTGGTAGAGCAGAAGGCAAGAACACCAATAGTAGGTGGAGTCAGAGCCAATGATGGGTGGAGCCAACTAATTTTAGTTCTATTCCCATCCTCCTCCCTGCTGAGTTCTACAAAGTCAACATTGAGGCTAAGGAGGAGGAAACTGACAGCCAGGGCCACCCCCTGGACTGGCTGTAATAAGGAGTCAGGCAAATGGGGTTGACTGAGGGCAGACTGAGGTTGGTGGGGCAGTGCCCCATTTACCCTAATAGACCAACCTCCTCTGCATTTGGCCTACTGGGTTGAGGGTTTTTAAATGCCCGTTGCATGAAATTGGCTTTATCTGCTACAGCAGTCTCTGCTTTACTATTGTCCACTGTCTTGACAATTTTCAATGGTTCTTATTGTTTTCACTCTTTCAACGGAGCACAACATATAGGGGGAGGGACAGAAATCTCTCTTCAATACAGTCTCTCTCTTTGGTAAAACTGGCATGTCGAGTAGGCTATGGGCATGTGAGCAGGGGAACGGGACGGTACTCACTGGCTGTGCCCCTGCTAGCAACCCATTGGAGCAGAAGGTCTAAGCAGGGCGGGGGAACCGTGAGGCTTGGTAGAATGAATGCAGCCTGCCAGACCTCTCTGTCGGGCTCTCAGAACTCTTATCATTCTACACCCCTCACTGTCTCTTATTTGCAAGCCAAGTGTTTTGTCTGCCTGGGATATGGCATTGAACTCTGAGACTGCCTCTTGGTTGCCCGGATGGAGGAGAGAGAGAGAGATGAGTGTGTCGAAACTTGCCTCCTGTGCAGAGGTAACATTTACATCCATTGGTCTGCCCACCTTTGCATCTGGCTCCTCTCACCACTGGCATGTGGCCCTTGGAACACTGCCTAGAAGGGAATGTGGCCCTTGGGCTGGAAAAGGTTCCCCACCTCTTGCTATAGTTGGATGGTTTTTTAGATTATTTATTGACGAAAGTTGGTTATATGTTGTATTCATTCCATTTATGTACGTCGCCTAGAGTGGCCGTTGACTCGGCCAGATAGGCGACTCAGAAATAAAATGTATTATTATTATTATTACCTCTCATCTAAAGAAGGGAGCCTGCACTGTGCATGTAGGCTACCTCTGTTATTTAGAACCCTGCACAATCAAGGTTTAAATCGCAAGCATAGGATCATAGGGAGTTCCTTCTGGGGAGTTAAGATCACTGGTTCATCTGACCCAGAGCCTCTTCAGGGTTTCAGGCAAGAGTCTTTTCCCAGCACTACCTGGAGATGTCAGAGATTGAACCTAGGATTGGTGTGTATGTCAAGCATGTCCTGTAGTACGGAGCTACAGCCCTTCAAAGCTGGGCTCTTCCTTTAAGATCTTCAACCTCAGCACTTGGACAGTTGGGTAATGTGACAGGGGAGGGGTGAGGCCCCACTTTTTCTCACCCCATGATGTCAATTGTGTGGAGATAAATTACTGGAAGGGGCTTAGGACTTTGGACCACCTCCAACAGAGAGGGAAAGAATTTTTAGGGAAGAGACCATAACTTAATTGATCCCAGGTTCTGTCTTCAGCTTAAAGAATCCCAGTCAACAGGACTGGAAATGTCCCTCTCCCTGAGATGGAGAAATTCCGCCAGTCATTGTAGACCATCCTTTCCCATCCTGATGCCTTTCAAATGTTACCAGCTGCTTCCATCCTATCCCTGATCATTACCCATGCCTGCAGGGACTGCTAAGAGTTTTTAGTCCAAAACATCTGGAGGGCACCAGGCTGGGGAAGGCTAATGTAGATAATGTTAAGCTAGACTGAACAATGGCCCATCTTCATATTCCATTTCCCACCAGGGAAAGGGCCATAGCTGAGTGGAAAAGTACCTGCTTTGCATGCTGAAGGTCTCTTGTTCAATCAGAAGGTCCCAGGTCCATTCTCCGGCATCTTCAGGTAGGGCTGGGAGAGTCTCCCTGTCTGAAACCCTAGAGAGCCTCTGCCAGTCAGTATAGATAATACTGAGCTATATGGACCAATGGTCTGACTCAGTATAAGGCAGCTTCCAGTGTTCCTATATAAGTCAACTTGGAATGTAGATATCATCTGTTGGGAAAGCTTTGATTTGGATTCCTGCATTGAGCAGGGGGCTGGACTTGATGGCCTTGTAGGCCCCTTCCAACTCTACTATTCTAGGATTCTATGATATGGCTGTCAGAAGGAAAAGAGTTGCCTGGATTGTAACACAGCAAAATTGCATAAGCGGCAATAGATCAATGGCAATAAGTTAATTATTTTAGATGCCTTTCTATCTGGTCTTCTTAGGGATTCTACCATATCTGGTTTACCTTGCATTCAGATTCACTCCCATATCCCCCTGGCCTTGGCCTGGCCCCTTCCTATTGAAGGGTAACGTAAACAAGACTTCACAGGAAGTTCCTTCTTGTCATGATGCCAAATGCAGAATTAATTGACTCATTTAACCTGAATCATCTTGGTGATGTTTTTTTATTAATTTTTTAATTATTATAAAGGTCAGATAAGACTTTGGAGATAGATGTCCTTAGCTTTTATGGTCACACCTCGCAGAGGCATTCATTGGCTGTTCCTCTTGAGTAAACAAACCATCCCTGAATGGTGCTAAAGGTTGCAGGATGGAATGGAAGGCTTGAAAAGTCCTAATGTATAGTTAAGTGTAAATGGTCTTCTTACAAATGCAAATACGGCACGCTGCTGGATTCGGATTAGGCAAGGGGGAGAAATTCATATTTAAAAGTGAACCTACCTAAATTGCCCTTTCCAAAACAATGCATGAACCAAAACACAGCCATCCTCAAAATTTGCTCTTTTCTGAATTTTGCAATGCCGTTCTCCAGCCATGTAATGGGTATGAAAATGTGTATACTGGGGTAAACATGTGCATAAAAATGAATATATACACCAAAATGCATTATATGAGGGGAAAATGCTTTGCCAACATGTGTATATTAGGGGAAACTGCATACAAACATGGGCATATTATGACAATAAAATGAATTTTCATGAGGACTTTTTTTAAAAAATCACAAACTGATGTGGAAATGTGGAGAACTGCATTTAACATCGGAAAGATGAGAAAACCAAATTGTCAGATTCACCCATCCATAACCCCCATTAAGTTCATTGTGATTTAGCCCAATTGTTTTTATGATGTTTTAAAGTATTTTTGGCGCTTGGTTTGCCGCCCTGGGCTCCTGATGGGAGAAAGGGCAGGATATAAATAAATAAATAAACTCTAGGACAACAGTGGGGAACCTCGGGCCCAGGGACTAAATCCAGACCTTCAGGCCTCTTTATCTACCCCTTGGGCCTCTCCCCAGGCCATGCCCCTCACTGACCTTGCTGCACACCCTCCTTGAGAGTTTTTCCCTGGCTACAGTGCCTCCTTGAACTCTGATTGTGCCTCTTGCTTACCTGGCTGGAGGATCCAGGATGTGTGAGTGTGTGTAGAAATTAGGCTCATGGACAGAGGTAAATTTATATGAAGTGTCCTGCCTACTTTCCCCTCTAGCCCCACTGGCACGTGGCCCTCAGAAGGTTGCCCAGAAGGGATTGTGGCCCTCAGGCTGGAATACGTTCCCCACCCTGGGTATAATTATGGGACTGAAGAACTACAGTACATAGGGGGAAATTGCATTAATTTCCTCTCTTGCATCTGGCTCAGCTCACCACTGGCATGAGCCCCCCAGATGTTTGCCCAGAAGGGCATGAGGGCCTTGGGCTTGAACCTCTTCCCCACTGCTGCTCTAGGAAGAACTGGCCTTCTGTTCTTTCTTTCCTTTATCATTGTGTGATCACTCTGAAGAGCTGGAATATCTTGCTCTATTTGTTGTTTGTCAATAGTGAAAATGAAATGGACTACTTCACGTCGATCCCGATTTACGGCTACCCTATGAATAGGGTTTTCATGGTCAGTGGTATTCAGAGGGGGTTGACCATTGCCTCCCTCTGAGGCTAGTCCTCCCCAGCTGGCTAGGGCCTGCTCCGCTTGCCACAGCTGCACAAGCCAGCCCCTTCCTTGTCCACAACTGCCAGCTGGGGGGCAACTGGGCTCCTTGGGACTATGCAGCTTGCCCACAGCTGCACAGGTGGCAGGGCACGTAACCCCTGAGCCACACACTGTGAGGGTGAACTTCAGCTGGCCCTTGACACCCAGGAGACACGAGTGGGGATTTGAACGCACAGACTCTGGACTCCCAGCCAAGCTGTCCTCCCCACTGTGCTATACCAGCTGTAGAAGATGATTATTTATTTATTTATTATTTGCTTTCATGCTAATATTAGCACTCCACAACTTGCAGCTGTAATTGTTCTGATTATCCTATTAAACTTTTATGTAAACTCACTCAGTCTAATGACTTTCCATTTAGATTTTCCAATGAAGCCAATGCTAGACTGCAAGAGTGCTTTGAGCCTCATAGTGGGGTGCATGCATTTTCCATATGAGTTGAGTAGGAAAACATCCTTTTAGTCACAAGGGGCTTGCTGCAACAGAATCTTCTCAAATACTTTTTTTAAAACTATATAAAGAAGATGTGTTTTCTTTATGAATCATTTATCCATTGGACTTTTCAGCGTACAGGTGGTTTTGACATTTTGTCTATGAGCATTGCCAATAATTCTCAGTTGTAACAGAACTGACCCACCATGTTCAAAGGCAATACAGCTGTAGCTCAAGGGTGGGGAACTGGCTTCACCCAGCAGGCAGGGGCCTTATCTCTCCTTCGGATGTCAGAGAATTCCAATGAAAATGGAAACGGGAGCAGAAATAGCCAATGATTGCTTATTTTTTCCATGTCTGGAACAGAAATCAATCCAGTGAATATGGTTGGTATTTCCTGTTGTTGTTGCTTTCGATCCACAAATGACACACAATTCATTATTTTCCCCTCCCATTTGCATTGTGTTTCCTTAGCACTGAAATGAACGGGGTGACAATGTAATTTATATAATGAACTATGGACAGTGACATGAATAATATAGCTCTTGGTGGAAGATGAACTGCAACAGAACAGAAACAGTTCTTCATGTGATAAATATAGAGCATAATGGAAAACAATGCCTTCTTCCATTCCTAATCTCCCCCACCCACCCTGCAGGGCAATTTTGATGTCAGAGTGATGTCAGGTGACCCATTTTTGCCTTGCACTACGCTCCGCAAGGCCTGATGAACAGCTGATCACTTTTGGAACTTGCATTGTGCCATTCGTGGAAGTCCTGGCATTTAGCTGATCGCTGGAGCTTGCAAAGTGCTTTGCAGTGCCCTACGCAAGCCAGTGATAGCTGGAACCCATTGGAACTAGTGTGGTAGAAGGCAGCGAGCCCAACAGGAAGTGGAGCCAAAGCCAATGAGAGGTGGAGCCAACTCATTGTAATCTCCCCCTCGCTACAAGGGCAACACTGAGACTAAGCAGAAAGAGGATGCTAACAGCAAGGACAGGAAGTTGGGGCCTATCTGAGGGCAGACTGAGGTTGCTGGGGCAATGCCCCACTGGCTGTAATGGTCCAACCTTCACTGACACAAGCCCCAACAATCAGCTGATCATCAGTGCTTGCAAAGTGCTGCAACAGGGCATTGCAGGTGCCATCAATCAGCTGATCAGTGGTGCCTGCAAAACCCTACTGGACCAGCTTGTGTCATATATGCATTGGTGTAGGACAGATTGGGCAAAACAGCCGTGTAGGCCAAATAGGGAGGGCAGGTCAGAGGTTCCCCACCCCTGTTCTACCTTGAGAACTTCTATTGGAATTAGAGGTAATATATCTGCTTACTACTGAAGGCAGCATTCTAGACTCGTACCTTTGGCCTGTTAAAAAAGAAAACTGATTTCTTAGGGTTTTATATATCCAGTGATTAATTGATGGAAGAAAATCCCTTCTTTGTGAGGAAAATTCCACCCATACCCTAAAATAATGTTCAGGTGCAAATTCTCCCAACTCTGGTATCTGGGAAGCAGGATACTACATCTACCCAGTGGAGAGTATAGACAAAGGGATATTATTGTTCACTTCAGATGTATCAGTGTCTCCCTCACTGTAAGCAGCCCACATTCTTAGGAACATAGGAAGCTGCCTTATACTGAATCAGGTCATTGGTTCATCTAGCTTGGTATTGTCCCCTCTGACTTGCAGTGGCTCTCTGGGGTATCTTCCAGCCCTACTTGCAGAATGGAAATTCTCCAGTCTCATTGCTAGCAAAGATAGGCAGCGAAATGACCATCTCACCAGATTTCTCTGAATGGGAGAAGAAATTCTACAGCAATCTCTTCAGAATGGGGCTCACCATTAGCGTTAGGTGGGGTTCCCTTCCCTAAGGTCTTTTTTTTTTTACTGCTGCTGCTGCAACTGTGTTGGTGACCTAGCCACAATTTTGCACCCTCCACAATATCCTGAGCATCATTTCATTCTGTGTGTGTGGGGGGGGGGATAAATTGGATAATATTTAGAAAATAATTGGCCTTCTTTTTCTCATAGAGGGGGGAGTGATAAAAAGAAAAATCACAGGTATTTTCTCAGAAAAGCATTTGCTGAGAAATTTGGGCTCAGCTCCACCTCTTTCAAACTCAAGGTCTTCTTGGAACAACTTGCCTGTTTGGAGCCATCCAAGGTCCTGAACCTCTGAGCTTACCTGCTTACTGTTGGTCTTCATCACCCTCAGGTAGCCGGAAGTGTCTTGTGAACTCCTGCTCAAAATCAGGACAGATGATGATTTGTGTTCACGGTGATATTGGGAAGGTTATAAATGACCCCATTTTCAATACTGTTTGAGCCTGCAAAAGTTTCAGGGCAGACATACGGCTTCATTCCCAATCAGTGCATATCCTGTAACTTGCTGTTGACAGCCTGTGACTTTTCACACTACAAATATCCTGGGTTTCTTTTTGTCCCAATTTTATTATGCTATAGCCCAAGAGCACCCCTCCAGACAGCAATAACGCAGTAATATTGGGAAAGCATTGCAGAGCAACCAATGACACAGAAGGTGGTGGTGTAAATCCACCACTAATGCACTAGTATTGTGTCAAGGACATGTGGCGGAATACACCTGCAAAAACAAAACAAGAACAAACTCAAAAACAGGCTGGCCTAAAATGCCATTATTTTCTTATATGCATACTGAGTCCGCTATCATCCTGAGCATGGTTGTTGTTGTTGTTATGTGCCTTCAAGTCAATCACGACTTATGGCGACCCTATGAATCAGCGACCTCCAATAGCATCTGTCGTGAACCACCCTGTTCAGATCTTGTAAGTTCAAGTCTGTGGCTTCCTTTATGGAGTCAATCCATCTCTTGTTGGTCTTTCTCTTTTTCTACTCTCTTCTGTTTTTCCAAGCATAGTTCTCTTTTCTAGTGAATCATGTCTTCTCATTGTGTCCAAAGTATGATGACCTCAGTTTCATAATTGTAGCTTCTAGTGATAATTCTGGTTTAATTTGTTCTAACACCCAATTATTTTTTTCCGCAATCCATTGTATGCGCAAGGCTCTCCTCCAACACCACATTTCAAATGAGTTTATTTTTCTCTTATCTGCTTTTTTCACTGTCCAACTTTCACATACTTACATAGAGATTGGGAATACCATGGTCTGAATGATCCTGACTTTAGTGTTCAGTGATACTTCTTTGCATTTGAGGACCTTTTCTAGTTCTCTCATAGCTGCCCTCCCCAGTCCTAGCCTTCTTCTGATTTCTTTATTGTCTCCATTTTGGTTAACGACTGTACCAAGGTATTGATAATCCTTGACAAATTCAATGTCCTCATTGTCAACTTTAAAGTTACATAAATCCTCTGTTGTCATTACTTTAGTCTTCTTGACATTCAGCTGTAGTCCTGCTTTTGTGCTTTCCTCTTTAACTTTTATCAGCATTCGTTTCAAATCATTACTAGTTTCTGCTAGTAGTATGGTATCGTCTGCATATCTTAAATTATTGATATTTCTCCCTCCAATTTTCACACCTCCTTCATCTTGGTCCAATCTCACTTTTCCCACTCCATATATGGAAAGAGCCTTTGTTGTAGAATCATGAGCATTACTTTACTTACATGGGATATTAAGGCAATAGTTAGATAATTACTGTCTTCCCTGGGATCCCCTTTCTTTGGAATTGGGATGTATATGGAACGATTCTAGTCTATGGGCCATTGTTTAGTTTTCCATATTTGTTGACAAATTTTTGTCAAGAGTTGGACAGATTCAGTCTCAGTAGCTTGTAGCAACTCTATTGGTATGCCATCTGTTCCTGGTGATTTGTTTCTTCCAAGTATTTTAAGAGCATTCTAAAATTCCCGGTTCTTCATCATACGGTTCCTCCGTGAATGAATCTGTCATCCTGGCATCTCTTTTATAGAGTTCTTTAGTGTATTGCTTCCATCTTCCTTTTATTTCATCTCAGTCAGTCAGTGTGTATCCCTGTTGATTGTTCAGCATCCCTACTCTTGGTTTAAATTTCCCTTTCATTTCTCTAATCTTTTGAAATAGGGCTCTTGTTCTACCCTTTTTGTTGTCCTCTTCTATTTCTATCAGAGCTTGGAAGATTACTTTTAAAAAGTAATAAATTACAGTTACAATAACTTGGCCCAAAAAAGTAGTAATTACCGTTACAATTACAATTGCTCTGAAAGTAACTGATTACTTTACTTTTTCTCAAAAGTGATCACTACAATTACATTTCAGTTACTTTTTTAAAAAAATTCCTACAAGGTGCTGGCCTTGGCTGCTGCACATCTAAGAAGCCTAAAACAATATTAAAAATAAACACACACACACAGGGGGTAGTAGAATAAAAAATTTTATCCTTAAGATTAACATAATGGCATAACAGAATCTCACATCCCCCCAAGCAATGATGATACCCCAACTCTTGAAATCAAATTTTACACTTGAAATGCTTTTATAATATGTTTCTGTTATGTCTCAAAAGAACAAGATGCTCAAAGAGCATGTCAGACAAGGAATGTCTTTTTACAGTCATTACGTTGCCACCAGTACTGAACAGGCGTTCTACTGCGGCGCTTGAAGGCATGCCTGTGTTGTGCTGCAAAAAACACCGCAGCAGACGTGGAAAGCCATGGAGTGATGACACTTCCCTGCTGGGAGACCTCAGGTACCTCACCAGTTCCTCCTCAGCAGTGTCCATTGCTGACTTCTTGCCCTGGGGCAGAAAGTTAAAGAAGTCATCTTCTAAGTCATCTCCTTCCTGGTCTTTATCTGAAGACTGATCACTGTCCTCATTAAGTACACCCATCTTTATTTCAGCTTTCAACAAGGCTTCCATTGTGTATCTAAGAAAGAGAGAGGATATGTTAACACATATATGTTAGGAAACCATCATCTGCTCTTCATTTCCTGATGCTTGTCATGTCCCCTGGTTCAGGGTCCAGCCTGAGCCTGTGGATGATGACATGGAAGGTAGGAAGGTGACCAAGTCACCACACTCATGGGGCAGCACAGCAGACCCTTAAGGATTACCTGCAGCAACCCAAGGTTGTGATGAGGAGCCCCAGGAAGAAAAGGCCCAGCCCCTGCTTACCACCTTAAGCCCTCTGATGCCTCCCTTGAGACAACATTTCCCTTGGAGTAATCCACCCAAAGGGCTTCCCTAATGTTCTTACTTGTTGGTATGGGTGGTGGCCTGACACGATTCCAGCCGATCTATTTTGAAGCGAGGGTGTACGCAGGCTGCCAGAAGAAGCAGATCCCTGCCAGATCCCCACCTCTCAAGGGTTGTCTGCTGCTGCTTCAGCATTTTCGGAGGAGGGGTGTCATGCATTGGTTCAGGAAGGCCACGTCTCCTTGCCTTTATTGCTTCTTCAATTGCTCTCAGCTTCTCAGGGTGTGCCCTCTGAGGAAGAAGAACAAAGCATGAATCCAAGAAAAAATGGAAGAGGAACCTCACAATTTAAACATAAATACACAATGGACACTCTTTGAGGACCAGCATGACAAAGGCTTACCTCAAAATGTTTCTTCACATTGGATGAGGGGGAAACAGCTTATCTCAGATTTTTGATCCTTGGAAGGCAGTAATTGCATCGTACAACAACATTTTTCCCACTCTGGCTCACAAATGTACAAGCTTTCTCAAAGCCAAACCATGGTACTTGCTGTTCTGCAGATGTGGCTGTGGGCAACTGGCACTGCTTCATGCCCTCCTCCTCCTCGTGCACAGGGCCTCCTTTCTGAACCTCACTTTCTAGTTTTGCCTCCTCAGGATCAACAAGCTGTGACTCAAGTGGCCGCACTAACTGACTGCTGCTCTCAGCAGCAAAACCTGCAACAGGCGTCTCTGTAATAAACAAGAGATAATGCTCCTATATGGGTGAACTTCAGCTGTGATGTGCCCCCATCTCTTCCCCATGCTGCAAGATCCCCCAGTCAGAGTGGAAGTAAGCAGGTCGATAGCACAATTAAAAGAGATCCTATTTGCTCACTGAATAACCCTGCCTGGGCCAGTCTAACCTACTATCTCACAGGGTTGTCGTGAGAACAAAATGAGACTAGGGTTCAAATCCCCACATAGCCATGAAGCTCACTGAGTGACCTTGGGCCAGTCACTGCCTCTCAGCCTCATGAAAACCCTATTCATAGGGTCACCATAAGTTGGAATCAACTTGAAGGCGGTACGTATATTTTTTATTTTGAATATGATGATTATGATAATAAATATGCAGCATTTCAAATTAATTCTGTATGAGAAGCATTTCATGCCAAGCTTGGAAAACCAAGGATGAGGTATAAAATGTAGACAAAAATACTTTTGACAAAATGCCGTTTATATTTTATATATATGAGCCTGGGTAGGGAACATTTAATCTAGCCTACTTGCTTTCAGCAAGAAGGGTTAAGTGCCTTCAGGCTAGGGCAGTCACCAGAAGGCCACAGCAGAGACAAAGGAGCCTAGTGTTGTGGAGATGTTAGATGGGAGCTTTGGGGAGTAAAGATGGAGGCTCCTGAAGGCTGCAATTCTAAACACACTTACTAAGGGATTAAGCCCCATAGAACTCAACAGGACTGACTTCTAAGTAGATATAGTTTGGACTGTGCTGTTGGTAAACCTTGACTAGGGTTCTTCTGCAAAGACATCCATATCCAAGCAGGGTTGGCAACCCCCTGCCTGGAATACCCTGCCCTTATCTTTTAATGTGGCTGCTCCAAATGTTTTTACAGATTTGACCCTTTACTTCAGAAAGAGGTCTGAAAAATGGGTAAGAGTAAGAAGTATCTTTTAAAATTGTTCTTTTCAATTCACTCTTGAATGAACATCATACCTAGGGCAGATCCACACCATTCCTTTAAAGCACATTCAACACCCATTTGAAGCACATGAATCCCACCACAGAATCATGGGAACTGCAGTTTGTTAAGAGTGGTGAGAACTATAACTGTGAGGGGGAAATGACACTTCCCAGAATTCTTTAGGGGAAGTCATGAGCTTTAAATGCGAGTTGGATGTGCTTTACACATATTGTGTGAATCTGCTTAATAAATTTTGCCTGCATGTAAATTGTTTTAATTAATTTTTCAAAATGAAAATAAGCTATAAAGTGTAGTGGGTGACCATGGGCTACTCACCATTTCTCAGCCTATCTGCCCCTCAGGATGAAAACAATCGAGAACCATGACTACCCCAAGGCATACTTAAAATGTAAAGGAAGTATTGTACAACCATAGTATGCAATTGGATACTTATAGGGACACAGCATGACAAAACTGGGTGGAAGTAAAAGTTCTACACTTAGGAAAAAGAAACCAAATGCACAGTTATAAGATGGGGGATACTTGGCTCAGCAGTACGGCATGCAAGAAGGATCTTGGAATTGTTGTTGATCACAAGCTGAATATGAGCCAACAGTGTGATGTGGCTGCAAAAAAGGCAAATGCTATATCAGGCTGCATTAACAGAAGTATAGTTTCCAAATCATGTGAAGTATTAGTTCCCCTCTATTCAGCACTGGTTAGGCCTCATCTTGAGTGCTGTGTCCAGTTCTGGTCTCTGCACTTCAAGAAGGATGCAGACAAACTGGAACAAATCTGTTCCTTATTTGATCTTTATATTCTTTTGGGATGTTATTTAAATTATATTTTGGCATTATTATTGTTTTGTTCTTCTTCTTTAGCTTTACTCTGATTTTCGATATGACCAGTTCATGATCTGTACCGCAGTCTGTTCCTGGTCTTGTTTTCACAGAAAGTATGGGACTTCTCCATCTTCTGCTATCAATTATATAATCAATTTGATTCCTATATTAACCATTTGGTGATGTCCACGTGTACAGTCATCATTTTGGTTGCTCAAAAAATGTGTTTGCAAGGGACTTCCCAGGAGGATCCCTCCGCCTGTGCAGCTCTGAGACGGGCTCCCGTCTTGGATGAAACTTTTTCAGTATTAAATCCAGTCAGAAGGGGTTTTTTTGACTGGGGATAATTTCTTCCGGATAAGGAAGAAACGTGAGATTTCCCACACAGCTTTGTTGTGATTGTTGGAGACTGGAATTCATCAGAATTGTCTGTGAAAGAAGGTCTTCCAGCAGCTCGGACAGAGCGAGGATTTCTAGCCAGCTCAGCTGAATAAGTGACCCGTTTTTTTTCCTTAAAGAACAACGGACTAACAGGCAAGAATTCTCCTGTCTATGCTTATTACTTTCTTATCTATACA
Source organism: Rhineura floridana (assembly GCF_030035675.1). Taxonomy (NCBI): domain Eukaryota; kingdom Metazoa; phylum Chordata; class Lepidosauria; order Squamata; family Rhineuridae; genus Rhineura; species Rhineura floridana. The sequence continues at coordinate 14,131,346 of NC_084498.1, read as the reverse complement.
GCTAAAGAGATTTGTCAAAGACTCAGCAATTAAGATAACATGGGTGAGCCAAAACTTTCCTTCTCTTTTACTCACGGAACTAAGGGGGAAGAAAATAAAAATAGCCTACCTTTTTGTTATTGCAAAAAGCTGACATGGAAAATAGCATTTTAAAGATTACAATGGACGAGGGGTTTCTGATTGGAAGAGTTTTTTGATTTATAAGACTTTGTGTAATATATGTCTGGGACTATTTTTTGATCTACTTTTTTTTTGACGAATCTGCTCATTCTTTCTGCTACTAGTTATTTGTACGCTGTGAACTAAAGCTGTTTTTGCACTTCTGGGCATATAAGAGATAAGAGCTGTCTAGAGTGTGACATAAGTTGGTTTGAAAGATTAACTCCTTTGTAACTGGATAAAGAAATAAACTGCTCTTTGCTTGGGACATTGAAAATTGAAGGAGTTTTGTTCCTTTGGCTTTAAGAATGACAATTAAGAAGATTATGGATGTACAAGAAGGGACTTTATCTTTAGACATGTTTCAGAAAATAATGAATGAGATTAAGTCAATAAAACAAGAACTGAGAAATAATAGACAAGCGTTGAGAATTGAATTTGAAGAAATGAGACAGGAGCTGAAAGAAATTCAGGATTCTATGAAAAAGGAGAATAAAGATAGATCTGGAAAACCAAAAAAGGATGAAAGAGAAATTAAAGGCAAGGTTCAAACTTTGGAGATTGGATTAAATATGGACATGGAAAAAGATTTGGATTTCCTGGCTGTGATGGATCCTGGAGACAAATATTACGGTTTGGAACTCAGCGCTGTCCCTGAAGGAATTGAAGAGATTGGAGATAAAGATATTATCGGTTCAAAAAAATTCCTGGACTGGAAGGATTTGATGGAACTTGAAATGGAGAAAGTTAACAGAATTAATCCCTGTTTTGTGTCAATGGAAAAATCTTCAAGAGATGTGCTAATGTATCATGTAAAAAAGAGGAACAGAGATGTGGCTTTGCAACAATACTTCCGTGATACGTTCGGAATCGATGGCAAGAAAATATCTGTGATAAAGGAAATTCCTATCAGACTCTTATTATATGACTATGACAGCAAGACTATTGGGTGCGTAAAGTTGGAAGATGGAAGATGGAACTAATACGGATAATGGAAGAATAGTGATTTGAAATTACTGGACTTAGTAGACTTGATGAGTTGGATTAATTGACATGTTTATCTAGAAAAAAAATTGATGGACATATATCTCAAGGATTGGAAACTTCTCTTTGACTTTTTGTGGAAGAATAAAATGATATGATGTTAATGAGATTTGAAACCAATTAAGATAACCGCTGGAGGAAGGTGATTTTATAATCTATTAAGAGTCAGGTTTGTTATATATTATAGATTTATAGCTGAACTACGACAAATCGGAAGTCAATATTTTTATATATTTTTTTCTTTTTTTATTGTATTAGTTGTTGATTTGTGTTTTTTCTTTTTGTATTGTTTTGGTTTTGGAAATTTGAATTAAAAAAATTAATTGATAAAAAAAAGAAATGTGTTTGCAAGAAACAAATCATTGGCTTCGTAGAATGCAATAAGTCTTTCTCCTGCTTCATTTCTATCTCCTAAGCCCCATGTTCCTACAGTTCCTAGTTCTTCTCTGTTCCCTACTTTTGCATTCCAGTCCCCCATGATTATCAGCGCATCTTGTTTTGGTGTGTGATTAATGTCTTCCTGCACTTCTGCATAAAATCTCTCCAATTCCTCTTCTTCTGCATTTGCCATTGGAGCGTAGGTTTGGTACAAACCACTAACTTGGTGTTCCAGGTGAGAGACATGGAGCCACTGAGATCAGTCTTAGAAGAACAACACACTTACATACTTATACTGTGATGTGATGCAGCCTTTACTTCTGGAACATGAAAAGAATAATCTCAGGCATTTTCTCAGAAAAGTGCTGAAAGAGACATTTTGACTCTGTTCCACTTCATTCAAACTCAATGCTTTCCTGCAGCAACTTGCCTGCTTGGAGCTGTCCACTCCTGAAACTCCAACCTTGCCTGCTTAGTGATAGACTGCATCACCCTATGGCAATCTGATGTGTCCTGTGGACTCTGGTTCAAAATAAGGCCAGACTAAATATCAGTATTTTTTTCTATATGCATGCTCTCATCACCGCTGCCACCATCTCCCTGGGTATGCAAAAACCACTAACTTAACTGTGGTGACTTGGTTCACTTCCCAGGTCAGAGGCATGGAGACACTGAGATATTAGAAGGAAATTATGGGTTGTAGCCAATTCAATTCTACTCAGAATAAACACATTAACAAAGCCAAATTCATTATTTTCAGTGGGTCTACTCTGAGTATGGCAAACATTGGATACTGTGTATACACACAGAGAGATGTATACATACACTTTCACACACACTTATGCTGTGATTTTATGTGCTCTCTCCTTCTGATCTTCCGTGGCGCAGAGTGGTAAGCGGCGGTAATGCAGCCGAAGCTCTGCTCACAGCCAGAGTTCGATTCCAACGGAAGGAGGAAGTCGAATCTCTGGTAAAAGGGGTCGAGGTCCACTCAGCCTTCCATCCATCTGTGGTTGGTAAAATGAGTACCCGCCATATGCTGGGGGGTAAAGAAAGGCCGGGGAAGGAACTGGCCATCCCACCCCATATATACGGTCTGCCTAGTAAACATCGTAAGATGTCACCCTAAGAGTTGGAAATGACTCGCACTACAAGTGTGGGGACATCTTTACTTTTACCTTTACCTCCTTCTGAAGCAGGAGGGTGTGTGCAGTCTTTCCTACAGCTGATTGCAAAATTGGATTTGACAATATGTTAGCAACGCTGGCCTTGCCCAAGATGTCAAAAGTGACTTTACAAAACAAGAGAGAATAAATGTAATAATTCACCTTACAATCAAGCTGTCCATCTGCCAATCTAAAAGCCTCTTGCTTACCTTCACAACCACCAAGGCAGATCATTCAATAAAGGAAAGTCAAGGGGGAGGGAAAAGATCCAATCCCTTTTATTGCATGGGGTGGGGAGTCAAATGTACCATGGGGACAAGGCTGGCTTTTAATTGTATTGTTTGTTTGGTGTGTCCCCCCCCCTTAATGTTCCTAACCTTCCTTTCAACCACCAAGGGAGATTAAAACAAAGAACAAACATTCAGGAAGCATTAAAACTGCATGTAAACAGATTAGAAAAATAGTGAACAATTATTTTTTTTAAAAGGTGAGGTGGTGAAGAAGAAGAAAAACAAAAGGAAACCTTTGGCAGGACACTTCCAAGATAGACATGACTGATGTAATCATTTCACTGGAATGGACTGAATCATAGAATCACAGAATCATAGAATAGTAGAGTTGGAAGGGGCCTATAAGGCCATCAAGTCCAACCCCCTGTGCAATGCAGGAATCCAAATCAAAGCATTCTCAACAGATGGCTGTCCAGCTGCCTTTTGAATGTCTCCAGTGTCAGAGAGCCCACCACCTCTCTAGGTCATTGGTTCCATTGTCGTATGGCTCTAACAGTTAGGAAGTTTTTCCTGATGTCCAGTCAAAATCTGGCTTCCTGCAACTTGAGCCCATTATTCCTTGTCCTGCACTCTGGGACGATCGAGAAGAGATCCCAATCCTGCTCTGTGTGACAACCTTTCATGTACCTGAAGAGTGCTATCATATCTCCCCTCAGTTTTCTCTTCTCCAGGCTAAACATGCCCAGTTCTTTCAGTCTCTCCTCATAGGGCTTGGTTTCTAGTCCCCTGGTCATCCTTGTTGCCCTCCTCTGAACCTGTTCCAGTTTGCCTGCATCCTTCTTGAAGTGCAGAGACCAGAACTGGATGCAGTATTCAAGATGAGGCCTAACCAGTGCTGAATAGAGGGGAACTAATAATTCACTCAATTTGGAAACTATACTTCTGTTGATGCAGCCTAATATAGCATTTACCTTTTTTGCAGCCACATCACACTGTTGACTCATATTCACTCCTTTTTTCCTTTGTAGTGTGTTGTATTGTATTGTTTGATATTTGAAAAATGAATACAAACATTTTTTTTAAAAGAAGAGCCCAGATTGGCCATTCAGATGCCTTTAGTAAGTCCACAAGCAGGACATGAAGGAAACAGCTTCACAAGCAATTGTCATGCCTAGTCCTCATCCAAGCCAGACACCCCTTGGATAAAGACCAGGACTTCCTACTGACTGAAGACTTGAGGGAGCAGAGAAGGTTCCCCATCGTCTACCCTGAAGACCCTGAAATTCCATGGGGGAGCAACCTCCTCCAGATGAATCTCTTGAGCAGGCCTGGATGTAGATTCCAGCCCAGTGTCCAGCAGAAGAGCCCCCTGGCAGGGGTCCCCCCAGTTCTTGAGAGTATACGTGCTTAAAGGTCCAAGGCCTGGCCACAAGTCAATGGTGAAGTGCCTCCCTGAAGGCACAAAGTTGCCATGTGACTCTGGAGTAAAGGGGTCCTCATGAACAGAGGTATTTCTCAAGAGGAAGGGCTCGTTGGGAGGAATGCACCACCTGTAACAAGCTACCTGAACCAGTGAGGGAGGGGAATAGACAGAAAGGCAACCTATTGTTCCCTCTCTGGGTTAGGTTTTATTGTTGTTGTTAAGATTTTTAATGTTTTAATGTATTTGTATGATTTTTATTATTTATTTATTTATTTATTAAGCTTATAAACCGCCCGACTAGCAATAGCTCTCTGGGCGGTGAACAAAGTACAGTAAAATCATAATACAATACCACAGGACATAAAAACAATCAAAAATCAATTACAACAATTTATATAAAGTTAAGTTAAACTAAATTAAAATGTACGTTGCCCAGAGTGGCTGGACAGCCAGCAAGACAGGCGACTGATAAATTTAATAAATAAATAAATAAATCCTGCTCCAGTAACTACTTATTTTTTCTCAGACTTTACTTCCTCCCTTCCACTTCCTTTCTAGTTAGTCAGACATTGTGTCTGTGAGAGTGAACCTCATGTCTCTACAATGGCCATGTGTATGTCTGTATTCAGAATGACTTCAGTTCCCAGTAGTTATAAACTTTAACTTTCTTTATTCTTTCAACCAACAGTCTTACCAGACTATTTATTTCTGCACTCCACTGCAATATATACCAAACTCCTAACAGAGTTCTCAGAATAACCTTAAATACCTATAGCTGAGGGTGGGCATAGCCAGGAAAGCTGGATATATCCACTCTTAGTTTGAGTCTCCCAGTTCTTAGAACAACATAGGTCTTATAGCTGCCTGATCTTGAAACTGGATGCCTTTGACATATTGTGCTTTAGACTGGATTCCCTTTGTTGCTGACCCCAACCCCTGGGGTGGGTATCTCCTGATGTGGCCCTTAGATCACATTTGGACCCAGATTGCATTCTTCTGCCTGGCTTTGTTTTGTCCTTGACTTTGTTTGCACAACTTCTACTATTGTTTGAGGATAAAGACCTTAGCCACAGTGGACTCTATAGGCTTGCAACCTAACATGGATTATGCTAGTCTGAAAAGGACAGCAAACAATATTCAGTGGTATGGTGCCTCTGGACATGAAGGTTATATTTAGCTAGCAAACCGAATAGTTGCTGGTGATCCTATCCTCCCTTGGCCGTGATAGCTCTACATTTATTTATTTATTATTTTATTTACATCCTGCCCTTCCTCCCAGCAGGAGCCCAGGGCGGCAAACAGAAATGCTAAAACACTGTAAAACATCATTTAAAAAGACCTTAAGATACATTAAAACAAAACAACATTAAAAACATTTTTAAACAGCTTTAAAACATCTTTTTAAAAGTGTTAAAAACATATTGTTAAAAAAGGGAGAAATATCAATAATTTAAGATGTGCAGATGATACCATACTACTAGCAGAAAGCAGTAATGATTTGAAATGACTGCTGGTGAAAGTTAAAGAGGAAAGCTCAAAAGCAGGACTACAGCTGAATGTCAAGAAGGCTAAAGTAATGACAACAGAGGATTTATGTAACTTTAAAAGTTGACAACAAGGACATTGAATTTGTCAAGGATCATCAATACCTTGGCACAATCATTAACCAAAATGGAGACCATAGTCAAGAAATCAGAAGAAGGCTAGGACTGAGGAGGTCATTTGATATTGGCACAGTACAGAAAGCGATTTGCTGGTCTTATAATCTTATAAGCTATTATCCCCTGATGAAGGCCTGTAGATAACAGGCTGAAACGCGTTGGGTTTTATCAATAATAAAAGTTCCTATTTTCCAGCATCTTGGTCTTTGACCCCTTTTTTGATTTCTCTTTTGGATGCTAGCCACCCTCTGCTCAATGACATATTTATAACTACTCAGGTGGCAAAATTTGCTCTAGCTGCACGAAAAGTAAGGGTTAGTTACCTAAAACACCTTGTGGGATGAGTGGGATGTGCCCCAGCGCTATTCTGGCCATAGTATCTATACACTAAGACAGGGGGTGGGTTAGGGCATCTCCCTCTCAGGGGTGGAAATTTTATTTGAATTGTACCATTGCTCTTCCACTCTATGTTGTTGAACGGTGTTTTATTGTAATATGATCTGTTTATTAATACATATTTTGTATCTTCTTTTTATACCTGTTTAATTGGGGTAGCCTATTGCTCTGAAAAATAAAGACTTCATTCATTCATTCAAAATCACTTCATTTGAAATGTGGTGTTGGAGGAGAGCTTTGCGCATACCATGGACTGCAAAAAAGACAAAATAATTGGGTGTTAGAACAAATTAAACCAGGACTATCTCTAGAAGCTAAAATGATGACACTGAGGTTATCATTTTTTGGACACATAATGAGAAGACATGATTTACTAGAAAAGACAATAATGCCGGGAAAAACAGAAGGGAGTAGAAAAAGAGGAAGGCCAAATAAGAGATGGATTGATTCCATAAAGGAAGCCACAGAACTGAACTTATGAGATCTGAACAGGGTGGTTCACGACAGATGCTATTGGAGGTCACTGATTCATAGGGTCGCCATAAGTCGTAATCGACTTGAAGGGACATAACAGCAACAAATAGATACATTCTTAAATCACATGGGTTTTTTTGCCTATTAGTGGATTTCTCTGCTTTTTAATCTGGGAGGTAATGGGCTTCTGTGCAAGTTTGCTGAGAATGGATTGATTGTTTGCATGCTTATTGAGTTCGGTGGGATTTACTTTCCTGCAATCATGCTTGGCATTTGTAAAACTGACAACAGGTGGTTGGGGAGGGGAGGAGGGGGAAGGGCAGAGGGGAGGAGGAGAATGGGAGCATACAGAAGGGGGAGGGGAGGGGGAGGGCAAGTTTGATCATTTGCATGTTTACTGAGTTTAGTGGGATTTACTCCCGTGCAGTCAGGATAGGTAAAACTGACCATGGGGGAAGGAGGAGAAGAGGGAGGGAGGGAGGGCTAGAGTGGGCAGGGGAGGGCAGGAGGAAGGAAGAGGGGAGGGCAGAAAGAAGGGAGGAGGGAGAGGAGGGGAAAGGGAGGTCATTTATATGTTTATTGAGTTCAATGGGATCTACTCCTGTGCAATCATGGTTAGGATAGGTAAAACTGACCATGGGGGGAGGAGGGGGAGGGGAAAGGGAAGGAGGAAGGGAGGGGAGCAGAAGGAGAGGGAGGAGGAAGGAGGGGATTGGAAGGAGAGGGACAAAGGAAGGGGGAGGGAAGGAGCAAAAGAGAAGCGATGGGAAGGTGTAGGAGGGGAGGGCAGGTTTCATCATTTGAGTGCTTTTTGAGTTCAGTGGGATTTACTCCTGTGCAATCATGCTTAGGATAGGAGAAACTGACCTGGGGGAGGGGCAGGGAGGGGAGGGGGAGGGCAGGAAGAGGAGAGGAGGGCAGGAAGGGGAGGGGGAGGGGGAGGAAGGTGGAGGGGAAGGGGAGGGGAAGAGATTGGGTGAGTGGGCACTGGGCAGAGGGGAAGCCCCTTTTCTTTCCAAAAGGAAAACACTGTGAACAGGATCATTGCTTTTCAGCATTTCCCCCACTTTTTTATTCTACAACAGGCACATATAGCCTACCACCCAAATTTAAACCAAAGCTGCCCCTGGCCACATCCACACCTGACCTTTATTTCACTTTAGTCATGGCTTCTCTCAAAGAATCCTGGGAAGTGTAGTTAGTGAAGGGTCCTGGGAGTTGCTAGGAGATGCCCTGTTCCCCTCACAGAGCTTCAATCAGAGCAGCTGACTGTTAAACCACTCTGGTCACTGGAGCTGTCAGGGGACCAGGAGTCTCTTCTCAGCATCTTTCACAAACTATACTTCCCAGATTTTGTGGGGGAAGCCATGACTGTTTAAAGCCGAATAAATGTCTGGCATGGGTGTGGCCCCCTGATTAGCCAAACCAAACAGCTGTGAGTCTGGCTTTTAGAACACTGACATTCCAGGGTTAATTTTCAGGACTAACTGCCTATTACTCTGAACTGTTATCATTCCTATTTATAGTTTCCTTGTTATATTGTATTTTATGTGTATTTTATTGTGCTGCATTTACTGCAACTGATTTGTACGTCGCCTAGAGTGGCCATTGGCCAGATAGGTGACACATAAATTAAATTATTATTATTATTATTATTATTATTATTATTATTATTATTATTATTTCTGAACATGCCTGCTCTTATCATTGACTTCAATGTTAAATTTCTTAAAAAGCCAGGCTTTTTTTTTAACTTTTAAACTGCAGAAGATAAAGGTCAGAGTATGGGGCAAGATCAGTGGTAGAATTACAGATGCTCTGTGAACATCGCTGATTTTTAATTAATTTCAATAAATTATGAGACCACTGACAGAAAAAAGTCCAAAAGGGGTCTGGATTTTCCCCCTCTTGTTTTACACTTTGAACTCTAGATTCTTTTTGAGTGTTTTGTGTATCACTTTGAAAACTTTAAAAAGGTTTGTTAAGCCAGCTTTTCTGAGTTCAGGACTATAAGTTTTGTAAAGTTTTGTTTTGAAATGAGCTTATGGGAAGCATCAGAATGGCATGGAGGGTATTTTCAATTTATCATGACGGAATGTGAAAAATTCATGCTGACTATAGTATACAGCCACTCTCATGGCTGTATCATTTATCTTGTTGTGCAGAAGAAGTGATGTATAAGTCAAACAATACATTACAGTGTAACCCAGCACCCATTTCTACTCACTTCGCGATCACAGGCATAATCAAACCTTTCAAAACAAAGCTAAAATGTTTTGAAGACAAATCTTAACAACGTATTAGTAGTAACAGAGTCATTCTTTTTCATTTTTCATTGGAAGTTTAGCAGGAAGAAAAAAAGAAAGAAAGAATGTTAACTCACATCAATCTTAATCCTGATTTAAACATATATTATACAGCCACAAGAGTCTCCCTGCTCCCTGCTTTCCCTCCTCTCCCCCTGTGGTCAGTTTCATCTATCCTAAGCATGATTGCAGGGGAGTGAATCTCACTGAACTCTATAAGCATGCAAATGATCAATCCATTCTCAGCAAATTTGCACAGGATCCCATTTCTTACTTCCCTGATTAAAAAAGAAAAAATCACTAACAGGCAAAAAAAACCTTGGGGTTTATGAATGTATCTATAGCCAACAGATATTTCTATCAAATGTTAAAAAACAGGCAAATTGGGCAGCTATAGTGAATGCACCAGGGGAGCAGGAGACCTGGCCTCCTCTCTGAGATATTGTACTGCCCTACACATTTGTAAAAATGCAAACATAGTTTGAATTGGTCTTTCACAGTCCAATCCACTCCCTATATAGCTTGGAAGGATTCTTCACATAGGAAAAAGAAACCAAAGGCACACACGTTATAAGATGGGGGATACTTGGCTCACAATACTACATGCAAGAAGGATCTTTGAATTGTTGTTGATGACAAGCTGAGTATGAGCCAACAGTGTGATGCGGCTGCAAAATCACCCAAAACAGAAGTATAGTTTCCAAATTGCATGAAGTCCTAGTTCCCCTCTATTCAGCACTAGTTAGGCCTCATCTTGAGTGCTGCAGAACTGGACACCACACTTTAAGAAGGATGCAGACAAATTGTCACACAGAGGAGGACCAGGATCTCTTCTCAATCATCCTGCAATTCATGACATAGAATAATGTGCACAAGTTACAGGAAGCCAGATTTCAGCTGAACATCAGGAACAACTTCCTAATTGTTAGAGCAGTATGACAATGGAACCAATTACCTAGGGAAGTGGTGGGGCTCTCCAACACTGGAGGCCTTCAAGAGGCAGCTAGACAGCCACCTGGCAGATATGGACTTAATGACCTTATAGGTTCCTTCCAGATAAGAGCCCGGTGAGGTAGGTTAGGCTGAGAGGCAGTGACTGGTCTAAGGTCTCCAAATGAGCTTTATGGCTGAGTGGGGATTTGAACCCTAGTCTCCTAGGTCCTAGTCTGACATTCTAACCACTGCACCACACTGGGTCTCATGATCAGTATGATTGGTATTCACTGTTGTTGGTTTCAGTCCACAAATGATACATAATCATATGACTTCTGCAAGGAGGGGTGGGATATAAATTTAATAAACAATAAATAATAAAAATTAATAAATAATCATTGATTACAAGATTTTTGCACTTCAATTTGCAGTGTGTTTCCTTTGCCTTGAAATGAATGGGGTGGAATGACACAGTGACCATATAACTTACATAATTAATCCCATAAATTGCATAAGTTACGTAGTTTCACCACAGCAGACAGCAAGACAAACAACATAGCTTTTGGCAGAAGATGGACTGCAGCAGAATGGAAGCAGTGCTGCATGCAATGAATACAGGGCAGAATGGAAAACAAATCCTTCTTACATACCTAGCTGAAGACAAGCAAACGTTTGGAAGCCTCCATGTAATATTCTTGTCCAAGTGTGTTCATGTGTCTGTATCTGTGTGTATGCCTGTTTCTGTGTCTGTGTATTGTCTATATATTAATGTTGGGTAAATCAGGAGTCTTTTTGAACACTTAAAAAATGGACTCCTTGCAGTGTTTCAAATGGACTAGTGACACAGCATGTTTATATGCTGTCTGGGCCCATTAATTCTGTCAAAGGAGCTTCTCTCTACAGGCCACCAAAGTCATTAGCCAAGTGCCAATGTCGTTTGTAGCTTTTAGGGGCATATCAATAATGTGATATGTATGGACATCAGAATCCCCTTGCTGGGTCAAGCCAATGGTCCATCAAGCTCAATGTTCTGAGACTGACCAACCAGACCCCACTGTGGGAGGGTCATGAGCAGGCTGTGACAGCATTATCCATCCCTTGGCAACCCCCAGCATATAACCATCAAGACTTCTATACTTAAGCGTGAAAATTGAAGTTGTTTGGTTATGTTCCTGGCTCACCACTGACAAGCCATGAATCATGCAATCCAAGTTTGGAGGTGCTTGGTATGTTTAGCCTGCAGAGGACATGATTGAGAGGCAATCTGATAGCCGTCTTCAACTATTTGAAGGGCTGCTGCACAGATTACCTAGATCAAGAGTGGCTAACCAGTGGTCCTCCCCATGTTGCTGGACTACAGCTCCCATCATCCTGACCATTTGCTATGCTCAGAGGGGCTGATTGAGTTGGAGACCAGAACAGCTGGAGGGCCACAGGTCCCTTACCCCTTACCCAGAGCTTGGAAAAGTTACTTTTTTGAACTACAGCTCCCATCAGCCCCAGCCAGCATGGCCACTGGCTGGGGCTGATGGGAGTTGTAGTTCAAAAAAGTAACTTTTCCAAGCTCTGCCCTTACCTAACGTTATGAAGCCTACTGTTTCAGATTGGAGAAGGAAAATTTGCCACTTGTCTCTCCCTTGCCTTTTCACTGGACATCTTCGCTTCTGTTCAAAAGTAGAACCTCAGAAAGGGGTGGACTCTCCTTTGTTAGATGGTTTTTCAGCAGAGTCTGGATGGCCATCTATAAGGGAAGCTAGACTCTTTTTTTTATGAGAGTGGCTATCGCCAGAGTATCTTGAGACAAAGAGAAACGCTTTGCATCTTTATGGAGGTGCAGGTGAAACAATAGGGGAGATTCAGGACACACACATACACTTTCAAGGAATATGAAAGGTGGCTGCAGATTAAAGATACAGGGAAGGGCAACGAGGATGATCAGGGGACTGGAAACTAAGCCCTATGAGGAGAGACTGAAAGAAGTGGGCATGTTTAGCCTGGAGAAGAGGAGACTGAGGGGAGATAGGATAGCCCTCTTCAAGCAGAGCTTGGAAAAGTTACTTTTTTGAACTACAACTCCCATCAGCCCCAGCCAGCATGGCCACTGGATTGGGCTGATGGGAGTTGTAGTTCAAAAAAGTAACTTTTCCAAGCTCAGTCTTCAAGTACATGAAAGGTTGTCACATAGAGGAGGGCCAGGATCTCTTCTCAATCTTCCCAGAGTGCAGGACATGGAATAATGCGCTCAAGTTACAGGAAGCCAGATTTCAGCTGAACATCAAGAAAAACTTCCTATTAGAGTGGTATGACAATGGAACCAATGACCTAGGGATGTGGTTAGCTCTCCAACACTGGAGGCCTTCAAGAGGCAGCTGGACAGCCACTTGTCAGGTATACTTTAACTTGAATTCCTGCACTGAGCAGGGGGTTGGATTTTATGGCCTTATAGGCCCCTTCTAACTCTTTTATTCTATCATTCTATGAAGGACTCAGTTGAGCTGCAGACTTTATCAGATCAATGCCTGCTGTCCCTGGGAGATGACCTAGTTCATGCCTCATTTGACTCTCTTTCTGTTATCTTGCTCCCCACTTGCGGCTATCTGCCACTACTCTCTCTATTATGAATCGCTTTCCCTGGACATTGTCCAGCCCGGCACAGGCTCTTGGAATGACTGGAACAGGGCAGCCACCAACACACACAGTGAAATTGGGCAACTGCCAAAGGCCCGTAGCTAGAGGAAGGACTCACTGAGCCCACATAAGCATGCATTTGTTTTGCAATCATCATCAGACTTTGAAGCACCACCCCTCCATGTAGCTGCAAGAAAATGTTCAAATCCCTGGGCACCACCATTGCGTTTATTTATTTATTTAACAAAGAGTCTGAACATCTAATCATTTGGGACGCTTTCAGCCCTGTTTTACACTACAAACCCAGATTTCTCAGTGCCCTGGTTTCAAGCTGTTTCTCGAAGGATTATGGCAGCTTTCAAAGAGCACGCAATCTGAATATTCAAATATTGCTCATTGCTTAATGACAGAAGTGTGTCGCGGCAGGTGTGTGCAATGTTGCAAATGAATTCTGAAAACAGCACATTCCTGTGTGGAATTTAAATTATTTTCCCCTCCCACCTTATCGTCCCTGGCAGCAGTGTTTTGAAACAATGCTGTTTATCTGATGAAATGAGAAATTCTCTTTCTTAACTGCCCACGCTGGAACCTTAATCATTGTTACTAAAATTATCTGACAGCACAATAACAGGCTTTTAAACAAGGTCATTCTTGGTTAGGGTTGGATGGTTTTCTAATTCTGAAAAGAAAGAGAGAGATGCAAGTCTTCTCAATAATAAAAAAGATAATTTCTGAGCTGAGCAACTCTTTAGGAATACGATGAGAAGAAATTAGGACAGGGATAAAGAGATGGGGTCTGTAAATTAGTTGCAAACAAAAGTTCAATTTACTTCTTGGGGATGATTACTGTTTGTAAAATGAATGAGGCCATCTCCTTCTGCATGGTCTGATGGGCAGAATAATATGACCGGCTCGTCTGCTTTCTCTTCTGTTGGATTGTGCAGATGTGTATAGGTTTCGAAGCCTGACGTGTGCAGCAAACCACAATAAAAGCTTACACTGACAAAGGATTAAGCAATTTAAAGCACCAATTTCATGGCTTGATGGGGATGATGTACAATCAAGCCGCTTTTATCCATGACAGTAAGAATGCCCTTTCTTCCATATGCTCTAACATTTCATAGAGGAAAATGGGGTCACCGTGGTATACAGGTAAGTAATACCGCTGTTTTCACAGATCACTGCCCGAGGGATCTTTGCATGACACGGAAGGCTCTTCTCAGCCTTATGTGTGTTCAGGTAACTGTAACCATTTTACCTTATGCCAGTTTAACAGGGTGTCAAATTTCACAATGGATCCGGATGTACCAATGACAGCATTGCTCTGATTCAAACATGGTCAGTGACAGTGATGATTGGCATGAGCTGATATGCAGGTGGTGAGGGGGCTGGAAGGGAACCAGCGGGATGGCATTTGGGGCCCACCCATGCACAATTTTTATCACCCTCTTCTTCCAAGGAATGAAGACCCTCCTATCCGGGCTTCAAGATGGCCGGGGAGTTTGCACCCACTTCCTTTAGGGGATGAAGGGTGAGATGCCAGTGACCTACAGCAGGTGGGATATGTCAGCTAATTAGGAGAGGCATGTGGGTAGCCTTAGGAGGCTGGCCTTGCTTTCTCCATCCTCCAGGCCTTCTCTGAATTGCAGCCCCCCTCCTCACTCTCCGTAGTAGTTTGGGGAAGGAATGTCATAGTTTAGTGCAATGCTAGTTGGTGGATGCTAGTTGGTGGAATGGGCAAATTGGCCAGTTTTGGTTTCTCTCACATTCTCCTTTTATTTATTTTATTTATATCTTGCCCTTCCTCCTGTTGAAAGTGGGGCAAGAGCAACTCCTGTCTTGTTCTTTTGTTTATGTTCCAGAAGGAAGATAGAGTTAGGGTCCTCCAGATGGATAGGCTTGATTACCTTTACCTGTGATGCTCTGACTGACTTCCTTCAGTCCTTAGACTGATATGTCTTAGGGAAGCTTATCTGCCCCTCCTCCTTCTGCCCTTTCCCCTCTTCTCTTTTTCGACTGTCCAAGAGAGAGGAGACACCTTTGTCTCTGCTCTCTCTCTCCTGAGCCATGAGGGCAACCCCCAAGCCTGGACGTTGCACCTCCAACTTAGTTAGTTAGTTAGAACTAGGTATATCGTTCTATCTACTATGTATTTCTATAAATAAAGTAGCTTTTCTTATTTTACTAAGTCTTAAGTCTCAGTGATCTCAAAATGCAAATGTAAATGTACTGCCTTCAAGTCGATTCTGATTTATGGCAATCCTATGAATAGGGTTTTCATAGTGAGAGGTATTCAGAGGTAGTTTACCATTGCCTTCCTCTGAGGCTGAGAGGCAGCGACTGGCCCAAGGTCACCCAGTGAGCTTCATGGCTGTGTGGGGATTCGAACCCTGGTCTCCCAGGTCATAGTCCAACACCTTAACCACTACACCACACTGGCTCTCCAGTGATCTCAATGCAGGGTAAAAGCCTGCTACTTAGGTAAATGCACACACTGGCACACACACATTTCAGACCACTGAGTTACTCTGCTAACAAATATACAAATTTATACAACACCTCCCAGTAGGAGCCCAGAGCTTAAGACTTTTTTCCAGTCTTAACTTCACGTCTCTACATTTCCACATCAGTGCACTTTTTCCCCCCAAGTCCTCATGACTTTTTATTTTATTTTGAATTTATCCTAATATAGAATAACTGAATCACAGAATAGTAGAGTTGGAAGGGGACCGACCACCTTTTAAGAACTTGAAGAGTGCTCTCATAGCTCCCCTCAGTCTTCTCAAGGTTAGGCATGCCCAGTTCCTTCAATCTCTCCTCGTAGGGCTTTGCTTCCAGTCCCCTGATCATCTTTGTTGCCCTCCTCTGAACCTGTTCCAGTTTGTCGGCATAGACACATATTTGAATGGAATTTTGCCTAATATACATGCTTTTGCAAAGCAATTTCCCCTAAAACAGTGCTTTTTTGTATGTTATCTTCACTAAAATATGCATTTTTATATACACTTTACTCCAGTATATGCATTCTTGTAAGCATTACTTTGCTGAAGAACTACATTGCACAGTACAGAGAAGTGCTGGTTTCAAAGGATGAGTGTGTTTTGGTGATCATATTGTTCCAGAAAATGTGACTGAGGTAGGTGTGTCTATAAACATGAACTGAATCAAATTTCTCCCCCATTCCTAAGGAGAAACTTAAAACAGAAGCTGCCCTGGTGAGCACCCCAAGGCATCTTTATGGAGAAGGGGAGCCTTATTTCTCGCTGTACAGTGTCCTCAGCAGAAGTATGGAGGTTGGTTACAGGTAAGAGGGCCTGTTCAGTAGTGGCCTCCTGATTACGGAAGGCTACCTGGCATTGACATGGTCATCTTATCAGCACCAGACCACAACTTTTCTTTACTCTCAGGCATTGGATTGCTAGGGTTTTTTCTCATCTACTCCTGATAATTTTGGTTGCCCTTCACTTCATGGACAACGCAAGTAAGATTTACTTCCAATCTTCTCTCTCTTTCCCCTCCCCCCCAGCAATCTTCTCCCCATGTTCTTAAGCTCATCTATGGTGGCCTCTTTAGAAGCATCCAACAACTTACACTAAGTTAGCCTTAGGAAAGAAAGAATGTAACTAATCATAAATTTGGGGTGCATATTATTTAAACCAGCAACATGAAATATACCTGCAGAAGCTGGAATTCATTGAGCTCAAACCCACTTGGGACCTTAATTATGTACTGAATTAATAAAAGTAATGTGGTATCTTAATTGTTTGTTAATCGTCTGTGTTTTTTGCTTTCATATTGAATTTCCTGACATATGTGTCTGAAATATTGCTGTCACAGGCTGACCTCCAGTGAATAAATCTCATGAACAGTGCAATGCCTGAACATTTTAAGTGTGTTTCTCCCTTAAACAGACATCTGAGCAAAGATTGATTTCCCCATAATCTCATCATAAAACATTCATAAACATTTTTTGGCTTATTGTGAGTGGTTTGTTTTTAAATTCCTTGTAAAACATCTGACAGTAATTTCTCCAAGGGTTGTGTTCAGACACTAGGGAGAAAAGCAAGCTAGCATTCAAATAGATTCATGGTGGGACCAAATCAAGTCCATTTAATTAGAGGTGGTGTCAAGGTTCCTAACTAGGGATTGTCACCAAGTAAGGGCTCATCTACACAGGGGTTTACTGTGTGTCTGGTGCTACTCACATCCCCTTTTAATTTGCGTGGCACACATGACGTTCCTGGCAAACAGAAGCTATCAAACAGTTTCCCCCCTGTAAATCCGTACTAACCCAATCCTCTGATAATACAAAAAGGGAAGGAAAAATGCCTTCACTCCGTATCTCTAGTGCTTGCAGACACTTTGCTCCGATGCTTTTACATGGGTGTGTCAATTGTTCCTCTCTCCACGCCCACTCCCTCCTCCTCACTTCTTTCATTTCATTTCCTGTGGGCTGAAGAGAAATTTCCTCTGCTCTCTCCCATTCTGCAAACCTTTTTTATGTTGCTGCAAACCGTGCCTTATTTTTCTTTTCCCCCTAACTTCTGCACAAAAGCATAACACTGCTCAAACAAATATTTGTATTTCAGCTGTATTGTACCAGTGAAAATACAAATAATTGCACTTCCGGGTTGTTTTTAAAATGAAAGTTACTGGCAGAACAAACTGAGCATGCTTGGTTGCCAGGTAATCAGAGTGAGTGGAAATGTTAAATTAGAGGGTGTGGTCTTTAGGAAACTGCATAATTGATGCTTTCCCTCAAGTGGAACTAGAAAACACTGGGTTTGCAGCTGGCACTGAGCCCTTACTGTGGACAGTGCAAACAGAAAATGGAGCTAAAACAGCATCTTTAGCACAAAGTTATGCTCCCATGTGGATGAGACCTAAGTCTAAATAGGCCCATTGGAATCAATGGATATAAGTCAGGCCACATCTGCACCATACATTTAAATCAGTAGTGCACAATACAATATGTTCTATTCAAACCAGCAGTAAGTAGCTCCTTGCACAAGTGGAATGAGTTCCACTTGTGTAACAGGACTTTTCCCCATCTCCTCCCCCTGCTCCCCACCTAACCGACCTATAATGCCCAGTGTGCTTAAACAGTTAATCCCCTTTCCCAGTAGCTCAGTAAAGGGAATAGGAGGTCTCAGCAGCCTTAACAAACTCCAGTTCCCAGGATTTCTTGGGGAAAGCCATGACTGTTTGAAGTAGTATAATACTGCTTTAAATGTGTGGTGCAGATGGGGCCTAACTCATATCCAGGGTCTATTTGGACTTAATCCCTAGTTATGAACTTTGACACCATCTCTAATTTCAGTGGGTCGGCTCTGAGGATGACTTAGTTGGAGAAAAGCCGTTGGCAATTTTAGTTTCAATTTAATTTTAGTTGCTTTGCAAGTGAGAACAAGAGAGAGGGCCTTCTCAGTGGTGGCCCCCAAACTGTGGAATGATCTCCCTGATGAGGTTTGCCTGGCGCCAACACTGCTATCTTTTCGGCGCCAGGTCAAGACTTTCCTGTTCTCCCAGGCATTTTAGCATGTGTTCTATATTGTCTTAAATTTTCAAATTGTGTTTTAAATTGTTTTTAAAAGATGTGTTTTAAATTGTATTTGTTTTAATGTTTTTTAGTTACTGTAAACCGCCCAGAGAGCTTTGGCTATGGGGCAGTATATAAGTACAATAAATAAATAAAGTGTCATTGTGTAGAGTTTCCAGACAGTCTTTTCCAGAATTCTCCATTACATTTTCACTCCCCTTATTTTCAATTTCTTCCTGACCACCCTCAGCAGCATACACTCAAAGATGATGTGGTCACTGAGCATGTTCAGCAGGGGTGTAGTCACAGGATGTCTTAGGCCTCTTCCTTTTTGGAGAGCCAGGTCCCAGCAGAGTCCCTATGTCTCCAGCATCCTATGAGCCAATCAGCATCAAAGAATAATAGAATCATAGAGTTGGAAGGGGCGTATAAGATGATCGAGTCCAACCCCCTGCTCAATGCAGGAATCCAAATTAAAGCATACCCAACAGATGGCTGTCCAGCTGCCTCCTGAATGCCTCCAGTGTTGGAGACCCCACCACCACCCTAGGTCATTGGTTCCACTGACATACTGCTCAAACAGTCAGGAGGTTTTCTTGATGTTCAGCCGAAATCTGGCTTCTTGTAACTTGAGCCCATTATTCCTTATCGTGCACTCAGGGATGATCGAGACTCAGCTCTGAACTTGGAGGCCCAGGTCTCGGCCGTGGCCAGGAGTGCCTTTGCCCATTTAAGACTGGTGCGCCAGCTGCGCCCGTTCCTGGAAATGCCTGATTTGACTATGGTGATGCATGCCTTAGTTACATCCCATTTAGACTACTGTAACGCGCTCTACGTGGGGCTGCCTTTGAAAACTGTTTGGAAACTTAAACTGGTACAAAGAGCTGCAGCCAGAGTGTTAACAGGGGCTGGTTACAGGGACTATAAAACTCCCTTGTTACAACAGCTCCACTGGCTGCCAGTTTGTTTCCGGTCACAATTCAAAGTGCTGGTTTTGACCTTTAAAGCCCTATACGGCCCAGGTCCAGGCTATTTGTCAGACCGTATCTCTCTGTATGAGCCTGCCCGGGCCCTGAGATCTTCAGGAGAGGCCTTTCTCTCAGTCCCAACATGCTCGCAAGTGCGATTGGTGGGGACGCGAGATAGGGCCTTCTCAGTGGCTGCTCCTGGGTTCTGGAACTCCCTTCCTAGGGAGGCACGAATGGCCCCCTCCTTGCCATCCTTTTTTATTCCGACAGGCTTTTGGGATAGAAGGTGTTTAGGATTGGGCTTTACAAGGCTTGTTTTATTGTTTTATATTATTATTTGTATTATTTTAAATTGCTTTTAGATTTTTAAGTGCCTTTTAAGGTTTTAAGGTTGTGCATTGTTTAATTGTATTTTAATTGTATGTTTTTCTATGTTTTTAACTACATGTAGTTTTATTTGTAAGCCGCCCTGAGTTCCAGTTTGGAAAAAGGGCGGGGTAAAAATAAAGTTTCATTCATTCATTCATTCATCCTGGCCCTCCTCTGTGTGGCAACCTTTCAAGTCCTTGAACAGTGCTATCATATCTCCCCTCAGTCTTCCCTTCTCCAGGCTGAACATGCCCAGTTCTTTCAGTCTCTCCTCACAGGGCTTTGTTTCCAGTCCCCTGATCATCCTCTTTGCCCTCCTCTGAAACCGTTCCAGTTTGTCTACATCCGTCTTAAAGTGTGGTGTCCAGAACTGGATGCAGTACTCAAGAAGAGGCCTAACCAGTGCCGAATAGAGGGGAACCAATACTTCACATGATTTGCAAACTATGTTTTTGTTAATGCAGCCTAACAGAATATTTGCCTTTTTTGCAGACACCTCACACTGTTGGCTCATATTCATCTTGTGATCAACAACAATCCCAAGATTCTTCTCGCATGTAGTACTGCTGAGCCAAGTATCCCTCATCTTATAACTATGTGTTTGGTTTCTTTTTCCTAGGTGTAGAACTTTGCATTTATCCCTGTTAAATTTCATTCTGTTCTTTTCAGCCCAATGCTGCAATCTGTCAAGAACCCTTTGAATTTTGTTTCTGTCTTCCAAGGTATGATCCCTCCCAGCTTTGTATCATCTGCAAATTTGATAAGCATTCCCTACACCTCCTCATCCAAGTCATTAATAAAAATGTTGAAGAGCACTGGGCACAGGAGTGAGGCTTGCAGTACCCTGCTCATTGCCTCTCCCCAGTTTGAGAAGGAACCATTGATAAGCATACATTGAATACAATTCTGTAGCCAACTGTGGATGTACCTGATAGTTGTTCCATCCAGTCCACATTCAGCTAGCTGAATCAGAATATCATGGGGCACATTGTCAAAAGCTTTGCTGAAGTCAAGATATATTCTATCTACAGCATTCCCACAGTCCACAAAGGAAGTTACCTGATCAAAAATGAGATAAGATTAGTCTGCCAGGATCTGTTCTTGATAAATCCATATTGGCTGCTAGTAATCACTGCATTGTTTTCAAGATGCTTGCAGGTTGACTACTTTATAATCTGCTCCAGAATTTTCCCAGGGATCAATGTCAGACTGACTGGTCTGTAGTTCCCCAGTTCCTCCTCCTTGCCCATTTTGAAGACTGGGACAACATTAACTCCCCTCCAGTCATCCGGCACTTCACCCATCCTCCATGATTTCGCAAAGATAATACATGGTGGTTCCAAGAGTTCTTCAACCAGTTCCTTCAATACTCTAGGATGCAGTTCATCGGGCCCTGCAGATTTGAACTTCTTCAAAGTGATTAGGTATTCCTTGACCATTTGTCTATCAATCTCAAGCTCCAATCCTGCCCCTTCATGTTTCCTGGGAGGGTCATAAACCTTTTATTGGGAGAAGACTGAGCCAATGTAGGAACTGAGCACCTCTGCCTTTTCTTTCTTTCGCCATCTTCATTGAGTAGCTGTACTACCATTTCTTTTCTCTGTCTTTTACTGTGGATGTACCTGAAGAAAGCTTTTTTGTTGCTTTTGGCATCTCTTGCTAACCTCAGCTTATTCTCAGTTTTAGCGTACCTGACGCCATCCCTGCAATCCTATGCTATCTGTCTGTACTCTTCCTTTGTGGTCTGGCCTTCCTTCCACTTGCTGTATGTGTCCTTTTTTGTTTTCAGGTCATCTCTAAGGTTTCTGTGAAGCCACATTGGCTTTTTCTGCTGTCTTCCCCCTTTTTTTCTTGTTGGAATTGTTTGCCATTGTGCCTTTAGAATTTCCCCATATAGAAACTCCCGCCCATCTGGGACTCCTTTTCTCATTAAGGTCGCTTGCCACGGAACTTTCCTTAGGGGAGTGTATTAGCCACTGAGAAGAGTCCCAATGAGTATCAATTGCAAACAAGCCTTTATTAGCTCCTACTTCAAAAAGCCAAGGTGGATAGTGAGAATTCTGTAACTGCAGAAAAGACCGTGAATCCTGATGATAGCATCCTATCTACATCATCAAGCAGTTTGCTAGCAGCAGGAGA
Source organism: Rhineura floridana (assembly GCF_030035675.1). Lineage (NCBI taxonomy): Eukaryota > Metazoa > Chordata > Lepidosauria > Squamata > Rhineuridae > Rhineura > Rhineura floridana. Next base: position 14,109,533 of record NC_084498.1, on the reverse strand, counting down.
TAAATGTGTAGACACTGAATTCAGAAATTCAAGCAATATCTCTGACACTGAGAAAAGACAGTCAGGTGGTAACAGTGACAGAGCAGCAGAAAGCAAGATTCAAGCCTGGCCAGATTATTCTTTAATTTTAGAAGGTTGTATAATTTTAGAAGGGGGTGTAGCTTGGAGACGGCATGGCTGGGACTATCATGAAGGCCCCTTACACTTCTGAATTTGCCACTACAACACTGTTGCTCAGTCTCACTGGGCTTTACTTGGCAGGAGGTTCCCCCTTTAGGTTTTTTTTCCTTGAAGAATGTTTGTACTTCTGCAAATCCGAGGGTTCCTCAGGCCATGCTGATCCCTCCCTCTTGTTTTTCTGTGGCTTCCTTTTATTCTATAACCCAGAGTGAACTTGCTATTAGAAGGTGTGATTAGTTATATCATGTTTTCCTGTTAAAGTCATAATCATGTAATAATAATAATGCAATAAAATACAATCTAATAAGTAATAACTATAAACAAGACACCATTAAAAGGAAACAGCAATAGTAAGACATCAACAATAAAGTACCTGTAGTAAAATATCCAGAGGCAGCACTACTAAAATTTCATTGGGAAATAGGTTCCGTACGTGTATTTTCCTGGCTCGTAACACTTGGATGCATTATGAACTGCACGCCAGAAGTTCTTCTCTGGTTCAGAATGTTAAATGAGATTTGGTACATTGATGTTGGTGTTTGGTTCACCAGTAGGGATGGAGAAGAAACTTGCATTTTGCATTTAAAGGTGAACTTATCTAATTTGCACTTTCTGAAACAATACACAAGACAAAAATGCAGTGCAGTTCTCCAGCCAAGCAATGTATACAAAAATGCATAGACTAATCTAAAGTGTGCATAAAAATGCATATATGAGTGAAAAATGCAAAATATTAGGGGAAATTGCTTTGCAAAAAAGTGCACATTATTTGTTTAATTTAACAGAATTTATATACTGCTTGATTGTAAAAACAAAACACCCTCTAAGTGGTTTACAAAAAAACATTAAAATTATTAATAAAACAGCTGAAAAAATGGAAATGGACTGCCTTCAAGTCGATCTCGACTTATGGCGACCCTATGAATAGGGTTTTCATGGTAAGCAGTATACAGAGGGGGTTTACCATTGTCTTCCTCTGAGGCTGAGAGGCAGTGACTGGCCCAAGGTCACCCAGTGAGCTTCATGGCTGTGAGGGGATTCGAACCCTGGTCTCCCAGGTCGTAGTCCAACGCTCTAACTACTACACCACACTGGCTCTCAATAAAACAGTTAAAAACAAGTAATTAAAAATACTTGAAAACACTATTAAAACAGAAACAGACTAAAAAAGATTAAAGCACATCACCATCTATGTGTCTGGACAGGCTTGCCAAAACTAAAGTTTTAAGCAGGCGCTGAAAGGAATACAGGGAAGACTTCTGCCTGATGTCAATAGGCAGGGAGTTCCAAAGAGTAGGTGCTGCCACACTGAAAGAACAATTTCTTACAAGTGAGGAAAGAGTATTATGCAGTACCTGTAACAGGCCCAGTCCCGCAGATTGAAGCACTCGAGGGGACATATATGGGATAAGGCAAGTAAACTGGTCCAAGCTGTTAAGGGCTTTATATACCAGTAGCAATACCTTGAATATGGTACAGGAACAAACTGGCAATCAGTGCAGATCTCTAAGCAGAGGTGTTTTATGCTAGCAAGTCTCAATCCCATTAGAAATCTGGCTGCAGTGTTCTGCACTACTTGCAGTTTCCAGGTCAAGTGCAAGGGAAGCCACACGTACAGTGCATTGCAGTAAGAGAGTCTTGAAGTCACCAATGCCTGAACAATAGTGTTTAACATTGTGTTAAAAATGTTGTCTATTAGGAGAAATTTACACTAAAATGCTGATACATTTTCATGAGAATGTTTAAAAAACAAATTCTCAAACCAATGTGTGAATGTGGAAAAATGAACTTACAGGTGGAATAGAGAGAAACTGAGGAAAACTGGACAGATTCTCTCATCCTTACTCACCAGGCTGCTTTGTAAGTTTGTGCAGAAAAATGCTATAATATAGCCCTTTACTCTCAAGAATGACTCAGTAGAAAAGACAATAATGCTGGGGAAAACAGCAGGGAGTAGAAAAAGAGGAAGACCAAACAAGAGACGGACTGATTCCATAGAGGAAGCCACAGACTTGAACTTACAAGATCTGAGCAGGGTGGTTTACAATAGATGCTATTGGGAGTCGCTAATTCATAGGGTCGCCATAAGTCATCATCAACTTGAATAATCATAATAATAAAATTTTATTTTTATGCCGCCTATCTGGCCGAGTGAACGGCCACTCTAGGCAGCGCACATAAATTAAAATAAAATACAGCATATAAATACAATATAAATGCAACATATAAATACAGTCTTCAACTAATCAACTCACCCACATCTGTACGTTAGATACTAAAATTTGCTAGGGATCCTGTATGCCCGCTGAAATAGCCACGTTTTTAATCCTTGGCGAAAGCTTACCAAGGAGGGGGCATGGCGAAGATCATATGGGAGAGAGTTCCAGAGGGTGGGGGCCACAATCAAGAATGCCCTCTCTCTAGTCCGCACCAGCCTGGTTGTTTTCACTGGTGGGACCGAGAGAAGGTCTTGTGAGGCTGATCTTGTAAGGCGGCACATTTGGTGATGCTGGAGGTGCTCCTTTAGATAAACTGGACCAAAACCGTGTAGGGCTTTAAAGGTTAACACCAACACCTTGAATTGGGCTCGGTAGGCAACTGGTAACCAGTGTAGGTCTTCTAACACTGGAGTGATGTGATCCCGGCGGCGGCCATTCTTAATCAGCCGTGCCGCCGCATTTTGTACCAGTTGTAATTTCCGAACCGTCTTCACGGGTAGCCCAATGTAGAGCGCGTTACAGTAGTCTAAGCGAGAGGAGACCAGGGCATGCACTACTCGCGGGAGCAGATGAACCGGAAGATAGGGTCGCAGCCTCTGTATCAGGTGTAGCTGATACCAAGCTGCCCGGCTCACTGCTAACACCTGAGCCTCCATGGACAGCTTGAAGGCACATAACAACAAGAAACTCTCAAGAAACTTCAAGAAACTCTCAGTGAGTGTTGCTTTGCCATGCTAATGCCTTACTTGCCATGAAAATATCACTGGCCTAGCACACACATCATCCTAAGCCAAATCATGGTTTAGAGTGAACGTATGAGCTTGTGGGCTCCCAGAGAGAACATTGTGGCCATTTCTCTGTGGCACTGAGCTCAGTCATGGTTTGTCTTTAATTTTAATTTTGATTATTTATTATTATTTGGATAATTTATATACCACATATTAAGCAAAGCTGTAAGCCGTTAATGTCTTGAAACTTCTTAAATAAACAACAAATACAAAAACACCCAGAAAATTTCTACATTCCACAAAACACAATTAACAACTAAATAGAACATCACGTTTTCACATAAAAATCAGCTACAAAAATGCAAGGCAAATTCATAATAAATGTAGCAACTAACAAAATATGCTCTAAATACTAGGAAGTAAAATATTACAAATTAAAATTACAAATTCCATCTTTTTAATAACGTGATTGACAATTAGGCAAAATAAAATCAACTCACTCTTTCCAACCACAATACATCAATCAATCATACCATTCAGCAAATCAATCCAGTTCAATTCCCCCTCCTATAGAAATAATAAACCCAACTTAATTTAATAACAGCTAAAAATACATACCATTCAACAGGTATAGCTTTGCATGTAGTTCAAACCCAGGCTCAACATTTAGCTATCCCAGACAAGCTATTAACTGCAAACGATAAGAGGAACCATGTTTCTAACTCATGATTAATATGGAGAGAGCTGAACCATGAGCCTGGGTTTATACAACTTACTGAGCCAAACCATGGCTTCACTCAATGCAGTGCAGCAGCAGAATGAATGGTGAGAAGCAAGGTAGCTGCAATCTCCTTTACCAGAGCTGAGATTTTCATAGGAACATAGGAAGCTGCCTTATGCTGAATCAGACCATTGGTCCATCTAGGTCAGTATTGCCTACAGTCATGGTTCTCCATGGTTTCGAGCAGAAGCCTCTCCAAGCCCTCCCTAGAGATGTTAGGGATTGAACATGGGACCTTCTGCATGGAAGGTAGATGCTCTATATCTGAGCCAAAACAGAAGATGAACCACTGTCTGTTGGAGATGTTGTAGCTCCAGGTTTTCCTGCATTCAGCAAGGAAATGGGACTAGATGACATATAAGGCCCATACCAGCTGTACAATGCTATTCTCTCAATGACATATGACAAATAAACCATTCCTAACTGAGCTCTCAGAAGTCTCAGATAGCTTCTGCTTTTCCCACCAAATATAAATAGAAACTGACTGTCATTCAACACTAGACAGTCTCCAGGTTTTTGCAGATGGGTTGACAAGTCCAGGATAAATTTCATCTCTCTGACTCCAGTGCCAGCGCGATAGTCCACAAAGGTTTCTCTCTCCCTATCAGAAGGATTTCACATCAGGTAACTGTCTCATGGACATTCACGGGCAAATCTCAAAGAGGGAAAAGTCTCTTTGAAATCCAAAGCAAGTACTTTGAAGCTTGGGTCTGATGCTCATTTCGAGGCACCCTTTTCATTAGCATGAAGACGACAGTTCAGTCTCCCCCACCAGCTGGTTGAAATAGAATATCAAGGAGTTGAATCTGCATGCCAAAACAACAGGTCCGTTAAAGCCCAGGTAGAATGCTTTCATATTTTCCTCTGCAGTCTTGAAAAGCAACGTTGTAAAGGTAAATATTGCAGAAAAAAGGAAGGATTACTTTGCTCTGGTCCATCTGATCCACATTCAGTCTCCATCTGTAGCCAGACTCGTACTGCTAGGAAGTTCAAACACTGGCTACTATGTCATCCACTGTTGCCTGTCTGCAGCATCTATTTACTGGCAAAGCTGGGGTTGTGTTTGTGTGCTCAGTAGTGGTTGGCGGGGTAGAGGTGCATACATGCTACAACAGGAGGAGGGAACTTTGGGCCTTCCAGGTGTTGTTGGACTACAACTTCCATCAGCCCTAGCCAGTATGACCAATGATCAGGGATGGTGGGAGATATACTCCAACAGTATCTGGAGGGCCAAAGGTGCCCCAGCTTGTGCTGTAAGAATGCTTTTCTGCCTTCCTGTAGAACTGCAGCATTGTGGTTGGCAGAGCATGGCAGTGGTGCTTACTTGAAGCCCCATCACTGGCATCTCTGCGTCTTACCAGGAGGGAGGAATGGAGGATGTATAAGAACATATTTTCACAAGACATCTCAATGTAATGAGGAGGCTTAGTGTGGCATGCTCAATTCCCCTGTCCCATACTCCTATCTCTCACCCCTGCATCCCAGCCAGGTGGGCTTATTGCTTTCTTTCTCGCCCTGCTTGTATAGTTCATAAGTCTGAGAAGCTTGTTCATGTGACTGATAAGGTAAGAGAGGCCCTTAACTGACAAAAAAAGACAGTGGATGCCAATCACTCATTAGTGAAGATGTTTTCTCTCACTGCTAAAAGCCTGGGAACTTGGCCTTTAAGGCAGGTGAAATGAATCATGCTGCTACAAAGCCCAAGGACACTGACCAACAGAACTGATAAACAAAGGCAGAAGCATGAGGCCCAAATTAAAAACCATCCCCACATGTATAGAAAGTTAAAGTCACAGGTGCAAACCTGCACCCAGGTCCAGGGGCTCTTTTGGGTATAAATAAGGTGCCCTAACTCCTGCTCAGGGGGCTTCAACACAGACCAGGATTGGTGTGGTGCTGTTTAAGCAGGTTGCCAACTGGGATCTCTCAGTTGTTCTTCTCTGGGGCTCCAGGACAACAGGAAAGGAGAGCATAAGATAATAACTGCTCAGTGCTTGTTAGTATCCTTTTAAGTGCCTTGCCTGTAATAAAACACTAACTGTTTTCAATTGTAGCATCATAAATCTTTTTTTTCCACTTGTGTATTCATTATCTCTGGAATCTCTTGAATTTTCTTGTCTGTTGGCCAAACAGAGGGTGGCTGGATGCAAATGCACTTGTGTAAACCCCAGATTGGCTTCATCAACCTCACCCATCCCTCCTTTGCTGGTAAGCCACAGTGATGGCAGTGATGGGGTATCAGATGAATGCCGCTGCCCTATCATCTGCTATTGTGTATGCTGCAGTTCTACAGGAATGAAGAAAAGCTGGTGTTGGCCAAAAAAGCCAGGCTTTTAAGAATCTTCTCTGAAATCAGAACTCAAGTTTCAAGGGTGTGTGGTTCTAAATGGATTCTTGAAAATGCATGGATGATGGTAGGTGACATCTCAGAAGCCATTCGAGTTCACTGAATAAGATTTCCCTTGGTCAGGCTTCAGCCTCTTACCCCCACCATCCCCATGGCTAGCTGAAGATTGTGTGCCAAATCAGAGAAATGCATGTAAATATATCCAGTTTGCATAATTTATGCAAATTGCCATCTTCAGCTTTTCTTGTTGCCTTGACTGAGGAAAACACACACTGTCCTGCCTCTAGAAGGCTGTTTCCATACAACCTTCTAGTAGGCTGTCCCAACTGTACTGAAGACAGTCATGATAGGACAGAATCCAAAAATGGGAGCTTTTGAAGTCTGGACATAAAATTTCTGAAGTCTACTCACTGGATCCATTTTGGATCACAAGCATCCTCCTCCTTTGTTCCCCAATGTCCCTGAATACTGCTGTACATGCTTCCAGCAGCATCCAGAGGTTCTGGGAGTCATGGGAACTATATTTCCCATGACTCCTGGTATCTTTGAAGGAGGGGAAGGAGAGGAAGGCCACCAGCATAGGAACAAATAAGAGACCACAAAGGGATGTTAAAAACCATTTATTAAGGCCCATAATATTTTATTGAAATATTTTCACCCTTCTTAGAACTCTATTGGGTAGCATGCAAGTTTGTTTGAGTTGTCCTTTGATGAGACTGATTTCAGTTGCCGCAAGGAAGATTCTTCCAATTCAAAATGCATTGCAGCTTAAAGCACAATCCAAACTCAAGAACCACCAGGATGAGAGAGTTTGGATTCGACAGATCTTGGGATTTCCTGAATGAGCCAGAGTCAGCCGAGGCTCTGCTAGCTCACCTAGGGATCAGCTGACAGAATTTACATCAGTGGAATTTACTGTACCATAATTTTTTTTTAAAAAAAAAAGAGGCTTGGAGGAGGGCAAGAGGAGGCAAGGAGAGATTTACATCTGTTCCAAACTCTGTTCCAATTCATCATGTGACCTAGGGCCTAATCCTCAAAACATAGGACCATGCTCAACTGCTAGCTCAGCTGGCAGTAGCCCCTCCCAGAGGCTACTCAACAGAGTTTTGCATAGGGGTAGTTTACATCAGCAAAAGTTACTCCAGCCTAATCCAGATATTACAAATCTCCAGAAATCCCATTAACTTGCATTGCAAAACAAAAACAGTTTTAACTTTCTTGTTTTTTGACATAGGGACATGACATGTGGGGACATGGTATCCCCTTTAGAGGGAATTAACACTGGCAAATCTTTTTTTAAAAACTTTTTAAAATTAAAATAGGCATAACTTCCTTGTTTTTTATTATTATTGTATTATTTTATTTATATCCTGCCCTTCCTTCCAGTAGAAGCCTAGGGCGGCAAACAAAAGCACTAAAAACACTCTAAAGCATGATAAAAACAAACTTTAAAATATAACAAAACATCCTTAAAAACATATTAAAACAAAACAGCTTTAAAAACATCTTAAAAAAAAAAAAAGCTTTAAAAACATCTTTAAAAAAAAAGCTTTGAAAACATATGAAAAAGTTATTCCAGCACAGATGTAGGCTGGGATAAGGTCTCTACTTAAAAGGCTTTTCACACAAGAACATGAAATTTGGGGACACGGTTGCCTCTATAGAGGGGATTAACCCTGCCAAATGTCAGGTGGGTAGCTTCAAGGGATTGCATGCTATGCACCTTTAAAATTTCATTTTTTAAATAAAAATAATTTTAAAAGAGACTTTGAGTACTCAGTTGTGCCATTTCTCATGCTAAGAAATGTCCCACAAGGTTTAGCTGGCTGGGGATAATGAAATTGTATATCACCCTCCCCCGCCCCTGGCTATACAACACAAGCTGGCTGTTTCTTATGGTTGGTGGTTAGCAATTGAAGTAGTAATAATAATAATAATAATAATAATAATAATAATAGTAATAATAATAATAATAATAATAATAATAATAATAATAATAATAATAATAAATTCTTAGCAATGGGGAGAGAATAACATTTAAAAAAAATAAAACGGACACCAACTTTAAAAAACAATTAAGATGGGACATGGATTGATTGGGAAAGTACAGAAAACAAACGCAAGCTAAACAAATGCCACCCAACCCCACCAAACACTTTCTAATGGACAGGATTGACAAAAGAGTTCCTCATTTTAAGACTCCCCCCCTCCAAGCTCTGTGATTAGACAGTGTTGTGGGGGGGGGGGATACTGAGAAAAAGCAACAACAGAAGGTTGGGAAAATATGGATTAGGAAAGGATTAGAGTGAGTGGGAGGCCCTCTGAGACCCGAGAGAGACCTGCCCCATCCCACGGAGTGCAGGTAGATTGCCAGCAGCACTGAGAGGGTGCTGCCTAGCTGTGCCTCTGCCAGAAATGCATCACATCCTTCTGAAACAGTCAAGGGAGAGCTTCCAGGAGTTGCTCTAGCTATATGGCATTTGGTCAAATCATTTGGTGGATTTGTTTTCACTTTCTTGGTGGTTCTTTGGATGCTGACCGTTTTCTGTTTCCCGGATGCCAGTTCCAGGCCAAAGGTCAGAGATGGTGGGAGCTGTAGTGTAGCAACATCTGATGAGCCACAGGTTTCCTACCCCAGACATGCCGGGTAACCACCACCACCCATCCATCCATTCAGCACGTCTGGGAAGGGGTTCTAGGCACATTCCCAGTGGCCGCTGGTGCTCATAGGAACCGGCAGGCCAGGAGGCAGGGAGCCCCAACAGTAGCTGGAGCCAGAAGCAAGGACAGGCACAGCCAGCTCGCTCTCATTTTGCCTCATTTGTCCTCCTCCCTGCTGAGTTCTCCACGGGCAGCCCTGGGGCTAAGGAGGGTGAGCAAGCTGGCAGCCAGGGCCACACACTGGACTGGTTGTAAGTGGGAAGGCAGGCCAATAAGCAGCTGGGTGAGGGCAGACTGAGGTTAGTGGGGCAATCCCCCATTTGCCCTGACGGACCAGACTCACTGGCCCCCTGTCGGTCCATTTTAATCAGGTTAAACGTCATTCAAATAGAAGCTATTCTGAACGGTGGAGATCACAAGGCCCTGTCAGCTAGTGACCTGACCAATTCAGAAACAGATCCTATTTAAAAATCATGGCAAGCCAGACCATTGGCCTATAGAACTCAGTATTGCCTACACCAACTGGCAGCAGCTCCCCGGGGTTTCGGGAAGGGAGTCTCTTCCCAGCCATAAGTGGAGATGACATGGATTGGACCTGGGACCTTCTGCATGCCAAGCAGATGCTCTGCCACTGAGCTAATCTCATTTAAATGGCACCCTGGCCATCTTGGACTGTGCATCGTCAGGGGTGGGAAACCTTTTTCAGCCCAGGGACCCATTCTGTCATGGCCAACCTTCCAAGAACCACATCACAACTGAGGGCGCAAAGTGGCTAGGGCCAGAGGCACGAGTGGGCAGAGCAACAGGTTGGCTTTGTATAGTAGGCTACATTCGAGCCACACACATCAAGGCTTCACACACACACACACAATTTCTCTGTCCTCCATTGAGGCAAGCAAGAGATATTCATTCATTCATTCATTCATTAGGAAATATATATCCCGTCCTTCCTCCCAAAGGAGTCCACAGCAGCAAACATAACCAAACAATTTAATAGCAATAAAAAGCAGGTTTGAAACATTCCAAAACACAGTTACAGTTTAAATTCTTCCACCCAGAGGTCTCCAGTTTGCCAGGAACAGTTCCTTCAGCCATCACGTGCCTCAGTAAACAGGAATGTTTTCAGCTTCCTTCTGGAAGTGATGGAGACAGATGCATCTCATTGGAAAAGGGAATTCCACAAATGGGGAGCCACCACTGAAAAGGCCCTCACAGATCAAGGATACATTCATATCAGTTATCAGTTACATTCTCATCGGTTATTAGTCATAACATAGTCATCCCAGTTCAGGGATGCATTCCAGCCAGGCAAAGGCACTGGAAGTGAATGCACAGCACAGTAGAAGAGGGGCATAACTTAGACTATTGTGTGTGGCCTGGAGAGAGTCCTAAGGGCCAGATAGAGTGGCCTGGGGGCTGCATTTTGCCCCCAGCCTGAGGTTCCCTATTCCTAGAGTAAGGTAAGAAATCACTGACTTTTTAAAATACAGCCCATGCCCTGGTTGCAGGCATTATTCCAAATGTGTATGTTGCCCTTGTAAGAATTCTCCCTATACCTTCCAGACTTCAGTGGCATGGTTGCAATGGCTTCTTTTTAATCCAGATCCTTTGTGCCTAATAACAGAAAAACACTGATTCTGTTTTCAAATAAGCTCAGGGTGAATATTGCCAGATCCCCCATTTGGCCGGCAATAGGATGTCCTTTTAATAAAGAAGAGAGGAGACATCACGGCTCTCTGGAGAGCAGTGAAATGAACACATAAAAGTACTGGAAGGCAGAGATGGCTGAAAACAACATGTTTTCGTGGCTGGGTTCCAAATTTTCAAAATCAAAGTAATTGTTTTGCCCCTTAGGAAACTATGTGAAATGAATCTAATTGTCAAACATCATTTCTCGTACTTACACCTTCATCATCTTCTCACATCTCAGAACACTCAGAAATTTATTAGAGCTGGTCTCCCCATTCTATATCTGATATGTTTTAAGGCAGTGGTGGCCAATTTCTTTGTCATTATGATGGAGGGATGGGAGCTTCCTTAGACAGAGTGTGACATAATTCCTCCAGTTTGCAAGGGGCAGGTGCCAACCTGAAGAACTTGGCAGGTGCTTCTCCTTTTGAGCTGGGAAGAGTCATGATTGAGTGGTAGACACTCTGCCTTGCATGCAGAAGATCCCAGGTTCTATTTCCTACCTCTTCTGGTAGGGCTGGGAGAAGCCCCTGCTTGAAGCCCTGGAGAACCACTGCCGGTCAGTGTAGACAGTACCGAGCTAGATGGACCTAAACTCTGACTCAGTAGGAGGCAGCTTCCTAAAAGCACTGCAAAAGACTCATCCAGCCTTGCTGGGAGGGGCTGTGTACAGACACTACTAAGCTTCTAGGTGACCATGTCATAGGTGCTTCCAGAGCTTGAAGCAGAAAGCTCATAGATCAGGTATCCTCTACTAGAGTGGCTACTTATAAATCAGCACAGAGAGAGAGAGAGAGAGAGGATACATCATCATCATCATCATCATTATTTCACCAGAAGGTTTCATGGCAGGTTGCAACATATAAAAACACAATTAAAGCAGTAAAAAAATGATTTGTTGATTTATATGTACAGATGCAAATTTAAAACAATAGACTGTATCCAACTACATTTTACTCAGAGAAGATCTACTGAAATTGATGGACATACATTAGTCATGTTCATTAATTCCAATGGGTCTACTCTGGAGTAGGGCTAACGTTGGATACAACCCAATCACTATAATTTAAACAGTAAGATGATACATGTCATCATAGCGCAGAAGAGTGTGGCCAAGTGACTTCTGTGCCTGCTCTGTCTGCTGTCCAGGTGCTGCTAGCCACAATGGTTATGTTCTACCTCCACTGTCAGAGGTAATATTCCTCTGAAAGCCAGTTGCTGGGAATCACAAGCGGGGAGAGTGCTGTTGTGCTCCGGCCTTCCTTTGAGGCTTCCCATGGGCATCTGGTTGGCCACTGTGAGAACAGAATGCTGGACTCGATGGGTCATTGGCCTGATCCAACAGGTCTCTTCTTAGGTTCTTTATGCTTAGTCTTCACAGGCAATTTCAAGGTCCCAGCTGCTGCTCTCCCATCTTTTGGGGCTCTTGTTGGTTTCCATACTTCATCTAAACACATGCTAGTTGAAAAGAACAAGTATGTGGCTAGCTTCCGAGTTGTCTTAAGACCAAAAGTAACTTTCTGATGTCCATGTAGATTTGCTACATCATCAAAGGACTGGCAGAATTTATGGCTGCCAACATTTTTTGAGCTGGTTTCCCAATACTTGGGCTGAATTCTGGTTTTGATTGTAAACAAAGGCCATAACTCTCATTTTTCTCATATTTTGCCTGGCAGGAATGCTTTTTTGTAGAGCAACATTTCCAATAATTACTAGCTTATTGTGCATTTTGTTTAAAAAAATAGTGATTTAAGGGATTATAGCCTTGCTAATTTGTACTGTACGTTAGCAATTAACCGCAGTTTAGAGTGTAATGTGTTAGTGTTGTAGGAGCCATAAACGGCTTTTTGCAGTTGATTAGCCGTTGAAATGAAGATGAGCTGTTTGCTGCTCTCAGAAAGAAGCGCTTTCAATTCAACTCATGCTAATTTCACCTCGCTGTAGACCCAATTGCTTTTTAATATCCGCCGGTTTACAGAAGAGGATATATGCACATAAGAGGATATTCCACTGTGGCATATATCCTAACTGTCCCTGTTTATGACAGAGGGTCCCTATTCTCTGACCTTGTGCCAGGTAAGCCACTGTTTCCATTTGGTCTTATTTATGTTTTGGAAGGATGCCTCAGTAAAAAATGGAGAATTAATAGTATGTAGTTCAGACAAACCCCTGAGCATTCAGGGAAGCCTGCAAGCAAGACCTGAGCACAAGAACGCTCTCCGTCTCCTGTGGTTTCCAGAGACTTCAGGAACCCTACAGAAGAGCATCAGAAGAGCCCTGCTGGATCAAGCCAATGGCCTATCTAATTCAGCATCTTGTTCTTACAGTAGCCTACCAGATACCAATGGGAAACCCACAAGCAGGACCTGAGCACAGGAGGAGCCCCCCCTCCAGTGGTTCCCAGCCACTGGTATTCAGAAGCGTACTACCTCTGACTGTGGAGACAGAACTAGCCATCATGGCTAATAGCCCTTAATGGCCTTATCCTCCACATATATGAAGCTCATATGGGCCGGATTTGCCCATCCCTGATGCATGAGATACTAAGACTGCAATCCTATGCACTCTTAGTCCATTGGACTCAGTGGGCTTTACTTCTGAGTAGACACACATAGGATTGCACTGAAAAGCATCATGCAGTTAGGGATGGACAAATCTGTAGATTTTGGTTCTTTAAGTTTCTTATTTTTCCCCAATCTTAAATTCAGTTCCCCACTTTTGCATAGCAATTTGCTTTTAAAAAAAGATCCTCGTGAAAATTTGTCAGCATTTTAGAGCAAATTTCTCCCAGAAAACATATTTTGTTTGCAGTTTTGACTAAAATACACACTTTTGGAAGCACATGTACCTAATATAATGCATTCTTGTATGTCATTTTCACTAATATATGCATTTTATGCACATTTTCTCCTATAATTGCATTTTTATGTATTGTTTGGTTGGAGAACTGCATTGCAAAATTCAGAGACCTGCAATGTTTGAAGGATAGCTGTGTTTTGGTCCACGCACTTGCAAGAATTGCACATTAAATAGTTTCTCATTAAAATGAAAACAAAATCATTTTGCCTCTGTTCCTGTGTCCAATATACAGCTTGCAACTTTACAGCTGATGATGTTGATAGCATTCGACAATAGCAATCGTCTGCTATAGCTTTAACCAAGCCTCTTCCTCCTCTGTTGTTATATCAACAGAGGACAGGGCTATTGCTGAAAAATTCAGCACATATTGGTGGATCAGAAGTTTTTTGCATGCGCCTGAATCACACCCTCACAAAAGCCCAACCCTTCTTGGGTCAAACACTGGGGAGTCAGCATACCTATTGGTTACAAATTACCCATTGAACAATTCAGGGTGAAAATCAGAAGATTTATTTTAAAAGTTGTACGGAGAGGAAAGTCTTCAGTGATACTCTTTGAACAATGTTGGGAGTAAAGAGACTCATAGGATTCATGGCTGAGAATCTTCTATCACCTCCGCCACCTCATTCCCAACTCAGTCTGCTCCATGGGTAGACCAAGCCCTAGACTGTTGCAAACCAACAGACACTAGTATTGTCTTTCAGCAAGGGTGGCCAGTTGCCAAAGAGGTCTGGGCTCATGCACCTTTAACAGATGGATAGAAGAGGGTGTAACTTATAGAATCATGATTAGTAGAGTTGGAAGGGCCTATAAGGCCAATGAGTCCAACCCCCTGCTCAGTGCAGAAATCCAAATTAAAGCATACCCTATAGGTGGCTGTCCAGCTGCCTCTTGAAGGCCTCCAGTGTTGGAGAGCCCACCACCTCCCTAGGTCATTGGTTCCACCATCATATCACTCTAACAGGAAGTTTTTTCTGATGTTCAGTCAAAATCTGGCTTCAGGTAACTTGAGCCCATTATTTCTTATCCTGCACTGGATGAAGGAGAAGGGATCCTGGCCCTCCTCCGTGTGACAACCTTTCATATCTCCCCTCAGTCTTCTCTTCTCAAGTCTAAACATGCCCAGTTTTTTCAGTCTCTCCTCACAGAGCTTTGTTTCCAGTCCCCTGATCATCTTCTTTGCCCTCCTCTGAACCCGTTCCAGCTTGTTTGCATCCTTCTTAAAGTGTGGTGTCCAGAATTGGACACAGTACTCAAGATGAGACCTAACAAGTGCTGAATAGAGGGGAACCAATACTTCACATGATTTGGAAACTATATTTCTGTTAATGTAGCCTAAAATAGTATTTGCCTTTTTTGTGGCCACATCACACTGTTGGCTCATATTCATGTTTTGATCAACAACAATCCCAAGATCCTTCTCATATGTAGTATTGCTGAGCCAAGTATCCCTGATATTATCACTGTGCATTTGGTTTCTTTTTCCTAAGTGTAGAACGTTGTACTTATCTCCATTAAATTTCATTCTGTTGTTTTCAGCCCAATGCTCCACGCTATTAAGATCCCTTGGAATTTTGTTTCTGTCTTTCAAGGTATGAGCTATCCCTTGCAATTTTGTGTCATCTGCAAATTGGATAAGCATTCCCTGCACCTCCTTATCCAAGTCATTAATAAAAACATTGAACAGAACTGGGCCCAGGACCAAGCCCTGTGGTATCCTCTAGTTACCTCCCCCCTGTCTGAGAAGGAACCTCTGAGTATGACTATGTAGCCAACTGTGGATCCACCTGATAGTTGTTCCATCCAGCCCACATTCAGCTAGCTTGCTAATCAGAATATCATGGGGCACATTGTCAAAAGCTTTGCTGAAGTCAAGATATATTCTATCCACAGCATTCCCACAGTCCATCAAGGAGGTTAGCTGATCAAAAAATGAGATAAGATTAGTCTGGCAGGATCTGTTCTTGATAAATCCATATTGGCTGCTAGTAATCACTGCATTGTTTTCAAGATGCTTGCAGGTTGACTACTTTATAATCTGCTCCAGAATTTTCCGAGGGATCAATGTCAGGCTGACTGGTCTGTAGTTTTGCCCTTTTAGAAGATAAGGACATTAGCCCTCCTCCAGTCATCTGGCATCTCACTGTTCACGATTTCACAAAGATAATAGACAGTGGTTCCAAGAGTTCTTCAACCAGTTCCTTCAATACTCTAAGATGCAGTTCATCAGGTCCTGGAGATTTGAACTTGTTCAAAGTGATTAGGCATTCCTTGACCATTTGTCTATCAATCTCAGGCTGCAAACCTGCCCCTTCAACTTCACATATCCAAGAAGGTCATAGACCCTCTATTGAGACAGGAGTGAGCCAATGTAGGAATTGAGCTAATCTGCCTTTTCTTTGTCATCTGTTATGGTTTTGCCATCTTCATTGAGTAGCTGTACCACCATTTCTTTTCTCTGTCTTTTACTATGGATGTACCTGAAGAAAGCTTTTTTGTTGCTTTTGGCATCTCTCGCCAACCTCAGCTTATTCTCAGCTTTTGCGTACCTGACACCATCCCTGCAATCCCATGCTATCTGTCTGTACTCTTCCTTTGTGGTCTGGCCTTCCTTCCACTTGCTGTATGTGTCCTTTTTTGTTTTCAGGTCATCTCTAAGGTTTCTGTGAAGCCACATTGGCTTTTTCTGCTGTCTTCCCCTTTTTTTCCTTGATGGAATTATTTGCCATTATGCCTCTAGAATTTCCTCTTTTAGAAACTCCCACCCATCTTGGACTCCTTTACTCATTAGGGTCATTTGCCATGGAACCTTACTTACCATTGTTCTGAGTTTATTATAAAATTGGCTTTCCTGAAGTCCAGGGTATGCAAATTGCTACTCTCAGCTTTTGCTTCCTTTAAAATCAAGAACTCTAGTATAGCGTGGTCACTTTCCCCCAGAGTTCCTGTAACTGCCACTTCCTCTACCAAGTCGTCTCTGTTGGTTAGAATCAAGTCAAGGATAACTGGTCCTCTAGGTGTTTCCTCCACTTTCTGTAGGAGAAAGTTGTCTCCAACACAAGCCAGGAATTTCTTGGAGGGGCTGTGTTTGGCAGAATTTGTCTCCCAACAGATATCGGAGTAATTGAAGTTCCCCATTGCTACTACATCATGCCGCCTTGAAACATTGGCAATTTGTGTTGCAAAAGTTTCATCCTCATCTTCTCCTTGATTGGGTGGTCGGTAGTAGACTCCAAGCAACATGTTCCTTTTATTCCTTGCTCCATTTATTTTAATCCAGATACTCTTGGTGAAACTACCAAGCTCATTCTCCTGTATTTCTGTGTAGAGATATATATTTTTAATATATAGTGCAACTCCGCCTCTCTTTCTATTCTTTTTGAACAAGTTATACCCTCCAATTACTGTGCTCCAGTCATGGGAGTCATCCCACTAAGTTTCAGTTATACTTATCAAGTTATATTTACTCTCTTGTATTAAGAGTTCAAGTTTGTTGTGTTTGTTTTCCATACTTTGGGCATTACTATACAGATATCAAAGACCACGTGATTTACAGCCTGACTTCTTTCCTACGACTGTTACTGGGCCCCATTAGAGGCATTCCCTCAGTCCCTCTTACTGTGCACAAGCCTTTGTTAGTCGTTATTGCCACGTTTACATCTCCCTCTCCCTAAGGATTCAGTTTAAAGCTCTCTTGATGAATTTCTCCATGCTGTGGCCAAACACATTCTTCCCAGTCCTTGTGAGGTGCAACCCATCACTTGCCAGCAGTCCATCTTCCAAGAAGCATAGCCCATGGTCCCATAATCCAAATATCTCTTGTCGGCACCACCTTCGTAGCCAGTCATTCACTCGGAGTATTTTTCTTTCCCTTTCTAATCCTCTTCTAAGTACTGGAAGGATGGACAAGAAAATTATCTGGGTCCCAAAGGCATTGAGTTTCCTTCCCAGAGCTTCAAAGTCTGACGTGATTTCTTCATAGCTCTGCTTGGCAGTATCATTCATTCCCACATGGATGAGAAGAAAGGGATATCTGTCAGTGGGCTTTATGAGTGATAG
Source organism: Rhineura floridana (assembly GCF_030035675.1). NCBI lineage: Eukaryota > Metazoa > Chordata > Lepidosauria > Squamata > Rhineuridae > Rhineura > Rhineura floridana. The sequence continues at coordinate 14,092,007 of NC_084498.1, read as the reverse complement.
CAACCCTTCGGTCACATCACTAAACTATCCTCCAGGGAGGCAGCATACCTGGCGAGTCCATGGATCTTCTCGGCATACTTGCTTTTCAATCCAAATGCAGTGGGGGGTCTCCCACCACTACTACTCTTTTCTACTTGTCATGGGGCGTGATTTCATTGCCCTTGCTTCACTGAGCTTCAGCTTCTCGTGTGGGGTCTGCTGTAATTGTTCCCCTGCAGACTGTCCTCCAGTCTCATCCTCAAGTGCCTGGAAACAGTTGCATAGTTCCACTGGTGAAGGGTATCTTCTAGCTCCTCTGCCCCTGTCACCCCATTCCACAGAGTTTCCTTCACTTCATTGTTCCTCTCCAGAACAGCCTCCTCTTCTGCTTCAACATGCTGCTGTTCTTCCACCTCTTGCACTTCTCTTTGCTGTTGTTGCTCCAGTGTTCTAGCTAAGAATTCTTCATCTTCTCTTATACTCTTCAGTGTGGCCACCCACCATTCCAGGCCCCCACAGTTTCTTCCAGCAGCACCATCAGCTTGCACTTGTTGCATGTGTAAGTCATGTTGTTCTCAGGCAAGAAAACAAACATTGCAAACACCTTGCAGGTCACCACCACTGGAGTGTCCTTCCCATCCATAGTCTCTACTGTCTTTTCTTTCTTCCTCCTTATATTGGAATGGTGTGTGCTTTGTCCTGTCGTCCTTCAGGGTAAATAGAAGAGTCCCACTGGTATGTGGTGAACCATAGAAGGGGAAAAACTTTGGGAGACCTCCCCACCAAATTCCTCCACCAAACTTCTGTTCTCTTGCTCTCTGCGAGCTGGCTCACTTGTATCTCCTGTGGACCAGCTGAGACAGCTCCCTCTGCTCTGCTCAGTTAGGAGTCAGGAAACAGAATGAAAACTCCCGGCACAGACAGCTGCTCCTAGTTGCACTCAGCAGCTATCAGGCCATGCCCATTCCAATCAAGCTGCTATGGAGCCCTTCAGAGCACATGGCTTCAGAGCCCTCTTTGTCTTTGTCCTCTGTACACCTCCTCTGTTGATATTCTGCATCTGCTGACGTACCTGAAGTAAACCACTATTAAAGGTGCATGTGCCCTGTCCTCTTTGGCATCTGAGCACTGTACTTTGCTTGTGCAATGGGTAACTGTGACCACACTGGAAAAAAAATGGAAATGGATTGCCTTCAAGTCGATTCCGACTTACGGCGACCCTATGAGTAGGGATTTCATGGTAAGCGGCATTCAGAGAGGGTTGACCATTGCCTCCCTCTGAGGCTAGTCCTCTCCAGCTGGCTAGGGCCTGCTCAGCTTGCCACAGCTGCACAAGCCAGCCCCTTCCTTGTCCATAACTGCCAACTGGGCTCCTTGGGACTATGCAGCTTGCCCATGGCTGCACAGGTGGCAGGACATGTAACTCCTCCCCACTGTGCTATACCAGCTGTCTCTAGTGACCACATTCACACCACACATTGAAAACACAATTATTCCACTTTAAACAGTCATGGCTTCCCCCAAGAAATCCTGGGAAGTGTAGTTTGTGAAGAGAAACCTTATTCCCCCTCACAGATGTACAATTCTCAGAGTTCCCCAGGAAGAGGGCTTGATTGTTAAACTACCCTGGGGACTGGAGCTCTGAGGACTGGAGCTCAGCACCCTTGTCAAACTACACTTCCCGGGGGGGAGGAGCCATGACTGTTTAAAGTGGAATAATAGTGCTTTCAACATATGGTGTGAACGTGGCTTGTGTGAGTTGCTTGTCTGGAGTGGGTCCTGCCAGTCTTTGTATGTGTATATGACAGGCTGTTTTTATATATAGTTAGGAGCATGCACATTGTGCTCCAAATCGCTACTCTTCTCCTCTGTTAGCCCAACTGGAAGAGGGCCAGAAGTGGAGTGACAGGGCAAGGGCACAGAGGCAGAAGCATGTTTAGCCTGGAGCATGTTAAGCCTGGAGAAGCCTGAGGGGAGATATGATAGCACTCTTCAAGTACATGAAAGGTTGTCACATAGAGGAGGGCCGGGATCTCTTCTCGATCGTCCCAGAGTGCAGGACACAGAATAATGGGCTCAAGTTGCAGGAAGCCAGATATCGACTGGACATCAGGAAAAACTTCGTAACTGTTAGAGCCATACGACACTGGAACCAATGACCTAGAGAGGTAGTGGGCTCTCCGACACTGGAGGCATTCAAGAGGCAGCTGGGCAGCCGTCTGTCGGGAATGCTTTGATTTGGATTCCTGCATTGAGCAGGGGGTTGGACTCGATGGCCTTATAGGCCCCTTCCAACTCTACTATTCTATGATTCTAAGCCCCAGGATGCCCATGGCAACTGGGTAAAAAAGGAGATGCGGGCATGTTAGCGGCAAGTCCAGATTGGGGAGAGTGGAAACCTTGGGAGGAGGGGGGTAAAAAAAAGTAGAGAAGGGGCAGAGGGAAGCAGAATGAGGGATGGAAATAGAGAAGAGGGGGGGAAGGATGTGAACAAAGTTGCCTTACCTCAGAAGAGGGAAAGACTGAAGGGAAAGGGAAAGGATAGAGACAGGTCTACTGCTGTTGATCTCAGTAGGTCAGTCTTAACAGGTCAGGGGTCATCAGCATGGCACCCATGGGCACGATGGCGCCCTTGAGGGCTTTCCTTGGTGCCCACAAATCTGCTGAGCCCCTCCCCTTTACTCATTCCCTCTTTGGTCATGATATGATAAAGTTGCTTGCCTTTTTCTCCCCTGAAAAGTACACAGAGCTGAAGGAAGAATTTGGAAGAGTGACCCTGTTTCCTACTTTCTCTTTCAGCTTGCATATGTTTTTCAAGGGCTACAGAAAATAAAATGAGGAGGTCCTGTGATGAAAGGAGTGCCTGTGGTCTCAGAGACCCACCAAGTGGTCTCTCAAGTGAAAAGATAACGGGAGGCTATACGAATCCTAGAGGCCTTGAACAGTGGGGATACTACAACTCCCATCAGCCCCAGCCAGCATAGCCACTGGATTAGGCTGATGGGAGTTGTAGTTCAAAAAAGTAACTTTTCCAAGCTCTGGATACACTGACATATGTACGCTTCTATTGTGTTTATTGATCATCTTCTTTTGCTTTGGGAAGCTCGGAGGAAGTCAAATGGGGGTCCCAGATGACCCAGACACTGTCTGGGCTAAGATCTGTTTCGCTTTAATGAAACCACCACATGATGTCTCTTCCCTGGGCCATTTGCAGTTCAAAATATGTGTAATCATAACATTTTATGAAAGCTGTTTATATAAATTCACCTATACCTTCCTGCCCGTCTGCATCTGTTTGACTTCACTCTGGGGCATTTTGTGTGGGGTTTATAGGGTGTGGCCAATAAGCCAGCTAAAGGAGTAATAATCAATTGTTTTTATTTCCATATTTCATCTCCCAGTGTTCGCTGATGGTGAGCATTTCCTTACAGAAGCAATAGCAAATGAAAGCGCCAGCATTTGACCTCAAACCAATGGCTCCCACAGTTTCTACAGTTTTAATAAAATGAAGTCTAATCACTGCAGAGAGATGATGGGGAGCGGAAATTAATATTTTTGAATCTGTTCCCAGGAAGAATGCATTTTTTAAAAAAGGAATGCACTTTTCCACAGAATGGCTTAATCTTTGCTTGAAATGTCTAGGATTGCACCAAATCAGATTACAAGGTTAGTTTTGGTTTTTTTAAAAAATGTAAGCAATATGTGTATTTTTATTGAATAAGGACTGAAAATGTGTATTTTAGGGAGAAATGCATTTAAAAGCATACAAAATGCATATTTGAGAGGAAAAATGTGTCCAACACGTGTAGAATTTAAATGACTGAGTGCATGCAAAACCAATTGGGAAAGAAATAGGTTGGTTCATCCATCTCTAATTAGAATCAAGGAGGTATTGGACTTAACTCACAGTTGCACTGCATCATGGGTCGGGTATTAGATTTTTCTCAGTGGGCTTGTACTGCTGTCAGTCTTGGGAACTGGAGAAATGAAATGTTTGGAACCATAATGCAGAAATCTTACCAGGCAGGATGGCTACTGGAGAAAACAGTCTGAGGCTGAATTCCCAGCAGGTTCTTGTTTGTTTACTGGAAGCCATAACCACATATGAGCAGTGCTTGGAAAATGCAAATAACAGTCAGGAAAAAAATCTGAATGAGAACAGGGGCAAGGAAAGGCTCCGGAAAGCACCACATGCAAAAGAGGGGAGGAATGTCCCTGATTCCTGAGTAGAAAGGGAGTCATGATAGATGGACCATTCATACTCCTAGAAAGTCTGCTCTCTGTAAGCTTTGTCCCACACTGACTCATGTGGTGATCTGCTTACGTGGTAATGAAATCAGGCCCCCTGCCCCAAGCAACTTGCAATCAGTTGTGCAATTACAGCCAATGTGATATAATGGTTAAGATGTTGGACTATGACCTAGGAGACCAGGGTTCAAATCCCCAGTCAGCTATGAAGCTCACTGGATGACCTTGGGCCAGTCACTCTCTAACCTATCTCAGGGTTGTTGCAAAGATAAAATGGAGAGGGGGAAACCATATATACCTCCTTGAGCTTCTTGGAGGAAAGGTGGGATAAAAATGTAATAAATAAATAATAGATGTCACCCAAATGTGACTTGTTCCTGCACCCTGCTCCCTTTCCTTATTCTTTCATGCTGCATCAACTCAGCTATTTCCTTGGAGGAGCTGGGAGGGCTAGGAAAACTGCATGAGGTTTCAAACAAGAGATTTTTTTGTCATTAAATATTCTTTTTTCCTCAAGATCAATCAAATGATTCCCATCCTTTTATCAGGAGGAATATCTGAGCAAGCCAGTTTGCAGAGCAATTCACCGAACATCTGTAGAATGCTGTCAAATGGCTCTGGGCAATTAGAGTACCCGACCGAATGGAATTCATTAGTATTACCAGCTTGAGTAGTTATAATAATTGGCTTGGGCCCTCTGGTGAAGTGGAAATAGGCTTGCAAGCTCTAAAGCCTATTTGCATAACGGGAGCCCTTTTCCAAATGGTACAGTAGGTAGACCGGAGTGAACGGTGGTTAGGGAATGATACAGGAGAGAACTTTAAATAGAGCATTTTTTTACACTGTTATCCATGTCCTTTCTGAGTCAATAGCTAGTGTTAGCCATCTGCAATTTATTATTATTATTATTATTATTGTTGTTGTTGTTGTTGTTGTTGTTGTTGTTGTTGTTATATAATAATAATAATAATAATAATAAATTTATTTATATACCGCATTTTCCACAAATACACATGTGCTCAAATTGGTTCACACAAATAGTCCAAATGCAATAGCACAATAAAAAGTATAACCACTACATTAAGAATATATATATGAGCATAAAGGTCAACAACAAAGCCAAAGCAAAAATATTTGAAAACTAACCGCCAAGCTGATACAAAAATCTCTTCCATCCCCTGAACCCCCATAGCTCAACCCAAAGGGCCAGAAAGTCTTCTGAAAGAAGCTGCGTTTGAAGGCTTCCAGGGCTGGAGGGTGAGGAAGGTGGAAATAGCCCTTCCCTGATGACAAACCGAGTCTCTCTTCCCTCAGATTTTCTGCTAAAAACTTTTTAATAGAATAACCAGGACTGCACTGAATGTCCAAAATTTAGAGATTCATTGGGGAAGGGCCATAGCTTAGTAGCAGAGTGCATGAAACCCTGAAGAGATACTGCCAGTCAGTGTTGACAATACTGAGCTAGATGGACCAATGGTCTGATTTGATATCAGTCAGTTTCCTATGTTCCTATAATTGAAAGTATGCAATGTGGCACAGATGAACTGATTGCCAAAAAGATAGTACATTTGGAAAGGACCATAGTTCACTGTTAGAACACATACTTTGCATTCAAAATGGCTGCATTACCTCCAGGCTGGGTTGTGAAGGATCTCTGTCAAAAATATGGAGAGCCACTACCAATCACTATAGACAATAGTGAACTACAGAGATAGCTGTCTATGTTCGTAATGCAGGGATATGGAACATGTGATCCTCGGTTGCTGGACTACAACTCCCATCATCCCTGACCATTGGCCATGCTGGCTGGGATTGCTGGGAGTTGGAGTCCAGCAATATCCGGAGAGCCACAGTTTCCCCATCCTTGTCCAAAGGTTTAGCTCATCACATATTTGCATTGTTTGGCTGGTTGGGTTTAGAAGTAAATTTGGGGAGTCTTGTTCCCACTAAAATACCTGTCCAAATGTCAAGGGGTTGTTCTAGAATTTCTGTATTAACATTGAAAGTTGCACATTTGACACAGATAAACCAATTACAAAAACTTTTTTTAAAAAAAATACAAATATTTGCTTTGCTTTGCTGGTGTTTGTTTTGATTCAAGGCAAAATTGGGGAGTCTTCTGTGACTTAAATATCTCCCAGAATGTCAAGAGGAGTTACAAGAATCTCAGTAAGATCAGTGACAGTGTTTTAGGGTGGAGGGTTGTCAGTTTTGGACCTTAAAGCAGAGAGTTGACTAATTTACACCTCTTGGACTACTACATGGATTTTGCACTTTTCCAAATGTTCTTTGCTCAAAACACATACCAAAATATGTGTGTGTGTCTGTGTGTGGGGGGGGGGAGGGAGAGAGTGCATTGTGATAAAATACATATTTAAATATGTATTTATGAAAGAATGCTATTTAAATACATATTTGTGGGCAAAGGGTGGTATCTAATGGTTATTCTACTCAGAGCAGACCCATTAAAGTTAATTGACATGACTAACTTAGGTTCACTGATTTCATTGGGTCTATTCTGAGTAGGACTTAGTTGAATACAATCCCAAGGGGATATACGTTAACCATTTCCATTAATTTCAGTGGGTTTACTCAGAACAGAACTAGCATTGGATACACAGAACAGACTCACGAATGAATGTGAATGTGCACCTTTCAGTGTGAATGTGGAATTTCTAGAACATTCCCTTGAATTCTACAACATGCCACTGACATTCCCCTTTAGTTGGAGGAAGAGTCTCCAAACTTACCTCTAACCAAACCAGTCAAAGAAAGTGCGAAACTGACATGAGCCTGGTATAGATTCATCTGTCCATCTCTAGTTTTTCAATGATGTTAGCTTTGATGGGTGTTTGGCTATTAACACAATATTAGTCATATTTTGGGAGAAAATAAGTAAAGAATAAAGGTCTCTTCACAGAGTACAGCTTTGTCCATCTGAACAAAATCTCTGGCCAGACTTGAATTTGAGAAAAAAATAACTTTGGAAGGAATAGGTGCTCTCGTTCGTTGTAGTCTGGATAACGGTTGTTGATTAAAGGAGAAACCATTGCACCAGTGTCAGCATGATATATACTTATGCAGGAAAACCACTGCAACAGGGCATTAATTAATGCCTCGTTAGTGTCAAAAACAATTGCTTTTTCTTCCCCTTCCAATTTTCAGGACTGTAATCTTTGCTGTAATGAACAGGAACAACACATTAAAGCGTTGCAGAGATTGTGACATAAACTCCTGTGAAAATCATAAATATAACCCGTGTTAACATCTTTTAAGGGCATTTGAAGTACACCGGTTCTCATAGCTGCTAATGGATCTGCCACCAGTTACAGGGATCTCAAAGGGGCTTTGCATACAGTAATGGATTAGGGCCTAATTCTTACACCACATTTGTGGCAGTTGCTCCCTTATTCTGCCATGATGGGGCCCCCAGGCCACCTCAATATATTAAGCAAGGGACAGGTCATAGCTCAATGCTAGAGTATCTACTTTGCATGCAGAAAGTCCCCAGTTCAAACCCCAGCATCTTTCCAGGTAGGGCTGGAACCCTATCCGGCCCTAGAGAACTGCTGCCAGTCAGTGTAGATAAGACTAAGCTAGAAGGACCAAAGATCTACCTCGGTATAAGGCAGCTTCCCTCAGTGCATGGTGTGGTGGGACTGCACCACTCACTTGTCCTTCATTCGGTTGATTCACATACGCTGCACATACTGGGATGGAGAGGGGGAGGGACCCAGTGGCGGCAAGGTGGGCAGAGGGCAAATGCACTGGAAGAGCCAATCTAAAACCCATGCCAGTATGGTTGCACTGCCCCACTGTGCACCTCTCCATCCCTGTATGCTGCAGCAAGGTAAGTGGTGTGACCTCCACCATGCTATCTGATGCCATCCTATGCTTGAGTAGGGATGGAGCCCTCCAGATGTTGCTGGATCCCAATTGGAGCTGATAGGCATTGGAGTCCAATAATGTCTGGAGGGCCATAGGTTTACACCCCTGGCATTAAGGATGTGTTATTTATGTGGATGGTCTGGATGAGTCCATTGTTTCCCTGATATTGAGGCTTCTGGGTGGGTGGTGACCAGTACATCAAAGCAACCCAAATGAAAAGCATCCCTGATAGCTGCCTTCACCCAGCCTGTCATTGTCCAGATGTTTTGGACTATAACTCCCATGAGCCCCAGCCAGCATGGCTAAGCTGGTTGCAGCTGCTGGGGCTTGTAGTTGAAAACACTTGGAAGGCACAAGGCTGGGGAAGGCTATTTATAAGATTGCAGCTTGTCTGTCAGTGGCTACAAGCCATGCTACCCAAATGGAGCATCCCTCTTCAGAGGCAGAATGCCACTAAGTTAGGAATGTGGGAGAAAATCAACGCAGTTTCCATAGAAAAGTGAACCTACCAAATTTGCACTTTCTGAAACAGCACACAAACCAAAACACCACCATCCTTTGGAATTCGCACTTGTCTGGACATTGCAATGCAGTTCTTCATCAAAGGAATGTGCACAAAAACAAAGTGTGCTCACAAATGCGTATATTAGTGAAAATGACATATAAAACTGCATTACATAAGGGACAATTGCAAAAATGTGTATATTAGGCAAAATTGCAGGCAGGAATTTGTCTTCTGGAGAAACTCATGCTAAAATGCTGATGAAATTTCAAAAGGAATTCACAAACGGATGTAGAAATGTGGCGAACTGAACCTAAGATCTGAAAAAATGGGAAATGAAGAAACTGAACTGGACAGATTCACTCATCCCTACACAAAATGCTAGTTGCAGAGGAGCAGTGCTGAGGGAAGGGTATAAGACTCGTGCCCCTCAGGTTTGGCTTCCCAAAAGCATCTGGTTTTATCCACTGTGGGAAGCTGAATGCGGCATCAGATAGACTTCATTGGTCTGATCCAGATCCAGATCCAGATCTTCTGATGTGTTCAAACCACATGCCCCAAACGTCTGTATGTTATTAACCAGAGGCAAAGGAGGACAAGGACACCTCTGTCCTCAGGAGTTGTGCACAAGAGAGGATTTCTTAACCGTATGTGACAAGTTGCATCTTCCACATTGTCACATCTTGGTGAGAGAGCATCACGCAGTGGTATAGCACACAGAGGTGGGGAGAGTGCTCTTGTGCTCAGGTCCTGCTTGAAGGCTTCCCATAACGTGCATCTGTTTGGCCACTGTGAGACTAGGGTGCTGGACTAGGTGGGTTCTTGGCCTGATCCAGCGGGGCTCTTCTTATGTTCTGCACGCAGAAAGTCCCCCTGGGGCCATTCCCTGGAATCTCCATTTAAAGGATCAGGTGGCAAGTAATGGGTAAGACCTGTGACTGGGTCCCTGGAGAGCTATTGCTAGCCACAAAAAGCAATAGTGGGCTACATGAAGATGAAAATAGCAATGGCATCATTTCCTGCAGCAGGATCAGAGGCCTGCATGTTATTTGATGCCAGATAGGCACCCAACAATTGTGCAGAGGTCTGACAGTGCAGGCAGAATTGAGCGGGGGTGGGGGTCTGATTGAGGTGGGTTCTGCCCGCCCAACAAGGGTGCTCACTAAAAGCTTGCTCACACATTCTACCAAACACAAGTACAAGCTGTCGCTACACATGTGCATTTGTGAGAAAGTGTGTCCACTTGTTGAATCCTACAGCTCATCTATTAAATTTATAGGTATTCATTGAACACTGTACCTGAATAACTGTGTGAGAGTGCAGATCGTGTACACAGTTTGTACCCTCATTGAAAGTAACATGTGAATCACAGACCCCCATACTGAATGTTTCCCTCTTCACTACATGACACCTTACAATCAACACCATTTAACCCTGGTGTAATCACAGCTGGAAAGCAGCAATGAATGTACAATTGTTATGGATTTAACACTGCTGTCTCTGTTCCTTAAACACTCTGAGATTAAGATCAACTCTGTGGCGCATGATTCAAACAATGCAGCACTGTTGTGGGATATATATGTGTGTGTGCTTTGTCTAATTGACTAAAAGTTTGCGACTGTATATCACTGGCAGATTTCACACCATAATGCAATTGCCACGTCGTTATAATATTTATATCAGGAAGCATAATTCCTGGCACCTTGGCTACATCATTGGCTAAGGCATAAATAATCAGGAGCTTGAATGTCTTTGACTAGCATTTGAACCTGTGATGAGTTGCAGCAGTTTAAACCATTTTTAACTTTTTTCCCTTTGGAAACCTCCCGTTTGGACTAAAGGAGGGGTCTCTTTTATGGGTTGCGCAGATTCTCAAGATGCATTGGCATTTCCTTTTGATAGACAGTGCCTCCTTTCCCTTCCCCCTCCTCCACTTTAGTTTCCTTGCGTCTTACGCTTCCCTGGCACCTTCACTTCAAAAGGCGCTGGTTGGCATTTTGAAAAAGCTGCTGCCTCTTTTTCATTCTGGGCCTCTTTGGCTTCCTTCCCTCCATGTCAGCACACACCTTTCAGCAAAGCAATAGTAGGCATTTGCTGCAATCGTGAGGGCTATAAAATGGCAAATGAGTAAGCCATACACCTGGGGATGGAAGGGCTGATTTGTTTCAGAGAGCAGAGGGAAATCGCTGCAGGAGTATATCCCTGTCTTCCAATATGAGACTTTGCTCTGATGTAAGTGGGGTGTGCTTACAGTTTGCATGATATTGCTTTCCTGCACTGGAAACCTTTAGGCTAGACTGTTGTAATGAGCTCTACATGGGGCTGCCTTTGAAAATTGGGAAGAACTGTGGTTGTTTTTCTTTCTTTCTTTCTTTAGAGCTTTTGTACCTTGCTGTTCAGCCAAAAAGACTCCCAGTGTGGCTTGCATAAAATCAAAACCATCTAGGGGGGAAAAGAAGACACACAAGGGAAAAGGAAACAAGAAAAAGAACTCGGGAACCTATTCTTAAACAGTAGGAACTTACAATGACCATCTGGCAGGAAAACAGCTCAGGGGCAGGAGGTGCCTGATGGAACCCTGTGACCGATGCCGTCCAGAGTCATGTACTCCCAGCAGGGTCACCCATGGCGGTAAGGGCGAGGGAGAGGAACCAGACAAAGAACGATCCAAGAAAGTCCTCAACAGCAGAACAGGCGGAGGATAACAATGTTACAATGTTACAATGGCTGTGAAGAAAGATGAAGGCTGCAGCAGATAAAAGACTTCCAATCGTTGTGGTATCCATGCCATTGGATCAAAGCCTTTTTCTGTCAAGATTGTGTGTTGATCGTCGTGTGCCCATCTCCCCACATAAAACAAATTCACGCACAGGCGTCTTCCAAGCAATCTTGGAAGACAATCTTACTCGGCCACAAGTGATCGCCAATGAATGATTAACTAGGGCTCCACTTTCCACGTCTCATGATAGGGAGAACTGTCCATTAATTCCTGCCCTCTGATTCCCATTTCCCAGCCAGCTACTGACCCAAAGAGGACCTCTCCTCGTATTCCATGATTGCTAAGCTTATGTCTTTGGTGACCAGCAGTATCAAAGCTCTGGGTTGGCCAGTCTGAGAATAGATGGGCTGGATTATTTATTTATTTATTAAATTTATATCCCACCCTTCCTCCCAGAAGGAGCCCAGGGTGGCAAACAAAAACACTAAAAATAATCTAAAACATCTTAACAAAACATCTTTAAAAACATATTAAAACAAAATAAATTAAAAAGCAATTTTTAAAAAGATGGGGACTAGATGGGCCTTTCTGATGTTCTTCTTAGATCTGACCCACTCCTTATGTTCTTATCTTAGCTAATTCCAGTATGAATTGATCTGATCTGCACCTTCTGAACTAATGTGAAGATTGGGGCTTCATTATCTACCAGCATTCACACTTCCCAAATGTTGTAATGCTATTCTTGACTCCAAAAATCATATCAACATGCTTTTGAGATGTGTATTTTGAGAGGAAACACATTTCAAAATATGTCTTTTAAAGCATATTTACATTTGAATTTTAGTGCAGAAGGTTATCAGATTAATGTGCAAATAATACAGAACAGATTTATGGTGGAGCTCAGGGTGAAAATGACAAAGCTTCCAAACTGACCTGTCCCTACATGTAACACTCAATTCTATGTATCCAATTCTTCTAAAAATGTGATTTCTTTTGTGCACTGGCAAAAATAGCCAGTGTGGTGTAGTGATTAGAGTGCTGGATTAGGGACCTGGGAGACCAGGCTTCAAGTCCTCACTCAGCCATGAAGCTCACTGAGTGACATTGGACCAGACACTGTCTTAACTTATTTCGTAGGGTTGTTGCGAGGATGAAATGGAGAACCCTGGATACCATTTTGAGCTCCTTGGAGGAAAGCTGGGATATAAATGTAACGATAATAATAACTATTTTGGGAAGGGATGTAGCTCAGTGGTAGAGCATCTGCTTTGCACACAAATGGTCCCAGGTTCAATCCCCAATGGCAGCTCCTTGTAGGGCTGGGATAGACTACTTCCTGAAACCCTGGAGGGCACCTCCCAGTCAGAACCAATGATCTCACTCAGTATAAGGCAGCTTCCTCAGTTGTTCTTATGTTCTGCCCTTTTTGCAACACGTTGGTTCTGCCGGTACCACAGACATTATATAACCATCTCTCTCTCTCTCTCTCATGCACACGCGCACACACAGACGCACACACGTACTGCACCCCCATCTCAGAATTTCTCTCCTTGTGCTTCCTATTGTATTCCTTTATGGCAGGTACCCACAGTCACTTAAACACCTCTTCGCTGGGTGGTAATTGTGAGGATGAGTTATTACACAATGAAATTGCATTGCCTAATTGTACGCAGGGTGTAGAATCCTTAGCAAACCTGTCACACTGTGTACCAAACTGCTTCCTGATGTAATTATAGCTGGGCTCGTGACAAAAGGCATTCTTCCTCCTGCTACCTTCTCATCACCCTCCCCTTTTGTTAAAGTGCTTACAGTATTTTGCGTCTTAACATGACTGGCAATTCTCCTCCTTCTCTTCTTTTCTCCCTTCCTGATTGTGTAGCCTTTGTAACTCATCAATGGTCTTCAGGCCACAGCTAGCTTTATTATGCTTGGATTCTCTTTCTCCTTCTCAATCTCTCTCTTTAGAGAGTGATTTCCACAACACCCTCCATTTAACTAAACCAACCAACCAACCAACCAACTGGTGTTCAAGCTCTGCTTTCTGCTAGCAACATTGAAGTCATGGTACGGAATATGACCCTCTGCAACTTGCCTTCAATGCAAAGTGAGGATGCCCCCCCAAGTTCTTCTCTGACTTAATTAATCCAAAATGAAGGAGAACTCTTTCTTCCCACACCACCAACTCATCTGGTTGCCGCAGTGGTGGCAGTAGCAGGAAGACAGGAAGATGTCCGATACTGTCTCTCTCCTGCTGACACAGGCATCTGCAACACTCCAATGCCAGCATTCCATATACACTTTTAATTTTACCAGGCTCTTAACATTAGTGGGGACTTCTAGGTGCTCTGGGAAAATTACATTTCCCAAGGTCCCCCCTGCTTGGGATACTGTCCTGGCTCCCAACCAGAGAAGCAGACTCAGGATGTGGAGAATGGGGTTGTTTTTGTTTGTTTGTTTTCGCATGAAGCTTTATTCCAGAAATCAGAACAGGGACCTGTTTATTTATTTACTATTTGATTTATATCCCATCCTTCCTCCCAGCAGGAGCCCAGGATCTAACATCAAACAGAAAAACGCATACTAGCCACTGGAAGCAACAGCAGATGAGTTGTCGCAACAGCAAATGCAAGCAATGCTACTTCTACATATACAGAAACAGGGAAGCCACTAAACACTATTAATTCAGGCGCTTCACAACACGAGCTGCAAGGCAGGGGCTACAACAGGGGTATGTAACCTAAACTGGGCTACTTGTAACCATCTGTTCTCTGTCCTCCACAAACTTGGAGACATGCCACATTTCTGACTTTGCTGAGTCGCTTTCATTTTCCTCTGCCTGAGAAGTTCCAATGTTTGTGTAAGCACTTACCTCTTTTGCCATTACATTTGGCCTTAGTGCCTGGAGAAAGCCAGCTGAAATGAGGAAAAGCTGCCTGAGCCTTCCACAGTAACTCTAGCAGCCGAGGCTTCCAGAGATGAACTCTCTGAAACTCCTTCATTTTCTTCATTTCATTTCCATGTCCTCCCCAATGCTGGTAACCCCTTCTCCATCCTCTCAACCTTGCCAGAGATTCTCCTTGGGGCCCATGACAGATACTAGCATAGCAGCCCTCATTCCAGGCACCAGGGAGGGGGAGGGAGAAAGAAAAAGAGACAATTCTTCCGCTTCTGCCACTGCAACTGTAATCAGACCAGCAACTGCCACAGTCAGCAGTTAATGGGATTTGTGAGCTCATGGGGGAGGTGGGCTGGGAGATAGGAGAGGCAGCAATCATGAGTGGCTATAGAATTCTCAGGCAAAGAGCTTTTCCTAGACTTCATCAATGTCATGTGTAATTGCCATCCCCAATGCAAATCAAGCCTGGGGGAATCGACCCATCACCACATTGAATAGGAGCAGTTCTCATTTTACTGTTTGCCTAAGGTGATGCAAGTAACAGAATAATACACACAAACCAAGTGTATGGGTCATACACATACAGCAGGTTCAGGGAGGCAGAATATGAGTGGTAAACATGATTCAGGTTACAAGAAGCCAGATTTCAGCTAAACGTCAGGAAAAACTTCCTAACTCTTAGAGCAAGATGAGAATGGAACCCGTTACCTAGGGAGGTGGTAGGCTCTCCAAGAGCTCTCTGCCTTCAAGACGCAGCTGGACAGCCACCTGTCAGGTATGCTTTAATTTGGATTCCTATATTGAGCAGAGGGTTGGACTTGATGGTCTTATGGGCCCCTTCCAACTCTACGATTCTGTGATCCTGTGCAGCTGCAACTGTTTAGGTGTGACTCTTGTGTGTCCCCATTTGTTTTTTAAAAAAAGAGATCTCCCAGCCATTCACAATTGCTCCATGTATATAGTGCCAGCTGTCAGGTGAAACATTTTACAGAAATCGCAAAGCAGTTTAGAGTGATCAGCAGTTGCTTCCTGGGAACAATCTGGTGATTTTATGATTTATCTATCAAAGTGTACCGCACTCTCATAAAACATCAGGGCAGCGTACAGCCACATTAAAACATTTAAAAGCAATACAAAACAATCATTAAAATGACTGGCTACTCAAAAGATATTTTAAATAGCTGCATAGGCCTGTCGGCACAAAAAAAGTACTCATGAGAGGCCTGAAAGGATGCTTGATCAATCTCTGCTGGAAGAGCATTCCACAGCATGGGACCGGTAACACCAAATGCCCAACCTCTGGTTGAGGACAGTTGGGCTTCTGTAACACAGAAAAGACTAACTCTGCTCCTCCAAATTATCTCAGTGATTGGGCTTGGATATATGGATTCAGGTGGTCCTCAAGGTATCCTGGACCCAAGTTAGTCAGTGCTTTGTATACCAACATAAGAGCCTTGAAGCTGTGATATTTGTAACAATACCTGGCTAAGTCCAGACTCTCTCCTAAAGCACTTCTGGGTATTGTCATCTCTTTGGTTACTGAACGAGGCTCAGTCCCTTGACATGCTTATACCAAGAGACACAAAACTGAACGGAATTTGCTTTCATCATCCTTGTGATCAAACAAGTTCAAGCTGTTCACTAGAGAAGCACATTGTGATCCCCTGGTTTGAACTCATTTGCCTTATAGGAATTCCAAATGCCTAGGACAGACAGACAGACAGACAGACAGACAGACAGACAGACAGACAGACACAGATTAGATAGATAGATAGATAGATAGATAGATAGATAGATAGATAGATAGATAGATAGATAGATAGATAGATAGATAGATAGATAGATAGATAGATAGATAGATAGATAGATAGATAGATAGATAGATAGATAGATAGATAGATAGATAGATAGATAGATAGATAGATAGATAGACAGACAGACAGACAGACAGATAGACAGACAGACTGCAGGGAACAAAATGGTACCGGAAGAGGCCAGATGGGGAGTAGATATAAAGATTCTGCCAAATGAACTTATGAGGTGGAGGTGATTTCCTGCAAACATGGCCAGTGTTCTAAGAACATAAGAAGAGTCTTCATGGATTAGACCAAAGAGTATTCTGGAAAGAGGGATTGATTCTTAAACCACTCTGGGAATTGTAGCTCTGTGAGGGGAATAGGGCATCTCCTAACAACACTCAGCACTCCTCACAAACTACACTTCCCAGGATTCTTTGGGAGATGTATGGGTGCATATGGGTCCCAGTCCAGCATCCTATTCTCACAATGGCCAGCCAAATGACTATGGGAAGCCCACAAGCAGGGTATGAGTGCAGCAGAGCTCTCTCACTTGTAATTTCCAGCAATGGGCATTCAGAGGCATATTGCCTCCAACAGTGGAAGGAGAACATAGCCATCATGGCTAGCAGTCATTGATAGCCTTTGTTGTTGTTATGTGCCTTCAAATCAATTACGACTTATGGCGATCCTATGAATCAGGGACCTCCAAGAGCATCTGTCATGAACCGCCCTGTTCAGATCTTGTAAGTTCAGGTCTGTGGCTTCCTTTATGGAATCAATCCAGCTCTTCTTTGGCCTTCCTCTTTTTCTACTCCCTTCTGTTTTTCCCAGCATTATTGTCTTTTCTAGTGAATCATGTCTTCTCATGATGTGTCCAAAGTATGATAACCTCAGTTTCATCATTTTAGCTTCTGGTGACAGTTCTGGTTTAATTTGTTCTAACACCCAATTATTTGTCTTTTTCGCAGTCCATGGTATGAGCAAAGCTCTCCTCCAACACCACATTTCAAATGAGTTTATTTTTTCTCTTATCCGCTTTCTTCACTGTCCGACTTTCACAGTCATCCATGTGGGTGACCAGCACTACCTCTTGTGGGAGCCAATTCCATAGTTAAAGTAAAGGTGTCGCCGCACTTGTAGTGCGAGTCGTTTCTGACTCTTAGGGTGACGTCTTGCGACATTTACTAGGCAGACCGTATATATGGGGTGGGATTGCCAGTTCCATCCCCGGCCTTTCTTTACCCCCCAGCATATGCCGGGTACTCATTTTACCGACCACGGATGGATGGAAGGCTGAGTGGACCTCGACCCCTTTTACCTGAGATTCGACTTCCTCCTTCCGTTGGAATCCGGCCGTGAGCAGAGCTTCGGCTGCGTTACCGCCGCTTACCACTCTGAGCCACGGAGGGTCTTTCAATTCCATAGTTAAGCAATGATTAATTAATTAATTTCATTTCTTAGTTGCCTCGTAGCCAATGGTTTCTAGAGGACTTACAATAGATTTAAAAACATACAATATAAAAACTTAAAGCCCCCAAAAATAAACCCCTATGTGCTAAAATAAGCTATTTTTTATTTTAATTATCTCACTTAAATATATGAGGAGGCTACACTCTAAAGAAGATCATCAACAGCCACACATGCCAACAAATCTAGGACAAGACAATCTCCCAAAGCAATATATATACATTTAGCACAGATTTACCAGGAACAAGAATCAGGCAATAGAGGATGTCTGCAGTATTTTGTTCAGTTCTGGATGCCCACATTTTAAGAAGGGCATGGACAAACTGGAGCATGTCCAGAAGAAGGTATCCAAGAGGATGAGGAGTTTGGAAACCAAGCAGTGGTGGCTGGTGTCTCCATGTCAGTGGGGCAGTGGAATCCGCTCTGGGTGTTAGTCCAAATTTCAAGGAGCTGCACCTTGGAAATGGTGAAATCAAGTCCATTGGGAGTCTGGATAAGAGATGGTTAAGGGAAGACATAATAACTATCTTCAAATATTTGAAATGCTGTCAGGCAGAAAATGGAGGCAACCTGCTGCAGAGCTAGAACCAACGGGAGGAAGTTGCAAGGAAGAAGATTGGGAGAAATGTCCTAATAGTAAGAGTTGTGCGGCTGTGGGGCAATCTGTCTCAGGGGATGATATATTCTCCTTCACTAGAGATATTTAGACAGAGGCTTGGGCAGCTATTTGCCAGGGATGCTGCAGTTGCAAGGATCCTGCACTGAGCAAAGGGCTGGACTAGATCCTTGGTCTTCGACTTGCAACCCATTGCAGCATAACAGCCTGATCTAAGGTGACAAGACAACACGACAGCACAATCACCATAGAAATGTACAGTCAAAAATTAAGATATGGGTCCTCAAATGCATGCTTGATTTAAAGGTGGGACCTGGGCTTGAAAATGTTGAAGACTACTGAGAACATCAGAACATAAGAGTCTACTGAATCAGGCCAGTGGCCCATCTAGACCAGCATCCTGTTCTCATAGTGGCCAGCCAGATGCCTATGGGAAGCCAGCAAGCCGGACCTGAGCACAACAGCACTCTCCCCTCCTGTGGTTTCCAGCAATTGGTATGCAGAAGCACTCTGCCTCTGACTGTGGAGGCAGAGCATATCCATCGTGACTAGTAGCCATTGATAGCCTTCTCTTCAATGTATTTGTCTAATCCTCTTTTAAAGCCATCCAAGTTGGTGGCCATCACTGCCTCCTGTGGGGGTGAATTCCATAATTTAACTGTGTGCTGTATAGATGACCTCCAAAGTTTCTTCCAACTCAAACCATTCTATGATAATTATGAACAGTTACGTATGGAGTTCTGTTGCAATTATGTCAGTTAGTGTCAGCAGGAGTGGTTCTAAAGCAGAGATAGGGAACCTCTGGCCCTTCAGATGTTGCTGAACTACAACTTCCATCAGCCCCATGCACTACAGCCCATTGTCATGAATGATGGGAGTTATAGTCCAACAACATCTAGAGGGCCAAAGGTTCCCCACACGTGAGTGAGGAAAGACAATACTGAGCTTGATGGGCAAATAAACTGACCTCATATAAAGTAATTTCCAGTGAGTCAGTACTTCAGGCTTACTTATTTTAATTTTATTTTATTAATGTAGTTGATCGTGCCTTAGCACAAAAGATGGAAATTACTGTTCCAGAATGACATTCCCCCGCCCTCATCTCCACCTGAGATGGGATGAGTCCCTTAGGCATGTTCCATTTCTAAATGCATGAGCATATTTGTCTGCATGCATAATAGTCACCACATATGTGGATTCTCTTTTCAGATTATCGTCTTCTGATGCTATGGCCACTAAAAGCCATCGGCATGCATTATTCATCCCTACAATACTTTCGAGTATGTATGTATTCATGGACGTAACTCATGGGAGTCCTCCTCTGTCTGGAAAAGTTAACCCGAGGAGCAGTTGTGAACTGACAGACCTATCTCTTCAGTATTAAAGGGTTTTGGGAGCTAGTTTGGCTCAGAGGAGGCACAAGCTGCGTACTTATCTGCACAGCAAAGGGCAACTTCAAAGAGCAACTGGAACTCAAGGAACTCTTCAAGCTAGGAGGGTTGTTAAAAGGGGTGAAATAAGTTGGACCTTTAACAGCAGAAACATCTATGCTTATCTGAGGACCTACGGAAATAGATGTGGGGAACCTTTGGCCCTCCATATGTTGCTGAACTACAACTCCCATCATGCCTGGTCATTGGTCTTGCTGCCTGGGGCTGATGTGAGTTGAAGATCAACAACATCTGGTGGGCCAAAGGCTCTCCACATCTGTTCTAAGATATAGGGGCAGTTTTTATGTTTTGACAGTGGTATACTTCCACTCTACTGTGGTTTCATCACACACCATTCTAGGAATGTAGCTGAGGTATGGCTGGTCTGTGACCAAAATAAAAATCATTCATTCATTCATTCATTCATTCATTCATTCATTCATTCATTCAATGTAGCTGAGGTAGAAAAATTGTTCCTGGACTATACACCTTCACACTGAAGGTGGAGGGAATCATATGATTTTATTTTGGGGGGAAATGGTCAGTATATACAAATCTAACATATAGGGAAGAAAGTTAGGCTGACAGCCTTCTTCCTAACACCTAATTTACTATGTGCATTTTTTTAAAAAAAAATGTAAGAATAGTCATAAAATCACAGAGTTGGAAGGGGCCTATAAGGCCATCCAACCCCCTGCTCAATGCAGGAATCCAAATTAAAGCATACCCTATAGGTGGCTGTCCAGCTGCCTCTTGAAGGCCTCCAGTGTTGGACAGCCCACCACCTCCCTAGGTCATTGGTTCCATTGCCATACTGCTCTAACAGTTAGGAAGTATGTTCAGTTGAAATCTGGCTTCCTCTAACTTGGGCTCATTATTCTGTTTCCTGCACTCTGAGACGATAGAGAAGAGATCCCGGCCCTCCTCTGTGTGGCAACCTTTCAAGTACTTCAAAAGTGCTATCGTATCTTCCCTGAGTCTTCTCTTCTCCAGGCTAAACATGTCCAGTTCTCTCAGTCTCTCCTCACAGGGCTTTGTTTCCAGTCCCCTGATCATCCTCTTTGCCCTCTTCTGAACCCACTCCAGTTTGTCTGCATCCTTCTTGAAATGTGGTGTCCAGAAAAGGATGCCTAACCGGTGCCAAATAGAGGGGAACCAATACTTCACGCGATTTGGAAACTATACTTCTGTTAATGCAGCCTAACAGAGCATTTGCCTTTTTTGCAGCCATATCGCACTGTTGGCTCATATTCAGCTTGTGATCAACAACAATCCCAAGATCCTTCTTGCATGTAGTATTGCTGAGCCAAGTATCCCCCATCTTATAACTGTGTGTTTGATTTCTTTTTCCTAGGTGTAGAACTTTGCACTTATCCCTGTTAAATTTCATTCTGTTGCCTTCAGCCCAATGCTCCAGCCTTTCAAGACCCCTTTGAATTTTGTTTCTGTCTTCCACTGGGCCCACGACCAAGCCCTGCAGTACTCCGTTCATTACCTCCTCATAGTTTGAGATCAATAGTCAATAATGCTGCAGGCCTGCATTAAGAGACCTACTAGGATATCATATAAATATAAATATACCTTTAGGTTATCAACTCTTTCTGTGGAACCTTTATTCAGTAGTCAAAGTTCAACACGCAACACATGTGATGTTTTTAAGTTATAGATTCCCATGTGCAAGCATTGTTCCTGCCCTTCTAGAAGCTCGCCTCATCAATGCCTTTCTAATCTAGCAGAAATAAAACTTGGAAAACTTTGCTGGGGGACCTTTTATTTTCTTTTATGAGCTCTTTTTAAATCTCTTCTGACTTCAGTGCAAAGTAGCAATTCATTTCCCCACTATAGCCACCGCCACCTCTGGCCAGACACAGTGTGCTGCCATCTCAGCTACTATGCAGCTGTCTGGTTGAGTGTACGTATCTTCAGGGAGTCGTGTGCTTCCATTCCAAAAAAAGATGATGCACCACAGGGACGGATGGACCTTGCGTCATTAATGGGCCTGCCTTCATTTCAGCCATAAATTGCAGGATATTATTCATTTCTGATGGTAGGGAGGGAAAAGGAGTAGTGGAGTTTGGGAACTACAAGGGGACCTTTGAAGGTCAAGCACAGGCAGACAGGAGGGAAAACAGCTGGTATTTGCACAGAGTGCATTGAACAGATTGGCAAGCATCGAACATGGACCCAGCCAAGAAGCAGCTGTGCCTCTTCTTCGGCAGCTACTGTAATTGCAAATTATAAGTTTATTGGTCCTTCGCTTCATATTGTGGGCATAATATAAAGCAGAGTGAAGTACATTCATGATCGTAATATTAAATATTAAGACGTTAGCCATTTTGATTCCTTGGAAAACCCAAAGACAATCTGCATTTAAATTGCTTCATCAAAATTACGGGGTTCCTGTTTTCAGCCTGGTGGGAGGACACCTGCCCCCACTGAAAAAAAAAAGGCATTTTGTTTCCATATACAAGCTGTTCTTACAATCTGGGCTGAAATCTGGTTGAGGTGTTTTATTCACTTCTTGTTTTCTGAACACTTTTCTATTTTAGAAAACGCAGAGCGGTTACGCAAAGAGGAAGGCAATGCAGCTAGTACAAACAATAGCGAAAAGAGATTAACAGTTAGAATATGTGAAACCAGCCGTTTAAAACAGGGATGGAGAATTTGTGGCCCTCCTGACATTGTTAGACTGCAGCTCCCGTCAGTCCCAGGGCTTATCCACATGGGAGCAAAACATTGTATTAAAGACGCTGCTTTTACCTCCGTTTTCTTTGCACAGTCCACAAAGGGGGCTCAAAGCCAGCTGCAAACCCAGGGCTTTTCATTCACACTGAAGGGAAAGGATTAATCACGCAGCTTCCTAATGACCACTGGGCAGCAATAAAATTATTTTTGTTTTCATTTTTGGCTGTTTGCTGGCTAGGCACTTTGAGGGTTTTCCCTCTTTTCGTCTACAGTACGTCACCTGTTACTCACCTTTTCTCTAAACTAAAAAGCCTCAAATACTGCAGGGGTGTAGTCGTCCAGGGTCTTGAGGGGTCTTAGACCCCTTACTTTTTGGGGAGCCAGGTCCTCAGGGGGCCCCTTTGTCTCCAACATCCTATGAGCCAATAAGCATGAATGGGGAGTGTGCTGGCCACTGAAGAATCTTTCCACATGCTTCCTTGGCCTTTCCTGCTGACTAGAGCCAACCAGAGTGAAACGAGGTGAGTTAGCCACTGAGGAGACTCTTCTAAGTAGCTAGCACACACCCTTTTCCTGCTGATTGGCTCCTGTTGTTGTGGAAGAAGACATTAACAAGGATCTTATTCTCAACTCAGCAGTGAAAAAAGGGGAGAGGGGAAGATATGAATCCTGATGACAGTATCTCATCAGCAGGAGATTAATGTTAGACACTGAATTCAGTAATTCAAGCAATATCTCTGACAGTGAGAAAGGCCAGCAACTGTATTGAGGGGCATGCTGCCTCTGTCAATGTAGGTAGAACATAGCCATTGCAGCTAATAGCCACTGATCCTCCATGAAAACCTCCTCCCCATGATTCTTTGATCCTCTGAAGGTACTAAACTCTGAATCACTGTGGATGCAGAGAATTCTTTAGAAGCTTTGTAAATCAAAAATGAAATTCCTTCAAACATTATAGAATAATCTGGCCAGGCTTGAAAACTGCTTTTTGCTTCTCTATCACTGTCACCATTTGACTGGAATGGAATTTGCCTTTTTCACAGCTGCCATACAATGGCTCTGCATCTTCATTGAGCTATCCACTACGACCCCAAGGTCTCATTCCTAGTCAATCACTGCAAGTTCAGACTCCATGAGTGTATGTGTGAAATTGAAATTTATTTATTTATTTTGCCCTTGCTCACATTACTTTTGCATTTGCCATTTTACCACCCATTCACTCAGTTTGGAAAGGTTCTTTTCTAGTTCTGCACAATCTCCAGTTCTGGTCTCCGCACTTCAAGAAGGATGCAGACAAACTGGAACAGGTTCAGAGGAGGGCAACAAGGATGATCAGGGGACTGGAAACAAAGCCCTGTGAGAGAACTGGACATGTTTAGCCTTCAGAAGAGAAGACAGAGGGGAGATATGATAGCACTCTGCAAGTACATGAAAGATTGTCACATAGAGGAGGGCCGGGATCTCTTCTCGATCGTCCCAGAGTGCAGGACATGGAATAATGGGCTCAAGTGGCAGGAAGCCAGATTTCGACTGAACATCAGGAAAAACTCCCTAACTGTTAGAGCCATACGACAATGGAACCAATGACCTAGAGAGGTAGTGGGCTTTCCGACACTGGAGGCATTCAAGAGGCAGCTGGACAGGCATCTGTCGGGAATGCTTTGATTTGGATTCCTGCATTGCGCAGGGGGTTGGACTTGATGACCTTGTAGGCCCCTTCCAACTCGACTATCCCATGATTCTATGATTTCTCTTTCTTCCAGAAAATATGTAAATTCTTCCATATAAATGGATGTGGTTTCTTTAAGTGGGTCTTTCCCCCTTCTTTTCTGGTTTATCTGATACCCCAAAAGAAAAAGGACAGAATAAGCACAAGTAAGATAAGCAGTACCCTGAAAATTGTAAATGAAAATATCCTGGCTTTAAAAGCTGAATTCCATAAATGCGGTGTAATATCAAATAAGATGAGTTTATCTTAAATTAAATTAAATTATTATTCAATTGAGTATTGAAGTTTGTTAATGTTGTATGATTTATATATGATGTTTTGATTTTGCTTTTATATTTAATAATGGTGTAAAATTAATAAAGATTGATTTAAAAAAGAACATTTGCTGACCTAAGTCAAAGCCAGGTGATCGCCATCACTACAGGAAGGTATTGAGCAACTTTGCCAGGACTATTTACAAGGCCAAGGCTCTAACCAGGCATGCAGATATCATCTACATTGATAGAAAACTCATGCACATAAATCTTAAGAGCCAAGAATCAGAGTGCCGTAAGGGATCCCAAGAGGCCACCCACCCTGATTAGTATTGTGTTTAAGCCCTTTTGGAGTTGCTTCTGGAGTCGAAAGGTAGGGTAGCATTTGAAATTTATATAAAATAAATTGTAAATGCTATATAAATACCCTTTGCCGGGCCTCTAGAAAGTAAAATTTCTCTGTGGGGAGAGAGCAGGATGCGTCTTGTTGTCTATAATGGATATGCATGCAAATGCACACATGTGAATGCTATGGAGTATATTTTTAACGACAAAACCAAACTCTCTTGCTTTCAAATCCATCCCAGACAGGTGACTGCAGAGTGAATGGATAAAGAAGGTCGAGGAGAGCTTTCAACGATGTGTAATGGAGAAGGGTTGGTGCGGGACATGGCAGCTCAGCAGTTATCTTCCATGTGAGAATCAGAGTGCTGTAAGTCAATATTTTCATCTGCGACACGTTGGGGTGCCTCGAAAGGTATAATTTTGCCATGGCAGCACATTCATGAAGTGTGCTTCCTTTGGTCTAATTCTCACCAATGTTGGGTGATGTGGTGAACCTGTTGCCATGATGCCTTCAGCTGGAGGGTCAGTCATAGGGCTGAGCCTGGAGAAAAAAAGACTAAGGGGAAAGCTGATAGTAGCCTTCAAATATCTGAAGGGCTGCCATGGAGAAGATGCAGCAGGCTGGGTCTCTGATGCCCCCAAGGGGAGGACTAGAATGAATTGTTTGAAGTGGAAAGGAAAGACATTTCTGCTGAGCGTTAGAAGAAACATCCTAAGGGAAAGAGTTGTTCAACAGTTGAACAGGAGCTGGTGAACTCTCCCTTGCTGAAGGTATTTATAGGCCACATCCATGCCATACATTTAAAGCAGCATCATACCACTTTAAACAGTCATGGCTTCCCCCAAAGAATCCCGGGGACTGTAGTTTGTTAAGAGTGCTGAGACTTCTTAGGAGAACCCCATTCCCCTCAAACAGGTACAATTACCAGAGTAGCTGAAAAATCAATCCCTCTTCCCAAGGAACTTTGAGGGTTGTAGTTCAGTGAGAATTTAGTGAGCTCATGGACTTTCCAGCTCACATGGTTAGCCCTGAAAACAACCCAGCAGGATCAGACCAAGAGTCCATCTGGTTCAGCATCGTGTTTCCAAAAGGATCCAATCAGATCTTCTCAGGGAGCACACTAGCAGGACATAATAGTGGGCACCATCCCCCTTCTTGCCTGCCAGCACCAGCTATTCAGAGAAACGTTACCTTTGAACTAGCATTTAACATCTGTGAATTCTGACATAAACAGACCTGATCCACACCTCCCAGACAACAATGCAGATTGAGATGTAATTATCATTCCGCTATTGGGCTTCTCTGAATTTTGCAATGTGGCATTTGACTCAAAAAAGGCATCTAAATGCATACCAACAAGTACATTTTGTAATGCATATTTTAGGATAAAATGCATTTAGAAATGCATACACCACAAAATGTGTTCATCCTAAAATGAAAAGAGAGAAAGAAATGCATACATTGAGATAAAATACTATTTAAATTCTCATTTTGTGATGCAGAATTAAATACATATTTAAATACATTTTTGTGCAGATTTCTTTTAAAAATGGAGGTAAATGTGGAATGACATGGAACAAATTTATGAGTGAACACATCTGAAATTGACATGGGCAGGAAATAGACTGATCCATCCATTTTAACTCTGAACTCAGAGGTTTTCTTTTAGATGCCATGACTGATAGCTATCAACAGACATATCATTGACTGTCAGATTTAACATATTGCATCTGTTAAATGAGAAACACCTTTCTGCTTGCCTGGAAGTAACACATCAAAGCTGATGAGACCATTGATGTCTTCTTGGCTATAACAGTGGGCCAGTCTTGGCAGATCACAAATAGCCTGACTTAATATAAGATGGTTTCCTAGACTTCTATGCTCCCCCACAGGACATAACACAGGAGATTAGATTTGGGCTGAATATAAAGGAGGGATTTCTTAATGGTAAGAGCAGTTTGACGGTGGAACCAATTGCCTAGATGGTTGGATGGGCTTTCCCTCACTGGAGGTCTTCAAGCAGAGGCTTGGCAGCCATCTATTTGAACATGGAGTCACTCCAGACTCAATGGGTTGAACTAGGTAAGAACATGAGAAGAGCCCTGCTGGATCAGGCCAATGGCCCATGTAGTCCAGTGTCTTGTTCTCACAGTGGCCAAAAAGATGCCAGTGGGAAGCCTGAAAGCAGGACCTGAGTACATCAGAGCTCTCCCCACCTGTGATTCCCAGCAACTGTATTGAGAGGCATGCTGCCTCTGTCAATGTAGGTAGAACATAGCCATTGCAGCTAATAGCCACTGATCCTCCATGAAAACCTCCTCCCCATGATTCTTTGATCCTCTGAAGGTACTAAACTCTGAATGACTATGGATGCAGAGAATTCTTTAGAAGCTTTGTAAATCAAAAATGAAATGGAGTATCCCTAAGGCATCAGTGCCAGTTTATTGAGAACTTCAAAACACAGAGAAATATGTGGATCAACCAGATTTTAGAAGCCACCCTTGTAGAGGTCAGGCTCCCAATTTGATGTAGCAACCCTCTGAATGGAGGCCTACCTTTTCCCACTGAGAACCATGGATTTAAATATTTGAAACCTTTTTAGCATTTCTTAAACACACACAGCACATCGTCCGTTTCAGAAGGGGAGAGGGAGGATCCTATTTGAACCTGCCAATCTCTGAAGTATGACACTGGTTTGGGAAATAGTGCCTAGAAACGAATTTTTCACGAGGGCACGTAAAGTCAATGTGTGTATAATAAAGATAAAACTCTGCAAAGCAAGGCAAGGCGGCCCGCCAATCCCAGAAAAGGACACTCTGACATTCTAAGCAGTGTTTCATTGCTCACAAATGCAACTTGGAAAACAGCAGAAACTTTCCCAGGGAAATGTGTGCAGGAAGACCAGTTTGGCCAAAACAGAGTCAGGTGATGGCAAGCCAGAGAGAGGAATGAATGAATATGGCAATTGTTATCTGCGCATTCCACCATATTTGCTGGCTCCCTTTTCTTGATAAAATCCTATTCCTTTTGTGTCCTGGGTCACATCTGTACCATACATTTAAAGCACATGGCTTCCCCCAAAGAATCCTGGGAACTGTAGTTTTGTAAGGGTTCTAGGAACTGTAGCTCTGTGAGAGATAAACTGAAGGGGTTGTAAATCAGTAGTTTGCAAACTTCCACCTTCCCCCCCCCACGACCACTTGTAAATTGCTGAGGGTCTTGGCAAACCGCTGAATGATTTTTCTGACTGTGGTAGCAATGGTAATTACATAGAATTCATGTTGTA
Source organism: Rhineura floridana (assembly GCF_030035675.1). Taxonomy (NCBI): domain Eukaryota; kingdom Metazoa; phylum Chordata; class Lepidosauria; order Squamata; family Rhineuridae; genus Rhineura; species Rhineura floridana. The sequence goes on along the minus strand of NC_084498.1, from coordinate 14,064,163 downwards.
ATACTATAAAATGCACTATAAGAAATGTCTATAAGAAATAAAAGGAGCAATAAAAATACAATTTTTGCAAAGTGGCAATTCCCAGAGTGGTTCAACAAACAATCCCTCTTCCCAGCTCTGTGAGGGGAATAGGGGTCTCCTAACAACTCTCAGCACCCTTAACAAACTATAGTTCCCAGGATTCTTTGGGGGAAGCCACAACTGTTTAAAGTGGTATAATACTGGTTTAATGTATAGTGCATATGGGGAACTAGCACTGAAAAACTGAAATTCTGCAATCAGAGAAAACAACATTTGTGAACCAGAATGAAGATCAGTGAAATCTATATAATCTATCTCAACCATACAAAAAGTGAGAGTTCTGTCAAGCAGTTGAATATACAGTGCAATCCTATATATCAGAGATGGGGAACTAGATCATTATCTCCCTCAGCCTCTGCTGGCCAAATCAGCTGATGGTTGGTTCTTGGGAAACCTCTTGCAAAATCCTCCACAAGATCTGACAATCAGCTGCCAGTCAGGTCTTGAGGAACACTGTGAAGACCCAACCATCAGCTGATCATCAGGTCTTGAGAATCCCAGTGCACAACACAGAGGTGCACAGGGTTCAAGCCAAACCCCCTGTTAATCAGCTACTAATTGTTAATCAGTGGATCTTTATCAGGGCTCATGCACACCATGCCAAATTCTGGCCTATGCATCGGATCCTCACTCCTGGTTCATTTTGCTCAGTAGCAACCTAGTGGAACAGGGAGGAAAACATTATCCATGACTCAAAACCACAAACTCAAAACTCAAATGAATACATAGATTTATTGATGCACAAAACTTAAGGGTATTATGAGATGAACTGATAGACAATAAAGCAAAGATATTGTTGAAATTACAGCAACAAATATATATATTTGCATGAACTAATTAATGATTATGCATTAACAATAATGCAAAACAAAAATATGGACTAAGAGCATTAGAATTAACAAAGCAAATATTCTAAATAACCTCCAGACCAACTACATAAGTATTTTATCTCTAAGTTTCCTAGAACAAAAGCATAGTTACCTATGAGTGGGTAGGCCTGAAGCTTGGGCAAAAGCATGCTGGGGCAAATCATGCTAAAGCAGGAAGCAAACCATGGATGCAAACAAGTAAAAAGAAAAAGTAATCCAAATGCAATTCTCCCCCATCCCCCAGAGGGTCCTAATTAACCCAACATGTCGATGCCTGTTCAGGAGATAGGAATTATTCAACAAGATTTGCATTATCTTCAGTAAATGTGGGTGAACCCCCACAATACAGAGTCCATACATAGGCCATGAATTACCATAATCTGTCTGAGAGGGGGACAAAATGAATAAATTGACCCTTGCTTCTTCAGTGATTTTCCAGGCAATGCCCTTTCACTCACATTAACTCTGCCAATATATCAAAACATAGCATTCTGTCTTCGTTTTGCCATACCCACTCTTATCAGATCACCAAGGCTTCTTCTGCTAGCAGTCAGCAATCTGAGAGGTACAGAGGTACAAGCAGATTTTGACCCCAAAATGAAGCAGACATGTCCTATTTCAGCCATCATTTATCCATCGTGGCTGCTGCTGTACTCTGCCCAAGTCATGCCATACCTGTGTGCGTAGACCTAATAATAACCAAACTAACACCTCCAATCATTCTGAGCCAGGTCTTTACCTGCCCCACACCTGACATCATAATAAGGCTTTGCCGGAATGCCTTCTTGGGCCAAATGGGGAGGCCTTGGCTGGTTCCCCACCCCTGCTACGCATGGCAACTCATGCATGTAATCCCCATTGGGTCCAATGGCATTTGCTCATATATAAGTGAACATAGGATGGCGGCATTATCAATCATGGAAACCTGCTGCTTGCCTGTATGACCGTAAAGGGTATCTAGCAAAACCTGGTGCAATTTTCTGCAGTGTTTGCTAATCCATCAAAATGTTCTCCTCCCCAGGCTTCCTCCTCCCTCTCAAAAAAGTTTCAGAAGAGTACTATTTCAAACCCTGTGACTGAGAGTCCAGCTGTTCCGAAGAAAGAAGGCTACATCTGAAGCGATGTCTTTTAGGTGATTGTGCTGGAAGGAAGCAGCAGAAGGATAATTGCTACCTAAGGGACCTGGGGGCATTTCCTGAGAGCATCTCTGGAATTCAAGAGCATATGAGATGCCCTTCGCTAGGCCTCCCTTCAAACTAACAGAACTTGCTGTGAAATAATTTACAAGAGGCACAACTGGAGTGACTGATGCATCTCAACCCATTACGCTCCCAAATGCCATTTGTTCAGGGACGAAATATCTCTTTGTTTCACCACATTTCTGAATTGCACGAGATTTAACAATCAGCAGAGACTAGAGTCCCATCAGCACCGTACATTTAAAGCACTCTTATCGCAGTTTAAACAGCCATCGCTTCCCCCAAAGAATCCTGGAACTGCACTTTGTAAAGGATGCTGAGAATTGTTAGGAGGCCTCCTATTACCCTCACAGAGTTATAATTCCCAGAGTTGCCCAGGAAGAGGGATTGATTGTTAAACAATTCTGGAAACGATAGTCCGGTGAGCAGAATAGAGTTCTGAGATTTATTTTATTATTATATTTCTGTCCCAACTTTCCCCACCAAGAAGCCCAAGGTGGCATACAGGGTTCTCTTCCTCCCTGTTTTATCCGCACAACAACCCTGCAAGGGAGGTTAGGCTGAGAGACTGTGACAGGCTCAATGTCAGCCAGTGACCTTCATGGCTGAGTGGGGATTTGGACCCTCGTCTCCTAGGTCTCTAGTCCAAAATGCTAGCCACAATGCCATGCTAGCTCACCTTAGAACCTTGACTGTGCACAGCACAGCAAGATCATCACTGCCTGGCCCAGTGACATGATGAAGAGGGCAAGATCGTGTTCCTTATTCCTGATGTCCCTGATGACATGAGGGAAACAAAGGCCTGAAGAGGGCTTAAAGTGAGCAGAAACTAGGGGGGAACCCTCCCTGGTCCACATCAGCAATGACTCCACAATGGACTCACTCACATAAATACCCAGACCCAATTTTAACACCCACCATTTATAAATATTTTTCATTATTTATAGCAATGACAATAATGGGCATAACAGACAACATTTCTAAATAAAATTGGAAGAACAAAACCTTGAGGCTTGAGGGAAAACACACGAACACCAGATTAGGGATGACTAGGGTCTGTTCTGTGGGGTGCTGCAATGCCTCTCCCCTCATCAAAGGAGGCATCAAAGTCCCCTGCAGAATTGCTCCCTCTGCTGAACAGCTGATCAGAGGAGGGGGCTACGCTGAGTGAGCGATGCTGTGCAAATAGTCTTCCCAAAGGAAAGCCACATATGGAATATCGCCAGAATCATGCAGAATCTACATCTCCACTGATCTACAGTGGAGGGGGCACTTCTGCAGGGGGCTGCAATACCACCCCTCCCATCAATATTTCCACTGAGGCATTGTTCGGGGGGGGGGGGGCTGGCATCACAGCACCCTGCAGAACTGATCCATCTTGGTTTGGGTGGGGTAAGGAGATGACTGAGACAGGGATCAATTTTACAGTGTGTTGCGATGTCCCTCCCACCATCAATGCCTCAGTGGAGGGATTGATCAGGGAGGCATCGCACCACCATGCAGGATCACCCACTCCGCTGAGGCAATGTTGCTCTGGGGATGTTCTACCAATGGCTTCCCTAAAGGGAACTTGCTTGCAGAGCATCGCCTGCACTGTGAAGAATCGACCTCTTGATTATGCACAGGTGTTGCTCAGTAAGCAAGTTTCCTTCAGGAGAGCTGCTTCCATAGTATAACCTGTGCTGTGCAGAATTGCAGAGGGATTGATCCGGGGGGGGGGAGCAACAGGCAGGCAGGAAGCTGGGTGGCCTGCGTCTACTTTCTCCGAGAAGATCTTGGCCTTTTTGTGGGTTTTTCCTGCTCTGCCTGGCTCTCCTTGCCTGATGCCCTGCCCCCTGACAGCCACAGATACCCCTGGGTCATCCAGCCCCATCTGTAGCAATCCGTGGTTGTCTGAACCTGACTCATCCAAGGCCCAAGTAGCTCCGTATTGTAGCAATCCGTGGTTGTCTGAACCTGACTCATCCAAGGCCCAAGTAGCTCCGTATTGGCCCGATTTGGCTCGGGACTTGGCTGAATCTGGTGCACAGCCCTAATAGGAACCTAGGAACCCGCCTTAAATTGAGTCAGGCCATTGGTCCATCTAGCTCAGTGTTTTCTGGCAGCGAATCGCAGGAGTGTCAGGCAAGGTTTTCTCCTAGCCCAACTTGGCGTCGCAGGGGATTGCATCTGGGGCCTTCCACGTGTAAATCAGATTCTCTGTCACTGAGCTCTGGCCCTTCCCCTCTGGAACACACCAGACCTCAGGAAGCCCTTGTTGCTCGAGCAAGGGCCAACTGGAGCAGGATGCCATTTATATCCTTTCCTCTCCAATTTCATAAACCTCAATCATGCCCCCTCTCACTTCCCCTTTTCTCATTGTAACTTTGCCTTATAAGAGAGTTGACCCAGCCCCCTAGTCATTTTGTTTGCCCATTTCTGCATCTTTTCCAGTTCTACAGGTTTTTTTTGGGGGGGGGGTAAGAATGTGACCAGAACTGTAGTTTTCAAATCATGGTCACACCAAAGATTTAAACCAAGGCTGTGGAACTTCCATCCTGAGGGCCAATTTTGTCTCACCAGAAAGTCCAGGTTGACCTGTGAGGCCATTTCCCCCAAATGGACACCCTCCTGTCCATCAGCTAGCATCACTGGACAACATCAGCTGATGCTGAGGGGGGCAGTCTCCAATCCTGCTGGGTGCTACACCCACCTTTCAGACACCTGATATCAGTGATGGCATCAGTGGATTGACAGGTGGATGGCCCCAACCACCAGCCAAAGTTGGCCCACAGGAGTGGGGAAAGTCAAAGATGTGGCTCACCAGGCCAAAAAGGTTTCCTCATCCCTGATTTAAACCATCCCCCCCTCCCGAAGGTCTCAGTTTCTCCTTCCAGAATGTGTAGGAGAAGATGATCCCTAAGATACTTAATCAGGGACTGAGCCGTTATTTGACAGCAAAATGTGTTATGGGCTTATGCCATCAATTTAGATAAAAGAGTGGTTAACAATAAATTTACACCAAAGAGGAGCTCCAGAGTGACCTTAGCATACACATTTCCCTTCTGTACTGTATTTTACCTTTTTTTATCCCCATCCCAGTTGCATTTATAATGAGAGAGAGAAAGAGAGAAGCATATTAAGACGGCTTTAAATAAAATAACTTTATCTATCGAATTCCCTTTATTCTCCTCCTTTCCTCGGTGTTGTAAATATTTCATGCTGACCTTTATCATTAGAACATTTTTTCCCAAAAAAGAATCCTTATATATGAGCTTTATCCATTAATCTTGATTATGCACTTCCCACCTGGCGAGATTTTAAAAACCTTAATTCATCTTTGACTCATTTTTTTGGAACAAGGCGTTCAAATTTAATATGCTATAACTTTAACCGACAACCATGAAACATAATGCACAATGTGCGAGGCATTTAGAAGGCATTAATTGCCAATAAATGCAGTCAGTGGTATTACATCTTTATTTGATTCCATAAAGGTAGCCAAATTAGATACTGAGAAATTCTTCCTTGTGCTATTTTGAAGTAAATCAGGATTCAACTAAGACCTACAACTCTAGCTGATTTACCAACTACGGCCATTCCTGGATGCGGCCCTCCAGGCTTCTCTGTCTGGCCCTTGGAACTCTGCCCAGGCCACAACCCTTCTCCCTAGGTCACACCCTTCACTGCCCCTGCTTCACATCCTGGATGGAGGAAAGAGAGGGATGAATGAGGGTGCGTAGAAAGTAGCCTACTGTACAAAGTTAAAATGTGCATCTCTTGCTCCACCCTTTGTCCCATCTGGCCCTGCTCACCACTGGCATGTGGCCCTCAGAAGGTTGGCAACAAGGGAATGTGGCCCATGGCTGAATAAGGCTTCCACCTCTGGTGTACACTATTATAATGTCCCCTATCTGGGGCTGCCACTGAAAATGTTTCAGAGATTGCAGCTAAGAGCAAGTCAGACCACGGGACTATCTAGCTCAGTATTGTCTACACTGATTGTCAGTGGCACTTCAGGGTTTCATATCCAAAATCTTTCCGAGCCCTACCTGGAGATGCCGGGGATTGAATTTGGGACCTTCTGTGTGCAAAGCAGATGTTCTCCCTTTGAGCTACGGCCCTTCCCCTTGTGTACCTGCCAAAGAGTTCTGATGGCCTTGATGACTTAAGTTCATGTGATATCAGCTTGGAGAGTTCTCCACTGGCTGCCTGTTCCTTGCCACGCCTGATTCAAGATAATGGTTTTGACATATAAACCCAGAGTAGCTTGGGAACCACTTTCCTGAGATCAGCCTGGGAAGTCCTCTTTGTAAGATCATCATGTGCAGAAGTCCACAAGTATAGGATCTAACAGAAGATTTTCTTGGTAAAGGCACCCTGATTATCGAACACCCTCCCCAAGCTTTTACTGCCACTGTTTGTCTACTTTTGAGTGCTAGATAAAACATTTCCTCTTCTACCAAGCTTTTGCCCCCACATCCGCAATGAAGACTCGTGTGGCAATGCATTGGCCAAAATATAACAACTGGAAGAACTGTAAGCTAAATTAACCAACTGCAGAAAGTACAGGCAGGTGAGAAATTTGTTTAATTCTGGTACAGAAGCATCTCCCCCCCCCAATCACCTAAGCATGTATACAGCCACCATCTGTGGGTCTCCAGCCAAGGACTGGGAGAAACTTATTCCCTCCTTGATAAGTGAGACATGGTTATATGTGGACTCAACACACGCACCCAGGCCCTCCTGTCCAGCATTCATGAAGATGTATATGCCAGGTGCAAAGGGCACACCCCAAGGACACACCATTCAGAAGGCAATGGCAAACTTGAAAGGTGCCCTTAACCCAATCATACCTCAGTGCACCTAAAGGTCATGCTCTTAACAATTTAGGTCCCACATATCTGAAGGACCGCCTCCTTCCCTACAGACCCTCTCAGGTGTTGAGATCAGCAGAGGGGGCCCTTTTGGTAGTTCCACCACCCTCAGAAGCTTGGGGGTGGTCCTGGAGAGGTCATTCTTTGTGGTGGCCCCTAAGTTGTGGCTCTGCCTCCCCACCAAGATCTGGCAGCCTCACTGTACAGCTGTAGGTGCATGCTGAGGAGGCATCTCTTTACTTTGGCCTTTGACACCTAAGACATATATATTTTTAGGACCCATGCTATTTTGTGATGCTGGTTGTTTGTAATTGTTTTTAACTCTGTCTTTTAAGGTTGTTGTAACCTGCCCTGGGACCTCTGGGTGAAGGGAAAGCAATAAATGCTACTGCTACTGCTTATTATTATTATTATTATTTCCTTGCATGCCTGGACTCAGTGCCAACCAAACAATAAACCACGCCACTCCGGAGAAGCCAATCAGAACGTCCCAGCAGTGTGGAGTAGGCAATAAAAGGAGGGTTCCTAAAGGCCAGTCAAGGAAATCCTCCAAAAAATTCCTACTCAGCTACTGAAATAAGCGCCTAACCAAAGCCCAAACTGCATTCAAATTGAAGAAGGAAAAACGGGGGTGGAGCCAGCTTATAAAGCCAGGCACCATCTCCTTGCCGATTGGCCATAATGGCCCATGTGGCTCCCGACTCCAGCACCCTCCCTTCAGTAGTGAGTCTCCTGAGTCTTCCTTGGAAAGGGAGGGAGTGGGAGCAAACACACCACTGCTCAAAGAGCAGGAACAGCGTTTGACATTTGCTGAGCATTTTTGAAGTTGGCCAGTATTGTAAGAGGGACAAATGGAGTGTAGCTTTGACTGAAGTACATGCCTTGTTTTTCATAGTGTCTGTTTTAGCCACTATGTTTTAGTACAGCCACCACTGCCTCCACACTCCTGGGTCAGAAAGTGGATGCTCCCCTCTCCACCCCCTCGAGCCAGCAGACTGTGAGGGTAATTTAAGCAGTGCTTTAGGGTGCTTCAGGGTGCCCCCCAGGGTAGCCTCCTCTGCCTTTCCTCCCTGCTGCCCATGCTACCTGCTCAGTGCAGCCAGATCAAAATCCCAGTCAGCCAAAGGTACGCACTACATCTGTGATTAGAGAGTATGGGGTGCACAAAGAGAGGTGTGCTCTCAACCAATAGTGGAATACACCCCAAAGATTTCCATTTGGCTCCAAAATTGACGATTGGCTAATCCCATACTCCATGAAAGGGTGGGCAGGCGGGTGCCACAGCAGGAAAAAGAGGTGCCAAAAAGGGTCCACCTGACATCCTTGCCATGTCAGGTGATTGACAGGTGAGTAGCTCCACCCCCTTGTCAGATTTGGCCTGTGGGGATCCAGTTCCCCATCCCTAGGGTTCTAGTCAACTAAATCCTACTCAGAGTTGACCCACTGAAATTAATCTAAGTTGGTTATGTCCATTAACTTCCATGGGTCTGCTCTGAGTAGGAGTAGCACTGAGTACCACCCCTGGTCTCCAGGATCATAGAATAGTAGAGTTGGAAGGGGCCTATAAGGCCATCGAGTCCAACCCCCTGCTCAATGCAGGAATCCAAATCAGTGTTGCCTGAATTTACAAAACGTTGCCTTACATATTTATTTATTATTAAATTTATATCCCTGCATTCCTCTCAGAAAGAGCCCAAGGCAGCAAATAGTCACCTAATTTAGGCTAATGTAGCCTGTTTCTAAGCTAGTGGCATTGTTTTGCCAGAGGACTCTTGCTCCATCTACTGCTTCTTTCTGTTGTGGGTGGGCAAACTTATACAAGCCCCCCCCCATTATACCCTTTCATTCAACACCACATTTCCCAACTTTGAAAAACATACCACCTCATTATCCTCCTGCTGAGCCACAGGTAATAGTCGCTAACAATAGTTTGGCCAATTGTTTTGGAGAACACAAATGATCTCTGTGTGCTATAATGAGGCTGTTCTCTCATGTCAAAGAACCAATCCCGTGGTCTTTTTTATGTGTTGCTCACCTTAATTGAAATGTAAATGAACAGCCCATGATATCTGTGTTCAAAGGACAAAAGGGAATCTAGGGTGTTGATCAAAATCCTCCTTTTGCTAAAACCAGAGAGCACAGAAGCCTTTTTGAGAGTTTTATCTTAAGATTCTTTACTCAGGCCTATATTGCTGACTGGGTTGTGGTTAGGGATGCAAGAGAGCATTGTTTCCATTCTGCCTTGAATTCCTTCCATGCAACATTGTTTCTGTTCTGCTGCAGTTCATCTTCTGCCAAAAACTGCATTCTTCTGCTTGCTGTCTGCTGTGGCGGAATTACATAATTTACATAATTTGCACAATTAATCACATAAATTATGTCCATTATGTAAGTTACATTGTCATCATGTTATTTCATTCTTTTCAGTGCAAAGGAAGTATAATGCAAATAGTTTCGATTGCAGATTGGACGTAACTTCAGCTAATACCGATTGTCCTCATTAGATTGATTTCCATTCTGGGCATGGGAAGAATAAGTGAACATGGGCAATTCTCGCTCCTGTTTCTGTTTATATTGGAATTCTCCAGCATCTGGTATACGGGTACAGCTGAGGATGAAAGGATCAACTCTATTCAGTTCCTTGTTTTCCTGATGTTGCTCACTCTGCCCCATGTTCCACTTTCTCTTAATTCTGATTGGACTAGAGCCCTCTTGTTTGATCAGAGCATGTGAGGGCAAGAAGTATGCAGGAGGCTACAGTAAAGTGTTTGGGCCCAGCCCTGAATGGATGTGCATATGTTAATCTTACCACCTTCAGTTCCAACTGACACATATTTAAGGGTGGTGTCCCTACTCGGTGTGGAAAGGTTGTGGGTTGAGCATGTCCCAGTTCTGGAATAATTTTTAGAATCCCTTAGCATGAACACACAATGGCTTCCTCTCTCTAAGTCAAGTCACAGATCACTCCAGTTCATTTGGTTCATTTGATTTCACACAGAGTTACTGATCATGCTTTAAAAAGGTTGTTCACTCCCTGTTGGACCATGATCATAGAACTGTAAATCTGGGGGAGTTGCACAGGAGAGGGGTAAAATTGCCCAGTCCTGCTGGCCAGGTCTCACCCAGTTCATCCTTCATTAGGTAAACTCAGGCAATATGTTGTAATGGGAACTAAATAGCCAATTGCTTCTTGATACGGTATCTTTTTTAAAAATGTTATGGTTGGGAAAATTGAGAAGGGAATAAACCTTCTCCCCCACCCCAGCAAAGGATGAAGTAATCTAGATGCCTGCATGTAAGGGACAGATTGCAGCTCAAATGAGATGTAAACACTCAAAGAGCTGAGTTTGGAATCTGTAACCATCTTAGGATGCTGGATCTCTCCCTAGAGAGCTGATGTGACAGCAGTGGGCTTTGTCTCTCTCTTGGAGTGCTTATACCTCCATCTCTGCTCAACCTGTATCTTTGTGAATAAACAAAACATTCCCCAGAGCATCAAGTGATTTTCTTCCCAATGAAACCACACTGGATAAGTTTGATGCCCCTGGATGTTATCTATGAAACAGGATATGTGCAGCAAAAATGTATGCTTGCATGAAGATTCTTTTTGACTGGTGTCTTTTCGTCCAACTGAAGCAGAGTAGAATGGTTCCATTACTGTTCATGATCTGGACAACCCCCCTGTGAAACTCCTTCCCCTGGCAAGTTGTTTTGCCTTCCAGCGTCCTGCAGCACATTACAGAACTTCTGGCAATCCTTTGGAAATGTGCCCTGGGGTGTTTGAGAAATAGCCAAATCCTCATCAGTCTGGCCCAACAAAAACACAACGGGTTGACTGTCCAATTGCCATGTCCTGCTTGGAATCACCATCTGAGTTTTTATCAAAGGCGAAACTTCAGTCCTGGGGGCCAAGTGTTTCTTTTCGGACCCCTCTTTCAGGCCCTTAGAACTCTCCCCAGCCCACACCCCTCACTAGCTCTGCTTCACAACCTGAGTGTTCTTGCTGGGGTAGAATTTGTCCAGGCTATGGTCTGAAGGCACATAAGGCCAGCTCCCTGCTGAAGCTAAGCAGGGTCAGGTCTGGTCAGTGCCTGGATGGGAGACCACCTGGGAACCATATGTAAGCCACCTTGGGTTCTATCATGAAAAGAAAGGTGGGGTAGAAATGTAATAAATAATAATAATAATAAATGCCTCTTCCATGTCTGGATGGCAGATAGAGAGGGGTGTCTGAGTGTGTGTAGAAGCTACTCTACTGTACAAAGGGGGAAAATACATTTATTGCCCCATCCTCTGTTCCCTCTGGCTCTACCCACCACTGCCATGGAAGGTTGCCTCAAATGGAATGTGTCCCCCCGCTTTATGCGCTCAGTTTGGGTAACAAGCCAGCTGTGGAAGAACGAGCTCAATATTGCAACACTTCTTTTGCTTCCACAGACATCTTCTTGCGCTTATATTTACCTCCCCCACCCCCACATGCATGGTACATTCTAGGCATAGCCCAAGGCCATTCCTGCATGCACTTGGCTAAGCTGTTCTGTTTGTAATGATATTCTCCTCAGGCTTCTTCAGACCTTTTGAGCAATTAAGACAGGTTCCACGCACGTTCAAGTTTTATGAGCTGGTTTTCTGAGTCTCTCTCTCTCTCTCTCTCTCTCTCTCTCTCTCTCTCTCTCTCCCTGTGCATTTCCAAAACTGAGCAAACAAGCAAGCAAACACCTGGAATGTAAAGCCAGAGATCCCCTTAACTGGCCATATTGATTTAAGCTTCTCTCTTCCAGCTTCTTTCTAAAGATCCACATTACAGTATCTTTTAAAGACATTCAGCCACAAAAGAAACCCCTCTCCCCTTCCCCCCCGCCCCATCTCAAAGAAGCAATTCACCAATCACTTTTGTTTGTGAAACTCCATCGGGGAAGGGAGGGGGGACAAGACTCCATCAGTAAAAGTTTAAAAGGTTAAATCACCTCTTAAGTTTTTCCTGCAATTGATTCTTTTCTTTCCCCCCCCCGCCTTCATAGGGCCCAGATAAATGTGAAAGAAAAATCCATTTTTAGCTCCAAGCAGAATTTTCATTTCATTTTGCCACATCGGATTGTCCATATTTCTCACCCGAGAGTGGTTTGTGTGTGTGTAGTTGTAGTTGTGACTTGATTTGTCCATGTCTTTGCCATCTGATGACCTGTAAATAATGGACACAGGCAGTTTCTGCAGTGGAACAAGACCTGAAAATCTGATCAAAAAGTTTTCAAAGGAAAGGGCCCACTGAACAATGTGAGGTCATGAGGAAAATGGACGAAGAAAACCCCTAGTTAAAGAAAAGGTTACATTGACGTGGAAGTGGCTCTTGAGCCATCGACTGCTCACTAAATGCCATGGTACCTATAGCACTATTGAAGCGAAGTGGCTGCAGACTTTATCACTGCCAAGAAGGGTTACATGATCACTTTCACCTCTCCAAAGAAGAGAAAATTCATCATCAAAAAAGGAGGACAAAATAGGAGACTGATTTGTGCAATTTATTTATTCATTTAGTGGAATTTGTATACCTCTTAATTGTAAAAACCTCCAAGAGGTTTACATAAAATATAAAACACTAGCAGCTTCATACCTGGTATTGCTCGGGAATTCTAAGAACCACCACCACCACCCCAAAAAAAATCTGTGCACTTTTGGAATCAATGGTTAAAATCAGTGTAGTTTTAAAAGGTTCAGTCCGCCATCTTGATTCAAAATGGTGCCCAACTGTATAACTGTATCCAAACATACATAAAATGGCCCGTTGATCTCAGGAACTATCATGCAAAATTTGGTTAAAAAGTGTCTTGGGCCAGCCCTGCATGGAATGGGGAGAGCTAAAAGAGTAGGCCGAGATAAGGCCCAGGAGGCTCAGAATTAGTGAGTGAAAGAGGCAGGGTCTCTTGCATCCCTCTGTGCCTCTCAGTTTGCATAACAACAATAGACAGATAGCAGTGAACCCTGAATAGCAGAAGGATTCAGATGTTATTAAGATGTCACTTTTCTGCTGCAGAAGAAATCCACTGAATTCCATTAGCTGAAGTGGTTGAAAACAAATAAACATTAGAAACAGTCCCTTAGACTGTCAACATGCTGGTGCAATTCTGGATACACTGATATTTGCATTCTATACTTGTTAATGTGCAGTGGTGAGATATTCTCTCAGATTTTTGTTGGAGGGTGGATGAGGAGGGGGAAGGTGTAAAATTATATCAAAAAGCCTTAAAGAAACCTCTGAGCTCACAGCCATGGCCTTAATTCCATTTACTTGGAAGAAACTCTCATTGAAGTCAGCAGGAATTACATCTCAGAAAATGTGGTTAGGCACATGGAGCGACAGAAAACGAAGAGGGGCTGTATCCAGTGTTCTCTGTCTGCTAGTGCAAGGGGTTGATTGTTAAACCACTCTGGAAACTGTAGCTCTGTGAGGGGAATTGAAGTCCCCTAACATCTCTCAGCACCCTTTACAAACTATAGCTCCTGGAATTCTTTGTGGGAAACCATGCAGCAGTCCTGGAGTGATGACAATGGACAAGAAGATACAGAATGGGACTCAGGGGAGGGTCCTAGTTGCTTGCAATCAGGAAATGTTGAGACAGAAGGCTTCAGTACTTTGGACAGTGGCAGCTCCTCCATCTTAACTGCAGTTACAACAAACGCTGGCTGATCAGGAGCTCATCCCTTCTCCTCCACTCCGCTCCCCCTCTTTGCCCAAGCTGCAGCTGCCTCACACACCTCCTCTGGAGGAGGAAGATCTCAATAAGGTGCCACCGCTCCCATCACCCCAGACACGCAGACAACTGTGCCGGCAGGCTCAGCTAGTTCCGCCTTGGAGGAGCACTCGTTTGTGCATGCATTCTCGTTCTGGGACACTGCCTTCACACAAGTAGGAAGGGCCTGCCTGAACCGAAATCAAGGGTCATAGAGGAGTGTGTCTCCTCACAATTGCTGCGACAATGTCTTAGCTTTGAGTAGTAATACCTGATTATGCTGGTAGAGATGCAGACATTTGTCTAACCTGTAAGCTGACCCGGGAAGAACTCTGGCCTGACGTTTCTCATTGAACACACTGGAGAAAAACACACCAGTGAGACTGAGATTCCAACAGGCTTGGCCTGGACAATGACTGTTAAAGTGGTATGATACTGCTTTAAATGTATAATGCAGATGGGGCCTATGAGTAGGGAAACCCCCGTCACACAAAAGCGGGGTCCATAAACTCCTGTTCCTGTGTAGATCTAAACACAACGCCACATCTCTCCCCAGTTTTGAGGCAGAACATTAAATTCTCAGCGAGAACTTCAAAACTGACCCGTTCCGATTCTGGGCCACTCTCTGTTTGCAAGGCGAGGGTCATGCCCTGGCTGGTTGGCTTTGAAGTCCCGAGAAGAGACACCAAATGTCTACGGAAGCTAAAGGAGTCATTGAAATGCAGGCAGGCTCACCTCATGAGCAGCCTCCTTGTTTCAGAGCAGAAGAAAGGAACTGGGAAGAAGAAGCAGAAGAGAGGCGAGGAGAAAAAGAATCACATGGGGAAAGCATAACCTTTGCTGTAGCCAGGCTCCAAGGCACGGAATGTAGCTCAGAACTGCTCCTGTGTTGTTTCTGGTGCTCAGCTGAGAAAGCCAAGCCTGCATTCAGAATTTAAGACAGATAACAAGTTGCTAGGCATCTTGCTTGTGATGCAGGAGCCTCGTACATGATGCAGATATAATTACTGCACACGGCCCAGTGTACTCCTTTGGCAGAAGATTGCCGCTTCCACTCTACAGCGGGGGTGAATTAGCCACACACGCCTTTTTTTTGGAGATGGGTATATTAGGCAAATTGGCATACAAATGGGAGTATTGTGACATATCCATACTAAAAATGCTGATGAATTTACATGAGGATGTCTTTTTTTAAAGGAAATTCACAAACTGATATGGAAACTGAACGTAAGACTGGAAAAATTAGAAACTGAGAAAGCCAAACTGGCAAATTTGCCCATCTCTACATACACCCTAGAGCACATGCGGACACATTTACACCGACACACACAAACACACCAAGATCTTAAGAGCAGTGGCATCGTTGTCCAGAGTCTCAGGGGGTCTTAGACCCCTTCCTTTTTTGGGAGCAGGGTCCCAGCAGAATCCCTATGCCTCCTGCATTCTACGAGCCAATCAGCATGAAAGGTGTGTGTGTGTGTGTTAGCCACTGAGAAGAGACCTCTTGCATGTTTCCTTGTCCTTCCCTGATGATTGGAACCAATCAAAGTGAAAGGAGACGAGTCAGCTACTGAGAAGACTCTTTTCAGTAGCTAACGCTCTCCCCTTTCATGCTGACTCCTAGGGACGTCTGTTGTTGTGGCAGAAGATGTTAACAACAGATCTAATTCTCAACCAGCAGCAAAAAAAAGAGGGAGGGGCATGGCTGTGTCTATCATGAAGGGACACTGCACTTCTAAATTTACCACTATGCTGTTGTTTAAGAGCAATGGTAAAAGAACAGCCCATAAATACGAGCATTAGGGGGTCATGCTCTTCTTGCTCAAGCACACTCATAGCACACGTGTGCCATCAACCAAGATGGCGGTGGAGGCATCAACTTCTTAGGAAAACCTCGGCTGCCATCTTGGTTGATTGCAGGCTTGCCCCACAACACAACCAGCATTCCCCAAGGGAAAAGTAGGTAGGTGGGGCAGGCATGTGTGCAGGTGCCGGGGTCTGGGGCAGATTGGTGCCCAAGGGTCCCAGCATGCCTGGCCCAGCCCTGCCTATATCTATTGTTGAAATGAGAGCTCAGCATCTCTGATCCTTGGAATTCAATTTGCCCAGGCTTTCAGCGCACACATCACTGTTAACCTTGTGATGGAAACCTGACAGATGATCTACACAGACCAACACTTGGTCATGAAGCTGCCTTTTCACCGTAGGTTTACAGCAGTAGCAGCACTGGTGCTAGCCATGACTGGGCCCTTGGGTATCAGCCTGCCCTGGGCCCATGGTGCCGTAGCCAACATCCCCTGATACAAGCAGTGCAGGGCTAATAAACCCATCCACATGCCACACCTACTTCTCATGTCATGTGAATGATGTGCACATGTAGCACGCATGCCTGCCATCACCCAAGATGGCGTGGGGGCATCAGTCCCTTAGCCCCAAGATAGTGCGGGGGTGTCAGCCCATTAGGGAAGCCCCCGCCATCATCTTGGGTGATGATAGGCATGTGCGCACAGCGCGGACGGCATTCACTGACAGGAAAGGTAGGTGAGGCATGTGGGTGGGCTTATTGAAGCCAGCACTATCTGTATTTGGGGATGCCTTGGAGCTCTCTCTCCACAATCCATGGCAGGGTCGGGTTGCAGGATATGAAGGTGCTGTGGATTCCAAAATCAGAGCATCATCCTCCCACCCTAAGGAGGGGCCCTTCAGGTGCCCCTCTGGGCCACAGACACCCTCGGCCCGTGCCCAATCTGGCCAGCCTCTGGAGACAGCCCTGATCATCAGGGACCTGCTCAGGCGGCCTGTCTATACCACTGTCAGCTCTTGGGGTCATAAACGTGAGCACTTCTTCCCAAAGTAACTACCGTACAGCAGATCATCTCTCCCAAACTTTTTCTTGTCTGCTTCTACAGTTCAGCAGCTCCACGTAGGGGTGATATAGGTGAAAACGCTGCTGCCTGGAGATAGCCAGAAACTGGTTCCAGCATTGGATGATTCTAGGGGAGAGCCTTGCCCAGGAATGGGCATCTTTCTGTACTTAACTGTAAACCAGGGATGGGCAACCTGCAGCCCTGGGGTGGAATGTGGGCCTCTGCCAACGTTCAAAAGCCCTCCGCATTTGATGAGTTCAGGCCTCTGGCAGGAGCAATATGTGTCCCCCAGTGGGCAGAATTAAGAGGGGGGCATAAAGAAGGGGGGAGGGGTGGCCACTAGGCTGTGTACACACCATACATTTAAAGTGCTCCCCCAAAGAAGAATCCTGGGAACAAGGGAATTGTTAAGGGTGGTGGGAATTGTAGCTCCATAAGGGGTAAACTACAGCTCCCAGGATTCTTAAATGTATGGTGTAAATGTAGCCTTAGAGATTTTCTTTCAAATATGAAATGGTATATAATCCAGCCTCCAGGGGATTACTGTACTGTGCTCTGTGTAGGGCTGCCCTTGAGGTTGGTCCAGAAGTTGCAGCTGGTGCAAAAAGAGGTGGCACAACTGTTCACTGGGGCAGGACATCACCAACATGTCACCCCACTGCTAAAAGAATTGCACTGGCTGCCCATTAGCCGTGGGGCCAAGTTCAAGGTTCTGGTTTTAATGTACAAAGCCCTATGCCAGTTGGGATCAGGATACCTGAAAGATCATATTACCCCTTATATACCCAGTTGATCACTGTGCTCTGCAGGTAAGGGCCTCCTACAGATGCCACTTTATCAGGAGATCTGTTCTGCACAACATAGGAAGCAGGCCTTTCGTGTTGTGGTATCTACCCATTGGAATTTCCTCCCCTTAGATATTAGACATATTTTCAGCACCTACTGAAGACCTGAAGCCTACTAAGTAGAGACTTATTCCACTCTGCGTCTGTGTTGGAATTACTTTTTTAGATGCTTTTATTTATTCATTCATTCATTTAGTCATTCATTTGTTTATTTATTATTTGTTTTACATCCTGCCCTTCCTCCCAGCAGGAGCCCAGGGCTTTTGAAGTTGTTGGTTGTTGTTGTTTTTAAAAAGATTTTTTTAAGGATGTTTTGTTTTAATATGTTTTAAAGTCTTTTGCTTTTAAGATGTTTTAGAGTGTTTTAGTGTTTTATCTGCCACCCTGGATTCCTTCTAGGAGGAAGGGCGGGATATAATAATAATAATAATAATAGTTATTGTTATTGTTATTAATCTACCTTTGCCAACCTAGTGCCCTCCAGATGTTTTGGATTACAATTCCCATCAGCCTCAGCCAGCACTGATGTATGGGACTGGGACTGATGGAAGCTGTAGTCCACAACATTTGAAAGATAGCAGGTTGGTGAAGGCTGAAATAAATGGTGAGGGAGGGAGGGAGCTGAGACAGTCAATGGCGTTGCTTCAGCACCAGTAACCTGAATAGCTCTGTATGCTCCTGCCGCATGAACAATCCTTGGCTCCTTGCCTGGGCATCCTGGGCTGGTGTCCAGTTCAGCCAATTCATATGCCTTTGCGGGGATAATGGGACTGAGACACATTGTATTTGGTCCACCCTGCAAAAGAAAAGAAACAAAGACTGCTTGACATGATCAGATTAGGGAAACAGCAAATATCAGAAATAATATCTTGCCCTAGCTCACTACGAGACAGAGGAGATGTGTACTGCTGTAAGGCAAGTAATTTATTTGTAGTTGTCTAGTCTGCTAAAAGAGAGGGGGACGGGGAGGGGAAAATTAGCTTCCTCATTTAGGCACATTATCTAGCAGATGATGTGTTAAGGGAACGCTATTGCCTCCACAATAAGTTGGTGGAAAAATCCATTTTTGCTCCAGCTCTGGCAAGCTTGAGCTGTAAGGGGCAAAGGGCAGGACCTTTGCTTCCAAGATGGCAAGTTATTTGCCTTTGCTTCAGTAACAAAAATCAGTTGTCCAAGCGATGTTTCTGTGCTGCTGCTTGGGGGAAAATAAATATTTACAAATCTACCTTTAAAAAAAGAGAGAGAGAGAATAGCCCAACACCACGAAGAAGAAGAAGTTAAATAGGAATATTGTTTCCCCGGCAGACTCATAGAAAGGACCTTGTTGTTGTTCCTTCTGCCAGTTGGCAATTCAGTGCCAGTCTCCACAATCAAGCCCTGGCTTTAGAGCATCCTTTCTAAAATAAGTGTGAGCGCGGCTGCAAGGAGAGTTGCCAAATGACCAGAGGGAAAGATGGCTTGGCCTGCTCTTGTGCCTTTAAAGGCAGCCTGGTCAGCAGAAATAAAACAGGTGAGGTTTTCCAATGGCATGGAGGTGAGCTTGCTCACCCCTGCCTCCATCTACCAACTCTTTCTCTGTGGTCTCCCTATATCAGGGGGGAGTAACCTTTTGGCCTGGCAGGCTGGATCTTTCTCTTCACCCCCACATGTGGGTCACCCACTCATCAATCATCTGAGGTCATAATGATGTCAGGTGACTGAGAAGTGGGCAGTCCCACCCACCCAGTGGGAGATAGCAACTGGGAAGCAGCATTGAGCAGAATCGAACTCTCTGCTCATCAGCTGATCTATGGAGGGTGTAATCCTGCTGCTTTGACTGTGCACAACACAGAAGAAAGGCTTGGTTTATTAAAAGAGGGAAAAGGAGGGAAATATCATTGAGTTATCATAAAGCATGGGCAGCATCTGGCTAACACAATCACACAGTAGAGCTATGAAAATATGGAGTATCCTACACCTGTTGACACTTGAGATACCAAGTGCATAAACTCACACAAGAAAAAGGAGGAAAGCGAAGCCAAGGAAATATTCCTGCCCTGAAGAACTGTTGTGACACAGAGTCAGGAACAAGACTCTTATGCCTGGCAAGAGTTAGGCTCCCTCTTTTGAAATAAACAGCGCCCAGACTTAAACGATCTCACCCTTCTTTGGTCCAAAGTCCAGCACAGTGAATGGTGTTCCTAGAGGGCAATGTGAAGTATCCGGGAGATCGCTGAAGCCATTTGTGTTGTTTTACCTGGGCAAAATCTCCAGTTTAAATGCATTTTCATTGAGTTGTATGAGAATGCATGTGAGAGAGGAAGGAGAGTAAAAGGAATACTTAGAAACAGAGCCTAAGCTCTGCATTTCAACCAGATGGATCCGGGGATAAGTTTACAGTCTCCAGTGGGGTGTGTAGGTTGGATTCCTGTTTTTCAGAGAAAGCTTATTGACTCCAGAAGTGTGTTGTAAATTCTGTCAGGATGGCAACATTGTTTGTTTGAAAGGAAAATCCTCAGGCAATGTTAGTTTTTGGAATGTTGGGTGTATTCATCCAAGTCAGAAAGTCTTGTTGCCGCCACACCAAAGAAGACTCATGACACAGTTATGGATTAATGTTATATTTATTTAAAATATAACAATTATAGATTAAAGCTAATTATTCCAATCAAAATAAACCTACTTTGGGCAGGTGAGGATACCTAGCTGGGAGGGTCTTATCCCTTCTGTTCCCTGGGCATGTCAGTCTCTACAGACCATGGCTCCCTAGCAAAGTATGTGGGTGGAATTATCCCTCCTTGCCGGTGGAGTCAATGACGTGTTTCCAACCTCCGCATCCCAGCCCCGCCGTACAGGCATTCACTCTGATGCGCAAGTTGGTCCCACAAGGGCACCCCCAAGATCCCCACCAGCCACGCTTGACTGGCAGTGAGTGAGTACCTATTTTGTACCCCATTTTCCTCACCTGCCCGAATTCCATGCCAGCCAAAGCGAAACACTCACATCCTCCCCTATTTAGCCAATTGAATCAAATCCCAGCAGTATGGAGTAGGCAAAACGAAAGGGATTCTGAAATCAGAATCCTCCCCCAAAAATTCCTACTCAGCCCCAACTGGTGACTAGCAAAGCCCATACTGACCAGGGAGGGGTGGGTGGGTGTTGCAAGGCAAAGAAAAGCACGATTCAAAGGAGGAGCTGGCTTATATGTCCTGCTCCTCCTTTACTCAGATTGGCTCAGAGGCCCCATGTGGCCTAAATTGAAGCCCTTCTGGAATGTTCCCAAGTCTTCCTGAAAGGTGGGGTGGCAGCAAACACGCCCCTGCTTTGGCGGGAAAGCCATTCTTACTTGGTGATTTAAGTCGGAAAGTCTGTTCTGACCGTTCCAAGTCACAGACAGCTCAAAGTTCATCAAAGGAGCTGTTTCCAGAGGGCATTATAACCTGAGCTCCTATGCCCAAATCCATTAATATGAACCAAGGGATAATGCCCTCCCCTAAATATGTACACCCCTTCCAGATTGCTCCGAGAATTCCTGGTACATCCATTGGAGGAGGGGAAGCTGAATAACATGGCATTTGAAAATAATTCCCATCACATGAGGCAATCTGTGTTTCAAAGCACAATATTAAGACAAAGAGAGGGACAGAAATCCTATTTTTTTAAAAAAAAAATCTGGCATCTGAATGGGTTTGCTTTTCTGTTAGGGTGCTTCTTCATGTGTCCTAGTTTGTCTGTTGGGGCTAAAAATAAATTTCAAATTATAGAACTATTTTGCAATAACCTTTTAAAACCCTATTTACTGCCATTGCTTCCCCTGACCCCAACAGCTGTTAATGTCATTTATTCCTCTGATTACTTGCTCTTTTCCTAGATTAGTCATATGAGTCAACCCATCCTAGACAATCAGCGATCATATGGTTATAACAGGATAGTGCTGAGATACTATGTAGCCTATCAGAGGTTGAGATACTATGTAGCCTAACAGATTTGTCTAGGTCAGCCTTTCCCAACCAGTGTGCCTCCAGATGTTGTTGGACCACAACTGCCATCAGCCTCAGCCAGCATTGCCAATAGTCAGGAAAGATGGGAGTTGTGGTCCAACAACATCTGGAGGCACACTGGCTGGGAAAGGCTGGTCTAGGTGAGGGATGCCACAGAGAGAAAATATAGAGACCCAGTGTGATGCAATGGTTAGCATGTTGAATTTAAGTTCAGGAGATCCGTGTTCAGGAAATCTCTGTCAAGCCCCAGTGCTCACTGAGGGACTTTGGGCCTATATTCATTTCATGGCCTCATCCACCTGAAAGGGTTGTTGTGATAAAGGACAGGGGTATCAGGTACATTGCCCTGAGGAAAAGAAGGAATAAAAGTGTAAGTAATAATAATAATGTAGGCAAAAAAGGTAAAGGTAAAGGTGTCCCCGCACTTGTAGTGCGAGTCGTTTCCGACTCTTAGAGTGATGTCTTGCGACATTTACTAGGCAGATTGTATATATGGGGTGGGATTGCCAGTTCCTTCCCCAGCCTTTCTTTATACTCATTTTACTGACCATGGATGGATGGAAGGCTGAGTGGACCTCGACCCCTTTTACCGGAGATTCGACTTCCTCCTTCCGTTGGAATCGAACTCCGGCCGTGAGCAGAGCTTCGGCTGCGTTACCACCGCTTACCACTCTGCGCCACGGAGGGTCTTAATAATGTAGGCAGAGTTGGATAATGCAGTGCAAATAGACAGGTCGACATTTCTGGGGGGGGGGAAGATTGGAAGGAGAGCATATTGCAACAATGCAGAAATTGCCATGGGAAAACTGCGAGGAGTTACAGCTCAATCCTACTTTCAGTATGAAACCTTACTCACTCTTTATGCATTGTCATCTGGATGCACTTCTCTTTTTCGCAAAGGGTTCTATAGTTCATCGTTTTGTTTGTGCAAAGGCAACCACATTAAAAAAAATGTCCAATGGATAAGGATAGGCAAATCTGTCAATTTTGGATTTTCTCAGTTTCTTACTGTTTTTGGTCTTAAATTCAGTTCTCCACATTTTCACATTAGGTTTTTCAGGGGGGAGGGGAGGGGAGGTAAAAGCCTTCATGAAAGTTCATCACCATTTCAGTGCAATTTTCTCCTAACATGTATAATATTACATACAATTTTGCCTATTATACATATTTTTACATTTTCCCGAAAATAATGCATTTTTGCATGTTATTATCACAAATATGTGCATTTTATGAGCACATTTCCTTTGTATATGCATTTGTGTACCCATTACACAGTTAGAGAACTGCATTGCAAAGTTCAAAGAAGTGTGAATTTCGAAGGATAGCTGCTCCATGAGAAAGGATGGTTCATATATTATTTCAGAAAGTGCAAATTAGGTAGGCTAATCTATAAATGTGAACTGAATAAAATTTCTCCTCCATTCCTACCCATGGAAGGAAAAATAACATTTTTTGGAGTCTGTTATCACCATGTAAGTGGAGCTGAGCTGATGACGGAGAGAGAAAGAGAGAGAGAGAGAGAGAGAGAGAGAGAGGGAGAGAGAGAGAGGGGGGGGGAAGATTGCTTACCTTTGATTCTGTTTATCTTTGTTAAACAATTTGGTTTCTTTGATTTGTTTTCACGATGACAATGGTAATGAAATATAATATTTATAATGCCCTTCAGAATGCACTCTCACAATGTACAAACATAGCTTTTACTAGGGCAAATACTGGTGGAAAAGAGGATGTTTGGCCCCCAAACGTTTAGATCTCCATCAAAAGCAACATTCCACATGGGTTGTGATAGTCCTATAAATCATTTAATCATTGAGGAGCAGGGGGAGAAAGAATACACTCTGTAAATTATGCAGTAACCAGCTCAACACCAGCGGAGGATTCCTGCCTCTGTTGACACATTTGCAATTCATGCCATTCGACTGTGGAACTTAATTGGCTTGCTCCAGAGCAAGCCTGTTGGCTACTCTACTACTATTTCAGCACAAGCAGCAGGAGGGCTGGGGAATTAATCGGACGCTCTTTACCATCTTATTCCTTGTCATGTGAATGCTGAGAAAGTGTAGGGACTGGCATGCTGGGTCATAATGAAAAGTCCAGCTAGCCCAGTGCTTTGTCTCAACCTGCTGCCAACCAGATGCCTCTGGAAGAGGGGAATGCTGTGAAATAGCCACCTCTGGTGGTTTGTTTGTTGGAATCAGAGGTATGCTATATCAGAATATATGGGTACTGTTTTTAGCTAGCAGGCCTAGCAGCCGTTGATAGAGTCATCCTTTGTGAATTTGTCTAAACAATGGATAGGGGACCTGTGACCCTTCAGATGTTGCTGGACTCCAACTCCCATCAGCCCCTGCCAGCATGGCCAGTGGTCTGGGATGGTGGGAGTTGTAGTGCCTCCACCAGTATCAACCATTTCAGATGCCACAGTCAGCAGGGGTGGCCTTGTTGGTGGCACAACTGGGTGATGCCTGGGTGGTGCTGACCAGTGACAGGCCTTCTCAGTTGTGGCTCCCCACTTATAGAATGCCCTCACTGTGAGGTGCATCTATTTCCCTCCTTATTAACATTCCTGTTCACCCAGACATTTGTTGGCTAAAAGATACCGTTCCTAGCAACCTTAAAATTTCTAGCTACTACTGCAGAGTGCCTGGCATTGTTCAGAAATTCTAAGAAGGCAACTGCAACTGTCACTGATAATCAGTGCAGTTTTGAAAGGTTCGGTATGTCATCCTGATTAAAAATGGTGTCCAATGGTATCCAAACATAGTCAAAAACCTGCTCCTTGATCTCAGGAACAATTGTGCCAAATTTGGTTACAATATCTTAAGAGGTGTTTTGATCAGTGCATTTTTGAGATGTTGAGTGTGCCATCTCACTTCATAATGGCATCCAGTTTTATCCAAGCAAAGTCAAACACCCGCCCCTTGACCTAAGGAATCTTTGCACCAATTTTACCTTAAGCCATGTCCAAATCACTGCAGTTTTTTAAAGATGCAGTCTGCCATTTTGTTTCAAAATGGTGTCCAGGGGCATCAAAATAGACAAGAATTTCTTCCTTGATCCCAGGAACCATCATGCCAAATTTGGTTAAGATATCTTAATTGGTGTCCAAATGTATCAGTGCACAGAACAACAATTTTTCAAAATATATCATAGATGAGGGTATATAACTGGTTTCAAAAGGGTTTTTTTGTACTGAATGTTTTTGGATATTTTAAATGTATTTATTTTATTATAATTTTATTGTTTTACTTTGCTCTACGCTGCCCTGGGCTCCTTTGGGAAGAAGGATGGGATAGAAATTTAATTTTTCAGTTGTAGCCCCCACCCTGTGGAACTCCCTCCCAAATGATCTCCGCCATGCCCCTTCCATGATGAGTTTCTGCCAGGCCTTGAAGACCTGGCTCTTCAGGCAGGCTTTTGGGGTGGGCTAAATTTTATCTGCATTGTTTTTAGATTTTTAATGTCTGGGTATTGTATGCCTATTTTGTACGTCGCCCAGAGTGGCTGGACAGCCAGCCAGATGGGCGACTAATAAATTCAATAAATAAATAAATAAATAAAATGATCATCATCATCAACAACCAGAACAACATTTTGGAGAGCCACATTTGGCCACTGGGTCAGAGGCTCCCCTCCCCCACAAAAGAGCTATGATAGACTTTGGACTGTGAAAATCCTCCTTCTGTTGCACATCTTAATGCAAGAGAGTAGGCATTGCTGCCCGATGAGATTTGTGATCTTTTGGTGGGTTGCATTTTCAGATCAAACCTTATACTATTTAAAACCCCGAATGCAGTTTAGGGTTTTCTTTTTGTTTTGTTTTTAAGATAAATCCAAGAGTTTTAGTGTAATTAAAATATACATTTAAATAACTGAATAACAACAAAGAGGGAGGGGCTGTTGGCTGGGGGGGCAGTGGAGGGGTGAGTCAGATTCCAGTCAAAAGGACAAGTGGAACCTTGTTATCTTAATAGAAAAAATATGTAGGGCTTTAATTTGAAAATATCTAATGCCTCTTTTAACAGGTTAGGTGTTCTGTAGGAGTTGAGTGATTATCTCATTTGGCCTGGACAGCTTCTGTGGACTTCATTACTTTTCCTTGATTAAATCTTCTGTAATGATTTCTGTCTGCAAGGCAGAAGAAAGCGGTGCTAACAAATCATTCCTTTGAACAAGATCTGACATGCAGTGATATCTGATTCAGACACTTCCAGGAGGATGGGGGGGGGGGGGTGAGCAGCGGAATCTTGACTTTTCAGACCCCTGAGTCTAAAAGACAGTCACAACATCCACAGCCAGAAGGCTGTGGCCTGTATCCCACCTTATCTGTCCACTAGAGCAAGGGCTCTTGTGCTAGCAGATGGGTGAGTTTTAATGCTGCGCAGCAGAGAAATCCAGTGCAACTGCTGCACAGCAGAAACTTGTGCCACAGAAAGAGCAAGCTATGGTGCAACAAAGTTACCAGCAACCTGCTTTCGTGTTCTGTTGCCCAACAGCATTCCACTGGCGCAAAACATTTTGACAGTGGCATAGGTATACCACTAAGTGATTTTAATGTAACACTATATTAAATGCAACCCTGAGTGTGTAGCCTCTAGAGCAGCCTTTCCCAACCAGTGTGCCTCCAGATGTTGTTGGACCACAATTCCCATCTTTCCTGACCATTGGCAATGCTGGCTGAGGCTGATGGGAGTTGTGGTCCAACAACATCTGGAGGCACATTGGTTGGGAAAGGCTGCTCTAGAGACATAGAAGTGCAAAGTGTCACAGTGATCTGTTGTGAGGATACAATGGATTTTATTGATTGAGACCCTTCTGGGGTCTTCCTAATGTTGCTGAACTACAGTTGCCATAAGCCCCACCTACCTACCTTTCCCTTGGTGAATGCTGGTTGCTCTGCGGGCACAAGTCTGCCATCAACCAAGATGGTGGCCAAAGTTTCCCTAAGGGGTTGATGCTTCCGCCCCCATCTTTTACGTCAAGGGAGAGGTAGGTGGCAGCAGAGGCATCAAACTGTTAGGGAAACTTTGGTTACCATCTTGGTTGATGGCAGGCTTGTGCCTGGAGCGCAACCAGCATTTATGTCAAGGGAGAGGTAGGTGGGACATGCAGGCGGGCATTGTGGGCCTGCGCAGCAGTAGGGGGGATGCCTGGGAGCTCCCTCTCGTGATCCACGGCAGGGTTGGGAGCCGACATTGCCACGGATCGTGGAAGGGAGCACTACGGAGGGGCCCTTTGGGACCCAGGGGCCCTCAGCCAGGCCCCCACCTGGCCGCCCTCTGGCACCAACCCTGGTTGTAGTTCAGCAACATCTGGAAAGATTCCCCACGACTGCTGTAAGTAGCGGTGGGAAACCTCCAGCCCGTGGTCCTAATTAGGCAAGGCCATGTACCCCAAACCTTTTAGCCAGGGATGCCAGGACTGAGCCTGGGTCTGCATACAAACCATTATCCACCACTGAGCTATAGCAACATTCTATTTCTTAGGAAGTAGAACTTGGCTGGTTATTCTGTGGATACGTCCCAATCAACCATGCTTGTTCTTGCAGAATATGGCAAGGAAGCCTAGAGCTTTGTTTGGATTATTCTTTGCTTGTCTCGAGGCAAAGCTGCATCCCAACCCTGGTTACAAAGGACTCAAAATGTAACTGACTCCCCCAGAGTCTTGACCTCTGCCTATTCTGAACACCTTTGGTGCTTCTGAGGGTAACTCTCCCCATCTGCTGGACAACATCAGAAGACTCCAAAGCAAATAATCGATTTGCTTCTTCAAGAACATGTAGAGCCCTGAACTCTGTTCTCACAGTGGCTGACCAGATGCCCGTAGGAAGCCTGCAAGTAGGACTTGAGAGCAGCAGCACTCTGCCCACCTGTGATTCCCAGCAGCTGGTGTTCAGAGGCACACTGCCTCCAACTGCGGTGGTAGGACAGCTCTCATGGCTAGTAGCCACCGGAAATCTATCTTCTGTGAATGTGCTTGACTCTCTTTTAAAGCCATCCAAGCTCGCAGCCATCATTACACCTTTTGGGAGCAAATGCCATAGTTTATGTAGTGTGTGAAGAAGCCCTTCCTTTTGTCTGTCCTGAATCTTCCATAATTCGAGGATTATATGGGGCAGGAGGAGAGAGAAATTGTCTTTCAGTGCATCTTCCCCCGTGATGTCCATAGGAGGAACTGGGCAGAAAACGTCCTTTGATGCAGTGTTGGAGAACCTTTGCTTTCCAGATGTTAATGTACAATAGTGCTCATCATCCCTGATCATTGGCCATACCGGCTGAGGCTGATGGGAACTGGAGTCCAATAACATCTGGAGGAGCACAGATTTCCCACCTCTACTGTAAGGGATGAGTATCAAGATTTCTGATCTTGTCCACCTGGAGTTTGACTTACAGAGCAATCCTAAGGGCTGCTTACAATGGAAAGGGGGTATGCTAGTGGAGACACCACTATATGCATTGCCCTGTTAGTTCTCTGCAGGCCAGGGTAGATGTGGGGGCAGCTACTCATAGAATCATAGAACAGTGGAAGGGGCCTCTAAGACCATCAAGTCCAACCTCCTGATCAATGCATACCCGACAGGTGGTTGTCCAGCTGCCTCTTGAAGGCCTCCAGTGTTGGAGAGCCCACCATCTCTCTAGGTCATTGGTTCCATTGTTGTACCGCTCTAACAGTTAGAAAGTTTTTCCTGATGTTCACTTGAAATCCCATTATTTCAAGCCCATTATTCCATGTTCTGCACTCTGGGACGATCGAGAAGAGATTTTGGCACTCCTGTGTAACAACCTTTCAAGTACTTCAAGAGTGATATATCTCCCCAGAGTCTTCTCTTCTCCAGGCTAAACATGTCCAGTTCTTTCAGTCTCTCCTCAAAGGGCTTTGTTTCCAGTCCCCTGATCATCCTCATTGCCCTCCTCTGAAACTGGTCCAGTTTGTCTGCACCCTTCTTAAAGTACAGAACTGGATACAGTACTCAAGTGAGGCCTAACCGGTGCCAAACAGAGGGGAACTAATATTTAATGTGATTTGGAAACTATATGTCTGTTAATGATGCCTAAAAGATCATTTGCCATTTTATGCAGCCACATCACACTGTTGGCTCATATTCAGCTTGTGATCAATGACAATTCCAAGATCCTTCTCGCATGTAGTATTGCTGAGCCAAGTATCCCCATCTTATAACTGTGCATTTAGTTTCATTTTCTCATTGTAGAACTTTGCACTTATTCCTGTTAAATTTCATTCTGTTGCTTACCAGCAAATGCTGCAGCCTATCAAGATCCCTTTCAATTTTGTTTCTGTCTTCCAGGGTATTAGCTATCCCTCCCAATTTTGTATCATCCACAAATTTGATAAGCATTCCCTACACCTCCTCATCCAAGTCATTAATAAAAATGTTGAAGAGCACTAAGCCCAGGACCAAGACCTGCCTTACCCGACTCATTACCTCCCCCAAGTTTGAGAGGTAACCATTGATAAGCACTCTTTGAGTACGATTATGCAGCCAACTGTGGATGTACCTGTTAATTGTTCCATACATCCCACATTTAGCTAGCTTGCTAATCAGAATATCATCGGGCACTTTGTCAAAAACTTTGCTGAAGTCAAGATATATTATATCCACAGCATTCCCACAGTCTACCAGGGAGGTTATCCAATTAAAAATGGCATAATATTAGTCTGGCAGGATTTGTTCTTGATAAGCCATACTGGTTTCTAGTAATCACTGTATTGTTTTCAAAGTGCTTACAGAGTAATCACTGTATTGTTTTCAAAGTGCTTACCACTTTATAATCTGCTCCAGAATTTTTCCAGGTATCGATGTCAGACTGATTGGTCTGTAGTTCCCCAGTTCCTCCTTTTTGACCTTTTAGAAGATAGGGAGAACATTAGCCCTCCTCCAGGCATTTGGCACTTTACCCATCCTCCATGATTTCACAAAAATAATAGACAGGGGCACCAAGAGTTCTTCAGCCAGTTCCTTCAATACTCTAGGATATAGATCATCTGGCCCTGCAGATTTGAACTCATTCAAAGTGATTATGTATTCCTTGACCATTTGTCTATCATTCTCAAGCTGCAAACCTGCCCCTTCAATTTCACACTTGCCAGGAGACCCTCTTTTGGAAGAAGACTGACCCAAAGTTTTTAGGAAGTGAACACTTCTGCCTTTTCTTTGTTATCTGTTATGGTCTTGCCATCTTCATTGAGTAGCTGTACCACCATTTCTTTTCTCTGTCTTTTACTATGGATGTACCTGAAGAAAGCGTTTTTGTTGCTTTTGGCATCTCTCGCTAACCTCAGCTTTAGAGTACCTGACACCACCCCTGCAATCCCATACTATCTGTCTGTACTCTTCCTTTGTGCTCTGGCCTTTCTGTATGTGTTCTTTTTTGTTTCCAGGTCATCTCTAAGGTTTCTGTGAAGTCACATTGGCTTCTTCTGCTATCTTCCCCCTTTTTTCCTTGACGGATGCCATTGTGCCTTTCTTTAGAATTTCCTATTTTAGAAACTCTCAGCCATCTTGGATTCCTTTTTTCATTCGGGTCGTTTGCCATAAAACTTTGCTTACCAGTGTTCTCAGTTTATTGAAATCGGCTTTCCTGAAGTCCAGGATAAGTGTATGGCTTTTGCTTCCTTTAACATCAAGAACTCAAGTATAACATGGTAACTTTTGCCCAGAATTCCTGTAACTGCCACATCATCCACTGTCAGTGGTTCCCAACCTGGGGGCCGGGACCCCGAGGGGGGCCGTGAAGTAATCCAGAGGGGGCCATGAACAGTAAACAAATGAATTATTTATTAATCTTTTTTAAAACGTCTTCACTCCCTCGACACTGTCTGCTTCCCACTGCCGCTGCAGATGACACCTCCCCCTTGCTCCAAACGAGAGGGGAGGCCTTTTGCTGAAACACCAAAGGTTCTTTCAGGAGCACTAAGGGCAGGCATCTGCCTATAAAATACATGGCAGACACCAAAGGAGGCTGAGGGTGGAGTTACCAGGAAGAAGAGGGGATTACTATCACTGATTCCCATCTCCTTGTACTGCTGCTACTGGCAATGCCCTTGCTTAGAATGAGAGGAGAGGGCTTTTTGTGAAGCAAAAAGAAGCAAGCCTGCAAAGAAAGGCTGCTTTCCCCCTTCCTTCCTGGCAGCCAGCCTGCCTCCCTGGGGGAAGGGGGTCACAATTTTTTTCAGCTTATAAAGGGGGTCCCATGCTCATAAAGGTTGGGAACCACCGCACTAAGTCATCTCTATTTGTTAGAATCAAGTCAAGGATAGCTGATCCTCTAGTTCCTTTTACTTTCTGTAGGAGAAAGTTGTCTCCAACAAAAGTCAGGAATTTCTTGGAGGGACCATGTTTAGCAGAATTTGTCTCCCAACAAATATCGGAGTAATTGAAGTCCCTCATTACGACTACATCATGCCTCCTCAAAACATTGGCAATTTGCTTTGCAAAAATTTCATCCTCAACTTCTCCTTGATTGGGTAGTCGGTAGTAGACTCCAACTTCCCATCAAGCTCAATTTCCCATCTTTCTAAAGTTTGATAGAAATATCTGTGAGCTATAGGTACATTCTTAAACCGCAAGGTTTTTTGCCCATTAGTGAATTTCTCTGCTTTTTAATCCGAGAGGTAAGAAATGGGATCCTATGCAAGTTTGCTGAGAATGGATTGATTATTAGCATGCTTGTTGAGTTTAGTGGGATTTATCATGCTTAGGATAGATAAAATTGACCACAGGGGATGGGGAGGAGAGGAGGAGGAGGGAGGGGAAGAAGGGCAGAGGAGAGGAGGGGGTTGGGAGCAGGCAGGAGGGGGAGGGGAGGAGAAGAGCAGGTTTGATCATTTGCATATTTATTGAGTTCAGTGTGATTTACTCCTGTGCAATCATGCTGAGGATAGGTAAAACTGACATGGGGGAGAAGGAGGGGGAGGGGAGAGGAGAGGGAAGGAGGGATGGAGAGGGGAGCAGAAGGAGGGGGAGGGGGAAGGAGGGGATTGGAAGGGGAGGGGAAAAGGAAGGGGGAGGGGAGGGGCAAGAGGGAGGGGATAGGAGGGAGGAGAGAGGAGGATGGGTTTGATTATTTGCATACTTTTTGAGTTCAGTGGGATTTTTGTGCAATCATGTTTAGGATAGGGGAAACTGATCTGGGGGAAGGGCAGAGAGGGGGAAGGGGGAGGGGGAGGAGAAAACATTGGGTGGGTGGGCACTGGGCAGAGGAGAAGTCCCTTTTCTTTCCAAAAGGAAAACATTGTGAACAGTATCATTGATTTTCAGTGTTCCCCCCACCTTTTTATTCTACAACAGGTTCATGTAGCCTCCCACCCAATTTAACCCAAAGCTTTCCCTGGTCACATCCACACCAGACCTTTATTTCACTTTAGACAGTCATGGCTTCTCTCAAAGAATCCTGCAAAGTGTAGTTAATGAAGGGTGCTGAGAGTTGCTAGGACATGCCCTGTTCCCCTCACAGAACTTCAAGCAGAGCAGCTGATTGTTAAACCACTCTGGTCACTGGAGCTCTGTCAGTAGAATAGGAGTCTCCTCACAGCACCCTTCACAAACTACACTTCCCAGGATTCTTTGGGGAAGCCATGACTGTCTCAAGTGAAATAAAGTCTGGTGTGGGTGTGGACCCCTGACTATCCAAGCCAAACAGCTGTGAGTCTGGCTTTTAGAACACTGACAGTTGGTTCTTACTGAGCATGCCCAAAGTTATCACTGACTTCAATGATAAATTTCTTAAATTAATTAAAAATCAGCTAGGCATTTTTTAAACTTTTAAACTGCAGAAGATGAGGGTCAGAGTATGGAGCAAGGTCAGTAATAGGATTACAGGTACTCTGTGAACATGGCTGATTTTAAATTAATTTCAACAAATTATGAGAACTCTGACAGAAAAAAGTCCAAAAGGGCTTTGGCTTTTTCCTCTCTCTTTTTACACTTTGAACGCATGATTCCCTCTGACTGTTTTGTGTATCGCCATGAAAATTTAGAGGGTTGTTAAGTAATCGTTTCTGAGTTCAGGGCTATAAGTTTTGTAAGGTTTTGTTCTGATACAAGCTTATGGAAAGCATCTGAATGGCATGTGGGGTATTTTCAATTTAACATTGTGGAATGCAAAAAAATCACACTGGCTATAGTATATAGCCACTCTCGTAGCTGTATAATCTGTGCTGTTCCAAAGGCTGAGTTAAGGAAATGGAAGAGACCTTGGGCCTAGTTCTTTCACACAATTTTTGTGACATTGTAATGGTCAGTGACTCCAAACAATAAAGAAATCTGTCTGACTGAGATAGACATAGATGCCCCTGACATACCCCAACATATTCAATTTTTCCTATTCTCTAAGGCTAGAATATCACCTGCAGAACATAGACAATGATAGAGTGTTCTGCTTGTATACCAGGGACCTTCAGCAGGATAT
Organism: Rhineura floridana; assembly: GCF_030035675.1. Classification (NCBI taxonomy): domain Eukaryota; kingdom Metazoa; phylum Chordata; class Lepidosauria; order Squamata; family Rhineuridae; genus Rhineura; species Rhineura floridana. The sequence continues at coordinate 14,031,309 of NC_084498.1, read as the reverse complement.
GCATCATTCTTCTGGCTCTCCAGAATCTGAGGGGCCTTAGGAAACTCTGCTTCCTAAGGACCTTTTGCCAGACTCAAGGTAGGGCTATGATGGCTCCTTTATTTTCCTTGGCAAACAGCAAGCAAGAAAGGGGAAGCTGTTCAGCTGATGGGTTTATGGCAGGTGCCTTGGGGCTAGGGATAAGAGGATTTCCCCAGTTCTGTTCCTCAGCTTCACATCAGTCCTCTCCTCCCTGAACTGGAGTGCGGGTATCAGTTAAGTGTTTTACTGATGTGTATACAGAATATAGGAAACTGCCTTATACTGAGTCAGATCATGGGTTCTCCAGTTCAGTATTTTCTACACTGATGGGCAGCTACTTTCAAAGATTTCGAACAGGGAGTCTCTCCCAGCCATACCTAGAGATGCCAGGGATTGAATCTGGGATTTTCTGCATACAAAGCAGATATTCTACCACTTAGCTACAGCTTCTGTCCAGCAGAGAAACCAGATATACAGATATTAAAATGCAAGCTCCCATAATTACTGTTATTAAGACACATTTATATTTGGCTCATAGAGTGCCCAAAGCTGTGAAATAAAAGACAAATCAAGCATGGAAAAAATACAAAAGAATGAATTGATTCAATCAAAGAAATAAGCATTCATGGGAATGCAGGAAACTAACTAAATTGAGTTAGCTCAGTATTGTTTACACAGGTTGGCAGGAGCTCCCCATGGTTTCAGGCAGGGGTCTCTCCCAGCCCTCCCTGGCGATGTCAGGGATTGAACCTGGAACCTTCTGCATGCAAGGTAGATGATCTATCACTGAACTACAGCTAGGGATGGGAGAGAAATTCAATTCAGTTCTCATTTAAAGGTGAACTTACCCAGTTTGTACTTTCCAAAACAATATGCAAAGTGAGACACAGCCATCCTTCAGAATTCACGCTTCTCTGGACTTTGCAATGCAGTTCTCCAGCCAAGTAATGGGCACAAAATGCATATTCTAAAGTAATGCGAGCCTAAAAATGCATACATCAGTGAAGATGAAATACAAAAAAAATGCATTGTGTTAGAGAAGCTTGCTTTGCAAAAATGTGCATATTGAGTAAAATTGAATAGAAAGTTGCAAATATTAAGAGAAATTATCTGATGAATTTTCATGAGGATTTTTAAATAAATAAATTGCAAACTGATATGAAAATGTGGAAAACTGGATTTAAGATTGGAAAAATGAGAAGCTATGGCCTCAATCCAATAAACGCTTACCCAAGAGTGTCCCGTTGAATCCAATGGAGCTTACTTCTGAGTAGACATGAATTGAACTGCAGCCTTAGAGAAACCTAAACTGATAGATTGGCCCCTCCCTAGCTACAGTCCTTTCCCAATGGCCGGTGCATCAGTAAAATGATCAGATAAGAATGCTTTTTGCAGCACCTTGGACAGCTCCTTGGAAGTTCAGACTAAAACGCAGACAGTGGATTCCACTGTTCCACTGACTTGGAGCCACCAGCCACCACTGCTTGCCACACGCTTATCCTCTACCAGACTGAGCAGTGCTTCACCCTTAGTGTGGTCTGCCCACTTCATCTTTTCTGGTTTGAATGGCTCACCTTTTGGTGGGACACTCACACCTACTGAGCATTGAGCAGGGGGTTGGACTTGATGGCCTTATAGGCCCCTTCAAACTCTATGATTCTATGATTGATTGATTTATTAAAAAACCAGAAGGATGTGCATGACAGAAAATTAGCTGCCAATATGAACAGCATGGGTGGTGGTTAGAGAGCAATAATTGCCATTCTTATCCTCCATGATGCTTCCAAAGCCAAGAGAGGACCCGGGAACAATTTTTGCAAAATAAAGGCCGACATGTAATTGAGAAAATAGCATGAATGGGAGTACAAGACTGGTAAAGAGATGTGATTACTGTGAACAAAGGCCGCCTGGCTGAGGTTTACATGGCAGACAAATGCTGTTCAATTTATAATTGATTTTACTGTATCCATATAAAAAACACCATCTGTGGATGCCGAAAAGCAGAAGGCAGCGGCATTGTTAGTCTCGCCTCACCATTGTGTGAAATGGCTCCTATCAAACTACGATATAAATACAGAAGCAACGGAGCCATCTGGGAAGGGTGCAGGAGAGTTGGTGGCTACTTGTTGAGCTGCAGGCCTTTTGCCCAGAATCCCAAAATCACGTTTAAAAAGACCCGTTCCATGCACACACACATGGAATGGCCAAGTTTGACAAATGAGTGGAGCTGCCCACCTGTCAATCAGCTGATATTCCAGTGATGTCCAGTGACCCATTTTTGCCCATGCGGTTTGAAAGGAAACCATGCAGGCAAAGGCATTTTCTCCTAAGGATGTGTGCCTTATGGATGGACAAACCTGTCTATTTTGGTTTCTCTTGGTTTCTCATTTTTTCCAGTCTTTTCAGTTTCACCACTTTTATATATCAGTTTGTGATTTTTTTAAAAATAAAAAGTTCTCACAAAAATTCATCAGCATTTGAGTACAAATTTCTACTAATAAAAACATTTTGTACGCAGTTTTGACTAACGTACACATTTTTGCAAGCAATTTTCCCTAATGATTTTTATGTACAATTTCCCCTAATAAAATACATTTTTGTAAACATTGGTTGGCAAACTGCATTGTAAAATTTGAATAAGTGTGAATTTTGAAGGATGGCTATGTTTCAGTTTTCATATCGTTTCGGATAGTGCAAATCTGATAGATTCAGCTTTAAATGCAAACCGAATTGAATTTCTCCCTCATTCCTAATTATAAGTGATGGTTATGGTGGCCATAGGGCATGACACATTCTTCTAAACAACTGAGAATTGGTTAAATAGATGGGCTTTTTCCTCCTCCACCAGCTTAAATCACAGGTGCAAGCTCAGAACTCGGAGTGGATCTGTGAGGTTCCCCAGAGGATCTCAAGACCTGAGAATCAATAACTGGATTATGTTGCTCAATAAATGTTTGTTGTTGTTGTTTGCTCATGCTCGCTCTCGCTCTCACTCTCAGCAGTAGCTGAAATATATTGATAGCACTTTTTGTGGTCCTGAGGTCAGCACAAGAAGGAAGATGAAGGCAGAGAGGTCTCCGAGAAGGCCTGACAGTGTGGAATTTTGTAACCTCCATAGACTCAGCCAAACCCTACATCAGGGGTGGGGAACTTCCAGCCTGTGGGCCTAATCTGGCCTGCCAGTCCTTCACAGTTAGCCTGTGAGGCCATTTTGGGAAAGCCATGCCCACCAGCCCTGCAGGTCATATATGACCATAAGTATGGGACAGGTGAAAGCAGGGCTTGGCAGGCACTGCCAATGGGCACTTGGGAAACACAGCACAAAAGACTTTGCACACACTGTGGTCAATGCTTCCCATGTACTGAGCATGGGGCATGCAATGCCTTTAGGCAGTGCTTCCAAACCAGCTGGTTGCTGGTTGCTTGGAAAATGCTACATGAGGGACTTTGACAGATGCCAATCACCTGATATCATGATGACCTCAGAAGGACTGCCTCTCTGAACATATATCAACCCGGACTCTGCACTCGGTATCGGAGGCCCTTCTTCATGTGTCCCCTCCAAAGGTGTGGAGAATGGCAATATGAGAATGGGCCTTTTCAGTGGCAACCCCGCCGCATTTGTGGAACACTCTCCCTGGGGAGGTACGCCTGGCACCATCATTATCCATCTTTAGGCACCAGGCAAAACCATTTCTCCCAGGTATTTCCTTCATATCTTTGGAAGGCTGTTGGAGGGCTTCTGTTGTGTAGCCTTGCTAAGAAGGATTGCTCCACCGCCTATGTACTATTTTGTTTTTTGTTTTTGTTTTGATTGTAAATTTGTATATATTTTTAATCTTTTGCTTTTTAAATTTTATTTATTTATTTATTTATTTTATTACATTTTTAGACCGCCCTATAGCAATAAGCTCCCAGGGCGGTGTACAGCATAATAAAACAGGTTAAAATACAAGTGGATGTAAATACAATACACAATAAAACATAACTAAAAATTTCCAATTTTAAATTCAAATTTTAAAATTTTAAAAATTTTTAAAATGCCTGGGCGAAGAGGTAGGTCTTTACCTGGCGCCGAAAAGATAACAAAGAAGGCGCCAGGCGTATCTCATCAGGGAGGGCATTCCATAGTTCGGGGGCCACCACTGAGAAGTCCCTTTGAGTGCACATATTGGTGTAGAAAAGCGACTAACCAATTTCATAAGCCAATAAATGAGAGACAGGTATGTTGTCCTGCCCACCTGTCAGAGTTGGCTGGTGGGGGCGAGGGGAGATGAGGATCTGGCCTGCTAGGTCAAAAAGTTTCCTTACCCCTGCAAATCTGTCTATTTCTGCTCCATCTCACTTTCACACAGGGGCAACTCACCAGATGGGGAGGAGCTGATCAGCTAGCTTCCCAGCAGGAAGGCAGAAGGGGAGGAATCAGGCAGGAGAGAGGTCAACAAGGTGCCAAACTACCACTGGAGCCAATCCAGTGCTCCGGCTGGTTTATCTGCCCCATGCCAACCTCCTCACCCCCTCACCTCTCCCCTCCTCCCAAGCAGCAGCAGCCAACCAGCCAGGAAGCTAGCATAGCACCTCCGCCCCACCGGCAAGCCACTTCTCCTTTCACACACCTTTGCCCATAACTCCATTTGCTCATGTGGTGGTGTTTTAAATTCTGCCTGAAAGTCCTCCTTTAAACGCATGTGTTTCTAAATGCATTTTCTCCCAAAGTATACATTTATAAGCATATTTTAGGCGGCGTCAGAACAATTGGGTAGTAGCTAAGCCAGTCAGTGTGTTACCCCAGGAGGCACGGACTATATCTGTTCAGGCAGGTGTGGAGGAACCTTTGGCCCTGCAGATGTTGCCAAACTACTAGTCCCCTCATCCCTGACCTTTTGCCATGTTTGCCGGGCTGATGGGAGTTACAGTTCCACAGCATCTGGAGAGCCAAAGATTCCTCACACCTGCCTTCATACGTTTGTCTTAAGATGTATCTTGGTTCCCAAAAGGGCCTTGTGAAAGATTGTTGATGCTGGATTTAAGGAAAAACAAGCGACAAATGCCAAACTTCTCCGTCTATTTTCACCCCCAGCTCATCGATTCACAAGGGTGCAACATTTTGCCCAACATGTCTGTTCCTGCCCATTTCCCCCAACTGCCTTCAAACCAGACAGCCCAGTCCATGACGCATGATCCAGTTGGTCTCCCTTTCAGAGGCAAGAGATTTTATTTTCTCCTTTGCCTGCCAGAGCTGCTTTGGAAATACGAAGCCTGCTTTGTGTGTGTTTTGCCCTGCGCCGAAAAGCTAATCAGAGACATTATGAAAAGCTGCTGTTTCATGCTGGGTATCTGTGCTGTTGGAATTAATGAATAATGACAAAAATGTATTCGAGCCACTTATTATCTTTCTCTTTTTGACCAGTTTCCCTCTGCCCCTTCCTTTTCTTCATGTTAATCAAACCCCATCAATATATTATTATTCATCAGGTTATATATGGAATTGTTTTCCATGTCGTGATTTTGGGAGTAATAAGGTGTGCTGCTGATGGTTTGGCTTTGGAGAGAGATGAGTGTGTGTGTGTGCATGGGGGGTGAGGGGAAGAGGTGCCGAGTGATCCGCTGTGTATTAAATGTTGTGTTTAACAGCTGGCATTACAAAAGCAGATTATCAAGCTGTCTTTCTTCTTCATGCCTGGCTTCTTAACTATAATCTCACAAATAGGATGGAAAAGAATGAAACCAAAAGGGATCTTTCATAGGAGGCTTTCCCCTCAGATGCCTTGGAAAGAGAGAGACGTTTGTCAAATTTAAATACCAATTGACGTAATAGCAATCTAAAACTCCCTTCCTTAAAGATACTATCGTGGAACATTGCTGGTTGGTTTAATAAAGACAAAGATCCATCTTTTAAGAATTTCTTGGAGCAATATGATATCTTGCTCTTGCAAGAAACATGGGCAACATCATTAATGAGTTTTGATGGATATTCAGCCTACCAGCTAAAAGCCATACCCAGCCTTAGGAGGGGACGTCCAAAAGGAGGTCTATGTATATTTGTTTCGACAAAAATTAATGTTTCTGTTATAAACTGTGAACCCCTATTGGATCTAGCCAATGCAGTACTTATAAAATTATCGCGCCAGATGTTATTATTATTTAATGTTTATCTTCCACCAGGTAAAGAGGTAAAATCGAGCGCTACTAAAACTGCTCAGCTTGAAAATTATATAACAAAATTAACATTATGCTATCCAGCTGCCCTTTTATTAATAGCTGGAGATTTCAATGCCAGACTGGGTCCATCTGATGAAGCTTTGTTTAGCAAATATAAAATGATAGTCCCCTCATTGGATGGCTCAATTTCTATACCTATCAGACATGCAAAAGATAATAGATCTAATTATGTAGGCCTCTCTTTAATGCAAATGATTTTTCAATTGAATTTAATTCTTTTAAATGGTCGTACTAGTGGAGACCTAGAAGGTGAATTTACGTATTTATCATCTAGAGGTGCATCCACAATTGATCTTTGTATAGTATCTCAAGAACTCTACCATTTAATAGAGAGATTCAAAATAATCTATAGGCCTGAGAGCGATCATTCGCCTGTCAATATAACTCTAAAATGTACAGAAGCTCAAATCTATTCTGATTTGCAATCATTCTCGATCATTGATTGTGAAATTCGTCCAAACAGACTCAAGTGGATCCCGAAACTAGAAAAAGAAATTTCAGATAGATTGAATCACGTAGATAATTTGGCCCAAAAAGATCTTATACTTCTTAACAATCAACAGACTGACCCCTACAATCTAGTTCAACAGATATTAAAGGATCTTCAACAGATTTTTCAGCCAAATATAAAAAATAACTTAAAGAATCGGAAGCTAAATTCCAAACCATGGTTTGATCACGAGTGTGTGTTAAAAAAAAAAAAATCTAATTGCCACTTTTAAAGCATATAAGTCTATAAGATCACAAGAACTGCTGAACATATACTGTGAAACCAGAAGCCAATATAAGCAACTTATAAATAGGAAAAAGAAATTAGGTCTAATAGAAATTTGGAATAATTTAAATAATGCTGCCAACTTAAAAAATTCTTCTTTATTTTGGAAACTAATAACAAATAATTGGCAAAAAACTTTTACAAACTTAGAATGTTATATTCCTTCACAAACATGGGAATCTTATTTTAAACATCTATATAAGAATGATTCAGATCTTCAAATCCCACAAAAAGTTACCAATAATAATATACCTGAATAGCAACCTGTTACTGTGAACGAAATTCTAGATTTATTATCCAAATTAAAACCAAATAAAGCTCCTGGCCCAGATAACATCCCCGCAGAAGTCTTTAAAAATAATGCAAATTGGTGGGCCCCAGTACTTGCAACACTTTTTTCCTATATAGACCACTCTATGCAAATACCTGAAGATTGGGGCATGGCAATAATTGTCCCAATCTATAAAAAAGGTGTCACATCCGACCCAGCCAATTTTAGACCTATAAGTCTATTAAGTGTAATTAGTAAACTGTACACTGCCCATTTATATAATAAATTAATAGATTGGACTGAAAATGAACATATTCTGGCTCAAGAGCAAGCAGGTTTTAGGACATGTCGTTCAACTACAGATCACGTCCTGGTTTTACAACATCTAATAGAGAAATACACCAAAAGAACAAAGGGCTCTCTTTATGCCGCATTTATCGATCTTAAGACGGCTTTTGATTCGATATCTAGAGCCAAATTATGGGAAAAACTAGAAGGTACTAATATTGATTTGCGTTTACTATCATTGATGAGAGGCCTTTATGAAAACACTTACCTTCGAGTTAGGTGCAATAATAAAGGTCATTTAACGAATCCTGTACGTACCCGTAAGGGTGTAAAGCAAGGATGCATACTGGCTCCACTTTTGTTTAACATTTATATAAATACAATAGTTAATTCTTTAGCAGTAATTCCTTCTCATCCTCCAATATTAGCGGAAGCACCCAGATTTATTCTATTATATGCAGATGATCTAGTTCTAATATCCCAAACCCCTATTGGTTTAAAACAATTACTATCTAATGTAGCACATTTTTGTGATAAGGAACATCTTACAATCAATCATGACAAAACAAAAGTCATGATCTTTACGAAAAATAATAGACCATCCATACACCTTTGGCGGCTAAATGGTCGATTAATAGAACAAGTATCTGCATTTAAATATTTAGGTATAACTTTACAATCATCCAGATCTTGGAAATTACATATAAAAATGATTATCCTAAATGCGATGAGAACATCGAAGGCTCTGCTATCCTTTTTTTATAACAAAGGGGGTCAAATTATATCTGCTGCCATTAAAATATTTGTGGCGAAAGTAATTCCACAGCTGACATATGGTATGCAAGCTAATACTTGTCAAAACTTTGCTTCACTTGAGTCAGTTCAAAATTCTTTCTTAAGATCGATTTTGTCAGTTTCCCGGTGTATTCCAAATTTCATTATAAGACTAGAAGTAGGACTACCTTCAGTAGAATCCCGTATCTGGAGTTATAGAATTATTTTTTGGCTGAAACTTCTGTTCAACCCGGTAGGTCTGGCACCACACACATTAAGTGATAATTTTCAATCTACTTGGACTCAGATGATGTTAAATAAAATATCGTCATTAGGTTTTTCAACTCAAATAATTCTAGATTTGGGTTATGAAAAGGCCAAAACAATTATCATCCAACGGATCAAAGATATAGATTATCAACATCACTTGATGCTGATAAGACATCACAGATATAGTATAAAACCCCTAATACCGATGTCTTATCTATCAAACCTGACGATACCTAAATGGCGTAGAGCCTTCACTTTAGCTAGATTCAATATACTACCATCTGCAGTCTTAGAGGGCAAGTATAAAAAAATCCCTTTAGCCGAAAGAAAATGCCCATGTGGCACTGATGAAATAGAAACAGTTGCACATGTTCTGCTACATTGTCCGTTTTATAGTACTCTTAGAATCAAAATAATCACCACTATTTTGGATTCGTTTCCCGGAAAAAGTGACAGCTATTATGTGGAACTTTTATTATCTGATCGCTTTCCTAAAATCACGGAAAAAATTGCTAAATACTGTGCCTCAGCTATTCAGTGTAGGAAAAATTTGATATCCTGATGGTGATAATGTTTTTACTTGTATTTAACAGTTTACCTATGTGCTACTTCTGTATTTATGTTTGTTGATAATTTTAGCTGGCTGTCTAAGATTTCATTATAACCCTAATGGTTTCGCTTTAATTAGGGAAATTAGACTCTTTAGAGATTTGCCATGACTTATCTTATTTTATTCTTTTAATATCCGATTTGTTAATATTGCAAAGGCCTTAGAGCTTATGCACAAGGAGATTCATACTTACTCTGTACACATGTTTGATGGCCATCTATCTCTGATTGGTTAAAGCTCTTTTTTCCCAAGTAAATCTGAGTAGGGATAAAAAATTGATACCCTGTATATGTTAATATTTTAACTTGTATTAAATTGCTGTAAAATAATTGTTTTTAACCATTTCTATGTTGGAATGTCTAATTGATATGTTTGGTCTGTGACCGCAATAAACATTATCTATCTATCTATCATAGGAGGCTTGTCGATAGAAGGCCCAAGTGGCTAAAATGGAACCAGGCAAGAACTTAAGAATGGCCATGATAGATGACCCCAACAGTCTCCCGCACTGGCCATCCAGATATTCTGGGAGAGGTACAAAGGTGATAGACATCTCTTGTTTATTGTCCCTAACATCTGGCGCTCACAGGTATATTGCTTTTTCGCATGGGATTTTGTAGGGATCTTTTGTTCTGGAGAAGTAGCTGCTATCACATGAGGCTGAATTAAACCAGAGTGCTTTTGCAGGCAACCTTTACCCCTGCAGAAAGCACCCATCTTTCAGTGACTGGGTGGCTGCAAACAAGGATGAAAGTATTTGCCACCAATTCAGAGGGCAGAGAATATTGTCCTCACTCTAAACTGGCTGCACAATAGCATAATTGTCTTCAAGAGATCATCATTGGCTAAGGTGAGTATTCCCACTGATTGGCTAGGGACAGTATTCCCAGGAAGATGATGCTAAAAACCAATGGGGCCAAAGCAGCTGCTGAGAAGAGCAGCAAACCACAGTGAAAAGTTATTAGTCAGACCATTGGTCCATCGAACTCATTAGTGTCTACGCTGGCAGCACCTCTCCTGGATTTCAGGCTGGGGTCTCTCAGAGCTACCTGGAGATACCGGGGATTTAACCTGGGACCTTCTGCATGCACAGCAGATGATTTACCACTGAACTATGGCCCTTCCTCAGGGTTCCCCAAACATTCCAACCTCTTCTTCCCTATATACAATACTCTTCATTTCCTGTCTCCAAGTTCCGCTTAGCCCCAGACCAGGTATTGTAACGGAGGCAATGTAAACATGGATCTCATCAGCTTGCCCTTGACTTCAGTGATTCCCATTCTGAGGCTTACACAGGCCTAGAGATCAGTTCTTCAGGCTTCAGCACTTCTCTGTGATTCATTTTAAATTCATTCATTCACTGAGTCACTCGCTCATTCATTATTTACTATATGTCTATACCACCCTTCATTTGTCAGGACCTACAATATCCACCTAAAAATAACAACAAAACTAATCACAAAGCCATAATAGAACCCTACAGTTAAAAACAACTATATTTCCCCCAAACAATGACTTTTTGGATACTTGTAATGTGTCAACATTCTAATAGGTTAGGGATTATCAGCTGACCCGTTAGTTATTCAGCTTGGTTATTTTAAGAAGGCCTAGTTTTAGCAGATGATGTGGAGAAGATTATTAACAGTTGCTCATATAATTATACTTTATAATCAGGGAAAACATAATGAAGTCCCATTTTTGAGGACTGGATGTTTAGGGGTAGGGAGATACCATGTGGTTATAGTGAGAGTGAGGGAAGATAAGTTTATTCGTTCTGCATTGGTGTTAAGAGGACAAAGGAGAACATTCTTCCATATATTTTATAAGTAACAAGGTAAAGCATTGTGGAATTATTTGTCATGAATCATTTACAGATATTCTGCTTTTCGATTTCATGTTAACCTGCATCTTTTTTATGTTGTTCAAGTCAGAAAATTATTGCGTTGCGTATGCTTCTTCTTTTTAAGTAAACAACAAATATGTTTCCATAGCAAATGGGACATTTCCATTTTAGCCAATAAGTCATTTGATTATATTTTCACCAAAGACCTCAGAGTGAAAAAGTGAATCTTAAGGCTATGCCCAAACCCCAGCTGTGAAGCTGTTGTATGCATCTCCAAGGGGAGGAAGTTCCATAAATGAGGTACCACTACAGAGGAAGCCCTGTCTCACTTCACCACACAATGGACAAACCCATCAGTGGGGATGACAAGAAGGGGTTCTCCTGAAGAATGTAGGGCCCAGGCAGGCTGATCTAGGAGGAGATGCTCTTTCAAGCAGTTCTGTCCCATGCAGTTTAGGGCCTTATAAATGTGGGGGTAACACCTTTTTCAGTCTGAGGGCCACATTCCCTTCTGGGCAAGCTTCTGAGGGCCACATGCCCATAGTGGTTGGAGCTGGAAACAAAGGTGGACAGAGCAACAGATGCAAATGTTACCTTTGCACAACAGGCATGTTGAGAGAGAGAGAGAGAGAGAGAGAGATCCCTTTCTGTCCTCCATCCAGGTAAGCAAGAGGCATCATCAGATTGCAAGAGCACATTCCGCCCTGGGAAGGGACATTTGGGGTGTGAAGCAGGGATGGTGAGGGGTCTGGCCTGGGGAGAGTTCTGAGGGCCACATAGAACATCAGATCTACACTTTGAATTGGGTCCATAGTGTATATGCAACCAGACAGGCTTGGGGGGGGGAAGTTGTCATATGGGTACAATTGGATACACCACTCAGCACTCTGGTGATTGCATTCTGTGGTAGCCGCAGCTTCTGGATTATCTTCAAGCAAAATCCCACATAGAGCACATTAGCTCCACTGACTAGTGATGAGATGCATTAGCTGGTGCCGCTTGCAAAGCATTCCATCAACCTAACACACAGTATTGATTCAAATTTGTTCTTTGACCACTGTCTGCAGCTTTTACTGTTCCAATTTCTCCCCTCCCCAAAAGTATTGATATTAATACTGATATTTTCTTCCAAAATATTGATGTTAATATTGATGCTTCGTTTCAAAATACTGATATTGTCTTTCAAAAGACTGATATTTCAAAGGGATATATCGATGAACGAAAGAAAATACTAGTATTTTGAAAGAAAGAAACAACAGTGATAATTTGAAAGAAAATATTGATAATTTGAAAGGAAAGCAGTTTTGCTGCTGCCTCCTTCTCCACTGTGACTGAGGCTGGTCGGTTTTCATGTTAGCAAGCAAGCAGAGAGCGGCTGAGGAGGAAAGCAGTGTTCACTGCCCTCCACATCTCCTCCTAGAGTCAATGCGCCTGAGAGTTGGCTTTTTTCCTCCTGTTCATAGTTTGGATTATTGGAGTGATGTGGGTGAGAGAGAGAGACAGCTGTAATGCTGTGCTGAGCTGTGAGTAAAAACAGTATAATATATTTGAGGGAATATTGTCAGGGGAAAGCCGCTGAATTTGGAGCAAAGTGGATCGCTTCGCAAAGATGGAGAATATGCAGACCACTGAAAAATCCAGTGCTAAATCTGAATTTAATGCAGGTTTCCCCATCCTTACCACTGACAGGAAACCACCAGCTGCCACTGAGAGCAGGGGTTCCCAAACGGTGGTCTGTAGGCCACCAATGGTCCACAACCCTCCTTCAGGTGGTCTGTGGCATGTCTCTGGATTTGTGGTTGAAGAAGGGAGATGGCAAATCCAATGCATTCAGTACTTATTGTGGTTTTTAATGTTATTTTAATTGCTGCTTTTATTTCTTATATTGTATCTTCTTATGGGATTCAAAGTGTAACACAATAAAATGCAATATGTAAGAAATAAGGGAAGCAATAAAATACAATGAAAAATCATATCGCATCTGGCACAAAACGTTACAATTGCTACAGAAAAAAAATAATTCAATGGTCCATGAAGACTCACATCAATGTTCAAGTGGTCTGTGGGCAAAGAGAAGTTTAGGGACCACAGCATTATAGTAATCTAATGGGAAGACTACCGGAGTATGGGTTACTGTGGCTAGGCTATCCTGGCTCAGGATGGGATGTAGCTCAGGGCTAGAGCATCTGGTTTGCGTGCACAAAGTCCCTCCAAATAGGGCTGGGAAGGACTACTGCCCGAAACCCTGAAGATCCACCGCCAGTCAGTGCATACAATCAGTGGTTGCTAGTAGCTTCATGTCAGTAGGGCAATGGAATCCTCTCCAGATTTTTTGCAGGAGTTGTCTAAGGAAAAACCTGGAGTGGATTCCACTGCCCCACTGACATGGAGCCACCAGCCACCACTGTAAACCACTGGTCTGATTTAGTATAAGGGAGCTTCCTATGTCCCTACGCTCAAAATAGTTATAGCTTGCAGTGGGTACCCCTGGGATTGCATTCAGTTAAGTCATACTCAGAGGAGACCCGTTGAAATTAATGAACCCGAGTTAGTAATGTCTATTAACTTCAGTGGGTCTCCTCTGAGAAAGACTAACATTAAATACCACCCTTGGACTTCAAGTGGCATTGCTGGATCAAGGAATACCCTTAAGCTACACGCTTCTTCAGGTGTTGGGGGGGGTGCAATCCCGTCAGGAACAGGCTTTCCTGCCCCTAATTCAGACAGGAAGTTACTTCACTTCCTGATTCTGGTATGGTGCATTTGTTTGTTTGCTAGCATCATTCCCATCATGATGCTGATGAACAAAATTATTCCCAAGGAAACAGTGACTAGCTGTTCCTCAACCAATGCCTGCTCAACAGGGTCTCCTCTGAGACCTGTGGATGGAGAGGGGCTTCTCCAAGAATGCTATAGTAAAGCCCTCACCATTAACAACAACACTTGAACATCCCAAAGGCTAAAAAAAATGCATTCACATCTCACATGTAACACAGTAAAAATTACCCAATGCGGGCTTCCCCCAGGCACCTGGTTGGCCACTGTGAGAACAGGATGCTGGACTAGATGGGCCACTGGCCTGATCCAGCAGGATCTTCTTATGTTCTTATGTTCTTATTTTCACCTCAGCAATTTTATGTAGGGATATATCTTAGGAATGTGTCAGCTCATGGTGACAGGAGATGTTTGTCATGCTGGGTAGGAAATTAACAGGCCCATGAAGTGGAAAATGTCAAAATGCACAATGTAAAAGACTTCAGATTGGGGGTGTGGGGAACAGTTTCTTGAACACTCCATGAAATAAGAATATTCCTTGCATGTTGTACACTAGAACATCAGGAAGAGGCCTACGCAAAGCCTTTCTTCCCAAGAGGGAGGGGGAGTCTATTCAGTTCACATTGAAAGACGAACTTACCAAATTCACCCTCTCTGAAACAATCCACAAACCAAAACACAGTCACAGATTGACACCTTCACTTCTCCCAATGTTGCAATGTAGTTCTCCAGTCAAGTACAACAATGTATATACTGGGATAGTGTACATAAAAATGCATACATTCATGAAAATGTTTTGCAAAAATGTGTACATTAGGAGAAATATGTACTAAAATGCTGATGAATTTACATGAGGACTTGTTTTGGACATGTGGAGAACTGACCTTAAGATTCAACTGACTCTATCAAGTGTCTCTCCTTTTAAACTAGATGTAGGAAACTGGTGGCCCTCAAGATGTTGCTGGACTCCAGATCCCATCATCCCTAGCCATTGGTCATGCTGGCTAAGGCTGACAGGAGTTAGAGTTGAACATCTGGAAGGCCATAGGTTCCCCATTACTCCCCGAAGAGAGGGAAAATGCATGTGCCAGCTTCAGGAATGGTGCAGATTACCCACTCCCCATTTCAGGTGCACTGAGAAAGCTACAGATTCTTTGGATCCATGTCTTCCCTGAATTGCTTACGTCATGCTCTGGATCTATCCATGGCCCCCTCTTGTTCTCTACTGACATCAGAACTCCAACACTAACAAGGAAATATTGGTGTCTCGGCTACTCTTTCTGTAATCTGTACTTTTTTATTGATTATTATGTATGGCTTTGCTTGGCTTTTAATGTATAGATGAGTTTTAGATTTCATTGTTTTTTTGTTAGATTTTACTACAATATGCGTCTTTTTATCCGGTTCAGTCTCTGGGACCTCTAGATGGGTTGGCAGAGATGATTCAGACTACAGTTTTTGAGAGCTGCTGCCAATCAGTGTAGTCAATGCTGAGCTAGAGTCTGTTTCAGTATAAACTCTGTATGTTAAAAGCAAATAAGCAATATGAGTGAAAGTGAAATGGCATTGCAATCAACTAAATCCTACTCAGAGTAGACCCACTGAAATTAATGGGTCTCTGTTAGTTGTGCCTATTAACTTCAGTAGGTCTATTCTGAGTAGAGGTAGCACTGAATACCATCCTTTATGTTGTGTCTATTCGTTGTCATGGTGTATATTGGATATGTGACATCATGCAGTGGTTATTGTAAATCTATGTTTAAATTGATGGTGGCCCAGTTCCAGCCATCCTATCCCTCCTGTAGTCTGGAAGCCCACCATCATCACACTCTTCCTACTATTGCACCAAATTACTCTCCACTGGGAGACTTCACCCCTTTTTCTCAGCCCAGTTTTTGTATGACCTCAGCTTCAGTTTGTAAGAACTCAAAGCTCTAGTCAGGTAGTTGTGAACTTCAGCCATTTCCACACGAGGCAAATTTTGTGATGAAAGCAACGTTGTCAGTCACAAGGGCATTTTTGATGGGAATTGACAGATGTGTCAAAGAGGCAGGAAGTATTAAACGGTGATACAGAAAACCCTGCCATTTCCTGGACCTGCCAGACCAAATGAATGTTTTAAACATGTTTTAATAATTGATCTTGATTAGACACGGACCGATATCCTTCCTAGGAGAACTGTCACCAGTGCAACAAAGGTCTGTCTCAGTTAAAGATAAACCTCTAGAAACATGATTCATCAGTGGACTAAATAATGTTTCTGCCATAAGATCCTGACTGATGGGTTTTCTTCTTAGTCCCCAGTTACACCAGCCTTCCCCAACCTGCTGACTTCCAGATGCTTCAGACTACAACTCCCATCATCCCAAGCCAGTCAATGATGATGGGAATTGCAATCCAAAACATCTGGAGGACACCAGTTTGGAGAAGACTCCCCTAGACCAGAAGTGGAGGACCTTTGGGCCTCCAGATGCTGCTAAACTACAACTCCCATCACCTCTAGAAGACATGGCAAATGGCCAGGGATGAAGGGAGTTGCAATTCAGCAACATCTGGAGGGCCAAAGGTTCCCCACTCCTGGACTAGACATTGTGCTTTAAAATGGTTCCCACACCATACCATTTCAGATAGGAGGTGATGGTGGTGTTTTGCATTATTGAATTGTGTCTTCATGGGGTTCTGTGCAGTGATGGGCAAATTCCTCTCCACTCAGTTTGGAATTTGCTTGATTTATGTACAGCCCTTTCCACAGAACTCCTTGCATTTCCCCCCAATGAGTTTTCTTCTGATATCTTCTTGATGGTGCTGTGTGTACATACACCATCCTTCCCCAAGCTAGTGGCATCTAGATGTTTTGGAAGACAGTTCCCATCAGCTCCAAACAGCATGGCCAGTGAATAGCAATTATAGGATTTGTCATCCAAAACATCTGAAAGACACCAGGTTGGTGAAGCTTGATCTACACCTTACCATGTTCCCTGAAATAAGAGAGGGGTAAGGTAATGCTGAGTTTTAAGAGGATTCATTTTGAAGTTGCCTACTGTTCTATGGGCAATTGTGAAAATGGAAGACATGAGGTAAGAAAGCTGCCAAATTTCAGGAGGTTTGTGAGAGGGGAGGAGTTCATGCTTTCATCCTGTCCTTGGTGTTTCTTGTCTTTCCTGTCTGATGTCTCATACTCTGCCTCTTCCCAGAGCAAGAGGGACTGGAGCTGCCCATGCAGACACATTCAAAGGATGCTGCTGGCGTTATGTCCTGGAAACCCCCCCCCCAGTTCAGCTTCATCCTGAAATGTAGGCAGGTGGGGGGGGAATAACTCATTGCATCTACTGCCAACTCCGGGCAGTGTTGCTCATCTAGCTTTCCAGTGCCAAGCATCTTGGCTGCTTACCGAGAGGGGGAGGAGCAAGGGGGAGGGGAGCGTGGTGTGGTGTAGGTGCAGAAGCTGGGCCGATCTGATGCTCCCACCACCGTGCCTGCACCACACCAGGAAAGTGTTCCTGGGAATCCTCACTGCCTGCAGTGATGAGGGGATGCTTTTGAGCTATGGGGAGGAGTCAAAGGACCAGTGCTGCTGCCAACATCTCTGCCATCGCCACCACATGTGGTTTCTGCCGGCACAACGTATGTGTCTCCTGATCAGAAACCATAGAAACGCCCTATACTGAATCAGACAATTCATCCATCTAGCTCAGTATTGCCCAGGCTGTCGGGGATGCTTTAAGTTGGATTCCTGTATTGAGCAGGGGGTTGGACTTGATGGCCAACTCTACAGTTCTCTGATTCTCCGATTCTACACTGACTGATAGCATCTCTCCAGGATTTTATACATGGAACACTCTCAGCCTTACCTGGAGATGCTGGGGGTTTCACCTTGGACCATCTACATGCAAAGCAGATGCTCCGCCATTATTATTATTGTTGTTGTTGTTGTTATTATAAAAGCACTAAAAACATTAAAACATCATAAACACAAACTTTAAAACACATTAAAACAAAACATCTTCAAAAATGTTACTTAAAAAAGCTAGGAAAACATCTTCTAAGGTTAAAAACATTTTTAAAAAGAAAGTTTAAGAAGATATTAAAAAGCAATTCAAACACAGATGCAGCCGGTGAGTTATGGCCTTTCCCCTAAGACATGAAGGGGTGGAAGCATATATAATAAAAATGGCACACTGGGGGCTACTCAGCCCAATATGAAGCTCAGCTAATTCCAAGCCCCAGTTTTTAAGCCTAATTCAGACCCTGTCATGACCTCAATGATGTCATTAGGAAGGCAACATCATCCACTCCTCCCAATCCCACTGATGGACCATCCAATTACTCACCTGCCTGCCTGCTCATTTCCTTCCACCAGGAGTTCATTATCTCCCTCAATGTACCAGAACTGGCAATGCTACAGGTGTCCCTTCAGCTGATACCTGGCATGTTGCTATGAATGCATAACAGGCATAAGCAGTGCCGAGAAATGTCATTTTCCTGGGCTACTGACATATGTAGAGCGGGTGTGATGTTGAGGGCCCTGTTGATGTCCGTTACAAGGACTTATACATGCATGTACAAAGGGGAGGCGCATATGTGAGAATTATTGCATGCACAAAACACATGTGAGAATTCCCCCTTGCCTGGGATCAAGCAGCCTATGCCTTTATTTTATTATTATCTATATAGTGCTAAGTGCTCAGTAACATTGCCTCAAAGCAAAGCTGTGTTCCACTAATTTTCACGGAGCACAAATGACATCAAACCAGAACTTGAAAAAGAAACATACTGGGAAGCTAATTGGAGGAAGGTCATTTGTGTAGTTAGTACCCAAACCTGTAGAACCTTCGGAAAATGGTTACAGCCACTTGCATTTTGCCTTCCTAGCTCACTGCAGGCAGTACATTAAAAAAACACAACCAGCTTAGCTTTGCTAAGCTCAGCTTTGCACACACACACACACCAGCTCAGTGCCCTGGGCAACTGCTCAGCTCACCCACCCCTAAGGCTGGCCCTGGACAGATGGGGTTCAGCATTTTCTTCTGAGCAAAGAGCCACGTTCCCTTCTGCCAATGGTGGGCACTGGCAGAGGCAAAAGTGGGTGGACCAGTGAATGCAAATTTTTAAAATGTACCTTTCTTCCATAGGGTAGTTTCTACACACATCCCTCTCCGCACTCCATCCAAGCAAGCAAATGGCACTATCTGTGTTCAAGGACATATTCCAGGCATACAAAAACACTCCACGAGGGTGTGAAGCAAGGTGAGGGGTATGACCTGAAGCGAGTCCCAAGGGTCAGACAGAGCCCCTGGATCTGAGGGTCCTCACACCTGGTTTAAGGGCAGGGAGACAGGCACGCCCAGCAAGTTCAGTGAAATCTATATTTCTGAGCCAGAAGTACATTAGAGCTAAGCCACATGGGAAGGCAAGGGTCCCATTGGTAAGAAGAAAAACATAGGGAGGGTGATAGCCAATGGTCTTGTTCCATTAGCACAAGGCTTTACACTTGCACGATGGAACTGTCCTCCCAGACCCCCTGCAATGCTTCAGAAGCCCAGGGGGAACCCAACATAGATGTGGAGGATGTGGGGGGGCGGCGAGGGGGGATTTCCCTTATGCAAGTTTAAATCTTTGTGCTGACAGAACAAGAGACTTCAAGTTTGAATACAAGCCAGAATTTCTGTGTGCCCCATTTGTACCCATTGAACATACCAATGCTTGTTGCATAGTTAGCACTGCAGCTGATCAGACGAACAACGTTGCCCCAATGCCGTGCATGAAAAGGATTACTGAAGAGGGAAATTGTCTGAATGAGGGCAAATCGCTTTGCAACTGGCACCCATCATGTAAACAGTGGTGGGCCTTCCCAGCAAACGTGCGGAAGTAATAAAAATGCCTTAGATGGAAAAGTGCTTTGAATGAGAGAACTGTATTGTAAATGTCCAGAACAATGAACGCATTTTAAAAAAAGAACTTTCCAAAAATGGGAAAGAAAGAGAAGATACCTTTCTAATATTAGCATGAAACAGAAGTTTGTATTTCAGTCCCTGCTGGGCTATTTTTGTCATTTAAATAATAAACTTTTCATTAAAACAACCAAGGATGTAATCTCTCTACCTTCCTCCATGCAATGGACACAGCAGTGGGAAATGAGTTAGTGAGATATTCATTGTTACGGATCTATTTTTAACCTTGGAGCTGCAAGACAGCTGTACGTGAGAGATGGTTATTTCCACTGCTGGTGTCTCTATTGGATCTTCCACTTGAGATGCATTTCTCCTCTGGATTGATTTTGTTTCTTATTCAAAATAAGCTCGGGGAATGAGAGGGGAGGAAAATCTCCCAAGATGCGACAGGAGACAGCAAATGACTCTCGTCAGCTGTTTCATGAACAGCTGGGCAGATACATGTCTGCTTAGTTGCTCACCTGTGGCTACGGAGAATTGCTTTCAGTGAAAGCTGAGTGGGGAATGGCCTCCAGAAATTCTCCACCCTATTTGCAGGTTGAGAATTTCTGCAGGCCATTTCTTTTCTTCTGAGAAAGTTTGTCACTGGTAATACTGAAAGAAATATAGTGGAATGATCATCCCCACCAAAAAGAAAATTCTCCGACATTTTTTAGGGTACCTGTAAGAGAAAATTCTTAAGAGAATTTCTCAGAAAATATTTTTGAACTACAGCTCCCATCATTTAATAAATCATTCCTGGCCATCGGCCATGCTGGCTGGGACTAGGCATGCTGAGATTGGGCCTAGGCAATAACAAGTCTTCACAGGTCTGGCTTCTGAGTTGTGCTCTGCTCTGACATAATTTGACCTCATCCTTCACTTTCAACTTACATTCAGTGATAATTCGCTGCATCCTGAAGTCTTGATCCAAATCTTCCCTTAATGTTAAACTAATACTTTGCGAGGTAATCACAAAGATCATGAAAAGGAGCACCTGGGATGAAAGCCAGAATTTCTGGCAGGGAAATATTTCCTTTGCCTGCTCTTCTGCAGAAGGCAATGGTCTAACCCGACATGACATACAGGCATCTAATGGTCATTTGACCACCTGGCTAATTGTCTGCTTTACAAGAAGTGGTCTCTGAGCAGCTGCCTCGAGAAGCAGGCTCCTTGGCTGTGGGGAAAAGAACTCTATTCCCAAAGCAATCTCCTGATGTCATGCTAGAAAACTGTGTCCTATACTTTGATCTCAGCCTTAATTGGCCATCTGCTCTCAGACATCTATTGTAAGGACAATTTGTGGGAGCTGGGATACTTGAGGCACATCTGTTGGTTGGTTTTGGAGGAGATAGGCTATCCAACCCATCTAACCAGCACATAGTTCCTAGAAGCAATGTCACACCTCATCATACTGTTGGTCATGTACTCAGTGCAGCTTTTGCTGACCTTGGCATCACCTCTTCAGACGGATGGGTAGGGGACCAGTGTGAACTCCATATTTATGCATGTAATGACAACATGACACATATGGTTGCACACTGCCTATGGCTTTGGCTTCTCCTGGCCACATAGGGGGCAGTGTGGGTTCAGCTCATGATCTGCTAGAAAATCCAATGGCAACATTTGCTTACAAGCTCAAGACAGCCATTCTGACTCGGGAAAGACCTCTCTTTCTGCCATGTGTCATAAGAGCCACAGTAGTGATGGTGTGTGTAATTTGTGGAGTGGGTCCAATTTATACCTTATGGGATGTTTAAATCTTAGCTTTCCAGTGTGTGTGTACATGCACCACAATACATGTGTGTGCAATTATAAAATGGGGCCTTTTATATAGTTTTCCTTAATCCCCAACATAGCCATCCTTTCCGTGTTGGAATTCATTCATGTACACACAGTAGCATATAGACGTTGCTACTAAATTCACAGTTGTATTACTGCAACATCAAAAGCCATGAAATTACACTAGCATTATGCCAGCCATACACAAATCTTCCAAAACAAAGATGATAGTCAAAGACTACTTAAGGCAGGGATTGCAAACCTGTGATTTGAGCCTAGCTGTCAAGCCCCAGCTCCCTCAGGGGGATCAAGGAGGGGGACTGGATAAGCTTCAGCTCCCTCAGCTAGGGCAAGGGGAAGAATCAGAGGGTGTTGAGACTTTCAAGGACAATGAGGGAGGGGGTGTGGTTGACACTGTGCCAGTTCCCATGGACAGTTCTCCCGCCGAAGAAGACTTCACTCCACCTCCAGACACCCTAACAGAGCCGTTGGGGAATGTCCTGGCGCGCACGCCAAGTCCACCCCCCAAGCTCCCCTCCTGACACTCCAAACGCTTCCTCGCCTCCTGAAGCTGAGCCGGCACCTATCAACCCTGTACTGTCAGATGTGCCGGCAGAGGCGCGCCCCTTCACAAGAAGCACTACGGTCAGAGGGAGAGCCTTCGAAGGAGTCAGAGATTATGGGCAAAGACCTTTCCTACTTAAGGCAGCACCCCTCTGATATGGGTGCTGAGTCAACTGTCTTCACACGCTGCAGAGTATGCTTAGGTAGCTTAGATAGGGACAGTAGTGAGTTAGCATAGCTAAGTCTATGAAGTGCGCTGCCTTTGATGTTTCAATTACTCTAATAAAACAATAATTAATTTCATCCTCATCTCCGTCTCGTGGCTTGCACTCTGGGCAGGACACTAGCCTATGAACTGGTTTTTGGTGGCCTGCCACATTCTTTTTGCCTTTGACACCACTTTCTACCTTTGAAAAGTGCTGCTTCTTCCCCTGCTGTGGCGCTCTACTTAGAAGATCGTAGAAGTGAGAGGAAACAGGAAGGAGGGCTTGTTCCTGCTTCCTCTCTCTTCTGCAATCTTCTAACAAAGTTGCTGTGCCAATGGGAGAAGTGGTGCTTTGCAAAGGTAAAAAGAGATTTGAATCGCCCACCCTTTCAAATTCACCATTGTTTTGATCAGAGCCCTGGCGGCTGGTGGCTTCATGTCAGTGGGGCAGTGGGATCTGCTGTGGGTTTCAGCCTGAGCTGTCAAGGAGCTGTCCAAGGTGCTCTCAGCACGTTGGACAGCTCAGAGGTTGGGAACCTCGGGCCCAGGGGGCAAATGAGAGGCCACACCCTTCCCGTGTCCTCCTTGAGGGTTTCTGCCTAAGTAGAATGTGTACTCTTGTTTGCCTGGATGGAGGACAGAGAGGGGTGTGTGAGAGTGTGTAGAAACTAGCCTATTAGAACAAAGGTAAACTTTGCATTCTGTTGCTCTGTTCACTTTTTCCTTGTACCTTCTCACCACTGGCATATGGGCCCCAGAAGGTTCCCTTGAAGGGAATGAGGCCCCCAGGTTCCCCAGTCCTGTTTTAGATATTCAGCAAAGACTCAAGTGGTCAGGTCCAGGACTTAGCTAAATCAAATTTGTCCCTTAGTGGCATAGTTCTTTGGGTCCTGTCCTAAGAAATGACAATCATAGCACCATATCCCAAACACCCCCATGATTTTGCAATCTACAATGACAGAATAAACTGAGAAAGGCCACATTTATCTTTATTAGGAAGCTGAGAATTGGTGGTTGTTGTTTTTTCATTTTGAGAGGCAGCAAGGGGAACAGTCACATCAACCATTTTATTACTTTAGAGGCAAAGACATCATTGCTGCTACATAATCTATTTTTAACTCACATCTCATTCAATTAAGGTTCCATCTTGTTGAGAACATTGTGCTGTCTCAAAGACATATCGCAAAAGCCACATTAAAAAGCCCATAAATAAATGGCAAGGATTTTGTACTTCGGAAAAGGGCTGTAGAATAGAAAAGCGTTTTGAGGAAGAGGAGGAGGGGGGAAAAAGGAGATTCCTTCTTCAGCACATTTATTGCACACTGCAAAGCAATGGGAAATGCAGACAGTCCAGCATGATGAACAGAGATAGATGGAAAAGCAGCTTTTATGGCTTACTCATATTCCAATTCAAACACACTATTCTGTGTGTTTGATCAGAAGCTGATCAAACAAAGAGGATTAGAAGAGTCTTAACAAAAGAAGTAATCAAATAAGAGTTCTAATACAGTGTTTTCTAGCTCCAAAAACCACCTGGAATTAAGAAGTTAGCTTTTGATAGAAGCATTGCTTAATCTGTACAGGCAAAGCATGGAAATTGAGTTATGTTACGCAGTCATAAATAAAATAGGAATAAAATGGTGCAGACATATCAATCACAATTTCCCCACTGTTGAGAGCCTAGGACCACTGCACAGACTTGCATATTTCTCCTCCCCCCAATCCTTCCTATATCTTGTACTTTTTTATTTCCTCTCATTTCTTCCCTTTCCAGAGTTAATCATAGCACAACAGCATGCCTGTAAACATATTAGCAGAGGCCAGTCTCAGGGGTCACTGGATCACGTGGTTACTTTTTTTGGTCAGGTCTCAGGAACGGCTCCAATGAACAAGTGACAGCCCACCTGAAAAAGCATCATTAAGTGGGAAGGAAACATGGCAAAACAAATCAACAAAACTATAGCGTTGGTAGTCAATGCTAGTCCTACTCAGAGTAGACCAACAGAAGTTAAGAGACATAGTTAACTTTGGTTAATTAATGTCAGTGGGTCTACTCTGAGTAGGACTTAGTTGGATACAACCCCAGGATTCCACCTCTTGCCGGTGACCCAAATTCCCCATCTCTCCTGCCCTCCAAACTGACTTCTAAAAATCTTGCTCGCTTTTCAGTTTTGCAAACATTTTTTGCACCCCTGTCCTTTATTTGGCAGACTTTTGCTGCTGCTTCTGAGGTGGGCAGGAGAAGGTGTGTTTTTTTTCTTTTTGTTTGAAAGGGAGGGAATTCATATTGTATTTCTCTTTAATAGATGTTTCTAATGGGTTAAATACATCACAAGAGTTTGGTGGTTAGAAATATACAACCTGATCTAGTGCAACGATTTTCAGACTTCAGATCTTTCCACATTAATACCTGCCAGTGAATCCATGTGTGTCACAGGTGATTCTCAGACATATTATCAAGTGCACACTGAGTTCACCTAAGGCATTGGCAAGACACCTCCTTCTCCTTCTCCTCTGTCAGATGACAGTGTACCTTATGTTCTTCCCTAGCTGTGCAATTCAGGGGAAAATAGGAAGCTGCCGTATACTGAATCTACATCTAGCTCACTGTTGTATACATCCCATATACAACATTTCAATCATTGATCTTCACCTGTCCTACTTAGAGATGACAAGGCCTGAAACTGGGACCTTCTCCATGCAAAGCATGTATATGCACATGCTATGGTCATTTCTCTTCTGTATTGGGCACAGAAATCAACTTCCTGAGTATCCCCTCCACTTATATTATTATTTTTTTCAAAACAAAACAGGGCCAGCCCAATCATGAGACAGAATATCTCAACCAGCAGGCATGGGGAAGTGGTAAACTGGCAAATCCTCTGCTCATTTGCCTCATGATTGGCCAGTCCTGTTCTGTTCTGCATGGGGTACCATTCTCTCTGGCTCCAATCTGCCTTCCACCCAGCCCCGTCCCCATCTGATTACATCCTGCACAAGCATCAAGGAGGCCTTTCCCCTCCCCCATTGCAAACAAGAAGCGAAACAGCTGGAAGCTGCAGCTCCATCCCTCTAGTGGCTTCTCCATCACGGCTTCTCCAGCCTGCCCCCGTTGCTCACTCTGATAAAGGACCAAGATCGAGGAACATCACATTTTTACATAGCAGTTAGACTGTTCAAATTTGGAATGTGGTGGGGCAGCAGAGGAAATGAAGGAACTGGATTTTTTTTAAAAAGCAAGTGTAAATGGAATCTGAAGCAGCTGCGGAATCAGCGCAGGTGCTTTCCCAGCTGCCTTGCCTAGAATGCCCCAGTCTGAGGAAGCATCACCTTCCCTAGGGATGAGGGAGAAATTTGATTCAGTTCTCATTTAAAGCATAATCTTATCAAATTCGCTTTTTCTGAAATGGTATGAGAATTGAAACACAGCCGTCCTTTGAAATTTGCACTTCTCTGAATTTTGCAATGCAGTTCGCCAACCAACCAATGTTTACAAAAATACATATATTAGGAGAATGCATGCATACCAATTGCTACCTTAATGAAAATTACGTACAAAAATGCATTACATTAGGAGACATTGCTTGCAAAAATGTGAACATTAGTAAAAAAAATGCATACAAACCTGTATTTGTTAGGAGAAATGAGCACTAAAATGCTGAAGAATTTTCATTAGAGTTTTTCTAAAAAATGCAAATTGTTGCAGAAATATGGAGAACTGAATTTAATAAAATGGAAAAATGAGAAACTGAGAGAACCGAAATGGACCGATCTTTCTAGCCCTAACCTTCATCCTTTCTCAGAGTGAGGCATATAGGCAGCAAGGAGGAGGTGGAAGGGACAGCGGAGGTGCAATTCCCTTGCACTGGTGCTGTTTAAAAGGCATGCTTCTAGTCCTCAAGGCTGCAAAGACAGGCTTAAAATGTGTCTAGGCAATGTCTGGAACTATATTAGAAAAGAAACACTAGCAGCAAAGCCCATGAAGACAGGAAAAATACATTTGTAGAATTAAAACGGGTGTTGCTTTCCCCTTCAAAAGATATTGCATCATTGCACTGCTGGAAAAAAATTAAGTTTTCTTTATCAGGAAACAAAATAATATAAAAAATGACATCTGTGGATAATAACACAATCCAGCTGCAGTCTGGCTGACGACTTCACAGTAATTCTTTTCTTGTTGCTGAGTTGTATGGAGGTGTTTGTTATTATTATTTTGCATTTTTACTTGGCATGCTCCTGTTTGGCATTCAGCGCCCCACTCTGCCCGGCAAAGCAGACAGATAAGTCCCAGGCTCTGCTCTGTTATGATTTCCAAAAGTTTGCAGATTAATTCTGTCTGCAAAATCTACTCAGCAGACAGTCATTGATTCTCATCTGAAAGACTGAAGGTGCCTGGCTCATCTTTAAGGTTATTTCAGCTGACGTGAACAGATCCTCCAATGAAATCTCACTACAGGTGGCCAATCGGGTGGATAAAAGAGCTATTATAATTTATCACGGCAAAACCCAAATGGATGTATAGGACACATACACACAACGTTTGCCATCTTTGCTGGTTCCAAAGCCAATGCTTCATGGGAAAGCATAGCTTGATGCTGACTCTATTTTCCCCCCTGGCTTTGGATTTCATACCACGTTCAGATGAAATGTCCATTGGCTGGGTGTTTTCTGGCTAAGCTTCTCCTGGGAAATTGGATTGCTCAAGTTACTTAATGTAAATGGAGGATGCAGAGCTGGACAGGAATGGACGAATTTTAATAATGCCACAAGAAACCTTTGCTTTGCAAGGCGGAAAAGCATGTCATGTTCATCGTTCCTGAGGTGCCACTAACCTTCCTAAGTCCCATTACTGAGGCAGCGCAATCCATTTCCTCATACTAAGTGTCTCTGCTGCTGCTTACAAGACCATCCAGTGTATATTGTCGCTAGCTATTCCATAGCTATTCCTAATGGATGAGTGGTAGGTTGTAATGCTAACAGAAGCTGGGAGGACTGTTGCAATCCAATGCAACGTGGCATTTTTTGTCTCCCCAGTTTAGCAGGTGGTGGTTAAAGGAGTAGTTCCTACTGGGACAAATTCTGAGAAAATTCCGGGCAGGCAGGCAGGCACCATGCTGAAGGTCCTGAGGAATATGGTTTGGCTGCCAGAGGGGAGGAGGGGCTGAGAGGGTTTGATGTCAAACTGCTGAGAGATCAATCCTGTTTGCTGAATTGGTGCTCTTGTCCCAGGTATTGAGTTTAGTAGGGGTTGTTCCTGGCCTGTTCCCTGTTATCTGTAGAGGGAGGGAGGGAAGGAGGGAGAGAAAGATAAATATAAAGAAAGAAAGAAAGAAAGAAAGAAAGAAAGAAAGAAAGAAAGAAAGAAAGAAAGAAAGAAAGAAAGAAAGAAAGAAAGAAAGAAAGAAAGAAAACATTTCCTGCTTCATCCAAATGACCACTGACTCCCAAGGAAACAAACTTGAACTCATTACTGGGTGGGCTATCGGGAGCTGGAGCCCAGCAACATTTGGAGGGCCACACGTTCCCCATCCTGCCTTACAACATCAAAGGGAGCATTTGATGAGCAATGTTAGACATAGCTGTATGCTTTATCGAGGGTGCAGAAAATATCCTTTTCGATTCCCACAAGGTACTCTGTAGCTGCCTTATACCAGGTGGGGAAGGGCAGTAGCTCAGTGGCAGAGCATCTCCTTTGCAAGCAGAAGGCCCCAGGTTCAACCCCTGACATCTCTAAGTAGGGCTGAGAGAGACTCCTAACCTTGAAACCCTGGAGGGCTGTTGTCAGTCAGTGGGGACAACGCTGAGCTAGATGGACTCGGTTCTGTATCAGCACAAAGCAGCTTCCCAGGTTCCTACGCTGAGCAAAGAGATATGGAATTTAGAGCAGAACTAAGCCAAGCAGGATTGGCCAATGGTTTTCAAGTGTCCTAATGTTCCCTTTGTGGCTGCGCATGTGTGCTACCTTGTATAATAATAGCTACATAGGGAAGCTGCCTGATACTATCCATCTAGCTCAGTATTGTCTACACTGACTATCCAAGGGTTTCAGACAGAGTTGCCTACCTTGGGTTTACGAGCCCTAGATGGACACGGCTACAATTCATGGAGGACAGGGCTAGCAATGGCTACTAGCCATGATGGCTGTGCTCTGCCACTCTAGTCAGAGGCAGCATGCTTCTGAAAACCAGTTGCCGGAAGCCTCAGGAGGGGAGAGTGTTCTTGCACTTGGGTCCTGCTTGCAGGCTTCCCCCAGGCACCTGGTTGGCCACTGTGAGAACAGGATGCTGGACTAGATGGGCCACTGGCCTGATCCAGCAGGCTCTTCTTACGTTCTTATGTTCTTATGCCAGGAATGAATCTGGAACCTTTACATGCAAAGTGTGTGCTCAAACACTGAGCTACGGCCCTGACCTCAATGTAATAATTTGTCATTGATATTTAAAGCCCTCAACAACTTGGGACCAGCATATCTTGCAGACCACCCTGCCTCCCTAGTACAAATCAAGCCCGTCTTTAAGATGGGCAAAGAGATTCTTCTAGTCATCCCACACCTCAGTGGAGGCTCGTCCATTAGGGCAAATAGGGCACTGCCCCACGAACTGCATTCTGTCTTCAGCCACCTCCCACCTGCCTGTCTTCTTACATCTAGTCCAAGGGATGGCACTGCCTCCCTCCTTAGTCTCAGTATTGCCCCTGTACAGCTCAGCAGAGAGGAGAGTGGTGACAAAAGTAGAATTAGTTGACCCTGCCCATCATTGGCTGTGGCTCCATTTTTTTTAGGTCTCACTGCCTTTCGCCCTACCAGTCCCAGTGGGCAACAGCTGCCACTGCCACAGCAGTAGATTGTCACGTGGTGACAATGTGGAAGCAGGCCATCCTGGCAATAGCACCCACCCTCCATTGAGTAATTTAGGGAGGGAGAAACAGCAATGGTCTTTAAATGCCTCTTCAAAACTTACGTGTTTATCCAAGCTTTCATAGGCTCTGAATTTTTGTTTGGTACACTGTTCAGTTTTACTTGTGATCAGCAGTTGTGTTTTTATCCATTTTTACATAAATTTATTAAATGCTGCTTGCCGTTATTATTGATATTTTTATTGTGAACCACAGAGATTTTTTTTCATTAAGTGGTGCATATATATATATATGTACTGCCTTCAAGTCGATGCTGACTTATGGCAACCCAATGAATAGGGTTTTCATGAGGCTGAGAGGCAGTGACTGGCCCAAGGTCACCCAGTGAGCTTCATGGCTATATGGGGATTCGAACCCTGGTCTCCCAGGTTGTAGTCCAACACCTTAACCACTACACCACACTGGTGGACAGCAAAAGAGGTTTAAAGATGTTCTTAAAGCGAATCTAAAAAAAATGTAACATGAACATCGACAACTGGGAAGTCTTGGTCCATGAATGTCCTAAATGGAGGTCGGCTATTATCAAAGGTCCTGTGGACTTTGAAGAAGCACGGATACAGGGCGAACAGGACAAATGAGCTAAGCGGAAGGCACGTCAAGCAAATCCTCATTGTGATCATCTTCCATCTGGAAACCTATGTCCTCACTGTGGGAGGCTGTGTGGATCCAGAATTGGCCTCCACAGTCACTTACGGACCCACTGTTAAAGACCTTATCTTGGAAGACAATCTTACTCGGCCATGAGTGATCGCCAATGAATGAATGAATGATATAGATAGATATAGATATACACAATTTGCATCAGCCCATGCTTGCTGGGGCTGATGGGATTTGGAGGTCAGCAACATCTGGAGGACCAAAGGTTCCCCACACCTTTCCTAAGTATTCACCGATCAGCATTACAAGACAAGATATTGCTATTTCTCAGGCCCATTTTCTGTTGTATGTGCACATATATGGTGGGAAGAATGGGTGTCATTCAATGCTAGTCCTACTCAGAGTAGACCCATTGAAGTTAATGGGCATGGCTAAATTTGGGTTATTAATTTCAGTGGGTTTACCCTGAGTAAGACTTAGTTGATGCAACACAATCTTTCCAGTTCTCAGTGTCTGGGCGAAACATCAGCCTAACAGGATGACGAAACTTTATGAATTCTAGAAATATACTCACAATATCTGAGTTGAAAGGTTTCACATTGATGTTGCGGATCGAACTGCTGGTGAGTGACCATACTTTAGTTTTGTGTTTAAAGGCAGCTCTAACCTTGACAGGGAGAAGAAAGACAAAACAGTTAGAAAGGCTCACGCTGCCAAAGCAAATCTGGAATGACTTAATTCTAAAGCCCCCTCTCCTCCCCCCCCCGGTCACATTCAGATCTTCTGTCTCAGCACTCACAGCAACATAGGAGCAATGGAATTTCACCTTGACATCCTCAAGTCTGAAATGCTACAACAGAACTTGCTTGTCCCATTCAGGATTCCTTAGCTACCAAGAAGAGATCCTTCCCCCCACCTCATTAGTTTGCTTTTCTCTTCTACGCTTGTAAAAAGCAGCTTAACACATTGGGTATTAAGGTCACGTAGACCCCAAAGGAACTCGAAGTCTAAATAACACAATAAGATGTATTTGAGAAGAGCTACAATGTAAAACTACATAAATATGCATGTGTGTGATGGATTATTTTTTACAGTTTAGGGGAACACCTATTTTGTTTATTAATTTATTATTTAAGGGAATATTATTTTTAGGGCCTTTTTAGGGAATATGGAGGTATGCAGGTAGTTGTTTGCATTGGCCAATGTTAATTCCTATGGGACTGCTCGTGTCCTTTGCCCTTCAAGTCAAACCTGCCAGGAGGTATTAGGCAATCCCTTTTGAACAGCCTCTCAATGGCCGCGTGCCAGTGGTGGGTGAGGCCAGAGGTAAACATGGGCAGAGCAATGGGATGCAAATTTTGCCTTTTTACCTTGGCTAGTTCACACACTCACACACCCTTCTCTGTCCTCTATCCAGGCAAGCAAGAGGCATGATCAGAGCTCAAAGCAGAGCTTGGAAAAGTTACTTTTTTGAACTACAATTCCCATCAGCCCAATCCAGTGGCCATATGAATAGCCGCCATTATGATCATATTACCCCAGTGTTATACAATCTTCACTGGCTTCCAGTTATTTTCCGGGCTCAATTCAAGGTGTTGGTATTCACCTTTAAATCCCTATACGGTTTCGGCCCAGTATACCTGAAGGAGCGCCTCCAACGTCATAAAGTGTGCCGCCCTACAAGATCTCAAGATCCACTCAGGGCCTTCTCTCGGTTCCACCGACTAAAGTGGCTAGGTTGGTGAGGACTCGAGAGAGGGCTTTTTCTGTGGCAGCCCCCACGATTTGGAACTCCCTCCCAAT
This sequence comes from Rhineura floridana, assembly GCF_030035675.1. Lineage (NCBI taxonomy): Eukaryota > Metazoa > Chordata > Lepidosauria > Squamata > Rhineuridae > Rhineura > Rhineura floridana. The sequence continues at coordinate 13,999,664 of NC_084498.1, read as the reverse complement.
GGATCTTCGACATGCCCCTTCCCTAGATATATTTCGCCGGGGCCTGAAAACTTGGCTTTTCCATCAGGCCTTTACGACCTTTGAGACTTCCAAGGTGAACTAGTTCTAGAACTGTAATATGAACAATCTACTAAATACTGTAATTTTTACATTGTACTGTACTGGCTATATTGTTTATTGTATTTTATCATGTTTTATTGTACGCCGCCTAGAGTGGCCATTGGCTAGACAGGCGGCCTATAAATTAAAGTTTATTATTATTATTATACTAGCTGGGGCTGATGGGAGTTGTAGTTTAAAAAAGTAACTTTTCCAAGCTCTGGTTCAAAGACACATTTCAGCCAGACAAAAACACTTGAGAGTGCAAAGCAGGGCCGGTGAGGGGTGTGGCCTGGAGAGAGGAGGTGTGGCCTGGAAAGAGTTTCAAGGGCCAGATCAGGACTGTATTCGGCCTCAGAGCCTAAGGCTCCCTGCTCCTGGCATAGAGGAGCCATGCACTGAACCATATGCTGGAGCTGCCAGTTTCTTCTGTTATACACTGACCAATAATCCCAGAATATGCTGATGCCCACCGCCTTTATTTTTCTGGTTCTAATAGCCTCAGCTCTGCAAGGTCTTCTGTGCTCTTAAATAACTCTGCCTGCTGTCCCCATTGCTGCCCATCATGCCTGGAACTTCTTGTCAGAACAGGGGAAAGGGAGAGGTGTCCTCCCCCCCGCAAACTTCAAATCCCTCCCATCAGCATGCCATCACATGGGTGGCTATCTAGTCAGCAATGTTGTGCTTGCATAGTGTTGATGGAGGGGGGCCCTGCCTCTGCAACCAGCTTCTAATGCTTAAAATTGCAGGAATTCCCTGCCTGGGCCAGCCCTACGATTAGGTAGAGCAAGGGTAGGGAATCTCTGGCGCAGGGGCTGAATGCACCCCACCAAGGCTCTCTAGCTCTCAGAATTCTCTCCAGGCCACATCCCCTCACCGGCCCTGCTTTGCGCCATGAGTGTTTTTGCCTGTCTAGAATTTGTCCTTGAACCCTGATAATGCCTCTTGCTTGTCTGGACTGAGGATAGAAAGAGGTGTGTGAGTGTGTGTAGAGACGAGCTTACTGTACAAAAGGTAGAATTTGCATTTGTTCCCCAACCAATATTTGCCTCTAGTCCTACCCAACATGGCACATGGCCCCCAGAAGGTTGCCCAGAAGGGTATATGGCCCTTGGGCTGAAAATGATTCCCCACCCCTGAGTTGGAGTGAAGTGGTCACTTCAGGGGGCAGGTGCCATGGCTGGGAGGCAATGGCGGCAGGGTCTCCCCGCCAATTCCTCCTAAGCCCTCTCCCACTATTCCTCATTGTTGCAGCAGATGGCTTTGAGTTCCACACAGCTTGTCCTGTGCCTGCTAAGCTGCCCCGTTGCCCTTAGGCAACTGTCAGTCCAGTCAGCTTCCATACATGGTAGGACTGTGCACCAGATTTGTCTGAATACCAGATCCTGAAATGAATTGCCAAAGCAGCACCCCACAGGACTGAATCCTCCACTCACTCATGGTGAGCAGAGCGTTCGATCCTGCTGGATGGAGAGTGTTCCTTTGCAAGTGCCTGACCTGCAGGGAGACGCTTGCAAAGCAGCACTCACCTGGATTGGTCAGCTTTCGATTGGGATGGGGAGAAAAAGATGCAATGTCTCCTCTTTCTCCTCCCCCTCCCATCCGTATCTTTCATTAGGATTTTTTTTTAAAAAAAAATTGAATTAAATATTAGCCCTGCCCCTGAATTGATTCAGGACTGGATCCAGGACGAGCAGGGGGAAGCAGACCTTGGAAGATTACTTTTAAAAAGTAATAAATTACAGTTACAATTACATGGCCCAAGAAAGTAGCAATTACCATTATAATTACAATTGCTCTGAAAGTAGCTGATTACTTTACTTTTCCTCCAAAGTAATCACTACAATTACATTTCAGTTACTTTTAAAACAACTCCTACAAGGTGCTGGCCTTGGCTGCTGCACATCTAAGTAGCCTAAAACAACATTAAAAATAAACAAACACATACAGAAGTAGTAGAATAATTATTTTTATTCATAAGATAGCAATGGTGGTCTCTCCGCTGGTAAGGGTGGTGGGGAGGGAGGCTGAAGCCACAGCTCAGATCTTTGCACATAAAACCAAGTGCAACCCCCCCCACTCAGCCAGCCAGCATAATCTCTCTCACTTAACCACCTCCCAGACCCTGCCCTGCCACCAACTAAGGCACACCCACCCAAGCAAACATTTTCCCCTGAGATGCAAAAAAGTTAAAATACTGCAAATGCAGCACAGTAGCCAGAGAGGGGGGTGGAGGCCACTTTGTGTGCCAAGTGCAAACACAGTATTCTCTCTCTCTCTCTCTCTCTCTCTCTCTCTCACACACACACACACACACACACACACACACACACACACACGTACACGTACGTTGTCATCTTTCACCTCCACAGTTCTTTATCTCCATTCTGCTGCTGCCTCCTTCTCCTCCTTTACCCATGTTCTTGACCTCCGGATCGTTTTTCCCTCCACTCCATTCTTCACCACCACTATCCATTTTTTAAAACAATTGTTTTCTCCACTCCACCCCATCTCACTCTCCGCCTCCTCCCTCGTTGCCTTCTACCCATCCACAGAGCATGAGGAAAGAGTGACACTGCACAGAAGCCCAGTTTGAGGCACATTATTTTCATCCACAAATCAGAGGAGCAGAAGACGTCCCCTGCTCGCCCCCCAAGTACTGCCCAAAAGTAATTCTGGAAACGTTACAATTACTCCACAAAAGTAGTAAAATTATTCCTAGTTCTATTACCCACTCGTTGCTCAAAAAAGTAATGAATTACGTTACTTGTAACTAGTTACTTCCAAGCTCTGGGGGAAAGGGCAGTGGTCCCTGGGTTGGCCCAGGTTTGGTCAGCTCAGTCTAGGGCCTAATATGTGAAATGATGGTGGTGTGGTGCCTTCTTGTCATTTTCCTCATGCGGCAAAATATCTTGGGATGATGATGATGGTCTGCCTTCAAGTCGATTCCGACTTATGGTGACCTGATGAATAGGGTTTTCATGGTAAGCGGTATTCAGAGAGGGTTTACCATTTTCTTCCTTGGAGGCTGAGAGGCAGTGACTGGCCCAAGGTCATCCAGTGAGCTTCATGGCTGGGTGGTGATTCGAACCCTGCTCTCCCAGGTCGTAGTCCAACACCTTAACCACTACACCACACCTCCAATTGTGAGGAAAAGCTGTACCTCAATGGTAGAGCATCTGCCTTGCATGGAGAAAGTCCCAGCTTCAGTCCCCAATTGCATCTCCAGGTAGGTCTGGGAAAGATCCCTGCTTGAAATCCTGGAGAGCTGCTGCCAGTCAGTGTAGACATTATTGAGATAGATGGACCAATGGTCTGATTAAGTATAAAGTAGTTTCCTATGTTCCTATTGTCCTATGGCAGCAACTGGCCATCAAAAGTGTCCAGCTACGGTCCGTCTGTTTTACACCCTGAGCCCTTGACTGCAGCCTCGCTGCCTCGCTTTTCTGAAGATGTCATCAATTGCAAAAGACAGCAGCTAAATATATGTTATATAAACTGTACACATTGCTAAGCAAAATAAAAGGCCTGCTCTCCAGAGCAACATGATTAAATGGCGCCATTCTCCCAGCACTGCCTCTGATCTACAGTCAAATTTTAAATCATTGTATTTCTCCACTAAACAAATAAATACCTACATACAAATATATATTCATTCCAGCATTGTCGGGCTATTGGCTTTAACTGCCAAAGGTTCTCTTACAGGGAAACATACCTCTGAGTTCAGGAGACAGTGAAAGAGGAAGATGAAGAACCCCTGAAACAGTAAAATAAAATAAAAAAGGTTACAAAGAATGGTTTAAGCTACTGCTCCACTGTCTAAACAGCAAAGAGGGGGGGAAAGTGACCTTGTGATTAAGTTCTTTGTCAGGGACAGGAAAAACAGGGGCCTCTAAATGCTCTGAGAAACTCTTCCAATTGCATGACATTTCTAATGCAGCTTTCGCCAGTCTGTTGGCAAATGGATATGGGCAGTGCTGGATATATGCACAAGCTATGGCTAAGTGCTTCAGATGATAAGGGACATCAAACCAGAGCTTGGAAAAGTTACTTTTTTGAACTACAACTCCCATCAGCCCCAGCGAGCTTGGCCACTGGATCGGGCTGATAGAAGCTGTAGTTCAAAAAAGTAACTTTTCCAAACTCTGCATCAAACACACACACACAAATATTAATCAAGGTGTTTTAAATTATACATCATGTACAGAACACAGACAGTACATGTTGTACTGTCTCTTCCGTTGAGTAAGTGCTAAACTGTGTGTGAAACTGGTCGTGTGTTGCTCTGTGTTAAACATTTTCATATATATGAAGCATGAAATCATAAGGTATTTTCATTTACAGGTATGCAAACCAGTTCACTGCAAGATATATACTTTACTATATATATATACTAGACATAGCTTAGGGTCTCAGCATGCCTGCATCCAGCCCTGGATGCGGGGATACCATTTTCAGCAGCAACCCTGTGTCTTCCATCATGTGTGGGTCCACCTCCCAAGAAAGAAAAAATCTAAGCCTTCTAGCAACAACATCTGACAGTTGGGATGCAAGAAGGCATCATTTTCCATTCCGCCCTGTATTTATTACATGCAGCACTGTTTCTGTTCCACTGCAGTTTGTCTTCAACCAGAACCTATATTATCTGTCTCACTGTCCACTGTGGCTTAATTACATAGTGTGCATAATGTGTATAATTAATTACGTAAATTATGTAACATTGCCATCACGTTATCCCATCCTATTTCTTTCAATGCAAAGGAAATGCAATGGAAATGAGGAAAAATGTAGCCAGTTACGTATTGTTTGTGGACTGAAAGCAACAACGACAACGAACACTGATTATCTTCACAGATTGATTTCTGTTCCAGACATGGGCCAAATAAGCAAACATCAGCAATTTCCACTCCCTTTTCTGTTTTCGTGGGGATTCTCTAATATCTGTATCTGACAGTGATGAGCATGGGCACTGACACAGCTGTGACCAAGTTAATACTGTAACTGCCTGGCTTATCCCATGTTTAGCGCATAAGATACTAAACAACAGCATCGCTGTTGAGACCCAAATGTTACCATTACGTCTGAGTGATGCACAGAGGCCGTGAGAGGTGGGAGGGAGAGAAAAAGCAGAGATGGAAACTGCACGGCAATGCATGCATATGGAACATTCCACAGAACTCTTATATTGCAGACCCTTAGTCCCTTAACTAAGCTATGAACCTACTTGCAAGGAGTTGAATATTGCAAACATGTACTGAAACACCAAGGCATGTGCATTGACTGCCAGAACGCCAAAGATCCACGAGCTCCCCAAAATAGGCAACAAGACAGCAACTGCTTTGGACGTCAACCTGTAAGATAAAGAGAGAAGCTGAAGATTTTGATACCATGAGGATTATTTTTTTTAAAAAAAAAACCATAATAATTGTTATTTTAACATCATGGCTTATATCCAAAGTAGTATAATAATAATAAATAATAAAATTAATTTTTGTGTCGCCTATCTGGCAGAAGCCCCTCTAGGCGACGTACATATTAAAATTCAATAAAATACAATATAATTACAGAATAAAATACAATGCAGTCAACACAATGCAGGCGTGAAACTCTATAGGGCAACCAGTAAACAATTTTCACAAAAACAATAAAAAATCACAAAAAAGTTAGCCCACCCCGGAGATCCCAAAGGCCTGTCCAAAGAGCCAAGTTTTTAAGGCTCAGCAAAATGTATCCAGGGAAGGGGCATGGCGAAGATCATACGGGAGGGAGTTCCAGAGAGTGGGGGCCGCCACTGAAAATGCCCTCTCTCTAGTCCCCACCAACCTAGCTGTTTTCGTTGGCGGGACTGAGAGAAGGCCCTGCGTGGCTGATCTAGTCGGGCGGCTTAATTTGTGGTACTGGAGGTGCTCCTTCAGATAAACTGGGCCGAGACCGTATAGGGATTTAAAGGTTAACACCAACACCTTGAATTGGGCCCGGAAAACAACTGGGAGCCATTATAGATGAAATAACACTGGTGTGATGTGATCGCGGCGGCGGCTCTTCGTAAGCAACCGAGCCGCTGCATTCTGCACCAGTTGTAGTTTCTGGACCGTTTTCAAGGGTAACCCCACGTAGAGCGCATTGCAGTAGTCTAATCGAGAGGTGACCAGGGCATGCACTACCAGTGGGAGCTGATGAATAGGGAGGTAGGGTTGCAGCCTCCGTATGAGGTGTAGTTGATACCAAGCTGCCCGGCTCACTGCCAAAATCTGCACCTCCATGGACAGCTTGGAATCAAGAACAACCCCGAGGCTGCAGACCTGATCCTTCAGGGGTAAACTCATCCCATTAAGCCTCAGGTCAACAACACCCAACCTTCCCCTGTCACCCACAAGCAGTACTTCGGTCTTATCAGGATTAAGCTTCAGCCTGCTCCTTCCCATCCACCCACTCACGGATTCCCGGCACTTGGACAAGGTCTCCACAGCCAACTCCAGTGAGGATTTAAAAGAGAGGTAGAGCTGTGTGTCATCAGCATATTGGTGACACCGCAGCCCAAAACTCCTGATGATAGCTCCCAGCGGCTTTATATAGATGTTAAATAGCATGGGAGAGAGGATAGAACCCTGTGGCACTCCACAAGTGAGGGGCCAAGGGTCTGAAACCTCATCCCCCAATGCTACCTGTTGATGCCTGTCAGAGAGAAAGGAACGGAACCACTGTAAAACAGTGCCTCCTATTCCCAATCCTTCCAGGCGATCTAACAAGATACCGTGGTCGACGGTATCAAAAGCCGCTGAGAGATCCAGGAGGACAAGAAAGGTGAATTCTCCCCTGTCTAATGCCCTCCTCATATCATCTACTAGAGTGACCAATGCTGTTTCAGTACCATGTCCAGTCCTGAAACCCGATTGGTATGGATCCAAATAATCCGTTTCATCCAAGTGTGCTGACAACTGGTTAGCCACCACTCGCTCAATGATCTTGCCCAAAAATGGCAAATTCGAAATGGGGCGAAAGTTGTTCAAGACTTGGGGATCCAAGGAGGGTTTTTTTAAAATAGGTTTTATAATTGCCTCCTTGAGGGCTGGTGGCATTACACCCTCTTTCAAGGATGTATTTACCACCGCCCTGATCCCTTCGCCCAATTTCTCCTTGCAATTCATAAGGAACCATGATGGGCAAGGATCAGTCAGACAGGTGGTAGGCTTCACCGTTGAAAGTACCTTGTCCACATCCTCAGAAGGAAGAGGCCGGAACCGATCCCACTGAACTGGATTGCGGCTGGTCAACTCTGGATCTTCTACTGCATCCACAGCATACGGAATCGAGTTCTTCAGGTGTTCGATTTTATCAGCAAAGTGCCTTGCCAATTTGTCACAGGAAGCCTTAGAGTGCTCCAAGGGTTCCTGAGCAACTGGACCGACCAGGCTCCGGACCACTTGGAACAGCTTCCTGGGACAGCACTCTGCAGATGTGATAGAGGCAGCAAAGAAATCCTTCTTTGTTGCCTTTATTGCCACCTGGTAGGCAGCTATTGCTGCTCTAACCTGTGTCCGAACATCTTCAGAGCGGGATTTCCGCCACCGGCGTTCTAGTTGTCTCACCTCCTGTCTCAGACTTTGCAACTGGGGTGTGTACCACGGTGCTGTCTGAGTTCTGTTCAGGGAGAGAGGACGTTTCGGAGCCACCCAGTCTAATGCCCTGGTGATTCTCTCATTCCACTCCATCACCAGGGTTTCAACCGGGCGACCTTCAGCAGGTTCCAATTCCCCCAGCGCAGTCAGGAATCCATCCGGATCCATCAGGCACCTAGGGCGGACCATTGTAATAGGTCCTTTACCCCTGCAGAGGGTGTGTGGCAACGAGAGGTCAACGTTCACCAGATAGTGATCTGACTATGACACGGGGGTAAAAGAGATAGCCCCCAACTTCAGAACACTCCCCGCCATTCCCAGGACAAATACAAGGTCGAGGGCATGACCGGCTACATGGGTGGGCTCAGTGTTACTAAGGTGCAGTTCCCAAGAAGCCATGGTTTCGAGGAAATCCCGAGGGGCTCCGATGAGAGTGGTCTCAGCGTGTACGTTAAAATCCCCCAACACTAACAGTTCTGGGGAGAGCAGTCGTACATCCGAGACCACCTCTAACACCTCGGTCAGGGAGTCTGCTGTGCAGCGGGGCGGGCGGTACACAAGCAGGATCCCCAAACTGCCCTTCGAGCCCAACCTCCAGTACATGCAATCAACAAACTTGGTCTGAGGAAGCAGGGGCCTGGTGAAAATCAAGGACTCCCGATAGATGACTGCCACACCACCTCCCCGCCTTCCTACCCTCGGTTGCTGCGCATAATGGAAACCTGGCGGACACATGGCCTCAAGGATGGGAGCTGAGGCCTCGTCCAGCCAGGTTTCCGTAATACACACCAGGTCTGCGCGCTCATCCAATATCAAATCATGGATGACAGATGTTTTTTGCGTCACAGACCTGGCATTACAGAGCAGCAGTCGAAGGTGGGTTGGAATCCTGCATCCTCCAGTTAACTTCTGGTTTTGGGCAGACCTGGAACAGGGGATGGGTATTATGCATCTATCCCCTGTTCCTCTAAATTGACGTGGTCTGCCCCTAGCATCAATCCAGCACCTGCCGCCCAATCTTGATATAACTTGGCCCCCATCCTTCTCTGTTCCATCCCTCCTTGGTTTGTACGTCGCCCAGAGCAGCTGGATAATCAGCCAGATGGGCGACTAATAAATTTAATCAATAAAATAAAATAAATAAATAGGCTTGTGTAAACATGCAAGTTTTCAGGAAGCATCGAAAAGAGTAGAGCAAAGGCACCTGCCTGATATCAGCTGAACATTAAAGGAGGACGTTTTGAATGTGCCTGAGGGGGGCAGTCCCCCCACCTAGGGATGGAAAATCTGTCCATTTCAGTTCTCTCAGTTTCTCATTTTTCCATCCTTAAATTCAGTTCTCCACATTTCTGCAGCAATGTGCATTTTTTTAAAAAAATCATAATGAAAATTCTTCACCATTTTAATGTGAATTTGTCCTACTAAACACATTTTTGTATGCAGTTTTGACTGCATAGACATTTTTGTAAGCAATTTCTCCTAGTATAGCCCATTTTTGTATGTTATTTTCACAAATGTATTCATTCTTATGCACACATTCCCCAATACATGTATTTTTGTAAACACTGGTTGGTTGGAGAACTATATTACAACCTTTTGAGAAGGGCAAATTCCAAAGGATGGCTGTGTTTCATTTCTCATATGCTTTTAATTATATGTGCTTTTATCTGGAAGCCGCCGTGAGTTCCAGTTTTGGGAAAAGGGCGGGGTAAAAATAATGACAACAAATAATAAATAAATAAATATTGTTTCAGAAAGTGCGAATGTAATACATTTGGTTTTAAAGGCAAACTGAATCAAATTTCTCCCCCATCTCAACCCTCACCCCATGGCTACATCCCCATGGCATATCTAAGAGTCTCTATGCAACATCCTTGATCACCTAGTACTCTCCAGCCTAAATGAAAAAACAAAAGCGCAACTGATGTTAGAAGGATTGGCCACGTTGGTGTTTGATTGACAGCATGACACTCCAAAGAGGGCATATTTATGGTCACAGCACACAGGAGGAAGTTAATACTACTTTCAGAATTTAGTTGTTTTATTGGGGGACACTAGCTGCCCTTACATCAAGGTGCTTATTTCTATGCAGGCACAATTACTCATCCACTGTCCAAAACACTGTACTTAACTGACAAACAAATCATTGTGAAATTAGATCTCATCATTCTATGGCAAACATTCTATAAGCCTGTGGATTGCCTGGCTGGTTTGATGCATACTATCCCCACTGCAGGCGAGAGAACTGGCTACCCTGCATGAGGGATGGAAGGCTCAGTCAGTTCCGGTTCTCTCCATTTCTCATTTTTCCAATCTTAAATTTAGTTCTCCACATTTCTGCAGAAATTTGCTATTTTTAAAAAACAAAATCCTCATCAGCGTTTTTATGCGAATTTCTACTACTGAGCATATATTTTTTTTGGAGGCTGTTTTGACCAATGTGCATGTTTTTGCAAGCAATTTCTCCTAATGCATCCTTGTATGTCATTTTCACTCATATATTCATTTTTATGCACACTGTTCCCTAACATATGCATTTTTGTAAACAATGTTCGGTTGCGAACTGCGTGGCAAAATTCGATTAAGTGTGAATTTTGAAAGATGGCTGTGTTTCATTCCCAGATTGTTTTCAAAAAGTGTGGATTTGATATATTCAGCTTAACCTGTGAATTGAAGCAAATTTCTCACTTGTCCCTAGCTTGTCTGTACGTGTGCCAGGTGAAAGGTGGCAGATAACATGGTTCCCTCTGTGTCCTCGGATTCAGATCAGGAGTGGGAGGCATTGAAGGATGGGGACTCAGAAGGGGAGGAGGGAGTATGAGACTATGCCACAGAGCCCGCTTGATAGCCCCCTCCCCTGTGCCCCCAGACTTGCAAGGGCCTGACAAGGTGGGAGGCCCAGGGGTTGCCGCTTCCCAGCCTGTGGAGGCTGACAGCAGCTCAGGTGCTCAGCCTGCTGTGATGGGGAGGAAGTTCAGAGGAGGAGGCATGTATGGCAGTGCATCCCAGGGAAAGGTAGCACACCAAGAGAAGGAAGGAGACTTCTCCCCCTCAGAGAAGCCTTCAGGCCAGGAATCCCTGCATTGGACAGGAATTCTTACCAGTCACCGAGCCTTCTCTGTCTCTGCTTAAAAGCTTGGCAGGTAGGCGGGGCAACTTGTGGGAGCAGCTTTGCAGCTCCTGTGCAGACTTGGAACTCTTGCTGCTAACCTTGGTCTCCTGGACCTTGGATCAGATGTATTGATGCTACTCCTTTGTCATGTAAGAACACCTGGGACTGCATGCTGCCCTTTGCTAGCTGCTGAGTTTGTACCATTAGAGTGCTATAATAAATCTCTACTTCTTTACTGATGAGTAAACACAGATGTTGTCTGGTTTTGGGTGGGAGGCAGGACTGCTGAGTTGCTGCCGCTTACCAGGAAGGAGAAAGGGAGGGGTGAAGTGGTAGGGAGGGTGGTATGGTATAAAAACACTGGCAGAGACAATCCACCCCACCATGCTGTCCGCATGTTTTTGACAGGACAAAGTTGCTATTCTCAGTTGGTGTATGCACACCAAAATATTTTCCCAATTCCATCCCTAGCAATTCTGAATGTTTCTTAATATTGATTGTAAAAACAAAGAATTAATTAGCTTTTTTATTGTTAGTAACCAGGTTAACCATAACAAGATTCTGGAAATATATGGAAAAGAAAAATCTGGAATATTGGTATAGCAAAGTTTGGTTCATACCATTATCAGAAAAAATAACCCAAAAGATTCATTTATACAGAGGCACATCAAAGAAATATTTGTTTTACTTAGTTTGGTCTGATTGTATTAGATATGTTAACGATGAAGCCGAGGCCCCAGAAATGGCAACAAGACATGCAAGCTTGTGGAACTCTTCATAACTAATCTGTATTACCTTTAGATTTCAAGATTTGAGTGACTTGGAAACTACCTGATGCCTCAGAATGATTTTGTGGGGAAATAAAACATAAAGAACAGATTACGTTTTTATAAGACGAAATTTAAAATTTTATTTCAGTGTTTTGTATTCTTGAAGATTAAAATTTTTCTCCTTTTTCATTTGACTTTAGTAACATATACATTTAATTCCGGATCTTATAAGGATGATAAAAGGGTTTTTGTTTATATTTATATATTTATTTACATAAATAAAAGGCTCCCACTGGGAGGAAGGGTGCGATATAAATCAAATAATAAATAAATAAAATTTTGTTATTGTTATTGGAAACTCAATAAAATAATTGTTTAATTTTTTTTAAAAAAGAGCATGCACATCTTTAAGCTGGGCAAAACGGTGGCGAGTTTCAAACGCAGTAAAACATACAAGCATATGAAGTTGCTTGATTTTATAAAGCTGCTTTATTGTAGGGATGGAGGATAATTTTGTTTGTTCATTTTTACCTAATTTGCATCTTCCTGATTACAGTACACAGATCAGAATGTAATCATCCTTTGGGTTTGACACTTCTCTGAATTTTGCCCTACAATTTTCAGCTCAAAAACTGCACCAAAACATGTTTAAGAAAAGATGTGTATTTCAGGACAAAATATGTTTATGGGTTGTAGTAGCCAACTGAGTCATCCCATTAGCACAAGGACCTCTGCCTGCGCAATGAGACTGTCTCTCACTCTCCTCTCCCTGTGCATCCCTGTGCACCCCAAATCTGTTAAGGGGTTTCCTCCAACCCTCCAGACCAGGAGGCACAGACCACAGGAGGCACACAGGGAGAGGAGAGGGAGAGGAAGTCTCATTCCACAGATGAAAGTCTTTGTGCTATCGCAGGTGTTGAGAAGCTTTGACTCGCCAGATGTTGCTGAACTACAACTCCCACCATCCCTGGCCATTGGGTGTGCCTGCTGAGAGGCTGATGGGAGTTGTAGTTCAGCAACATCTGGAAGATCAAAGATACAACCCTACATGTATTTATCACAAAATGCATATTTAATTATTACTTAAACACGTTTAAATATGAATTTTCATACAGATTTCTAAAATAAATAGTTACACACTAAAGCAGATACAGACAGCCAGTGTGGTGTGGTGGTTAAGGTGCCGGACTACGACCTGGGAGACCAGGGTTTGAATCCACACACAGCCATGAAGCTCACTGGGTGACCTTGGGCCAGTCACTGCCTCTCAGCCTCAGAAAAAGGCAATGGTAAAACCACCTCTGAATACTGCTTACCATGAAAAAACCCTATTCATGTGGTCGCCATAAGTCGGGATCGACTTGAAGGCAGTCCATATCGTATCATCCAAGCAGATACTGGAAGGAAAAGACTCTTGAATCCACAGATGCAAAATTGACACAGTCCAGAAAGAGACTGATCCATCCATCCCTAGACTTAGCCATTCATTGATCCAATCCAGAATTGTCTACTGTGACTAACAGCAGTTTACCACAGTCTCAGGCAGGATTGTCTTCCCTTCCTGTTAACTGAGATTTCTTTTATCCTAGAGATGACAGAGACCAAACATAGGATCTTATGTGTGCAAAGTATGGGCTGCACCATTGAGCTATGGCCCATTCCCCAATTTATTTAATTTAATTTAATAAGACTAGTGAAATGTCTCAGAAGAGGGAGAGACCACGGCTATGCAGTGGTGATGCAACTGCTTTGCATGCAGAAGGACCCAGGTTCAGCCTCTGGCATCTCCCGGTGGGCCTGGGAAAGACTTCTGGTCTGAGAGCCTCTGCCAAGGTGGGGGACCTTTTCCAGCCCAATTTCCTTCTGGGCAATCTCCCGCAGGCCACAGGCCAGTGGTTTTCGGGGCCAAAGTGGGTGGAGCAACTAATATAAATGTTACCTTTGTACAGAAGGCTAATTTCTGCACATGTTCATACACCCTTTTCTGTCCTCCACCCAGGCAAGCGAGAGACATTCTCAGAGTTCGAGGACACAGTCCCGCCAGGCAAAAACAGTGACGGAGGGTGAAGAGCAGAGCTAGTGAAGGAATGTTGGCTGAGGAGATGAAGTATGGCCTGGAGAGAGTTCCAAGAACCAGTCAGAGGGGACTGGAGGGCTGCATGTGGCCTTGGACTTGTCGTTCCCCACCCCAGGTGTAGGGTAGACAATACTGGCAAGATGGCTCTGCATAAGGCAGCTTCTCATGTTCCTTTGCATGTGCAATTGCCTTGGCACCCTGCATAGGGAATTCACTCCCCCTAGAGACAGTGATGGCCGCCAACTTGGATCGCTTCAAAAGAGGATTAGACAAATTCCATGGAGGATAAGTCTATCAATAGCTACTAGCCCTGATGTCTATGCTGTGCCCCCAGAGTTGGAGGCAATATGCCTCAGAAGACAAGTGTCTGGAAACAGCAGGAGCAGAGAATGCTCTTGGACTCAGGCCCTGCTTGTGGGCTTCCCATGGGCAACTGGTTGGCTACTGTGAGAAGAGGACGCTGGACTAGATGGGCCATTGGCCTGATGCAGCAGCTGGGATGGGGGAGAGATGCCCCCTCTCACTTTATGTAGGGCACCCGGAAGAGTCAGAAGCAGCAGATAAATATCAAGAGGAGGCTGAGCACAGAATATGGCGGCCTGGGAATAAAGACACAAGGGACATTGTTTTACCAGGGACAGGGATCAGAAAACAAACAAGGACAGCTCTGGGAACGTTGGGAGGTATGCAGTTGCCACTAAGTTTCAGCTAAAGCCATTCCACCCCCTTTTCCCCATAAAATGGTTCGAAAGGTGCGAGATGAAATCCTGGAGAGGCAGCAGTTGTGTTATTCAGGCCCCATCTGCACTATAAAATTAAAGCAGCATTGTACCACTTTAACACCCATCCTGGGAAGAGCTGTAGTTTGTGAAGGGTGCTGTTGTTGGGAGACCCCTATTCTCTTCATAGAGCTGTAATCCCCAGAATTCCCTGGGCAGAGAGACTGATTGTTAAACCACTCTGAGAATTATAGCTCTGTGAGCAGAATAGGGGTCTCTTTACAAATTACAGTCCCCCCCCAGGATTCTTTGGAGGAAGCTATGGCTGTTTAAAGTGGTATGATGCTGCTTTAAATCTATAGTGCAGATGGGGCTATAGATAATGTCTGAAATGGTCCTTGAAACGGTCCTAGAAGGTCATCAAATCCATCCCTGCACTGTCCAGTAGGACCATCCATCCACCAAGCCTCCCAGTCTGTGTATACCAAACCAGTGGTCTGGTAACCGACGAAGAAGACCAGGCTCTGCTGGTTGATCTTTCAGCTAACTCTAGAAAGCAAAATCTGAATGCTAAGGCCTCCTGGGTACTGCAACTCAAAGGGCAGGAGAGAACAAAAGGGAGGGAAAATTATTTTTAATTCAATAACTGGAATCGCACAGCAGCCGCTTGGCAAACAATCATTACATGCTTGATTCAAAGGAGATACTAGAAAATTGCACAGAGTTCTCCTTTGCAGCTGAATAAACAAATCTGGGGCAGAGAAGAAAAGCTGGATAAGCTTATTTGTGTAGATCAGTAATCTTGTTGGCTTTGCCTGGAATATTACTCTCCAGATAATTTTGAATGCTCAGCTAGGAATAGAAAAGATTCAATGAACTCTGAGGATGATTGTTCACTTCACAGGTTTTTTTTAAAACACACACATTCAAAATACAACTCGATCAAAAAGATAGCTTGATCACTTTGATGTAGCAGCTCGTATAGGCAGAGATGTGTTACTGGTAGACACCTGCCTATCTTCTAAGCACCTGGAGAAGGACTCCTGCAGATGTTCTCAATGGACGGGCAAGTTCATACAGGAAAAGGCAGGCCCTTTAGATAGCATTTGAATACATGAACAACATGGGGCAAAGCTGACCACATGGTTCTGGCCCACTTGATTCTCACCCAGGTGGTACAGAGGGTGAAAATGAGGTATCACCTATGTCAGTGATTCCCTGGAGAACAAGTCATTGGCAGCCTTGGCTACTAGCTATGATGCCAATGTTCACTTCCAATGTTGGGGGCTGTACACCTCTGAATATTACTTGCTGGGAATGACAGGTGCTGTTGCACTCAGGCCTTACTTGCAGGCTCCCCAGAAGCATCTAGTTGGCCATTGTGAGAACAGAGTGCTTTGGCTAGAAGTGCCTTTGGCCTGATCCAATAGGCCTGCTCTTCTGTTCTTCGCTCAGAACATGAATCTCAGCAACTGGTATTGAAGTCTCATTTTTGAGGTGAGCACAAGCAGGGCTAGCATTGGTATAGTTGGGCATCTGCTGAGGGCCCACAGCTCATCAGAGGGCCCAGTGACAAAAGCCCTCTGGACCAACTCCCTTTCTTCACAAATGAGACCAGCTTATTCACCTGCCTCTCTTTGGCCCAGACAACAGTGGGGGTGAGAAGGAGAATAATAATAATAATAATAAATTTAATTTCTTCGTCGCCTATCTGGCCAATGGCCACTCTAGGCGACTTACAAAATTGTTAAAATACAATTGATAAAATACAGTAATACAATATAAAAAACAACACATCTGCAGCAACAATATTAAAACTGGGCAGGAGGCATTTCAGTTATAACAATTAATCCTCCCCGGATACCCCGAAGGCCTGCTGAAAGAGCCAGGTCTTTAAGGCTTTCCGAAACACATTTAAAGAAGAGGTGTGCCGGAGATCTTGTGGGAGAGAGTTCCAGAGAGTGGGGGCCGCCACTGAGAATGCCCTCTCTCTTGTACCCGCCAATCTGGCTGTTTTTGTTGGCGGGATTGAGAGAAGGCCCTGTGTGGCTGATCTTGTCGGGCGGCATAATTGGTGGCGTTGAAGGCGCTCCATGAGATAAACTGGGCCGGAACCGTGTAGGGATTTAAAGGTCAATACCAACACCTTGAATTGGGCTCGGAAAACAACTGGTAGCCAGTGTAGGTCGAACAACACTGGTGTGATGTGATCTCGGCGGCGACTATTCGTAAGTAGTTGAGCCGCCGCATTTTGTATCAGTTGTAATTTCCGGACAGTTACAGTTACAGCAGATGCCACTGTTTGCTTGCTCATTGACACTCTACTTGACCAGAAAGCAGGTGGGAGCAATGATGAGGAAGAGGAACAGCAACAGCTGGTGATCATTGCAATGAGGAGGTGGACTCACCTAGGGAGGAGTGTCTTGGAAGATGTCTTGCCCAAAGGCCCTCCAAAACCTGGAGAAGACATGTAGCCCTACAATCCCCTGCATTCTTATCTGGCTTGAGTTTTAATCCAAGCCAGAGAAGAACTCAGTTCCTCCCTCCCTGCCACTTATCTTTGATTTTTCACTCTCTCCACCCAGCTGGATATTATTTCCCAGAGATTGTGGCACCTAGAACACTGTTGTAGCAGAGATTGTGGTACCTAGAACACTATAGCAGAGCAGCATCAGCCAGGTGAGTGGCTGGAAGGTGGAACTGATAGGGATGAACCATAGACAGCTGTCAGAGGAGGGACACAGATTGTGCCACAGAATGCAGGTGGTAGCAATTATAAGAGCAGCAGCAGCTGGTGAAAATGGTGGTGAGGAGGTAGAGTCACTGATAAAGGGGGGAACCATGGAGTTTGCCTTGCCCAAGCGCTCTCCAAAACCTGAAGCAAGCATTAGGCTAAATGGCTCAATAGTGTCAGGATCAACCCTTTCAGTGCCATTAGCATTGCAGACAAGAGTCCTTACTACCGCTGATCGGAGCCAGGTCAGCCACAGCTCAGTAGTAGAACATCTGCCTTGCATGCAGAAGGTCCCAGATTCAATCCCCATCTTCAGGTAGGGCTAGGAGACACTCCCTGCCTGAAATCCTGGACAGCTGCTGCCAGTCAGTGTAGACAATACTGAGCTAGATGGACCAAGGTTCTGCCTCAGCATAAGGCAATCGGCTCCATCCATAAGGTCCCTGCATTCAAACTCCGAAGTGTTATGGGAAGGCTCCATGTAGAAATTCTTTACAGATTGCTATAGGACAAATGTGAATCTGGCCTAATGATAATAATGATAAGAAACTTTGAAACAGAGGCTGAACTTTAAAGAAAAAAATAAATAAAAACAGCCAAAAAAGCTAAACAAAATAATCCCAAATGACCCAGTGGTAATCTTATTTGATTCTGGGAAAGCCCTCTGGAATTTTATCAGGCATAAGGTATGATTTTTTAGGACATGTCAAAGTGGCCTTCAAAACTATCTGCTCTATACGCTCCTCTTCCTTATTTAATGCTCCCCTTTAGTCCTGTCACTAACAGATAGCAAGGAAAAATCCCTGCCTGCCCCTAACATCCGTTAGGAAGAAATTTCACCGCTCACGGGAAGCCAACGCTATTGCAAGCAGGAATGTGGCCTATAACTTACAAATCAATTTTATCAGCTAGATGTGTGTAGCTAATCCCTCTGAAGGTGGCTGACTTCCACCATTCTGTCGTCCCATCTTCTGAGTTAGAGACCTATAAACCAAGGTTATATGCAGGGTTGAAGAAAGAAGGAACTTTTCCTGGAGCGGCTTATCAAAACCAACAGCTTGACCAATACGTTTTTAGCTGACTGTTCCTTATTTGGGATGTGTTGCACAAATATTAGTTTGGCTCAGCTACAGCTGTGAATATTAACCTAACAGAATTACATCAAGAGAAATACCTTCCAGTATTTCACAGATGGAAATCCTTATAACACCTCTATTCACACATCAGGATTACCACAACCACCATTATTCCGTGTCCTGCACTCTAGGATGATCGAGAAGAGATCCTGGCCCTCCTCTGTATGGCAACCTTTCAAGTACTTGAAGAGTGCTACCCTATCTCTCCTCAGTCTTCTCTTCTAACAGCAAAACATGCCCTGTTCTTTCAGCCTCTCCTCGTAGGGCTTTGTTTCCGGTCCCCTGATCTTCTTTGTTGCCCTCCTCTGAACCTGTTCCAGTTTGTTTGCATCCTTCATAAAGTGTGGTGTCAGAACATAAGCCTATTCTATCTAGCACCTGCTTGCCCTCTGTGAGGACAGGATGTTAGACTAAGTTGGCCTCATCCAGCAGCCATTTTGTGATGGCACCCATGGTACTTTTATCGGCAGTTTCACCCTAGTGGGGAAGACTGTGCTCAGTTGATCTATATGCCTGCTCAGGCTGCTGTCCAGGTGTTCACTGTTGATGGGCAACTCCAAGGCCCCTTCTCTTCATTGCTGAAGTTTTGTTTTCATCTTCAGATCAAATTTGGACTAGACAGACCTTCAGATGGAGGACTGTCCTCTGTTAAGGAGGACTTGCCCAGCAGGGCTCCTCTTATGTTCTTATAGTGACATGACCACCACGTTCTCAAGCATTGATTCTTTGTTGGGAAGGGGGAGTTTTCTTTCTCTGAATGCTGCTTTCAGTAGAGGCAGAAAAAGAAAAACAGCATTCATCTCTATATGATTTTGTCACTCAGGAAAACCGAACAGGGGGCTCTGTCCATTGTTGAGGAATTAAAGGACAGGTACTTTCAAAGGTCAGATCCTCATTGTCCAGTGGAAGTGGGAAGGTGGGTCATGTGAAGCAGTTTTTCAGAGAGACAGAAAAGTTGGCCTTCAGGATTGGAAATGTGATACTCTATTGTATGGATTCAAACTTTAGTTTCTCCCTGTCTGTAGCTATTCGTTTTTCATAATTTTATGGCTTTTTCATTCTGGTTTGCTGTGGCCTGTGAAGATTTCATCCTTGTTTTCGTTTTGCCTTGCTGATGGACCCTAATGCCTCTTTGCATAATCTTTTCTTTGTTTACACACCTCCACTTATCTTCAAGCAGCCATCAAGCTTATCTGGTTTCACAATAAAATGAAGCATTTGCATGCAGCTTAAACATCTATTTTTTTAGTATGCATATGTAGTTATTCTGTAAACTCAGATCTAGAATATTGTCTGCCTAGTCTCCACTTCTGTTGTTTCCCCCCCAAAAAAACTATAGTTTGTATGTGTCTGTGTGAGGGTGAGAAACTGAGATGCTGAGCAGGGACTGAGCAGTGTAAACTTGAAGCAGAAGGGCTGTGTTCTTCTCATCTTACATATTACACGAATCTGAACCAACCCAACCCAGCCCAACCTTTATCATGCTAGATCCACCTGTACAGTAACAAACGGGTAATAAGATGGCTACCATCCCCCTTCCCCCAACTAATCTTTGTCCTCCCTGTACTGGTGACGGTGAGGTGACAGACTATTTGCCGGAGGCCACAGACTTGCTGATAACACTGATCATTAAGCAAATGGCTGACCCATAGTTTAACATAATGGTTACCCCTCAGCACCTCACTAAGACGTTCAAAGGAAAGGTAGACATGTTTCAGCACTTCAGATCAGTTGTAATGCAAAAAGGGTACAAAAGGTAGCTTATAAAGTAGCCTACAAAAAGTAGGACCGAGTTATTTGAAAATGTTAATGAAATCCTGCAAACATTCACAAGCACTGCCAAAAAAACGTGTTTCATTTAGGCATTACAGCAGTGAAATATGGATGAATTTGGGCTACGTTCAAAATAGCGAATTTCTCCATCATCCTTACTTAGGAGTGTATCCAATGTAGTGCTAAGTTAAAGTTACTTAGTGGCATACTTGTGCTCGCAGAGCGTTGCTGTGCAAGTATCAAAGGTAAAGGTGTCCCCGCACTTGTAGTGCGAGTTGTTTCCGACTCTTAGGGTGACTTCTTGCGACGTTTACTAGGCAGACCGTATATATGGGGTGGGATTGCCAGTTCCTTCCCCGGCCTTTCTTTACCCTCCAGCATATGCCGGGTACTCATTTTACCAACCACGGATGGATGGAAGGCTCAGTGGACCTCAACCCCTTTTACCGGAGATTTGTCTTCCTCCTTCCGTTGGAATCGAACTCCGGCCATGAGCAGAGCTTCGGCTATGTTACTGCCACTTACCACTCTGCGCCACAGAGGATCTTGTGCTAGTATTAGTTCCCCTCTATTCAGCACTGGTTAGGCCTCATCTTGAATACTGCATCCAGTTCTGGTCTCCGCACTTCAAGAAGGATGCCGACAAACTGGAACAGGTTCAGAGGAGCACAACAAGGATGATCAGGGGACTGGAAACAAAGCCCTATGAGGAGAGAATGAAAGAACTGGGCATGTTTAGCCTGGAGAAGAGAAGACTGAGGGGAGATATGATAGCACTCTTCAAGTACATGAAAGGTTGTCACACAGAGGAGGGCCGGGATCTCTTCTCGATCATCCTGGAGTGCAGGACACGGAATAATGGGCTCAAGTTGCAGGAAGCCAGATTTCAACTGGACATCAGGAAAAACTTCCTAACTGTTAGAGCCATATGACAATGGAACCAATTTCCTAGAGAGGTAGTGGGCTCTCCGACACTGGAGGCATTTAAGAGGCAGCTGGACAGCCATCTGTTGGGAATGCTTTGATTTGGATTCCTCCATTGCGCAGGGGGTTGGACTTGATGGCCTTATAGGCCCCTTCCAACTGTACTATTCTACGATTCTGTGAACAAGAGTGATGATGTCGTTTTCCAGGGTGCTTGGGTAACTGATGGGTTCTCCTTGCTCTGGAAAGCAAATGAGATGACAAGACTTTCAAGTTCTACTATTGTTTTTGACATATTAAAATAGAGGAAGTTAGAGAATGAGGATAGCTTTATTCTATGGCTATCAGTGGATCCTAATAAATTGAATATTATGCTATGTACTGCTGCTGCTGCGTGAGAGAGAGATGAATCAGCAGATGGGGGGTGTCTAAGGGGACTGTTGTCATGAGCTCCTGCATTTCTACATTTACCAGTACAACACTGTTTGGGAAGCCAGGCCTTACCTCTCTCTCTTTTTTAAATTGTGTGTGGGGTTGGGGAACTAAGCTGAAGGAGGGTAATGGCAGATGAGTTGTATCTCTCTGCATGTCAGAGAAGTAACATTTCACCACTCCTTGCAGAATGGTACAACTTTCCATGAAAGGTGATATGTTAAAAGACGTCTCCAGAAGTTGCCAGGCTAGCATCCTTGCCCCTATTTATAATCCAAGAACTCCATGTCAGCTTTATGGAGAATCGGAAGACTAATATCAAAGTTATGCTATTGCATAAAGTAAACACTCATTCAAACAAGCACCTTGTGCTGCTTTATGAGCAGCTCCATAAATCATGGATGGAGCCTGATGGTGTGCTTAGCAGCACAGATCTTGATATGCATATTTTCCCTCACACCAGTCTTCCAAACTAAAAATAAAAATATATCAGGTAATTATTAACAGGAGAGAAAAGTCTGTATTTTTTAATCAACATTCTTCAGATCTTGGAATGTAATTTTTCAACTCCCCAATGCATTTCCTATATTTCTGATTTTTTTAGGTCTTCATTTCTCTCTCTCTCTTTAAATAAAACTCTGGCATTCAAACTTAAAATTGATTTCAGTCTGTGCTCTGTCTGCAATGTTCTGCTGTGCAACTGACAAAATAAGAACATCACTTATACTTGAATAAATGCACAATCCAGCCAAAGTTATGTATTTTTAAGTGCTGTTGATTTCTATGGGAGACTTAACTGAAAATTTGCGTCACTTTGGCTGGCTTGTATTCATAGTCTTTATCACAACAATTCAGTAGAACCATTTCAGGCTGTTCCTGTTCAAAGCAGCACAAGGTGTTAATAGTAATTAGCACTGAGCTGCATTTACATGAAGTGCGGTTCTGGCTGCAAAATGTCTGGAGAGGGGACAGCAGTAATCCTCCAGGAACTTACATATCAGATCAACCCCTTAGGGAGCTTGATCCATATTCAGCATCCTTACTTGTCCATGCCCCCTTGCCACAGCCAGGTGTTCAGACTCTCCGGGAAACCTCTTAAACCATCTTCCCTTGTGCAGGTTTGATTGTCGCTGAGAAATGAGACAACGTGATAGGAAAGCTATTGTTTGATAACTTGTGGCAGGCTGGGGATGTGCACAGCCGCAGTCTCCTCTCTATTGGGACAGGTGGGGTGGAAAGCAAGGAGGCCAGCAGTAGGTGGAGCCAGAGCTAATGAAAGGCAGAGCCAGCTAGTTCTAGTTTTGCCCCATCCTCCTCCCTGCTGAGTTCTACAAGGGCAACACTGAGACAAGAAAGGGAGGGAAGATTAAAGCCAGGGCCACCTCCTGGACTGGTTATGACTAAGAAGGCAGGCAGGTGTAAGCTGGCAGATGAAGACAGAGCCACTGCTCCTCTCTGCCTGATGGCCAGAGGAAGTTTCTCACCTGGAGCATGTTGGAGGAGTGCCTGGCTGTGCCAAGCATTTCCTCTGAGACAGAACCGGTAGGGACAGGTGAGAAATTGGATTTTGTTTCTATTTTAATGAGAAATAACCTAATTCACACGTCTTGAACCAAAACACGAACTGAAACACAGCTATCTTTTAAAATTTGCACCTCTCCAAATTTTGCATTGCAGTTCTCCAACCAAAACCTAAATATTTGAGGAAAATGTGGACAACAATATTCATATTCGTGAAAATTAAGTACAGAAATGGATCGTACTAGGGGAGATTGCTTGCCAATTTGTATAGGAAATTAGAGGAAATGCACACTTAATATGTTGACAAATTTTCATGAAGGCTTTTTAACTGATGCTGAAATGTGGTGAGTTGAACTTAAGATTGGAAAAGTGAGAAGCAAAAAAATGAAAAATTTGCCCATCACTAAATATGCATGACCTGTCTCTTTTAAGAGTTAAGCCTGGATTGTAACAACTCCTCCCCTTCTTCTTCGGATGGGTGTGGTTTTCTCTACTGTCCAGTGTATATAGCAAGCACAAGTGGCTAAGCTGTTTTGTTGCATGTCTATTGATCCAGAAGATAGACATTGATGTCACTCTGACTCCTGCTGCTTCTTTGCTTAGGGCAGCTAAGTTCAAAGGGCAACTGACTTGGGATGGAAGGTTCTGTCAATTCCAGATTTCTGAGTCTCATTTTTCCAATCTTAAATTCAGTTCTCCACTTTTCAGCAACAATTTGTGGGGTTTTTTTTTTTAAAAATCCTCATCAAAATTCTCAAGCATGTAAGTGAACACCTTTTTTGTATGCATTCTGACTACTATACGCATTTTTCAAGCAATTTCTCCTAAAGTAATGCATTTTTGTATGTTATTTTCACATATATTCATTTCTACGTACACTTTTCCCTAACAGATACCTTTTTGCAAACATTTAGACTTGTATTGCAAAATTCGGATAAGTGTGAATTTCAAAGGATGGCTATGCTTTGTTCCTCATCTTGTTTCAGAAAGTTCAGATTTGATAAATTCAGCTTTATATGCGAATGGAATCAAATTTCTCTCCCATGCCTACAGTGTGGCCTGGTTCACACACCATGCTAAACCAAACCATGGCTCAGTGCAAATGCACAAGCATATGGCTTCCAGAGAGGAGAATGTATCTGCTTTGTTTTGCCCAGTTGTTTTGCTGCTGTTCTGAGCTAAGCTAAGCTTAGCGGGTTGTCTGATTTCAGGTTTGTGGTTCAGCTGCCACAGCCAAACCACAAGACATAAACCATTGGTTATAGCTCATGGTTAGTCAGGAGAGAGCTAAACCACTAGCCTGGAGCAAAGTGGCCACAACTTCCTCTCCAGGACTCCACACGCTCGTGCTCGTTATAAGCCATTGAGTATTTTCCTCCATACCCACAGAAATAAAGGAGACAGCACACAGTGACAGATGTGCACCTACATCTTCACTACGCCTGAAACAATTTTCACACATGGCCTGCTCTTGTTGGCGGAATCTGCATGATGAAATCCTTCAAGCTCCCTTCTGAGCTGCGTTTGACTGACAATTTGGGGAAAGAACTGGAAGAGGATGAGCTGCTGTTACGACTTACCCCTCCCTTAAAGAGACAGGTCATTGCTTACTACAGATTGGACATTCTGTAAACCAAAAAAGTTCAAGGGAAGTTCATGGTGCGCTCTGAGCCCACAACAGCCATTATGGTGGAAATTGCTTCTCTTACTTTAAAGGTTCATATTCCTTACTGTGACCTGTGATCTCTTAGCTGGAACACTAATTACAAAAGTAAAAAATTCATCTTCCTGCTGTTGATTTAATCACATCCTCCTTCCTCTTTTCTCATAAGGGGTATTTATATGAGAACGACTCATGTGATGACAGAGGGTCCAAGGTCTTGCCTGGTGGCCACCCACCCAGACCTGACACATGCTGGCCAATGCCTTTGCCTGCTGTGTGTTCAATCAGCATTTCATGTGGGCTCTTAAACTTTTCCCCCGTGCTATTCTCTCAATCAACGTAATCAACACACACACTTTTTCTCACTTTTGGGGGGTTTTTTGAGAAGGGGGAATACAGGCATGTGTGAAGGGATTCTGACAGATGCTGTGACTCCCCACTCAGCTTCACACCTGAGACATGGAAGCCAGAAGTAGGCATGCGAGAGAGCACTGATATCCTGCAACAGATTAACAGGCAGGATTAAAGAGCACCTTTTCTCAGTTCCAGATGAAAACAGAGAAGGAGCTAAAGAGAAGAGACGAGGAAAAAACAAAAGCAAAAGCAAATGCTCCAGGGGTTGAAGTAGAGGGGGACAGGACAGACTATGAAGGGAAGTGGGTCTGCCACAAATAGGATACTGGAAGGGGAAGTTAAAAAGGAGGGTCTGGGGCACCCCATCCCCAGTGGTGAGTCAGAGCTGAGAAAGGGGAGGAAGAATGGAGAGAAGCAGATGCTGTGTAGGGAGGAAGGGAAATGGGACACTGAACAGGCCAGAAAGGCTAAATGAAACCAATTCAAAAGAGTGATGTCCAGTGAAGAAAAGGGGTAACAACACTCTTGGAATAAGCCCCCACCAGGTGGTTGTCTGAAAAGAAGAGACTATATGGGGCTCTCAGGAATCTTGAGATATTAAGAGCTGACACATAGCGCTTGCGCTTCCCATCCCAGGATGGAATGGTTTTATGAATGAAGACAGACAAAACTGATGTGGGGTTGTAGTTAACTAAGTCATACTCAATGCAGATATATTGAAATGAATGAACCTAAGTTAGTCATGTCCATAAACATCAGTAGGTCTACTCTGAGTAGCACTGAATACCACCCATGGGCTTGGAAATAAACCTGTTCATCTTTAGACCAGGTTTACCCAGCCGATGCTCCAGGAACCAGTTTGAACTCATAAAATTTTAACAAACCATATCCTTCACCTTCATTAAAATTTGAAAGCAGCAAATCTCTCTCCTGAAAATTACGACCCTTTCCTCTATTTACATGCCATGAATATTGAACAGTGCCGACATATACTGTATGGGGGAAAAAAGGCTGCTGGGTTTCAACATTCTTCTTTTTTCTTATTGGCAGACTTGTTTATCACCCATCTACATTCCAATTTAATGAAGAGGCACCATTAAAATTTAAAGCCCCCTCCCCAAACTGAAATGCACGCCAATCAAGCTTCATGATTAATGTAAGCTGACATATTATTATAATGGAGTTTTTTTTCTAGCGAGTTGCACAAATCTTTTCTTGCAGAGGACAGTGCCGTTCAGCTAGGCCCTTTTTTTTTTAAAAAAAAGACAAACACATTGTATAGTCTTCACAAATGCACTATTACCATTGAATTTAGGAATAAAAGAGTAAGTGCTTAAATTCTTAGACATAACTCATCCAACTGAAAGAATTCCCTCCCCTCTCGTGTGCAGATTTAAAATGTTTGTGTAAGTGGGGGGGGGAAGCAAAACACACAAAGAAAACCAGCCATCAACAATCCCATAATTGTACTGAACACAAACAAAATTTAAAAAACGTTCTTATGAGTTTCACCCAAGTGTTTCTATTTAAAGTCATCTTGTACAAATAGAGCTTGTACAAAGAAAAGAAAAAAGTTGCAGTGCTTCAGTGTTCCAGCCAGCCATGCCCTTTCCCAGGGCACACCATTCCATTTACCCTCCTCCTCTGTCTCCCCCTTTCAACAGTCCCACTCACTCTCTGTCTTGCTTCAACTTTTTCACATTTGCAGCTGTCTATAAATATATATATTTGGCTTGCTCTGAGCTTTTGCTCTCCCGAGTCTAATAAACTGTGACCCAAACAGTGTTTGTATTTTGTCATGTCCAATGAGCCAAATATTTAATTAGCTTTAAGACATTATCAATGGTGGCTAGCATTCTGGTTTGCTAATGATCATTGCTTAATATGCTCCATTTAATGTCTTTCCTCTGTCTTTTCTAATCCAGGACGCCGTCCCGCACTTTGCTTTGGATGCCAGGCTCAAGGAACATCTTCCTCCCTGCTGATTGCACACCTCCTTCCACAAACTCAGGATAAATGCTCCTCTCCACAAAATGAAAGTGGGAGTTTGTTGATAAGGGAGAGTGGAATACTTTCATAGAACGGTTTAACAATTGATCCCTCTTCCCAGGGAATTCTGGGAATTGTAGTTCTGTGAGGGGAATAGGGATCTCCTAACAGCTCTTGGCACACTTAACATGTTACAATTCCCAGGATTATTTGGGCGAAGTCTTGGCTGTTTAAAGTGGTATAATACTGCTTTAAATGTGCAGTGCAGATGAGACCATAGACAGCTTACTTTCTGTACATAAAGCATCATAGCTCAGTGATAAGAATAGAAAAAATGCTGAGTGCAAAAGGTCCCACACTGAGTCCACCTAAAATGACCAGGTAACACAGATTTCCCAGTTGCTGCCTGAGATTGTGGAGAGGCACTGCAAGACAGAGTCAGCAATACTGGGTAAGATGGACCAGTAGCCTGGCGCAGTACTGTGTGAGGGGTTGGGCCTTGGATCCTTTCCCCCCTCTCCACTGGAAGCCCACTTGCATTCTTTTGAATGCCTGAACAGGACCTCTAACATACTAGTACATTACACAGAGCAAGGCTGGGGAATATTTTTCAGTCCAAGGGCCACATTCCCTCACTGGGGAACCTTCTGGGGGCCACATGCCAGTGGTGGGCATGGCCAGGGGAAAAGTGGGTGGGGCCACTGCATACATTCCAGCCATGCAGGTCAGTGCTTTCTACAAACATATTTCTCCATCCTCCATCCAGACAAGCAAGAGGTTATCTCATTTAAGGAGGCATTCCAGCTGAGCAAAAACACTCAAGGAGGTTGCAGAGCAAGGCCAGTGATAGGTGCAGCCTGGAGAAAGAAGGTGCAGCTCAGGGTGAGGATGGGGAACCTTTTCTCAGCCCAAGGTCACGTTCCCTTGCGGACAACATACTAGTGCTGGATGCAAAAGTGGGCATGGCAACTGATGTGGCTGTTGTCTTTGTACAGTAGCTTGCATTCCACACAAGGAAAAGGCAGAGGTTTCTACACACACACACACACACCACTCCACTCTCCTTCCAGTCAAGCAAGAGGCATCACTGCATTTCAGACACACTCCAGCCAGACAACACCACCTGAGGAGTGTGTGTGGCCTCTGGGGATGTCTTGAGGGCCACCTTTGGCCCCCAGGCCTGAGATTTCCCCATCCCTGGGCTTAGGAGGAGTCCTAGGAGACAGATAGGAGGCCTGGAGGATCTGAACCTGAGGTTCTCCACCTCCGACATAGAGGAAGCCTGCATACATGGGGAAGCATTAAAAAATACAATTCCTGACCTGAGGTCTGAAAACTCCATTATCTTATTCAGCATCACACACAGTTCATCTCTCAGGTATGTACAGCTCAATCCTGAGCCTCTCCTGCATTCATTTGCAGAAGCCCAATGACTGGAGCACTCATATAGCTCAATAAAACCCTCAAGGAGTGTTGAGTGTGTCAACAATCCACTGAGTGGGTAACTGAGGCTTGTCAAACAAACAAGTAACACGGAAGAATCAGAATGGAGAATTTAAAAAATAAAAGAGAGAGAGAGAAGCTCAAGTAATGTTTTCACTGCTTTTCAATGGCTGGGCATGATAGCTCTCATTTTGGGTCTGCCAGCTCAGAGGGAGCCTGCATTTACTGTACAAATTATACTGATTTTTCCAGCCCATTGGACCATGTCAGAGAAGACGATGAGAGAGCATTCGGTAAACTCTGGGCTTAGCAGTTTTTCAGGAGCCAGTTAATGAGACTCTTCCTGAAAGGACAAGTGAGATGCAAACTTGAGTGTGCTGAGCATGGGCCAAGACCCAGGTCTCCTTACAAAATTTGCAAACTAATCCTGCCTAGCAAGATCCACACCATCATGATGAATGGGTTATCTGCAGGGATGGAGAAGAAAACTCAGTTCAGTTCGCAGCCACAGATGATCCTACCTAATTCATACTGTCTGAAAAACAGGCGAACCGAAACACAGCCACCTTTCCAAATTTGCACTTCCGTGCCATTAACACATTGGGGTTTTGAGATGAACAAATCTGACCCCTTCGGTTTCTCTCAGTTTCTCATTTTTATTATTATTATTATAGTTTATTTATACCCCGCCTTCTGGCCAAAAGGCCCCCAAGGCGACTTACAAGAAAAACACAAGTATAGAAATACATCAATAAAACAATACAATTTACAAAAATTAAATTACAAATAACATTATTAAAAAACACTTTGCATTCAGTTCTCCACAATTTCACATCAGTTTGCAAATTTCTTCTAAAAAATTACCTATGAAAATTAATCCGCATTTTAGTGCAGATTTCTCCTAAAATACACATTTGTATGCAATTTTGACTAATATATACATGTTGGCAAAGCAATTTTCCTTACCATAATGCATTTTTGCATGTTATCTTCACTGATATATGTACGTACATGCACACTTTACCCCAATATATGAATTTTTGTACCCATTACATTTGCTGAAAAACTGCAGTGCGAAATTTGGAGAAGTCTAAATTTTGAAGGATTGCTTATCTTTTCCAAAAGGATTAGGCTTAAATATGAATTGAATCAAATTTCTCCCCTGTCCCTACAGCAAGGTTGGGAAACCTTTGACCCTCCAGATGTTGCTGAACTATAATTCCCATCATCCCTGGCTATTGGCTGTGCTGGCTGGAGCTTATAGTTCAGCAAAAACCTGAAGGGTCACTAGCCTCATAGTCAGCAGCACCAGCAAACAGCACAGATGGATCAAATAACTGCTCTCAAATGCCGTGCAAAGCCAGGTTTTAAATGTAGCCAATGCCAATGCCAGCAGGTTCTCTGAGGGTAGAGCATTCTATAACATGGGTGTCATGATGGAAAAGGCACCTTTTCTTTGTGCTGTCCACTCTATGGTGTGTGTGCCTGTGTGTGTATTCCCCCATTGTCAAAAAATAAATAAATCTGAAATTCAGTTCTGTGCAGATGTGACAGATTGCTAAATAGTTACAGATGAGGAAAACGTGCATTTCTGTAAAAAGCTATAGAAGGCCAGGCTTATGTTGTTCTGTTCCGCTAATCAAATCAACACACTGGGCTCAGCTCGCCAACACCGTAAGGAAAAATCCGTAACAATTACTGGCAACAATTGCATCTGTTTGTTATTGCCAGCTGCCAAGAGAAACAAGTCCCCTCCAGAAAATATTCACTTGTGCTGCCAACAAACCTCAGCTCCAGGGTCCCTCAAGGCATCTGGGCAAATCAACAGACACCCAGCAATATTTGTTCTTGCCAGCTGGAGTCATGAGCTGACGCCTTATTGTACAAAAACTGTAGATTACTTTAAACCCGATAGCGGCTCGGACAGATATTTATTTATTTGTTGGCAAAAGGTTAATAGAAATGATGACCTTGATCAGGGAGGTTGTTCTACAGCCCTGGGGCTATTACAAAAAAGTCCCTGCTCTTTGGGAGCATAACTTTGGGAGTTAGATGCTGGCAGATGGTGGCAGTGATATAAGTAACAAGGGGGAAATGTTGCTCATTCTATAGCTAGTCTGAGGATTTTGGTTGAAATGTGGGATACAAACTGAAGAGATCATAAAATACCATTCAGTTGGTAATTCACCTGACGTAGGAATGGGGGAGAAAATGGATCACATTTAAAGCCAAATTGATCAAAACAGTAAAGGAACTGAAACACAGCCATCCTTTCAAATCTGCATTGCGCTACAGTAGCCCCAAAAAGCAATGTTTTAAAAAATCCATATATTTGGGGAATGTTTGCATAAAATAAATATATTATTGAATCTAACATACAAAATGCTTTCTATTAGGAGGAATTGCTTGTAAAAATGTGTCCATTAGTCAAAACTGCATACAAAAATGTGTATTATCTATTCATTACATTTATATCCCACCTTTCCCCCAAGGAGCTCAAGATGGCATACATAGTTCTCCTCCCTCTTCATTTCATCCTCACAACAACCCTGTGAAGTAGGTTAGGATAAGAGACTGTGACTGGTCCAAAGTCACCCAGGAAGCTTCATAGCTGAGTGGGGATTTGAACCCTGGTGTCCCAGGTCTCAGTCCAACACTCTAACCACTACACCACACTGCCTCTCTTTTTAAGAGAAATTTTATTAAGAGAAATTCACACTAAAATGCTGAAATATTTTCCTGAGGATTTTTTTAAAAAAATGCAAATTTCAGCAGAAATGTGAAGAACCAAATTTAAGATTGGAAAAATGAGAAACGAAAGAAGTGACATTGACAAATCCTTCCATCCCTAACCTGAGGATTTCTCTCTTCAGTAATGGCCACCAACCTCGATGGCTTTAAAAGAAGATTTGACAAATTCATGGAGGATAGGCTATCAATGGCTATTGGCCAGAGTGGCAATGTTCTGCCTCCACTGTCAGAGGCAGCATCCCTCTGGATACCAGAGGCACACACATCCTGATTGTGGGCTTTCCTTTTGGCCATCTGGTTGGCCACTGTGGCCCAGGCTGTGGTCTGAAGGCACATAAGGCCAGCTCCCTGCTGAAGATAAGCAGGGTCAGGTCTGGTCAGTGCCTGGATGGGAGACCGCTTGGGAACCATATGTAAGCCGCCTTGGGTTTCAATCATGAAAAGAGAGGCGGGGTACAAATGTAATAAATAAATAAACAGGATGCTGGACTAGATAATAATAATAATAATAAAATTTTATTTGTGAGTCGCCTATCTGTCCGAATTAACGGACACTCTAGGCGACGTACAATAACATAGTAAAATACAATATACAAATCAAAAAGCCACAATCAGTAGTTAGTCTAAAACCAGCCTTCAATTAATACATCATAAAACTAATCCACCCCAGAAATCCTGTAGGCCTGCCTGAATAGCCAGGTCTTTAAGGCTCGGCGAAAACCCATCAGGGAGGAGGCATGTCGAAGGTCAAATGGAAGCAAGTTCCAGAGGGTGGGGGCCACAATCAAGAAAGCCCTCTCTCTGGTCCGCACCAGCCTAGCTGTTTTGACTGGCGGGACCGAGAGGAGGTCTTGTGTGGCTGATCTCGTCTGGTGGCATAATTGGTGATGCTGGAGGCGGTCCTTCAGATAAACTGGGCCGAAACCATATAGGGTTTTAAAGGTCAACACCAACACCTTGAATTGGCCCCGGTAAACAACTGGTAGATGGGCCAGTGGCCTGATCCAGCAGGCCTCTTCTTATGAAGGCCCTTGTACTAAAAGGCACAGAGGAAGGAATGGCACCCTTACGCTATCTTCTGTATTGTTATAAGAAATCGGACTACACGCCTTCTCTGTTCACTTCCAGTCTTATAAAATCATGATTCTGTGGAAGAAGAAATCCATTTCTCACACCACAGCATTTGTTCCAGTAGAGAGCCACAAGGTGCTGATCTGCATTTTCCTCATCTCACTAAAAATAAAATATGTCATGCTATTTTTAATCAAGTTAGGGTTGTTGGGCTCCCCTCCCACCCAACCCCACTCTATAAATACACCTGATCAATCTTGCAAATTTCTGTCTCAGCTAATAACAACAAATGAACTGAATCACCCCGACAGAGGGCTGACAGGCTCTTTATCATTGCAGCTTTCCCCAGTTTCCCCCATGGTCAGTTATATTATTGACACACAAAAGAGAGAGAGAGAGAGAGAGAGAGAGAGAGAGAGAGTTTCATATATCTCATAGTGACCACGGCTTAATAGAAAACAGAGCTTGATAACTTACAGAATCATTATTGGCATACATTTACTCAGAATTAAGCCCTTCAGTCTCTGCTGGTGCCTACACCAGGCCAGTGTGCATAACTGGAAGTTATGGGCAGTGAAGTCCATTATGGCAAATGGGGCATTGCCCCACCAACCTCAGCCTGACCCCACCTTCCTTCCTTCCTTCCTTCCTTCCTTCCTTCCTTCCTTCCTTCCTTCCTTCCTTCCTTCCTTCCTTCCTTCCTTCCTAAACAGCCAGTCCAAGGGGTGATCCTGCCTATTAGCTTCCTCCTCTTTAGTCTCAGTTTTGCCCTTGCAGACCTTAGGAGGAAAATGGGGACCAAACTAGAATGAGTTGCCATTGGCTCTGGCCTCCCTGTCTTCTGCTCTACTAGTCCCAATGAGCAGCAACCACCAGTGGTTATGGCTATGCATAGGGCCAAGCTAATATCTCTGCTCCTCCAATTTCATAGCCCCTTTTGTGGGTGGGTGGTAAAAGGCATTCCTGGACATTTCTGTTTGGGGAAGGTGAAACTCACTGCCAGAACAATGCTGAGTGGCTGCCATCACCCCCCCCCCCAAAAAACCCTGGACGAACAATATGTGATGATGGGCCCCGTCGGAGCTTGTGATTATAATCACTCTGATGGAGGCTTGGTGGGGGAGGCAGCTGACAAGCACCGGCTACCAGGAAGGGCCCTACTCTCTGAGAGTTTCTGCTACCCCTAATTGCCTAACTGGAATTTGAGAGTTAAGGTCTCTAAATAGGACTTTCAGCTTAGCTCAGGAGAAGCTGGACCCTGAGGACAAGTGGGGCATTGCCTTCTTCTCCGTGCCTTCTTACTAACCACCAGTCCAGCGGGTGGCCCTGGCTGGCAGCTTCTTCCTCCTTAGTCTCAGTCTTGGCCTTGTAGGAACTCATCATGGAAGAGGATGGGGACACAGCTAGAATTAATTGGCCCTGCTTCTCATTAGCTCTGGTAGCCTGGCTCCAAGCAGCGCAGACTGGTCCGTTAGGGTGAACGGGGCACTGCCCCACCAACCTCAGTTAACTGTCTGCCTTCTTATTCAGTCCAGTCCAGGGTACTGATGGAAAGATCTGTCAATTTCAGTTCTCTCGGTTTCTCATATTTCCAGTCTTAAATTCAGTTCTACACATTCATGAAGCAATTTCCAATTTGCATGTCTGTTCTTTTAAAAAATCCTCATGAAAATTCTTTGGCATTTTAATGTAGATTTCTTCTAATAAACACTCATGTAGCCAGTTTTGACCAATGTACTCATTTTTGCAAGCCATTTCTTGTCATATAATGCATATTTTCACATACAGTTATTTTTATGCAAACGTTCCCCTAATATAGGCATTTTTGTAAACATTGGTTGGCGAACTGCATTTGTAAAATCTGAGTAAGAGTGGATTTCGAAGAATGGCTGTGTTTTGGTTCCCATACTGTTTTGGAAAGTGCAAATTTGATAGATTTGGCTTGAACTACGAACTGAATCAAAATTCTTTGGGATAAGCCATGTGCTTTCAATGTATGGTGTGGATGTGATCAAAATTTCAGCAGTATAATTTAGAGCAGGAAGAAATGCATTTTGTTGCTGATATCGTTAAATAACGGGAAGTCAAAATAAATCTTGCTTGTCTACTGCAGATCACTCCAAGATCTACCGGCAGATCCAGATCTCCCATTTGCCCAATCCCACCCTAATCTATACTGCAACATAAGCATTTAATCAACACTACCCTCATAGAAGAGCACCTTAGTTTATTATTTTATTTATTTATTTCGATTTCTATACCACCCACAGCCAAAAGGCTCTCAGGGCGGTGCAGAACATAGAGTAAAATACAATAAAATTACAAAGGTCAGTAAAAAGCATACATATTAAACAGTAAAACAGCCTGGTATAAATTGAAAGCTAAAAAATAAATTAAGTTAAAATGCCTGGGAGAATAAAAAGGTTTTAACCTGGCGCCGAAAAGATAAAAGTGTAGGCGCCAGGCGTACCTCATCGGGGAGACTGTTCCATAATTCGGGGGCCACCACTGAAAAGGCCCTGGATCTTGTTACAGCCCTCCGAGCCTCTCTGTGGGTTGGGACTCGGAGGAGGGCCTTTGATGTTGAACGTAGTGAGCGGGTAGGTTCATATCGGGAGAGGCGTTCTGCTAGGTATTGTGGTCCCGCGCCGTGTAAGGCTTTATAAGTCAAAACTAGCACTTTGAATTTAGCCCGGAAACAAATAGGTAGCCAGTACAAACGAGCCAGGACAGGTGTTATAAGTGCGGACCGCCTGGTCCTCGTCAACAGTCTAGCAGCTGCGTTTTGCACTAGCTGTAGTTTCCGAACTGTCTTCAAAGGCAGCCCCACGTAGAGCGCATTGCAGTAATCCAATCTGGAGGTTTATTTTAACTGATGTAAGCCTACAATTTTATCACAGCTTGAATGAGAAAAAAATCTAATTTGTCATTAAAAACCATTCATTTCTCAAAGGACTATGCAGTTTGCATCTTTCCAAAAGGAGCATCAGCCATCATTTTCATTCCCAATACTTCAAACTCATTACGGAATAATTAAGGCATAGATCTTAACAGAGACATATTTACTGGTTTCTCCTTCAATTCTGAAAAAGACATACAATAGCTAAGCAAACTTTCATTAGCCCAGATCTTCCTGCCAATCTGAGAAAAGTTGCTTACTTGCTTAAAAAAGAACAAGTAATCTAAATCAACAAATTACCCTTCCGAAAGTATGATTTAAAACATATGCTTCAAGAGCACATATTTTATCATGAGATGTTCTTTCAATCTGAGTGCTGGTTGCTGATGCATGTGAAATTTGTACCACGCTCTGATGAACTTCTTTGCTGGCTATACCTAGTACAAAAAAAGATCCCTGCCTTGCTCAGTAACTGATTATTTCATCTTTGGTAGGGTCCCCTAATGGTTCACCTGCATAGGACATTCATATGAGATTACATGTACACTTAACAATAACTTTGAAGATATCTGTGGTCCACATAATTTGGGCCTTCATCTCATCCTTTGGGGTCAGAGTTGCCATAGAATTCTAACAACACAGACTGCACGGTAAATTTCCATGCAACCATGAGGTCTAGAATCTTACTTCTGACAGACAATTAACGCACATTTCTATGCTCAGTCTTTTGGATTCTGCATTAGATCCCATATCCTCAACTCTGACACCCTTCTGGATCCTCCTAGGGTTCTAAGCTACTGTAAATAAGAAAGACTTACTTGAATGCATTGGCGTCCCCATGCACCTTGTAGTTGTCTGCACTTATTCTTGAGATGACTCTGGTGACTGCAACGAGAATGCAGATATTGACCTAAAGTAGAAAATAAAAGATTGAACGAGGGAGGCAGAAAACGGGTCATACTGAAGATGTAGGGATGGGACAAGAGATGATTTATGATGAGCGCAGGAAACAAGCCTTTCAAAACATCAACAGCAGACAGTATGGTGAGACAGAGGTGCTTGTTTGCAAGGTGGGTTGCGAATAGGGATGAGTGAATCTATCCATTTCTCATTGTCCCTGTCTTAAGCTCAGTGCTCCACCTTTCCAAATCAGTTTGTGATTTATTTATTTATTTTAGAAAGGTCCTCATCAGCATGCTAGTGCATATTTCTCCTAAGATATACATTTTTGTATGCAATTTTGCTCTAATATAATGCATTCTTCTGTGTTATTTTCACTAATATTTGCATTTTCATGCATGCTTTATCTGAGTTTATGCAGCTTTGTACACTTTATATGGCTGGAGAACTCCCTTGCAAGGTTCAGGAAAATGTGAATTTCAAAGGATGGCTGTTTTTCAGTTTGTTTTGGAAAATGCAAATTCAGTAGGTTCATCTGTAAATGCAAACTGAATTGAATTTCTCCCCCATCTCTAGTTGTGAGGCCCATGCTCAAGAACAGAGAAATCTTTCATATCATCTACTATATCAGCCTTCCCCAACGTAGTGCCCTCCAGATGGTGTTGGACTACAACTCCCATTATCCATGACCATGCTGGCTGAGGTTGATGGAAGTTGTAGTGCAAAATGCCTGGAGGGCTACAGGTTGGCTATAACTACTATAAGGAGAAATCATGTGATGTTTACAAGCAGTAATGTTCCCATCATGCTGGCCTAGAGTCAAAGGGAACCTAGAGAACCTTCTTAACCTTTTGCATTTCTGAGCATATTCAAGACTTAGTCTGCTTGGTTATAGGGAATATTTTTTGCTAGCAACCTTGTTAGTGAAATAAAATCTCACAGGGCTCATCCAGACAACTGTAAAATGTGTAACATGATCGCTTTGTGTTTTCATTATTTTTCGGTCATCCATATGATGCCGCGCGCTTTTGCGCATTTTCACACGGTTAAATCCGCTCCTGCAATACCACAAATCATGCGATTTGCATTTTTAAACCGGGAATCATCCGCTGTACCTTCAGGCGCTTGGATGCAATATCGCAGACTTTACAGCTGTGGGCGTTTGATGGGCAGTTCTTGGGAGGTTCCCCATATCCCTTCCCTCATTCTCAGCCAATCACATATTTCCACTGTTGTGCATGTGTGCGAATGTCCGGGGAAAGCCTGGGAAAAAGGAACCTATCAGAGCAATGGTGTGGTGTTGGGGGGGGGCTACGACTTCTACTGTGCAGATGCAAAAAAGCGCATTTGCGCAGAAGCAGCTACAGCGGTTAATTTTTAGCCAGCCTGCAAACTGGGCAGCCGCTCAGGGTGAGATCTGCAATTGTGGTTGTTTGTAAACTTTTTCAAGGGAGAAAATATTTATCTTTGCCTAACCTCCACCTCCCACCCTTCACCCACGCATCAAATGCCCTTCTTGAACATATTGGTCTTTGCTTCCAGGCATCCAGAGTCGAGGGAAAGGGGGGGGGAGAAGAGAAACAGAGGCTTTCCTCTTGGATTACAGACACTC
Source organism: Rhineura floridana (assembly GCF_030035675.1). NCBI lineage: Eukaryota > Metazoa > Chordata > Lepidosauria > Squamata > Rhineuridae > Rhineura > Rhineura floridana. The sequence goes on along the minus strand of NC_084498.1, from coordinate 13,962,066 downwards.
ACGCACCCTTAGTCAATTTCACTTTCCTGCCTGCAAGGCTACTCTCTTTGAGTCTTGTCAGTTTCAACCACAGCCTGCAGGTTCTCCGCAGCCCAGCTGAGCTGAAAAGCATACAGTCGCTTTTGCAAAATATCGCAAATACAAGCAAAAAACCCACAGGAATTATTGGCATATAAGTGGTTTGCTAGAGCATCTCAGCCACCCGCAACCATACAGACTGGTGGTCTACCTTCCGAGCTTGGAAAAGTTACTTTTTTGAACTACAACTCCCATCAACCCCAGCCAGCATGGCCCCTGGATTGGGCTGATGGGAGTTGTAGTTCAAAAAAGTAACTTTTCCAAGCTCTGGACATGACACATTGTTACTTGCTGTTCTGTAGAAATAAGTGGAATTGCAATCATGTGTATCTCCAGAACGGTTAAAGGTAGAAAAGCATACAGTCGGTTTTGCAAAATATCACAAATACAAACAAACAAAAATACAGGAATTATAGGCATATAAGTGGTTTGCATGTTTCTTTTATCAGAGGGAACACCGCAAAGCCTGTGCTGGTCACTTCAACACAGATTGACACAGCAGCACGCGGGGCTGTTTGCCCGCATTTCCTGCCCGAGCCAAGAGCGGCCACCCGTGGGGGGGCTGTTTGTTTCCCTCAGGGGCAGCATTCCTGCCACCAAGCCACATAACGGTCCAGGGCTGAACCCTGCAGGGAATGAGCCCAAGGGTTATGGGGGATTCACCTGGTGATTACAAGAGCTGATCCCTTGCACTGCCCACAATCCCCCTGGATGGTCAGAGGCACCTGGAGACAAACACCCCAGCCGGCACTGCTCCAGAGTGGTGAGCGACAAGGAACTCCATTACAGCCACTACTACCAAACCATCAGGAAATTCAAACTTTTGGGCTCATACGTTCAAGCGCATGCGCCTTCTTGTGCTTTGTTGCAAAGGGGGAGAGGAGCATACATCATATTTTTGCGGACCAATTGGCTGATAGGGGGGAGTGTTATGAGTGGAGCTGGGAAAAAGCGAGAAGTACGGGTCCTCTCGCTGCGTGTGTGGGCGCAAAAAAAGTGGGGTTTTTTTATTGGGAAAGAGTGAACAAACAGGCAAAGTTAGGACTGCCAGATGACGAACCAGATATGGAAAACGTGGATTATCCCGTTCTGTTTGGATGAACCCACAGACTCTAAGCTGTGAACTTGAAAAGACTTCTTTTTTGGTGCTGAAAGCACCTGAGATGGTTTTAAAATGGGGGGGAATGTAAGTCTTCACAGAAGCCACACTGTGTTTGAAGTTAGGGCCCAGCAGAAGCAGCCGAGCTATGAAAAGAAAACTCTCGGCGAAATCCAAGGCATCTTGAAAAGACTTGACAACGAGAGAAGGAACAAAATGAGCAGTTGCCAAGGTCTCTGGAGTCACAGGTGAGCAAAAGAAAACTTTACCACTTGAAGAAGGCTGATCAAAAGACACACTGGCTGTCAAAAAAGACCAAACAAAAGGCCCAAGCTTCTCAAAAGCTAAAGACAGTAAAAAAAGAAAAGAAGAAAAAGGGAGACATTGATTTTGTCTCAACTAAAGTTACACAACAGCTGTGAAATGTTTAAATGGCACCAATGGATGGATGTAGGATCACCTGGCTCAATCATGGACTGGAAAAGGTTCATGTGGCCCAGCATTCTGTCATTTTGCACCACAGACAGAAGTGAGGAGCCTCTGGCCTGAGGGCCAATCCTGGTGCACTAGGGGGTTACATTTGGCCTAAGAAGCTACTTTAAAATGCACACACACACACCTGACAATCAGCTGATGGCATTCTAATGGGAGGGTGATGTCAGCCAATAGGTGGGGAGCAGGATTTGATTCTGTGTTGGCCACACACACCAGTTCACCTGCCAGGAACTGGCACAAGCAGCCAAGGAAGCAGTATTTAACCTGTTGCGCACCTCCCCAATCTCCGAGCGGTGAGATTTCTGGGGTCCCTGAGCTCATCCTGGGTTTGGTTTCCTTTGGGAAGAAGGCCAGCGGAGACTGTGGTGCCTTTATGAAATATGGTTTATTTATTTACACACATTCCAACCTGAGTTTAAGATGGAGGGGTTCAAGGCATCAGCAGTCCAATATCCAGCTTTTCCATCTGTATTACAGGAGGCATCCCAAATGCCACGGTGCAGACAGCCAGTCTCTCTGCCTGCCTCCAGTTACCAGCCTTTCTCTAGAACACATTCTAAGCCAGCCTTTTCCAACCGGTGTGCCTCCAGATGTTGTTGGTCCACAACTCCCATCAGCCTCAGCCAGCATTAATGGCTGAGGCTGACGGGAGTTGTGGTCCAACAACATCTGGAGGCACACTGGTTGGGAAAGGCTGCTCTAAGCACAAACTTCTGCTAGTGGCCAGGAACAGGGGGAGGCTCTCCTGAAGAGTCTCAATGACAAAAGGATCTTCCTGGCTCATTCAGCAGTTGCTGGGCAACTGATAGACCCATTATCCTACCTGACCACTCTATTATCTTAACAAAAGAGACTCATCTGAGCAGCAGAGCAAATTCCTCATTCCAAGGCACAGGATTCCAAATCAGAGGCTGGAAGGGGACCCACAGGGATCATCCATTCTAACCCCCATACTCATAACAAACCCTTGCTCATCGGCTCTTGGTACTCAGAGAAATCCTAAATGCTAAATCCTGCTCTGCTTAAAGAACATAAGAACATAAGAAGAGCCTGCTGGATCAGGCCAGTGGCCCATCTAGTCCAGCATCCTGTTCTCACAGTGGCCAACCAGGTGCCTGGGGGAAGCCCGCAAGCAGGACCCGAGTGCAAGAACACTCTCCCCTCCTGAGGCTTCCGGCAACTGGTTTTCAGAAGCATGCTGCCTCTGACTAGGGTGGCAGAGCACAGCCATCACGGCTAGTAGCCATTGATAGCCCTGTCCTCCATGAATTTGTCTAATCTTCTTTTAAAGCCATCCAAGCTGGTGGCCATTACTGCATCTTGTGGGAGCAAATTCCATAGTTTAACCATGCGCTGAGTAAAGAAGTACTTCCTTTTGTCTGTCCTGAATCTTCCAACATTCAGCTTCTTTGAATGTCCACGAGTTCTAGTATTATGAGAGAGGGAGAAGAACTTTTCTCTATCCACTTTCTCAATGCCATGCATAATTTTATACACTTCTATCATGTCTCCTCTGACCCGCCTTTTCTCTAAACTAAAAAGCCCCAAATGCTGCAACCTTTCCTCGTAAGGGAGTCGCTCCATCCCCTTGATCATTCTGGTTGCCCTCTTCTGAACCTTTTCCAACTCTATAATATCCTTTTTGAGATGAGGCGACCAGAACTGTACACAGTATTCCAAATGCAGCCGCACCATAGATTTATACAACGGCATTATGATATCGACTGTTTTATTTCCAATACCTTTCCTAATTATCCCTAGCATGGAATTTGCCTTTTTCACAGCTGCCGCACACTGGGTCGACATTTTCATCGTGCTGTCCACTACAACCCTGAGGTCTCTCTCCTGGTCTGTCACCGCCAGTTCAGACCCCATGAGCATATATGTGAAATTAAGATTTTTTGCTCCAATATGCATAATTTTACACTTGTTTATATTGAATTGCATTTGCCATTTTTCCGCCCATTCACTCAGTTTGGAGAGGTCTTTTTGGAGCTCTTCGCAATCCCTTTTTGTTTTAACAACCCTGAACAATTTAGTGTCGTCAGCAAACTTGGCCACTTCACTGCTCACTCCTAATTCTAGGTCATTAATGAACAAGTTGAAAAGTACAGGTCCCAATACCGATCCTTGAGGGACTCCACTTTCTACAGCCCTCCATTGGGAGAACTGTCTGTTTATTCCTACTCTCTGCTTTCTGCTTCGTAACCAATTCCTTATCCACAAGAGGACCTCTCCTCTTATTCCATGACTGCTAAGCTTCCTCAGAAGCCTTTGGTGAGGTACCTTGTCAAACGCTTTTTGAAAGTCTAAGTACACTATGTCCACTGGATCACCTCTATCTATATGCTTGTTGACACTCTCAAAGAATACTGAGACAGGACTTTCCCTTGCAGAAGCCATGCTGGCTCTGCTTCAGCAAGGCTTGTTCTTCTATGTGCTTAGTTAATCTAGCTTTAATCATACTTTCTACCAGTTTTCCAGGGACAGAAGTTAAGCTAACTGGCCTGTAATTTCCGGGATCCCCTCTGGATCCCTTTTTGAAGATTGGCGTTACATTTGCCACTTTCCAGTCCTCAGGCACGGAGGAGGACCCGAGGGACAAGTTACATATTTTAGTTAGCAGATCAGCAATTTTACCTTTGAGTTCTTTGAGAACTCTCGGGTGGATGCCATCCGGGCCCAGTGATTTGTCAGTTTTTATATTGTCCATTAAGCTTAGAACTTCCTCTCTCGTTACCACTATTTGTCTTAGTTCCTCAGAATCCCTTCCTGCAAATGTTAGTTCAGGTTCAGGGATCTGCCCTATATCTTCCACTGTGAAGACAGATGCAAAGAATTCATTTAGCTTCTCTGCAATCTCCTTATCGTTCTTTAGTACACCTTTGACTCCCTTATCATCCAAGGGTCCAATTGTCTCCCTAGATGGTCTCCTGCTTTGAATGTATTTATAGAATTTTTTGTTGTTGGTTTTTATGTTCTTAGCAATGTGCTCCTCAAATTCTTTTTTAGCATCCCTTATTGTCTTCTTGCATTTCTTTTGCCAGAGCTTGTGTTCTTTTTTATTTTCTTCATTCGGACAAGACTTCCATTTTCTGAAGGAAGACTTTTTGCCTCTAAGAGCTTCCTTGACTTTGCTCGTTAACCATGCTGGCATCTTCTTGGCCCTGGCGGTACCTTTTCTGATCTGCGGTATGCACTGCAGTTGAGCTTCTAATATAGTGTTTTTAAACAACTTCCAAGCATTTTCGAGCTTGGTGGTGCACCCCTGTTTCCTTGCTGGGAACAAGCATACAACACTAAAGCAGAGTGTGGGGCTATTTGAAAACCTGTTTGCAAACAGACCCACACTTTAAACCTCTGCTGACAGCCTTCTCCGCCTCTGTACGTTTGTTTCATTCCTTTCTAGAGCCATCTGCACTGGTGACCATTGCCACAAGTTGTGGAAGCTAATTGCATTGTTTAAATAACATCGCTAAACTATGGAATTCACATCCACAAGATGTGGTGGCGGTTACCAGCTTAGAACTGCAATGCAATTATGTTTAAATGCATTTGTTATATTATCTTATTCTGTTGTAATCCCCTTCATTTGTTTTACCAGGGAAAAAAGGGTGGGATATGAAGCTAAACTGGACAATTAAGGTGCAATAACCAAAGTATCCCCTCCCCAAAGTGAATTCTGCCCCATCTTTAGGATGAACCCACAAACATATTCCATACAAACTGAAATCCATTGCACACTTACTCTAGGCGGAGAACTTACTTTGAGTTCACTGACCCCTTGATGAGCTTATAAAGTTGCAGTCAGCCCCAGCCCAAATTCTTAGGAATGTAACTTTAATAAGTCAAGAAACAGCAATGTACAATTAACATTTATTAATAATTAATCACCATTACTAGGAATCATAACATGTAAAAAAAATAAGTAAATCAGGTGAAAATAATAATACCATACCATTCTGTACATGCCCATGAGCTTTCACCCTTTATTTCTGAAGTTCATAGGGTGTAGGCAACTAAGTTTTACTCAGAGTAGATTCAGTGAAATTAATGTACCTAAATTAGTCATATCTATCATGCCCCATCTGCACTACACATTTAAAGCACCACTTTAAATACTCATGGCTTCCCTTAAAGAATCCTGGGAACTGCAGTTTGTTAAGGATGCTGAGAGTTGTTTGGAAACCTCTGTTCCCCTCACAGAACTAAAATTCCCAGAGTGGTTTAAGAGTCCATCCCTCTTCCCAGGGAACTGTGGAAATTGTAGCTCTGTGAAAGAAATGGGGGTCTCACCTCAGCATCCTACAGCTCCCAGGAGTTTTGGGGGATGTATGATACTGCTTTAAATGTATAATGCAGATGGGGTCTCAATGGGTCTACAAGACTGGGATTGGATACAAACCATGGTTCCCTATCATCATCATCATCATAAGAACATAAGAAGAGCCTGCTGGATCAGGCCAGTAGCCCATCTAGTCCAGCATCCTGTTCTCACAGTGGCCAACCAGCTGCCTGAGGGAAGCCCACAAGCAGGACCTGAGTGCAAGAACACTCTCCCCTCCTGAGACTTCCGGCAACTGGTTTTCAGAAACATACTGCCTCTGACTAGGGTGGCAGAGCACAGCCATCATGGCTAGTAGCCATTGATAGCCCTGTCCTCCATGAATATGTCTAATCTTCTTTTAAAGCCATCCAAGCTGGTGGCCATTACTGAGTCTTGTGGGAGCTGTTTTATTTTCAATACCTTTCCTAATTATCCCTAGCATGGAATTTGCCTTTTTCACAGCTGCCGCACACTGGGTCGACATTTTCATCGTGCTGTCCACTACAACCCTGAGGTCTCTCTCCTGATCAGTCACTGCCAGTTCAGACCCCATGAGCGTATATGTGAAATTAAGATTTTTTTGCCCCAATATGCATAATTTTACACTTGTTTATATTGAATTGCATTTGCCATTTTCCCGCCCATTCACTCAGTGATAACAGTGATCTGAATAAATGCCTACCTTGTTACCCTTTATTCTTTTAAAGTACTCACTAAATAATCATATTGGCCTTCAGTACTTGATGGCAAAGGATAAAAATAGCCCCAGAGGAACAGAAACACTGCTGTACACACTACAGTTAGCTAGCTGACTGGCTAGCTACCTAGGCTGTAACTCAAACCTAATTTCTGATTTGCTGAATGTGTGCAGCTCAGCATGAGGCCTTTTGGGGGGTTCTGGGCAGAAAAATCAATCCAGTAACCAATACAAAAAAAAACCCAACTGCTTTCCACAATTAGTTTCCAATCGCTTAGTTTGTTCTTTATATAGCAACAATTTAAAAGGTTTTCCCTTGACTGTCCAATAGGAAGGAAAATCTAAAGGTCTGGAACAAGACTAGAAGGAGGGACCATCAAGAAGGAGTTAACACTTTTTCATTATCAGTACATTAAACCTGATAAACTTCATTTCCACCCATAAGCCCTTGCTGACCTCTAGGTCTTTCATCACCCCCTTCACAGCCCCATATCCCCCCAGGGGATCAATATCGACCACTTTGGGAAACCCTGTTCAAGGGTAATCCTATAGAATTCCAGTCTGTCTGCTGTGTAACACATGGGTCATGAATAAAAATGCTTTGGTTGTTAAGCATCCAGATTTAGAATTCCAGCTCTTAGTTGTAGCAGACCCTGTTAGCTCGCTGGAGAGGAGAGGGGGGGACATATGCTGAATAACAATTTGCCAACAAGTATCTTCATTATTCAGCCATCCAAAAGAAGTTAGATAATAGACTGTTACTATTATTTTGCCTGGAATCCTGGCATTTACTCTCCATCTAATAGTTGAAAAAGTAGATTCCCTCTCCCTTGCTTCGTTATTTAGCCAGCATTTAGAAATTGTTTATGGCTGCTTATTATGCTTCATTTGAAATGCATATTGTCTGTGGGACATATTCCATGGAGCCCGCAGTACAGTTATATTATAATGAGAGATATTCCAATCTACACTCAAAACTTTCAGGAAATCATGGCCCCTGTGTTTCCTAGATTTTATTCTATGCTTATAACAAACACGTAAGGTTTGAATGACAGAAGTGTATTCTTAAGCATCCATGCATGGGTTATGGCCAGAAGTGGCTGGTGCCCATTGCGACTGACAGGGCAGAAGACAAGGAGACCAGCTGAGGCTGAGGCAGAGCCAATGACAGGTGGAACCATCCTCTCACTCACTACAAGGAGGAAGGTAGGCAGGTGAGAGAAGGCTGAGGACAGACTGAGGCTGGTGGGCAGTACCCCATTTGCCCTAATGGACCAGACTCCACATGGCTAGGGATGGAGCAGAAATTCAATTCAGTTCACATTTAAAGCCAAAACTATCAGAGTCACACTTTCTGAAACAATATGAGGATGGAAACACAGACATCCCTCAACCTTCACTCTTGTTTGAATTTTGTAATTCAGTTTTCCATCCAAACAATGTTTACAAAAATGCATATATTAGGGGCAAGTGTGCATAAAAATGAATATGTTTGTGAAAATACATATCTGCAGTATATTAGGAAAATTTGTTTCTAAAAATAGGTATATTTGTCCAAACTGCATACAACAATGTATTTATTAGGAAAAATTCACACTAAAATGCTGGACAATTTGCATGAGGATTTCTTTTTTTAAAAAATCATAAATTGCTGCAGAAATGTATACATGAATTGGAGCCCAACAACATCTGGAGGGCACCATGTTGGCTACCCCTGGTATGGTGCAGTGACCAAATTCACCCAAGCATATGTAATTCAGCCCTAAAGGTAAAAATGTTGTGCAAAAAAAATGGTGTCACACAAACTAGCCTTTAAGGCAGATAAAGTAAATAATCTTATTCATACCTTGCTTGAGCAAACAGATTAGATATGAATAGATGTTATTAATGTTTTAGCTGGCTGCAGAAAAGAATCCATTTCATTTACGTTATAAAATAAAACTATGAAAGAACCAGCAACTCGTTCTGTCAATGGCAACTTCCCTCCCTCCTTCCTGCATCTGATATAAACACCTTGTCAACCGTTTGAATGGGGTAGAATAGATGGCTGATGAAACAGTCATTATATATTTCTTTTAAATTCTCCAGCTAACATAACCATAATTCCAAGAAAGAATTATGCTTTAATTGGGTAGGTATGAGCACAAATGGAACTCTTGCGCATTAGGGTGTTTGAACGAAAAGGGATAAACATTTAGATTTGGGAATTGTATGCCGAGCCAATTGCTATATTTTGAAGTGACGCCTTGTGCGGTTGCTGTTATTTTTGCAGTATAATTACTCATGAATTCAGAATTGTTATCTCATCAGGTGCTGGCAGCCGAGGCTGTAGTTTAACTCGTATCAAAACAATACAAGTATAGCTAATAAAACTGGCCCAGGTTTCACCTAAGTTGCAGGCTTTGTCAAGCAAAATCCTTTTTTTGAATTCAATAGGCCAGGTTCCAAGAGGGACTGAAATATATTGGTAGGGATATTATGTACACACAAATGTCTTATACCGAGTTAAATCATTGGTCCATGTAATCCAGGGATGTTTATTCTAACTTCCAATAGCTCTCTGGGACCTTAGGAAGAGGTGACTCGTAGCCCTGTCACCCAAGATCATTTTAGCTGGAGATGGCAAGGATTGCACATGGGACTTCATGCAAACAAAGTATTTACTTATTTATTTATTGCATTTACATTCCATCTTTCCTCCAAGGTGCTCGAGGTGATGTACAAGGTTCTGCCCCTCCCAATTTTATCCTCACAACAACCCTTTGAGGTAGGTTAGCCTAAGAGAGATGTGACTGGCCCAAGGTCACCAAATGTGGTTCATGACTGAGTGGGAATTTGAACCCTGGTTTCCCAGGTCCCAGTCTGACACTCTAATCACTACACCTGAAATATGGTTCCCCCCAACATACAAAGCTGCTTTAAATAGAGTCAGGTTACTGAGTCAGGCCATTAAATTGAGTCAGGATGGTCAATACGACGACTTGTATTGAAACTTGGTGGGATGACTCTCATGACAGACTACATGAAATTGAAGGATATCACACGTTCAGAAAGAACAAAAGGAATAGAAAGGGAGGTGGAGTATATGGAAAAATATACATCCCTGCACGGAAATACAGGGGGATTAGTTTGGTAGCTCCATCAAGAGCATCTGGATTAAAATTAATGGGGCAAGGAATAAAAGGAACATGGTGGTTAGAGTCTACTACTGACCACCCAATCAAGGAGAAGACAAGGATGAAACTTTTGAAAAGCAAATTGCCAATGTTTTGAGCAGGCATGATATAGTAGTAATGGGAGACTTCGGTTATCCTGATATCTGTTGGGAGAAATTCTGCCAAACATGGCCCTTCCAAGAAATTCCTGATTTGTGTTGATGATAACTTTCTCCTACAGAAAGTGGAAGAAGAAACTAGAAAAAGCCACATTGGCTTCTTCTGCTGTCTTCCACCTCTTTTCCTTGTTGGAATTGTTTGCAATTGTGCCTTTAGAATTTCCTTTTCTACTCCCACTCATCTTGAACTTCTTTTCTCATTAGGGTCGTTTGCCATCGGACTGTACATATCAATGTTCTGAGTTTATTGAAATAAGCTTTCCTGAAGTCCATGGTACGCGTATGGCTACACTCAGCTTTTGCTTTCTTTAAAATCAAGAACTCAAGTATAACATGGTCACATTCCACCAGGGTTCCTGTAACTGCCGCTTCATCCACTAAGTCATCTCTATTGGTTACAATCAAGCCAAGGACAGCTGCAGGCCCAGAGCCAGTGTGTGACCAGGTTTGGCCCTAGCTGAGGGCCCCTGCAGCCCAGAGGGGCATCTGGGGTGCCCCACAATCCATGGTAGCAACAGTTGATGTGACCCAACACTGCTGCAGAGCAGGAACTCCCAGGCACTCCCCCAATACAGGTCGTGCAGATTTAAATAAGCCTGCCTAACTCACCTACTTGTCATTAGTGAGCCAGGGTGTGCACACCCCATAGTATGCACTCACGCCTGCCATCACCCAAGATGGTGTCAGGTGTGTTTCTAAGGGGTTGACACCCCCACCACCATATTGGGTGATGACAGGTGCGCACACACAGCAAGTGGGGAGTGTTCACTGATAACAGAGGTAGGTGGGGTGGGCAGACCTATATAAGCCCCGCACTGCCTGTACGGAAGTGGGTGTTGGGGCGAACAGCGCTGCAGGCCTGGGCAGGATGGTGCCCAGGGGCCCAGTCATGCTTGGTGCAGGCCTTGAACAGAAGCCCATGTGGCTTCACAAAAAGCTTAAAGATAACCTGAAAACAAAAAGTACACATATAGTGGAAGAAAGACCAGGCCACAAAGGAAGAGTATAGACACGTAGCACGGGATTGCAGGGATGGCATCAGGAAGGCTAAAGCTGAGAATGAGCTGAAGTTAACAAGGGATGCAGTCAATCTGTAAGCACCTTGATAACAATGCAGTAATTACTAGAAGCCAACATGGATTTGTCAGCAACAAATCCTGCCAGACTAATCTTATCTCATTCTTTGACCAGGTAACCTTCCTGGTTTGTTGTTGTTGTTATGTGCCTTCAAGTCGATTATGACTTATGGCGACCCTATGAATCAGTGACCTCCAATAGCATGTCATCAACCACCCTGTTCAGATCCTGTAAGTTCAGGTCTGTGGCTTCCTTTATGGAATCAATCCATCTCTTGTTTGGCCTTCCTTTTTTTCTACTCCCTTCTGTTTTTCCCAGCATTATTGTATTTTCTAAGGAATCATGTCTTCTCATGATGTGTCCAAAGTATGATAACCTTCCTGATAGACTGTGGACATAATATATTTCAACTTCAGCAAAGCTTTTGACAAAGTGCCTTATGATATTTTATTAGCAAGCTAGCTAAATGTGGGCTGGATGGATCCATAGTTGGCTACAGAATTGTACTCAGAGAGTGCTTATCAATGGTTCCTTCTCAACCTGAAAGGAAGTAATGAGTGGAGTACCACAGGGCTAAGTCCTGGGCCCAGTGCTCTTCAACAGTTTTATTAATCTTGGATGAGGAGGTGCAGGGAATGCTGATCAAATCTGCAGATGTTACAAAATTGGGAGAGATAGCTAATACCCTGGAAGAGAAATAAAATTCAAAGTGATCCTGATAGGCAGGAGCATTGGACTGAAAACAACAGAATGAAATTTAACAGGAATAAGTACAAAGTTCTACACCTAAGAAAATGAAACCAAATGCACAGTTATAAGACGGGGGATACTTGGCTCAGCAATACTACATGCAAGAAGGATCTTGGGATTGTTGTTGATCACAAGCTGAATATGAGCCAACAGTGTGCTGTGGCTGCAAAAAAAGCAAATGCTACTTTAGGCTGCATTAACAGAAGTATAGTTTCCAAATGCGTGAAGTACTAGTTCACCTGTATTCAGGACTAGTTAGACCTCATCTTGAGTACTGCATCCAGTTCTGGACACCACGCTTTAAGAAGGATGCAGACAAACTGGAACAGGTTCAGAGGAGGGCAACAAGGATGATCAGGGGACTGGACACAAAGCCCTATGAGGAGAGACTGAAAGAATTGTGCATGTTTAGCCTGCAGAATTGAAGACTGAGGGGAGATAGGGTACCACTCTTCAAGTACTTGAAAGGTTGTCACACAGAGCGAGGGGGCAGGATCTCTTGTTGATCATGCCAGAGTGCAGGGCACAGAAGAGTGGACTCGAGTTACAGGAAGGCAGATTTCAAGTGAACATCAGGAAAAATGTGTTAGAGCAGTATAACAACGGAACTGGTGCTCTCCAGTTTTTTGGACTAGCCAGCCCCAGCAAACATGGCCAATGGTCAGGGATGATGGGAGTTTTAATCCAAAACATCTGGGGGGTACTAACTGGAGACAGCCAGAGAACTGAACTTGGGGAAGTCAATGTACAAAACATGGCCAGACTGGAAGTCCCTTGTGGGGTCAGACTGAGCCCCTGGGCTGCTAGTTGCCTATTCCTATAAATTATTTCTTATACACTTTATTTTAAAAGTCTACACTACCATTTCTCTTTTTAAAAAATCTCCATGGAATCCTTTGGCAGCTTAGGAAGAATCAAAGTGCTAACAGGAAGCCAAGTGGGAAGGAACACAGTTAATGATTGGACTGGACTCCCATTCAAGACTTCCTTTGTTTCATCATCTCTCATCAGTAGGGATGGAAGAATCTGTCAGCGTTGGTTCTTCCAGCTTCTCATTATTCTAATCTTAAATCCAGTTCTCCACATTTCCACAGCAATTTGTGATTTTTTTAAAAAAATGCTCATGAAAATTCATCAGCATTTTAATGCAAATTTCTCCAAATATACACATTTTTACACACAACGCTGACTAATGTGCACAGTTTGTATGTGATTTTTCCCTAATATGATGCATTTTTGTATGATGTTTTCATAAATATATTCATTTTTATGCATGCTTGTCCTTAATATATGCATTTTTGGAAACATTGGTTGGTTGGCAAACGGCATCACAAAATTTGAAAAAGTGCAAATTTTGAAAGATAGCTGAGTTTTGGTTCTCATGTTGTTTCAGAAAATGCAAATGTGATTGATTTGCCTTTTAATTTGAACTGAATCAAATTTCTCTCCCATCTCTACTTATCAGTCTTAGCTATATTGTTTTGGCATCTCACCTAGACTGGTGCCCAGCGTTAAATGGCAACTACCCCCTCAATAATTATGAGCCCTCCAAAAGATACAGTAGTGGAAACTCAGGGTATTCCCATTGGGATCATGTGCATGGAGCCCTCATTGTTTTGGGGCAGCCACAGAGCAGAATGTGTTGTCACCTTTCTGTCCTGCTCTTCCCACTTCACAGAGGCCCATCTAGCTCGATTGACAAAAATGCCAAGCGGATGGAAACGCACACCATCTGCTTAATGATTTCCTATGTGACCTTGCAAGGGACCTCATAGCCACAATAACTCGGGATGGCAAGTGCCGCCGTTAATGATGTCAGGACGGGAGTTAAAGCAACTCCAACTACCAAAGAGAGCAAGGCTGGGTGAATCGTTTTAAAGAAGAGCCATGGAAATTAAGTGGGAAACAGAAAAGAGTTTGCATTCTCTGGAGTGTGTTCCATTGATTTTAGTTAGGCTAACAGAGGGTCATTCTCCAACCCCTGCCCCAATAGAATAGGTAGGAAGAGCCTCACTTTTCCATAAGAGAGGATTGCCTTACATTTAGAGAAGGTTCAGAGGCTGTCAGATTCTCTTTGCTGAGCACAAGGATGGGGGAGAAATTTGATTCAGTTCTTATTTAAAGGCAAAACAACCCAATTCACGCTTTCTGAAACAACATGCAAACCAAAACATAGTAATCCTTTGAAATTTGTGCTTTTAAGACTTTTGTAATGTAGTTCTTCAGCCAAGTAATGTGTACTAAAATGAATATAGTAGGTAAAGTGTGCATTACAAAATGCATCATAGTAGGGAAAATCACTTTGCAAAAATATGTACAGTAGGAGGAATTCACACAGACAAATGAAGTTTCATGAGGAATTTTTGGTTTATTAAAAAAATGCAAACTGATGTGGAAATGTGAAGAACTGTATTTAAGAGGGGGGAAATGAAAAACTGAGAGGAACCAAAACTAACAACAACCCCATCCCCATTAGAAATGAGCTATTTAAAGGTCACGCAATTAGCAATTGGGTCAATTTAAAAAGTAAATAGCAGGTCCAGGAAGATCCTTGTGGGAGGGAAGGGGGACTAAGTGTTGGTCCCCACTGTGGTCCTGATCCAGACTAGGGGCCTTTTGTCTGTAGTTGTATCACACAGAAAGGTTGCACAGGCACCTCTGGAGGTTTTCCTCCCAAAGTAATTAGGAGGTGTATTAGTGGTCGATTTATTGGAAGAATGACAAGGAGTTAAGTGTGAACTTGCACAGAGCCCTATACAGTGTCCCATAGGCACAGATCTTGCTTGTAGCGTAGCTCTGTGCATAGCTGTGCCAGGCAAGTAACTACAAGATATAGGTATATATTAATGGCATAGCGGTCAGATGGAGATGAGTTAACATTAGGACCTGAGGAAAGGGGAACCAGTTAGTATCTAGATGGCTCACACCTGGAAAATTCTGTGTAGGCACAAGAAAACCTTCAGACAATTGTGTGGCCTGCACTTGGTTTCTTTAGGTACATTCCAAGAACATGGAATGTACTGGGCTGAGGAACAGAGCAGTGGACATAAATACTGACATGAGAAAGGAACTGCAAGGACACAAAAAGTTCCCACCTGAATATGAGCAATCCCCAGAGAACAAGTTACAGGGGGGTGGAAAGTAAGGGCACCCTAATGTTAGTCTGGCCAGTGGAAAATTGTATAGATTGGTGTCATAAGGTGACATATGACCCCAGGTTGGGATTGTACCAATGAAAACCAGGGACCAGGACTTTGTCTTCTCTATGGAATCTGATCCATGAGGGGTCCCATTCTCTGGAAAATGTAGCTAGTTCTTTGCAAGTGGTTGTAATCTATTACTTTAACCATTAGCCCTCTTTTCTGTAATAGGGACTATAATCTTAAGAAATTCTGTATTATTCATTTCAGTTCTTACTTATTGGTATTGTATCAATAAACTGACTCCTATTCCCAGGCCCAAGAATCTAGAATCTGCATGCTAGCTGGAGCTAGAGTGTAGTCAGTTAAATTCAGATCAACATCACTTTCTTACAGAGGATTTATATATATAATTTTACTTTCCCGCCCCCCTTGGGGTGCTGATCCAGATCTGCATTTCCTGCTATTTTCTTTTTTAAAACCAATTCATCCAGTTGTTAGTTGCACAAATGGGATCATGTCTAGTTTGGCCCTAAGAGACAAACAAGAGTGATGGAATTTTACAGAAACTGCTAGAATGCAGCAACTTAGGAGCAATACACAGTATATTTAAACTAAGGGCCATAAAACGTTGCCATCTCACCCCAAGTGCTTAATTGCTTCCAGTCTATTTAAATGCTACCAACATGATGCATTAAACAGTCTGGAATTTCAGGAGAATGTCCTTAATTCTGCTGTATATAATATGGAAATGCACCACGTTGGCAGATGGCTAGAAAAAACAGGAATCCTTCTGCTAAAATACATCTTACTTTGTTCCAGAAATGCAAGTGTTGTGACTCTCTTTCTCTGTGGGCATGTTTATATTCCCACTTCCCCAAAATATGCTTTTGTTGTTGTTTTTACTAAAAACTGGATCCACGGCATAGTTTACATCAATGGTTTTTAAACCCACTTTCAAGGAACCTTTTCCACATCATTTTTTTAGTCTGCCACACAACTTCTACATAAGTGCTGATGGCTGCTGTATGTGGCAAAGGACTGAGCACTCTTACAGATGCTGAGATTAGTCAGTGAATGCTCATGTGCAAAGAGGCTGACAATAGAGGCACAACAAAAAGTGAGATGGGGGAGCAGCAAAGAAGGGATAAAGTGCATTTTTGGAGTGGTGACCTTTATCCTACTTGTTACATTTCTGAAAGGGAAACAATGGCATATATTTCACAGCAATGCTCCCACCCTAACCATATTTTCTCTTATGTGTTTTGGTGTTTCAAAAGAAGAAGAAAAATCCTCTGCAAAACATGTCCCCCACCACCACCACCATTGAAGAAATAGACGATGTTCCAATCCTGGAATTAATTTTAGAAATTCTCCAAGTTAACCTAGAAGTGTGGAATTGAAAGCAGAACAAACCCAGGGAGACAATAAAGGAATGAAATGGGGGAGATCCGCTCACTGTGACCCACCGCTCAGGATTTTGCAGCGAGGGCAGTGACCTGAGCCTACTGTAAAACATCTAGTTCAGCCCCATGAATAATTTGCTTTCACAGGGCCCAGAGATATACTCAATAAAGCATCAAGGCTCACAGGCTTAATTTGCAGTGCCGAGCCTAGCATAGTCAGTGTTTGCACTGTGTGGCTTTGCAATCAATAATGTTTTGGGGCATTAGCCTGAAGGAATGTTGCTAATTGCCTCAAATTCTCTGCAGAGAAGGTTAAGCAAGTACCGAATCAATTAAATGGCATCTGAATATTGGATTTTTTTAAAAAAATATTCACTCCATTATACATTGGCACTTGCGCCTCTTTAAAGACTTCATCAAATATACAAAAGAAGGAAGAGCAGAAGCTATGAAATACAAGTGAAGTTCTTAAGATAGGGAGATAGACATCCAGTAGTGGTAGAGAACCTCTGGACTGTGGGCCATATTAGGAGCAACAGGGGTTCAAATTTGGTCTACAAGTCTGTTTTCCCCAAACCATGCCCATCTGCCTCACGCCTGACATTATACATGGCTAGTCCATCGGCTCTGCATATATAATGCATTTTAATTGTATTTTATGTATTTTAATTTATTTTAATGTTTTTGTGATTTTATTGTTTACAATTTTATTATGTACATGTTTGATTTGATTTTTGTAAGCCGCCCCGAGTGCCCTAGTATAGGGTAGAAGGGCGGGATAGAAATCTTTTAAATAAATAAATAAATAGTGCAACTGTTTCATGGCCTTTCTTTGTCTCTGCCATCAGCTAGCGGAAGGGCTCTTGAGCTAGTGGACAGAGAACGTCGGATACAGCCCTATTTCCTTTCCTATTTCCACCAAGGAGCTCAAGGTGGTGTCCATGCTTCTTCCCCTCCTCATTTTATCTGCACAATAAACCTGCAAGGTAGGTTAGGCAGGTCCTATTCCAGCACTCTAACCACTGCAACACATGCTTTTCCCATGTATATTTCTCTAAGTTGCCTTATGTGTTCTAGCAGCCATGGGTTGCATTTGCCTGCCAGCTTTTTAACCCTACAGAGCCACTGTATAGTCTGAAACCGCCCCCCTAATGTTTCTTGTTAGAAAATAGACACTAGGCACTATTACAAAATGGTATGTGAGAATGCAGCCCATACTCCTGCATTCAAATTTGAAAACCCATAAACTCTTTGGAAGTTACGGAAGACGGAAGTGTAAATTCTCAAACCAATATGTTTGTCCTTCAGTTTACCCATAAGCCCCACAGCCAGCTTCTCTTATCACAAGAGGTACAGCAGCCTAATCGATAAAAAAAACATCAGCAGAGGGGTACTGCAGAGAGCCATGTGGAGGAGTGAGATCCCTCTTAATCCTTTGCAAAAAAAAAAAAACCCACAGCACATCCCTCGCAACCTCCTTGAGCAATCCAAGTGATTAAGCAATGATTCCCTGTAATTTAATGTGCGGGTATAATTAAAGTGCTGTAATACATTCACGTATCAGTAACTCAGTCATGAACTTGCAACTCCCATCTAGAAAGATTAAATTCATTACAGCCGACAGATGCACCCTGAGCAGCCATCTGAACCTAACAGACCTGCTTTAACTACCCTCCTTTGATCAGGTGTTAAAGGCCGCAAGAGCTTCAGCGCTGACTTCCAAAACTGGAAAGCAGAGTATGAATCTCTTCCCATTGTTCAAAAAGAAGCTGTCTAAACATTCAACAAGGGTGGGAAATGTGTTCACGACAGCTGGTTGGTCTAGGCCCCAGAATGCAGCTGGAAGGAATGGATTATGCCATGGTTTGGACTAGCGGTACTTGCCATGTGAAACTGTTAGGAACAGATAGGCTCCCTCAAGCAACGTATTCCTTTGATTCTGGAAATATGGATTTAGCTGCTTGCTTTGGGGAGATCACATAGACTTAAGAGTGCAGTGGTCTGAATTAGGGATGGGGGAGAAATCCAGTTTTGTTTGCATTTTAATGAGGAACTACCAGAGCTTGGAAAAGTTCCTTTTTTGAACTACAACTCCCATCAGCCCCAGCCACCATGGCCACTGGATTGGGCTGACGGGACTTGTAATTCAAAAAAGTAACTTTTCCAAGCTCTGGGAACTACTTAATACACACTTCTCAAATCAATATGCGAACTGAAACTCCGCTACTGTTTGACATTTGCGCTTCTCCAAATGTTGCTGCCGAATAATATGTAATATGGGGAAAATGTACATAAAAATGCATCTATTGGTGGAAATAATCTACAAAAATAATTATATGGGGGGAAATTGCTTGCAAAATGTGCATATTAGTCAAACATACATAAAAATGTGTCCATCAGGAGAAATTTGCCCTAATAAAATACTGACACATTTTCATGAGGATTTTTTTATTTTATTTTTTTATCAAACCACTATGGAAACCTAGAAAATTTAATTTAAGACTGGAAAAAAGAGGAACGGAGAAAACTGAAAAGGACAGATTCATCCATTCCTAGTGAGAATGC
The DNA here is from genome assembly GCF_030035675.1 of Rhineura floridana. Classification (NCBI taxonomy): domain Eukaryota; kingdom Metazoa; phylum Chordata; class Lepidosauria; order Squamata; family Rhineuridae; genus Rhineura; species Rhineura floridana. The sequence continues at coordinate 13,943,098 of NC_084498.1, read as the reverse complement.
ACCACTACAGGGTGGCAAAGGTTGAAAGGAGGCAGTTCCCCTTACTGTTCGTGATGACTAGTATTCTTGTAGGGTTGTGATCAGCCAAAATGAGGGGGGGATGAGGTATGTGGGTTTCATTATGCTCCTCCCATTCTCCCTCATAATTTGATTGCTGGGGATCATATCATTACCAAAGGAGGAAGCCAAACCTGTATGATATAGCCTGCAAAGTAGCTAGCAGCATCTAGTGGTGGTGCAGGTTGATGTCAACATCCCTGGATTGCACCAGCTATCCCCTTTCCAGTGCATGCATCATACAGCCCCCATCCACCACCACCATCCTGCACCCACCAGCTAGGTGGTAATCACAGGAGCTCCCTACTTGATCAATACACAATAGCGGTAGCTAAGGAGTGTATTCAGACCTCACTGCATGTGCCACTGTTTACAGGTGGACACAATTCCTGCTTTATTATTATTTATTAAGATGGTTCTAAGATGTTATATTGTTCTATCACTTATTGCTTGCTGCCCTGGGCTCCTTTTGGAAGAAAGGGTGGGAGATGATGATGATGATGATGATGATGATGCACAATATATCACTTTTATCACCATCAGTCACTCAAAGCCACTCTGTACCATGTGGTACCATTCTTGCTGAATCAGAAGCCTTGCAGAAGCCACTCCAGGTTTCTACCAGTGGGGGAAAAAGCCTTAATGCTGTGTTGAACCTCCACAGCACATTTTCCTGACCATTTTTAGAGGGAGGTGAGAAACAAATGGTCTTCCCAAAAGGCCAGGCAAGCTTGTGCTTCCCTTATTTAACACACCCTGATTGATTTAATGAAGTGGCTGAGGTGTTTTTTCCACCCAAACTTGTCATTTCCAGGCCCTTTGTACAACAATGTCAAGTCTGGCAACACTTCCTTGAATGATCATGGGTTGTATCTAATACTAGTCCAACTCAGAGTTGTATTCTGTGTTTCATTCAATTAACCTTTATTCAGAGTAGGCCAACGGAAATTAATGGCCGACTAACTTAGGCTCATTAATGTCAATGAGTCTGCTTTGAAGAAAAGTTTATTCAACGTAATGGGGAATTTTATATATCCATACATATATAATCATAGATATTAAAAAGGTATATGTTGTATAATCATAAAGAGTTAAGCATAGACTTGTAGGCCTATTAAGACCTGAGATGCAGGCTCATAGAGAACCCTAAATCTCAACATTTAATTCAGACCTGTAAGCAAAAACCTGTTGCAAAAGGCAGCGGTCACAGGGACCTTCTGTTTCTTTTCCAAGTCCCGGCCGATGCTTGACTGACAGATAACTGATTACCCTATTGTTTGGAATCAAGGAGCGTTTAAATTGTGAGAAAAGCTGTGACTGATGTAATAAGTAGGAATCGCCAATATTTGATTCTTGGGTAAAGCTATAATGCCACCTAGGGGAAAAATCTGTAATAATTATTAAATGTTTAATGAAGAGAAATAGTGAGATTTTATAATGATTGTAAAGCAACCCAGTGTGTTATATTATATGTATAACTTTATAAGTGTGTTTTAAGAACATAAGAACATAAGAACATAAGAAGAGCCTGCTGGATCAGGCCAGTGGCCCATCTAGTCCAGCATCCTGTTCTCACAGTGGCCAACCAGGTGCCTGGGGGAAGCCCGCAAGCAGGACCCGAGTGCAAGAACACTCTCCCCTCCTGAGGCTTCCGGCAACTGGTTTTCAGAAGCATGCTGCCTCTGACTAGGGTGGCACAGCACAGCCATCATGGCTAGTAGCCATTGATAGCCCTGTCCTCCATGAATTTGTCTAAATTTCATTAAGAAAAGAGTACTCTGGGGTGCCCTGCCTCCTCTATATTTCTGAGGCTGATAAATACTAGTTAGCCAGAGTCACCCAGTCTTTTTGTAAGTCTGTGGGGTTTTAAAATGATTTAAATATAATCCCTCTCTTGAGCTATGTATTTTATAAGTAGGGAAATGGGATTTCTGAGAAAGTATAAGGACATAAGAACCCCTATGGCAAAGGAATAGAACTGCAGGGTGCTCATACATTCCCAAACACCCTAAGTTGAGGCAAACTTAACTCTAGGAACTTGTCCAAATATTTCAGGTGTACCTGGGTCAGCCTGACTGATCAGGAACAATGGCATATGGAATGTACTAGGTATGCTTAAAGGTGCATTCACAATGGTACTGGCCTGAAAATTCATTAATCTTTTAAGACAGTAGGACAATGGAGACATTAATTGGATGGACAGAATCTTGGGATCACCACTGGAGTCTCCTAATGCTTTCTGATTAGTTTGGAATGATTGTAGAGAGGAGGAACTGTGATGTTATGTGGGCAAGAACTCATGAGATTGGTGAAATCATTGTCACATGCTGTAACTGTACTCTATAAAAGAGCTTGCACATAGTGCCTCAGTACAGTCTGTCCTGGATGTTTCTGGGGGGCTGACCCTGCATGTGCATATGCATATGCTTGTAAAGAATAAAGGCCTACCTTTTTGCTTCAAGTCTGTGTCCTCAAATATTTTTAAGGACCCCCAGCAAAGGATCCAATGGAGAAAAATTCTCCAACAAATGCAACCCAATGAATCTAAATTAGTAATTCCTATTGCTTTCAATTAGTCTATTCTGAGTAGGGTTTGCATTGGATTCAACCACATGATGTCTGCAGTCTCCACCACTTCTGCCAACTACATCTCCCCCCATTGCATAGAATCCTGGAATTGGAAGGGATTTTGAAGGTTCTCAAGTCCAACCTCCCCTGCATACTGCAGGCTCTGTAACACATGACACAGCTACAGCATCCTTGATGGATGGCCATCCAGCCTCTAAGGCAAGAAATGACTTCTGGCAATCTCAGGGCCTTTTGCGGGGTTGTGCTTGCAGTTGACAATGGCAAGATTTAGCCACAGCCTTCAAGCTGCGCCCCACCAAAGTCCTTTACATGCATGCACAATAAAGAACAGAGGATGCACATACCATGATAACAAACAGAGCTGGGGCCACAAAAGCCCAGATTGCGCCGTTTTCCAGCAAAAGCCAGCAGCTGCATAGAGAGAAAGAAAGAAATACTTACATAATTGCTTAGGACTGCAAATTCAAAAACAAAAATCCGAGCAGGTTCTTTTATGTTTTATTTATTTAAGACATTTATATACTGCTTAATCATTCACATTTCTAAGCAGTGAACAAGTCATATAGAAAATAAAACAAACTGGTAACAAAGCAAACATGACTTTCAAATGTCTGCTAGAACAAGAAAATCTTAGTAATGTACCTGAAGTACAGCAAGGAGGATGTCTGTCTGATCTCAGTTGGGAGGGAGTTTCACTGACTTGGGGCCACTACACTGAATGCACAGTTTATGAGCCATGCATCTAAGCCACAGGGAACCATCAACAGAAACTACCCCAGAGACCTCAATGATTGGGCCAGGATATAAGAGATCAGGCGGCCCTTACAATATACTGGACCCAAGTGGTGAAGGGCCTTGTACATTAATACAAGAAAGGTGAACCTGGCTGAGTAACATATGGACAGCTGTGAAGTTATGCACTGGCAGTAGTCTATCCCCATCAACAGTCTAGCCACAGCATTTTGCACCAGCTAGAGTTTCAGGACGGGCCTATCTTGAGCTGTGCTGAGCCATGTGACTCTGGTGGCAGATCATGGGCTGGGGTTGTGCCCTCCTCAGATCTCTTCAGGCATAGGACTAGGGTCAGTAAGAAGGGGAGCAAGGCTATTGCTTTCCCCTTCTTCCATAGCAGTCTTGGGTGGGGTCTCACTCATATTGATACATCATAGGTACAAAGCAGCAGTTGCCTCTACTGAGATGTCTCCAGGTGGTGGGAGGAGCAAATATACAGAAACACATGTAATTTTTTTTATTTTTTTGGCAGTTTATTTATCAAAGAACAACTTGCTATGAGCATTATCCTTTCAAGCAGCAAGGAGGGGGGATCTGGATTCTCTCTTCCAGCTGTAATCAAAAAAGGGGAAAGAGGAAGAAGCACGTGGCTTATTTCTTATTATTTCAAACACAAACAGGGATGTGGGGGAGAGAGATTTTGTCCAGTTCATGTTTTAATAAGAACCTATTCAATTTGCCTTCCCAAAACAATGCAGCTTCCCCCCCCCAAATTGGTTTTCTTCAAATTTTGCAATGCAGTTGTCTAAGCAAAACCTGTACAACAATCACATACATCTGGTGCAAATCGGCATAAAAATGCATGCATTCATGAAAATGACATACAAAAAATGCATTGCATCAGAGGAAATTGCTTGCAAAGATATGTGTTAGGTGAAATTGCATACAAAAATGTGTGGATTAGGATAAATGTACACTAAGACACTGAAGAATTTTTGTGATAGCTTGGCAAATTGATGTAGCAATATGGTGAACTGAATTTAAGATTAATACAATGAGAAACTGATGAGAACTGAAGACTGGAAGGAGGAGAAGTTGAAACTGGCAGATTTTCCCATCCCTAGTGGCAAATTAAGAAGGAATCAAATTGGAGTGAACAAATGCACAGGAATTATTCTACCCACGCCACTATTTGTCTTCAGCTGGTAGGATGGATCCCACAACTGGGTTGCACCCCATTCTGAGGTCGGTTGCTCCAGTCTAGGGATAGGCAAATCTCTCAGCTTCAGTTTCTCTCAGTTTCTCATCTGTCCAGATTTAAATTCAGTTCTCCACATTCCGACAGCAGTTTTCTTTAAAAAAAAAAAAAAAAGTCCACATGAAAACACATCAGCATTTTAGTGTGAATTTCTCCTAATAGACACATATTTGTATTCAATTTTGACCAATATAAATATTTTTTCTAAAGGATCCTTTCCCAACTATAATGGAGCTTATATGCTATATTCACAAATCTATGCATTTTTATGCACAGTTTACTGTAGTATATACATATCTTGGCTGGAGAACTGCACTGCAAAATTCAGAGAAGTACAAATATTGTAGGCCAGCAATGTTGCAATTCTTATATTATTTTGGAGGTTTTATTTTTATTTTAATTAGAGGAGGTTTGCCTTTAAGTGCAAACTGAATTGAATTTCCTGCCCCATCCTTACTCCAATGGCACCAGGACCCTGCTCTTCTCACTTTTTGTCTTTCTCTTTTAAGAGGCAAGAGACGGAGAAAAAGAGGGAAAGAGGCTTCCGCACAATTTGCATGGAGAAAGTGGAAAAAGTGGATAAAAAGAAGCTTTCCTCCTTGTAAAATACTAAAATTCTGGTCATCTAATGAATCAGATTGCTAGGAGATTGAGGAAAAAAGGAAGCACTTTTTCCACACAGGGAATAATTTATTTGCTGTCACAAGATATGGTGTTGAAAAGAAGAAAAGCCAATCAATGGCTAGTAGTCATAGTCTATAGCCACAGCATGACTATTGGAGACTGGTGGCTCTGATGTTAGTGGGACAATGAATCTGCTCCAGGTTTTACTTTGAACTTTCAAGGATCTGCCCAAGGTGCTGAATTCTATTTCCAAATGGGTCAGCACCTCTGACAGCTCCTTGAAAGTTCAGACTAAAACCCATAGCAGATTCATTGGTTCAGAATCTTGGACATTTCATTGAAAGTTTGGACTAAAACTGGAGCAGATTCACTGTCCCACTGACATAGGAATCACCAGTCTCCACTGGTCATGCTGTGGCTGTAGACCAGCCTTTCCCAACCAGTGTGCCTCCAGATGTTGTTGGACCACAACTCCCATCAGCCTTAGCCAGCATTGCCAATGGTCAGGAAAGATGGGAGTTGTGGTCCAACAACATCTGGAGGCACACTGGTTGGGAAAGGCTGTTGTAGACTATGACTACTAGCCATTGATTGGCTTTTCTTTTTTTCAACACCATATCTTGTGGCAGCATACCTCTGAATACCAGTTGCTGGAGAGCAGCAAGGCCTGCCAGCTTCATGCCCTGCTTGTGAGTGTCCTGGAGGCATCTAATTGGCCACTGTCAAAAACAGGATGCTAGATCTGATAGGCCTGATCCATCAGGGCTTTTCTTTTGTATACTCCCTCCCCCCAAAAAAATACATTTGTTTGAACTTGAATTGTATTGATCCTCCCACAAGTCTCATTTCAACATGGAATGCAGTAAAGTCTAGTCTAATGGGGCAAGTGGGGATCTGCCCCACAAACCTCAGTCTGCCCTCAGCCAACTTGCACCTGCCTGCCTGCCTCATAACCAGACTAAGGGGTGGCCCCGGCTGTCAGCTTTCTCCTCCACCTCAGAAATCAGCAGGGAAGAGGATGGGGACAAAACTAGAATTAGTTGGCTCTGCCTGTCATTGGCTCTTGCTGTGCCTCTAATTCGTTCTGGCACCACCCACTGATGTAGTCCCTAACTTTTAGCTCACCAATCCCAATGGGCACCAGCCACCACTGATGGAGTGGACATCTCAAGGCTAGAATCAAGAGCCTCCAAATCTGTGTACTACTGCTCCCTTAGGTGAGCTACTGGATTTATAGCTGTACTATTTCCTGGGCAGAAAAGGATTCCTGGGCTCTACCCAGACTGGCTATAGGCTCCTTTTGATCAGAAAATACTATAAAGGCTTACTGTTCAGGCTGAGGCATTGCCTGGGCAACAGTAGTATTCATCAGGTTTGACTTCTTGCAGCTGTTTATTACTGAGCTATAGCAGGCCCATTTTTATCCTGTGATGTGAGACAATTATAGTGGGCTGCCTGCTGCCCACCCATCATTGGGCCTGGCCAATCTTTCCTTGTTTCAGAACTTACTTGCTGTCCTCTCCATAGCTGTCCACAGCTGATGTTACTGAGATGACACAGATAAGCAGCGGGCAGCCTGAAACATGCAAGAGAAAATAACAGTCAGGATAGTTATGATGATAGAATTGCCTCCAGTATTTCTTTTCTGACACATACAGGCTCACATGTCTCATGTTAGTATGAGGAATCTGAGGAAAAACAAGGAAGGGACAAGATCCGTGCCCCCCTTCTGAAGTTTAGATGGCTGGGGAAGTTTAGTGGCTAACAGAGCAAACCAAACCCAAGTTCCACTGGCAAGAGAGAGAGTCTGGATTTGACTGATCTTGGGCTTTCCTGCCTGAGACAGAGCTGCCTATGTCCCTCATTGCACAGGTCTGCATAAGTGCCTCACCACAGCTGAGCTGGAGATAAGCCATCATAAGTCCCTCATCCCAGCTCAGCTGGGTATCACTCAGTGGAACTTAAGCAGTTGCAATTTATGCTGCTGTTAAGTCACCAAAAAGGGGCATCCCAGGGAGTTGTGGGGGTAGAACAAACAAGAAGTGGCTAGCATCCAAACCAAGAAAAAGAGGGGGGCAAAAACCGAGATGCTAGAAAAGCAGGAATTTATTGTATGCTTAAACCCAACGCGTTTCAGCCTGTTGATTTTCAGGCCTTCATCAGGGGCTATAAATAAAACAGCAAGGACAAATTTACTTACATGAACATATAAAATCATACATGTAAAATCTATAAATCAGTCTATGACTTACAATGCAGGCTAACGAGAAGTTCAAATGAGCAGACCGCTTACAACAGTATAAACGCCTCAAAGAACAGAACATTAGGCAACGTGTATATATACATTCAACTATAAATAAGGTATCTGTGGAATCTCTTAAGTATTTTTCTTATTACTAAACGGCAACCATCTGGGAGTGGAAAACAAGTAAAGGACTATGGATGTTTTCTGGATTTCATAATAGAGGAAGAAACTGAAGCTCCTCATTTAGACCATTAGGGGTCATCATTATCGAATTCAGTATCCATGACATCTCTCTCCTAAGTAAAACGTCAATAATATGAGGTGTAAGAGCACCCCATTTGACTGTCACCTTGGCAACGAACCCACCAGGCAGGCCTTAAGCAAACATTTGCCTCAGCTTCCAGCAGCAATATGGGATTTATTTATTTATTTCAGGTATTTATATACTACTTAATATTCAGAATTTCTAAGTGGTGTACATATTTTTTTTAAAAAGACATGCAAACAATATGAACAATTAAAATTCATAATAAAAATAGAAAACAACCTTAAAATGCCTACTGAAATAAGAAAGTCTTTGTCAAGCACTTAAAGCTCAGCAAGGAGGGTGCCTGTCTAATAATAATAATAATAAACTTTAATTTATAGGCCGCCTATCTGGCCAATGGCCACTCTAGGCAGCATACAATAAAGCACGATAAAATACATGGTAAAATATGATACAATAAAAACAATATAACCAGTACAGCACAATGCAAAATTACAATATTTAGTAGAGTTGTCAGTAATACAATTCTGAAGCTAGTTCACCTTAGAAGTCTCAAGTTCATAAAGGCCTGATGGAAAAGCCAAGTCTTCAGGCCTCGGCGAAATATATATAAGGAAGGGGCATGTCGAAGATCTATTGGGAGGGAGTTCCAAATTGTGGGGGCCACCACAGAGAAGGCCCTCTCCCGAGTCCTCACCAACCCAATCACTTTAGTTGACGGGACTGAGAGGAGGCCCTGAGTGGCAGATCTTGTAGGGCGGCACAATTTATGACGTTGGAGGTGCTCCATCAGGTATACTGGGCCGAAACCGTACAGGGATTTATAGGTTAATACCAACACCTTGAATTGAGCCCGGAAAATAACTGGAAGCCAGTGTAGATTGTACAGCACTGGGGTAATATGATCATAACGGCGGGTGTTCGTAAGTAGACGAGCCGCCGTATTTTGTACCAGCTGTAATTTCCGGACTGTTTTCAAGGGCAACCCCATGTAGAGCGCATTGCAGTAGTCTAAACGAGAGGTGACCAGAGCGTGTACTATGAGTGGGAGCTGGTGGACAGGAAGGTAATCTCAGGTAGAAGGGAATTTTGCTGGATAATACGACTGGCCCAAATTGCAGGACCGTTGTAAGGATTTACCAAGATCAGTAAATTTGTGATAAACCCTCCAAAAGCGTGACATAAATGTAAAGTTTTATTCCTGGGCCAGAAGATTTCTCTCATTCAGTTTCTTTATTTTTCCTTAGCTTTGCTCTGTCCTGCTTCTCCACTCCTCCTGAATTCTGGCTTAATTAGAATGTCCATATTTCCAAAATGTTGGAAATATTCCTGAAGAACCATCTCTCCCCATATATATCTACCTGGGCCCTGCAGCCCTTTGAGTACTACCCACCATCTGACTGATTTAGTTTATATGCTGCCTTTCTACAGTGAATGGCTTACACCTGACATCCATTTCTTAACAACATACAAACATTGATCATGGATGTATACAGAAGAAAGTAAAGAGGTTCACTAGGAGACAGCATCAGTCTGAGGAGTGACCTGCTCAATGTGCCGGTGGTGCCAGGCATTGAGAATCGCCCTTGCACTTGTCTGCACAGCCCTGGCCTACATCCGTGTAGTCCCACCCCTTCATTCTACATTCTGCTTCTTGTTCCAACTACAGCAAGAGAAGGGCTGTAGCTCAGTGGTAAAACATCTGCATTGCATTCAGAAGGTCCCAGGTTCAATCCCTGGCATCTCCAGGTAAGGGCTGGGGGACACTCCCTGCCTGAAACCCTGGAGAGCCACTGTGAGCCATTATAGACAATACTGAGCTAGGTGGACCAATGGTCTGATTCAGTAAAAGGCAGCTTCCTATGTTCTTACAGGAGCCTTCCCCCCCACCTGATGCCCTCTTGATTTTTTGGACTACAACTCCCATCGGCCCGAGCCAGCCAGCATGCCAAATAGTCCTGTATGATGGAAGTTGCATTCCAAAACATTAGAGGGCAGCAGGTGGGAGAAGACCATGGTAGAGTGTTGGGGAATTTGGGGAATTATTCTTTGCATATTCAATGTTTTGGATCACTGCATGTGTTTTAAGAAGTGAAATGGTTGTTAAGAATGTCATGGTATTCTTAAAAGGAAAAAAAGTTTGTGCATGTGTATGTGTGTTAGTTTGATTGCCACATGTTCATTATCAAAAGTGAATGCATAAAGAAATATCCCCAGTAAAGTGTATAAAGATATAAGAATACATTATGTGAAACTAGCAGTGACTGTTGGAAGCAAAGAAATTCTACACTCAACATAAAAGGAATGATTTAAGAGGTGGAGAAAGTACTGCTAGTCTTTGATGTATTTTTGTATTGGACATCTGTTGCCATTATATAAGCCAACAGAGACATTGTTTTTTGTTTTTTTCTTATTATTACTACTATTTGTTTGTATGTGGGTGTTTAAAATCACCCATCCAAGTGCTGACGACAGTGTTGAGAACATAAAATGCACAATAAAATATCTGGAATCCAAATATACCACCTGAAATCCTGATCTTCAAATTTTCCTTCCATTTATTGTTGGCAGATAATGTTAACGGATAAAATGACAGACAAATTTAACAGTGTTTGAATAATTCTGAACTAGATTATTCTACACATAATGTAGAGAGATGGCATTAAAAATAAAAAATAAATAAAAAGCCATAATATTAAAATCAGGATGCAAATTTTAAAGCTAGCAGTAGCAATTTTGGGGGAAATATAGCAGTATTAAAGAACTCATTTTGGAAAATGAACATTAATGAAGCTGGAATGCATTATAGGCTTTTGAATATGGTATTCTCAAAGTCCTAATATGGCTTTTATGTACTTTATTCATTCCTCTCCAAAAGAATATATACCCCAAAGCCTTGTAAAAAAAGGCCTTGTAAAAAATAGTCCTCTATTTTCATAACCCTGTTTACTGACAATGAAAAGAGATCCCTACTTTCATTGTTTGGGGGGGGGCTTTGACAGGTGGAAGTGATCACAATGGAAGCTGCACTTCGCCTTCCTCCCCCTATATAACATGCAATGAGCATTTCCTCCATCACCCATACAGAGTGAGGGCAATGTGATATAGGAAGCATCACCTTCGTTCTCAATTGGCTACATTTGCCCTCAGTGCCATCACAAGGGGAAAATCTGAGTAGCTATTTAGCACAGTGACAATGTCATTTTCAGAACATTATCCCTCATTGGCTGTGATAATGTGGTGAGGGGGAAGAAACTCCAGTGGAAAAACAAATGTTGTCAGAGTAGCTGGTTAGAGGAAGAATTAACAGCAAACAAATGTAACAGCCCCACCCTCCTGAGAGTCCCTTTTTGACACATAAAATGTTCACTTGCAAACATTTGGCACAGCTTTAATTATTATTTCTAGGACAGCCATATTATGTTAACTGACCACTGTGGAGAAAGAGGATAATATTTGCTGCCAGAAAAAAAGAGTTACAATTTGTCCAGAAAACCTGATAAGTAATTGTGGCCCTGTACCACAGTCATTAAAAGGTGATGGCTGGCTTTGCTACAACATTCTGTATCTTTGATCAAACTTCCCGGAAAGAAAAGAAAAATCTAATCTCTTTTGCTTCTGCTGTCAGCATTGCCTCCCAGGAAAAGCAATATCACCCTCATCTCCTTTAATAACACTACAGAGTCAATGGCTCCCAATCCAAGTTGCTAAAAATAGCTTCCAAATCAGAAAGTACCACAAAGTCTCCCTGGAGATAATATGATCAGCACGGTTACCACATAAAAATATCACCAGCTAGTTACGAGAGAGGGAGAACTGTGTGTGTATGTGTTGGGGGAGAGAGAGTCATGCATGAAAATGCATTGAGTTTAAGTTCCCATTTTACTGTTCTAGTAGTGGCCATTTTCTCAAACATATGACAACAGATAACCCTTAAAAAGGGAATGAAATGGCATGGCTTTTGGGGCTGGGGGAATGATCAGATTGCAATGCATTCTGGGAGAAAGGGGTTTGCTTTCTGAAGGCTGAACAGGTCCCAGGGTTTCAAATGGATCCAGCGACTGATCACAGCTGTGAGAGATCCATGTATCAGTGCCGGAGAACGTGGGAAGTAATTGTTTTATTAAATTTATTTATATAGGCCTATGTTCCTGGTTTCTCTAACACAGGAATGGGGAACCATATTCAGCCAAAGGGCTGAATTCAATTTTGGACAACCTTATGGGGGCCACACGCCAGTGTTGGGCGAGGCCAGAGGCAAAATTGGGCAAAGCGACAGATGTGAATTCTACCTTTGTACACTATGCACATGTAGTGGATCTTCTCCTTATGGAGTCCTTGTCCACTGAGGCAGGTTGAAGCTTACAGCTGTTTATTATACTTGCAAGGAGTCCATGCAAGCATGTGCTATGGCAGAAGACCGCCTTCTTCCCCAAATTGAGGGTCTTATATAGGTTTTTACAATGTACAGTCATGTGTCCCAAGGTACCCAATAAGGGGCTTTACCTGTTTCCCTTTCCCACCTGGCTCCGTGATTCGTCAGGTAATTCTCCATTAAGAGGAAGTATGAACGCACATACTCATCTTTTGTCTGCCCCATCCTGTCGCAACATCCGCCCCCTTCCACCTTATTTACATACTAGTACCAGCGACCTTTGAGAGTGGAAAATTCCACTTCACACACTCACATATGGCTCTCTATCTTCATCCTGCCCAGCAAGGGGCATTATCAGAGTTCACGGATGTATTCCAGCCAAGCAAAAGGCTCAAAGAGGATGCAAAGGCAGGGGCAGTGAAGGGTGCAGCCTGGGGAAAGTCCCAAGGGCCAGATAGAGAAGCCTGGAAGGCTGAATTTAAGCCCGGGCCTGAGGTTCTCCATCCCCCCAAATCAACAGTTGAACACCTCCTCTTCCATTCCCACACTGACAAGAAGGCAGTGGTACACTCCCTTCATTATTACAATATCTGGCATTCTCCAGAAAGCATGACTTGGATTCAGCCCTAAAGACACTGGATAACTTTGGTGAAATAACTGATAAACTAGTAAGAAATGGTATCTTCCTCCAAATCTGAATGGATTTTATTCTTTTATTTAAATGTTTATAAATCCCACTTCCAGAGAAAATATAACAATACTCTAATAATCATTTGGGAGGAAGGGCAAGATTTAAATTCAGCAACAACATATCAGTAAAACTGGTTGATATATAAGTTGTTCCAAAGCAGGTATGAGGAATCTTGGCCCTCCAGATGTTGCTGAACTACAACTCCCATCAGCCCCAGCCAGCATGGTCAATGGCCAGGGATGCTGGGAGTTGCAGTTCAGCAATATCTGGAGGGCCAATGTTTCCCCACACCCATTCCAAAGGCTTGTCTGAACAAATCAGTTTCTAAAAGATGTCTGAAAGAAAGCAGGAGTGACTCCTGCCAAATTCCTATTGGCAAGAAGTTCCACAGGTCAGGGCCTGCCACAATAAGGGCTCAGTCTCTGGTAAAGACTGACCAATTTCCAGGAGCATGAATGAATTAACTGAACTAGTGTAGTTAGTTTCTTTAGCAAGATTGCATAGATATTGCAGCTGGTTATTTATTCTTTGAGGTCATGGCTTTAGTGCAAGGATAGGGAACCTGTGGCCCTCTACATGGTGCTGAACTACAATTTCCATCATGCTTGATGATTGGCTGTTCCAACTTGGGCAGATAGGAGTTGGAGTCCACAAGCTTCCCAGTCCTGCTTTCGTGGGTAATTTACAGTGTAATCCTATACATGGCTACTCAGAAGTAAATCCCATGAGTTCCTGGTAAGGATTGCAGCCTTAATTGCTTATCTGTTAATTTATTATTTGGAATCAGATTTATTGACTATGAGGAATTAACTCAAAGAAATGTTGTAATGAAAGTACCCAATGTATTTACAGAATAAGAGAAAAATATTTTTTGAATGCCACTGAATTTATTGAACACAACTGTTAGAATATGTGATTTATCTAAATCTGTTTTATGGCTACATCCACACCATACATTTAATGCACATGACTCCCCCATCAAAAAAAATCCTGGGAACTGTAGTTTGTTAAGGGTTTGGGAACTGTAGCTCTGTGGAGGTCAACAACAGTTCTGAGAATTCTTTGGGGGAAGTCATGTCATTTACATTTATGGCATGGATGTGACCTAGGAACAGTTAATGAAGCTAAGGTTGAAACTCATAAAGATCTAGATTAATAATGATGAAGGAACGAGGTATATATGTCATTGTCATTGGGATCCAGTCAGGAAATAATATGGCACCACTCTCAAGAAGAAGGCAGCAAGCCTTAGTGACTATAGTTCTTAGGAAAATATCTAATAGGACAGAATTTAAGAGCTCAGAAGACAGATGAATGCAAAAGACTAGTGCTTCTGCATTAAGATTAGTGATGGAGAGACAAAGTGTAAAACTATAAAATTGAAGAGCAGAACAGACAGATACTAAAATCTTCAAAGGAACATAGGAAGCTGCCTGATACAGAGTCAGACCAGTACTGTCTAGGCTGACATATAGTGGCTCTCCAGGGTTTCATACTGATGTCTCTCCTAGCCCTACCTGGAGATGCTGGGAATCGAACCAGGGTCCTTCTGCATGCAAAGCAGATGCTCTTCCACTGAGCTACAGCCCACCCAAGACTCAGAAGAGGTGAGACCTGCACCCTGTGACTTTTCTCATGCATCCTTTGGGCTTTTTGGGTCCTCCATGCAAAATGGAAATCGTGGGTACTGTAGACTTTTGTGTGTGGCAATCTGGGAGCCCCTGCAAATCAAACATAACTGATTCATGCATTTTTATGCACACTTTGTACCCCAGTATATGCATGTCTTGTACACATTCGTTGTCTGGAGAACTGCACTGCAAAATTCAGAGATGTGCAAATTTTGAAGGATGGTTGTGTTTTGGAAAGCGTACTGATTAAGTTGGTTTGCCTCTAAATGCAACATGAATTGCATTTCTCTCCCATCCATAACAACTGCTCCCACTTGTTTGTTTGCCAGGCAGAGAGTCAAGATGCAAGCAGGCTGTGGCATCTACTCTTACTCTCTTATCTACTGCTCCACCATTGTCTGGGCCTGAACAACAGGCAGGTGAACAAGCAGGTTGCCGTGTTGAAGAGGAAAAGCAGGCCAAGGGGGCTCTTGTCAGTGGGCCTCAACACTGGGATGCAGGCCCTCGGCAGATGCCCACACATGCCCACACATGCCAATCCTTGATGCCAGGATGGCAAACACACAAGCATGAAAACAACTGAAACACCTAAAAATGTCTTTAAAAGAATCCCAATACAGATGCAGACTGGGAAAGATTTCTACTTCAAAGGCTTGTGGAAAGAGGAAGTTCTTCAGCAGCTGCTGAAAAGACAACAGAGATGGTGCCTGCCAAATATTTAAGGGGAGAGAATTCCAAAGGGTAGGTGCCACCGCACTAAAGGCCTAATTCCTATATGGTGCAGAACCACTTGATAAGATGGTATCTGCAGAGCTCCTCCCCTGCAGAGCATAGCAGTCCACTGGATATATAAGGGGTGAGACTGTCTTCTAGGTATCCTGGTTCAAAACTGTATACAGCTTTATATACCAGGACCCTGAACCTAGCCCAGTAGCTAACTGGCACATACTTCCCTATCTCTCCCAGGCAGAACTCCACTGCAACCATCAGATAGGTACTCCCTGGCCAGTGAAGGCCAGCAGCTCCAGTGTCACAGGGGCAGTGAATCCACTCCAGGTTTGAGTCTGAAGTTTCAAGGAGCTGCTGAAGGTGCTGAACCAGAGGATAAATTCCTGCCGTCCCTTCTCTTCCATCAAATAAACTTTCTGTCTTTGGAGGGGGGTTCCTCCTTTTCCCTTCTCCACTGTAAAAATATTAAATTTCTGTGTAGAGTGGCTTTAAATTTTTTTTAAAAATGAATATGAGCTATGCACAGAAAAGTATCAACGCAAAAACATTCACTCAGCAGAAATGTTTCAGACAGGTCTGCTGAGGTGGTATATAGCCTTTACCTGGTTGCCTTACCAAAGCACATTTCAGATGTCCCCGGGATTTAACTTGATTATTTATCTGCTAAAAACTGCACTGGAGAAGAAAATTAAATAGAGAGTTTCCCTGGCAAGATAATAAAACTTATGCAGATGAAATGCCAGGCAGTCATCTGGATAACAAGGAGAGCTAATTCCACAAATGTAAAATGGTCTGCAGATCATCCCACTCAGTTCTTTTTCTCTTGGTTCTAACGGAATATCAGAAGATAAATTGGTGGGCTGTGGTGTTTAAATACAAGTGGATTTTGTTGCTCTGAAATAAACAGATTGCCTCGCTAAGAACCAACCATTTGAGACACCCGAAAAGGAAAGAAAAATCAAATTCACTTAGGGTTATAACACTGGATCTGCCTTGATAAATCCACCTACGGATAATGTAACACCTGCCACAAACAAAGGTGTTCATGCATTTCAGCGCCTGGTTGAAAGTACAGTGACTGCAGGGGAGCTGTTAGATTTAAACAATTTGGTTGCACAGCAGTTGGGATAAGTGCGTTAAGACTTCACATACACAAACAAGGGTTATAACCAGAGCTGAAATGGAAGCGGGCAGTTTTAGTTTTGGGAACATGACCTTGCGGATTCTGTAGCACATCACCTGCCCCAGAATATTTTTTGTGACCTTTCGTCTGGGTCCATGGAGTCTACAGTAACCCTAAAGAGCTTCTTCACCCCACCATGGGACAGTCTCAAAAACATCAATTTTTCCCCACATTCACTGCCTACTCTTTTTTCAGTTTTTTTAAAAAAGTTCAAATGGGCAAGTTCCAATTTTTAAAAAATGTGCAAACATCCAGCTCAGCTCAGAAACATCAGAGGCTGCTTTATAGTGAGCCAGACCATTGGTCCATGTAGCTCAGTATTGGCTACACTGAGTGTACAACTATAAAACTGCACAGTAGAACAGACATTAAAATCTTCATAGGAACATACAAAGCTGCCTTATACTGAGCCAGACCAGTATTGTCTAGATCAGCCTTTCCCAACTAGTGGGCCCCCAGGTGTTGTTGGACTACAACTCCCATCAGCCTCAGCCAGCATTGCCAATGGTCAGGAAAGATGGGAATTGTGGTCCAACAACATCTGGTGGCCCAGTAGTTGGGAAAGGCTGGTCTAGAGTGACGGGCACTGACTGTCCAGGAACTCAGACAGGGGACATTCCCAGCCGTATCTGAAGATACCGGGATTGAACCTGGCACCTTCTACATGCAAAAGCCCTTCCCTGAGCTACAGCTGAGCCATTCTTGAAAAATATTTAGTTTGAGTGTTAGGGCTCAGGGGGGAGGTTTCCTGACATTTTTTTTGCAAATGCTGCCACTTGCCCATTTAATTCTGGTGGCAGTAGTCATATTCCCTGCTGCTGCTGCTGCTGCTGCCCTCTCAAATGATGCCACAGTGACAATCAGAAGCATGGCTTCCTATTTCTACCTTTGCTCTGAATTAGCTTTCTCAAATGTTCTCTTTTCCCATGAAAGGGACTTCTGTTTTTGTTTCTTTTTCTGCCTCATTCCCATGGCACTTTAGAATTTCTTTAGAATTTTGACAAGTGTGGGGATGGGCTCATCTCATAGTCATGAAGCGGCCAAGGGTGGCATGTGTTTTTCTTTCCATTAAACTTTTCTCCAGTGCACTGCAGCCTCCCCAGCTGTCAACACTTCCTAATCTAAATAAACGCCCCATGGAATAAGTTACTTCTTGATGCATTCCCCTTGGCTTAAATTCAAGTGTGGGAAGCTGAGGAGGTTGCCTTTTGAGTATATCAGATCAGTGCATTTGTTGGTTTTGTTTTTAAGGGAAGTCTTTTATCTTTATTTTTAAAAAAGAATACTTAAAAATAACAAGGAACAGCTATCAGGTGTGTGATCTTCCCTCGCTTATGAGAAAGTCCAGCCAAGGATGTTGTGGAGCTTACATGAAGCTCATGCAACTGGAAAGGCTGAACAGAGGAGACCACTGGGGAGACAGTGAAAAATGAAAGGACACTCACAAATCACCTCGGCCTCCTCACATGTAAGGTAAGTGAAAACAAAAATAAATAAAGCCTACATCCCAAACATGAGAAGTCAACTGAAATTTTATTTCCCCTTTGATAATTTTAGAATTGAATCTCTTTTCTCTGTACTTGATGGAGAATGTTGGAGGGAGGATGAAGAATGTTTTTGGCACAACACACATAAAAACCCAATGTGCTGAAGCCCACTTTATTTTTTTAGATGTGATGCCTTAGGGAGTTTGCAAGATTCTTCTTCCTCTTCTTTCGCAAGCCCCTGGAAAAGTTCTCTCCTGCTTCTAGACAACAGAGGGCATTTAGAAAGGCTACCAGAGAGTTTCCGCCTCCTCTAAGTCCTGTAAACAAGTCGTGTTTGGCTTCTTCCCCGCCCCTGCTAGAGATGGGGAATCTGTCAATTTTGGTTTCTTTGTTTCTAATTTTTCCAATCTTAAGTTCAGCTCTCCACATTTCAAAATCAGTTTGTGAATTCTTTTAAAAAAAAAGCCCGCAGGCAAATTCATCAACATTCTAGTGCAAATTGTTCCTAATAAACACATTTGTATGCAATTTTGCCTAATATACACATTTTTGTAAATCAATTTTCCCCAATATTTTATGTCATTTTCACTTAAAAAGGTATTTTTTATGTGCATGTTAATGACAAAGCTACGTCAAAGCTGAAATGAAGCCCAGAGGCTGATGTGCATAGATGCAAAAGGAGAGTCCGGAGTTGTACCATGCACACAATAGGAACATGGAATGCGAGAAGCATGAACCAGAGAAAGTTAGAAATTGTCAAGCAAGAAATGGAATGTATCAACATTACAATGCTTGGCGTGAGTGAATTAAAATGGACAGGAATGGAACATTTTCAATCAGGCAACTACAAAATATTTTATGCAGGAAACGAGAAATTAAGAAGAAACGGAGTTGCTTTAATAGTGAGAAGTGATGTAACAAAAGCAATCAGGAGCTATAACGCAAGGTCTGAGTGAGTGATATCAATGAGATTAAACAGGAAACCTATTAACATAACCATCATCCAAGTCTAAGCTCAAATGGCAAATGCAGAAGAAGAGGAATTGTAGAGATTTTATGCAGAAATACAGGAAGAAATTGATCACACACCAAATCAAGATGTGCTGATCATCATGGGGGACTAGAATGCAAAAATAGGGAACAGAGAAGAACTAGGAATTGTGGGGAAATGGGGCTTAGGAGACAGAAATGAAGCAGGAGAGAGACTTACTGAAGTCTGTGAAGCCAATAATTTGTTTCTTGCAAACACATGTTTTGAGCAACCGAAAAGATGACTGTACAGGTGGACACATTGGACACATTGGACACATTGGACACAATGTCCAAATGGTCAATATAGAAATCAAATTGATTATATAATTGGTAGCAGAAGATGGAGAAATTCCATACTTTCTGTGAAAACAAGACCGTACAGATCATGAACTGGTCATATCAAAAATCAGAGTAAAGTTAAAGATGAACAACAAAACAATCATAATGCCAAAATACAATTTAAATAACATCCCAGAAGAATAAAAAGATCAAATAAGGAACAGATTTGAGGCTTTAAACTTAGTTGACAGAGAACCAGAAGAACTATGGGTTGATGTCAGAGATATTATCAGGGAAGAATGCAAAAAGACAATTAGTTAAAAAGTTTTTAAAAAGAGTCTAATTAAAAAGAAAGACCTCAATGGATGATTGAAGAAACTCTTAAAATGGTTAAAGAGAGAAGGAAAGCAAAACAAAAGGAAATCAAAACAGGGTTAGAACCCTAAATGCAACAATACTGCAACTAGTACATAGGGACAAAGAGGACTATTACAATAGTTATTGTATAGAAATAGAAGAGGACAACAAAAAGGGAAGAACAAGAGCCCTATTCCAAAGCAGAGCTTGGAAAAGTTACTACAACTCCCATCAGCCCCAGCCAGAATGTGAGGTGAAAGCTGCTCTTAAAATACTTGGAAGAAACAAATCACCAGGAATAGATGGCATACCAATAGAGTTGTTACAGGTTACTGAGACTGAATCTGTCCATATTTTGACAAAAATGTGTCAACAAATATGGAAAACAAAACAATGGCCCATAGTGTTCAAATATATCCCAAATCCAAAGAAATGGGATCCCAGGGAATGCAGTAATTACCGAACTATTGCCTTAATATCCCATGCAAGTAAAGTAATGTTCAAGATTCTACAACAAAAGCTCTTACCATATATGGAGCAAGAAATGCCAGATGTCCAAGCTGGATTTAGACAGAGAAGAGGCACCAGAGATCATATCGCAAACATACATTGGATAATGGAATGGAGCAAGAAATTTCAAAAGGAAATCACCCTGTGATTTATAGATTACAGCAAAGCCTTTGATTGTGTAGATCATGAAAAACTATGGAAGGCTTTAAAAGGAATGGGGTGTCACAGCATCTGATTGTCCTATACTCTGGACAAGAGGCTACTGTAAGAACAGAATATGGAGAAACCGATTGGTTCCCAATCTGAAAAGGTGAAACAGGGGTGTATTTTATAGCTCTATTATATTATCTGTATTATCTATATGCAGAACATATACGGAAAGCGGGATTGGACCAAGATGAAGGAGGTGTGCAAACTGGAGGGAGAAATATCAATAATTTAAGATATGCAGATGATACCATGCTGCTAGCAGAAACCAGTAATGATTTGAAACAAATGCTGATGAAAGTTAAAGAGGAAAGAACAAAAGCAGGGCTACAGCTGAATGTTAAGAAGACTAAAGTAATGACAACAGAAGAGTTATATAACTTTAAAATTGACAATGAGGACCCTGAACATGTCAAGGATTATCAATATCTTGGCACAGTCATTAACCAAAATGGAGGCTAGGATTGCAGAGGGCAGCTATGAGAGAACTAGAAAAGGTCCTCAAATGCAAAGATGTATCACTGAACACTAAAGTCAGGATCATTCAGACCATGGTATTCTTGATCTCTATGTATGGATGTGAAAGTTGGACAGTGAAAAAAGCAGATAAGAGAAAAATCAATTCATTTGAAATGTGATGTTGTAGGAGAGCTTTGCATCTACCACGGACCGCAAAAAATAATAATTGGGTGTTAGAACAATTAAACCAGAACTATCACTAAACGCTAAAATGATGAAACAGAGGTTATCATACTTGGGGCACATCATGAGAAGACATGATTCACTAGAAAAGACAATAATGCTGGGAAAAACAGAAGGGAGTAGAAAAAGAGGAAGGCCAAATAAGAGATGGATTGATTCCATAAAGGAAGCCACAGACCTGAACTTACAAAGTATGAACAGGGTGGTTCATGACAGATGCTATTGGAGGTCACTGATTCATAGGGTCGCCATAAGTCGTAATCGACTTGAAGGCACATAACAACAACAAAATGAGCATGTTACTATATCTATTTAAACCACATTTAAAGCACATGGCTTCCCCCAAAGAATCCTGGGGACTGTACTTTACCTCTCACAGAGCTACAATTCCCAGCACCCTTAACAAACTACAGGGTGATATTAAACGCTAGTTCTACTGAAAGTAGACCCAACCGAAGGAAATGGACACAACTAAGTTAGGTTCATTAGTTGCAATGGGTCTACTCTGAGGAGGACTTAAATGAGCACAGCCCTTTACCTAGTATATGCATTACTTTTATATGTAATGTTTTATACTTAGTATATGCACATTACTTTTGTTTGGAGAACTACATGGCAACGTTTGGAAAAGCGTTAATTTCAAAGGATGGCTGTATGTCAGTTTGCATATTATTTCAGGAAGTGCAAATTAGGTAGGTTTGCCTTTAAATGTGAACAGAATCAAATTTCTCCCCCATCCATATCCTCCGCCCAGGACAAGTGCATTGGTTTGCTGGCAAAAGGGTATTCGTTTCCAATTTTCTGGGGAGGAATTCATCTTGGCCGATATGATTACTTTTCATTAGGTTAGCCTATCCTCTCAAAAATGACACCGGAGACCACATCTAGTATAACAGCAAAGAGGTAAATGTCAAGTGGATAAAATCCATCTTTCCAAGAGTTCAGAGCCCAGACTCCCACCAGCTCCTCCAAGCAGAAAACAAAAAGAAAAGCAAGCAAATAAAAAAATAGGTTAAGTGCAAACATCCAAGAGAAATCGTTTTCCATATGACAAGCTATCTCATTAAGCAGCCCCCAACAAAGATGCGGGTGTGATGGAGGAGGAGGAAGTGAAGGGGGGGAGTCGAACTGCATGGTTTTCTAAATGTGATACACCACTAATCTTCCGATGCGGTTCTGAATCACTGAGGCAACCGCACTATTTTCTGACAAATCTCCAGAGAATCTGAAAAGGGGGAGGCATATTTTTCTTTTCTTCCTTTTTCCAGAGCGGCTGACAACAGGGAGGTTCCTAAGCAAAAGCTTGCCGTTCTTTGCACTTGGCAGAATGAATGAAAACAGAGAAGCTTTTGGATGAGTGAGAACATTTGGTACGCTGCCTCTGCGATTACTGCTGAATTTGTTTTACTAAACTAATTTCTCCTACGCCATACAAACAGATGCTGAGATTTAAGCAAACAAATCCCTTGCCTGCAATCACCCCATTTGATCCTGCATCTATTCTCCAATGCCTGCTTAGGGCAGATGCATACTAGGGTTAAGCTGAATGTTTTCCACTAACCATTTCCAGAGCTGTTGGAAGGGAACTAAACATTTCCTGACCCCTCCAAAGCGTACCTTTTTCATGTTTTTTTTTCCACAGTCCCATTGGCTGGAGGTTCAAACACCATTTTTAAAATGATGATGATAATGATGTTCTTCTTTCTTTTTTAAAAGTGACATTGTCATGAAGCCACTCTGATTTAGCTACATGGTGACATCATTGGGCATTCAAAACTAATTCGGAGTGAAAGCAATGCCTATTCCAGAAGCATTGCCCTCACTCTAAATTAGCTTTGTTTGCCCTCTGTGATATCATCACATAACCAAATTGTATTTGCTGTAGCGTAGAACATGGCTGTGAGCACAAAGTGGTGGAGTTAGACTTTTTGGGCGGCCTGCTTCTTTCCCAGTCACTACACCCATCTTTCTGAAATTTGCCAGGCACAGTTGTTTGTTTCTTTGTTTGCTTGCAGGAATTTTGCCACATTCTTTAGTCCTGGGGTGGATAAACTTTGGGCTGGTTCACATGGGAGCTAAGCTTCAGATTAAAGACACAGCTTTATCCATCGCGATAGGTTTGCAAGATTCACACTGATGGTTACAATCCACTGTTTTCCACTACCTTCCAATCCGCTGTTTTCCATTCACATATGGAAAGGTTTAGTATCACTGTTCCCTTGTGGCCCCGCCCCCAAATTTACATGTTTACTCCCTCCAGAGTATTGCTAATGGAGAAGGGGAGGGTTTTTTTGTTTCATTGTTTCTTGTCAATCGCACACTGAAGCTGCCAGTGCCTGTGGAGGTGCAATTGACACAAAAAAACTTTTTTCTCTCAGTTTCATTTCCTCCTGACATATTTATAGCAACCCCCTTGTTTAAATTAAGTATTATGAAATGCAATTTTTAGTGGAAGAGTGTGTGTATATGTGTGTCACATCACTCGCACAGTGCACAGGATTATTTTCTAATTATCTCGGGACAGTCGCTCCATGTGGAGCCAGAACTTGCCTTTCTCTTTCACCGTGTAAGACCAATGATTATTCCCCTCTTCCTCATGTTCTGTCTGCTTTCTCTCTCCTCCTTCCCCCTCACCCTCACCTGGAAAGCTAAATCTTAACTGTGGGTCCCACCCTGAAGTTTCCATTTTCTCTTTCGGTTATTGCTGATCTCTGGGAAAAGAACGGGTGATGGGGGAAAAAGAGAGAGAGATCAGCATGGGTTATGCATGTGTGCATGCTTGGTGCAGCTGCCAAAGTTGTTAGTTGTTATGCACTCTGGGCTGCCTCATTTCTATCGCACCAGGGCATTGCTGCCACCAGCGGTGCTGTGTGGGAAATTTGTGGGGGTAGTTTAGCTTCGCTTTTGCAAAGCCTGAGAGAGTTTGGGTGGAAAGAGTTCAAACTGTGCTGAAGTTTAAAAAAAAAAAGAGCAGGAGTGAAGGAAGGCAGTTTACTGGGAGAGACAGGGGCAAAAGAAAGGAGGGCAGCAGTTCAGGAGCAGTCAGTCGGAAGTTGCTTGTTGAGGCATCAGAAACAAAATGGAGAATTTAGTGGGCGGAGAAAGGGGAGTATCTGAAAGTGACGATCCACCCCCCAGCAAAAAACATCAGAGCAAAGCACCTACATGGGAGGAGCGCAGCGAAGCAGAGACGGTTTTTCCTTCACTTTTCGCATTTTCAGCGGGTTGATTTAATTCAGAGTTAAAGGGAAAAGCAGCAACTCACCTTCCCTTTGCAGGCAACATCATGTAAACCCTGCAAATTAAACAGGCATGCAAGTAGCCTCTATCTCACTGTAAGTCCTGCTCTGAGTAGACCCACTGAAACTAGTGAACCTAAATTAGCCATGCCAATTAACTTCAATGGATTTATTCAGAGTGGGTCTAGCACTGAGTATCACCCAAGGTCTGCATTTCCTTATAGGGAACCTTCTGAGCAACCACATGCCAGTGTGGGTGAGGCCAGAGGCAAAGGTGGGAGCCTTGCACAGTGTTTAATTAGGGGTTTAAACCCTAATTAAACATGCAGGTAGGAGGAGGGAGAAGGAGATGCAGGCAGGTCATCTTCTGACATCCATGAATTGCTCTGGGTTGACTTGATCTGACCCAGGGCAACCTGGGGCTGCCTCAACCAATTCTGGCCAATTCTGCTGGTTTGAAAGCATTCCGTCAACCTAACAGGTTGGTATCGATTTGAGTTTGTTCTTTGTCTGCAAGCTGCCGCTTTTACCAATCTGTTTTTCCCCTTTGAAAAAATATCATTAATATCAATATTTAAGAAATACTAATAGTTTGAAATACTGATATTTTGAAAGGAAATGTTGGAAAATTTAAGGGAACATCAATAAATCGAATATAGATAAAAGTACTGATATTCATATCAATATTTTAGATTTGGGGGTTTTTTTAAGCTCATAAATGGAAAATTTGATTTCAAATCCAAATTGGGTGGAATTTTAGCACATCCCTATCCTGGGTTGACCCGAATCTGGAATTCGGCCTACTTCACACTATATAGTTTCTTTGACTGGATTATATTTGGTTCATTTGGCATTCAGTTTGAGCAGGTAAGGGAATTATCGGGTTAAGGATACACTTGAGTCATCTACAAAGCCTTCAGCTTGGGGGTCTGGCAGTGGGTAGCTTTAGACCTGTCATGCACATCTTGGTGAATGCTAGACATCAGGGCCCAGGTGCACATGTCGGGTTCACATAGCCAAAGCTCACTTAGCAAAGAGGGGGAAATTTTCTCTCAGTCCTTGGTGGGGAAGCTATGAAATGCAGGCACGTACTTGCCCAGAGGATTTGAGGGATGCTTCCTTCCTAGACATTAATTCAACCTACCTGCCCATACTTTTATCTTTATTGGTTGCAGATCTTCAATTGTTATATGTAATAGAAAAATGTTGTATCTTGATGGTTTTTCTATGATTTCCTTTTATGGTTATTTAGTTGTTTTACTTCTATACATTGTTCAGAGATAATTAATGTTTAATTATGTTATTTAAAATGTGGAATGAACAGTAACAGAAATAGAAGTATTGGCTGGTTTTGAATGTAGACTTGTATTGTTATTTCTTATATTGATTCCTTTTGTCAGGGCATGTAAACCGCTTAGAGATTTCTGTTGAAATTTAAGTGGTATATAAATCATCATCATCATAAATAATGCTGCGCAATTGCTAAGAGCTGAAGTCTCTTCTAGTTAATTTGTTCCTTATTGCAAGTAAAATTGTCACAGAATGTCAAAGTTGTTTTCCATTTTATGTTTTTATTTTTCTTATGCAAGTTGTTTTATATGCCTGTAATCAGGACGGGTCTTTGACCGCAAATAAAAGTATCTATCTATCTATTATCATCATAAATATGAGCTTTCCACCATTACTTGTCTTTTGTGTCTTATTCCAACAATTCCTTGGTGTGAAATCCAAGAAATTCAGAACTCCATAACCTGGGGCAAATTTCCCAGATGAGAATTGCAGAATGCTCCCCAGTTGGCATTTGATTTTTCTCTACTGACAGCAAGCTGACATGACTCTCTGAACACAACATGCCAAATAATCTGTATGTGATAGGCAGGTGCAAAACTAGATTACTTTTGCTCACTATTCTTTTTTAAGAGAAACCTTGTCCACTCATTTTATAAAACAACACATTACTCATGACTATAGGATCCAGAGGTCTCATTTCCCCTAGAGAGACACAGTGAAGACGAGACCATAAGCAACCATCAAGAAACAAAGAAATAAGAACATAAGAAGAGCATTGCTGGATCAGGCCAATGGCCCATCAAGTCCAGCATCCTGTTCTCACAGTGGCCAACCAGATGCCCCTAGGAATCTTGTAAGCATAACTTGAGTGCAACAGCGCTCTCCCCTCCTGCAGTTTCCAGCACCTAGTATTCAGAGACATACTGCCTCTGATAGTGGAGGTAGAACATAGCTGTCAGGGTAGAGATGGTAAAGAACAAGTTTGGAAAGTCTGGGGGAACATAAGAATTGCCTTGATGGATCAGGCCAATGGTCCATCTAGTCCAGCATCCTGTTCCCACAGTGGCTAACCAGATGCCTCTGGGAAGTCTAAAAGCAGGACCCGAGCACAAGAGCATTCTCCCCTCCAGCCGCTTCCAGCAACTACTATTCAGAAGCATACTGCCTCCGATCGTGGGTGTCATTCACCTGTCGCCGCTCTAGACTGCAGCCGAGGTGCTCAATATTCCAATCACAATGGTGGCATAGCTATGTAATTGCTGTAATTGGTTCTTGATTCAGCTTCCAAATGAATCCGGTGTGTGTGTATACGGTTATGAGAGATAATGCATGTTTTAAAAATATTTTCAAAATGATCTATAATTACACCGATAATTTGTTGTCTAATGGCTTTGCTCATTCTTGTTTTTGTTCTTGGGGTGTCACTCCTTTTTCTTTATTCTGATTGGAAAGCTTAAACAAGGATAATTTTTTACATCTCTGGAACAATGCTGGGGTGGGCAGAATGGATGCATTTGAAGTTTGATGTCGAGTTGTGTGTGCATGCGTGCTTTGATTCTTTTCAACTGTATGGCTCACATCTAGTAGAAAATGGGTGTGAGGAGAGCCTTAAGGCCCCATCTGCACTATACATTTAAAGCAGTATTAAATCGTTTTAAACAGTTGGGGCTTCCCCTCAAAGAATCCTGGGAACTGTAGTCTGTTAAGGGCCCTGAAAGTTGTTACGAGAGACCCCCATTCTCCCTCATAGAGCAACACTCCCCAGAGTTCCCTGGGAAGAGTGATTGATTGTTAAACCACTCTGAGAATTGTAGCTCTGTGAGACCTTAACAAACCCAGGATTGTTGGGAGAAACCATGACTGTTGGAGTGGTATAACAGTGCTTTAAATGCATGGTGCAGATGTGGCCTATGACAAGGAAGACCCATTCAAATGAGCAGTCCCCCATGTGCATTCCGAGATGGTACAGCCTTACCAAGCCTGGATCACGTGCCCTTCTTGAATGCTTTGAATGCTGCCTCTTTAGAAAGCCCCTTCTCACCCACCTTAGTTCAAAGGAGGGAGAGAATTAAGAACATCAGAAGAGCTCTGCTGGATCAAGCCAAAGGGAGCCCATCTAGTCCAGCTTCCTGTTCTTACAGTGGCCAAGCAGATGTCCACAGGAAGCCTACACACACACACACACACACACACACACACACACACACACACACACATGCATATCTTACCCCATCCAATTCCATAGTAGTATAAGTGTTTGCTCTCTTCGGATCCGAATACTTTGATCACCATACTGTAGAGATGAAATCCTTCCACCAGCATCCATGCAAAAGCACTCAGAAAGAAGAAATGGAGAAGAATAGCGAGGATTTTGCAGGACACCTAAAAAGAGGAAGCAAGGAAATAAATACAGAAACGTACAATGTGCAGGGGAGGCAGGTCCCATTAGGGCGAATGGAGTACTGCCCCACCAACTTCAGTCTGCCCTCAGCCAGCCCTCACTTGCCTGCCTGCTTACTTGCAACCAGTCCAGGGGATGTTGCTGCCTGCCAGCTTCCTCCTCCTAAGAGTCAGTGTTGCCCTTGCTAAATAGAACAGGGAGGAGGATGGGGTCAAAACTAGAATTAATTGGCTCTGCCTGTCATTGGCTGTACCTCCTGTCGTGCTCCCTGCCTTTCCAGTCCCAATGGGTTCCAGCCACCAATGTCAGCACACTGCAAATGCTTGCCAATGCACCATTTACAAGACACATTTCTACAATACATGTACCCAATGCCCAAACTGGGTCACATACTTTTTTCTCAAGAATTCCTACAACTCCTTATAAGTTAAGTCCTTTTTTTTTTTGTCTTCATATTATAGTCACAAAGATTGGAACTGAGAGTAGCTTGCTTAAGGTCCCTGCCCTGCCCAGTGAATTCATGGCTGAGCTTAGATTTGAACTAAGGCTAAGCCAATGCAGCAGCCCTTTGATTGATTGATTGATTGATTGATTGGCAACCAAAAACATTAAAACAAATATACAATTTAAAACACATATTTTTGGAGGCTGCACAGCCGATAGAAATGGATAGGAATATAGGAAGATACCTTATGCCGATTCAGACCAATGCTCCATCTAGCTCATCTTTGTCTACACTGACTGACAGGCTTTCCAGGGTTTCAGGCAGCCCTACCTGGAGAAGCTGCCAAGGACTGAAGCTGCGACTTTCTCCATGCAAAGCTGATACTCTTCCACTGAGCTAGGGATGAATCCGTCAATTTTGGGTTCTCTCAAATTCTCATTTTTTTTCCAATTTTAAATTCAGTTGTCCACATTTCCAAAGCAATTTTATTTTTAAAAAATCCTCATGAAACTTTGTCAGCAGTTTATTGTGAATTTCTCCTAATAAAACACATTTTATATGCAATTTTGACTAATATACACTTTTTGCACACATTTTTCCTAATATAATGCATTTTTGTATGTTATTTTCACAAATATATGCATTTTTTGATATATTGTTTGGTTGGAGAACTGCATTCAACCTTTGGAGAAGTGTGGATTTTGAAGGATGGCTGATTTTCAGTTTACGCATTGGTTTGAAAACTGCAAAATTAGGTAGTTTCTCATTAAAATGCAAACAAAATCTAATTTCTCCCCATCCCAAAACATCACACACACACACCTTTGTAGATACTTTGTGAAGTGTCTTATGATCAGGGGACTGGAAACAAAGCCCTATGAGGAGAGAATGAAAGAACTGGGCATGTTTAGCCTGGAGAAGAGAAGACTGAGAGGAGATATGATAGCACTCTTCAAGTACATGAAAGGTTGTCACACAGAGGAGGGCCGGGATCTCTTCTCGATCATCCCAGAGTGCAGGACACGGAATAATGGGCTCACGTTGCTGGAAGCCAGATTTCGACTGGACATCAGGAAAAACTTCCTGTTAGAGCCATATGACAATAGAACCAATCACCAAGAGAGGTAGTGGGCTCTCCAACACTGGAGGCATTTAAGAGGCAGCTGGACAGCCATCTGTCGGGAATGCTTTGATTTGGATTCCTGCATTGAGCAGGGGGTTGGACTTGATGGCCTTATAGGCCTCTTCCAACTCTATTATTCTATGATTCTATGAAGCTGGGCAAAGGTCACCCTTTGAACTAGGGCAGGGGAAGGAAGAACATCCCAGTTTACCAAAGCAACACAAGGATGCATCTCCTTCTTCCTGCATTCTGGTGCATCATTTCAGCACAGTGCTAGAAGCTAGAGAGTTTCCCAACCTCTTTTTATTTTTTTGTTGCTGGACTACAACTCCCATCAGCCCCAGCCAGCATGGCCAATGGTCAGGAATTATGGGAACTGTAGTCCAGCAACAAAAAAATAAAAAAGGTTGGGAAACACTGCTAGACAAACCTCCCAATGTTGCCTATGCAACTAGATAACTCTTGCTCGCTCACTCACTCACTCTCTCTCTCTCTCACACACACACACACACTCTTTCACACACACACAAACACACACACAACTTAGTCCAGTTGTCCAGGCAGCACTGGAATTCTTGCTCTCTCTTCCCATGATGCTCCAGCAAATGTGCCAGAACTTAGGCAAGCATCCCCAAGTTGTCTGGAAAACTGGGCAATGTTTGCTCCTTTATAGCAGCTCATCCCCTGGAAGATGGTAAGTGTGGTGGTTACCTAGACAACACTGGGATACTCACTCTCTTCCCACAAGACTGGAACCTAGGCAAGCATCTCCAAGCTGCCTAGGCAACTGGCGGCACCCTCTTTGGGCTGCAACACTGTGCCAAAACCATCTACACACTGAGACAAAATTGGGCAGCACAGTGGATCATCACGGCTGCAAATAAAGATAAGATGAAGTGTCCCAGGACCAGATTTTTCTTTCTTTCTTTCTTTGGGTGGACAATACTGCAGCCCAGCCCTAATTTGAACTGTGCCAGACCATGCAAATGAGCACACATGCATCAATCCAGAATGGACACACAACTCCCTTAAGCAAGAAAAAATGCAAGACCGTGCATTGTGGAATCGATCCACAACAGATACACAATTACCTGAAGGGAGAAAAAAGAAGTATTTGTTCAAAAGCTTCCTAAGGACTTCTGGCTGCATTTTTTAATTTAATTTTGTTATGATATTTTTAGTCCACTTTTCTGGCACTTATTGTGTGTGTGTGTGTGTGTGTGTGTGTGTGTGTGTGTGTGTGTGTGTGTGTGTGTGTGTGTGTGTGTGTGAGAGAGAGAGAGAGAGAGAGAGAGAGAGAGAGAGAGAGAGAGAGAGAGAGAGATGGATACTGAGACATATCCTGCCATCAGCTTATAAACAAATAGGCAAGATACACAAGGGAAGGAGGGAAAAGGTACAGGGAGATCTATTTGTCAAGGCCAGAAAAAAACGGTGAGCTACAGGCATTTGTATCCAGTTTATATCCTGGATATCCTTCTTTAAATCCTGATTATGGCCTTCCCGCAGGCATCTGGTTGGCCACCATGAAGACAGGATGTTGGACTAGATGGGCCATTGGTTAATGCTTCCATTGACTGGTGTTCTTGCCTGAATAGCAGCTGATTACTCTTGTTCCTTGAACAGATGGATGGGGCCAGAGTGTTCTTTTCTCAGCTTCTGCAGTCCAGGGTCACTGGCAGCTGGAGGTCAATGTTCTTCCAGACAGGGTTGGTTGGGGAGAGAGAAAACAAGCTTCTCTGGCTGATGGTTGAGGCCAAGTTAGTCTCCCCCTTTGCCATGAGGTTCTTCCTGAGAAAGAGCTGTAGCGCAGTGGTGGAGCATCTGCTTTGCATGCAGAAGGTCCCTGGTTCAATCCCCGGCATCTCCAGACAGGACCGTGATAGACTCCCTGTCTGAAACCCTGGACAGCTGCTGCCAGTCAGTGTAGACAATACTGAGCTAGATGGACAAATGGTCTGCCTCTAGGGATGAGATCAGTTGGCCAGCGCCACTTCAAAAGCATTCCATCAAGCTAACAGGAAATATCAGTTTGAGTTCACTTTTTATCTGCTATCCAGCGCTTTCACCAGTCAGATTTTCTGCTCCCAAAAATATTAATATTAACACCAGTATCAATATTTTCTTTCAAACTATCAATAAATGAAATATTGATAAATGAAAGAAATATTAGTAAATGAAAGAAAGAAATGTTGATATTTTGAAAGAAAATACTGGTAATTTGAAAGAAAGATAATTTGTCACTCTTCCTCCTCCTCTTCTGTGACTGAGGCTGGTCAGTTTTCATGTTAGCAAGCAGAGACAGGTTGTTTTCCTTTTGAGAAAGAAATGAGGAAAGTGCTCTTCAACATTTTTGTTAATGACTTGGATGAGAAGGTACAGGGAACGATGATCAAATTTGCAGATGATACAAAATTGGGATGGATAGCTAATACACTGGAAAAGAGAAACAAAACTCAAAGGGATCTTGATAGGCTGGATCATTGGGCTGAAAACATCAGAATGAAATTTAATTGGGGTAAGTGCAAAGTTTTACACCTAGGAAAAAGAAATCAAATGCACAGTTAGAAGATGGGGGATACTTGGCTCAGCAATACTACATTTGAGAAGGATTGTTGTTGATCACAAACTGAATATGAGCCGATAGTGTGATGTGGCTGCTAAAAAGGCAAATGCTCTTTAAGCCCACATTAACAGAAGTATGGTTTCCAAATTGCATGAAGTACTAGTTCCCCTCTGTTTGGAGGGGTCTCCAAACTGTCTCCCAGAGTGCAGGAGACAGAATGGGATCAAGTTACAGGAATCCAGATTTCAGCTGAACATCAGGAAAAACTTCCCAACTGTAAGAGCAATAAGACAATGGAACCAATTCCCTAGGGAGGTGGTGGGCTCTCCAATCATTGAGGCATTCAAGAGGCAGCTTGACAGCCACCTGTCAGATATGCATTGAGAAAGGGGTTGGACTCAGTGGCCTTATAGGCCCCTTCCAACTCCATTATTCTATTCTATGATTTTATTCTATGAGTGCCCCCACACCCCCACCTCCGCCTCAGCAAGCCCAGAGACCTTAAGGTGGGTGAGACTTGGCTTGCTTTTTCCACTTGGAGCTTGGATTATTTGAGTGGAGGGGGGTGGAACAGAGAGAGAGAGAGAGAGATGTGCTGGGAGTAAAATCAATAAAAGAACAATATATTTGAGGAAATATTTGAGGAGAAATATCCAGTGTCAAAGGAAAGCCACTGAAGTGCAGAGCAAACAGGATTGTTCCACAAAGATGGAAAATATGCGGACCATTGAAAAATCCGGTGCTAAATTCTCATTCATCTGAATTCTCACCCATCACTATCTGACTCAGTATAAGGCAGCTTCCTATGTTCTTGGGTTCACGTTGATCTCTCCCTTGCCAGAATGTTTATCCTAGAAGGAGATCCAACTTCCCAGTGGATCTTGGGCCGCTGGACAATGGCAGAGGCCAGAGTGTGCTGCTCTTCAGCTTTGCAGTCCAGGCAGATTTGTTTTTTTTTTGGCAAGGTGAGAGTCACTGCATCATGCAGTCCCCACACAGGAGATCTAAAGAATGTGGGAGAAGCCTACCACAAGTTACCTACCAACACCAGCATTGGCCCAGTTTCCATAAGGGGTAGCATTGCTGTGGCAGAGTCTGCCAACTCTTTCAACCAGAAACTCTGGAGGGAGCCTGGAGAAGGAGTCTAGAAAGGGTTTGATGATAGAACCAGGGAGCAGTTTTGGATGGGTTTGGGGGTAGAGACCAGTGCTTTTTGATGGGCCCAGCACAAAAGAAGGAGAGGAGTTAGAAGAAACTGGGGGATGTATATAGTTAGGAATTGTGCACCCAGCCAAGGCCCAAGTCCTAACCTGACCTGGATCTGGGCCCCAAATCCATTCTAGTGCCAGCCCTAATAGGATTTTAAATGTAAGCACACAGTCAGAAGGGTGGGGGAAGGAGATGCTGTTTCTCCCCCACCTGTGGATGGTATTCAGTGCTAGTCCTACTTGGAACAGACCTGACTATCTTACGTTCATTGATTCCAATCGGTCTACTCTGAGTAGAAGTTAGTTGAATACAACCCTTTACATTTAATTAGGGGTTTAAACTCTGATTCAACATGTATTTGGGAGAGTGGGAAGGGGACACCTCTTTCTCCTCCCAAATGCATTTTTATTTACAGTTTAAAACCCTATTAAAAGTGCCCCCCCAATTGAATCAAGGCCTGGATCCGAGTCAAGCAGTCCCAGATTGTCCTGGGTGTTGGATCAGGGATGATCCAAAGAATTGGATTGGGGAGGGACGGCAGTAAGAGAATGTCATTGAAAGGGAAACTCTCCTTGGATACACTCAGCCCCTTCATATGATCCTCACGGGCTCTGCATAGGAAGAAAACAGGCATTTGAAAATGGAGCTTTTAATTGCTGGCCCTCCCAAAAGGCCTGTTTGTAACTGCTCATATCAATTACTGCTTGATCAAAATAGACAAGCTTTAAAAGCAGATCACACACTCCTATGCCCTGCACATGTAGAAGGCAGACTGCATTCTCTCTCTCTGTCTCTTGCACACACACACTCTTTACATTCACTTCCTGGGTGGGTTCTCTGATATCACCATAACTTGTTTTAGAGCGACTGCTGACGTGGTTTTGCTTTGGGAAACCTTTGTGGCAGGACTAAGTCAAGGATTTCTTTCAGGCCTGTCCAACCTAGTTTTCTTTTCTTTTTGAATAGATTACAGATATAAACAAACACCAACTTTGCCCATTATGTTGTAAATTGTTGTTTTCATTTGCTGGGGCACAAAAAGAAAGAAATGTGTTGTTTTAATATGTTTTGAAGATGTTTTGTTTTAATATATTTTAAAGTCTACTTATATATTAGAGTTTTTTAGTGTTCTGTTTGCCACCCTGGGCTCCTTCTGGGAGGAAGGATGGGATATAAATTTAATAAATTAAATAAATAATTTGCCAGTCCCTGACTTGTATGCAGATTGCAATGCATCTATCAATCAGACTACACACTTCTGTGAATAATGTGATGCAGTTTCAGTTCAAACAATGGCCAGAAATGAGTATTTGATGGAGAAAATATATACAATTCACATTTTTATAGGAAATGCACTGAAAAGGTACAAATATGTGTATTTTAGGGGAGGAATGTGTATAAAATGAGTACACTTTAAATGCAAAGTTTTCATACAGGTTTTTTTTTAAAATCCACACACAAAAAAGAGAATGGAACAGAGCTCTGGGAGCATGTGATACTGACCGAGATCAGAAATAGGTTGATCTATCCATCTTTAGCCCTAGCCCCTCCTCCTTTTAAAAATTCTGGTGCACTGATCAGAACCAAGCAACTGGGTCTGGAAGTGATCATTTTAATTTCCCACAATTCCCATGATGTATGGAAAATGTCCCCAAGCCAGGAGGATTGTGGGAAATCAAAATGGTAGTTTGCAATGCTGCTCACAGCACTGCTGCTGGAGCTACCTGCCACCACCAGATGAGTCCTCCAGATGAGCCTATCAGGGGCCCAGAAGATGGAGGGGGCTCCCCAGAAGACACTTTGCTGAGAGCCTCCTCAAATCTGGAGCCAGTGGTGGCTAGTCCCCACTGAGACTGGTAAGGCAGAAGACAGAAGATTGAAAGGTAGGTGGAGATAGAGCCAATGAGAGGCAAAGCCAACCAAATCTAGTTTTGTCCCCATCTTCTTCTCTGATGAGTTCTGCAAGGGCAACACTGAAACTAAGGAGGAGGAAGTGGATAGGCAGTGCAACCCCCTTGGACTGGGTGTAAGTAAGAAGGCAGGGAGCCAGATGGGGGCTGGCTGAGGGCAGAATGGGGTTGGTGGGGTGATGTCCCATTTGTCCTAGTGAACCAGCCTGTACTGCCTGAAGCCAGCCCCATCTTTGGGCACTGAAAAAGGAAGGATGTGCAATACCCGTCCCAGAGATCAACAGGCAGTATGAAGCCTCTGGGTTGGCCAGCCTTGTATAAATATTAATTGCGAGAAAAAGTGTGACCTTGCCTGACCTACAGAGCAGTCACTTCTGCCTACTGCATGCCAGATGCAGCACCAAGTTGGAGATCAACCCTCCAGGCAGGGCTGCAGCTACAGCCCAGAAACCCCCATCAAAATTGGGCTCAGAAAACTACACAGAGAAAATAGCTTGGTTTATTCAGAATTGGGATGGATAAATCTGTCACTTTCAGTTTCTCTCTGTTTCTCATTTCTCTAATCTTTATTTCAATTATCCATATTTCTATGTCAGTTTGCCACTTTTTAAACAAAAAACTCCTTGTGAAAATTCATCAGCATTTTACTGCAAATTTCTTCTAACAGACACATTTTGTATGCAATTTTGCCTAATTAACACATTTTTACAATTTCCCCTAATGCATTTTTATATTTATTTTCGCTTATCTATGTATTTTTGTATGCACTCCTTACCTAGTAAATGCATTTGTGTACACATTACATCTTTGGAGAACTGCATTCTAAAATTCAAAGAAGTGTGGCTTTTGAAGGATGATGATGCTTTGGTTCACATATTGCTTCAGGAAGTGCAAATTTGGTAGATCCACCTTTAAATGTGAACTGAATCAAATTTCTCTCCCATACCTTCCCTCTGCCCAGGACAAGTGCATTGGTCTGCCAGAAAAAGAGTATTCATTTCCAATTTTCTGGGGAGGAATTCATCTTGGCCAATGTGATTACTTTTCACTAGGTTAGCCCAGCCTCTTGAAAATAACACCAGGGACTACAACTTGTATAACAGCAAAAAGGCAAGTGCCAGGTGGGCAAAATCCATCCTTCAAGAGTTCAGAGCCCAGACTCCCATCAGCTCCTCAAAGCAGTATCCAAAGGAAAAGCAAACATGCTGTGCATTTTTGTACAAGTTAGTTACTTGGCTTATTTGGCTGGAGAACTGCATTGTAAAGTTCCAGATCAGTGTGAATTTTGAAAGATGGCTGTGTTTCAGTTCCTGTATTATTTTGGGAAGTGTGAATTTGGTAGGCTTGCCTTTATGTGCAAACTGAACTGATTTTTCCCCATCCCTAATTCTGAGCCCAGTTCTGGCCAAATCAGCCCCTGTAGTATCCCTGATGGCTTCACTGAGAGCACATGGTGTCTTATCCCTCCTCCAACTTCCAGCTAATGATGAGCATCACAAGCCTCTCTCTCCCACCCAGCTACATGTCTCCCTCCCTCTTTAAGTTTCCCAGAACTCCTGATGCTTGATTTCTAGTTACAGTACTGTACTAAGCACCAGTGTTTGAAAGGGAGGGAGAGAGAGACTCTCCCTTCCACAATTACCAGAAAAATAGGAGTCTGGGTATAATGTACAAAGGCAACAGAAATGGAACATTTAAATTCTTCTCCGACTTGGGTTAGAAATCCAAGCCTAAGAAGAACTTCTGGGGCTATAACACATTGCTACCAAGAATTCAAGTTAGGAATGCAACATTTGGCATCACAATACCATGTGCCTTTTTCTGAATGTGTCAATCAGCCCTAATTCTACAAAGGCTACACTGATCTCCTCAGGGACAACATTGACTTCTGTGGGCAGTAGTCATGTGAACACCCTTCTTCTATACTGGAACTTCAGCTTCAAATTAGGAGTGCAACCTTGGAGAAGCAGGCTTCCAACTCTGGATATAGGCCTCATTAGGAGTTGAGAATGGAGATAGAGAAAAGGAGAGGTGTTTTCCTACATTACTGCAAAGGTACAACAGATGTGGAGCTGCATAGAGGAGTAGAGTTCTAGCAACAATTCAGTATACAGGCTGACGAACTTGAAAGCAATGCTGGTTTCTGCCACCGTATGTAGTGTTATTTACTGCCAGCTTTGTTTACCTTAATCTCCAAACTCATACTTTCCCTTGCAAACTCTTTCTTTTCCTCACTCATCTACAAATCCTTTTTAATCTGTTTTGTGAACAAGAAGATGTGAGAAAGGTTGATTCCCCCTGCCCCTTCCTATTTTCAAAACCCTTTTGGATGCTTTTTCTGCCTGTCTCTTTCCAGGCACACTTGCAGAGAAGGAAGAACCAGATGTACCTCTTCTTTTCTTTTTGCACGAGTTTCCAAGGCAACTCGAGACAGAAATGAGCAGAGGATGGACATG
This sequence comes from Rhineura floridana, assembly GCF_030035675.1. NCBI lineage: Eukaryota > Metazoa > Chordata > Lepidosauria > Squamata > Rhineuridae > Rhineura > Rhineura floridana. The sequence goes on along the minus strand of NC_084498.1, from coordinate 13,905,503 downwards.
TGAATCAGCAGGGCCAATTGGGGGGGCAGGCAGGAGGGCATGTGGCCTGGGCCTCAAGCTGAAAGGAGACTTCCAGTTTAGACACCTGCAAATTTTTTGGCATTTGATAAGTTTTGCCACTTGTTTTTATGCGATACATTCTCTGCTTAAAACTGCAAATTTAAACAAATAAGAGATGTCATTTGGTAAAAAAAACATCCTTTCTGTAAACCCATACAGAATTTTGTCTTTTTAAAGAGCTTAAATGCTCATGAATATATATAGAGAGAGCTTAACTGCTAATGAATGTATATATATATATATAAGAACATGAGCATGTCCTCTCAGATAAGCTGATTATGGATGGTATTCAATGTTAATCCCAAATCAGAGTGGACCTGTTGACTAGCAGGCTCGTTAATTTAAATTGGTCTACTCCAAGTAGGACTTAGTCAAATATAACCCTATATAAACAACCCTAGTTTTTTATTACTGTTATGGCTAAGGGACTCGAAAGCTGGAAGTGGCCTGGATCTTTGAAAGGCCCTACAGCTGGCTCTATTGGCTAAGGCATTTTCAGTGGGTCTCCTAGAAAAGATGGGGCATGCGAACTCAGAATCCTTGCATGCTGTCTCTAATCTTGTGGGCTTCCTAGAGGCATCTCTCTTGAATAATGGGGTAGTAATAGTTAAGAGCATAAGAAGGGTCCTGCTGGATCAGGTCAGTGGCCCATCTAGTCCAGCATCCTGTTCTCACCATGGCCAACCAGATGCCTCAATGGGAAGCCCACAAGAAGGAGCTGAGTGCAACCGCACAGTTCTACTCTATTCTGTGTTGGCCAGGTGGTAGTTTAGAGTTCTCTGACCAGTTCTGGGCACCACATTTTAAGAATGGCATAGACCAGCCTTTCCCAACTAGTGGGCCACCAGATGTTGTTGGACCACAATTCCCATCTTTCCTGACCATTGGCAATGCTGGCTGAGGCTGCTGGGAGTTGTGGTCCAACAACATCTGGTGGCCCACTAGTTGGGAAAGGCTGGCATAGACCAAGAGGAGCATGTCCCAGAGGCGGGCAACCATGATGAGAGAACTCAGAAATACAAGGAACAGTTGAAAACCAGAAGATTAAGAGGAGACATGATAGCAGTCTTCAAATATCTGAAGAGTTAGATCACAGAGTTGATGGAGCAGACTTATGATCTGCTGCTCCTGAAACAGGACTAGAGCGTGAGAACTGCAAAGAAAAAGATATCTGTGAAATACAGTGAAGGCTGGTTCTTTAGGGCAAATGGGGCACTGCCCCACTAAGCTCAGTCTGCCCTCAGCCAGTCCCCACCTGCCTGCCTTCTTACTTACAACCAATCCAGGGGGTGGAATTGGCTGTCAGCTTCCTCCATCTACTTAGTCTCAGTGTTGCCTTAGTATAATTCAATAGGAAGGAGGATGGCAACAAAACTAGATTAAGTTGGCTCTGCCTATCACTAGGTCTGGCTGCACCTACCATTGGCCTCCCTACTTTCTGCCCCATCAGTCCCAATGGGCACCAACCACCAATGGCTAAATATTAGGAATAACTTCCTAACAATAAGAGTTGTCCAACTGTTGAATATACCACCTCAGAAGGTGATGGGTTGTCCGTCACTGGAGGTGAAGACTGGACAGTCATCTGTCAAGGATGCTGTAGTTGCATCCTGCACTGTAGGTTCCACAATCAGCAGGGGGTTAGACTAGTTGACCTTCAAGAGACATTCCAGCTAGCGGTGGATAAATCTGTCAATTTCATTTTCTCTGAGTCTTATTTTTCCAGTCTTAAATTCAGTTCTCCACATTTCCACAACAACCTGTGATTCTGCTTTTTAAAAAATTCTCATGAAAATATGTCTTCTAATAAATATATTTTTGTATGAAGTTTTGATTAATATACACATTTTTGCCAGCATTTTCTCATAATGTAATTCATATTTGTATGTTGCTTTCACTAACACGCTCATTTTTATGCACACTTTACACTAGTCTATGCAGTTCTGTGCACATTACTAGGCTGGAGAACAACTTTGCAAAATTTGGAGAAATGCAAATTTTGAAGGACTGCTGTGTTTTGGTCTGCATATTTTTTGAAAAGTGCAGATTTGGTAGGTTCACCTTTAAAAGCAAACTGGATCAAATTTTTCCCCCATCCCTACTTCCAGCTTTGCGATTCTTTGAATCTACTGCTAATCAAGTTGGGGGGTGACCCAGAGTTTTAGTGTTCCAAGAGCAGGAGAAAACTTTCTCTCTATCCATTTTCTCCACACCATACATCATTTTATAAAACTCTACAGTAGGCAGGGCCGGATTAAGCTGAGGAGGGCCCCTAGGCTGATTGGTGTTTGGGGGGCCCATCCCCACGCTTCACATACCTTTCCGTTGTTTTTTGCGGTGCATGCAGGTTTGCCATCAATCAAGATGGCGGCCAAGGTTTCCCTAAGGAGCTGAAGCCTCTGCCGCCATCTTTGTTGATGGCACCAACGCACACATGTAACACCATCCAAGATGGCAGCAGAGGCTTCAGCCCCTTAAGGAAACCTCAGCCACCATTTTTATTGATGGCAAATCTGCGCAGCACTAAAAACAATGGAAAGGTAGGTAAAGCAGGGGGATACTGGGGGGGATGGCGGTCTGCGGATACTTCCGCGGATTGCGGAAAGAGAGCAGAGGGGCCCCTGTAGCTCCAGGAGCCCTCAGGCCAGTGCCCCATGGGCCCCCAAGAGCTCCGGGCCCCTAGGCTTCAGCCTACTAAGCCTAATGGATAATCCGGCCCTGACAGTAGGGCCCCACTCATATGGCGGGTTATGTTCCAGACCCCCGTCTAAAAGTGAAACCCACCGAAAAATGGAACTCCTTCAATAAAATGGCACCCGACGCCCGAAAAATGCCATAAAAGTGGAACAAGCGCCGTATGAGTGGGGCCTTACTCTAATTTTAGCTGCCATATTTGCGGAACGCTGAAAAGTGGGCCACCAAAAAGCGGGGCCCTGCTGTATTTTGTGTCTCCTCCTTCCACACACACCCAGTCACCTTCTTTCAAAACTAAATGCTTCCCAAATAGAATGATGCCTATGTGGCTTCTCTCTCCCTCTTTCTGTGCAGAAATGAAGAGACAACAACCGTGACAATAAGAATTCCTCTTTTCTTTTTTGGATTTTGGTTTTTCTCTTCAGTTCTCTATCTTGCTCCCCACACTCATTTTATTTCCCTCTGGCTTCAGTTGCCACTCTGGAGTTGCTCACACTATCTTCCTGATTTATTGAAGATAGTTTTGTTGTATATTTCCCTGCCTTGTTTTCTGCTCTTTTTCTTTTCTGATTGCATCTTCTCTGTTCAGCTTCATTCTCTCAAAGTTTTTATTGCCCTTCTCTTCCTGCCTCCATCCCCCACGCCGTAGCCTTATCTGCCTCTTGCAGGGACATTGCTTAGGATGTCCCCAGAAATGCAATGTGGAGAGGAGGGAGAAGTGAGCTGTACTCATTTTGCATCTCTGTACACACTCATAGGAAACAGACTTTGCAGTTTGCAGCAGACCCATTGGCAGCAAATGCAAATGCAAGCCCAAGGTCTGAACATCTACTTTCTGGCCATCTTTTGTTGCCTTCAGAACTTTGCAGGATTTAAAAGTAAGAAGTGTCTGCAACCTCACCTCTCTTTACCTTTGCCTTGCCTCTGACCTCTCCCCTCTGTCTTGCCCCATTCACAATATTCTGCTCACTCTTTGAACTTGCTGAATATACAGCAGCACACCAAAATGCTGATCCCAGTTGATGGTAGTAGTGGAGCCCGGGGAAGGAGACAATTTTTGTGATTATTTAAGCCCTGTTCGAGGATTCACTTCAACATCCTGCTCCCCAAATCTGCATCCCAGTTGGATGAAGCCTCAGACGTTTGTGCCTTGAGCTGAGACACATCGCTAAATGTGCTTAGAATGGTCTATGTCAGCCTTTCCCAACTAGTGGGCCACCAGATGTTGTTGGACCACAACTCCCATCAGCCTCAGCCAGCATTGCCAATGGTCAGGAAAGATGGGAATCGTGGTCCAACAACATCTGGTGGCCCACTGGTTGGGAAATGCTGGTCTATGTGATTAGGAAGCATGCACAACTGAGGTTCTCAATTGTGTGGAGGATTCTAAGGGCATTCAGCTAAATGTATGAAGATTCCCCCTTCAAAGCTTCCTGCTCAATGCCAGCACGGATGGGAACATTGTAGGTAGGGCAAGCACATGCAGCCCTGCTCCTCCCTTTGCCATTGGGACAGCCCCAGTGGGGCAGCCTTGAAGGAAGTTACACCAAAGGGGATCATCATTTTGGGTTTTTCCTTCAGTGTGTGGCAAGGGCATTCCCCTGGACAATTGGCTGTAGATGGGCTTCCTCCCAGGTTAGACACTGGGGCAGCCAGAGGGTGGGGGAATGTAAGATAACCTAGCTTCCAAGCGAGAGGTGGAATTCTAGAGAGCTGCCTCTGTAGTAGGGATGGAAACAGCTGTCAGTTTCAGTTCTCATTTTCCAATCTTAAATTCAGTTTTCCACATATTTGCAGCAATTTGTGATTTTTTTTAAAAAAAATCCTCATGAAAATTCTCCAGTATTTTAGTACTAATTTCTTCTAATAAACACATCTTCGTAGCCAGTTTTGACTAATGTACACATTTTTGCAAGCAATTTCTCAAAATATAATGCCTTTCTGTCAGTTATTTTCACTCATATGTTCATTTTCATGCAGACTTTCCCCGTTGCATTTTTGTAAAGGACGGCTACGGTTTGGTCCTCACGTTGGTTCAGAAAGTGTGAATTTGGTAGATTTGGCTTGAAATGCAAACCAAATTGAATTTCTTGCCCACCCCTAATCTGTAGTGACAGCATGAATGCAGCCCTTGCACACATATCCAGTCCAGGTATTTTGCTATTTTTTTTTGTTTGATTTATTGTATTTTGATTGATTTGTTGTATTGCAATTTATATTCTTTTGTATTGATATGTTCACTTTTTTGCCCAAAAAGTGGTATATTAATAGACCAAAACGTATCATAAAATGTACTGAAAACATGAGGAGGCAAACATCTGGACAGCTCCATTGAATTTCAGAAAAGGAAACATGGCAGCCATGGAAGTGTAATGCAGGGATCAGATGATATCTTTATTATCGTTTTGTAGGTTTTCTCTGCCCTGCCTTCCACAATTCCTGAATTCTTGTTTAACTAGGAGAATTCCTGAAATTTATTCTGGAATCAGAGTTTGTAGAGCCAGCCCTACCAAGTGAGGCAGCTGCCTCAGGTAGCAGATCTTGGAGAATAAGGAACAGAGGCAAGGTAGTATAAGGACAGAGGACAGAGCTGCATGTGCCGTATGACCTGCCCTGAGCCTCTTAAGCTTGCAGTTGTGGTGGAGGACACTGTCCCATCACCAGTGCTGAAGGAACATTCATAGAAACATAGGAAGCTGCCTTATATTGAGTCAGAGCATTTGGTCCATCTAGCTCAGTGTTGTCTAAATTGACTGGCAGTGGCTCTCCAGGGTTTTAGGTATGAGCTTCTCCCACCCCAACCTGGAGATGCCAGGGACTGAACCTGGGACCTTCTGCATGCAGAGCAGATGCTCTACCACTGCATTACTGCCCTTCCCCAAATCATCTGCCAGTCTGATTGGCTTCTGTACATAGAATAGTGTGTGTGTGTGTGTGTGTCCGCGCACATGTGCTTGTGTGTGTGTATATATATATACATACTTGTCCTTCACCTAAGACAGTCATCGGGAACCTGTGGCCCTCTAGATGTTGTTGGACTACAACTCCCATTAGCCCCAGCCAGCATAGCTAGTGATCAGGAATGATGGGAGTTGTAGTCCCATAGCTTTTGAAGGGCCATGAGTGCTCTGTGCTAACCTTTTGCTCTGTTACAGAAGTGAGGAATCTTTGGCCCTCCAGATCTTGCTGAGCTACATCTCCCATCAGCACTGGCTATTGGCCCTGCCTGCTAGTGCTTATGGGAGTTGTAGTTCAGCAACATCTGGAGATCCAAAGGTTCCTCACTCCTGACCTAAGACATCAAAATGTGTTCGGGCCAGCCAAATGCTCAGCTTACCACAAGCTTTCCGCTCCTCCACTACATTTTTGCCTTTTCCCCTCTCTATGTTATTTCTATGCTCATAGCCTCCTGCACAACATAAAACATGGTGTCTTGTAGAGGCGCCCATGGGACAAGGCAGCAAGGCAGGGTCATGACAAAACGGGAGACAAGTCTGAGAGTTTCTATGAAAGCAACCTCTCCTTGGACATATATCTGCTGTCTGGGATTTCTATTTTTCTGCAGGTTAAATTAAGATAAAGAGATCCAAGTTCCGTCAAATGCTGTGAGATCCTCAGATGAAGCGCCATGATTATGATTATTAATAGTATTAATTATTGACTTAAACTGCAGCCCACAGTCTGGCTGTGATTAATGCAGGGTTTTATTGTCTGATGCATGCTGCCCAAAATGAAAGCACATACATCTGTCATGTTTAATTTGTACTGACTGCAGAACTAATGCAAACTGAATGAACTCTTTTTAAAAAAATAACAGTGGCAGAAGTATTATAGTGTTTGGTTGCTTTTAGGGATGTTGGAGAATTCTGATAAAATGGGAATGGAAATTACCAATGTTTACTTATTCGTCCCATGTCCAGAATGGAAATAAACCCAGTGAATAGGATCAGTATTTGCTGTTGCTGCTTTCAGTCTATAAACAATACGCAATTGCTTATGTTTTTCCTGCATTTTGCATTGTGTTTCCTTTGCACTGAAATGAACAGGGTAGAATAATGTAATGACAATGTAATTTATATAATTAATTACATAGATGACATAAGTTATGTAATTTTTCTACAGCGGACAGTGAGACAAATAATGTAGTTTTTGGCAGAAGATGGACTGCAGCAGAATGGAAACTGCTGCGTGCAACAAATACAGGGAAGAACAAAAATGATTTTTTTTATATCCCTAGTAAGGCAGGGGATGCAGATCTGCACCACAGGGGAAAAAAAGGACTGCCTACAAGTCGATTCCGACTTATGACGACCCTATGTACAGGGTTTTCATGGTAAGCATATTCAGAGGTGGTTTTACCATTGCCTTCCTCTGAGGCTGAGAGGTAGTGACTGGCCCAAGGTCACCCAGTGAGCTCCATGCCTGTGTGGGGATTCGAACCCTGGTCTCCCAGGGTTTAGTCCAACACTCTAACCACTACACCACACTGGCTCTCAGGACCCAGTGGCAATTTGCATGAATTGTCCAATTCACTCTGTGGACAAGCTAACATGAGAGATCATCTTTAGGTGAAACATCAGAGGAGCGTTGAAGGATTGCAAAAGAATTTTGATAAGACTCATGACTTTTCTCAGGTGGGTTTCTTATAACCCATTGTTTTCACCGGATTTTGTTGAAAACAAACTTGGAAGCAAATATTATTGTGTCATGGGTTTCCTGATGGGAGGGAGAGTGAATGTCACCTTGAACCCAGCCACATCCATATGGTCCCACTCTCTGAATCAAGCAAGAGGCAGATGTTGATGCAACATCATTCATTCAATACTCCTGAATAGAAGCAACAAACATTGGCCCCTAGCCTGCTTATTCCTTAGGACAGAGATCCAAGTCAAGTTTCATTTCCACAAAAGGAAAGGTTGACTTGGGCAGGTTTCACTGCTGAGCTCCTCTTTGCTTTGCCTTTCTCGGGCTTTTCCTCTTCCTCCTTTTCAACTAACATCCATGGGTAAAGAGTTCTGGTCACTTCTTGCTCCAGGGGATCAGCCGTCTTTCCCAGCTATGCCAGGGCCCCTGTCTGCCCATGTCTCTCCAGGGCTCCTACACATCAGTCTCCCATTTTCTCCTCGCTTTCCTAATTCTCTTCACCTCCTCCTGCAACCTGCAACCCACCTTTCCCTGGGCTTCTCCCACCCCCATCCTGCTCTCAGCACTCACTTTTGCCATCTCTACATGTCTCACTGTCTTCTCCCCCCTTGCTTGCTTCTCTACTCTTTCCATTCACTTCCCTCTGTGATGTCTACTATTTCTGCTGGACTCCTCCTTCTGTTGTTCCAGCCAATCTATGCTGGGTCATCTGCCAGCTCCTGGTTCCACCTGCAGCCACCTGGTTCTTGCACCTGGAATAATCACCAGATCCAGAGCTCACAAGCTGACTCCCACCCAGCCACAATAGGGTGCAGGAAAGACATAACACTATCACACCTCAACTCTACGTCACCATGGAGTACCTCCTCTAGCAAAGCATCTGAGGAACTGGGGGGAAAGCCAAGAGTTTTGATCAACTCGCACCATTTCTCAGGTGGGTTTGGAGCATCCCTGCCTTACAGAAGCAAATTAGTTATTCTGATGGGAAGCTGTTGCTGTTTATTTATTGTCTCCGGGATGCCACAGGATGCTCCAATTGTTTCTTGAACTGCAGAGGCCCTCCAGGGAATGTGGGACTCAAACTAGGAACATTAGGTGCCAAGGCTGGGACCACACCTCAGAAGCCTCCCTGGACTAAGTGTGCTCTGGTTGTGAAGTCCATGACAAGTATTTGGATGTCCAGCATTAGACATTCTGATAGGCAGGTCTGTCCAGGCTTGCAAAACCAAGTTAAAGTACAAGCAGAGCTTGGAAAAGTTACTTTTTTGAACTACAACTCCCATCAGCCCCAACCAGCATGGCCACTGGATTGGGCTGATGGGAGTTGTAGTTCAAAAAAAGTAACTTTTCCAAGCTCTGAGTACAAGGTGCCAGGGCTTCTGTCTCTGTCTAATCAACAGACTAGAACTTCATGCCATAATAGATAAATGCATGGAACCAGTGCTTTAAAAAAAAATGAGGCACCAGTACTCATATCTTGACAAAAGTGCTGCGGGTGCCAGCACAAAATGGCTGCCAATGACAGCAAAAAAGGAAGAGGTGGCAGTACTGCCATAACAAAATATGTGCTGCCTGGAACTATTCCGAGAATGAGGTTGTTCCCAGGTTCAGGGCATCATACAGTACTCAGAGGAAGGCAGTTACATCATACTGAGGTTTGCAAAATCGAGTTGTATAAAAGGACTTGACTGCTAAAAAAAAAAGAGTTCTCTGCATTTGGCTATGTAGAAAGACAGACAGGAAATGTAAGAGTCTCAAGCTTTTTTTCTTTTCAAAATTGCATTTGTGCTAAAATTTTACAAGAATCACATTTGCTTGCCAGATGCCACCCATTTTGAACTTACCGTCCCAGGATTGAACTGGAAACTTATAAGCAGTAGGATCTGAGCCATTAATATGGCAAATGACAGGTTGGCATGGATGTGGTAGCGCTGGTTACGGATGGTGCTGACAGAGCTGTGGGGGGGGGAGAAATTGGTTAGTGTTCTGAGAAGAAATGGTTTGTTAACAATGTAACTTCAAGGGATCACTTGCCTATATATGCCCATCTCTTGGAACTTTAGCTGTGTTTTATTAGATTTCCCAGTAAACTCACCAAAAAGGACTGGTTTGTACATCATGGTTTCAATCACATGCACATGTTCCTGGGAATAAGCCCCCACTGAATGCAGTCAGACTTACTTCTGAGTAAACATACATAGGATTTCCATCTGAGTGGCATATTTATTTTCCACCCATATGGTTAAGGTAGATCACTCCTAATGGCACGCAACCATATAAATTCAGGCCAGAGGTGAAGGTATAGCTAGTGGAGGCTGATCCATTAGGGAGAATGGGACACTGCTCCACCAGCCTCAGTCTTCACTCAGCTAGCCCTAGGGATGGTCTATTCTGTCAATTTAGCTTTCTCCCAGTTTCTCATTTTTTCAGTTTTCCAGATTTCCATATCAGTTTTATAAAATTTTGTTAAAAAAGTCCTCATGAATATTCATCAGCATTTGATTGCAAATTTACTCTAATTTACACATGTTTGTATGCAATTTTCCCTAATATACACATTTTTGGCTAAGCAAGTTTCCCTAATATAATGAATTTGTGTATGTTGTTTCCCCTAATATGTCCATTTTTATTCACATTTTACCCTAGTATGCATATTTTTATACACACTACTTGGCCGGACAAGCAACATGCACATTTCGCAGGATGGGTATGTTTTCGAAAGTGTGAATTAGGTATGTTTGCCTGTAAATGCAAACTTAACTGAATTTCTCCTGCATCCCTAGCTAGCCTACACCAGTCTACCTTCTAACTGGTCCAGGGAGTGGCACTGGTTGCCAGCCTCCTCCATAGTCTCAATGTTGTGCTATGTAGAACTCATCAGGGAAGAGACTTGAGACAACACTAGAATTATTTGCCTCTGCTTGTAATTAGCTCTGCCTGCTCTTGGCCTCCCTGTTTTCCATCCTACTGGTCCCAATGGGCATCAACCACCACTGGGTATAACCTGAAGTGGCTTCAGAGCAAACATAGAATAGGCAGCTGATCATGCATTCCATAAATGAGGTTACCCATTAAATCAGCCTCCTTGTGAAACTGTGTAAAATTACTGCTCTAAATTCTATCCTTTCCCTGTTTGACCCACTCAAAGAAAGCTTTAAAAGGGAAATGGTGCTTTGGATGTACCAACACACTCCACCAGTAATTGCAAGAGACAAGCAGCCGTGCACAGCACTGAGAGCTGTCCATTGATAGATGCTACATAAATTTAAAATGCAGCCTACCAGAAAACAACTGGGGCAATGGTCTAAGGAAAGACCTGAGTGTCTGCAGTCATCATCACACAGAGTAGGACCTAATCGTCTGCTACATTCCACACATCTGACCTTGCAGCGGCTGCACACTAGCATGTGACATGCCTCACTCGTGTCCTAATGAGGCCCAGCCCTCCAGTTAGAGTTATTTTTTAATTGGGATGGTACCATGTCAAAGCGTATGCTACTTAGGACTCAGTAAGTCCATTTTCTGAACATCAGCTAGCTCTTGATGACTTCTCTTCAGTCTTTTGGTGGAATGTACATACCTACAGACATTATTGTAATTCTTGGTGTTCAGCAAAAGTTAAAAATACAACTTCTACCCTCTTCCCCTACCACAGCCTGCCTCTGGATACAACATAAAAATCAGAAATGAAAACTCAGCCAACCCCCCACTTTCCTACTCCAAACGCTATATAAATACTTGTACCAAGATTCCAGTGTATTTATTTATTTTCATTATGTTTATTCATTTTTTTTTTATTATCATGCCTTATGTTTTACCACAGCAGGGAAATCTGTGTATAATTGTTAAAATAACCTTGATGCAATTGACACTTCAGTGTGGGAAGGATAAACACCTACCATCCATAACTCAATTGTCTGCCCTTTCTACATTTGCAGGTATATCTTATAGTAGTCAGTCTTGTGTAGATGTCTATGGATTGCTTATATTAATATCCAGTGTATGTTTAAATCAGCTTGATGGATTATCATTAATGTGAGCTGACATTGTTTCTTTTTTTCTTTCTCTTATTTTTGCAAATATATCCTATTTTGTATTTGCATAAAAATGTCATCACACTGGATGGGCAGGCCTCATCTCCATGGAGAAATGGAGGGGGGGAGCAAAGTGGGGATATGGCCTCCAAATTGTGTTTGTGCATATTCTAAAAAATACTGAGATCCTCTCCTGCCCTGCCAAAGCAGTGAGGACAAAGAGGGACAGTAAGAGAAGAAAAGTGGTGGTTTAAAACAACAGGAGAGGTCTGAATAAACTGGGAAAGGAAGGAACACTGAGGGTTTTTTTAAAAAAAAGTTTTAACAAGGAGAACTAGCAGAGATGAGCACAAACTAAAAGTTAACAGAGGTACAACAGAGCCTTTCCCAACTTCTTTCTTGCTATATTCAAACACCCCCTTTTGTTTAAAATCAACACTTTTTTTCTCAGTGTTCCTCCATCCCTGCTTTACTCAAACTCCTCCCATTGTTTAACAATAGGTATAGTCTGTGTGCAAGGGAGAGTTGAAAAGGAGGAAGGAAAAGGGTGAAGATGAAAATCTGGTCTGTGTGCAAAAGAGGGCTGCAGAATAGGAGGGAGGAGGAGGCACGGAAAGAGAGGTTGTCTGTGTGCAAGGCGGAGTTAAGAAAATGAGGGAGGGAAGAGAAAGGGGTGAGGGTGGAATGAGGGGCAAAGGGGGATTAAAAAAGGAAGAATGAGGATGAAGATGAAAACAGGTTGGGAATGTTAGTAGTTGTATGGAGTGGGAAGGGGAAGCTCTGGGGGTTACTATGTTGGGAGTGGTGGGGGTTGTGATGTTCATGTATTAGTGTATATATGGTAAGTGTTGTGCTATTATCTACATATGGGTGGTTTTTCTATAAATATGGGAATAAAGTGTTTATCACTAGCTCCCAAATTACATTACAATTCCAGCTCTGGGAAGCTCCTTGTAGAAGCCAGCTGGCCTGGGCTTTACAGAGGATAGTCTCTCTTTTATGGCATGTGTCTTCACGGCAGATTCAGTTTGCATCCCAGCAAGTTGAAGAGCTGAGGGAACACATGCACCAAATGCTTATGCAGACAGTAGCTTTATTAAGTTCTCCAACTGTGCTTCACAGACCAGTGGTGGTTAACAACCTCCCATTCAGCTGGATTGAAAAAAGGTTGGAGAACAGTCAAGAATACTTGTATGGAGTGGGAAGGGGAAGCTCTGGGGGTTACTATGTTGGGAGTGGTGGGGGTTGTGATGTTCATGTATTAGTGTATATATGGTAAGTGCTGTTTGTATAGGAGATACATGGTAAGTGGAATGAAAGAGGAGGGGGGAGTGAATGGGCAGTAGAATGCTGGATGATTGGCTGAGTGTTTAAAATGGCTGAGTGTATAAATGGAAGGATGACAGTTAAATCTGGGTGGATGGTGAATGTGAGTGGGTTGTTTTGGTGGGTTTTTGAGAGGAGATTGGGTGGAGAGTTGGTGGATGTGAGGAGAGTGTGGAGTTCGGATTAATACTAAGACCAGTACCTCAGGAATAGATGAAACCATATGCTTAAGTGCCTTTATAAAGTAATCTTGTTATCTCTGTTATTTAATAAATATATTTGGTTTACCAAAGGCCTGATCCTTGGCTGGGGTTCCACAGACCAGAAGGGAGGGTAAGGTAAATACCAAGGCTGAAGGGTAACAAATGGTGGCAGCGGTGAAGAGAATAACACCACAAGTATTCAGAGCAAACCAGGATTATCTGCATTGATACAAAGGGATTGGGACAGCTTAAGCACGCAGTCACAGAGGTAACCTGATAGAGAGACTCAGGCAGAGTCTCTGGGAATATGGGTTATAGGACGTGACTGGTGGTGCTGTCTAGCAGGGGGATCTGGTGAGGTCTATGCTAGAGCGGGGAGAGAAACCATAAAAAAGGACAGTCCGGACTGGTGGAGTCCCTGGTGGTGCCTAGTGACAGGCAGTAACCACGAGCAGGTAGGAACCTGACAGGGAGAGCCAGGGAAGGGCGTCACAGGGGTTAGTGAGCAAAGCAATCTGGGGTGCAGCCTCTAATACATATATTTCTTATGTGCAAGCATGTGATGATAATGCAGAGGGAGGAAAATATGCAACTGAACTTAAGGAACTTTAAGCTGAGGCATGGTGTACATGCTCCAGTTCTGATTTTTTAAAGAATTTTTTGCAGAATTTAGGAGGAGCAGAAGCCAGAGCAGAAGGAACCTACCAAACAATAAATTAATGGAACAAGGGGAATTTATTCATCCCTAGTGTGCATGGGCAATGACCCTCCAGCCCCTCTAAATGGTGGCTCTGCATAGTACCTTCCCTTCCCCCATTATCTTATATGGTGCTGAATCTAGAGGTGGCAAGAAACTATTAAAATTCATGAAACTGACCCATTAATTTGAGGAGAAATGGTATCATGAAAGGGCTGCCCACCCACTTTGTTTCATTAATGTCACTTTGTCAGTTCTTCAGTACTTGGGAGGAAGCATGCACAGGACTGGGCGTGCAGATGCTTGCACAGTTAATCTCTTATTCTTTCCCCCTTTCCTCTCTCAAAAAAAAGTCATGGGATGAATAGGGCCTGCTTTCAACTAAAGCATCTTTGGGTTTTGCAAGACATTTTTATTTATTTCACCGTTTCACTGAAAAAAAATGGACAAATCAAAACAACCCATTTCAGTGTGAAATGAAATGGTTTCAGAATCGTCACTGTCATTTCAAGCCAGGTCTAGGCTGTTTGCAGGACACAATGAAACCAGAGGGAAGAGTTGTCACCCTGAAATCTGTGCCAGTGATCTGACTCTGAATGGGATTCCATGACAAGATTTGGCTAATGCATGCAGAATTTCCAGCTATAAATAGTCCTGGCAAATAGGTTTTGCTACTTTGCTCCCTGTCAGTCATCAAGATCACATGCAGCTGCCCTATCAAGCAAAATAATAAAGGCAGGTTTGTTAAAAGCGTAATGCAAAAAAGGAAAGGATTGTGATATGATTCATCCATTTTCATTTTCTCATAATAACCTTCCACGCTTATTTCGAAGCATGTATTTCTTTTGGAGGCAAATCGTCCTAAATCAGTTTCCAGTTAACAGCCACAGACCTGATCCTCCTCTGATGGAAAAGTGGGAGAAGTTCAATGGAAACTGGCAAGGCTTCAGTCCAAATGAGCAGGGCAGAGAATCCAGCCCAGTATTTCCATATTTATATAAAATCTGGCACTTCATAAAATACTGTTTTGTGCTATTATCTACATATGGGTGGTTTTTCTATAAATATGGGAATAAAGTGTTTATCACTAGCTCCCAAATTACATTACAATTCCAGCTCTGGGAAGCTCCTTGTAGAAGCCAGCTGGCCTGGGCTTTACAGAGGATAGTCTCTCTTTTATGGCATGTGTCTTCACGGCAGATTCAGTTTGCATCCCAGCAAGTTGAAGAGCTGAGGGAACACATGCACCAAATGCTTATGCAGACAGTAGCTTTATTAAGTTCTCCAACTGTGCTTCACAGACCAGTGGTGGTTAACAACCTCCCATTCAGCTGGATTGAAAAAAGGTTGGAGAACAGTCAAGAATACTTGACTGCACTTGATTTTTTTCTGACAATGGAGATCGAGGCCATTTTGACCAAGTCGTTCCCACCATCAGTGGGGGCTTGTTTGCCTCCATCCCACCTGCTTTCAGAAAGAAGATTCTTGAGCATGTCCCCAAAGGGAGGAGGTTTAAGGCTGTGTCAGTTTGGAGGTTTACAGCCAATAGTGTCCTAAAAGCCAGCTCTGCCTCCAAACTCTCCTCTTGCATTTTTTCTGTGCCTCCTCCCCCCAACTAGCATGGGCTTTGCTAGTTGCCACTTTGGGACTGAGTAGAATTTTGTGTTTGGGGGGGTCCCATTCCTCTTGGGCCCTTCTGTTTTTGACTACTTCGTACTGCTGGGGTTAATTGAATTGGCTGTGGAGTGGTGTGGGTGGCTGGCCTTTTTGGCACGGAGTCTAAGCAGGTGAAGAAGTTGGTATGCAAATAGGAGACATACTGAGGCATTCGGGTGCAGTATGCCTGGGGGGAACTGAGGGGAGCCAACACGACCTTACTTGCGCATTTGGGTAAACGCCAGTACAGCAGGGCCTGGGTGCACAGTTTGGGGGCATACCCAAGGATCGTCTAGCAAGGAAGGAGTTGTTTCCTTCCCATCCTTGGCTGGGGGCCCCAGCCTTCAGCTGAAGCACATGCCCAGGGGTCTAGAGGGATGAATCCTGCCAGATTTAGTTTATATCCTCACCTGCCCATACAGGTATAATTTGGGTTAATTTGGTTGGATTGGTTTGCAGGTTCTCAAAAAAAATTGTTATGTTTTAATAAATATAACATTATTCCAATGTAACATCTCATGAGTCTTCTTTGAGGTTTGTTGGCAGATTACCAAACAGGCTCAAAAAGCCCTGCTCTAGTACCCATGGCTTCCATAATACCGTTTTGCTACAATCTACTAATTTCCCCCTTTTCAAAGTGCCAGTTAAAGGGGCCCTTCTCAGCATCCTGGTCTAGTACCTTGGTGCTAGTTTTGACTATCATATTTTGTTCATTTATTTATTAAAATGTATATACTGCTAGAATATTAAAAAAACTCTAAGTGATTTACAAAATGTTGGCTTACAATATGTTATTAAAATATGATCTATGCATGTGCTTTGATTTGTAGAACAAAAATAAATCAATTAAGGACCCTGTTGAGACCAGCAGTAATTTTCAAGTGGTCCATGGGGGAGGGGGAGTTTGAGAACCATTGATAATATAAAATGCAATCCATTGATCAGCACCTCTAGGGGCCACTGGAGTCCACACTGAAGGCTCAGTGACACCCCTCTTCTGTTTGCCTCAGGGTCCTGGCAACCGACCCATCCTCCCCGCCCTCTGCAGCAAGCTGTGACACCTTCCGACCCATTCGTGATAAAGTCTACACTAGGGAAGGGGGAAATCCATCCATTTCACTTTCTGTCAGTTTCTCATCTGTCCAGTCTTAAGTTCATTTCTCTACATTTCCACCTCAGTGTGAGGATTTATTTACATATTTATTTTTAAAAGTCCTCATGAAAATTCATGAACAATTTAGTGCAAACTTCTCCTAATATACACATTTTTGCACATCAATGTCCCCTAATATTGTGCCATTTTGTATGTTACTTTCACCGTGCATTTTTATGCATGCTTTACCCCAGAGTGTGCATTTTTTTACACATTGCTAAGCTAGAGAACTGCATTGCAAAATTCAGAGAAGTGTGAATCTGGAAGGGTGGCTGTGGTTCAGTTTATATATTGTTTCAGACAGTGCAAATTTTATGGGTTTGCCTTTAAATGCAAATACAAACTGAACTGAATTTCTCCCCATCTCCAGTCCACATACACATTCACATGCCCGTGCATACTGCAAAACCACACAGTCACATCTCAGCCTTTCTCTCCTTCCCCCTCTCACGTTCAACTCCCCCCTCCCATGCACAAAAAAGGGAGTATGACTGCAAAAATTACTGAAGAATAAATTGCAAGGAAATAACTTGCCATTTAAAGAGCTTCCCAGTTTCAGGAAATTAAAGTAATTTAGACCAAACCCAACGAAGTGTTACAAATATATGTGCAGGATATAATTAAAGAAGTTTAAGGAATTAATAACCTTTTATGAAACTTTCAACACCTGAGAGCATCCAGTCCAGTAGCCTGAAATGGAACTCTCTCTCTCTCTCTCTCCACCTGACTATCCATATTTCCAGGGAGATACTGGCTGAGCAGCTACAAAAAGTTACTCACGACAGAATGGCGAACGTGACCAAGGTGATCATCAAACAGAGGATGGAGAAGGTGCAGCCGATGTAACTGATGGAGGACAGTGCCACCTTGTGTCCCGTTGTGAGCTGTGCACCAAGGAAAAGAGGGAGAAAACCTATGCTAAATTGATCAACTTAAGCCAGTCAGTAACAGCTTATTAACAGATTTAGCAAAAAAAAAAAAAAAGTCATACCAACAATAGGGCAGCATTCAGAAGACTATCAAATAAGTACAAATACACAGAGAAATGTTTTTAAAAGCATAATAAGGAATTTCCTCACCGAACAGTAAGGGTACTTTAAAACTTGCTCTGATTCTTTCAGGTTTTGTTCTTTACACAAGCCAATTTTAGAATCAAAATGCTTGACTGCGGCACACATTTCTTGCAGATTGCTTTATCTCAAATAGTGAGGGACGTTCGCTTAGACAAGTAAGGCTTGCAACAACATGTGGCATTGCATACTCACCTCCTAGTGAGAGGGCCCCTGTTTAGGATTCCTGCCAGCCAACCAGCCAGCCAGGCCCTCCTCCATGATATTACAGACTATTAGGAATCCAAGCACCACCCATCCCGATCCACTTTTTCAAGTGATGTGCAAGATTTTGTGGATACTGAGCTTACTTACTCCTCAGTGGGCTGTTTTGTTTTGAGGTGGAGGGGTTGCCCTCTTGTTTAAGATAATAACAATAATTAGTTCTGCAAACCTCTTCAGGGTTTCCCTGAACATACCAATACCTTCTCCTTGTTTCTCAATGGTGTGCGTGCATGCGTGCGTGCGTGGCTCCTTTCTGTCTGCAGTCACTACTTCAGCTTGCTTTCAGAAAGAGGGATGGGTTTTTTTTAAAAAGGCAGGGCAAATTCATGGGTGATGAGTCTATCTTTCTTAGCAAAGTGATACATCCATGTGCAGAGGCAGTAGACTGCTGAATATGATATGAGGGACAGGCGACTGGATGCATGTGTGTGTGTGTGCAAATTCCCTCTTCATTAGTTATTTTATTCATCACAGTGTCTGTATTTTCAGAGCAAAGTAGCAAAGATAAACACACAAACACACACATTACAAAATCATATAAACAGATCCAACAAACAACAAAATAAGAAATTTGTCACAAGGCAAACAAGCAACATTACAATAAGAAAAAATAATAAAATGTCCAATTTAAGCAAATACCTAGGTTAAAACATACACACACAGGGCATTCAAACAGATTAAACGGCCAATGATCTTAGCAACAGTTCCCACCCCATAATTCACTGATGGCAGCCTCCACCCCACCCCACCCCTCTGTCTCTCCCATAAAGAGGGCTCCCACTCTTTTTTCTTTTTTTAAAAAAAGGTAAACTGTTCCATATTCATAATTCAAACTGTTGAGTTATTAGAGGAGGTGTTTGCGCTACTGACTCTCAGTTATTTAGAGAGCTGTTTTAAATTTTTCATGCAAAGTTTTCTTCTTTTTTTAAAAAAAATAACATGGGGAAAACGTCTGTCAATAAAGAAGAGAATCATTAATAGATACCAGACCTTTGAAAAAGAAGAGTTAAATTGTCATACGTTCGGAATTGATGGCAAGAAAATATCTGTGAAAAAGGAAATTCCTATCAGACTCTTATTATATGACTATGACAGCAAGATTATTGGGCGCGTAAAGATGGAAGTTGGAAGATGGAACCAATACGGATAATGGAAGAAGAGCGATTTGAAATTACTGGACTTAGTAGACTTGATGAGTTGGATTAATTGACATGTTTATCTAGAAAAAAAATTGATGGACATATATCTCAAGGATCGGAAACTTCTCTTTGACTTTTTGTGGAAGAATAAAATGATATGATGTTAATGAGATTTGTAACCAATTAAGATAACCGCTGGAGGAAGGTGATTTTATAATCTATTAAGAGACAGGCTTGTTATATATTATAGACTTATAGCTGAACTACGACAAATCGGAAGTCAATTTTTTGATATTTTTTTTCTTTTTATTGTATTAGTTATGGATTTGTGTTTTTTCTTTTTGTATTGTTTTGGTTTTGAAAATTTGAATAAAAATTAATTGAAAAACAAAAGAAAAAGAGTTAAATTGTAGATTGCCATGTAAGACTTCAAACAAAAATGAGTCAATAACTATAGTTATCTGGTTGATAGGCTTCTCTCTGCTTTAACTGTATTGTAATTATCTACCCACTA
This sequence comes from Rhineura floridana, assembly GCF_030035675.1. Classification (NCBI taxonomy): domain Eukaryota; kingdom Metazoa; phylum Chordata; class Lepidosauria; order Squamata; family Rhineuridae; genus Rhineura; species Rhineura floridana. The sequence continues at coordinate 13,886,049 of NC_084498.1, read as the reverse complement.
GATTGTAATTATCTACCCACTAGATCACAGGTGGGGAACCTCTTTCAGCTTGAGGGCTGCATTCCCTTCGGGGCAACATTCCAGGGGCCACATGCCAGTGGTGGGCAGGGCCAGAGGTAAAAGTGGGCAGAACAACAAATGAAAATTTGGCCTTTGTGCAGTAGGCTACTGTCTGCTACTTTCTGCCGGGATCTCTTCTCTTCTCTTCTCTTCATCCCAGAGTGCAGGACATGGATAATAGCCTCAAGTTGCAAGAAGCCAGATTTCAGCTGGACATCAGGAAAAGCTTCCTGACTGTTAGAGCCATACGACAATGGAACCAATTACCTAGAGAGGAAGTGGGCTCTCTGACACTGGAAGCATTCAAGAGGCAGCTGGACAGCCATCTGTCGGGAATGCTTAGATTTGGATTCCTGCATTGCGCAGGGGATTGGACTTGATGGCTTCCAACTCTACTGTTCTATGATTCTATGCATACACTCTTTAATCTCCATCCAGAAAAGCAAGAGGCATCATCAGAGGCACCATCAGAGTTCAAGGACACATCCCAGCCAGGCAAAAGCACTCAAGGAGGGAGCATAGTAGGGCTGATGAGGGGTGTGGCTTGGGGTGAGCTCCAAGGGCCAGACAGAGAGACCTGGAGGGCCACAACCATCTTCTGGGCCTGATGTTCCCCTCTCCTGCACTATATAATCATTTCACAAGCATTTATCTAGACAAAAATGGATGAGATGAGTTCGTTAGTGTATTAGCTACTCAAGTATCTGAAAATAAGAACAGATCAGATACTCTACACCATCCTGTTTCCCACAGTGGCCAAACATCAAGCCTGCAAGCAGGGCTTGAATGCAACAGCTCTCTCCCTCTGTTGTTTCCCAGCAATTGATGTTCAGAGGTCTGCTGCCTCTGAACCTGGAAGGTTGCATATCACCATCACAATGTGTAGTCACTGTCAGCCTACCACTCCATGAATTTGTCTAATCTGCTTTTGAAACCAGCTGAGCTGCTGGTGGCCATCACCACATCCTGTGGGAGCAAATTCCATAGATTAACTATTATTTATTTATTCATTTATTACATTTATATACCGCCCCATAGCGAAAGCTCTCTGGGCAGTTTACAGCAATTAAAAACAATAAAAACAAATATACAAATTTTAAAACACAAAAAATAATTTAAAAACACATTTTTTTAAAAAAAATTAAAAACAATTTAAAAACACATGCTAAAATGCCTGGGAGAAGAGGAAACTACACACTGCACGAAGATGTACTTTCTTTTGTCTGTTCTGAATCTCCCACCAATCGGCTTTATTGGATGATTCGGGTTCTAGTGCTGTGAGGGTGAAAAACTCCTCTCTGACCAATTTCTTGACACCATCCATTTTGGTTGCTCTTTTTCTGCATCTTTGTCACTGCTGTGATATCAGTTTTGACATGTGGCATGCAGAACCACACACAATATTCCTTCTGAGTTGGAAGAAGGTGAATGCATGCATGCTGTTTCAAGTGTCCTCGTGCTTGTCCATTCATGCACATGAGCACTAAGGTCGCCTCCAGACTGACCGCATTTTGTGGGACGGATTGAAGCGCATACCAGAGATTTAGGTTTGTGCATTTGAAGTGGATTAAAACTCTCTTATCACCCTAGCACAACAAATCCATTTTAAAAAGGCTTTTTGCAGTCAGGAAAGTGACAGGGAAATGCTGTGAAAAGTGTGGGGTAAGAGAATAATTAATGAGAAGACCTATAAATACCACATAAGCAAATCAGAATGAACGCTCATTCCCAAAAACTAATCAGAATGAATGCTCAACACAGACGTGACACTTAGTCTAACTTCTAAGTACGCTTCATGCAAGCAAATCAGGACGAATGTTCAACAAACAGGTCATCTGGAAAGCACTAAGGCCTCTTATGAATTCTTTGAGAAAGAAAGTAGCCCCAAGTAGGGAAGGGCCAAGCTGTCAATTTCAGTGTATCATTTTTCACACCTTAAATTCAGTTCTCCCCATTTCCACATGAAAATTCATCAGCATTTTAGTGCAAACGTCTTCGAAGATACATGTGTTTGCATGCAGTTTTGCCTAATATACATATTTTTACAATGCAATTTCCCCTAAAATAATGCATTTTTGTGTATTACTTTCACCGTTATATGCATTTTTATGGACACTTTACCGCAGTATAAGAAAATACACATTACATGGCTGGAAAACTTCACTGCAAAATTCAGAAAAGTGCACATGTTGAAGGATGGCTGGGTTTTCAGTTCTCATATTGTTTTGGAAAGTGCAAATTAGGTAGGTTCGTCTTTGAATGCTAACTGAATTTAATTTCTCCCCCATCTGAAGCCTCAGGCCCTCTTAGTCTTTCACCTCCAACCTCCGTCCATGTTTTCCTGGGTGACGTAGGCCAGCTAGTTTGTCTGATAGAATGGGATGGGAACTGTTGAGAGCCAAAACTGCTCTTGCCTGCAAAGTCTCTCCTCTCTCTATTCCATTTCTCAGCTATGCCAGGGTGTGTAAGTTCTGGCATCTATGTTTATGATATATAACAGGGGTGGCCACTCGGTGGCTCTCCAGATGCTGCTGGACTACAGCCCCCATCATCCCTGACCATGAGCTGTGTTGGCTGAGACTGATGGGAGCTGTAGTTCAGCAGCATCTGGAGAGCCACAGAGTGGCCACCCCTGATATATAATAACACCTTGGGGAGTTGTGGGTTCCCCCCTCCCCTGAGTAGCAAAACAGGAAGGATATCAGAGCAGAATGGCTTCTGGATCAGCGGTTTGTGGTGAAATACTGTGGAGTTTTTACCTGTCAATAAACCACAAAGAAACAAGCACAAAATTGTGGGGTGGGAGGGAACATTTCAGTTTCCTGGGGATTTGACAGTGCCAGGTGTAAAAAACACAAAGTAGTAGAAGAGCAATGAAAAACTATCTGGAGATTTTGCAGAGCCAGATTGGCACGATCTGAATCTTGGGGTTCTATCTAGGATTACATGCATTTTTAATGGACCATCCCCTTGATTAATAGAAAACTAAATATGGATGGAATTTTGCAAAAGAAAAGGAAAGAAAGGGCAAAGCTGTGAACTGGAATAATTTATTATATTTATCTAGCTAAGCTTGATTTCTATGTAGCTAACTTTATATATCCATACATATGTTTTTCTTAGGCTGCTGTCACACTGTAATCACATGACAACAGCCTTCTAAATGCTGTAGGTTCATGGTGGCAGCGGCAAGTGGGCAAGTCAAAGTGAGGAGGAGGCAGCGGTGGTGGTACAAGCACACACAACTGAAGTATAGAAACTAGGAGTGGTATTCAGTGCTTGTTCTACTCAGAGTAGACCCACTGGTTAATAGACATGACTAACTTAAGTTCATTAATTTCAGCGGGTCTACTCTGAGTAGAACACAGTTGAATACAACCCTAGATGCAGAGATTAAATCAAACCAAATGCTTGCTGGAAAATAAAGGTCTGGCAAACTCTTTGTAATATCAGCAGAGACACAGAATTTTCAATCTCCTTAGAAAGTTCCAGAGCTTAGGAGCCATTGCTCAAAAGACCCTGTTTCCAGCTACAATAGTTCAAACTTGCCTCAAGGGCAGAGCAGCAATACCAGCTGACCTGACCTCTGCTAGAATGTGGGCTTTATATAAGAGGACGCAGCTCTTCAGGTATGTTGGTCCCACCAGGCTATTGAATTGAGCCCCACAACGGACAGGTCACTGGTGAAACTGGCACAGAACAAGCTGAATGTGAGCACACTGCCTCCCAGCAGGACAATCCTCAGGAGAACTACATGTCCCATAAGTCACTAGGCCTTTTGTAGTGGTGTGCCTCCATATAGCATGCCAGAAAAAGGAGGAACTAGTAATTGTTGAAGTGGAATGTGGCAGGAAGGATATTTTGAGGATCTCAGATCAGATATGGAAAGAAACCAAGATTTCAGATTCTGAGAGTAATAACAAAATTCATTTCTCTGAGTTAATGTGAGGTGATCAGAAGCTTAGCTCACCTGCCTTCAATGAAAACAGTTTCTCAAGACAGCAAAGAGCAACAGCAAATCCTTTAAAAATTATTGTGTAAACAGAAAAAAAACTGCTTTGTTTTCAATAGGGATGGCTGAGCAGCATCCTAAAAAAAAGAATCTTTATGCCTAATTCTGTTTTATTTCTCATCACATTTGTACCATGTCCACAATTTCCCCCCCTCCCACCTGCAGATTTTTGAATGTGCAAACATTTCAAGGTTACCCTAACTTTGCTGGTCTTTCTCTCTTGTGTGTTGGTGGCAGGGATGGGGGATAAATTCCATTCAGTTTGCATTTAACTGTGAACTTAAAAAATTTGCACTTTTCAAAACAATCTGCGAACTGAAACACAGCCATCCTTCATAATTCATGCTTCTCTGAATTTTGCAATACAGTTCTCGAGCCAACTAATGTATACAAAAATTCATATACCAGGGCAAAGTGCACATGTAAATGCAAGTATCAGTGAAAATAACATACAGAAATGCAGTAAATTAGGAAAACCGCTTTGCAAAAATGTGCATGTTGGAAAAAATTGCATATAAACGTGTATATTAGGAGAAGTTTGCATTAAAATGCTGATGAATTTTCATAACAACTTCTTTTTTAAAAAAAACTACAAACTGATATGAACTACTGAATTTAAGATTGGAAAAATGAGAAACTGAAATTGACATATTCACTCATTAATGGTGCAGTTTGGGCTATAACAGAGGGGAGCCTGACAGAGCATCCAAGACTGGTAGAATGCTAAAGAGGTCAATGGATATTAGCTTCCATTTGCATTTTCTTTAGCAACCTTTGTATTTGAACACCTTTAAAAGAGGAGGTGTGGGTGCATTTCTACACCCAGGGGAATGACAACCACTGCTGTTGGAAGAGCTGCCAAGCTTCCTTTCGGCATGAAAACACACCATTTAGATAGTCAGATAAGCCATACATACATGCAAGCAGTGATTCTCTCAAGCAAATTGCTCACGTCAACTCATTCCCAAATTCTTCCTTTTTTTCATGCCCAGTCATTACCTCAGCAAGGTCTAAAGGTGCAGAAGCTCTGCCATAAAACCAGGTGACAACCCTAGTCTACAGCCCATACTCTTTTTAATAAAAAAAAATTAGCAAATTTGACAAAGAAAGAAAAAAGAAAAACAGAGAAAAAGATGAAACAATTGAAAAGAAAATCCCAGTACCACTTCACATTGAGAATACAATAATCCTCAATACATCCATCTTAATTTAAACATATAAAATTGAAGGCATCCAAATGTCCACATAGATAGTATAACCAAATTTGGACAATAGTCCTAATGGAGAAACAAATCAAACAGCTATGAAGAAGATAGGACTCAACCAAGAAAAGGACACGTTTCTAGAGATTAGTTCTGTTTCATAAATATGTAGGGGGAAAGAATATGATTAGAGCTCATCTCTGAGCCATGCCCCATTGTGGACCAATGTTCTGTGATAATTCATCACACCATTATATTATAAATGAATAGATTTATGTTTGCAACCTTATGTTTATTACCTTGAACTGTATGAAGAAACACTTAAGAATGTTAAAATATCTTTATTCTCAACCAAGACAATATGTAACTTACATAATTAACTTGTTTAGCATTGCTTCTTCCAACGTTATTTGTTTATATATTTTTATTGTTTCCCCTGATCTTTTCTCTACATCTGTGTATGTGGTTACTGTATTGTAAAAGTCCTAATAAAAACCTTTTAAAAAAAAAGCCCTATACTTGCTTTAACAGCACATCTACGAAAACTGGAACAATAAAAAGATTAGAATGGCCCCTGCACAAGGACGACACACAAATTTGTGAAGCATTCCATTAAAAAACAAAAGTCAACAAAATTGACATTTATAAGAAATGTGTTCCAATATATAGTACATACACTTAAGTTCTGAATGGAATTGCCAGTTCTACTATTTGGGGCATTGGTAAACCTGAGAAAATTCTACACTCTAGGGAACTTAAGTTCAAATTTATAATTAGACTTCTAGGGAATGCAAACCACTGCTGTTAGAACAGCTGCCAAATTTTTCTTTATTAGAAAAAGACTGAACTTCCCTTCCACTTTTTTATATCTATCTATTATTCATTGAGGTTTCTCAACCCATTTGACTGGCCAAACAAATAAGCAAAACAAGTACTGCCACTGTTGAGATGTGGTATAGGAGCCCAGCTTCTCTGCAGATCCCTAATCAAACTGGAGTTTGGTAGTATTTTCTTTTTTCTACATATCAGCATAGAAGCCCTTGACTTCCCACCACCTTGTTACAATTTTTCCGACAAGCATTTGATGATTGCCACTTCAAGTTTACTTTGGAAACAGATACTCTGAATGTGGATGTAATTAATTTTACAAAGTATGTTCACAGGAGGCAATGGAACACACGAAAGGGAAGGCACAAAAGGACTTCACAAGGACTTCAATCCAAACCCAGACTCTCCCAACAAAATCACACTTTATCTAATGGAAGTTTATCTAAAACAGAGACATAAAGGAGTCCCATCCCACCCTGTGCTGTCTCAGCCTAATACATTTCCTCGAGACACTCCTCATCTTTTTACTCCAGATTATTAATTCACTATCATGATCTGTTGGAAACAATTTTCAGGTTTCAAAGGAGCCCTGTTTCTTTAGACACCCAGCAAGGCCCAGGTTGTTTAAAAGTTTTTGCTATGCTTTTTTTAAAAAAAAGTTACTTAAATTTTCCAAATGTTTGTGCCACAGAATTAATTAGCATCTTCTTCTTGTCTTTAAGCACCTGGTGTGAAAAAGGTAGAATGTCATCAAATGACAGGTTGCATGCAAAACGCTGTTGGAAGGGGCTAGCCGTGAATCTTCACAAACTGAGAGACAGCAGCCCTAATCGTGCTTCTCTAACAAGGTCTTTTCCCTTGTTATCTGTCTGTCAGAAGATAAGACAAGGCATCGTTCACTTTTAAGGTGGAAAGCTGAATATTCTTCTTCCTCTTCTCCTTCTTCTTGGGTTTAATGGTGAGTCAAGGCCAAGGAAAGGCCCTATTAGCACTTCCTACAGGCAACAGGATCACCATTCTTCACTCACAGCCTTTCATAAATCCTCATAGTCTTCATGAACTGCCATAAAATCTCCAACACCACATCCCAGATATTCTTGTTCTGAAGGACAACCTCCACTGACAAGCCCCAAATCACTGAACCTACAAAGGAAAGGCACTCTGTGTCCCACATACCACAAAGAGTCCCATAGAACACGATCAGGTGTTTTTTTCAACCCACAAACTGCACAACACCCAGAATCAATGTTCCAAGCCCAGAGCTTGGAAAAGTTACTATTTCGAACTACAACTCCCATCATCCCAACCCAGTGGCCATGCTGGCTGAGGCTGATGGGAGTTGTAGTTCAAAAAAGTAACTTTTCCAAGGTCTGCAAAGCCCACACAAACTGTGAAAATCCCAATGCCCAGTCAAGACTATGAACAGACAAACTTGCCTTTGCAGCCCTTTTAAAATTCAAAAATCCTCCAATAACAGACAAAAACAGAAAACCCTCCAACCTGTAGAAACCACCTCCCACTGTCTTTGCAATTCAGCTAACCATGTTTGTTTAACCCAACTTTTAACTTCCAAAAGAGTCAGCGGCAACCCAAGGTCAATGTGCCTGTGGTCTAAAGCCCTCCTAGCCAATTGGTCCGCTGTCTCATTCCCAACAATGCCCACATTGAATCTTTTTCCTTGGTAAGAGCCATGATGGGTCAGGCCAAAGGCCTATGTGGCCCAGCATTTTGTTTTCCACAGTGGCCAAGCCAAGCAGATGCCTGTGGCAGGGATGTGCAACTTTTTTGCTGTCAAAGGCTACGTTTCCTCATGGAGGAAATGGGGGAGAAATTCAATTTGGTTCACATCAAAAGCTTAATTTATCAAATTTGCACTTTCTGAAACAATATGAGAACTGAAGCACAAGCATTCTTCAAAATTCCAGTGCAGTTGTCCAACCAAACGATGTTTACAAATATGCATACATTAGAGGGGAAATGAATAAAAACGAATATATTAGTGAAAATGGCATATAGCAATGCATTATATTGCAAAAATGTGTACATTAATCAAAACGGCCTACAAAGATGTGTGTGTCAGGGGAAATTTGCACCAGAAAGCTGAGGAATTTTCATGAGTTTTTTTTTAATTAACAAATTGCTGCAGAAAAATGGAAACCTGAATTTAAAATTAGAAAACCAAGAATGGAGAGAATCAAAACTTACAGAACTTTCCATCCCTACTCATGGGGAAGCTGGAGGCAGGCAGGGCCAGAGCCAAAAGTCAGTGTGGCTACTGTTTTTCTCTCTATCTTTCTGTTAGCCCCTTATTTGTCTGTCTCTCTTTCCTCTTTACAACACCCTTCTCGCTTACCCTCTCACTCTCTTTTTCTACCACACCCTTTTCTCTCTTTCTTTTGGCCAAGGATGCCAACAAGGGCTTGCATTCAACTAAGTCCTACTAAGAGTGAAATCAATGAAACTAAGTTAGTCGTGTCTATTAACATCCATGGGTCTAGTTTGAGTAAGACTAGCATTGAATGCTACCCAGGATTTCTGGGGCCTGGTAGACTCTATGTGGATTGGGGCCTCCATAGCTCCCCCTGCAATCTATTGGCAATAACTGCTGCTTATGCGCATATATTAATGTAGCCTAGCCTACTTCACTGGGCTGTTGCAAGATAGGGGGAGGAGAGGACAAGCTCCTGGATGGAAAAACAAGATACAAATATCGCAAATCATGTAAAGAAAAATAAACATGCACAAAGCCAGAAAAGTAGCTCAACTTTGCTTTAACTACAACTATTCATAGTCCTGATAGTTACAAGAAAATACCGACTCCCCTCCCCAAAAATGTTGCCAACCCTGATAAATAACAATGAGCAAAAAAATAATCTAGGTATGTGCAGCTTCACCATTTTGGTGTCTGAACTTCCAACTTTTAGCCTAGCTTAGCTCACAGAGCTGTTGTCAAAGTAAGAAAATGTACATGGCCTTGATCTCCTGGGAGGAAACTCAAAATACAAATATACAACAAGAAGCAACAAATACCTCAAGCATGTACAGTTTCACAACTCTCAGAAAAACATGCACACACATTTTGCCAACCTTGATAAACCAAACAGTATCCTTGTGTTGAAGTGGCGTCTAAAGGAATTTTAACTTGCTACAGCTGAAAGGTGTGTGATGATTTTATGGTTGTATTTGCTGGTTCATTTTGTACTTTATATATTTATTTTATGGTCACTGTATATTAATGAATAATAGTGTTGATAAACAGACCAGTAGCGGCTTTGTGGGGAACATGGAAAATTGTGGAGGATACTGCAATATCACAATTTTTTTCTGAGTAGGAAGGAAGCCTCATTTATTTCAAGGAAGTTACTTCCGAATAAAGCACACCAAAGGCAACCAAATCTGTTTCATACTGTAAATGCAGTACACTTGGGGAGTGAATAAAATAATGCAGACAGGGTGGAAAGTACTTCAACAAACATAGGCCAGCATACGGGGCAGGCTCTCTTCCTCTGCCCAGCATCAGTCTAGTAGAAACAACAAACTTCTCCTAGTTTTGTTTTTCCTGCTGATCTGCTAGCTCACCCCACTCCTGAGTCCTAGGTGGGGTGGTCACCATATTAGAGCTCAGAGCCTGGAAAAGTTACTTTTTTAAACTACAACTCCCATCAGCCCCAGCCAGCATGGCCACTGGATTGGGCTGATGGGAGTTGTAGTTTAAAAAAGTAACTTTCCCAAGCTCTGTTAGAGCTGTACACAGCCCTCCTGATTCACCCCCTGGACTCAATCTGTGGGCGCCAAGGAGGGCCAATCTGCCCTGTCCCAAAGATGAGACCATCCACCCTGTCCTGGATCCATCCCCGAAGTTATTCAGGGGGTGGGGCTAAGGGTTTTTTAAATTAAAAATATGGTCGGGGAAGGAGATGTTATATCTCCCCCTCGCCCAAGAGCAGTCAGGTGCAACCAGCACCATGCAAGAACTGCTTCCCATCTGGCACAGGGCACATTTGTGAGGCAGCACACAGCCCCCAGAGTGATGGGAAGGAGGTTCCCCTTCCTGCCTGAGCTTGCTGTCACAAGATTGCTAGTCATTTGGGGTGATCCTGTGAGAGCCTGAGCAGGGCAGAGTCAAGGCCACTAGTACTTCATATGATTTGGAAACTAAACTGTTAATGCAGCCTAAAATAGCATTTGCCTTTTTTGCAGGCATATTGCACTGTTGGCTCATTTTCATTTTGTGATCAACAACAATTCCAAGATCCTACTTGCATGTAATATTGCTGAGCCACGTATCCCCATCTTATAACTATTTGGTTTCTTTTTAATTGTCCCAAATTATCCCAAGAGCCATATGAAATTAGGCTGAGGGCTACATGCAGCCCTAGGGCCATTTTCAGAAAGGCAAATTAGGTGGGTTCACCTTTAAATGAAAACTAAATTAAATATTTCACCCATCCATACATCATCTGCAACCTGTTCTTAAACTGTGATGCCTGGGATTAAACTTGTATGCAAAGCAGGTGTTCTGCCATTTGCCAAGGTAGAAACAAACATCACTTCCAGACTATCTATTTATTATTTATCCCCAAAACTGGCAGAGAGGTTAGACAACATCATTTGAAGCACTAATTCCCTGCTATGAAGTTCTAGTTCCCCTCTATTTTGCATTGGTTAGGCCTCATCTTGAGTACCATGTCCCGTTCTGGACACCACACTTTAAGAAGGATGCAGACTGGAAAGGCAACAAGGATGATCAAGGGACTGGAAACAAAGTCCTATGAGGACAGACTGAAAGAACTGGGCATGTTTAGCCTTCAGAAGAGAAGGCTGAGAGGAGATATAATAGCACTCTACAAGTACTTGATAGGTTGTTAAACAGTGGAAGGCCAGGATCTATTCTCAATCGTCCTAGAGTGCAGGGCATGGAATACTGGGCTCAAGTTACAGGAAGCTAGATCAGCCTTTCCCAACCAGTGTGCCTCCAGATGTTGTTGGACCACAACTCCCATCAGCCTCAGCCAGCATTGCCAATGGTCAGGAAAGATGGGAGTTGTGGTCCAACAACATCTGGAGGCACACTGGTTGGGAAAGGCTGAGCTAGATTTTGACTGAACATCAGGAAAAACATCCTAACTGTTAGAGCAGTATGACAATAGAACCAATTACCTAGGGAGGTGGTGAGCTCTCCAGCCTGGAGGCATTCAAAAGGCAGCTGGATAGTCATCTGTTGGGTATGCTTTAAGTTGGATTCTTGCATTGAGCAGTGGGTTGGACTCGATGGCCTTATAGGCCCCTTCCAACTTTAATATTCTATGATTCTATAACATCAGCTATTTACTGAGCATTCATTCTGATTTCTTTGTGGGGAGGTTAGACATTGTTGCATCAAGCAAATGCTATCCCACACTTTCCAATGCATTTTCCTGTCCCTTTCTTTATGGTAAAAACCAAATTTTGGGGAAGTAGGCTAATTGTGCAAGAACTCCAAATCAAGTAACTGCACAACCTGAATTTACCTATATGTGATTAAATCCCACCTGAACATAGCAACAGTCTGGAAACAACCAAGGTTACTGTTAGTTAATGGAGAAAGCGAAAATATATTTTTTTTAAGCAGACGAAAGGCGAAACACTGGAAAGTTATTTCTTCAGGGGATGTAACATTATTTGCAGTAATAAGCGTAAGTGATTTCTCAGAACCACAAGTGACCAAATCAGGAACTCTGATCCAGTGTATCTGTAAATTCACCTCCTTTTAAAACACCTCCATGCAATGCACTATGGCCCATGCACCTATTATAGCAGTATAATCAGAGGATTTGTCTCCACTCTGTTTAACTTTCTGTGACATTATTACTTATGAGATTAACTGTTTATTCAAGGATCTGTTCCAAGACTAATATGTCTTTTAAATGGGGAAAGATTTCCCAGCAAACAGGTTGCAAGTCCATTGTTGTTTTGAAATGAGGTTGAAGAAAGAGATGAAGGCACAGGAAGCAAGGCAACACACAGCAATGTGGGGAAACTCAGACTTGTGAATTGTAGCGAAGGCAATATTTGGAAGGAAGGTGACATTTTTGTCAGGATTGTGTCTGTTTGTGCATAGGCCCCTTCCAACTATACTCTTCTATGATGCTATTAGTGAAAATAATGTACAATGATGCATTATGTTAGGAGAAATGGCTTGCAAAAACGTGTGCGTTAGTCAAAACTGCATACAAAAATGTGTTTATTAGGAGAAATTTGTGCTGAAATGCTGAAAAAGTTTCATGAGGATTTAAAAAATAGCTAATTGCGGAAATGTGGACAATTTAAGATTGGAAAAATAAGAAACTGAGGGAACCGAAATTGACAGATCCTTCCATCCCTATTGAGCAGTGAATCCTGTTGAGTTCAGTGGAACTCACTACCAAGTCAGTGAGCACAGGATGGCACTAAGAGGCCACATCTTCACCATACATTTGAAGCACTATGAGAACACTTTAATAGTCATGGCTTCCCCCAAAGAATCCTGGGAACTGTAGTTTGCAAAGGGTGCTGAGAGCTGTTAGGAGACATCTACTCCCTCCTCACAGAGCTATAATTTCCAGAGTTGCCTGGCAAGAGGGATTGATTCTTAAACCATTCTGGGAATTGTATCTCTGTGAGAGGAATAAGACTCTCCCAGCAGCTCTCAGCACCTTTAACAAGCTACAGTTTCCAGGATTTTTTGGAGGAATCCATGACTGTTTAAGGTGGTATAATAATGCTTTAAATATATGGTGCAGATGTGGCCTAAATGGCAGTAATGACAGATGAGGCCAGGGAAAGTGAGGGGAATGGCAAAAAACAGCAGCAGCAACAACAAAAATCACTGTGTTCACGACACAAGTGCCAAAAATTGTTGGAAGCAGGGAATGTTTTTTGATAATCTTAAATGAACACAGAACAAGGTTCAGCCCTCAACAGTGCATTTTTATTTTTGAAACACAACTCTTCATTCTTCTGGTGATTGCATCCACAGAGCTCCAGTCCAGGTGTTGACAAAGGAAAGAAACTAGCCAGCAGGCAGGACAAGGAAAATATATATCCCATTGTTGATCATCTCAGGGCAACTCTTTCCTACTCATTTAATTACTGATCATCCCCAACCCGTGCTATGATTCCACAGCTTTTCATAAACATGATGAATTCATTTCAGCAAATACTCTCCAAGACCAGCCAGGCATGATACGGGCATCACAGCCAAGTGATAAAGATGCAAATCATTTCAGCCTTGCCTGATGCCAATTTATCACTCAGCTAACAGGGCCAATGCCAGCACAGGATCTGAGTGCCACATGGCTGTAAATTCTTCCAGCATTGTTCTATTACTTTCCAAAAATAAAACTGTGAGCACCGATGAACCCTGGCATTCACTGAGCCGGCCAATGTGATAAAGAGATGCTAAGATCTTCCATATGTTCCATTTTGACTCTCGGCTTTGAATGTTTTGATTGAAATATGTTGTCATCTGCCCAGAGCTTTGGGGTGGGCAGAAATGTCACATAAAAATTTAAATGAAATCATTTGGATTTTTTTTTTTTGCCTTCTCCTGATACTTCATTAAAAATATTTTCTTATAAAGTTTCTGTCAAAATTGATTGAACTATTACATTGATATCCTGACTTTCACCCGAGGAGCTAAAAGCAGTGTACAAGATTCTCCCCATCCTCAATTTTTTTATCACCCCCACTGCAAGATAGGTTAGACTGAGACTTCATGAGCCTCCCTTCCTGAGCTTCACGGCTGAGTAGGATTTGAACTCACACCTCTTTGGTCTTATTCTGACACTCCAACCACTACAAAGTACTAGCTAACCAGACGCACAGGGCCATCACAATACATTTTTATTTATTATTTATATTATTAAAAATACTCTTCAAGTACATGTAAGGTTGTCACACAGAGGAGGGCCGGGATCTCTTCTTGATCGTCCCAGAGTGCAGGACACGGAATAATGGGCTCAAGTTGCAGGAAGCCAGATTTTGACTGAACATCAGGAAGAACTTCCTAATTGTTAGAGCCATACGACAATGGAACCAATGACCTAGAGAGGTAGTGGGCTCTCCGACACTGGAGGCATTTAAGAGGCAGCTGGACAGCCATCTGTTGGGAATGCTTTGATTTGGATTCCTGCATTGAGCAGGGGGTTGGACTTGATGGCCTTATAGGCCCCTTCCAAATACTATTCTATGATTCTATGGTTCTATGATAATAATGATAATGAATATAAAATAAAGTAAAAAAAATATTAATAATATTTTTTTAAAAAAACCTCCATTCACATTACAGATACAAAAACCATCTGTACATCCATCTTCAACATATTACAGTATATCTTGGGTTCCCAATTTTTTCAAGGAGCTGCTGACCACCAAGGGGGCCCAGTCCTCATACCATTTGACCGATGCTGCTGGTTTCTGACTGACAATGGCCGGAGAATGTCTAACAATGCCATGCAAACTGAAACACAAGAGTTGTGGAGGTGCAGCAACTCCCCATCTCTGTGTCATGGCCCTGCCTGCAAATGGAAATAAGTGTAGGGAATGAGGGCTGTGTGTCCCTCTGTGTCTGAAACTGGATGGTCTGGTGGGAAGACCCAGGCACTTTGCACCCTGTGCCACAATGTTCGCTTGTAGGCAGAGGGAATTGCTGACCTGGTTTCTGCTGTTCTACAGTGCTGATGGTTGGGAGGTATACTGCTGTTGCTACCAGCTGCTGAAAATGAGGCTCAGCTGAACATCAAACATCTTGGAAATATGGATACAGAATGCAAGCAGATGTCAGGACCTGAAGATCTTGTAGGTACATGCAAAGTTTGGGGAAGCCCAGGAAATTGACTTCCCACCCAGCAATTCTCACCACAATGGCACACCACAAACTTCTTTTGGATGTTCTTTCAGTGTCCAAGGTGGTTTGTCTTTAAGTAACATGAGCCCAAAGTCCCTCTTGATTGAGCAGGACTAATTGTGGATAGTGATGAGCAAACTGTCCTCAGCTCAACTCAGAATGAGCTCTCTCTCAAAAACTCCCACCACCACCCTCTTGCAAGTCCTGTTACAGCTCATAAAACTGGCTTGTTTTAAATTCTGTGTTGAAGAATGGCATCTCAGAGAAATGGCCCTAAATTTGGAATACAACTGATCATTATGAGCTGGTCAAATTCTTATATCGAGCCAGATCACTTTGTATTCTGAGCTGGATCATTGCAAAGTTCAGTGAAATCACAAATTATGCAGTTATTTGGTTCTTAGCCACTCTTTCAATGCACCCCATAACATGTATCTCTATACAAGCTCATTTGCCAGTGCCACTCTTTATTTTTGTAGCCAGGTTATGTTATGTTGGGGGGGGGGTGATAGTATAAAAGTTCTGCCACAAGTTCAGAATGTACTTGGACATAGCCTGGACTCTGGAGCTATTCAACTGGTGGCCTTTAAGATAACAAATGAAACCAATAAACAAAATGTGTAAGACTGTTCAACCAACTTTCTGAAGTTTTGCAATGGTGCACTCAACCACAACACTGTTTTATACCTAGTCAGAACATTGGTCCATTGAGTACTGTCTTGCAGCAGCTCTCCAAGGTTTCAAACAAGAATCTTTCTCAGCCATACCTGGAGATGCCAGGAACTGAACTTTCTGCATGCAAATCCTATGAAAGCCAACTAAGCTATGGGTCCCATAGACACAATCTTTCCTATATTACTACTACTACAACTACTATCTGCACTTCACCATCATAAGTGCAGGTTAAAAAGGTAAAGGTGTCCCCGCACTTGTAGTGCGAGTCGTTTCTGACTCTTAGGGTGACGTCTTGCGACGTTTACTAGGCAGACTGTATATATGGGGTGGGATTGCCAGTTCCTTCCCTGGCCTTTCTTTACCCCCCAGCATATGCCGGGTACTCGTTTTACCGACCACGGATGGATGGAAGGCTGAGTGGACCTCGACCCCTTTTACCGGAGATTCAACTTCCTCCTTCCGTTGGAATCGAACTCCGGCCGTGAGCAAAGCTTCGGCTGCATTACCACCGCTTACCACTCTGCGCCACGGAGGATCTTAAGGGCAGGTTACATGACTCAAAATACAATATTAAAAGCAGTTTAAAAGAAATACGGGCAGAATTTGGGAGGGGACATAAGATAGGTTGAAAATAGCCAACAGCACATCCATGAGCACAAAGGCTGTGTTGAGTCAGCCCACAGAATCGAAAATACAATAATTCTAGATTGAAAAAAAGGTTACTTTTCACATTCAAGTCATCTTAAAAGGAAGTGTTGCAAAAGATCAATGAAAACCTGCAGAGAAATAGGTCAACAGCAGAGCCCCTATGGAGACCAAGGTACAGTTCCTTACAAGCAGGTTTCCTTTTGATCAGCTCAAAGATGCAATCGCCAGCTGTTCAGCCCATGCTCAAAACAACCCACCAAAGAGGAGGGCTGTCAACACACCTTCTCCAACACACCTGCTGGGCTAACAGTTTGTGCACACCATTTGACAGTCATGAGACAGATTCACTAATAGGCAAAAAAAACCTTGCAGTTTAAGAACGTACCTATAGCCCACAGATATTTCTACCAAACTTTAAAAAGCAGGGAAATTGGGCAGCTATAGTGAATGCACCAGGGGACCAGGAGACCTGACCTCCTCTCTGAGATATTGGACTGCCCTACAAATTGGTCAAAATGCAAGCACCATTTGGGTTGGTCTTTCACAGTCCAATCCACTTCCTGTGTAGCTTGGAAGAATTTGGTAACATGTGCCTCTGAGCATTTGGTAACATGTAACTCTGAAGGGGATGTAGAAGAGACCATTGCCTTTCAGATATTGTTATCAGCTGGCAAGACACGTTCACAAATTTCTCATCATTAGAGTTGCCTTGAGCCCAGCTTTTGTGATCCTCTTAATATAGCATGGTAACGCTGCCACAGTGTAAGGGAGAGCTGTCATTTGTGATTATTCAACATTGCCTATTTTTTTCTGCTTCTAAAGAAATGACAACTGTTCAACGAAGTCTCATGACAGATTATCTTATCCTGAGGTTTCTCTTTTTCAGAACATGAGAGAGGCATTGCAGCCGATGGGATTCCAACTCATTCAAGCACTGGGCTTAGATAATTTCTGCAGTTCTTGTAGGCATAAAAGCAAACTGATAAACCTCTTGAAGCTGGGATTATTTTGCCCAGTTTTAGGGTTTGCCCCCGAAACTGGACACTTCCTACCCAAAACAGGGATGACCATTTGGGGGGATAAAAACTAAAACAGTTCATCCAATTTAAGTCGGGGGTTTGCTTATGAGAGAAGTGGCCTCCTTTTTCATTTTGATTCATGTGGTGAAGGCTGGGACTGAAAACCATTTCCTGGGCCGGCCATTTATTTATTTAAATATTTGCAGACTGCACTGTTCATGAAAAATACAGCAAGGGAATATACAACATACAAAATTATGGTAACTTTGATAAAAACAACAGTAAAAGCATCAAAGCATCAATAAAAACACACATAAAAGCTGACTGGAGAGGAAAAAAAACTTGTCTGAAAAACACAGTTTTCAATAGAAATCTGAAAGTAGGCAGGGATGATCCCTGTCAAACCTGTACTGGCAGGGGGGTTCACAGGGCAGAACTGCCACACTAAAGGCTCAGTCCCTAGTAAAGGCCAACCAAACCTCAGGAGTATGGGGAACCACATGAAATGCCCCATCAGAGGATCTCAGTGATCGAGGTTGGAGCATAAGAAATCAGGTGCTCCGTAAGGTACTTTGGGGGCATGTTGTGTAAAGCTTTGTGAATTAACTCAAGAACCTTGAATCTGGTCCAGTGGTTAATATGCTCAGAGGGACCCTCTTAAGTGTATGTCCATTTACCAGGACTGGGCCATAGTGAGCAGTTTGAAGTCAGCCAGGAGTGATGGGATCAGGCAATAGCCAAGGCCAAGGAACAAGTCAGAACCACAGGGCAAAGCAAGAGGCACAATCAGGAAAGAAGCCTTAAGTCAGACCTGGAGAGAAAGTCCAAACTAGAGGATGAATCAGGTTGTACAGTCAAGGAGGAAGCCACAAGTGGAGACCAAACACCAAACCAAGAGCAGAGCTTGGAAAAGTTACTTTTTTTGAACTACAACTCCCATCAATCCCAGCCAGCACGGCCACTGGATTGGGCTGATGGGAGTTGTAGTTCAAAAAAGTAACTTTTCCAAGCTCTGACCAAGAGTACAAGAACATGTCAGAACTCAGGAAGACCTTGTTGCTCAAGCAAGGCTCAACTGGAAACAGGAAGTCCTCTTATTGCTCCTTCCTGCCCAGAATAATCCAGTGACCACCCTGGGTGGGTATAGTCAGCCCAGGGTCTAAGGGTATTTCACTGGGAAGCTGGCATCTGCAGTTCAGTGGTTTACCACAGGGGAGAGCTGCACACAGATGCAACAGTTTCTGACACCACCACGCCGAGCCACTTTTTTTTTAACAGCTAGCTCCAGTTGTGGACCTTGGGATTCTCATTTTTTTAAAAAAGTAGATCCGAAGGCATGCTCATCCCCAATTTAGAGTATTTACATCTTGTCTTTTATGATAGCCTCAAAGCCATTAACTCAGACAAAGCTTTGTGGGGAAAATGTACCGCACAGTCAATGATTTCTCTATCACATGGTCTTCAGTGCTTTTTATATAGTATTAATGGTCGGATTTTTTTTAACTTGGATTTTGCCTTATTTTTAAAAAAAGGTATTAAAGCTGCAGGAAACGTTTTTCTTTTTCTTTTCTTTTCTTTTTTTTAGAAAAAAAGTGAAGGCAAAGATATCATTGCATTGGGTTGTCAGTGTTCCACTTTCAGGACACTTTGCCTTCTCCAGTCCTGCGTGTACAGAATTTTATGTAATCTGTGTAAAATCTGGTATCTGGCACAGGATCCTGGGAGTTCTTTCTTCCTGTCTACTAGCCACTTTCTAGCACTTGCAGTTGTGGAAAAGCATTGAAAATGATCTGGTCACAACTGCAAGCTGGAGATGTGTATGTTCCTAATCCATGCATACATCAAAGCCAAGGGTCCCTTTTTGAACACGGGGAGTCCCATCCACACATGGAGCACCTCAGCCTGTGACTTCCCCATTCAGCTGATCCTTCAGAGCTGTCTTCTCCACGGAAACACTGGCTGCCAGTTAGTTAGCGGAAGTGGTGGCTGGTGCCCATTGGGACTGGTGGGGCGGAGAGCAGGAAGGCCAACAGTTAGGTGCAGCCAGAGACAATGGCAAACAAAGCCAACAAATTCAAATTTAGTTACGATCCTCCTTCCTGTTGTGTTATACACAGGCAACACTGAGACTAAGGAGATGGAGGAAGTTGACAGCCAGTTCCACCCCTGGTTTGGTTGTAAGTAAGAAGGCAGGCAGGTGGGGACTGGCTGAAGACAGGCTTAGCTTGGTAGGGCAGTGCTCCACTCACCCTAATGGACCAGCCTCCATTGGCTACTGGGCTAACTTTAAGGTGCTGGTGCTGCTGTAAGCCACATACAGCTTGGTGTCTAAAATATCATCTCATCCTTTATATACCTAACCCAACCAATCACTGCATTTTGCAGGAAAGGGCTATCCTGCAGATGCTATCCTATCAAGGGGTCCTTCAGCATGATGTCAGAATCAGACCTTTAGTGTGGTGGCACCTACTCCTTGGAACTCCCTCCTGTTTACATATCGGACAGGCACTGTCTCTATTGGCTTTTCAGTGGCTATTGAAGACATTCCTTTTTGAACAAGCCTTTTAAGTGGAGCTGTTTTATCCCAGTCTGTATCTGTGTTGGATTTTACATTGTTTTTAACATATACAATTGTTTTATATGTATGTATATTTTTATTGTTGAATCACTTCAAGATGTTTCGCAGGAAGCTATTCGTAAATCAAATGAATAAATAAACAAAGGCATCCTGAGGCTGAACCCCTGGTATGCTATTCATCTGTCCAGGGGAGGTGCCCCCCATCAGCAGTCAGCACTGAACCCCTCCCTAGCCATGAAACATAGGGAGCTGCCTTATAGTTTATACTGAATCAAACCATTGGTCAATCTAGCTCACTATTATCTACACTGACCAGCAACTCACAGGGGTTCAGGAAGAGAACTCTCTCAGCCCCACCTAGAGATGCTGGGGATTGAACCTGGGACCTCCTGCATGCAAAGCAGATGCTCTGCCACCGAGGAATGGGCCTCCCCCGACAGTGGGCCACTTCTCAGTAAGTAGGCCACCTTTGCCCCAGCAATCACAGCGGGAAGAAGGAGTGAGCAGGATCCCAACTGGAAGGTGTTGATGTGTACAGCATTGCTATGGCCAAAAGGTTGACACAGACATTTCCTGAGGTCCTACATGTCTCATGTGAAGCTCAAAATGTCTCAAGGCACCAGCGTGGCTTGTCACACTGTATTTATAGAAAGGAGAAAGGGCCTGATGAGGACGGTCACATAGAGTCTTTACCAGAAGCCACGGGGGGGGGGAGGACTCAGGTTGTGTTAGAATAAGTAAACTTGCATGTTCCCTTTAAGGGATATTTGGG
The DNA here is from genome assembly GCF_030035675.1 of Rhineura floridana. Classification (NCBI taxonomy): domain Eukaryota; kingdom Metazoa; phylum Chordata; class Lepidosauria; order Squamata; family Rhineuridae; genus Rhineura; species Rhineura floridana. The sequence goes on along the minus strand of NC_084498.1, from coordinate 13,865,389 downwards.
AAATATCCCATGTACCTGTTTACCAGTGATGTAACTTCCTAAAGGGTGGGGTTACCTGGCTTTCTCTTCCTCCTCCTTTGTCTGGAAGTTTTTGCATATTCTCCATTAAGCCTGAGGAGAGTGAAGCATGCACATGCTCCTCTCCAAGATGACCATTACCATGGACTGAGACTTCTACTTTTCTATCTAACCTAGAGCCTATGCTTCTTGAACATATGAAAGGTTGTGAGTAAACATTCTTTATCTTTTTCTTAAGAAGATTGTGTCTGTAATTATTTGTGTCTGAGGGAAAGAATGAACTGGTTGATCCTCATCCCGCTGCTTGTGTTTATACGTCTGCTAAGAAATAGGACAATCAAATGATTCCTATTTCACATATATTTTTAAAATACCAAACAGGTTGTACCCCCAGAAGCCACAGTGGGGGTGGGGGAGCAAAGGGCTCAGTTTGTACCCCCAGGGACCTTGCCCTCAAAGGCAAAGTTTGGTGAGTAAACAGTGCAATACACAACAAGGGAAGCCCTGACTTCAGGGGCCATAGCTTAGTGCAGCCTTTCCCAGCTAGTGGGCCACAACTCCCATCAGCCTCAGCCAGCATTGCCAATGGTCAGGAAAGATGGGAATTGTGGTCCAACAACATCTGGTGGCCCACTAGTTGGAAAAGGCTGGCTTAGTGGAATAGCACATGCTTTGCATGCAGAAAGCCTCAAGTTCAATCTTCAGAATTTCTACTAAGTTCAGGTATCAGTTGCTGTGAAACACCACTGCCAATCAGCATAGGCAATGCTAGGCTAGATGGACAAATTGCCTGACTTGGTACAACATTTTTATACATGTAATGCACACAGGACTCTTGACCAGGATAAGGGTTTTCGCAGTGCTTGAGGGGTGCCAATTTCATGTCCTACTAGGTTGAATGTCCCTGGCATGTTCTCTGGTCACAATTCTCTGTCTGGCTGAGAGTAGGAGGTAGAAGAGCACCATCACCCCTGCTCACAGACCATCCCAGTCAGAGGAAGTGGCCTTATGGGATTCCTCCAGCTCAGAATTCATCCATTACCACCTCCATGCAGTAGGAGCCAGTGGTTACAGGGTAAGACAATGTCTCTTTAAAAGAACAGAGTTCCTCAGAGGGGGTGTGCCTAACAGGAGACTTAGACCAGCCAGCCTTCATAAGATCCTAGCAAGTGCTGGTTGCTGGGAACTCTCCAGGGTGCTGATAAGGTCTTTTGCCTGGCTGCCCTTGATGGGATCTAGTGGAGTGTATCGTAAGTACATGCCTGCTGGACCAGGCCAGTAGCCCATCTAGTCCAGTATCCTGTCCTCACAGTGGCCAATCTGACTACCACATTTGACTGGCCTTGCTATGTCCCTGCTCTTTGGACTGTTGCCTCTGCCAGTGCCCTGGCATCAACTTGGCTTCCCCAGGGACCCTAAGCTGGGAGAAGGAAGGAGAGTCCCCAACCATGGCCTCCTAGCCTTGTAGAATATTTGCAATAATGCATGGATAGCGATTGGGCTTGTGCATCCTGTGCAACAAATCTAAGGGCCAAATGACATGCTGGTCACGCAGCCTTTTCTTTCACAAATTGCTAGAGCAGGAGTAGGGATGGCTGGACCTGTCAATTTCAGCTCTTTTTGTTTCTCATTTTTCCAAACTTAAATTCAGTTCTCCACTGCAGCAATTTGTTTTTTTTTAAAAAAAGAGTCATGAAAATCCACAATTTTAGTGTAAATTTCTTCCCAGTGAGATCCGCCTGGCGCCTTCATTGATATCTTTTTGGTTCCCGGTAAAGTCTTGTCTTTTCCCCCAGTCATTTGACAGACTGAGATGATGCTGTTGGATTAGTGTGCTTCCAAAGCTTTATGGGACTGTGTGGAGGTGGATATTGCTTTATTTTGTCTTTTTTGGTTTTATGTATATTATTTTGGCTTTTAATTATGTTGTAAGTCACTTGGAGACCTTCGGGTAGCAAGCAACTAGTAAATTGAATTAATAATAACATTTTTGCCTAATATACTGTACATATTTCTGCAAAGCAATTTTCCCTGATATAATGCAATTTATATGTAATTTAGAATCATAGAATGTAGAGTTGGAAGGGTCCTGTACGGCCATCAAGTCCAGCCCTCTGCTCAATGCAAGAATCCAAGTTAAAGCATCCCTGACAGGTGAAATTTTAGATGTTTTCACTAATATCTGCATTTTTATGCAGACATTACCCTAGCATATGCCATTTATACACATTACTTGGCTCGAGAAATACATTACAAAATTCAGGAAAATGGAAATGGACTGCCTAGATTTATGGCGACCCTACGAATAGGGTTTTCATGGTATTCAGAGGGGGTTTATGATTGCCTTCCTCTGAGGCTGAGAGGCAGTGACTGACCCAAGGTCACCCAGTGAGCTTTATGACTGTGTGGGGATTTGAACCCTGGTCTCCCAGGTCGTAGTCCAGCACCTTAACCATTATACCACACTGGCTCTCGACAAAATTCAGAGACTTTTGAAGGATGGCTGTGTTTCAGTTCATGGATTGTTTTGGAAAGTGCAGACTTGCTAGGTTTGCCTTCAAATGTAAACTTAATTAAATTACTGTCCCATTCTTACACAGGAGACCTGACCTGGATCAGCATATGGGATAAGAGGGCTTTAACCCAGTGTCCCCACTGCAGTCTCAAGCCTGATCAAGACATGTGTGCTGGCAATTGGGGGGGGGGGAAGCCTTGCACTGAAGGCTGAAGTACATGATCAACATCATGTGTATCACGACACTAAGTCTTCTTGAGAGAGACGCTGGGTGTTCTTTTCATTTTTCTTCAGCTAAGGAATCCTGGCATTCAGACATGCAAAATGGCATACAGATTATTTTGCTTTTGACAAACAGATTATCCCATGTCCTGAGTGAGGAATAAATATGTCTGCGTATTTATTAGCCATTTATTATATCAGTGTCCCAACAGACCTTTGTGGGAAGTCAGGGCAGTGGTGGGGAGCGTTAAACTGATCTGTTAGGCTCTCATGTCGTGAATCAAGCTCCAACTCTTTAGGAAAGTTTCTTGGAAAGACATTGAAGAAAGTAAGAAACAAAAGAAACCGGGTAGTTTAGTCTGATGCTCTGGCCAGCTGGAGAAGAGGATGTAAAAACAAGCTAGCAATGAAGAAATGCTTGCCCTGCTTGAGTTTCCTATTCTTTAAGTTCCTCGGGCACAATAAAAAGGAAATAGTAGTTTAAATGTTCGTATCTTAAATCTGGCTGGTTTTATAAACTGCAGTTAACAGGCTCACAAATCCATCACAGGATCTTGAGCAGTTTTCTCACCACGGCTTCTGGATTGAGCAGCTGTGCATTCATTTTTTCCTCTGGAGGCCAATTCATATCACTCAACTAGCATGCATAAGGGCTGGAGGGAGAGGGGGGAATGTGGCTGATCTTGCCATGTGGCAGAGTGTATATGTGTTTGCTTTACTGTAAGGGCAGGCAGCTTGCAGCCCAAGGAATGCATAAGACCCTCTGCTTAATTTCATGTGGCCCTCAGCCTAACTTCCACGGCTGTGCAAAGCCCCAGACCTGAGCCAACCCAGGGACCACCCACTTCACCCCAGATCCGGCCCTGAATCAATTCAGGTGGAGGACTATTATTTAATCATTGTATGATTGTTGTTTTTTTATTTATTTATTTATTTTTATTTATTTATTTATTCAGCTTATATCCCACCCGACTAGCAAACAGCTCTCTGGGTGGCATGCTGTGAATCACTTTGACGTTTTTAATGAAATAGTGATATTAATGAAATAGTGGTGTACAAATAGATTTATAAATAAATAAAATACTGAGAGCAGCAGGGTGCTTCTTTGCAAGTATCTTCCCTTTGGGGAACACACTGGCAAAGAAGATCCCTGCAACCTTCCCACCAGTAGTCCCACCCCATGACAGCCCTGGATCGCTGTCAGTCCAAATCAGTCCAAAACCAGATCTCCCAAATTGGCCCAATTCTGTTCAGGTTTTGGCTGAATCTGGTGCACACCCCTACTACTTTGATGCAGGTGGGGAGATCCCAGAAGGAGCAGGAAAGAGGAAAGCCAAAATGTAAGGAAAGTTGGAAGGAGGGGCAGGGAAAGCCCTCTGAAAGCAATCAGTTCAGATATCTTGCAAGGACAATCTGTTCCTTCCTGGACAGATCACTTGTGGGGGTGGGTGGGGGGAGAGTCACTATGCTTGCTTATTGCTCTAACCCCACACCACACCAGCTTCATCCATGCCCACCACCAACATGCCTTCCCCACCAAACAGTTTATCCACGAAGGAATTTGGCCCTTGACCAATGCAGGCTGGTTCATTTGCACAAATGGGGCACTGCCCCAACAAGCTCAGTTGTCTGTCCTCTACCAGCCTCCTCCGTCTACCTCTTTACTATCAACCAGTCCAGGGGGTGGCGCTGGCTGTCAAACTCCCTCCTCCTCAATGTCAGTGTTGTCCTTATAGAACTCATCAGGGAGGAGGATGGAGACAAAACTAGAATGGGTTGGCTCTGCCTGTCATTGGCTCTGGCTCCACCTATCACTGGCCTCTTTGTATTCCACCCTGGCAGTCCCAATGGATACCAGACACATCTGTCCTTGACTTTAAAAAGTTTCCCCTCCCCTACTTTAGTGGGTGCTGAACTCACAACTAGGAATGTAGTTCTCAGTTTGGGGCTGGTTCAATTGTCATTTTGACAAACTGGCAGCTGATTATAATCCGTTGTAATTAGTGCTTTGTTATCTTCTGATTTTTTCCATTTTCACCATTTCTATTGCCAAAAAATAACATTATTGGGTTTTTTTCCTATTGATGGTCTGCTTATTCTTATTCTTATTCTTATTATTGTTGTTGTTATTCAGCAGTAAATGAGCCAGGTATTCGCCCAACTTGCCTCAGGTTTGAGTCTCTCCAAGTAGAGGACATGAAAGTTCCTACACACACAAACAAACACACACACACACTCTTAAATGAGCCTTGTGCAGTTGATTTTTTTCCAGATCAGCAATGTGATATAATTTTGAAAGTTGAAAACTGAATCTAATTTATCTTTGAGCCTTGAGAGTTGCTATCTACTGAGTTTTTGACCTTACAGTTAGCCTGTTTGAAGTTAACCAACTTATTTTACTTCCTCCCCACCCTCCCCACACCTTGGTCTGTTTTTCAGTGTGCTGGTGGTGCGATACTCTTTGCCTGCCTGAGGCAACAGACTATCCAAACTCAAAGTTCTTTACTACAATCACAGAGATTTTTAAAAAAAAACATACAAGGGGGAAGATAGGTTAAGATTCAAACAATGGATGTTAATGGCTACCATCAAAACCTCAATGACACAAAAGGTAAAGCAAATGCACATTTCAGCAGTTCAAATGGAAGATGTCATCAATATTTGCTGCTTTTTAAAAAAAAAATCCTGCATCAGGAAAAGCCACATAAGCTTGTAGCAAACAAATTGTCTGCAAAGATAGTGAACTTGCAAACAATAGTGTAGTTGATGTACAGTTCACTTTTATCAAATTTCTCACCCATCCCTACTCACAACTCTTGATTCACTATAATCACACTTCTTGTATCATGTCAAATCCACATCCAGACAAATTGTGGGCTTGAATTGAAAGCCTTGTGGCCTCAGACTAACTCCTAAGTCTAGCAAGCTATCTGGGATTCAGGATGCACATCCTCTCTACCAATATACACACAACAGAATTCAGATCTCAGTTGCCATACTGGCAAGTAGGCATTCCTGCTACTTAGTAACCATCAGCCACCAGTATTCATTAAAGCAGTATTTTCTAGCCATCACCACCCATTGAAGAAACACCTTTAACTATCATCTAAAGCAGGAATGGGGAACCTGTGGCCCTCCGAATGTTGCTGGACTTCAACTCCCATCATTCCTCACTATTTGCCATACTGGACAGCATCCTCTACTACACCCAGTTTAGTGGGCACAAGACAGGCTGCAGTGCACACACAGCTCTGCCCTCCAATGCTTCACCACCACTCCGTGCACTGCCACCTAAGACAGCCACCTCGCTCTGCCTAATATAAGGGACAGCCCTGTGACTCATGGATGTAAATCAATGTCTATAGTCTTGTGGCAATTGTATAAAGGAAGGAATATTAATGGATGTGGTGCCTGTGCTTGCAAGAAAACAAAAGAAACAAAGAACCATCCACAGTAAAACAAATTGGGGGAACTATGAAAATATTGCCAATGGAGAAGCACTAGGTTAGAACAGTCTGTGAAAAGAAAGAACATAGATATACATGAAAGAAAATAACTTAATGACCCCTGGGGTGGGGAATCTACTCACCCTTGTGGCTTTCCCTGTTAATTGTAACTGTCCTCTCCCTTAATGAGGCCAATCCACTCCAAGGTCTTTGCCAAGCAACACTGGGAGTTGGATTCCCAGTTGCCTAGATTACACAATGTTGAAATATTGCATCTCAAGCTCTTGCACAACAATACCAATCCTTGGATCCAGTTTGGCCAATTATTTTTCTTGCCAAACAGGCAGTCTTTTTTGTCTTACGATGCCACCAAGCATCAACTTTGTGGGACTAGGTCAGGTCTACACCTGGTATGGGAAGAATCACAGAATCACAGAATAGTACAGTTGGAAGGGGCCTATAAGGCCATTGAGCTGTCCAGCTGCCTCTTGAATGCCTCCAGTGTTGGAGAGCCCACCACTAAGTAATTAGTTCCATTGTTGTACTGATCTAACAGTTAGGACATTTTTCCTGGTGTTCAGCTGAAATCTGGCTTCCTGTAACTTGAACCCATTATTCTGTGTCCTGTACTCTGGGATGTTTGAGAAGAAATCCTAGTCCTCCTCTGTGTGACAACCTTTCAAGTACTTGAAGAGTGCTATCATATCTCCCCTTAGTCTTCTCTTCTCATAGCTAAATATGCCCAGTTCTTTCAGCCTCTCCTCACAGGGCTTTGTTTCCAGTCCCCCGATCATCCTTGTTGCCCTCCGCTGAATCTGTTCCAGTTTGTCTGCATCCTTCTTAAAGTGCAGTATCCAGAACCAAATGCAATACTCTGATGAAGCCGAACCAGTGCTGAACAGAGAAGTAATACTTCATGTGATTTGGAAACTATACTTCTGTTAATGCAGTTTAAAAGCACATTTGCCTTTTTTGCAGTCACATCACACTGTTGGCTTATATTCAGCTTGTGATCCACAACAACTCACGAGTGGTATTGCTGAGCCAAGTATCCCCCACCTTATACTGTGTATTTGGTTTCTTTTTCCTAGGTGTAGAACTTTGCACTTATCCCTGTTAAATTTCATTCTGTTATTTTCAGCCCAATGCTCCAGCCTATCAAGATCCCTTTGAATTTTGTTTCTGTCTTCCAGGGTATTAGCTATCCCTCCCAATTTTGTATCTTCTGCAAATTTGATAGGCATTCCCTGCATCTCCTGATCCAAATCATTAATAATTTTTTTGAAGAGCATTAGGTCCAGGACTGAGCCCTGTGATACCCCTCTCGTTACCTCCTTCCAGTTTGAGAAGGAACCACTGATAAGCACTCTTTGAGTACAATTCTGTAGCCAACTGTGGATCCACCTGATAGCTGGTCCATCCAGCCCACATTTAGCTAGCTTCCTAATCGGACTATAATAGAGCACTTTTGTCAAAAGCTTTGCTGAGGTCAAGATATATTATATCCACAACATTTCCACAACCTATCAGGCAGATTATCCAATCAAAAAACAAGACAAGATTAGTCTGGCAGGATTTGTACTTGACAAATCCTTTTTGGCTTGCAGTAATCACTACATTGTTTTCAAGGTGCTTACAGATTGACTGCTTTCTAATCTGCTCCAAAAATTTCCCAGGGATTGACGACAGGCTGACTGGTCTGTAGTCAGAATCACATCTCAGACATAAGGGATCTCATCAAGAGTAGGAGGTAGAATTCTGGAGTAGTCATTTCAGGTGGTAGGTGGGAAACTGCAGTTTTGAATGATCCCCTGTATTAAAAATGTTCATTTTTAGTAAAATAGCATATCAGGTAGAAAGGTTTGACAGAGCCCTCAACCTGGTATGCTAGTTTTCTGCATACAAGAAATATATTTTTCCACATGTCACATACACAATGTACTCTTTCAATAATTTCTTCATGTGGCAAAAGCCAAACACCTACTCTTCTTAGGGAAAAGTGAACTTTGAGAGGAAATACCTTTTTATATTGTAATGTTTTATATTTATTTCCAGAGGGATCACTCTCTCATAGCAAAATACAGAGTCTTGTGACAGCTTAAAAACTAACTATTATGCCATAACAAATTTGTTGATCTTTTTAAGGTGCCATAAAACTCTTTATTGTTATTGTTTTTTAATGTTTTCTGCCTTTCCAATCCAGCAAACAGACCTTGAACTTGGCAAACTAATGACCAACCAATTTTTAATACAAACCAAACAATGCAAACAAAAATTCAGTAAGAACATATTTAAACACACATGCACATCACATTTCAAATAAATTGTCCAAGTGGGGAAAAACATCAGGGACTAAAACATCCATGCTGAAAGTATGACAGGACAATACCATTTTTAGCCTGAAGTCTAAATGACAGCAGGAAAGGGGCCCGCTGAGTATCCCAGGGCAGAGAATTTCACTGCCCAGGTGCCACAGCCAAGAAGGCCCTGCCTTGTGTATCCACCAACTGCACCTCTGCCAGTGATGGAACACAAAGAAGGGCCAACTCCAATGATCTACATGCGTGGTTGTGATCATATGATAGAACCAATCCTTAAAGTAACCTGGTCCCACACAGTTTAATTTAACATAAATTTCATCAGCAACATGGGGTTTCAGTTTTTGGTTGTTATTTAAAAAAAGAAAAGACAGACCACACAATGTTGCAAATGGTCCACCTCTTCATGAGCACCTTTATATATCTTACCTTTAGTGGCACAACTTGCATCAAAATGGCAAAGTTTGTGAGATGGTTGCACAAACAGACCGAATAGTTGAAATCCCCGTCATCACGTATGCAACCTTGGTTTGACCAAACACCACTTCCACTGCTGCAAAGCACAGAAAAATTTGTATCCATGTTATTCATTTTGACATTTCTGTGCCAACAGTAGAAGGCAGTGAGTCCAATGTCAGGGAGGCAGTGAATCCAGTCTGGGTTTTAGTCCAAACTTTCTAGCACCTTGGACAGCTCCTTGAAAGTTCAGACTAAAACCTGATGTGGAGTCACTGCCCCACTGACATCAAAACCACCAGCCTCCACTGTGTGCTGACTTCTGACTTCGGGAATGCTTTGTTTTGGATTCCTGCATTGCACAGGGGGTTGGACTTGATGACCTTATAGGCCCCTTCCAACTCCACTATTCTATGATTCTAAGAACTTCTTAATTGTGTATATCGTGGCTGTAGCTTGGAGAACTGGTATTTGCATTTTGTAACTTTGCATTCTATGTATATATACCTGCACATGCTCACATGTATGGTTGTTCATGTTCAGATAACAATCACTTTTGATATCATTTATTTTCATTTGGGTTCCTGTGTCTTTTGTTACTTATATTTGGGAACCCTATTCTTTGTTTTTGTTTTCTTGCTCAGTATAAGACAATTTCCTATGTTCTCTGTCTTCCATCCCCCTTTCAGCAACATTGAAAACAGTGTTCTTCAGCCTTGGGTCCCCAGACGTTCTTGGACTACAACCTGCATCATCCCCAAACAGCTTAGCCAGTAGTCATGGCTGATGGTAGTCCAAAAATATCTGAGGACTCAAGGTTGAACAAGACTGGATTAAAACACAATATAAAATCAAAGAAGATAAAATAGCACCCCAGCAAGAAAACTAATGAACAAGCCAGCCAGACTAAAGGCCAAGTGGAAAAGATGTACCTTTGGCAACTCCTCCTAAAACCCAAGATAGTCATATTCATTCATTTCAATGGGTCTATTTGTTGCATAAGAGCCAAAGAAGAGCCCGATTGGATCAGGCCAGTGGCCCATCTAGTCAAGCATTCTGTTTTCAAAGTGGCCAACCAGATGCCCATGGGAATCCTGCAGACAGGACCAGAGCACAACAGCTCTTTCCAAATCTCTAGTTCCCAGCCACTGGCATTCAGAGACGTACTGCCTCTAACAGTGGAGCAGGAACATAGCCATTGTGGCTTGTAGCCATGGATAGCTTTATCCCCCATGAACTTGTCTAATCCTCTTTTAAAGCCATCCAAGTTAGTAGCCATCCCTGCCTCTTGGGGGTGCAAATTCCATAGTTTAACTATGCACTGTGTGAAGAAATGCTTCCTTTCATCTGTCCCAAATCTTCCAACTTCCAACTTTGTTAGATGCCCCCAGTTCTGCTATTATGAGAATGGGAGAAAAAAAACTTCTCCCTAACCACTTTCTCCTCACCATGAATAATTTTATACACCTCTATCAGAGGTTGTTTCATAAAGTTAACACGACAGGAGTCTATTATCAATATGCAGGTGAAGTTGCCATTGAAGTTTCAAATGGAAACGAGCTTTTAAATTGGAAGAGATGGGCTCCTGTGGTGCCCTCAGAAGAAAGGAAAGGAAAGCAACTCAGGGTAACTTTCCGTCATTAAAACTTCACCCAAAGCAAAAAAACTGTCCCAGAAGGACAGAACAATGTGTGTGTGCGTGATGGCAATGTAAACCTGCTATCACAGCACAGCAGGTTTAGATTGCCATCACACATACACACTGTTCTGTCCTTCTGGGATGGCTATCACAGCACAGCAGGGTTATTTTTTTCAGTACTCAAGTGAGTCAAGCGGACAAATACTCTGCAATAAAAGAGTATTTGAGCTGGCTGGTTGACATATTCACCTCTTAATTCATAGATCAATGGCTACTAGGGATGGGTGGATCTGTCAGTTTTGATTTCTCACAGTGTCTCATTTTTTCAATCTTAAACTCTGTTCTCCACATCAGATTGTGATTTTTTCTTGTTTTAAAAAAAGTCAGCATGAAAATCCATCAGCACGGTGTGAATTTCTCCTAGTATACACACTTTTGTTTGTAATTTTCCCTGATATACAATTTTTGCAAATCAATTTTCCCTAATATATTTTTGTATGTTATTTTTTTCACTACGATATGCATGTTTGTGCAAACTTTATCTTACAATAATGCATTTTTATACACATTATGTGGCTGGAGAACTGCATTGCAAAATTTGGAGAGATGTGAATTTTGAAGGAGGGCTGTGGTTTGGTTCACAAATTGTTGCTGGAAGTGCTAACTATGTAGGTTTGAATTGAACTAAATTGAACACTCTACAATTCCCAGTTTACATGAACAGACATTACTGTCACAAAACAAACTCTGGGATAGCCATATTTGAATCTTGACTGTGTAAATAAGTCCATTAAAGTATTACAAAGTGAGGCTTGGCATATGTCATACACTATACAATGGTATCCATATATTTTTTTTCATTACTAAGGATTAAATATGCATATTAACTGTTGAACTAATTGCACACCACTGTTGTTGAAGGTTTGCTCCCCAGCTATAATGCAATCAACTAGTGAACAACCAGCCAAAACCATCCTACATTTCCAGCTTCAGTATCCGTATGTGCATATGTGTATGTGTGTGTGTGCTCATGATTCCCACCAACTGGCATTCAGAGGCATTCTAGCTCTGAGAGTGGAGACAGAACATAGTCATTGTGGCTAGCAGCCATTGATAGCCTTATCCTCCATGAGCTACATGAAGTGGCTGATTAGCCACCTTTTTAATTTCCCACAATTTATTTATTGAATCAACTTTCAGCAGTTTACTAGAACAAAAAGACCTCTAAACCGTTTACTCTGTTGAAACACCAATTCATATAAAATACCAACGCAACACACAAAGAATAACTTACACTGAAAAAAATTAAAATAAAAAATAAAATCAATAATTTTAAAACTCACCTACTAAAATCGTGTATCAAATTCACATGGTAAAATTACATGCCTGAGTAGGCTTGCTGGGACAAACAAGTTGTTTCAGTCGGCAGCAAAAATACAATACAGTGAAGGTATTAGCCTAATATCTATGGGCAGGAAGTTCCAAAGTGTAGCTGTTGCCACATGACAAGATCAATTTCTTGCAAGGGTGAACATGATGTGGCACATGTAAAAGTGCCTGTTCTGCAGATCTAAGTTGCTGAGGGGCACATATGGGGTGAGGCAATGCCCCAAATCTAGGGATATTCTGGGGGCATTGTGGGAAATTTAAAGGGTAGCTGGGTACAACAACCCAGCATTCCTTGGAGTGCTGTCACTGCAGCCAGATATCCCACCAGGGCCCACTGACAAAAAAGGTTCCCAAAGGACACTTTGCCTATGATCTCCTCAAACCTGGACCGTGCCAAGATTAACTGGGGATGAGGTCCTGCTCCAGTGAAGTATTATAATCATACGTTTTTTTTAAAAAAAGTCTTCATATTATATTTTCAGACATTCCAAGTGCTTCACATCCATCATGTGACAATAATCCTTACAACAACCCCACAAAGCAAGTTGAATTAATATCTCCCCATATTGCAGATGGCAGGAGGGAAGGCTTAATTAGAAAAATCTCTCTAAGAGATTTACATAAAATGGGATAAAATATTCATTTTAAAAAGAGCAAAAAATACCAGATAATAATAAATTTATCATAATAGAGGCGAGATTCAAACTGGGGACTTCCTCATTTGTAGCTCACTCTCGTGGCACTATGCTACATCTCAGATGGCATTAAAAGAAAAAAATTCACAGGAAGGGTACAGCTAGTCAATCAAACAAAAAAAAAGTTTCTTTTGGCTGGTGGAGAAAACGTAACTTGCATAATTTCCCTTTGACAACAAAGTCTGGCCTTTTGAATATATGAACAACATTTCTGTCCTGAATGTCAGTCTAAGTGTGGGAACCGAGTTTAGAGAGCTGTTGCAATGTATGACGAGCATTCTAATCCATATGGTGGGATTCATCATTCAGAAATGTGTTCCACTTCTTTTTTATTTATTGATCTCTTATGTTTATTTTTATTATAATTTCAAAACTTCTTTATTTTATTTTTTTCTTCATTTTTCATTTTATTTATGTATATATGTTTTGATTGTATAAGCTATATGTCAGTACATTGTAACAGGCATTTAAATTGTGATGAAGTTTTTGATTTATACACTTAAGAAGCTGATTTTTTTTAAAGAAAAAGACAAAGAAAGAATTTAAGAAATGCAGTAGAAAAATTTTGAGTATCTTGGTCAAGTCTTATTGTATATGGGGTTATGTGAGTGAGTGAGTGAGTGAGTGAGTGTGTGTGTGTGTGTGTGTGTGTGTGTGTGTGTGTGTGTGTGTGTGTGTGTGTGTGTGTGTGTGTGTGTGTGTGTGTACATGGACCACTCTAAAAAGACTATACAGGAAAACTCAAAGTGGAAAAGAGAACAATTATTAAAAAGGGCAATTAACACAAAAATGAATTCTTTATATGCAACAATGTGAATAATGCTCCTTTTAATCTTTCTTTGGTTGTGTTTTATACTGTTCTGATATTTGTATGGCAAAGAAATAAAATGTGTTATTAAAAAAGAAAGAAATGTGTTCCACTTTCCCTTTTTACCCAGATGTGAGTAATAAATCCCTTTACTTAGGTTAAGAGTGGGCTAGTAATCTGTTTTCATTTTATTGCCCATGATTTCATTGCTTTGACTGTTCCCATGAATTCAACAGGGAGCGATGGTTGGGGCAGACTATACCTCTGTTACTGTATCTCTTAAAAAAAAAAGGCTCAATGTTCTGATCAAATATATAATTACATCACGCACCTGTAATCCAAAAAGGCACAGTAAAGGTTCACTTGGTTGCTTTTGTTCAGTGCTTGGCTATATTGGAGAGGAGTCTAAAAGGAAACAAAAAAAGATTTATAAACAGAAGTCTAAACTAGGGCAGAGGTTCCCAAGCTGTCGTCTATGGACCAGCAGTAGTCTGCAAGGTTCATCCAGATGGCCCACACCATATCTGTGGATTTGTGATTGAAGATGGGAGAGGGCACATCCATCACATTAAATATCCATATTGATTTTTAATTGTATTTTATTGCTTCTTTGACTTCATGTATTGTATTTTATCATATTATAATTTTGAATTCTATGGAATTACAACTGCCACGACAGGCAGAAAAATCATTAAGTAGTCCACCAAGACCCTCAGCAATTTTGAAGTGGTCCATGGAGAAAAAAAGTTGGGGAACCACTGAACTAGGACACACTGGAGTCTGCTGTGAGCAGAGATGGATGGAAAGATCTGTCAATTTTGGTTCTCTCAGTTTCTCATTTTTAAAATCTTAAATTGTCCACATTTCTGCAATCAATCTTTTTTTAAAAAAAATCCTCATGAAAATTCTTCCACATTTTAGTGCAGATTTCTCCTAATAAACACATTTTTGCATTCAGTTTTGACTAATGTACACATTTTTGCAAGCAATTTCTAATAATATAATGCATTAATGCACTCATATATTCATTTTTATGCGTGCTTTCCCCAACACATGCATTTTTGTAAACGTTGTTTGGTTGATGAACTGCAGTGCAAATTTTGAATAAGTGTTAATTTCGAAGCATGGCAGTGTTTCAGTTCCCACATTTTTTCAGAAAGTGACGTTTGATAGCTTCAGCTTGAAATGCAAACTGAATCAAACTTTTCCCTAATCCCTAGGGTCACCCCAAATTTTTTTCTTTGGAGAGTTTTGGCAAAGACTCTGATAGGTTTCACCCAAAGTCAGCACGAGGGCCTAGTTCACATCTGCTTCACATGCAGAAGGTCCCGAGTTTAATCCCTGACAGAGACAGAAGGATATATTGATTTCAGTTCTCCCAGTTTCTCATTTTTCCAGTCTTAAATTCGGTTCTCCACATTACTGCAGCAATTTGCGATTTTTTTAAAAAAAATCCTGATGATTTTTTTTAAATCCTCATGAAAATTCTTCAGCAATTTAGTGTGAATTTCTTCTAAACAATACATTTTTCTCTTCCAGTGTATATATTTTTGCAAGCAATTTCTCCCCATATAATGCATTTTTGTATGTCATTTTCATTAATATGTTTGTTTTTATGTGCATTTTCCCCTAATACATGCATTTTTGTAAACAGTTCTTGATTAGAGAACTGCTGTGCAAAATTCACACAAGTGCAAATTTCAAAAGATGCCTGTTTCAGTTCTCATCTTGTTTCAGAAAGTGTGAATTTGATAGATTTGCTTTTAAATGTGAATGGAATGAAATTTCTCTCCCATCCCTAATCCCCAGCATCTGCAGGTAGAGCTTGGAATGTGTCCATCTGAAATCGTAGATAGCCACTATAATTCAGAGTAGACAATACTGATCTAGAAGGACCAGTGGACTAACTCAGTATGAAGCAGCATCCTATAAATTTGATTCTTGTCTATTCCCACATAAAAATCCTGATCTGCACTTCTTGGGCTAACATGTCGACCAGGCTTCCCCCGACTAGTGTTCTCCTGATGTTATTGAACTGCAGTTCCCATAATCCCTGGCTATTTGCCGTGCTGCCTGGGGCCAATGGGAGTTGGGGAACAAAACATCTGGAGGGCCACGAGGTGGGGGGAACTAGCATAGCCTATCACATTTCTCCAAATGTTGTGATGCAGTTCTCAGCTATTTGAAAAATGGAAATTCGGGGGGGGTTACCATTGCTTCCCGCTGAGGCTAGTCCTCCCCAGCTGGCCAGGACCTGCTCAGCTTGCCACAGCTGCACAAGGCAGCCCCTTCCTTGTCTGCAACTGCCAGCTGTGGTGCAAGTGGGCTCCTTGAGACTATGCAGCTTGCCCACAGCTGCACAGGTGGCAGGGCACATGACCCCTGAGCCACTCACTGTGGGGGTGATCTTTAGCTGGCCCTTTACACCCAGGAGACACGAGCAGGGATTTGAACTCACAGACTCTGGACTCCCAGCCAGGCTCTCCTCCCCACTGTGCTATACCAGCTGTCTCTAGATGTACCAAACTATATATTTTGAGCAAAAAATATGCCCTTGGTTATAACCTCCAAGTATAATAGCTTCTTGCAGCAGGGCCTTTCACTTACCTCAAATTGTGGGGAGGTTCATATAGGGACAGGATCTCCCAGAAAAGTCTAGGAGGACTTTATAGATCAGTGGCAGGACCTTGGACACACTGGTAACCAGTGAAACTGCTTCTCACATGTGTGATCACAGCATCTCACTTAATGCTAGTCAATCACTGTCATTCTGAGCCAGTGCCAATTACCCATTTTCATGGGTAGCCTCATGGAGAATACAGTTTATAAGAGTTTACTGTAGAAGTCTTGGGGAACTTCTGCACTGCAGGCTTAATTAGTCCCGCCAGCCCTCTGGATTTGGCTCATGAGGTGAACACCACCCAGCTTTCTACCCCTGACATCATATGATGAGAGCCAGCATGATGTAGTGGTGACAGAAAAAGGCACCAAATTCAAAAAGGGGTGAATTAAGATGCAAGTGTGAAGGAAGAAATCCTTCAACTCCCGATCCTTCCTTTTCAACCACAGTTTGAAGTTGCCCGTGCCTGACATGAAACAAATAATGTCATTTAACACACCCACCTGTCAGAGTGGCACATGGAGGGGCAATCTCTTTTGGATTCAGTCCTCCATCCAAATGTGGCCCCTTACCCCTGCACTAAAGTATAAAGGATGGTGGCCAGATCTCTATATTCCAGCCAACAGGGTAGTTTGAACAAAAGTAATAAAAAGGCCTCTGGGCCACAGTCCTCATCTGGGAATCCAGAAGTGAAGTTGGGTCCAGACGTACCACCACCCTACAACCCTGATCATTCAGGGAGAGTGAAATCCCAACTAGAACAGGCTTTTTCTCTCTCCCAAACAGCCCATTGAGTCACCCACAATCGTAATGGGGGGGGGCTTATTTGCCTGGCCTTTTCTTTCCTTATCCTGAATTATCACAATGATGAAATTTCTGACAGATTACCAGCCTCACTGATTATTGCAACACAGAGCTGATTGTGCCTTTTTTCCCCTCTGCAGTGGGAGACCAGCTCTCCCCACTTGACCTACAGGATTCACCCCTGGGCACTCCCATGCAAATTTCCCCTCTTCTTTCCTACAAGACCAAACAAGGAAGAGTCAGGCACAGACAGCACAGTTATCTCTCCATCGGCTGATAAACAGCACCCTGCTTTTTCCAAGAAACCCTCCGTTGGGTTTCCATTCAGCAGCATTCAACGTCTCTGGATGGCCACCTAACAGATAAACCACCCCACCTATCCATTCTTCTTTTTAAAAAAAACCCAAACTTTTGAACTTCTGTCCTATTTAGAGTGGGGGACTATGCTGGGTTCTCTTGTTTTTTTGACAAAGATAACTTTTAAAATAAAATAAAATAAATAATCACAAACCGAAGTGTGAAAATGTGGAGAAACAAACTTCTGATTGGAAAAATGAGAAATGGAGATAAACCAAAACTGACAGATTCGCCCATCCCTAATACACACTTTTTTTTGATCCACAATATTATCAGTATAATTACCTCCCCATAGCAGAATGCAAACATTCTTTCCCATTGACTCAAGTGCAAACAAACACACCCCACCAATGGTGCAAAATAGCCATCTGTGAAGCGGTGGATGAAATTTAAAGCTACTTCAAAATAAAGTTCCCCAGTGCTCTTCAATGAGGGTGTCATATCCTACTACTAGTGCTATGTTTGACTGAGCATGCAAACCATCACTAACCACAAGGAAGAGATTAGGGATAAAGTGAATGGACCAGCTTATGTGGTATTTCATATTCTATACTGTATTTTATATTTTTATCGTACATTATCTGGAAATGCTTGCACAATAGGTGTGTGTGTGTGTGTGTATTAATAGATAAAATAAGTTTGATATGTGTCACACTTGCTGGCATCTTTCATTCCATTTTCTGCATAGTTTGTTTAAAAAGTACACAAAAAATCCACATGTAAGTTATAACCACTCTTCCTGTAAAATGCACATTTTTTTCCATGCATTTCAAGGCAATCTCACTGATAGTTGTATTTTGATCTGCAAACAAGTTTAGGAATATGGAATTGAGTTAGCCCATTGCAAATCAGCGGATTGAGCAAATTCCTTCCCCACAGACAATTGTGTCAGATGTTCTTCTCCAAGAACATGTTTACTCTGGCTGCGAGTGCGGAATCCACTATACACAGCTTAAACACTCCTAAATTTAACTCCTCTCCCCCAAATTTTCTTAGCTGGGATCTTCGTTTTTCTTTGAACAAGAAGATTAACCATAAATCAGAACCCGATTTCCCATCCTGCTTAAGCACAGCAATCTATATAACCTTAGTTGTATACTATCTGTTATCCAGAGTAAAAGCAGCTAGAAGAATTCCATGTATTTTAACGTGGCTCTTTTTTTTAAAAAAAGTGATTTGATACAGAATTACGGAAATAAGTGCATGATTATATAACAGTTCCAAATAACTCTTTAATTTCAAAACAAGAATCTGGAAAGCACATAACCAAGATCAGGTGGGCTGCATTTTGGGTTATGTAGCTTAGCAAAATTGTTTTTGCAAAGCTAAAGAGCGCAGCTGCACTTCCAACCCCTCCAAATGAAAGTCCTTGGCAGACCTCAAGCAAACAAACTTTTTTCATGGGAAAACAAACCCATGTTCAGCCATAAAGGCACCCCTCTACCAGTTCAGCCCCTTCCATCCCAGGATACAATGGGGGGAGGAAGATGGCAGAGTAACACGTAAATAGAATAGTGTCTCTTATTAAGACCACATTGTTGATTTGAAAGGCGCTGCTGTTATTTCAGACCTGAGTCTCCCTTAATTTACTCTAAAAGGAAGATGTGTAAAACTTCCATATGCTTGTCATCTTTCTGTGAATGATTGCAAGCTTCCTCTGCAAACAATCAGGGATAGATAGACAGACAGATAGAATCTAAATTAGCTTCTATTGTACTGTACGTTGGCTCACATAAATGGCATCAGATCAACCTCCATGTCATTCCGGAGGATAGATTTGCACCATACATAGGGGACAATGAAACTGATGTAGCTGCGTGACTGCATTCGATTCCAGGCTCCCAGCAGCCACTATGAAAGGAAACAGTAAGGAGATCAAAGGGGGTGTTGGTCAGCTGCTACAATAACTGGACTGGGCTCATCGGCTTTTAATATTTGTATAGAAGGTAGAATTCTGATGGGCTCGTTGTGTCATGTGCATTGGTGAGGAAAAGCTTCACCTGCAGGTTTTCCATCTGCTACAAAGCTATTAAAAGTGCAGTAGTTGCATGCTTCATTGCATGCATCGGGGGCAGCTCTGGAGCAAACTTTATTTATATAACCATTTATTTATTTATCTACTTATTTCTAGAACTGCCTTCCCCGACCTAGTACTCTTCAGATATCATTGGACTACATTTCCCATCACCCCAGGAAGCATAGTTCAATGGTCAGGGACGATGGGGGGTGTAATACAACACCCAGAGTGTACCTGGTTGGAAAAGGCTGTTTTAGAAAAAGGGAAACAAAAATGGCTCCCCCACTTGTACAGCTGTAAAAGCAGGAGGCTGTTTGGGGGAACGGAATGGGAACTCTTGGAACTCCATTGACTACTATGTTAGATTTCTGGGAATGCGCTATATCAAGGAATGCTTTTTTTGTGGGGAGCACAGAATAACAGCTTCCACTACACACACACACAAAAGGCAGCTGCCAGCAGAGTGGAACCAGTGGAGATTGATCCACTGGGGTAAGTGGGGCACTGTCCCACTAACCTCAGCCAGCTTCCATTCACCTGCCTTGTTTCTTACAGCCAATCCTGGAGGTGGCACTCTCTGCGTCTTCCTCCATAGTCTCAGTGTTGCCCTTGAAGAACTCAGCAGAGGGGAGGATGGGGACAAAAATGAGATGGCTCTGCCTGTCATTGGCTCTGGCTCCACCTAGTGTTGGGTTCCCTGCCTTCCACCCTACCAGTTCCAATGGGCACCAGCCACCACTGAGTGGAACTTACAGTAAGGTTTGGCATGTGCATACTCCCAAAATATGCAGGGTCCCCCATCCCCAACTTGGGCTGAACTTCCAAAGGTTCAAAAGTTTAGTCTAACACTAGCTATTAATTTTAAAAATATCTATCTCACCTTTCCACCATAAAAAAAAAAAAATCTGGAAGGTCGCTTTTAAAAAAGATAACAAATTCATAATAAACCCTAATGATACGAAACTAAAGCAAAAGGGCCACTTGATAAAACCCAGCAGCACAGGGTTTTAAAAACACACCCACATTTCCACATAGGGACACAAGAAGACCTTGCCTGAAACCCTGGTGAGTTGCTGGACCCATGGTCTGTCTCAGTATAAGACAGCTTCCAATTTTCCTCATTAAACAAAAACTGATGTTAATTAAAAACTCAGGTGAATAAGATTAGGGATGGTTGGTGCCAATTAGAAAGCATTCAATTGACCCAACAGTTCTTTAGCCAGTAGCTGCTGCTTTTACCAATCGAGTTTATTTCTTGCAAAATATATTGATATTAATATTGATAATGTTAAAGGAAATATCAATATTTTGAAAGGAAATATTGATAAACTTATTGTTCCTAATATCAGTATTTTAGAGGCAGATTATTGTTTTAAAAAAACTGAGTTCAAAAATAGCCATGGAAAATTGCTACATAAAAATCTAAGTTGCAATTATGTAATGAATGGAAAATTTGGGACCAAATCTGAATTGAGTGGAATTCTAGCACATCCCTAAATAAGATAAACTTAGTCTAAAATCAGAGATGGGGGATCTTTGGCCCATTGGATGTTGTTGGGCCTATAACTATAATAATATAATATAATATAATGCCACCCTGGGCTCCTACTGGGAGGAAGGGCAGGGTATTAATCAATCAATCAATAAACTCCCAACATTTCTTAACATTGGCCATTCTCACTGGGGCTGATGGGAGCTGGCATCCAACAGCATCTGGAGGACACCAAGTTCTCCATCCCTGCTCTGAATGATAATCAATTAATCAAATTAAATTGCTTGTTGACCAAGAAGGCCATATGCATACACACATATAGTAATGATATCAACAACATAAGAACATAAGAACATAAGAAGAGCCTGCTGGATCAGGCCAGTGGCCCATCTAGTCCAGCATCCTGTTCTCACAGTGGCCAACCAGGTGCCTGGGGGAAGCCCGCAAGCAGGACCCGAGTGCAAGAACACTCTCCCCTCCTGAGGCTTCCAGCAACTGGTTTTCAGAAGCATGCTGCCTCTGACTAGGGTGGCACAGCACAGCCATCACGGCTAGTAGCCATTGATAGCCCTGTCCTCCATGAATTTGTCTAATCTTCTTTTAAAGCCGGCCAAGCTGGTGGCCATTACTGCATCTTGTGGGAGCAAATTCCATAGTTTAACTATGCGCTGAGTAAAGAAGTACTTCCTTTTGTCTGTCCTGAATCTTCCAACATTCAGCTTCTTTGAATGTCCACGAGTTCTAGTATTATGAGAGAGGGAGAAGAACTTTTCTCTATCCACTTTCTCAATGCCATGCATAATTTTATACACTTCTATCATGTCTCCTCTGACCCGCCTTTTCTCTAAACTAAAAAGCCCCAAATGCTGCAACCTTTCCTCGTAAGGGAGTCGCTCCATCCCCTTGATCATTCTGGTTGCCCTCTTCTGAACCTTTTCCAACTCTATAATATCCTTTTTGAGATGAGGCGACCAGAACTGTACACAGTATTCCAAATGCGGCCGCACCATAGATTTATACAATGGCATTATGATATCGGCTGTTTTATTTTCAATACCTTTCCTAATTATCGCTAGCATGGAATTTGCCTTTTTCACAGCTGCAGCACACTGGGTCGACATTTTCATCGTGCTGTCCACTACAACCCCGAGGTCTCTCTCCTGGTCGGTCACCGCCAGTTCAGACCCCATGAGCGTATATGTGAAATTCAGATTTTTTGCTCCAATATGCATAATTTTACACTTGTTTATATTGAATTGCATTTGCCATTTTTCCGCCCATTCACTCAGTTTGGAGAGATCTTTTTGGAGCTCTTCGCAATCCCTTTTTGTTTTAACAACCCTGAACAATTTAGTGTCGTCAGCAAACTTGGCCACTTCACTGCTCACTCCTAATTCTAGGTCATTAATGAACAAGTTGAAAAGTACAGGTCCCAATACCGATCCTTGAGGGACTCCACTTTCTACAGCCCTCCATTGGGAGAACTGTCCGTTTATTCCTACTCTCTGCTTTCTGCTTCTTAACCAATTCCTTATCCATAAGAGGACCTCTCCTCTTATTCCATGACTGCTAAGCTTCCTCAGAAGCCTTTGGTGAGATACCTTGTCAAACGCTTTTTGAAAGTCTAAGTACACTATGTCCACTGGATCACCTCTATCTATATGCTTGTTGACACTCTCAAAGAATTCTAATAGGTTACTGAGACAGGACTTTCCCTTGCAGAAGCCATGCTGGCTCTGCTTCAGCAAGGCTTGTTCTTCTATGTGCTTAGTTAATCTAGCTTTAATAATACTTTCTACCAGTTTTCCAGGGACAGAAGTTAAGCTAACTGGCCTGTAATTTCCGGGATCCCCTCTGGATCCCTTTTTGAAGATTGGCGTTACATTTGCCACTTTCCAGTCCTCAGGCATGGAGGAGGACCGGAGGGACAAGTTACATATTTTAGTTAGCAGATCAGCAATTTCACATCTGAGTTCTTTGAGAACTCTCGGGTGGATGCCATCCGGGCCCGGTGATTTGTCAGTTTTTATATTGTCCATTAAGCCTAGAACTTCCTCTCTCGTTACCACTATTTGTCTCAGTTCCTCAGAATCCCTTCCTGCAAATGTTAGTTCAGGTTCAGGGATCTGCCCTATATCTTCCACTGTGAAGACAGATGCAGATAATAATAATAAAACATCAAGAGGGATACATACGCAATGTATTACCATAGTAAAAACTGGTTACTGTGGGAATGCTGTGGACATAATATATCTCGACTTCAGCAAAGCTTTTGACAAAGTGCTCCATGATATTCTGATTAGCAAGCTAGCTAAATGTGGGCTGGATGGACCAACTATCAGATGGATCCACAGTTGGCTCCAGAATCGTACTCAAAGAGTGCTTATCAATGGTTGCTTCTCAAACTGGAGGGAAATAACGAGTGGGGTACCACAGGGCTCAGTCCTGGGCCAAGTGCTCTTTAACTTTTTTATTAACGACTTGGATGAGGAGGTACAAAGCATGCTTATCAAATTTGCAGATGATACAAAATTGGGGGGCACAGCTAATACCGTGGAAGACAGAAACAAAATTCAAAGGGATCTTGATAGGCTGGAGCATTGGGCTGAAAACAACAGAATGAAATTCAAACAGGGATAAATGCAAAGTTCTACACTTAGGAAAAAGAAACCAAATGCACAGTTATAAGATGGGGGATACGTGGCTCAGCAATATGACATGTGAGAAGGATCTTGGAATTGTCATTGATCACAAGCTGAATATGAGCCAACAATGTGATGTGGCTGCAAAAAAGGCAAATGCTATTTTGGGCTGCATTAACAGAAGTACAGTTTCCAAATCGCATGAAGTATTAGTTCCCCTCTATTCAGCACTGGTTAGGCCTCATCTTGAGTACTGCATCCAGTTCTGGTCTCCGCACTTTAAGAAGGATGCAGACAAATTGGAACAGGTTCAGAGGAGGGCAACAAGGATGATCAAGGGACTGGAAACAAAGCCCTATGAGGAGAGACTGAAAAAACTGGGCATGTTTAGCTATGAGAAGAGAAGACCAAGGGAAGATATGATAGCACTCTTCAAGTACATGAAAGGTTGTCACACACAGGAGGGCTGGGATCTCTTCTCTATCGTCCCAGAGAGCAGGACACGGAATAATGGGCTCAAGTTGCAGGAAGTCAGATTTTGAGTGAACATCAGGAAAAACTTCCTAACTGTTAGAGCCATACGACAATGGAATCAATTACCTAGAGAGATAGTGGGCTGTCTAATGCTGGAGGCATTCAAGAGGCAGCTGGACAGCCATCTGTCGGGAATGCTTTGATTTGGATTCCTGCATTGAGCAGGGGGTTGGACTTGATGGCCTTATAGGCCCCTTCCAACTCTACTATTCTATGATTCTATTATTACATTCTCTCACAGAGTCTGGCTGATGTATATTAGTATATATAGTCTTCAGATACAGTCAACGACTTCTGCTTTCCCAAGGGCAGTTTAACAACAGTTTGGCAATTCTATATGATCTATATAGTAATCTGTATCAGCCGATAAAAAATATAGTTGGATTTAAAGGTGAGTTGTTGCTAATTTCAGCTAATAAGGGCTCAAGATCCTCAAATAAGAGTACAGAGGACATTCCGTTAAGAAATGTATCATGTCCTCAACATTAAGACAACCAGCTGGGCAATATCTACCCACACTGTACTTAGCCCCATAACATCCCTTCACCTCCATTGGCTGCAACAAGTTCTGTCTATGTTTAGTTAAGAGCCATCTCAATTCATGCAAGCAGATAAGGAGCAGGTATCATGTTGTCAATGATAATAGCAACAGTTACCAGGCAAACCTTTGGAAGGAACCCTAAAGTTGAGGAGCTACAAAAGTTGGGTTTCCAAATGGAAGCAAATATTTCATGCTCCTCCATGTTAAAAACAACTCCAGACTTATATAAAAATAGCAGGTCCAGGAGAAGCCATAATGGTTTTACTTGTGCAGGAATTTGGGGGGTTGCATTTTTTTTTAATGCAAGGAGCATTCAGATGTCCGATCCCTCCCCTATAGTTCATAGTGGTACACTCCCGGGACAGATAACATCATGGGAGTCCTGCTGATCATGCAAATTCAGCTCTCTGTAATAGAAGATGCTTGCCGTAAGTCACGTGGAGTGATAGCAAAGGGGTGAGAAGGTGACATTCAAAGTGCCCAGGATGCTCTGGAAAACATGCATTCTGAAACCTACAGGCATAAAGGGCCCCGTGCATGGATAAACAGAGCCACCTAGCTGGCTACTAAGGGAGAACAAACTGCCAGTGCAGAACATACAAAACATGAGCCTCTGTGATGGTTGTTAAAGGAATGCCAAGCTCAGGGGGAATGCTCATAAAAAGCAGGAGGCAAAATAAGGACTTCTAATTCTGGATTCCTTCTGTGGACAAGTAAAACCACCTTTCTTGTTAGGGTACTGATTTGTTCTCTTTTGCAATCTTCTTTTTATTGCCTGCTCTGCTGTTGAGTGAAGCGGCTCTTTCTTTACAGGCTGCATTCTCACCATAGATTTGAAGTGCATGGCTTCCCACAGAGAATCCTGGGAAGGGTAGTTTGCCTCTTAGAGAGCTACAGTTCCCAGCATCCTTAACAAACTACAGTTCCCAGGATACTTGCAGGGGTGGGGGAGAGAATGTGCTTAAAATGTGCTGTAACAGTATGGCTGCGTACACAGCCAGACTCTGTACCCTTGTTGAGGAGGTTGGAGAGAGAGAACAGGGCATTTGCATTGCCTTTTGTCGATAAGGAAAGAAAAGTGCCCCTGCCCAGACAGGCTGGCAGACTTGCAGGCCAGTGTTTCTGTCTGTGATTGTGTTTGCAAGCCATTTCTCGTCATATATTGAATTTTTTGCATGTTGTCTTCGTTCATATATTCATTTTTACACACACTTTCCCCTTATATACGCATTTTTGTAAACATTATTTGGTTGGTGAACTGCATCGCAAAATTGGAATAAATGTGGATTTCAAAGGATCGTTGCGTTTCAGTTCTTACATTGTTTTGGAAAGCGCGAGTTTGAGAGATTCGGCTTGAAACGGAAACTGAATTGAAATTCTCGCCCTTCCCTACTCCAAGGACACCAACATCAGTGGAGGCTGGTCTGTTAGGGCACAGTGCCCCACCAACTTTCGTCAGCCCCCACATGCTTGCCTTCTTACCTGCAACCAGTCAGGGGTGGCTCTGCTGTCATTGGCTCTGGCTCCACCTTCGTCTGCCTTACCAGCCTCAACAGGCACCAGCCATCACTGACTCACACGCTGGATGAATTTTGTTAGACATTATCAAATCTCAGGTTTTATTTCTCAATCCTGAGATGATTCAGCAGTTCAGGGAAATCCACAGTTAGTGCACAGTTTCAACTATGGATATGCATACATACAGATATAGAAACCCACTTGTCCACTACTCTCTCCTTCAAAATAAACTGATCTTGCATTGGCTACCTCAAGCTTGACACTCTCAAGGCACATGAATCCACAGCAAGCAAAAATTGATTTCAGAATGCCAACTCCATTTTACTTTTCTTTTTAAGCAAGGGGGAGAGGTCTGGATGCATTTGCTTGTCCTGCTGCATTTCACAGTTTGTTTCGAAGCAAGGAACATTCAATGTTACTGATGTCACCAAACCCTACAGTCTCCCACTTTGCATGCTCATGATGTACATAACGCAGACTCTGACTCCTCCCCACCCACCCCCTGCAGTTCTTCTTCAGCTCTGCAATCCAAGCTGGAGAAAAAATGGTGAGGGTGTTGCAGCTTACTCTCACCCACTAGGCTATAGTCTGAAGTTAGATGTTGAAGCTAAGCAAATCTGGATCTGGATAGCGCCTGGAGAAGTGGCCTCCTGGGAGCCACATGTAGGCTGCCTTGGGTTCCATGCAATGGAGTCCAGAGCATTAGGGAGACTGGGGCATTGCCCCACCAATCTCAGCCAGTCCCCACCTGCCTGTCTTCTTACTTACAGCCAGTCCAGGGAGGGCAGTGCCTGTCAGCTTCCTCCTCCTTAAGTCTCAGGGTTGCCCTCGTAGAATTCAGCAAGGAGGAGAATGGGGACAAGTCTAGAATTAGTTGGCTCTGCCTGGCACTGGCTCTGACTCCACCTCCAGTTGGCTTCCCTGCCTTCCCCTCCTCCTCCCCCCTTGCCAGTTCTAATGGGAACCAACCACCACCGGTTCCAGGACAGAAGAAAAGTGGGATGTGAATGTAAGAAAATAAATGAAAATAAATAGCTGGCTTCCAAGGTGGTGATGAGGGAGACATGCCCCCCACCTCTCCTCAGTGCTTGGAATGCTCTGCTTCAAGTGCTAAGGAGGCGGGAGAGAGAGTCCTTCCTCCCACCACCACCTCCCACCACTGCCCTCAGATCCCAGGAGCAAATGGATCCACCAAGTGAGGGGGGAAGTGCACAGAGTTTTTGCAGTAATTAGAAACACATTTAAGCATTCTCCAATACTAGCCATAACTGCCGGCTGCAATTTGAACTGGGCCCAGAGGTAGTTTGTCCGTAGCCGCTCTGCATGTCCTGAAGAGGCAGCACGCTTTGAGTGATGGGACCTTCCCAATGAAAAGAAACATCTGGCAATCCTAAAGCGATGACAAAACTGAGCGATAAGACCCAGAAGGCATGCAATAAATACATCGCCCTCTTGCTCAGAAGGGGAGCTTCTCCTCCCTTCAAAATACTTCTCCTATTAGCTAATTGCACTTACAACATTTCTTTTGATAAGAAACATTTGGATCTTGTGAGGAATGTGAAACGCTCTGCTAACAATTTTTGTTTCTTTACACGCAGACACACACAGGGTTGTATCCAATGTAGTCATACTCAGCGCAGACCCATTGAAATTAATGGTGTGACTAGCTGAGGTCCATCAGTTTAAAGTTTAATGGATCCACTCTGAGCAGAACTTTCTTGGCTACAGTATTAAAGTCTCAATAAGTAAAAGAATAATTCATAGTGCAATATTCACAAAGAGCCAGTTTGACGTAGTGATTGGAGCGTCAACTGGGGGAGGGGGAGAGAGAGGAGGAAGA
Source organism: Rhineura floridana (assembly GCF_030035675.1). NCBI lineage: Eukaryota > Metazoa > Chordata > Lepidosauria > Squamata > Rhineuridae > Rhineura > Rhineura floridana. The sequence goes on along the minus strand of NC_084498.1, from coordinate 13,837,518 downwards.
CCAGAGTCCCAATCCCCACTAAGCCATTAAGCTCACTGGATGACTTTGGGTGTCTCACTCTCTCTCAGCTTAGCACCTGCCTCACAGAATTATTGTTAGGACAATTATTTGTGGGAGGGCCATGTTCCTTGGAAGAAGGGTAGGGTAAAGATGTACTAAATAAAATCAGACTGGAAATGGAGTTTTAGACCCTTTGGAGGCCCACTGTGAATTGTTTGCAAGGCACTTTAAGGGTAAAGTTGCTTGCCTCCATAATAATCTTGATGCCCACCCATATCTATAGTCCCCAGAGAGGTGTCCAGTGCAACATCTGCTGCAACTTCTTGGGATCAGTTTCAGTTCATGCGCCCTGATGATGTGAACAAGGTGCTTGCGACCAGCAACGTGTCCTCTCGACCCTTGCCCTTCTTGGCTTATTAAGGCTTGCTGAGGGGTTGTGACTGACTGGACCCAGGGTGTAGTCAATGCGTCTTTGCAGGAGCGAGTGATCCCAGCAGCCCTGAAAGAGGCAGTGATGCTGAGAAACCCTTCCCTTGACCCATTGGTTTGTGACAACTACTGCCCAGTCACAAATGCCCCCTTTTTAGGGAAGGTGATTGAGAGGGTTGTGGCACAGCAATTGCAAGTACTCTTGGATGAAACAGATAATCCTGACTCATTCCAAATTGGTTTCAGGTCTGGTTATGGGACTGAATCAGCCTTGGTCACCCTAATGGATGTTTTTAAAGATGTTTTATTTTAATATATATTTAATGTCTGTTTTTTTTAAGATGTTTTGAGTGTTTTTGTTTGCCTCCCTGGGCTCCTTCTGGGAGGAAGGGTGGGACATACAGACAGACAGGCAGGCAGGCAGACAGACACACATACATATATACATAAAATGATGGGTATAAAGGACAATATAAATTGCCTCCAGGTGTACCTGTACAACGTTTCAGCTAACCCTCTTTATAACCTCCCCAAACTTGGAGACTTTCAGGAGATTGCTTGCTTTTGGTTCCTTCCATGGGGAGGGGGTGTCAAAATTCAAACCCCTCTGAAGCTGGGGGTGATTTGCAGTGTGTGTGTGGTGTGGAAGCCTCCAAAAAGCTTGGAGGTGTTTATAATTAATGGAGCAATAGTCCCTTTGCTTTTTAAGAAAGAACAAAAGGACTACTATGTCATCAACAGTAAGCCCCCAGAACATTTTGGAGAATTTCAGCACCCACTTCAAAATCACAGAAATACACTCTACCCTTCAATTTGCTGCCTACAACGATTTGCATTCTCCACCAACACTATATACAGTTTTACAGGCTAAGACACAAGACCTTGTTGGCTCTAAGGCACTTACAAAGGTGTATTCAATAAAGGAAGAGGAGGGAAACACTAGGGGTTCCTCCAGATGACCTGTTCATTGAGCATTCATCCTAATTTCCATACACAAAGGTTAGACAATTCTGCTCTTCATTGATCATTTATTCTGATTCTCATTATACAGCAATGAGCATTCAACTTGATATGCTTGAGTGGTGTTTATACATCTTCCTATTAATCATCTGGTCACCCCACATTCTTCAATGCATTTCCCATCATTTTCTAGACCACAACAAGCCTATTTTTAAGGTGGATCTGTTGCTTCAAGACTACAGAGCACTTTCATCCACTTTATTTGTGCAACCTTAAAAATTCCCAGCATGCACTTGAATCCTTCTTGCTAAATACTGACAGTCTGGAAGCTGATGCAGGTGAGCAAGATTTGAGTACGTGCAAATGCAGCTCTACAGACAAAGGCCCTCCTGGAAATTGTGAGTGTTGAGAAGGGAATAAAAAAGTGATATCATGTACGTGTTGGGGTGGGGTGGGGAGAGTTCCAAGCAAAGGCCATAGCAAGGGAGATGACTCCAAGGGAACCAGGAGGAGGACTTGAAACCATTCCTTTACCCCTCCATTGCAATCAAACCAATGGCCCCACCCATCCCTTTGGTGGTACCCTTTTTTGTGTTGTTTTGTTTTGAAGGATGCAACTGCTAGATTAGATCGAGAGCTATCAAAAGAATGCTTCTGAATACCAGTTGCTGGAAAACACAGGAGGGAAGAGAGCTCTTTCACTCAGGTCCTGTTTGTGGGCTTCCCATTCGAGCAACTGGTTGGCCCCTCTGAGAACAGGATGCTGGACTAGATGGGCCATTGGCCTGATCAAACAGACCCCTCTTATGTTCTTATCTAGTCCCCAAATCATACATCTAGCAGTACCAAGGAGTGACAGATCTGTCAGTTTCCACCCATTTCTCATTTTCTCAAAATTAAATTTACTTCACCCCATTTCCACGCCAGTTTGTGATTTTTTCCTTCAAATGCCTACATGAAAATCCATCTGATTGTTTGGGGAGGTATATTTCTCCTAATGTATGGATTTGTTATGCAATTTTGCCTACTATAGTGTTGAAAGAGTACTGAAGAAGCCCAGGTTCAAATCCCTACTCAGCCATGAAGTTCACTGAGTGAACCCGGATTGGTCACTATCTCTCAGCCAAAACTACCTCACAGGGTTGTTATGGGGATAAAATTGAAGGAGGGTGCAAGCTTTTATGCCAGGGATAGGCACTGTGGTGCCTGTCGATGTTGAAGTCCAACTCCCATCAGCCCCAGCCATCATGGCCAGTGGTCAGAGATGATGGGAGATGTATATTGTCTTAACATCTGGAGGGCACCATGTTGGCTGTCTCTGTTTTAAGTGGAGATGCAAAGACAGAGGACCTTCTGCATCCAAAACATGTGCTGTACCACCAAGCTATACCCTCGCCTCTAACTCCCATTGCATTTACATAGGAGCAGTTCCTGGAGAACTGCATCAAGTCTTTCACATATTACAGCTGCAATCCTAAATATACTTACCTGGAAATAAGCCCCTTGGAAGTCAATGGGTTGCATCCAATGCTAGAGTAGACCCACTGAAGTTAATTAACATGACAAACTTAGGTTCATTAACTTAAATGGGTCTACTCTGAGTAGGACTAACATTAAATACCACCGTTACTTACACACCTAGGGTTGCCATGTAAATATGTGCCGCAGAAAAGAGAACTCTATATTTATCTTCATCTCTTGTATTAAAGTTTGCCAAAGGCTGAAGAAAAGATCCATTAAGGTTCATTGATATGGTTCATTTATCCCTAAATTTAAAACATGCTGGTTTTAAGTGGAACCGTTGTCCAATTTCCTTAAAATTTTGGCCATCTCAACGGCAACTACGGAGTACAATATTTCACATATTTTCAGAATGAAGTGGTGCCCCGTTATTCTCTTGACCTTTCAGCAGTTACATCTCTTGGTGGGCTGGCCATCCTTCCCCCTGTGTGCTGGCTCAGCTAATCCACTGGGAATGGGTGGGAAAGGCAGTCAATGGAAGATGTGGAGCCTTAAGTGTTGACAGAGCCTAGTAAACATTCCAGACTGTGATTCGGGGCTGCACATGGCTAGATATTTCAGACCAGTACAATGAACAGCTAAAGAAAGAAAGACGTGTCTGAAGAATGATAGGCAGGGGTATGCTAAACTGCTGACCTCGTGTGGCAGTACCATTTGAGGGAAGCACCGCAGTGACTCTGTATGAGCAGGAGTAGGAGTATTTGAACTGCTCTTTCTCCCCAAGGATCCCAGAGCAACAAATATATGTATGTATATGTATATAAACAATGAAACAAGGGGAAAAAACACTCTAAAAACAATTAAAAACATTCTAAAACACAGTCACACTTAAAATCATCCCAAAACTCAGTCACAGTTAAAAACATTCTCTCTTTGGTCATCTTCAGGTCACCAAGACCAAGCCCCTTCAGCCATCAAATGCCTGGGTAAACAGGTCTTACATGTGCCTTCCAGATGCACTCAAGTCAGGGCTAGCATCGGGGGTCAAAATAGTCAGACACCCACCAAAGGCCCGGAGGCTCAGATTGGGCTATCACTGATTGGGGGGGGGTTCAGTTTTGTTTGCATTTTAACAAGAAACTATCTAATTTGCACATCTCAAAACAATACACAAACCAAAACACAGCTATCTTTCAAAATGCTCACTTCTCTGAATTTTGCAATGCAGGTCTCCAACCAATCAATGTGTACACAAATGCATATATTAACATACAAAAATGCTTTCTGTTAGAGAAATGAATTGCAAAAATGTGTATGTTTGGCAAAACTGGATATAAAATGTGTTTATCAGGAGAAATACGCTCTAAATTTATTGCTGTATGTTAAATATATAATTTTATTATTAACATTCAATGTTAAGTTTGAAATGCAATATGAAAACAGTTAAAACAAATTACTATCACAGGAATAGGGTGAGTCCTGAAAGCACAATCTCAGGTGCCAATGTCAATCAATGTACTGCCTTCAAGTCGATTCTGACTTATGGCAACCCTATGAATAGGGTTTTCGTGAGGCTGAGAGGCAGTGACTGGCCCAAGGTCACCCAGTGAGCTTCATGGCTATGTGGAGATTCAAACCCTGGTCTCCCAGGTTGTAGTCCAACACCTTAACCACTACACCACACTGGCTCTCACTCTCAGGTGCCAAAGGCCAGGGTAAAGAGGTGTGCCATCTGCATTCACCAAATACAGTACAGTGAAGGTACCAAACCCATCTCTGTGGGGAAGGAATTCCACAACTTAGGGGCTGCCACAGAGAATGCCCTCTCCCTAGCCGCTACCACCCCAAACTTCTGAGAGTGATGGAACTACCAAGAGGGGCCCCCTCTGCTGATCTTAACCCCCAAGGGTCTATAGAGAAGAAGGTGGCCTCTCCGCTCTTTGTGTCCTAAGTCATTTAGTGCTTTCAACACTAATATGAGTTCCTTGAATTAAGCTCAGGAACATGTATCATCTGTGTTTTCTTTTTGGCACCCATTGAACACCTTCCTCTTCCAACAAACCTTTTAGGTAGAGATCTTCATCTCACTATGCATCTGTACTGGAACTATTTTAAACTGTTTTTATAGGTGAAATTGTTTTTGAATGTTTGTATTCTTTTTATATATGGAATTGTTTCTAATTGTTTTTGTATATGAAACTATTCTTAATTGCTTTTTACATTTTTCTTGTTTTGTGGTTGTAACTGATTTATCTATTTTATAATTGTGTATTTTACACAATTGGGACCTTGTGGTATAGGGTGGTTAAGAAATCTAATAAAATAAAAACCTATTTTGACATTAAGCAGTGAATAATAATAATGATAATGATGATGATGATGATGATGATGATGATGATGATAATAATAATAATAGGTACCACTGCACTGACCTCTTTCTTCACATCTCCCCCATAATAATTTAATAACTAGTGTGGAGCAATTACCTTGCTTGGGGGGGGGCTTTTGTGTGTGTTAATGTTGGGCTCTCCCATTCTTGAAGCTCATTCCCACAGCCTCAAATATTGTATGTTTCACATTAGCTGTGAAGGGTTAGCTCAGAATTTCAAATAGCAAGCACACTCACAATACATGCTGGGAGGAGAACAGTCTCCTCTAGCAACCGCCCACACCTCCTTGGGGAAGTCACCTTACACACTGAAAAGCCAACTCGTTTTGCAAGCATGCCTGGACCAAGTCAATAGGCGGGTTTCCAAGACATCTCAAAAAACTGAGCAATGGCACGACCTGTGAAGAAGCACATGTGTAATGTACAACAGTTGGTTGTCAGGAACTACAATAGCCCTCTCCCTCTTTGTCTCTTTCTTAAGCGCAACTGGGTGACTATCGGTGTTGTAAAAAGCAGTGCCAAGCAAGTTAAAAGCCTGCTACATGAGTTTCCCTATGAACTTCCACAGAAGGAAGCAAAGGGACAAGGATGGATCTCTGCCTGACGTCCGTCTGTCTTTGAAGGAGCCAAGAAGAGCACACACAGAGGTGTCTTATATTGTGATGTAAACTCTGACATAGCCCAAAGAACACAGCCGTTAACACTGTGTTTTCTCTGTTGCATCGCTTTTTCCATGAGGTTCCTGAAATCAGGGACTAGCCCTTTGGAAACTGATCTAATGGACTGTGGAATGTAGCAAAAGTAATTAGGGTCTGGCATGATTCTCCAGACAATTCCCCAAAGGTTTGAGGTTATTTTTTCTCCTCTTTCTACCAGACTGTTTTGCAGAACAATTACAAACACAGAAGACAAAATGACTGAAGGCACCTTTTTTTTATTACCAAAGAAACAAAGAAAAAATATCCACCCCCCTCCATGCTCTTCTATGCTTTTCACTGCAGAAGCTCACTTAATGTCACTGTTTTTAGTAAGCTGGGTTCAAAATCATCACCATACCACAACCTGGTAGCCACTCTGCTTTCGTGAAATAGGCCTGGAAGCTGCTTTCCAGAGAATGTATGACTGATTAACTTCAGAAACCAGCTGAGAATTATAAAAATAGCCAGTATAATGTACTGCCTTCAAGTCGATTCCGACTTATGGCGACCCTATGAACAGGGTTTTCATGAGGCTGAGAGGCAGTGACTGGCCCAAAGTCACCCAGTGAGCTTCATGACTGTGTGGGGATTTGAACCCTGGTCTCCCAGGTTGTAGTCTAACACCACACTGGCTCTCAGCCAGTATAAAGGGAAATGGTTTTAGAACAAAAGTTTTAATCATATGCTGTAGTTAAGCTAAAGCCCACCAAAAAAAATCCAGCTCACTGAACTGTTTAGCTTATGAGTTTCAGCTAGAGAATTTATTTAATTTTTAAAACACACAGGGTTATAGTCATAGAATCATAGAATCATAGAGTTGGAAGGGGCCTTGTAGGCCATCAAGTCCAACCCCCTGCTCACAGCAGGAAATCCACAGCTAGAGCATCTCCCGCAGATAGCTGTCCAGCCTCTGCTTGAAGACATCCAGCGAAGGGGATCCCACCACCTCCGTAGGCAGTCGGTTCCATTGCCGAACTGCCCTTACTGTCAAGAGGTTCCTTCTAATGTCCAATCTGAATCTACGCTCCTGCAACTTAAAACCATTAGACCTAGTCCTACCCTCTGGGGCAGCAGAGAACAAATCTGTACCCTCCTCTATGTGACAGCCCTTCAGGTACTTAAAGAGTGCAATCATGTCACCCCTCAGCCTTCTCTTCACCAGACTGAACATGCCAAGTCAACTAAATTCTGCTTGGGGTAGACACATTGAAATCAATGAACCAAAGGTAGTCATACCTATTAATGCCAATGGGTCTACTTGGAGTAGGACTAACACTGAATACCACACACACACTTTGTGCAGGTGTGGCACAGAAGTCAGATAATTCATTCAATAAATCGACATGCTGATAATTTCAATGTGCTGTATAACACAACTCCGTTGCGATTGAAGTAAGAATTAGTTACACAATCGGTGTTACACAAAAATGTTACCACAAGGTGATTCCATCCCACCCCTTTTAATCATTATTTTCTGACTCAGAAATATGACAATGTGGGGTTCATCATGCTTACCTGAAGTACGAGGGGAGCACTTTGGCCCCATTATTCTTGACAAAGAAGCTTTCAACAACGTACCACCCATCCACCCACCTGTGATTCTCCAAGCCTTTCCAGTCTTAAATTCAGTTCTCCACATTTCTGCAGCAATTTGTGGGTTTTTTTAAAAAAGATCCTCATGAAAACTTTTCCGTATTTTAGTGTGTATTTCTCGTAACAAACACATTTTTGTACACATTTTTATTAACATACACATTTTTGCAAGCAATGTATCCTAACATATTGCGTTTTGGTATGTTATTTTCATCAATATATTCATGCACACTTTCTCCTAATCCAGGCATTTTTTAAAACATTGCTTGGCTGGAGAACTGCATCACAGAATTTGAATAAGGGTTAATTTTGAAGGACGGCTACGTTTTGGTTCTTATACTGTTTTGGAAAACATGCATTTGATATATTCAGATTTAAATGCAAACTGAATCGAATTTCTCCTCCATCTCTAGCTTCACTGAACCTAACTGTACAATCCTATACATGTCTACTCAGAAGATCCATTTTGTTCAAAGGACTTACTTCCAGATAAGTGTGCAGAGGTTCACAGCTTAATCACTCCTACTAGGGAGTCAGTCCCACTGAACACAGAGGGATTTCTGAGTAAACAGGATTGAGCTGTTAAATATTATGCTTAAAACACACAAAAATAGACAATTACGTGGTATGACTTCAAAGACTAATTTGTTTCAGACTGAGAAAGTTTAACAAAACAGATTTCAACCAGAAACTTCCAAATATATTTTGCAAAAAACACAGTCTGCCCTGTTTATTTGGGCTTTTGGCAATTAATGTTAATGGTTGAACATTTAATTAAAATTTATTGTAGCATTTGATTTGTTCCACTTTGCTCATCTGTAAATGCTTTCCAGGCTACTGAATTAATTTATTGAGGCTTTAATCTGTTTATTTTATTCTTGTATAATAGGACATTCTTATGCTCTTCTCTTCCAGGATGCTTTATGCCTTTATGGAATTTCACTAAAGCCACCTTGAATTCAGTTTAGCAGAACTGCACCATACTGACCTTTCAATACACACACACACACTCAAGATCCTTGTGCTGATATACAAAGCCCTAAACAACTTGGATCCAGGATACCTTAAGGACTACTTGAGACCTTTTATCTCAGCCTGATCACTGAGATCATCCAGAGGAGTGCTGTTAGCTGTCCCCCTTGTTACAGAGGCCCAACTGGCTTCAAACAGAAGTCGCCTGTCCCATGCTGTGGAACACACTTCCAGCAGAGATTCGTCAGGCACCCTCACTTTTGACTTTCAGACATCTCTTGAAGACCTTCTTATGCTGACATGCCTATGCAGCTGTTTAAACTGACATTAACCATTTGTATTGTTTTTAATCATGTTTTATATTGCACTGGTGTACACCACCCTGACATTTTATGATATGGTGGCATAGAAATACTTTTATAAATAAAACCACTGTGATTAAAGTAACTGGATATAGTCAGCATCATGAGAACACATTACCACAAGGTGACATTTCCTAATAATTCTTTTCTGGTTTCTCTGTCTTACCAATCAGCTTTTTTGTGGTGAACTCAAGATACAACCATCTGATAATCTATTTAACGTTGCATGTCTCTATTTCTCCATGTTACCACAGAAAAGGAAGAAAGAAATGTTGTCTTGCATTCCATTAGCTTATCCCACTCTCATTCTGAATCAGGGGCAGGGAATCTGGCTCTCCAGATGCCATTGGACTCAAAGGCCCATCAGCCCCAGCCAGCATGAGAAGATTGGACTCACAAACCAGCAGCATCTGGAGGGGCACAGGTTCTCCTATATGCTGAATCGCCACATCTTCCCTAGTGTTTGAGTGTGGGAAGAGCAGGTAAGATCCGCTGCTTGTGATGCCAGCAGGAAATGCAGGGAGGAGAACTATATAAATAAAATAAAATAAATAAATAAAAATAAACTAGCCAGCAGAAAACATATGACTCCTAAAGAACATAACAACATCAGAACAGCCTTGCTGGATCAGGCCAATAACCCATCTAGTCCAGCATCCTGTTATCACAGTGGCCAACCTGATACCTATGGGAAACCCACAAGCAAGACCTGAGTGCAAGAGCACTCTCTTCACCTGCAATTCTCAACAACTGGTACTCAAAGGCTCTTACAGTGGAGGTACAATGTAGCCATTGTGGCTTAATCTTAGTTTGATATGGAGCCCCTTCTGTGAATCTGATTTGTTGGGGCTCAGAGGGCAGGAAAAGGAAAGGATGAACTAGCATTTCTACCTTCCCTGCCCTTATTATGACTCCTTCACTGTTCTGCTTTTTAAAAAATGTCTGGATATCTTACAGAAAATTGTGCATGTGCAGTCCCCCACCATCACCTCTCTGCTATCAATGCACAGATTTGATTTGATAAAACACAGCCGGGGGGGAAAAAACAATTTGATGTGAACTGCATAACATGACTGAATCAAGATTGCTTTTGGCATGGTGTTTTGTTACCACATATGTGTAGCTGTATTGAAATCTTACAACAATAACAGCTAAAAAGCCATCTCAATACAATCATGCAATAGTCTGTTATTTGTTCCTTTCACCAAAAAGGCTCCTTAGAGCAGCTTATAAAAAGCAAACACAGGCACAAATTTTTAAGATTCTTCTTATAATGATCAGGTGGAATGTTAACAGTTCAGAAATTGGAGCTAGTATCTTGGCCAAACCAATACAGTGGTGCTGCTTCCCAGTTCTTCTGTTGCAGCCTGATGGAATGGCTGCTGGTCCATGACAAATGAGAGAGCAAGAAGCTCAATGAAGCTGGTCTGTCAGCAGAACTAATGGAGAGGTCCTGCTTCCCATTGCTCTTTCTTATGCAGCCTGATGGAACAGCTCTATCAGGATTCTCTGTGTGGTGGATTGCCAGTGCCCAGAAGTGCATGCCTATATCCCTAAAATACCACACACACAAAAATATTTGATGCTATCATACATATAATCACATCAAGATTGCCTTTTTGCATTGTTTCATCAGTGTACATGTTGGTAACATCTGGGGGGGGAATCGAACAGCAAACTATGCATGCTGCAATTCTGGAATTAAGTTTAGGAAATCTCCTAGTTAAACTTGCACTGATGAGGAATGAAATGCAGGGCACAGCAAGCCCATGGAGCAGTAAAGGAACAGCATGGTGGAAACTGACTCATGATGATTGAACAGCCACAGCAAATAAACTCCACCTGCAAACCTGCCCTTTACACAAAGTACAGTGGCCTTCCTGCCTTTAAGTGAAGTTTAAGGGAGATGCAAGGCAAACAGTCTAATAAAAGTGTATCACCAGACTGCAATTTTCTAAGTAGGTAAAAGGAAGCAGCTTTTGTTGTGACCCTGCTCTTGTCTGTTAATAAATCAGAAAGGCAAAGAGAAGCTGCTAAGTGAAGGGGGATCATGGAAATGTCTGGAGTCAACACAAGCAGATGGAAAGTAATTTAGATCATATTTATCTGTATCGCTCCTGAAGGCTCTTATGCCACCTTCAGCCTATATTGCAGCAACATCTTAAAGCAAAACAAGAAAAAGGACCTTAAACCCACAACGTAAAACAACTGTTCTTCTTTGGGTGCCAGCGGTGGGCCTTAGTGCAAAGTCTGAATAATTATAGCATTTCATAACAGTGGTGTGCATTAGCTCTGTGCAGGGGCTGAAGAATGAGGCAAAATGGGCTGATTCAGGGATCTTCCCTTTTCCCAAGTTGAAGTGCAATGTCAGTAACACATACCCATCCTAGTTTGGATCAGGGCCCCCACAAAGTCTTGCCCTGTTTCTGTGATTTTGTGCCATATATGCAGCTCCATATTTTCCTATATATCACTATATTTCTCTAGGTCTGTGGGCACTGCAAGAAGTGAGGATGTCCAATATGCTGCCTGCAGAAGACTGACAAGCTCTGGATTTATTTCATTGGTTAGTTAAAACACAGTAACAGAGTTAGGGGATTAATAGTTAAAATATTCATTTAAGTTATGAAAAACTCCTGCATTGCTCTGCTTTAAAACAGACCCCAAAGAGTTCTTCAGAACTCCACAAGCAGCATTTTAGATAGCATCATATTGGAAGGCCCATCAAAGTCCTGTAAAGGCCTATCAGAAAACACAAAGCACCACCAGGCAGAAAATCCAGTATTATACTGCTTTTTTTTTTTACAAATGAAGAAATGAGAATATACATCACTTGGCCACCTCTTAATTGCTTTAAACTAAGAAAAAGGCACAACCCTCCCCAATAAGAAATGATGGAGGAGAGTGAATCCTTTTTACTTCTCCCACAAAAAGCCTCTGGACCTATTGTCTGCAATTTGGCTGGTTTAATTCACTCTGGAGGGGCTCCTGTGCCTGTAAATTTCATCCACTTTGGCCAAAAGAAGAAAACGTTATAGACATTTTAAGATTCACCAGTATAGCGAGTAGGGGAAAACAGAGCCTCATTTTGAACAGAGTGACCCAGAACCCAAAGCACAGACTGAAGCAACAAGATCACAGAGCAACTTAGAAACAGATCAGAATTTTTTTAATGCACAGATACAAGGCAAATCTTGCCACCCATGCACACTCCTATTTCCTGATGCACATTTGGGCCCCACTATGTAAACCTTTCAATATATATACCCACCAGCAGACACAGGTACACCTCTCTATATATTACTTTGTGGTGTGGTGTATTCTACACCAGGGGTAGCCAAGTTGGTGCCCTTCAGATGTTGGACTACAGCTCCCACCATTCCTGCCCATTGACTATGCTGGCTGGAGCTGATAGGAGCTGATGTGTAACAACACCTGGAGAGCACCATGTTAGCTACCCCAGCTCTATACACACACACACACACACACATGGTCCTCCTGGAAACTGAGGCACGTTAGTGTAGGGAGGAGCTATGACTTATCAGGAGAGTTTTGCAGAGCATAAAGGAGCTGTGCTGGAGCCACTTTTGTGCTGCAGAGATAGGGGGCTATTGTCTTACACATCAACAAAAGAAGAGGATACCATCCTGGCCAATCTCATTGGATTCAGTCTCAGACTCACTGGTGTGTTTTTCTCCATTATGTTTAATGTGAAATCTCAACTTAGATCATTTCATAGATCCTCCTACAGATTATATAGCACTCTGTGTCACTACACACCATAGCTAGGCATGACTACTCAAGCTAAGTGTTGTCGCAGCAATTATACATGCCCCTTGAGACCCTTTAAGTAGGCTTGGGGCAGACTTTCTATTTGCCTGGGGAAGGTTTCTCTGAACGGACTTGTGAACAAGCAAGCACTCCTATGAACAGGTTGAAAAGCTGGCACTATCTGTGAGCACCTATGCATCTGCTGGCATATCCTTGGTGGCGGTGGCACTTCAGCTAGATCCTCCTCTCACATCGCCTCTGGTTGAGCCTCCAGTTCCTCCTCCTTGGGAGGAGACACGAGTGGCGGATTGGGCAACAAGGTAGGGTTGAAAGGCAGGATAAGGGCTGGCTCATTGTTAGGCAGCGGTTCTTCACTTGTAACTGGAACTAAGGGTGTGGAACTGTCACTATCTAAATGGCTGAAGCATTTTCCAGTTTCACCTTCCTCCCTCTGCAGTCTACCGGGCCCCTCCCCAAGATCCCATTCCTCCTCCTCCTCCTGATCTCTCTGCAAGGAGTCCTCCACAGGGCCCATGACAGACACAGATTTGCATAAAACTAGCATATGTCCATAGACAGACAGACACACACACACAGAGGTAGATAGATAAATAGAAAACATACAAATTATTATATTTTACTATAGCTTAAATAGAAACAATACATAATGAGGAAGACTGTGACCAGGTAACCTGTGTGTTTGCTCTGCAGTCCAGGTGCTCACAATAAATGGGCAATCTCAAGGCTTCTGCTGCTCTCTGTCTTCTTTAGTTTCTTTAGACTTAAACCAGACTTGGATCAGGACAGCTCTTCAAATGGATGACTTCTTGCAATAAACCACTGCCCTTGGACGGCCCTTCAAGTAAAGCTCTAAAGTGGGACACAGTCTCTCTCTCTCTCTCTCTCTCTCACACACACACACACACACACACACACACACACACACCTTCTTCAGGTGAGGCTGTCAATGTGCTGAACCGGTTTCTGGCTACGACAGTGGACTGGATGAGGGCTAATAAACTGAGGCTCAATCCAGACAAGACTGAGATGCTGCTAGTGGGTGGTTCTTCTGACCAGGTGGTGGATGTCCAACCTGTTCTGGATGGGGTTGCACTCCCCCTGAAGGAGCAGGTTCGTAGCTTGGGAGTTCTCCTAGAGCCATCTCTGTCACTTGCGGCTCAGGTAGCCTCGGTGGCATGGAGTGCCTTCTACCAACTTCGGTTGGTGGCCCAACTACGTCCCCATCTGGACAGGGATAACCTGGCTTCAGTTGTCCATGCTCTGGTAACCTCCAAAGTAGATTACTGCAATGCACTCTACATGGGGCTGCCTTTGAAGACGGTTCAGTAACTGCAGCTTGTGCAAAATGCAGCGGCCAGATTGGTAACAGGGACCAGATGGCCCAAACATATAAAACCAATTCTGGCCCACTTGCATTGGATGCATGTATGTTTCCGAGTTCAATTCAAGGTGCTGGTTTTGACCTATAAAGCCTTACACGGCTTGGGACCACAATACCTGATGGAACGCCTCTTCCAATACGAACCCGCCCGTACACTATGTTCAAGATCAAAGGCCCTTCTCTGGGTGCCTACTCCAAGGGAAGCTCAGAGGATGGCAACAAGGGAGAGGGCCTTCTCAGTGGTGGCCCCCAAATTATGGAATGATCTTCCTGATGAGGTACACCTGGCGCCAACACTGTTATCTTCTTGGCGCCAGGTCAAGACTTTCCTCTTCTCCCAGGCATTTTAGCATGTGTTTTAATTTGTTTTTATATTGTTTTAAATTTTAAAATTGTGTTTTAAATTGTTTTTAAAATATGTGTTTTAAATTGTATATTTGTTTTAATGTTTTTGATTGCTGTAAACCGCCCAGAGAGCTTCGGCTATGGGGCAGTATACAAGTGCAATAAATAAATAAATGCAAAAGTGGCGTAAGAGGGAGGCCATAGGAGACCACTTTGTGCATCTGACAAAACTGCTGCAATTTCAACTTATATTTGCTCCTTTAGTTAGCCAACAAAAGCTTCTGCCAAAGTAGGCTTCTTAAGTCTTTCAGTTGCTACTAGAAATGGGAAGCCCCAGAAAATAAAACAAGAAAATTGGGGGGGGGATTACATTTCCTAGATTTTTTCCAGACCTTCAACACTCTAGGTGCTACAGGACTCTTTGTGGTTTCAGAGACACACAGCACATCTGTTACATTAAATATCCCCAGGACTAAGGTCCACATCATTGTGAACTCTTGCCTTAGATGGAGACTACAATCCAGTTCTCATGCTTGATGAAATGCAGTTACAGAAGGCTGTGTGACTGATAGACAGATGGATAGAGAGATAATATATATATAAAGCATGGAGCTGGGTGGGTAACTGGATATTACAGGGTGTTGAGCTGATGAGCGTTGGATACTTTGCCTTCATCTGACACAAAGCATCCGCACAGATGTCTCCCTGTTTCTATTTTTACTCCCTTTGGCCCAGGAGGCCAAAACTGTTGATGTGGGCTGCCTTAAATGCAGGCCGTGGTTTGGAACCCTGCTGCAAAATATAACAACTCTGTATACACCATGATTTTTTTAAAAAAAAACACCCACAGAGCACCCACAAATGTGCTCGCTTCCCGCACCACTGGCTGCTGACATAGATCATCTGATACAAAGTGCTCTCTTTATAAAGTGGTTTGCTAACGTGGAAGCCACTGCCATGTTGAGGTCTGAAGCAAAGTTTAAAATATCAACAAAGAAAGGGAGGTGGAGAAACCACCATCCACCAGGGCTGCTGATACACTAGAATGAAAAGCAGTGGTTTTTCTACCCATTTTCATTCTGTTTTTCAATGTTAGTGTGGCTTGCAAGTGGTTGGAGGGGTTATTACGTCATGTATTTGTTTCCATGCTTGTTTTGAAAGGAATCCTTTCACTAGTGCTGAAAATACTGCACTTTACGACCATATGTCTAGCACTCTCTCAGAAAGGAAGACTTATCTTTTTTTTCCCCCAAGGCATTTGATAGACTTAAGATGTATTAGGGTGCTGCCAAAGCTTTATGTGGCTGTATTGGGGTGGTTGTAGTTTTGTTACTTTGTTTTATGGTATGACATATTTATTTTGGTTTTACACAATGTTGTAAGTCACTTGGAGACCTTTGGGTAACAAGTGATTAATTAATTATCTGAAGAAGCGCCTCCAGCATCATCAGCGATGCCACCCAACAAGATCAGCCTCAAAAGACCTTCTCTCCATCCCACCAGTTAAAGCAGCCAGACTGGTGAGGACTAGGGAGAGGGTTTTTTCAATTGTGGCCCCCACCCTGTGGAACTCCCTCCCAAATTATCACTGCCAGGTCCCTTCTATGATGAGTTTCCGCTGAGCCTTGAAGACCTGGCTCTTTAGGCAGGCTTTTGGGGTGGGATAGGTTTTACTATTATTGCTTCAGATTTTTAATGTTTAATGTATTTGTACGTTTTATTTTGTACGTCGCCCAGAGTGGCTGGATAACCAGCCAGATGGGCGAATAATAATAAGAATAGGAATAATGGCAACAGCTGTCCAGTTTGGCTGCATTCGCAGGTCACCATAAGCCAAACCACAGTTTAGCAGTTTGCTCCTCCTTGGTCTTTGTAGCTCAGTGCAGCAGCTAAACCAATGTCTGGCTTAGCGTTTTGTCCATAACCGGGATCGTGATTAAGCCCTCTTCTTCTTAACCATGATCTGTAGCCAAGGTTTGTCCTATGGTTATAGGTTGCGGTTAAGAAGCAGGGCACTTAACTTCAATTCCTGTTTTGGACAATACAGGATATTATCTGCAACACCACACTGAGCTGAAAGGAGCCAAGCAGCTGCAATCTCTTCTCCAGGAGACTGCAGACTGGCACTAATGGTTTAGTGGTTTAGTTGACTGAGATGTGCAAATCAGACCATTATGTCTGCGTATTTTATAACAAATTGGGTGGATTGTGCATTTGTGTGTATTGGTGGATGTGTGCAAGGTTTGGGAGTGGAATGACATGAGTGATATTGAATAAGTAGTAGGTATTGTATGATTTGAGTAGATGTAAGGCAGAATTTAGGTGTTATGGTGTTTAGTATTTTGTGAGTCAGCATGTATCTTGGCAAGAGGGAGGTTCAAGAGGGAAGGAATCCCTGACTCTAAAGACGTTTCAAATGCGCTGCTATGTTTTTGCTTTTTAAATATTTTATTACTTTATTGCATTGAATTGCAGTTTTGTTTAATATCGCATTCATTGCATTACATTGTAGTTCCTCAGTTTCATTGTTATGTATATATATTGTATTTGTTATTTTGAAAACCACTTAGGGAGACTGTCTTAAGCTGTATAAAATTATATTAAATAAATAAAAATAATGTAACCGACCTCAAGGCCGATGGAAAAGGTGTCTAGAAATCTAAACACATCTAGATTAAAAAAAAGTTTTAGATCCAAACTACATATTCAGGATAATCCTATGGTCTTGCATCCTGTATAGTAGAACACAGGGGTGGATGAAGGGCAGAAGTACTAAGCATAATTTAACAGAATGTAATTGTTCCAAACAAAATGATACTATGTTAACATTCCATCGGCAATACCCAGATAATTTTTCGGGGGGAGGGCGGAGGCTCTGATTATTTCAAGAGCATACACCAACAATTGTGAAACTGGGAGCTTATCCACAAGGGAGTATAATGTCATGTTAAAGATGCTGTTTTTCCCTGTTTTCTGTTTGCACCGTCTACAGTAAGGGATCAATGCCAGCTGCAAACATGGTGTTTTCTAGTCCCACTTGAGGGTAAGCATCAGTCATGCAGTTTCCTAAAGACCACACCCTCTAATTAAACATTTCCACTCCCTCTGGTTACCTGGCAACCAAGCATGCTCAGTTTGTTCTACCAGTAAGTTTCATTTAAAAGAAAACAAAACCCGGAAGTGTGATTGTTTGTATTTTCACTGGTACAATACAGATGAAATACACATCTTTGTTTAAGCAGTGTTATGCTTTTGTGCACAAGTTGGGGGGGGTTAAAAGCACCATTTGCAGCAACATTAAAAAAGCTTACAGAATGGGAGAGAGCAGCGGACGTTTCTCTTCAGCCCACAGGAAATGAAATGAAAGAAGACGAGGGAGTGGGCATGGAGAGGGGAATGATTGACACACCCACCTAAAAGCATCGGAGCAAGCCCCAGAGGTACAGAGTGAAGACTTTTTTTCCTTCCCTTTTTGTATTATCAGAGGATTGGGTTAATACCGATTTATAGGGGGGGGAACTGTGTGATAGCTTCTGTTTGCCAGTAACCATGTGAATTGTGAACCATGTGAATTAAAAGGGGATGCAAGTAGCGCCAGACACACAATAAAACCCTGTGTAGATGAGCCCACAGATGAATACGCCTCCCACTCAGGAGAGGTTTCTGCATATGACTTTCTGTTCAGAGGATTTAAACAGCCTGAAACATCCCAGTGGCCTTCCTGGTTAAATAGACTTATTTAAAAGGACCAGCAGATTGGTAAAGCGAAGCAAAGATAAGAACAAAAAAAAAGTGTTCATGTGAGGCAGTTTGACCACAACCTACTCCTTCTTCTGTCATGGAAGACTGATGAGAATTCACAATTTGCCAATTGTGGGATTAGATGCATTTTCTACATCATTTATTCCCTCCATTTCTGACATTCAGGCCTGAGTACTGATGCTTATATAGTGAAAAACGGCTCTACCCATGTTGAAGAGGAAGGCATCAGAACTTAGGCTGCCGTTTCAGTTCTTGTGGTTCCCAATCTAAGCCTTAGAATCCCTGACACACCCCAAAATCTGTGGAAAATCACATGATGGGGAAAACAGAAGAATGAGCTTCTTTTCTCAATGATTACCCAGCTGTGATCCCCTTTTCCTCTTCTACAAATCAATGGCGTAAGACAGCAATGTGTAAGGGCCCATTCCAACATTATATTTAGCAGCCTGGAACTCCAGGCCACAAAAGAGCAACTTCAAAAGTAGGGATGAATTGAATTTCCAAAAGTTTGACTTGCTTGGAGAGGAGGCTCCTAGCAAAAGAGGTGTGTGAGATAAACTGCCTCTTTCACACTTCTTGGGGGTGGGAGGATGAATTTCAAGGGGAGGTACAAAGCTTATTAGCACTCCCCCAACTCCTTACAGCTGATAGTCACCATATTTTAAAAAGTAGAATGCTGCCCCCCAAATGCTGCCACATTAATTAGCATTATTCTGAAAGGCACTGGGGAGGCAGGAGGAGAGAAAGGGCAGCTCCCACTGGGTCAAGCAGAAGCAACGGG
Source organism: Rhineura floridana (assembly GCF_030035675.1). Classification (NCBI taxonomy): domain Eukaryota; kingdom Metazoa; phylum Chordata; class Lepidosauria; order Squamata; family Rhineuridae; genus Rhineura; species Rhineura floridana. The sequence continues at coordinate 13,818,593 of NC_084498.1, read as the reverse complement.
TCTGATCAGAAATGCATCTGCCCCAGAGAGAGCCTATAATTCTGGCTCAGATTCCTACAGCCTCAGAACCCCAACCCGTCCCTAATGAGAATAATGACACTCCATGTGGTAAAGAGGCCACCCTCAAAACCCTTTCACCCTAATGTGAACCTCACATTTTCCAAATTACCTAGACGACTAAAGCATTTTGATGAATAGCCACTTGGTGATAGTGGGAAAGACATTTTGATCACAACAGGCACTCTGTAAAGGTTTCTTTTAGCAGCTATCGAGAGCAGCTGCAGCGGAACAGTTGAGAAGCTATGAAATGGAAGTCCCTGGTACATAAGACTGTAGGAAGCTGCCTTATACCAATTCAGGCCATTGGCCCATCCAACTCAGGGTTGCCGACACTGACTGCCAGAAACTTTCCAGGGTTTCAGACGGGGCTTTTTCCCAGCCCTACTTGGGGAGGTGGCAGGGCTTGAACCTTCTGCATGCAGAGCAGCTTCTCTAGCACTGGACTATGCCTCACTGGGAGGAAATGTACAACTCTAAGGTTACACATGCATCAAATACACCAGAGCTGCAGGACCACAGACCCAGGTGCCAAATGTGGCCCTCTAGGCTTCTCTATCCAGCCCTTGGGACTCAGGCAACACCTTCTCCTGAGCATCAGGTCCTCTTGCCTAGCTGGAATGTGTCCTTGAACAATGATCCTGCCTCTTGCTTGCCTGGACAGAGAGGTGTGTACGCAGAAGTAGAGACCGGCGTCTTTTGCATGTCTGAAATGCATAGCCTCTTATTCAAGGGTAAGGGTGGCATCCTTTGCTCCACCTACTTTCCCACCACTGGCATATGGCCCCTGGAAGGTTTCCCATGAGGAAATGTGGCCCTCACACCAAAAAAATGTTTCCCAGCCTAATACATACTAATAGCAACAGTGGTGGCCCTCTTCATCCCTGCCCATCTTGTTGGTAAAATCTAGCAGGAGGAGATTGTCTGCATGAGTCATTCTAATAATTCTAGGTTCTCCCCCTCCCATATTCCTCCCTGTTGAGTTCTGCAAGGGCAAAACTGAGACTAAGGATGAGGAAGTTGATAGCCAGGGTCATGCCCTGGACTCATTGTAAGAAGGCAGGCAGGTGAGGGCTAGATGATATGTATGGGGCAGCACTCCCTTTGCCCTACTGGACCAGCCTCCACTGAGCAAACTCCCCAGCATCTCCAGGTAGGGTTGCAAATTTCCTCTACCCGAAACCCTGGAGAGCGGCTGCCCGACAGTGTAGACAATACTAAGCTAGATGGACCAATGTTCTCCCTCATCTAAACTCTCTTCAGCATGGCAGAACATGGGGTGAGATTCCTCTGCCAAACCACCTTGGCTGGTCGACTCCCCCTGCCTACAAGCTTCAGTACCTAGAAGAACAAGTATCCTTCATTCTGATTCATCTCCGGCACGGTGGGCAACAAATTACACATAAGTTTGTACCCAACTCCACAGCCAATAAAGGTCAGTGGACTATGAAGCGCTTTGCTCAATGGCACTACACATCATGGAGGAAGGAAACTATAAATCCCCCGAGGGTGAATACCTCCTTGTAAGAAAAATATTGACAAATTGGAAGGCGTTCAGAGAAGAATGTGGGGGAAATTGATTCAGAGCTACAGAGATCAATAAAGTTCAATGATCCTGACTTGGAGACAAGATGACCAAGCGGGAAGAAGGTGACAAATATTTCAAATTTGTGAATGACAAGGGAAGATGTAGGGAGCAAACGTGTAGCAGCAAAAGAACACCTGAAGGACAAAGGGGGAAGCAGTCGTGAGACAACCGTGCAGTCTAAAAAAGTGTTTCTGGAGTGTATGCGTTCACACCATGCATGGGTGTGTGTGCATGTTTAGCTGTTCCCCAGGAAAATAAAATCCCTACACATAGAAAGCATTTCAGGGACCCTTGCTGAATCTAATTTTCTAAGTGCAAGGACTACTGGAGAACATTTAGTCTTGAGATTCTTCCACCTGCAAGGGGTACAGTCTAGAAATTGTTTTAATAGGTAGTGAGTTGGTCATTAAATTTTATTTATTTATTTATTTATTCTTACATATCGATCACACTTTCCTCCAAGGAGCTTAAGGTGGCTTACAGACATGGTTCACACCCTCCCAATTTTATCCTCACAACAAACCTGTAAGGCATGTTAGGCTGAGAAACAGTGACTGGCCCAAGGTCATCCAGTGAACTTCATGGCCAAGTGAGGATTTGAACCCTGGTCCCCAGTCCAGCACTCTAACCACTACATCACACTGGCTTAATTAATTAATTAAGCTTAAACCAGCCTAATGACTTCCATCCAAGAAAGCTTAACAACCCCACTATAGATCTGTTAAGCTAGCGGCAATTTGTTTATGTTGCACCGTTTCCCTTTGGAATTCAAGGCAGCGTGCGCTCGGAGTTGCACAGCAGTCTCCCATCCTGGCACTGACCACATCTACATCTTCATCAAGGAACACAAGAAGAGACTGCTGGTGTTTCTAGCTCAGTGTTGTCTACACTGACAGGCAGAGGCTCTCCGGGAATTCAGCCCCACCTGGAGATACCAGAGACTGAACCTGGGACTTTCTGCATGCAAAAGCAAATATTTCACCACTGAGCTATGGCCCTTCCAGTTGCTGCACCATGTGACTTCTCAGGATTAATGAGAAATGTTTAGCAATCATTGCCATCGCTCACACTTTAGCATGAAGGGCAAGGGGCATTTCCAGCACTATAGCAATAGCAGAGGGAGAGATGTGACTGCAGGACTTCCCTGTTGGCTCTGCTAAAAGACCAGCTGCATCAGCACTGTCATCTGTAGCAATTGCCCTTCCTCAGCCGTCCATAGCAGCCATTCCTCCTGGCCATAGTATAGGGACAGGTAGAAGTGAAGGCCCTCTACTATAGATCAGCAGAGGCACCAGCAATGTTTGGCGCCTCCTGTTCTTGAACTCTTTACATTCTAGCTGGTCATTACAAGAACCTTCTCACTAAGAACAGCTGCCTGAGTTTGCTCATTTCTCTCTCTACCCCTTTTCCTTTTGTGTCAGGTCTTTTAGACTGAAAGCAAAGGGAAGGGTCTATCTTATTACTATGATATGAGTTCGTAAGCTGAGCTGGGGCCCTTCCCTGTTCTCTGTGGTACTGCACACTGTTGGCTTCTCCTCAGGATCTAGAAGAGGACATCCCAGAAGAAGACTCCAGGAAGTCCATATTTTGCATCGTGTAAAAAAGGAATACCAGCACATCATAGCTGGTGGTCAACATCCTGGGGAAAAACTTGTCAGTGATTTGGGCAAACCTTTTTAAACAAAAGTGTTATAATTTTTGTATTGTGTCAAATCAACATGCTGTAAGTATATTATAAAGGTTTGGCACAGTTCATATCTATTGCCGCTCAGTACACCCGGCATCTGCAAGCACCTCTGTCATAGAATCATAGAATAGTAGAGTTGGAAGGGGCCTATAAGGCCATTGAGTCCAACCTCCTGCTCAATGAAGAAATCCAAATTGAAGCATTCCCAACAGATGGCTGTCCAACTGCTTCTTGAATGCCTCCAGTGTTGGAGAGTCCACCACCTCCCTAGAGAATTTGTTCCATTGTCATACCACTCTAACAGCCAGGAAGTTTTTCAGTTAGGACTTTTCAGCTGATGTTCAGCCAAAATCTGGCTTCCTGTAACTTGAGCCCATTATTCCATGTCTGGGATGATCGAGAACAGATCCTGGCCCTCCTCTGTGTGACAACCTTTCAAGTACTTGAAGAGTGCCATCATATCTCCCCTCAGTCTTCTCTTCTCCAGGCTAAACATGCCCAGTTCTTTCAGTCTCTCCTCATAGGGCTTTGTTTCCAGTCCCCTGATCATCCTTGTTGTCAAAAAGTGTCAGTCTACCTCAAAATAACAGAAGGTACGGAGAGGCAGCAGAGGAAAAGCATCCCATCATCCCATGCTTGTGAACTTTCCAAAAGCATCACAACAATGTGTTTTTGCAAGTTAAATGCTGGACTAGATGAACCATACTCTGATCCCACAAGGCACCCCTCTGAACTCTACAAGAAATAGGAGAAGGAAATCCAGTTAGTGCTGAAATTTTAAGCTGGCAGTTTTCTCTGTTACCCTAACCATTTTCTCTACAAAATAAGGGGGGGAAAGATCTAAAGATAAGAAGCCTCTCTTGGCTTACATTTCAGGGTGGATAGCAGTTTTGTTAGAAAGAAGGTTTGCTGGGGGGGGGATAATCCACAAAATTAATACATTGTGAACAAACCACAAAGTTAATCCATAGTTGTATTCTGGTTTCCTCTTTGAACAACATGAATCTCCCCTCCAGAATTTGTTTCTCTTAAAGAATTCTGCTATAGTCCAGTCCGTGCTGCCCTGTCCTAAAGGGAGATGGCCCCAATACATAATCTAGGTTATAGCAACCTGATCTGAGTAACAATTTATTTTCTTAAATTAACAAAGGGATCTGGAACACCATGTACAGGACCCCCTGGGAGCATCCCAGAGGCTGTTCTGGTCTAGAATTGCACTGGCCTGCAATAAATCTAAACTTTACTATGTACCTTGTGGAAGATTCAGTCTCAAACAAACATAGCAAGCTTTCCATTGCTTATATGGTATATGGTTTCCTGCTCTGTGTTTTAGTTGAGATTGTTTCACCAGTATCTTTTTTTTTTTGGAGGGGGGGAGTTGGATTTCTGACAGGAGCAGCCTCTGGATTTTATTCCAATTTTTCATGGATGATGCCGGTCCAATTTGCACAGCCAAAGTCCCAGTTTCAAAACCTGGCATTGTCATTTGACCTCCCTGTGCATTTGGGGTCATTCTAGAGGTATATTTAAAGATATATTGACCTGTGTGCCACTTCAAAGAGCATGTGGTCTCCTACACGGAAGGGGTCAATTGTTCCATGGCATTTCAATCTCCCCTCCCCTCCAAGACCATTAATTTCGGTGACAAGTGCCAGGAGATGCTGGCGAGCATCGGAGATTGGCATAGTTGGGCACATGCCAAGACCCACTTTCCACCGTCAAGAGCCTGCTAGACCTTCTGCTCCCCTTCCTCAGTGTCGCCACATGCTTTCTCCCCTCCCCTCTCCTTCTGGTCCAAAAGTGGCAAGTAGGGAAATGGAATCCAAAGAGAAGTAGTAGCAGTTGCTTGCTCATAGGGAGGCCATGTATCCTCCTCTGGAGAAGGCAGCCCTCTTCTGGAAGGGAAAGCAGCAGGGACCTTGAGGTTGCCCATCAACAGTTGTCCATCATCTGTGTTGCAGACACACAGATCACAGAGTCTTCCCCATTGTGGTGAGATGCATGGTATTTGTACTTCAGTTATAGAAACTTTTTTTTCTAAACTTGCATCTGTACATCAGCAATAAGTGTGAATGTACTGCCTTCAAGTCGATTCCGACTTATGGCGACCCTATGGATAGGGTTTTCATGAGGCTGAGAGGTAGTGACTGGCCCAAGGTCACCCAGTGAGCTTCATGGCTGTGTGGGGATTCGAACCCTGGTGTCCCAGGTCATAGTCCAACACCTTAACCACTACACCACACTGGCTCTCTTATACATCAGCATGTGCCCATTTTATGTAAATCTGTGTCCTCTTTTGCAATCATAACTTCAGAGAGAACTAGATGAGGAACAGGTGATGTGGGCAGAACGTGGACCACGTGCAGGGAGCTAAATCATCAAGTTCTATAAATTTATGTGAACCTGTCCTCTTTATGCTCCACCCTCTCATGCGGGTAGGGAGGCCTTCCTGATTCATCCCCCTATTGGGGCTTCGCAACACTAAGGTTGTGAACACACTAATTGCCTATAGCAAAGTGTTTCCCTTGGCCACACCTGGAAAGGCAACGGGTTGATCTCCAATCAGTTGTGAAATCTCTTTGAAGCCAGATAATAATTTTAAAAGATACTCTTAAGATGCTCCCACCAGGTTTTACAGTAAAAAGGGGCAGGTTTTTACTAGTGTTATGTTCCCCCTTTTTCAGAGGAGATAGATGGAGATGCACTGGAACCAGCAGAACAGTGAGTGTGATACAAGTTAGCCCAAATGTGTTTTTCACCCTACCAGCTGCAAGTCTCACAGTCCAGAAGGCAAGTTATGGAATTCCCATTTCCCCCCGAAAAGTGCCTGAGGGTTCTTACCTAACTTTATCCCTGCTGTTAATTCCTGCACCTGCCAAAATGTGATTGGATCAACCTATTTAAAAGGGAGACACCAACAGCCAATATAAAATTAGTGAAAAGGGGGGGAAACTGCCCAGTCTGCTAAGAGGTTAAAAAAGAATTGCTATTCAGCTCCCAAGGCAACCAGGTAGTCCTGCATTGTACCAGAGGAGGCTATGTAGGTGCTAGCAACAGGGGAGGAATTTGATAAAAGTTTGCATTTAGAGTTAAATGTTACTCATTCACAATCCCCAGAACATTACATGAACAAAAATGCAGCCATCCTTCAAAATATGCACTTCTCCGAATTTTGCAGTGCCGTTCTCCAGCCAAGTAATGTGTACAAGAATGCATATATTCGTGAAAACAACATTTAAAAATATTAAGGGGAAATTGCTTTGCAAAAATTAGGCAACATTGTTTGTTTATTTATTTATTAAATTTATATCTCACCTGTCCTCCCAAAGGAGTCCAGAGTGTATATTATGCAACATTGCATGCAAAAATGTGTATATTAAGAGACATTTGCACTAAAATGCTGATGAATTTTCATGAGAACTTTTTTAAAAATGCAAACCGGTGTGGAAATGCGGATAACTGAATGTGAAAGTTGGACAGTGAAAAAAGCTGATAAGAGAAAAATCAACTTATTTGAAATGTGGTGTTGGAGGAGAGCTTTGTGGATACCATGGACTGTGAAAAAGACAAATAATTGGGTGTTAGAACAAATTAAACCAGAACTATCTGTAGAAGCTAAAATGATGAAAGTGAGTTTAGCATACTTTGGACACATAATGAGAAGACATGATTCACTAGAAAAGACAATAATGCTGGGGAAAACAGCAGGGAGTAGAAAAAGAGGAAGACCAAACAAGAGATGGATTGATTCCATAAAGGAAGCCACAGACCTGAACTTACAAGATCTGAACAGGGTGGTTCATGACAGATGCTCTTGGAGGTCACTGATTCATAGGGTCGCCATAAGTCGTAGTCGACTTGGAGGCACATAACAACAAACCTATCTGTAGCAGATGTAGAAACTTCACAAGGGGGGGGGGAGAAAAAGGGCTGGATGGACTTCAGTAGTTCTGGATTCTCCATTCCTCCTGCACCAACATGGCACACAGATGCAGCACTTGTCCCACCTGTTTTACCTGGGGATGATGGCAAAATCTGCCTCCCACAACAGGCAATGCAGTGGGAATGTCCTCTTTTTGGTAATGCGTTCTCTCTCTCAACAATGTGTAAGCACCCCCCACTTGCTTGCTGGCCATGCTTTTGGCAAAACAGGAAGTTGTAGCAAAGTCAAGGAGGAGGAACAACAGGAGACAGGGCAGGAGGAAGCTGCAGCAAGGATGCCTCAACCAACAGCCCTCCAGAATCTGGAGCAAGTACTGCAGTAGAGTTCCAGAGTTGCATCCATGGGAAGCTGCCTTATACTGAGTTGGGCCATTGGGCCATCTAGCTCAGTGTTGTCTACACTGATTGCCAGCAGTTCTCCAGGGTTTCAGGCAGGGGTCTCTCCGAGCATTACCTGGAAATGCCAGAGATTGACTCTGGACCTTCCGCATGTAAAGCATGCACGCAAACTCTGTCACTCAGCTACAGCCCTTCACCTAGTGGCTTTCCAGGGTTTCAGACCAGGGTCTCTCCCAGCCCTGTCCGGAGATGCCGGGGATTAAACTTGCAACCTCCTGCATGGAAGTCAGATGCTCTACCACTGAGCTACAGTCTTTTCCCACTCATAGTAGATTCATTAAAATTAATGGAAATAACTTATTTAGGTCCATTCATTTCAATGGGTCTAACAGAGTAGAATTTAGTTGGAAAAACCCCACTTACTTCCAGATTTTTGTGCATGGCCAGTGTGTGCTATTATATTTTAAACAAAAATACTCACCACGGTATGTTTTATGGCTGGAGTCACCAACCATTGTGGGCCTGCAAGCATATTTGCTACCCGGCAAAATTATCCTGGGCACCACATCACACTGGAACCATAACACACATTGGAACCTGGTTTGTTGGCTACACAGAATGCTTATTCCAAGCCAAATTTCAAAAGGGTGAGGAATGGGGTGGGGAAGAGACCCTGCGAGCACCAGGGAAGGTTGTGCAGACACATACATGCCCATGGGCATCATGTTGGCAACCCCTGCTTTGCAGGGTCTATCATCACAGACGCCAGTGCACACAAGGCATTAAGCGTGACTGGGCTTTTGAAAGAAGCAAGAGGAAAAGAAGAAAGAAGGATGCAAATTAAATGTGTATGATCTGTTTATGTCAATTAATAAGGAAGGAGATCATCCAGAGGCAAAAAAGCAAAGCCTTTTCCACAGATAGTGATGAGAAAGGAATCATAGTAGGATATAAAATATATCTCCAGTGTTGTATTGATAGATCACTGTGCCTGTCACTTGCTCCCTATTTTTAATAAATGTGGATGAGCAAAGCTGAAGGATAAAGTCTGAATCAAACAGGGGATAAATCCCATCATCTACTGAGACTGCTCAATTCTTAACTGAAAGGAAGGAAGGAAGGAAGGAAGGAAGGAAGGAAGGAAGGAAGGAAGGAAGGAAGGAAGGAAGGAAGGAAGATTGAGCTACCCTGCAATAGCTACTAAAATAGTTTGAAAGAATTCATGAGATTGTACCATAAAGGCCATGGGGGGGGGGAGAGAACATTGCAAAACGGTTAGCAGAAGTTGCTCCCTGCTGCTTAGAAAATGTCCTTGAAACACATAAGACAGAAAAACCCAGATTGCCACTCAGATGTTAAACAGTGATACACCATGAGCTGGAGATGTGCAGCTCAGCCAGGGCCACAGAAAAATCAGCCTACAGCATGGGTAGGAGTGGAGGAGGAAAGAAAATGCTCCAGTGGCCTAATTCCATACTAGCAGCAGCTGAATCATCATGTAAAAATGCATCAGCAAAGCTGAGCTGACAATGAAGACACATCCTACTAAGCTAAAAAAACAAAAACCTCAGACCTTTCTTTACTACGAAGAAGGAACAGAGGTTAAATTTGTCCAGTTGGCCCTTTTAATACCCAATTCACACTTCCTAAACCAACATGCAAAGTGAAACACAGCTCTCCGTCAAAATGTGGAGCTTTCCAGCCAAAGAACAAAGTACAAAAATGGGTATTTGTGTAAAGTGCACACAAAATCTGTCTGTTGGGGAAACAGTTTACAAAAGTGCATTCTATTAGGGGGACATTGCAAAACAATTGGCAAGATACAAAAATGTGCATATTAGGAGAAATGCACAGAAAAAATTGTGCAAGAATGGTCCTGCCATTTTTTTTTAAAAAAAAAACATTGCAAACATATGCAGAAATGGGGTGAACCGAAGTTAAGATTTTAACTTGCAACATCTACTCAGTCAGGAAATATCTGTATGGTCCTGAGCACCATTCTCCCTAGGATGGATGGATGGCTCTTATTCATTATGGAGGCTCACAAATCCCCCTCCTTTGCCTTTGATTAGTAGGGGTGCAAGATTCTTTTTCATTTAGTACCCCATTCATTTTTATTATTAAAGACCATTAAGAACACATTTGTTCAACCCCGCCCCCTTTGTACTTCCTTTCATCAGTGGTGGCTGGTGGCTCCATGTCAGTGAGGAAGTGAAATCCACTCCGGGTTTTAGTCTGTGCTTGGGCAGCTCCTTGAAAGTTTGGACTAAAACCTGAAGTGGATTCCACCACCTCAGTGACATGGAGCCACCAGCCACCATTGATTTTCATATTTGGGGGTTTGGGGAGCTGTTTTTGACAGTGGCAGCAGAAGCCAATTTGGCTGCTGGTCCTGGAGGCCATCAATTTTATTTTCCCAGGATGTTGCATTATTCCAGGGCATTGCAGAGGGGATGGTGCCCACCATTTTTTCCTTGGAATGCCCCAGAATTATTTGGGTCTATCTGGCATGGTCAATGGTCATGCATGATGGGGACTGTAGTCCAACAACATCTAGAGACCCAAGGTTGGGGAAGGCTGATCTAGGCCATACTGGGAAAATAAAATGGCAGTCATAAGAAGCAGCTAGCAAAGTCAATTGTGCCAGGGGCCTTGAATGAGTAACAGAGTATAAAAGGGATACCAAAAATGATGCCCATTGGTACTCATTCATTATTCACTGTATATGCAAATTCAATAAATAATATGTTTCAGAATGAATGAAAAACTGGACAAAACAGAGCCCAGTTTTTCATTTGTCCCAAATTGAATTCACACCTGTGCATTTTACATATGATAAATAATGCCATGCAGGGCCGACGTTTGCAAACGCGGGGCCCGATTGGGAACCCCTCTCACTTGGGGCATCTTTCCTGCTGGAGTTGTTGCTGCCCACTCTCTCCCAGCCTCAGGGCTTTGCATAGCTCAGACCCCAAAGCTGGGGCAGAGCGAAGGAATGCCAGACAGCTCTACCGAGCCAATATCTGCCTGTCCTGTCAGAAGTTCCAGAGAGCTGCCACTCAGCCGCATCCCTGTCTGGGCAGGAGCAGCCGGCAGTCAGCATTGTGGGCTGTTTTTTTTTTTTTTTAGAAAGGTCCAGCCTCCGGTGGGGGGGGTCTATTCCCGGGACATCCATGCTTAGGCAGTGAGGCGCCCAGGTCTGTGAGGCATGCAGCAGCAGCACCAGCAGCAGCAGCACCACCACCACCTACACACACGCCCTCCCCCACTCACCTGAGGCTGAACTAGTTATCCGCGCCAGGCACGCTGCCGCCTCCCTCTCCCTCCACCCGGATAGATCTGCTCGGAGAGATGCTGCCACAGCCGCCTGGAACACATGAATGCGTCAGCATCGGCTCAGGGGTCCTCCTCTCACTGTTTTCCCCCTCCCGCAACTAAAGAAATGAAGAGCTCCAGGTTGGCGGGAGAGCAGAGACACACACAGCGAGAAGGCTGCCTTAAGAAGGACGGGGGAAGTCGCCCACCCCCAGCAAATCACACACACACCCCAAAAAAACCTCTGCCCCTGGGAGGAGAATGGGTCAGCACCACCTGGGCAACTGGGCTTCCAGGAAGAAGGTGAGGCTTCTTCCATGTGGGGACCACTCCTCTCTCCCCCCTCTTCCTCTTCCTCCCCCCACATCTCCTGCCCTGCAGCGACACTCCAGTCTCCCACGGTGAAAGCACGTGAAAGGGAGGGAAGGGGGGAGAGAGAGGAGCCGCTGCATGCGGGGGCAGAGGGGCCCCAGATCCAGCTCTGGAGTAATTCCCCCACAAGCACGGGGCCCCCGCTAAGCCTTTAAGGTGCAATTCCCCCACGAGCACGGGGCCCCCGCTAAGCCTTTAAGGTGCAATTCCCCCACGAGCACGGGGCCCCCGCTAAGCCTTTAAGGTGCAATTCCCCCACGAGCACGGGGCCCCCGCTAAGCCTTTAAGGTGCAATTCCCCCACGAGCACGGGGCCCCCGCTAAGCCTTTAAGGTGCAATTCCCCCACGAGCACGGGGCCCCCGCTAAGCCTTTAAGGTGCAATTCCCCCACGAGCACGGGGCCCCCGCTAAGCCTTTAAGGTGCAATTCCCCCACGAGCACGGGGCCCCCGCTAAGCCTTTAAGGTGCAATTCCCCCACAAGCACGGGGCCCCCGCTAAGCCTTTAAGGTGCAATTCCCCCACAAGCACGGGGCCCCCGCTAAGCCTTTAAGGTGCAATTCCCCCACGAGCATGGGGGCCCCGCTAAGTGCAGGGCCCGATTGGGCCCAACGGTCCAATTGGTCTTTTGCCGGCCCTGATGCCATGGTCCATCCAAAGATAAGCATTGTTCATTCCAGCTGGTTACAATAAGAGAGCATTTCATGCACTTTCCCCTTCCACAGAAAAATAACAGGGTTTAAAAGTGCATACCTTTGACTGGATGGTTCCCAAGGCAAATAAATTTTAAGCTACACACCCCAGATTATCCTTATGTCATTATTGTTATTATTCAGTATAAGCAAATTGGCAGGCTACAGCATTTTCCTTCTCCTGTTTCACTCTAATCCAAAAATTGCTGAAATGAAAAGGGGGGAGAAAAAGAAAGTTCTGTTTTGTGGTGCTGAAATATGACAAACACTCAGACCTTTTTTTAACTTTCTAAAAACAGCTTTCCCAAGCTTAAAATGATGGGTGTGGGGCTTTGGAATGAGCAACTTACATAGATGATCACAGGCTAGCCACACATTTTAAATAATTCATGTCAAAGTGGAAGATTTCTTACGTGGTTGCTATAACCCACCACTCCCCAAACTCTAGGGATCCCGGAGCAATTCTGGAAGAAAAGTACTTTTTCTAAAACTCTAGGAACTTTTCAACACAAGCTACCAGCTACAGCAAAAAAAATGAACAAAGGTTACATCAAACGCAATCCTATGCATGTTTGCTGGGAAACAAATCCCACTATATTGAATGGGGCTTACTCATAGGTAAATGTGCATAGGATTCGGGATGTGGGAGAAAGGATGCAGACAAACTGGAACGGGTTCAGAGGAGGGCAACAAGGATGATCAGGTGACTGGAAGCAAAGCCCTATGAGGAGAGACTGAAAGAACTGGGCATGTTTAGGCTGGAGAAGAGAAGTCTGAGGGGAGATATGATAGCACTCTTCAAGTACTTGAAAGGTTGCCCCACACAGGAGGGCCGGGATCTCTTCTTGATCATCCCAGAGCATAGGACACAATAATGGGCTCAAGTTGCAGAAAGCCAGATTTTGACTGAACATCAGGGCAAATGTCCTAACTGTTAGAGCGGTACGAAAATGGAACCAATGACCTAGGAAGGTCCAACACTGGAAGCCTTCAAGAGGCAGCTGGACAACCACCTTTCCAGTATGCTTTAATTTGGATTCCTGCATTGAGCAGGGGGTTATAGGCCCATTCCAACTCTACGATTCTATGAAATTAGAGTTAGTTCACATTGAAGATGAAATTACCTAATTTGCACTCTCCAAAACAAAACACAAAACACCAGTTATCCTTCAAAATGTGCACTTCTACAGATTTTGCAATGCAGTTCTCCAGCTAAGTAATGTGTACAAAATGCATATATTGGGGGAGGAGTATGCATAAAATGCATTATATTAATCCATTATATTAATGAAATTGCTTTGCAAAATATACACATTAGGCCAAAGGGCATACAAACATGGATATATAAAGAGAAATTCACACTAAAATGTTGATGAATTTCCACGTTGACTTAAAAATATACTAAACTGATGTGGAAATGAGAACTCACCTTAAGATTGGGAAAATGAGGCAGAAAACAAGATCAACAGATTTACACATCTCTACATAGGACCTTTCCAGTTCTTACTCTGCAAAAGCAGCGTAAGTCGTCCCCTGAGTTGGCGAGTCTCATTTAATGAAACTGGATCGTTAGTGTCATCGGTCCAGTTCTTTGGAATGCTTTGCCAACAGAGATTTAGCAGGCGCCTTCTGTTTTAATGTTCAAATGCCTCCTGAAAACCTTTCTGTTATGCCATTAAGATGTCTTTTGGGGCAGTAGTTGACCTTTACTGTATTTTTAATGGTTTTTACTGTACGCGTTTTATTTGTTGTAAACAGCTTTGATTTTTTTTTAAAAATGAAATAGAAGTATACAAATATGTTATAAATAATAACTAAATATTCTAGCTTGTATTAATTGTTCTGTGATGCGTCTCCAGTGTTAACTGCATTAATCACCACCTGGAAGGGCATGGTTGTGCTATACCACAACAAAAGACAATAAAATAAAATAAACCAGAACATTTGTGGTACAAAAAGTTACAGGATTTCAGCTGGACGTTACAGGACATGCACCAATTGGAAATGAAGCAATATATGAAATATCTGCAGGCTCAAACAGTATTTAAAGTGGGATTGCATATAACCACCAAATACCATCATGAGCACAAGCCATCCTGAATGCACAATAAAAGGGCATCTGGAAGAGCCCCTTTCTCTGTCTCTTACAACAGAGACAGAGAAAATGGGCTGTATCCAAGTTAGGAACATAGGAAGTGGCTTTATACTAAGTCAGACAATTGGTCTATCTAGCTCAGTAGTACCTATGCTGACTGACAGCGGCTTTCTAGGGTTCATAAAATCATAGAATTGTAGAGTTGGAAGGGGCCTATAAGGCCATCCAGTCCAACCCCCTGCTCAATGCAAGAATCCAAATTAAAGCAAACCCAACAGCTGCCTCTTGAATGCCTCCAGTGTTGGAGAGCCCACCACCTTCCTAGCTCATTGGTTCCATTGTCGTAACACTCTAACGGTTAGGAAGATTTTCCTGACGTTCAGTCGAAATCTGGCTTCCTGCAACTTGAGCCCATTATTCCATGTCCCGTACTCTGGGATGATCGAGAAGAGATCCTGGCCCTTCTCTGTGTAGCAACATTTCAAGTACTTGAAGAGTGCTATCATATCTCCCCTCAGTCTTCTCTTCTCAAGGCTAAACATTTCAGGCAGAGTTCTCTCCCATCCCTACCTGGAGATGCCAGGGGACTGAACCCTAGGACCTTCTGCGTGCAAGGCAGATACTCCACCAGCTGAGCTACAGCCCTTTCCCCCATTCTACTCAGAGTAGACCCGTTCAAATTAATAGACTGAAAAGTTAGCCGTTTAAATGGTCCTGCTTTGAGCATGGATAACATTAGATACAACCCTTTTCGGACTCCATTCACATTCTTCACATCACGTCTAATTTTATAAACCTCGATCAGGATGTGATATGGAACACTAGACCTATGGCTTGACACAGCAGGATAATTCTGGTTTTGGATTTTTCCATCTTGTAATAATTCCAGTGGCTATGACTAGGCTCAGGACATTAAAAGAAATAGAAGTCTTCAGAACCACAAGAGTGATAAAGGCCGTAACAGCAGACAGATGACATTATAAAAACAATGCCGAGAACAGGTGCCATTAGTGAGAGAAGAAACTCATGGAAGACAATCTAAGTGGAGTGTGTGTCTGCAGAATATCCAAGCACATGTTTCCATGGAAATACCAGCACTTTATTGCATACATATATCTCCCTCCCCAGCTCAGCACATCCCTTTAACATAATCAAACAATCCAACACATTCCCAGGAGTTTGGAAGGGGAAGGGAGACAAGCTGTTTATAATTTGTGGTGGTATAAACCATCCCCCCTCCAAAAAAAATACACTCCTCATTTGAAACCTGGGGGGGGTGTATAAAAGGGAGTATTACAATTTATACCATAACAGCAGCTAGCACTTTTTTCTATATAATACTCAAGGACAGTGTGGTCTAATAGTTAGAGAGTTCAATGAGGACTGGAGAAACCCAAGTTCAAATCCCCACTCAGTACCAAAGCTCATTGAGTGAGCTTGAATCGGTTTCTATCTCTCTGCCAAACTTCCTTCACAGGGTTGTTGTGGGGATAAAATGGAAGGAGGGAGATTTTGCATGCTGTGCCCTGAACTCCATAGAGGAAGGATGCACAGCTCTGCCCTGGATTCCATGCCTTCTTTTGTGACGCAGTATTATGAAAGCAAGGCAGATTGTTGCACAGATGCCTCACCATTCTGAGGACAAGGCCAACTGGGTCTCTTTGGTTCAGTGGCAGGTGCTGATTTAACTGAAAGTGGCTGGAGAACAATACTAACAATGGGAAATGTTTAATAAGGATTCTTTGAAAGGTTGAAGAACATGCGACAATGCCCCACTTGGATCTTTACAAATAAACTTTGCAAGTGGGATGGGGAAAAGCAATCCTAGTCCTCTAGCAAAAAAAACAAAAGAAAACAAGAGTGTCCCTTTGGAATCTGGCCACAGCTCTTAATGAAATCATGCTATCTGGGGGGCAGTACAGTTCTGCAGATGTGCTGCATGTTATAAACAAATGAGTGAGGCGCCTTGGGACCATGCATTCTCATGCTTGAAACAGACAGCCCTTCCACTCTGCCTGCAAGCGAGATGTAGACAAGTATGATTGAATGAGCAAGAAATCACTTGATTCACCAGCATTTCCAGTCTCCTCACCCTACGATGCCAGGGCCCATAGAATGCCTTTGTCAAACCATTGCTCTTCAGGTCTATTTGGGGGGGGATTGGGTGTGTGTGAAGAAATATCCAGAACATCAGAAAGAAAGATAGCTTTTCCTCACACTTGCCCGCAGGGAAAAGAACAATTGTTGTTTTGCAAACTCTTTCTGCAGCTGTTTCAATTTAGGGCCTCTTGTCTGAAGGCAGAGTAAAGTTGATAGATGCCCTGCCACATTCGGGAAAGTCTTTTTGCTGTAAATGTTATGCCTGCACAATATCAACCGGGGAGGTGGCAATGTCCTACTCCCACCCCCTCCCCTAGAGGCACTTTTTGTTAGAATTTTGTGATTCTAGCCAGGGCCAACCAGATTGCACAAACAATCCAAGCCATTGCTCACAGTGGGGGTATTTTTGAGTGTGTGTGTGGGGGGAGGGGGTTCTGAATACAAAACAACTTCAGCTCAGGTCCAAGGACTAGAAAATACTGGATCTAGGAATAGGCAAATCTGTCCATTTCAATTCATCTCCATTTCTCCTTTATCCAGTCTTAAGCTTAGTTCTCAATATTTCCACATCAGTATGCATTTTTGAAAAAGAAAAGATAATTCCTCATAAAAATTCATCAGTATTTTAGCATAATTTTTCCTAATATACACTGTCTACCTCACCCCACCCCCAAAAAAGGGTTGTATCCAATGCAGCACTAAGTCACTCAAGGGTATATATTTTTCCATTGGAGAAATGTTTTGCACCAGCAGAATGTTGTTGCATAAGAGAATGCATGAACAAGTTGCTGGTAACTTTGTTGTACAATAGATTGAGCAATCTGTCGTACAACAAGTTTCCACTAACACAATTGTTGTGCAACAGAGGAATCCATTGTAACATGAAAATTTGCCCTTGCGCTACACTGGATACAGCCCAGGTTTTCCTAATAGGACACATTTGTGTGCTTTTCAGTAATGTATACAGTTTGATGCACATTTTCCCGTAGCATTTTGGTACACACTACTTGGCTGGAGAACTGCATTGCAAAATACAGAGAAGTGCAAATTCCAAAGCTATGTAGGGAGGACCAAGCTAGATATGCCAGAGACATTACTCACATGTCTTCCACAGTCACATATAAAGTGTGTGTGTGTTATTTTAACAGTAAAGGGAGTGTGGGTGAAAAGAGTGCTGACTTTTCACACACACGAACGCTTTACCTCCCCATAACCCAACTACTTTTGTCTCTTCCTGATTCCAATGGCAGAAATGAGCCAAGAAAGTAGGGTGCCACTAGGAATGTCAGAAGGCATCTCTGTTCATTCCACCCTGTACTCATCACATGCAGCACTTTCCTTTCTGCTGCAGTTCATCTTCCACCAAAAATAACATAATTCAGCTCACTGTCCACTGTGACAAAATTATGTTAATGTGTGTAATCAGTTACATATCGTTTGTGGACTGAAAGCAGCAGCAGCAGAAATACCAACTGCATTTGCTGGATTGGTTTTGTTCCAGACATGTGACAAGCAAGCAAACATCAGAAAGTTCCCCTCCTAATCCTGTTTTTGTTGGAATTTTCCAACTTCCCTAGGTGCCAGATGCGCATCAAAAAAAAAAAAAGAACAGAAAACACAGATTTGTACAAAATTTGCACATTTCAATGATTACCATAATTTCAGTACAAATAGAGTACATCTTAAGACTGACCAGGTGATCTGTGTGCCTCCTCAGTCTGCTGTGGTGCTCACTGTTGATGAGCAATGCCAAGGCCCCAATCTGCCTTCTTGTGCATTTTTCTGTCACTAAACCAGATACGGTGATTTCAAAGCCTTTCAAATAAAGGACTGCCCTCTGTAAAGTAGGATACATGGCACCCTATTGGAAGGGGGGGAGTGGCCATTATCACAACTCATTTGTCTCAAACCCTAACCCTTTGGCAAGAATGCCCTATGGTTTCAGAAGCATACCCCTTTGGCTGACTGCAAATGGTCATATGAACGCAGGCAAAGATGTGGTATTGTGAACCATGGGATATCAGAGTTAATGTTAGAAAGTCTCCTAGTTCACCTGGAATTCAGGAGGAGAAGAATGTAAGAAGCCACAAGGAAAAGGCTCCCAAGCCACTTTCCAAATAAACCCATTGCTGGCTGTAAAATAAAAGTAGACTAGGCCAAGAATGGGAAACATCAGTTCCAGGAGCCAAATGTGGCCTTCAGGACTTTCTCTGGGCCACATCTCCTGCTGACTAGCTTCACACCCTCCACAAGTGCATTTGCCTGGCTGGAATTTGCCTTTAAACTCCGATTATGTCCCCTGGTTGCCCGGATGGAGGAAGGACCTGCAGAAACTAGCCTAGTATACAAAGGTACAATTTACATTTGTTGCTCTGCCTACTTCTTCTTCTGGCCCTACCTACCACTGGCATGTGGCCCCTGGAAAGTAGTCCAGACGGGAATGCAGCCCATTGGCTGAAAAAAAAACACCCAGCCATGAGCTAAACAGATGCCTAGGATACATAGTTCAAAAGACACCTGCCATGCCCCACCAGCAATCAGGTTTCGGCTCTTTTGCTTCTTCCAACATGGCTGATTGTCCACAAAAATTCAGGAGGTGTCCCAGAATCCATGACCTGCAGCTAAGACATTAAAAAAACCCTTAAGCTGGTCCACTGCTCTAACTGCATGGGGTAGGGGCTGAGCACCTCCGGATGTTTTTTCATTTTTTTTAACAATTCCCTTAGCCTTAAGAAAGCTACAGGTGCATAATTTGGCTAAAATCAGGGAGGTCAGGGGAGGGAAATTGTAGATTTCACTACCTTAGTTTGAGCACTAAGCTGGCCCTGTACGAATCAGGCCGCAAGCACAAACAATGCAACAGCAAATGCATGATGGATAGTCTGTTAAACTGAAGCAATGTCTTGTATGAACGTGGCTAGTACAACATTCCATGGATTTCCTCCACTGGAGGTAAGTTAAAGCAGTGCAGCATTCAAGCCTGAATATTCCCATTCTTCATGATGACTTCTGGTTCCAGATCCAGCAGCACCTCTCCACATTCCATGGCCTGATGCCTCCTCAGCCTGTCGCTGCTACCAGCCAGATCGCAGCACATCCAGTGGCACTAGTGGCTTGATGCGAGTGGGGCATTAGAATCCGCTCCTGGTTTTAGTCCGAACTTTCAAGGAGCTGTCAAATGTGCTTCAGAACCTTGGACAGCTCCTTGAACATTTGGACTAAAACCTGGAGCAGATTCCACTGCCTCACTGACATTGACCCACCAACTCCCACTGAGCACATTGCTGGACATTTGCTGAAGTGTGTCCTAGATTTTCAACGCTGCAGCTGGAATAGATGCCAAAAGATTGTGCCCTGAAAAATAGTACTTCCTAAGGACTTGTGCAACAGGACTGCAAGGAGAGGATTCAAAACCGCAAAACAAAAAAGCCCTGTTTCTTCAAAAGGCAGATCAGAGCTACATAGCAGGACTCTGTGTTCCACGATTGCATTGGGAAATGACAAAACCTGCAGCCAGGTGGAAAATTCAGTATTTGGGGAACCAGAGCTTTCTTTCTTTTTCCTTTGACAGATTTAAGATTAATTTGTTGAAAAGATGGCAGTGGTTGGTTTACTTTTAGAATAGCCCTTGTGGCAGTTCCTTCTTTTGTTACATTTTTATACCAGCTTTCCCCCAAGTTGCTTAGAACAGCATATTATGTTATTCCCCACAGGGTTGGTGTTAGGAAATAGTCCAGAGAGCGCAAGCATCCTGTCTTTTGTACTGGGACCAGATATCCCGCCCTCCCCTTATTAAACATTTTATTATTGCTCATAGGACAGCTTTCCCTCTGAACTTCAGCCTAAATTTGCATCTCTAGACATAAATTAGCCCATGCAAATCTGTGTCATAGGCCTGCGCCCTGAATTTTTGAAGTAAGACCCCTGCTTCCTACTTCCCTTTTATCGTCACAATAACCCTCTGAGGTTCATAGCTTCATAGAATCACAGTGCTGGAAGAACTTGGAGGCCATTTAGTGCAACCCACTGCTCAATGTAGGATCCATAACAGGGATAGCCAACATGGTGCCCTCCAGTTGTTTTAAACTTCAATTCCTTTCATCCCTGACCATTGGTCATGCCGGCCAGGGTTGATGAGAATGGTAGTCCAGAACATCTGGAAGGCACCATGTTGGCTACCCATAATCTACAGATTTAGCATCCCTAACAGCCATTCAGCCCCCCTTTGTAAATAACTGGCAAAGGCAACATGGCTGAGCCGAGTAGAGATTTGAACCTCCCTACTCCTAGTTAACTTTCTAACCCAGGGGTGGGGAACCTTTGGCCCTCCTGATGTTGCTGAACTACAATTCCCATCAGCCCTAGCAAGCATGACCAATAGCCAGGGATGATGGGAGTTTTAGTTCAGCAACATCTGGAGGGCCAAAGATTCCCCACACTTGGTTCAGCCATTACACCACATTGCCTCTCGATTTATGAAGAAAATGTTATTGATACAATTAAACAGTTCCTTGCTTTTGGTTTTTAGTTAAATTGAAATGGAGGGATTTGCGCCTTTGGCATGCGTAACTTGTATGAAAACCCATTTAACTTGTTTACAACAGTTTTCAGTGTGTACAGCCTGTGAGTAAGACAAAGGTGGCTACTGAGAAATAGACAGATTGCCTAAAAACTGACATGGCAGGGGGAGTGGCCCCTTCCTAAATGGGCAAGCCTGGACACATATTTTCAAACATCTTGTAAATATGTGCCATGCTCCAGCAGCACATGACCATCATATATTCCCCTCCCTAATTGCAAACTCACACCCTCTCATTTACATTTTGTATGTTCTCAGCTGGAAGCACCACACAATCTAGCAAGTAAGGATGAGGAAATCTGCCACTTCCTCATTTTTCCAATCTTAAATTGAGTTCTTCACATTTCTACAGCAATTTTCATTTGTAAAAAAAAATCCTCATGATCATTTGTCAGCATTTTTGTGCAAATTTCTCCTAAAACATTTTTGTATGTTGTTTTGACTGCTATACATATTTGTGCAAGCAATTTCCCCTAAGATAACACATTTTTGTATGTTATTTTTCACTAAGCATTTGCATGCACATTTTCCCTTAAGACATGTACTTTTGTACACACTGGTTGATTGGAAAACTTCACTGTAAAATTTGGGGAAGTGCAAATTTCAAAGGTAGTTGTATTTAAGTTGCTGTATTGTTTGAGAAGTGGGAGATCAGGTAATTTCTCATTAAAATCCTTAGAAGAAAAGCTGGATGTCACTGTAAATAGTGGAACATCCCCAATTTTCAGAGGAGACGATAGACTCTGATGTCAATGCCAAGTATGGAGAGTGTTCTGAACATTAGACAAGTTTTTTTTCCTCCCATGTCTCTCGTATACATCTCAGAGTGCTGCTCCAGCCTTGACCTAGTTGTGCCTGGAGATTCCTGGTCACCTTGATTTGTATTGGACAAGTGAGAAGAGAGGGTGAACTGGGTGGGGAAGATGCAAAATGCCACATTGCCATCTGAAAGTGATCATTTTACTGCCCATGCTGTTGGAATGTTTGCCCACAGGAGCAAAGAGCTTTATGAGAGTTATAAAAAGAGTTGCTTGGCTCCGTAACATGTTATCATTGCAGTTTAAATTAAATTGCCAAACTTCATGTCAGCCATGGGCTGGCCAAAATTCCTGTGAATGGGGTGGGGTGAGGGGACCATTTGGAAGGTTTCTTCAGGCATTTCTCCCTTGGCAATGCATCTACTTGACCACTGTCCACTGCACAAACTCTTTGCTTCAGAGTCAATCATTTTCACTGGGTTCTCTGAGAAGGTTGGCTTCTGCAGTACTTGATGACTCTCATCCAAATGTTATTTGATTATGGTTTTGATTTAAAGTCGTATATACCTACTTGTTTTAAAAAATGCAAATAAAAGGAATGTAAAATGTTTTTCTTAAAAAAAAGGTTGAGAAACAGAAAACTAACAGAAAAGCAGCAGATAAAAAAGTAAGCATGCTGAAACAAAGGCAAAACCAATCGCAGAACAAATCAAGGAGATTATATATTCTGCCAGGAAGATGATACAGACAGGGCCTCTGGAGGAGGGGGAACTTTGCAAAAAAGGAATGCTTTTACAGTGTGATGAAAACCATTGAGGAAGGAATAAGGCAGGCCTCCCAAGTCAGGGAATTCCAGAGCTGAGGTGCAAGCACAGAAAAGCCCTTCTCCCTCATCCCAACCAGAGGTGACTATTGAAAAGCATTTTGTTTTGAGGCAATATGAAAAGTCTATTGGTGGCACGACCAAAAATGTGGATTAGAGGCAGATTCATCCATTCCTTAAACAAAAATGGGTACCATGTTGCATAAAGTGTTTCAGGGTTTGCTGACATCTAATAATCATATTCATAACATCTAATAACCTTCTGGGTATCTAGATCTACATGCTCTGGTCTCCTAGGAACCTAGGAAATTGCCTTCTACCTGGTCAAGCCATTGGTCCATCCAGCTCAGCATTGTCTACACTGACTGGCAGTTACTCTCCAGGGTTTCCGACAGGAGACTTACCCAACCCTACCTAGAGATGCCGGGGGTTGAACCTACAGCCTTCTACATGAAAAGTAGATGTTCTACCACTAAGCTACAGCCCTTCAAGTGGCAAGTGAGCTTGTATATTAATAGACCTTCCTACATCACACATACCTATACACACTGCCTATGAGACTGTCTTTCGCAGTATGTGCATCATATTGAATACACAATACTTAACCTGCTAGTCTGTTTTTACATAAACTGCACCATATTGCTATGCCACTACGGTGACGTCTGGCACAAACAGTCTCCTCTTTCCAAAATGCAGGCCAACCTGCAGATATTATTTCTTGTAGCAAATGTCAGAGTTACAAAGCAGCCACAGTACAAAGCACCATCAAACAACTATGACCGATATGGCATCTTTGATGGGAACAATTCATCTATATACCGGAGGTGGATGTCACCACTTTCCATTAAGTTGGAAAAGATCTGGTGGCTGTCGGAGATTCTGTGACATGTTATTCTTTTAACTTTCACAATTGTTATAGCTGTGGAATGAAAATTCAAATTCAAGGTGCCGTCAAAGTGTTTGGGGAGGGGGGATGGAGAGAGAGAAGCAAGAAGCCAGTCATGCAAAAGAAATATTATGAATAAAATGAAAAGAACATTCAGCGGTCAAGACCCCTTCTGTTTATTTATCTACCCTCTCGCTCAAAAACATAGTGGTCTTCTTTATGCCGCACTCTGTTAGGTTACCAGGTTCAGGGCCTGAGACTGATCCTGTATCTTTAGGAGAAGAGAAAGTCAGCCAAGTGCAGGTGTTCTTGCAACGCTGTAATGGGAAAAGCCACAAGGTGGAATTCTCCCTTCCCCCTGCACAACTTTTAAAGATACAGAAGACCTCTTGTTTGCCAGGCCCGGCCTCCATGGATTTGTCTATTCAATTTTTTTAAAAAAATGTCCATCCCTCTTCTACTCTCCCACTTTCCAGAGGGAAAAATGAACCAACCACTTAACTCCAAAAGGCCAATTAGGAATGGGAGGTGGAGACCTCTGATCCTCCAAATATTATTGGACTCCAATGACTATCAGCACCAACCAGCATGGCCAAAAGTCAGGATGCTGGGAGCTGTAACCTAACATCTGGATGGGTACAGGTCCCTCATCCCTGACTAGGACATGGTCTTTGACACTGCTGAAATTGTGCCATTGTTATCGTCATCTGAGAATGCACAAGCAACTCAGGCCTACACCAGGGTTCATGGATGGGTGAAGGACTCATGAATCCCTTCAACACTTAGAACATAAGAAGACCCTCACTGGACCAGACCAAAGGTCCCTCTAGTCCAAGTTTCTGTTCCTACAGTGGCCAACCAGACATCTATGTGAAGCCCCTAAATGCAATAGCACTCTTCTGTTCATGTTCCCCAGCAACCTTCCATGGCCACTGGCAGTATGCAAGCCCTTTCCATCCCCTGACTGCTTTTCTATAGTAGTTGGAAGATCCGTGGGGAGGGCTTATTACACAGACCCTGTGGACTGAGCCTATTATACTGATGTGGACAGTGCTCTCTCATTTGGAGATTAGTTTGTTGCTTCCAAAAACCTAGACTGAGACCTCCTCTCTCCTCTCACATCAGTTCCTAAGAGCCCCAGCATATCAATTCATAGTACTGAGCCATTCATCTATCATCTTCCCAGCATCCTGCAAGCAGGACAATGTTATGCTTAGCAATCACCTGCCCTGCAAAGACCAGTGTGAACTTGACTCTAAACAAAACTAGAGGCAGAATCACTGAAATCGGCAAGTACAAATGCAAGGATCTGTCAATTTCAGTTTTCTGTGTTTCTCATACTTCCAATCTGAAAATCAGTTCTCTACATTTCTGCTGCAATTTCTGATTTCTCATAATAAACACATTTATGTGCAGTTTTGATCAATGTACACATCTTGCAAACTAATTCCTCCTATTATAGTGCATTTTTATAAGTTATTTTCACTAATATATTCATTTTAATGTATACATTTACTCAGTATATGCATTTTTGTAAACATCGGTTGGTTGGAAAACTGCATTGCAAAATTTGAATACACCTGATTTTGAAGGATGGCTGTGTTTCGGTTTTATATTGTTCAGGGAAGTGTACACTTGATAGATTTGGCTTTAAATGCAAACTTAACAACATTTCGCACTGTGATAAGACTAAGCCATTGGTTAATTATCTTCCCAGCATCCTGCAAGCAGGAGGACGCTATCCTAGAGACAGAATCAAGCTTTCCTATACATTGAAATTGGCAAGTACAAATGCAAACATCTGTCCGTTTCAGTTTTCTAGGTTTTTCATTTTTCCAGTCTGAAAATCAGTTCTCCACATTTCTGCTGCAATTTGTGATTTTTTTAAAAAAAAATCCTCATAAAATTTCTTTAGCATTTTAGTGCAAATTTCTCCTAATAAACACACTTGTATATGCAGTTTTGACTAATATACACATTTTGCAAGCAACTTTCTCCTTATAGTGCATTTTTGTAAGTTATTTTCAGTAATATATTATTTTTTATGCCGTGTTTCTGTTTTATATTGTTTAGGGAAGTGCATATTTTATAGGTTCAGCTTTAAATGCAAACTTAAGAGCATTTCTCCCTGTGATAGGACTAAGCTATTAGTTGATCGTCTTCCCAGCATCCTGCAAGCGGAATGAGGCTATGCTCAGCAGTCTTATGTCCTACAGACCAATGTAACCTTGACGTTGAGTGAAACTGGAGGTGGAGTCTAGTTTTACATTGAAACTGGCAAGTAACACAATGAATATATTGTTCCTGAGCTGTAAAAACACTCCCCTTCATCTTGCAAATTCAGAAGATAAATGTCCCCCCTCCCAAGATTTCTTCAACCTCTTAGTTTGATCATGTATATCTGAATCTGGTTTAGGTCATTTGCTTTTCAGTTCATTTATATGACTGGTGGACATGTTCCTGACAAGAGCTGGTATCAATTAACTTTCAGGGAGTCCTTCTACATTTATTTAAATATTTCTTATCCTTTGCCAAGTATCTATAAAAAATTATGATTTTTGCCACCCCTCCACCCCTCTCTGTAAGTATTTCAAACCTTTGGGTGGTAATTAACCTTTGGAAATTTGATGTTCTGCAGATTGTTATCTTAAATGGTTTCTGACTCCATATACCAGTGAACAGATATTTTTTCTTTTCTTTCAAGCGACATAACTAATGCCTTATCACAAAGTGTTGACCATACAAGCCTACTTGATTGTGAAGATCTTTGTGAAAGGTCCTACACTAGGTGTCCTCTTGCCTTCAGAGACAGGGCCTTCTAGGTAGTAGCCCTCCCCCACTCTAGGATGCACTTTCATCTATTCGCCTGGAAACTGCTCTGACCTTTAGTAGGCTTTCATTAGCTGGTGTTTCGCTCTTCTGTTATTGCTGTTGCTCTTACTGGGTTTTATAACTGTGTTTCTATGGGTTTTAGCATTGATATATTATCATGACTAGGTGCTGTGCTCCTGTTTGGTTCACTCACCAACCTCACCTACCTCCCAGTTCCCTTACCACCCACCCCCTCCCTTTACTCTCCTTTACCCCTTGCCAAAGCTACCCACCCCCTCCCTTTATGCCTGTCTAGCTCCATCTCCCTCCTCCATTGGCTCATGATTTCACTCACTATGGGAGATGTGAAGGCCCAGGAAAAAATGGGTGGGAGAATTTTTCAATTTTTTTCTGAAGCCTTTTTATTTTGTTTTGTTTTTTTAAAAAATAAAATAAAAGATGAGGGGGGGACAAAAACAGTTTTTAATGACTTTTTCCTGGGATTTCCCACCCAGGCCTTCATATCTCTACTCACTATCATGGAAGGTATGATTTCACTTACTATCATCTACATGGTCCAGATCAGGAATAGGCACCATCAGATTTGGACCACTGTTTTAAATAATTGTTGTAAGCTACCTTAAGAAGCAATGGTGAAAAGAAAGGAAGAAATATTATTTAAAATAAAAGAGAAGCTTCCTTTCTCTCCCCAAAGACATGGTAACCTGAAGTTCCAAGGACCAAATCTCAGTACTAAAGCCAAACTAAGTATGCATAGCCATGAGGAACTTGGCAATATATCCAATTTCTCCATTTAAAAATTGAATGTAGACAATATACTGGATTGTATCCAATGTTAGCCCTACACAGAGTAGACCCATTGAAATTGATGGGCATGACAAACTTATGTTCATTAATTTCAATAGGCCTGCTCTGAGTAGAACTTGATTGGATGCAACCCATTACTGAATGTGAAAACTTCCTTTAAAATGTGAAATTTGATTATTTTAGAAATGATAGACTCTTTTGATTGCTTTGCTTTTGGCAGGCATTAAATATGAACCCTAAAAAGCTGCCAGTTACCAAGTGCTGTCACACAGTAACCATCAGTGCATATCAGACTATCAAATATTGCCAGATATCAGTGGCCAAATGCCATACATTGAACTCCTATACCACTGGATGCCAAATGCAAGTATCAAAAATTCTGTGAACATTCAGCAAATATTAGATTGCTCAGAGAACAACTGAAGAATATTGGGAATAAAATTTCCCAGACGAGCTTCCTTTCTTCCTTTCTATTTGAGCACATTTACTTCAACTCTTAGAATCATAGAAGAGAAGAGTTGGAAGGGGCCTATAAGGCCATCAAGTCCAACCCCCTTCTTAATGGTTAGGGCACAATTCACTAGGAGTAGCTGTTACACAAATCCTATTAAAAGCGTGGCTCTTTCAAAGAAGATCTTCTCCATGGCTTGAGTCATTAAGCTGTGATCCTATGCACACTTACTTGGGAGTAGGTTTCAGTGTACATAATGATCTTACTTCTGAGTAAACATGCATAAGACTGAGCTGCCCATTTTTAGAGCTGGATAGGTTTCAACACATCCTGGGGTTTGTCATTCAAATGAAAAATCTGATTCCCAAGTAAAATCATAGAATCATAGAGGTGGAAGGGTCCTATAGGGCCATTGAGTCCAACCCCCTGCTCGATGCAGGAATCCATGTTAAAGCATATCCGACAGGTGGCTGTCCAGCTGCCTCTTGAATGCTTCCAGTGTTGGACAGCCCACCACCTCCCTAGGTCATTGGTTCCACTGTTGTACCACTTCAACAGTTAAGAGGCTTTTCCTGATTGAAATCTGGCTTCCTCCAACTTGAGTCCATTATTTCGTGTCCTGTACTCTGTAGTAATATCACTGAACTTTGCTTTTTAAGATGTTTTTAAAGCTGTTTTTTAAAAAGAAAAATGTTTTTTAAGATGTTTTAATACGTTGTAATATATTTTAAAGTTTTTGGTTTTTAAGATGTTTTAGAGTGCTTTTAGCATTTTGCTGCCCTGGGCTCCTTCTGGGAGGAAGGGCAGGATATAGATTTAAAAATAAATAAATTTGTATTCACCTGGCTTAGAATGTGAATTTCTCAAGTTCACAATGCCTGGCTACATATTACATACTCAAGTGCCATTTTTCCCAAGAGGTTTTTCTCTCGCTCACAATGTAAACTGAGATTCTGAGCATGCACAGGTCAACAAGGGGATCTAGGAAATGCACTCAGCACACATGTCTACATTCCCAGGGCTCCTTGTGTTTGGAACACTGCTATGAGCAATGGGGCATTCAGGTTTCTTTGCACTTCTCAGGACATATCAGGTGCATAATTTCCTAAGGTTGGAATTGAGCTTGAGGGTGGAAAACCTATTTCCTGATAGTTTGGGAAATAGCTCATAGTAGCTGGATCCAGTTCCAAATTGAGCCAATAGGAGTTTGTCCATCTGTAGCATCAAGCAGAGTTGAGGTTCTCCTGGGATTCTCAGGAAAAGTCCACCAACGTAACTTTCCCATCCAGACATATACCCTGACCTCAAAGAAAGGTCCTATGACTTCATGTCTCTCATCCTGCAATCACTTTGTGATGCCTGCCCCAACTGGGAATGACCTTTCCTTTTTTTTTTGCACGCACATGTTAGCCATTAAACAACGGGTTGTTGAAGAAACCATAAGCGCAGGCATCTGTCATGAGCCACTGCCAAAGCAGGAAGGTGCATGGAGCTGTGTGCATTGTGAGTCATTAAACTGTGTGGTTTTGGCTAGTGTTTCCCAGATCAGAATCCGACTCCTGGCCCAAATGGTGTTGTGTCCATAACTCAGGGAGGTCTTCAGCTTTTTTGTTGTTGTTTTTAAAGGAAAGGAGAATCCCTCTCTAGCAGCTGCACATTTCCTACTGGGAAAACAAATTTAAAAGTTCCTGAACATAAATTTCATTGAGTGTCTAACCAGCTCAATGTGAGCTGGATTAATCCTTTCCATGAAACTGTGCTTGTAGCATTCTTACCAGTAGATGGAGGAATAAATTTCCTTAGAACTGCTCCTGCTTATCCTATTCAGTGTCAAGATTTGAGCATGGCAGCAGGTCTTGAAGCACAGGAACATAGGAGTCATACCATTGGTTCATCCAGCTCAGTATTGTCTACACTGATTGACAGCAGCTTCTCCAGGGTTACAGATGGGCTCTTTTCCTTCCCTACCTAGAGCTGTGAGGGATTGAACCTGGGATCTTCTGCATACAATATAGATGTTCTATCATTGAGCTTTCTCCAACTGGTGAGCCTCCACATACCATGCATGCATTTAACTCATCTTTTCCTAACCTCCAGATGTTGTTGGACTACAACTCCCATTATTCTTGAGCACTGGGCATGCTGGCGGTAGCTGAAGGGAACTATAATCCAAATCCAGTTGCTTGCCGGGCCCAATTCAAGGTATTGGTTTTGATCTTTAAATCCCTATATGGTCTCGGCCCAGTCTATCTGAAGGAGTGCCTCCAGCATCATCAGCTATGCCGCCCAACAAGATCAGCCTCAAAAGATCTTCTCTCTATTCCATCAGTCAAAACAGCCAGACTGGTGAGGACTAGAGAGAGAGCTTTTTCAATTGTGGCCCCCACCCTGTGGAACTCCCTCCCAAATGATCTCTGCCATGCTCCCTCTATAATGAGTTTCTGCTGGGCTGTGAAGACCTGGCTCTTCAGGCAGACTTTTGGGGTGGGCTAGTTTTTATCATCATTGTTTTCAGATTTTCAATGTCTATTATATTTGTATGCCTATTTTGTATGTCGCTCAGAGTGGCTGGATAGCCAGCCAGATGGGCAACTAAGAAATCATTAAATAAATAAATAAAACATTTGGAAGAAACCAGGTTGGAAAAAGCTGGTTTAGTCTGTGCACCACCACCAAGCTCTGTCCACAAGAGGGGAGCGCAGGGGGATCAGCCAAGGAAGCTTTACCTGCTGCAGCCACCAAAGTGAGCCTCATCCCATCCAAGGATTCCTTTATCCATAGGCCAGAGCAAGTGAGCTGACGTTCCCTGCATCATTATAAAGGTTGGCTGTCTGCTCTGAAGCCTGCTTTTGCAACAGAGGTTCATTGGTAGGAACAAGAGAGAAATTCTCTGGGATTGTGCCACCCAGATAGAGAACTAAAGTCCGTCTAGTCCAGCATTCTGTTCTCACCATAGTCAACTATATGTCAATGGGAAAGCCCACAACCAGAGTCTGAGCACAACAGCACTGGGTATATTGCCTCTGAAACTAGAGGTACATAATAGCCACCATAGGTAGTAGTCATTGATAGCCTTATCCTCCATGAATTTGTCTAATTCTCTTTTAAAGTCTTCCAAGTTGGTGGCCATCACAAGTATAAAACAGATTATAAAAAATATAGCTTCCCATAACTAAATACATAGTACAGCAACTTCATCAAAACATTAAAACACCCATAATTAAAATATATATTAAACAATACATGTTCATAGCCACTGATAGCCTTATCCTCCATGACTTTGTCTAATTGTCTTTTAGTCTTCCAAGTTGGTGGCCATCACTACATCTTGTGGGGCAAATTCCATTTTTTAATGCACTGTGTGAAGAAGTGTTTTCTTTTGTGTGTCCTGAATCTTCCAACATTCGGTTTAAGAGCAATCTCCCAGGGAAGTATGTTTGGCCTCTTCATTGCCACCTTTTCAGTGAGCACTTAAAAATGTTTATACAGTTTTATGCATTGCTGCATTATCTGTTAATGTGCTGGTTACTTTAGGAAACCTGGAGTGAATAAAGTTGTATGTATAATAATGTGTATAATAAGTGAGAATTGCTCATATTTTTAGTGGAATCAATTTTTAAAAAACTCTTGTCAAAATCAAGGCACAAGATGTGAATTAGAAGAAAAAAACCAAGCAGAAACATTCACCATCAAGATGTTTACAAAACACCATTCCTTGTAGTGTGCAAGGATGCTATCCTCACAAGAACCTTGTGATGTAAGCTAGGCTGAGAGGTAGTGACTTGCACAAGACTACACAGTGTGTTTGCAATCTGAACCCAGTTCTTCTCAATTCTTGTCCAAACGTCCAATTAATGCGCCCCCCCCATGGTTAAGAGTAGCTTTGGGGAGAGGTGAGAAATCTATCATGAAAACAAAATTGCAGAATTGATTGCATATAGGGAAAGGAGAGAAATTCAATCTGGTCCACCCTGGGCTCCTACTGCGAAGAAGGGCAGGATATAAATGCAATAAATAAAATTAAAGCCGAATTTATCAATATGAGAACCAAAACACAGCCAGCCTTCAAAATTCACACACATCCAAATTTTGCAATGCAGTTCTCCAACCAAGCAATGTCTTTAAAAATGCATATATTAGGGGAAAGTGTGCATAAAAACAAATTATTAGTAAAAAAAATAACATACAAAAATGCAAGATAATATGAAAAATTGCCTGTAAAAATGTGCACATTAGTCAAAACCACACACAAAAATGTATTCATTAGGAGAAATTTGCAGTAAAATGCTGAAGAAGATTCTTTTTTAAAAAATTCCCAAATTACTGGAGAAATGTGGACCAAATTTAAGATTAGGAAAATGAGGATCTGAGAGGATCAAAATTAACAGAGCCTTCCATTCCTAGTTGCATGTCTTCCCAACCAACACCTTATTACGGTCATACAACACATTTTGCAAGAAATATGAAGCTAATATGAAGGATAAAGAGGCAGCGGCGAGTGTGTGAAAGGAGGCGCCAAAGCACTCAGAAAGCACAGAGAATAGGAGAAGCTAAGAAGAAAATAGAAATGGGAGAAAGTGAGAGTGAGGGTGAACGGAGCGAGCAAGCACAAAAGAAAGGAAGTGAAAAAGGAAAAATGTGTGTGCATGCAGATGAAGGTGGGATCAAGCGTGAATGAGGGCATGAAACTGAGTGTGTGAGAGAGGGTGTATGCGCTGAAGGGCAAAGGAGGAAGCAAGCTGGACAACAAAATGGAGAATGGGAGTGCGAAAGCAAAGGAAGAGCCTGAGGGGCAAATAGAAGCTAGGCAATCGCAAAGGGCGGCAGCAGTAGGTGGCATCCAGGCACCGGAGATGCGGGAGGCAAGAGAAAATAATGCAAGAGAAGGAAGGAGCCCCTGCCTCAACAAAGGGACCGGAGGCAAGGCTTTTTTCAGGGGTACTAGACAGACGAGTTAGTGAGAGAGTGTCAATCCTCGGGGCAGAATAATCCCGTGGTGAGCCAATTTGCTGGAGTGCTAAGCATTGATCTACAGAAGTAACCTCATGATGAGAGCAGTCTGTACTTTGTCAGAAGGGACCGGCTCACCAGATGTGTGCGAAAAGAAAAGACATGCTGGGCCTCTAAAGGCACTGGGGGTGGGGGAGGTGGAAAGACAGAGACAGTGAACCTCGTACCGCATATTGCCAGGTCAGACAATTTGGTATAAGGTCAGACTTATATCAGGATCTGACTGTTTTTCTAGACTAGTACTAGTCCAGTGTTTACTGCTGGGCCTGGCAGCAGCTCTTCAGGCTCTCAGTGGTCTTCCCCTCCAGTTGCTATCGGATCCTTTTATAACTGGGCTTTGAACCTGGGATCTTCTCTATACAAAGCATGGGTTTACCCACAGAGCGACAGTCCTTCCACATGTGAAAACAAACGATTGGGTCTCCTGGCATTGATTGTTGTTGTTGTTGTTATCAGAATGAATGGACCTAAGTTAGTCATGTTCATTAACTTCAGTTGGTCTGTTCTGTATAGGACTAACATTGGTACAACCTATTATTATTATCATTATCATCATCATCATAGCAGCAGCGGCAGCAAAATCACAAGTATAAAACAGATTATACAAAATATAGCTTCCTATAACTGAATCCATAGTAAAACATCATCAAAACATTAAAACACCCATAATTAAAATATGGGAGCCAGTGTGGTGTAGTGGTTAGAGTGTTGGACTACAACCTGGGAGACCAGGGTTCGAATCCCCACATAGCCATGAAGCTCCCTGGGTGACCTTGGGCCAGTCACTGCCTCTCAGCCTCAGAGGAAGGCGATGGTAAACCCCCTCTGAATGCCACTTACCATGAAAACCCTATTCATAGGGTCGCCATAAGTCGGGATCGACTTGAAGGCAGTCCATTTCATTTTTTTCCCAGTTAAAATATATGTTAGACAAGCCCATTAAAACAGACCAACAGTTAAGACATCTGAAACAACAATTAAAACATGCCTTTCAGAAGCCTCAAAGCACCCAGTAGGGCTGAATTAGATTGGTGCAGTGGCCCTGGGATTGAGAATTTTACCTTTCTCAGTTAAAATTGTTCACACACAAAGCTGGAGAGGGGGGGAAAATAGGCACCCCCTTTTCTCCAGTGCCACTGTACCAATGCAACAGTCTTACAGCAGCTAGACCTAGGCTGGCCCCTGGCACGTCACCAAACAAGAGAACAAAAGAGGGCACAGATTTGCATAAAATCTGAATATGCCAACTTATATGTAAAGATGTAACTTTAGAAATGAGTACCCTAACTTAAATAGAAATACAATACATCCCCATCTCTTAGTGGGGAGGACTGCAACCAGGTGAGTTGTGTGCCTGCTTTGTCTGCTGAGTCCAAGAATTGATGAACAACTTCAAGCCCCCTGGCTCTCCTTCCTTATGCTTCTTTATTTTTAAACTAGATTCGTTGGGCCAGACAGCACTTCAAACAGAGGATGCTTTTGAATAGAAAGCTGTCTTCTTAAAGCCTTTCAGGCAGAGGACTCTCCTTTGTAAAGCAGGACATATAGCCACCCTATTGCCGTGTCCTGTTCCAGCACAGAGCCAATAACCTTGACCACAACAGGTTTCCTTGATCCACATAAACAAGCCTCAGTTTATGATTTTTGACCTCCCAAGTTGCCTCCAGCAGATTCCCCACTGTGGCTGCAACCACCCAATCTAATCAGTTGGCACAGATAAAGCAATTAAGACATTCCATCTTGCTTTTCTGACTCTGAAAACGACCATCTCCCACATAATTTGTTATCCTTCCAATAAACTCAGCCAAAATGCCCAGAACATCCTGTGCTAGAAAAAGAATTGATTTCACCTGCTTTGGAAATAGCTAACAGTAGCAGAGCCTGACCTAAACATCTCCTGCACCTTGGCTTTTTTTTTGCTTGCATTCTTGCCCTACATTTACAGGCCTGGCATCAGGAGTTGGCATCATCAGGCATCCACTGAAGCCCATGCCCTAGTAGGAGGCCCACTGTTGACTCCCAGAGCCACCTGGCCATGCTGCACCTTTCCTTGCTATTGCTCCTGTAGTTCACCTGCCCTCTCCAAGCAAGTGAAGAGAAGAAGGAGCCTCTGGCCATCCTTCGCATGAACTTTCACACACACCCTTGCACTATTTGTTATATTTATTTACTGAATTTGTAGCCTGCCCTTGCATAGGATGGCTTGCATATTGCTTCTGAAAGTGCAAATTTGGTAAATTCACCTTTAAATGTAAACTGAGTTGAATTACTTCCCCATCCCCTGCCCATAGCAGAAACTAAGAGGAAGGTTACAGAGATGTTTGCAAAATAGTCCTCCTATCTGGCACACAGGTAGAAATCTTTGTTGTCCAAGACACAGGTAGGAACAGCTGAGAATGCTCGTCTTCCCCTCCCAAGCAGACATATCCACACTCCAATTTGTACGGGAAGGGAAGAGACAAGACTTCATAGCAGAAACCTTTTGACCATGCTGCTGGCACCATTGCAACAATCTATCACAATTCTGCAATCCTCCGCTGAGAATGAATATTATTCGCCGATGAGTGGCTGAAACTCAGGAGGGCAAAACTTAATTTAAAAAAGCAAGAGAGAAAAAAAGCAAGAGAGGTAAGACAATGCAGAGTGAAATTTGATTGCATCGTGCCCCATGATCCTCTCTCCTGCAGGTGACAAACCCCAAAGCACAGGAGAAGAGAGCAAACTCAATATACCATATGGCTCTTGAAAATAAGATATCTGCGGGATTCACTTAGAAGTTTATAAAGCTGGCAACATTGCTCCAACTTCTCAGTTGGTATTGATCAGCCTAGTGGATGTGGACACACCGTGCCTCCTGAAGCAGAACTTCAGGAAAGGGAAGTTGATCCACATCAGGTCATTATCCATGAGATATACAGCACAAATCTGGGAGACTTTTGGTGGGAAAAGGATTTATGAGTCCAGCTCTCGCCAGCTCTCCAAACAGAGGCCAGCAGATCTCCACCTTTCTGAAACACGTATCTGTCTAAGAAAGTGCTAATTTCACTAACAGATGTCAAGCAACACCCACAAACCACCATTTGATGTGGTGTATATTCATTTTACATTTCATTTATAGAAGCACTGGCCAAAACACAAAAGCAAGAGTTTCTTAGAGTAAGGCTCAGTCCCTCGTGTTCATTTTGTTGATGTGGGAAAACCACTAAAATGTGACTCTTTCTGTTGAACATCTCTTGATGCGACAAGAGCAATAGGGGCAAGCCAGTTGCAAAGGTGGCCATGTGCCCATTTTTAACTGCGCAAGAAAACATTTCAGTCATGGCGCAGCTTTTCTCACAGCCTGCATGAGCTGTACCAGCCAAAAATGCCCCCTTGTGCACAACTATCAGAAGTACAGGAGCAGCAGCCTGGGAGAGCCGGCCCTACTACAGGGCAGAGTGACTCCAAATTGTTAGTTATTTCATTTATTACTGTTGCATCATATTTGTGGGATTTTCTGCCTCAGGTGAATAAAATGATGTGGGTGACCGTGGGTACTAAGCACCTTGATTTGGGAGGGAGGCGTCATTTGCTGCTCAGCTCAGCCTCAGGCAAAAATGGCCCCATCCACAACATATACATGAGTTTCCCCAAGTATCCTAGAAACTGTAGTTTACCCCTCACAGAGTTACATTTCCCAACAACTTTAAGAGACTACAGTTCCCAAGATTCTTTGGAGAAAGCCGGGGGCAGTATCCAACTGACATGTTAGTTAATGTTGTGGTGTGCTAAATTATTTAAGCAGAGAGTAACAGCGGTCTGAAATGCGAGTGTGCCAGTGTGTGCGTGCGTTTACCTAAGAAAGTAGGTTTTTACCCTGCATTAGGATCGCTGAGACTTGAGACTTAAGACTTAGTAAAATAAGAAAAGCTACTTTATTTATAGAAATACATTGTAGATAGAAAGGCATACCTAGTTCTAACTAACTAACTAAGTTGGAGGTGCAACGCCCAGGCATGGGAGTTGACCTCATGGCTAGGAGAGAGAGATCAGAGACAAAGGTGTCTCCTCTCTCCCGGACAGTCGGAGAAGAGAAAGAGAAGGTGGAAGGTGGAGGGGCAGGTAAGCTTCTCTTAAGACGTATCAGTCTAACGGCCGGAAGGAAGTCAGTCAGAGCATCACAGGTAAAGGTAATCAAGCCTATCCATCTGGAGGACCCTAACTCTATCTCCCTTCTGGAACATAAACAAAGGAACAAAACAGGAGTTGCTCTTCCCCCACTTCCAACAGTTAACTAATGTGTGACCAATGTGTCTTGAGCCAGCATTCACAACACCATTTGCACTCTTGCCAGATATTCAACCTCTGAGATATAGCCCATCTCAATATCTCAATAATGGAACATTGCAAACATTTCTGGAAGGGGTGGGAAAGCTTCTTCTTTTTTTGTCTTAACATCACATTCTCTCATGATTAACCTTCTGGGGACCTCATACCAGTGGTGGGTGTGGCTAGGGACACCCCCCCCTTCAACTTCCATCCAGGCAAGACGTAGTGTCACAGTTCAGAGATGCATTCCAGCCAGGTAAAATCACTAGGAAGAGGATGTAGAGGATGGCCATTGAGGGGCATGGCTTGGGCAGAGTCTGGAGGGCGAGAAAGAGAGGCCTAGAGGGCCACCTTCAGCCCCCAAACCTGAGGTCCCCTACCTGATTTTAGATATACAGCTATTTTGTTCAAAATATACCAAGCAGATACTCTTTTTCCAATGATAACTGGGGTTCATGTTTAAAGATTTTAGATTGGGAAACATATTTCTACACAATACTGAAATGCATTTGTTGTTGTGAAAAGACTGAAAATGTCACTAAGGAGTGCATGTTAATTTGGTATTTTATTTTGTATCATCTTGTAACATTTTGTTCACGTAAAAGGTTTGATGCAGTGAGAAAGGGTTTTCTGGGGAGCTTTTTGCAGAGTTTTTCCAGTCCTTTACCCAAGCAATTACTGTCATAGCAGCAGAATAGAATGTCAAAAGCTTATATGAGAAGATGTTTATTCACTGTTGGAATACGGTATAGGATGTTGTTCAACCATATTCTTTTACAGGAGTCATCTGGCCAGCTACTATTCTTTCCACTGTTTATTTCTTACTCCAATTCTACTTGGTGATTCTTAGTGGTGGTGTTGTTCTTATTGTTATTCTTTTATTCTCTTCCTTTTTGTTACTTTATTATTAAAATGTAATTATCACATAACTTGTATCATGCATTACGTTGGTCACTGTTCTTTTCCTTATTTGTTGGTTGTGTTAAACTATAAAAAATATTAATGTTGTTAATAATTAAAGGGAGCGGGAGAATATCATAAGCAAGAGTATTCTGCAGCTAGGGGTGAAAAGATCCCTCCATTCCAGTACTCAGTTTCTTTTTCCAATAATAAATGCAGTTCTCCACATTTCTGCAGCAATTTGTGATTTTTCCCCCCAAAAAACCCTCATGAAAATCCTTCAGCATTTTCGTGTACATTTCTTCTAATACACACATTTTTGTATGCAATTCTGACTAAAGTACACATTTTTGGAAGCAATTTCTTCTAATATAAAGTTATTTTCACTAATAGTTTCATTCTTATGCACATTTTCCCTGAATACATGCATTTTTAAGCATTGGTTGGAGAAGTGCATCACGACATTCGGATAAGTGCGAGTTTTGAAAGATGGCTGTGTTTCAGTTCTCATATAGTTTTGGAAAGTGCAAATTCAGTAGATTTACCTTTAAATGCAAGCTGAATCAAATTTCTCCTCCATCCCTATCTGCAATCATTCCTCCAACTGAGATAGGTGCAGGATTTGTGAATGGAGTTGCATGATCCTAGATGAGTAGCTGTCCAGAGCCATTGCAATGCTTGTGAAGGGGATTAATAGATTGCTGACACCCAGGGCTGCCAAGAAGCAGGTACTGATGCACCAGTCCTACAGCCAACAGGGGCCCTAGAGTCTGAGCTTTCATTTTTCTAGAAAAGTAAGTCTCTAGCCCTCCTTGAAAGGAAGCTGTTAATCAAAGCGTGCAGGAAGCCTTCACAGCAATTTCTGTCAGATGACCCAGGCTTTCAATGTTTTAGCCAATGAGTGAATTCAGAACTGTATTTGACGAGTGACTTGGTTGGACACCCAGCCAATAGGAATCCTGAATTTTTCCTTCAGTCTCATTTTCTAGTCCTTAGAAACTCCATAGTTTGCCCTTCCTTTTATCCTGGCGAAGTCCTGTCACCCAGTCAACTTCAAAGCTAAAGCAGCAATTTGAATCCAGGTGTTCTCAGGTCAGGTTTGACATTCTTTCTGCAGGCCATTGGCTTGCCATACCAGGAACTACCTGAGTCAACTCTCAGCCATTTTGGTTTTAATCTTTAATTCTACCTTACTAGTAGGGATGGGCAAATCTATCAGTTTCAGATTCTCTTCGTTTCCCATTTTTCCAGTCTTGAATACAGTTCTCTACATTTCCACATACAGTTGCAAATATATATTTTTAAAAAGTCCTCATGAAAATGCATCAACATGTTAATGCTAATTTTTCCTAATATATACATTTGTATACAGTTTTCCCTAATAGACATATTTATGCAGAGCAATGTTCCCTAATGTCATGCATTTTCACTAATAAATGCATTTTTATGCACTTTGCCCTAATATATGCATTTCCACACACATTACGTGGCTGGAGAGCTGCACTGAAAAAAATTCAGAGAAGTGCAAAATTTGAAAGATGGCTGGCTTTCGGTTCACATATTGTTTCAGAAGGTGCAAATTTGGTAGGTTCACCTTCAAATGAGAACGGAATTGACTTTCTCCGCCATCCCTAATTACATGCAACAGCCTGCTGATAGTTTTCTTTCCATAAACAATATTAACACTGTTTTTGTTTATCCAACTTCTGTGTGGCCTCCCTTTTATGATACTTTTCTCTGGCAAAGGGGACGGGATGCCTCTGAGGCACACACAGTGTTTCTTCAGAAAGAGGGAGTGAGCCAAATCTCATGCAGCTTGCTGGGTGAGGCACAGCGACGACGCTAGTGTCCTGGCAGGTAGTACACTGTTGCTTACCAAGAGGGAGAAGAGGAGGAGCAAGGCGACGGGCACACTGGTGTGGTGCAAATGCAGCAGAACCAATCCGTTGCTTCCACCAGTGTATTTGCACCACACTGATTTCCCCAAAGGCTTGCATCTCCCTCTTCTTCCCAGGAAGCGACAATGAGCCACATGCCAGGAAGCAAGCATGCTGGCTCTGCCCCATCTAGCAAGCCGCATCTGAGCACAGAGCCGAAAAACTGACTCAGGCAAGTCTGGTATGGCAAGCCAGGAAGGCTAATATGCTACACTCTCCACCGCACCAGCCTGGCTTTCAGAATGCAACCTCCACCATCTTCAGGACTCAGGGTGGGCAGGAAGCTCTCACTATATGTACACAAGTCCATCCAATCTTCATTTAAAAATGGCAAAAACAAAGCCAATTGCTTTAGGACGCAAGAGCAGCCTTGGTGGATGAGGCCAGTAGCCCATCTAGTCCAGCATCCTGTTCTCACAGTGGCCAACCAGATGCCTATGGGAAGCCCGCAAGCAGGACCTGAGCCCGACAGTGCTCTCCTCTCCTGCAGTTTCCAGCAAGTGGCATTCAGAGGCTTACTGCCTCCGACAGTGGCAAATAGCCATCAGGGTTATTAGCCATTGATCACCGTATCCTCTGTGAAGTTACATTTGGATTCCAGCATGGATGCCTTCACATGAAGAGGATGCCCTCACATGGATTACAGGAGAGATGGCCAACCTTTCAATATTATGGATCCTATTTCACCACTGAAATTCACTCACTGCTGTTACACAGCACCTCAGTGCCGTTGCCAGTCCTGTGTGAAAGACACTGTCCTAACAACAACTAAAAAAAACTAAAAGAAGAAAAGAAAGCTTCATCGTCTCCAAATATCTGCTTCCAAAAAAACCCTCAAAACCTTCAGAAATGTGGATGAAAGCTTTCTCTTTTTTCTTCTTTTTTTTTTTGAAACAAAGAAAAAAAACCCTTGGAAACCCCTCAGCTATGAAAAGCTTTAATTATTGATGAGATTTTGGCATGACGGAACTGTTCCATATTGCCTCTGTTCCAAGAGCTGCTGGCAGTTCAAAGATATATTTTTATAAGTGCTGCAAATACGCCTTCAAGTTAAGTCCATCTCGATTGCCTCTTTCCTCTCCCCTAGAGGCTGCCAGATGCCCCAAAATACATTGGGAGGCAACGTACACAGTTTCCTGTGCCAGAAAGACAAGGGGCCCTTGTTCTTTACTCACAGCAAGGTGCCTGCACCACACCGAAAAATGTGTCCATCTGGCCCAGTGTTGTCTATTCTGGTTCTTAGCGGCTCACCAAGGGCCTAGAAAGGGATCCGCCATCAATTGCTCCATGGAATCCTTTTACCTGGAGACATCAGGGACTGAGCCTGGGATCCTTGCATGCAAATGATGTATTCTGCCACTGAGCTATCCTTCAGTGTTTCCCATTCAGGGGCAATGCTACTAACCACAATGGCTCTGTTCTCCCTCCACAGTCGGAAGCAGTATGCCTCTGAATGCCAGTTGCTGGGAATCGCAGGTGGGGAGAGAGCATTGATGCACTCAGGTCCTGCTTGCAGGCTTCCTAGAGGCATGTGGTTAGCTACTGTGAGAACAGGATGCTGGACTAGATGGGCCACTGGCCGCTGAGTGGAAAGTGGCTGCTCCCAAGCCCTGTGGAGGAATCCTTTGGGGATCTAAGCCCCAGCCCCAGAAATTCGGTCCTCCCAGAGAGAGCAAGAGGAGCAGCGGCTGGAACATATTATTGTTATTCTTGATATTGTTATACTGAATATGTAATTTTGGGGGTTTTATAGTATATTTTTGTTGTTTTCAATGTAAACCCCTTGGAACATATGAATAGAAAAATAGGGTATAAACATTACATTTGAATCCAAAGTGGTTTACCGAGTAAAAATTGGGCAACACCCTAAAACATCTTCTAAAGCCTCCACTAGAGTTTCATCTGTGCTCCCCCCCCCCGGTTATCAAGCCGGTGATAACTGCAGTTCCTGACTCTTGAAACTCTCGGTGAAAGAGGCTATTGGAGGCACTGTTGGAACAGCCATGTAAGAAATCCTCTCCTCAGCCCCCTTGTTGCTGCTGTTACCTCAACCAGTCCTTCAGTGTCCTTTCACACAAGGAAATAACAATGCTGTCTTATAAGTATGTTGCTGAGAACCAGGCCAAGATAACACAGTACGTTCATGTCCAAAGAGGACCAGGTCTTAGTAAGACCATAAGAAGAGTTTGTTGGATCAGACCAAGGGTCCATCCAGTTCAATATTCTGTTTGCAACTGTGGCAAACTCATAAGCAGGGCATTCAAAGGCAACGGACCTTCCCCAATTGGTCTCCAGAGATATACTGCCATGGAACACAGTTGTAAGTTCAGGCGAGATAGAATGTCTTTCCTGGATATTTTTTCTCTTAATATGATGTTATTTGCTATTTAATTTAATTTTTTGTACAATGTATTGCTTATTGATGTATTGCTTTATTGATGTATTTTTATATTTGTGTTTACTTTTTCTGTAAGCCACCTTGAGGGCCTTGCGGCCAAAAGGCGGGATATAAATAAACATTAACATAACATAACATGGAGACTCTATTTAGTTGTCTTAAGCATTGCGGTGTGGTGGCTAGAGTGCTGGCTTATGACTAAGGAAGACTCAGGAAATCTCTATTCAGCCATGTAGCTCACTAGGTGACCTTGCATCACCCACTCTCTTTCAGCCTAACCTACCTCATAGTGTTGTTGTGAAGATGAAAGGGCTGTGGGGGGGAGAGAAACTTTGCACTTATTTGCCACCCTAAGAGCATTTGGGGTGATGAGTGGAATAAAAATTGCTTAATAAAATAAAATGGATAGACACCTCCTCTGTTATCAATCTAAGCTAGTAACTGTCACCATACATCTTGTGGCTATGAATTCCCTAAATGAATTATGCATCATGTGAAAAAGGACTCTCTTTGCTTTTGTCTATCCTGAATCTACTGCCCATCCATTTCACAGGATAAAATGTTATTGTGTTGTGGTCTTATTGTCTGTGTTGTGTGCAATTCAATAAACTCACACAGGTCTGCAAGAGGAAGTCATCAGTGTGCCAATGGCACATACAAGGAAAGATGAACAGTGGGGAATATGATGGCCAATTGGCTAAGAAAAACACAAAACCACCCTGCTCCTTTTCCTTTTGCAACAGCTTGGAGTGCAGAAATATATAGGCAAAGACGCCAGGAATATGTATCTGTATAGAAATAGGCAAGTGGAGAATTATACCTTTATGGAGACTGGCATTACTCTTTGTCACACTTTGGCTTCTATCTCCAGCTAGGGGAACCAAGCCCACTGTGAGGCTTGACTGTCTGACTTCCAGAAAGAACATCACAGCAAGGAGGAGACCAAACTGTCCCTTACCATCAGCCAGAGATGCTGTGACACCATCCCATCAATCATAGGACTAAAGGTCCGTGACAGAATCTGTAAGCCATCTTTAGATATACATCTTCAAAATAAATATTATTATGTGCACACCAGTCTCTGAGAGACAAGATATCTCAGGGGTTCCAGTGCATACCCTGGGTTGGTTTCCTTCAAATAGGTCATTCTGGAGACTTATGGCATTTCTGTAATATATGGTTTATTTACACATGCATACACACGATGCTATGGACCAGAATTCTCATTAGGGATAGGGGAGCAACTCAATTCAGTTCACATTTAAAGATGAACCTACCTAATTAGCACTTTCTAAAACAAAAGAAGAAGCCAAAACACAGCCATCCTTTGAAATTCTCTAGATTTTGCAGTACAGTCCTTCAGCCAAGTGTTGTGAACAAAAATGCAAATATGGGGGTAAAGTGCGGATAAAAATGTATATAGGAGTGGAAATAACATACAAGAATGCATTCTAACAGGGAAATTTGCTCTGCAAAAATGTGCATATTAGACAAAATTGCATCCAAAAATCTGTATATTAGGGACAATTCTCACTAAAACCCCGAACTTGGAAAAGTTACTTTTTTGAACTACAACTCCCATCAGCCCCAGCCAGCATGGCCACTAGATTGGGCTGATGGGAGTTGCAGTTCAAAAAAGTAACTTTTCCAAGCTCTGCTAAAACCCGGATGAATTTATAGAAATGTGGAGAAAAATGAGAAACTGTAACTGACAGATTCACTCATCCCTACTCCCATCATGCTGACTGGGGATGATGGGAGTTCTAGTCCAAAACATCTTGGGAACAACAGCTTGAAGGGAGGATGTTCTGCAGGGAATAAATGTTAAAAGATTTGCGAAGCTGTTGGCAACCTATTAACAAATTCAAGAATGCATCTTGGAAAAAAGAAAGTGTAATGACCCCCCCAAAATCTGAAGTTGAGGAATGGGGTAGAAAGATATAGAAGATAATGATTGTGTCTGTGAATTCACAGCTGTTACTAAAACACAGTCAGCAATGAGAGAGCTTCATTCCATTTTTGTAGGTGATTGCAAAAACAGCCCCGCTATATCGGAATAGGAACACTCCTCAAGAAAATATACCCACACAGATATTATCACTGCTATAAAGTTAAATGCTTGGTTTACAGAACACAAGCACAATGGGCTTTTGGCTTGATATATTTTATTTTAATGTCTGTATTTGATGTTCTGCTTCCTCCGTTCCCCTCTCCCTGCATGTATTACGATAAGGTATTGTTGGGTTTTGCTGTCGTTTTTAAAGAACTTCTCCTGCAGAAATGGCATCAAAACGAATGAGGCTTTCCCAGGATGTACCAAAAATCCCTGGACTCTAAGTTCCTGGCACAGAAATCTGAGATCGACAGCAGCATTGGGTCAGGGTATCTGGCAGGAATCTGCACAAACGATCTGACTCTCTCTAATTAACTGCAGAGCAAAGTACTAAGTGGAGCGGCTCAGGTGAATCTTATTTCCTTCTTCTTGGAAACATGCAAGTGTACGATATAGGGTTGCCAGGTTCAGGGCCTGACACTGATCCTGTATCTTTAGAAGAAGAGAAAGTCAGCCAAGTGCAGGTATTCTTGCAACCCTGTAATGGGAAAAACCACAAGGTGGAATTCTCTCTTCCCCCTGCACATCTTTTAAAGAAACAGAAGACCTATCACCCATCACCTGTTATCAAACCCTCATCTTAAGGGAGAGGAACCTGTTTCACCTTTGGTGAACTCGCCCGCACATTTTGGTCATATTCCTCTCCCTTAAGATGAGGGTTTGATAACAGATGATAGATACTACACTTCTTCTTAGCCAAAAGGCCGAGAAGCGATAACAGGTGATAGGAAAGACCCTTCTCTGCTTGAGGCCCTAGACAGACACAACTAAATAAGACAATAATAAACTAGAGGAACTGATGGCCTGGCTCAGTATAAGGAAGTTCAATTGTACTTAAACCTCTGATAACTGAAAACAAATTTATTTT
Organism: Rhineura floridana; assembly: GCF_030035675.1. Taxonomy (NCBI): domain Eukaryota; kingdom Metazoa; phylum Chordata; class Lepidosauria; order Squamata; family Rhineuridae; genus Rhineura; species Rhineura floridana. The sequence goes on along the minus strand of NC_084498.1, from coordinate 13,773,738 downwards.
TCAAATTAAAATGAACACACATAGGACGCTGCCTTATAATGAGTCAGACCATTGATCCATCTAGCTCAGTATTGTCTACACTGACTGGCAGCAGCTCTCCAGGATTTCAGACAGGGATTCTCTCCCAGCCCTACCTGGAGATGCTGGGGATTGAACCTGGGACCTTCTACATGCAAAGCAAATGCTCTACCACTGAGCTACAGCCCTTCCCATGTCACACTTACACCCCAAAAGGTCTATTTTTAGAGTGAATAAGAATGTTGTGCAGAAAGGAGGCTGCCTTTTTCTTCCTACATGAGCCAGGCTGTGCCTCTGAGCTAGAAGGTTGGGATAAAGTAGCATATATGAGCTAATTATGAAGCTGCTTTGTGTTGTCTTAGACCTGGTCCATCTTAGCCCATTACTGTCTGCAGCTCTTCAAGTGAAGGGCTGCAGTTCAATGGAGAACATGCGCTTTGTATGCAGAAGGTCTCGCATTCAAACCCCGGCATCTCCAGGCAGAGCTGGGAATGTTCCCCATCTGACACCTGGAAGGCTGCTGCCAGTCACTGTAGATAATACCAAGCTAGCTAGGTCAATGGTCTGACTCAGTTTAAGGTAGCTTGCTATGGTCCTATGGAAGTCCTTTCAGGAAGGATATGTTAGCATTCTCAACAGGAATGCCATTCCATGGGACAGCCCCGCTGAAGGCCCTGCTCCGACTTACTGTGGGGTGGGCTTCCAAGATCTTTAGAACTTGCAGAAGAAGCTCTCTCACAGACTGCAGTGACCTACTGGGTATATAAGGGATAAAGCAACCTCTCAAGTAACCTGGTCGTGAGCTGTATAGGACCTTATTTACGAATACCAACACCTTGAACTTGGCCTGGTAGCAATTGGTAGCCAGTGCAACTCCCGCAAGCAAGGTGTTATATATTGGCGGTAGTTTGCCCTCACAAGCAACCTAGCAGTTGTCTTCTGCACTAGCTGCAGCCTCCGGACCAACCTCAAGGGTAGTTCCACATAGAACACATTGCAGTAATCCAGCCATGAGGTTCCCAATGCATGGACAACTGTGGTCAAGCTACCCAGCAACATCTGCAGACCACCATGTTGCCTGCCCTTGGTCAATAGTGAATGGTGGCAGCTTGCCAGGGTTTTGGTGAAGGGTCCTTCCCAGCCCGTTCTACCACTGAGCTACAGTCCTTACTCTCATCAATTTAAGTGTCGCTTCTGAAAATGGGCTTAGTGACGTATAACTAAAAAAGAACAAACAGACTGCAAAGCCACTTCAGCAGAAATAACCTATACTTAGAATAGGCAGAAATGGGGTCAAGCAGAGGATGAAGGTTTGAATCCATCCGTGTTGTTATTTTTACAGTTCCCAGAGCATAGAAAGATGAAGCATGATGTTGGGGTAATGAGGAATGACACATATAATCACGCCTCTCCAGCTGGGCCCAAAGGGGACCGATTCCCTCAGAACTTTTGTTGTGTAACCCCTTCCAAACCAAACTCTCGTTTCCCTTCCAGACCTGCCTCCCACTTCTTTGCATCGAAGCTGAAATACAGAAACCTCCTCCAACTCCAGGGACAAAAACCAGCAGAGGTTACCGAGCTAATTCTGCACTCAAGAGAGAAAGCCAACAGTGAAAACGTTTTCAGAATAAAAGCCATTTCAGTCGTCTTGCAGGACTTCAAATGGGAAGAGCATCGAGAGGGTGGGAGTCAAACACATACCAGTCAATTCCAGTTGGGCATTCCAGTTGATTTGGCACTCTTGTGCAACAAAGCCCACTCCCATCCCCCTCCCCACGAAAAAAATGAGATTTTTTTTCAATTAGGAAAGCAATTAGGAAAATGCACTTGAATGTGTAGGAGAACATTTGCTTGACACAATGTCATGTAACCTTCCCCAGGTCCCCTCTTTGAGGGAGGGTCAGAGGGTGATGACAAGACAGAGGGTCTTTTCAATTGTGGCTCCCAATTTGTGGAATGCAGTGAGATCCACCTGGTGCCTTAGTTGACATCTTTCTGGTACCAGGTAAAGACTTATCTTTTTTCCCCAGGCACCAGGATTTTGTTTGTTATTCATGTGCTGCCAAGTTTGCTGTGGCTGTTAAGGGGCGTCTTGGTTCTTTTTTGTGGTTTTATGGTATTAGGTGTTTATGCTTTTAATGTGTTGTAAGTCACTTAGAGACCTTTGGGTAACAAGCAACTAACAATATTTATTTATTTCATTTTTAAACCGCCCATAGCTAGTAGCTCTCTGGGCGGTGTACAGAACAGAGTTAAAATACCATGTCACAATAAAATCCGATTCAAATAACAGGAAAATTTAAAACATTAAGATGAACAATTAACATTAAACATTAAAACATGAAAATGTCTGGGAGTATAGCCAGGTCTTAACCTGGCGCCTAAAAGAAAATACCGTAGGCGCCAGGCATATTTCCTCAATAATAATAAATTAACAGGAATAATCTCCCTGAAAATCAATCAGAATGAATGCTTAGTAAATAGCCGACATCATCTAACCTCCCTTTCTGCAAACAAATCAGGATGAATGCTCAAAAAGCAAGTTACCCAGAATCAACCTTAGGCTGGAGATAGATGGCAGTCAACGGTTGTTTGAAAGAATGATTGCCGCTCCTGAAACCTGTGCTCAATCTTTGCCTCTTCTGGATGTTAACAAATAGGGTGGAAAACTAGGGGTTTTGGCTCTGTCCTAGTTCTAGTAAACCATGGTTTGCTGCATTTGGACCCAGCAGTATTATTTATTTATTTATTGCATTTGTATACCACCCCATAGGGCAGTTTACAACAATTAAAAACATTAAAAAGAAATGTACAAATTTAAAAACACATTTTTAAAAAGCAATTTAAAATATGGTTTGCTTGTTAGTTTGTTTGTTTAATGGTCTGCTCCCCCCTTCAAGTGTGGAAGAAGGACACCAAGTCCAAGGCTCCCTGTTGCTTGTTTGAATGCGCCCATTGTTTTTTTTCCAGCCCAAGAGTTTGCAGAAGGCACGTTTTATAAAAGGAAAAAGTCATATGCATACACACCTATCATTATTCTTTGTGAAGCATTTAAAATAGCTAGGTGTCATACAAAAATTGAAAGCAACACAGGCAAGGCTTACAACCTAAATCCAGAGCAAAATCCACATAAAATAAAAGGCGAGGTTCTGTGTCTTTAAAAAGGCACAACAGAGCGTCAGACATCAGTTGGAAGAGTATTCCAATAAGTCAGACTTGCAAGGGGGGAATGGATGCAAGCAGGAAAGAGGGAGGGCCATCTTAGGTTTAACCAGTGGCAGCCAGTGGATTCTGAACTTGGTGGCACCGCTTGGATAGGGCCAAAGAGAATTAAGCATAAGAACGTACAAAGTGCCCTGCTGGAGCAGACCAAAGGCCCAGTCTGTTTGCATTAATTTGGATTGCCGCATTGAGCAGGGGGTTGGACTTGATGGCCTTAGAGGGCCCTTCCAATTCTATGATTCTATGATTTTATGATTCTTTGTTCCCTACCAGATGCCTATGCAATGCCTAAGAGCAAGACCACGAGTTCTCCCCCACTCATGTTCCCATCCACTGAACAGTGATTCCCAGCAAGGAAACAATCATGCAATATAAGCCTATGGATGTTTACTCAGAAGTAAGTCCCATGGCATTAGGTGGAGCTTACTCCTATGTAAGTATGCATAGAAATCAGATTTTTTCCAGCATCCTTTTTATGTCTTGCTCCAAGACACCTGACAAACAAAAACAGCCAAACCAGGATTCCATAGATCACAAACAAGATACACCAGAATTGTCAAATAAGTTACCTAGAAGTAACATCAAATACATTGCATTATAGTAATAGTATAGCTACAACATTCACACTACACTACAGTTGTGTAAATACATTTTTAACTGGAAATGGAAATGGACTGCCTTCAAGTCAATTCCGACTTATGGCAACCCTATGAATAGGGTTTTCATGGTAAGCAGTATTCAGAGGTGGTTTACCATTGCCTTCCTCTACATTTACTTTTAAAGAAGTGCAATTCCAGAAAACATTAAAAACAATAAATGTGCAAGCAGAGCTCACCTACATCTTCAATTACAAACTGTGAATGTTCACACCACAACTTGGGAGGGGAATGCCTTTATCATAACAAAAGGTTGTATCATTCATCCTGACTTCTGGAGTACATCTCAGAGCTTGGAAAAGTTACTTTTTTGAACTACAACTCCCATCAGCCCAATTCAGTGGCCATGCTGGCTGGGGCTGATGGGAGTTGTAGTTCAAAAAAGTAACTTTTCCAAGCTCTGAGATTCTGAACCCCCGCACACTTTTCATTATGTAATTTACACATGAGTAGACCTACAGAGTTGTCCTCCTAGAATATTGTCACAAGCCATCACTCACACAACATCCCCAGATATCATCCAGTTACCGTTTTCCTTCTGGAAACAAAACAAAGCAAAAACCCTGGGGTCCAAAAATACTCCAGTTTACTCAATATGCATGGAGAAGTGACCTAGATGTACTGCTCAGAAAAATTCTACCTCCTCTGAATAAGTGGGGTGGATTTTTTTGGCTCAAGGTGCTTTAGTAGTGTCAAGCATACTTGCAGAGACCAAGAACAAAAAAGGTCTCTGGGGTACAAAGTAACCCCATCCTTCCATTGGAAATCTCATTGGGGTCCAAATATACCCCCAAGTCAGGCAAGTGTTGTTGTTTTTAACAGTCTGGATGAAAGGGTGGTCTCAGAAGAAAGGAGATTTTCCTTCTGAAGCAGCTTTCTTCACCCACCCACTGCACCAGAACTGGCCAGACCAGACTCTCAGTCCGCCCTGTGGCCTGGTCAGCAACAACGGGGGCAGGAAGAGAACTTGAAGCCCCAGCCTGCACATACAAAAGACTCTCCTCTTTTAGGCCAAGTAGGCCTGTCCTCAGGTCCCAAACTGTTATATAGCAGCACCCTAGCAGTAATTCAAGAGAGAGATTGGGGATGTCACAACTCTAAATGTTGTTGGGCCCCAGTGGTCAGCAATGATAGGAGTGGAATTCTGGTTAGTTTTGCCACAGCCTGGTGATTATTGGCCAGAGCTTGGAAAAGTTACATCTTTAAACTACAACTCCCATCAGCCCAGCCAACATGGCCACTGGATTGGGCTGATGGGAGTTGTGGTTCAAAAAAGTAACTTTTCCAAGCTCTGTTATTGGCTTATGCTAAACACAAAAGTGGCTGTTTTCACTGGGGGCACCCATGTTGTGGAGTGCCCTCCCTGCTGAAATATGGGATGCCAAATCAAGATTGGCATTCTGCTGGCTCGTCACCTGTTGAGACACCTGTTGATTGTAGTTTTAACTGTTTTAATGGGGTTGTTTATCATACAGCCACGAGAGTGGCTGTATGCTATAGTCAGCATGGATTTTTTGCATTCCGCAATGTTAAATTGAAAATACCCCCATGCCATTGTAATGCTTCCCATAAGCTCATTTCAAAACAAAACCTTACAAAACTTATAGTCCTGAACTCAGAAACAAATCTCTAAATCTTCATGGCGATACACAACACAGTCAGAGAGAATCGAAAGTTCAAAGTGTAAAATGAGAGAGAGAAAAAAACCAGACCCTTTTTGGACTTTTTTCTGTCAGTTTTCATAATTTGTTAAAATTCATTAAAAATCAGCCATGTTCACAGAGTGCCTGTAATCCTATTACTGACCTTGCCCCATACTCTGACTTTCATCTTCTGCAGTTTAAAAGTAAAAAATAAATGCTTAGCTGATTTTTAATTAATTTAAGAAATGTATAATTGAACTCAATGATGAGACCAGGGACAGCTTTAGCTTAAATTTGGGTGGGAGGCTACATGAATAAAAAGGTGGGAGAAACCCTGAAAAAGAATGATACTGTTCATGTTTTCCTTTTGGAAAGGAAAGGGGCTTCCCCTCTGCTCAATGTCCACCCATTCAATCTCCTCCTTGCACCCTCCCCCCTCGCCCCTTCCTCCCTCCCCCTCCCCTCCCCCTTCCTCCCTCCCCCTCCCCTTCCTGCCCTCCTCCTCCCCTCCCTGCTCCTCCCCCAGGTCACCTATCCTAACCATGACTGCACAGGAGTACATCCCACTGAACTCAAAAAGCATGAAAATGATCAAACCTGCCCTCCCCTCCTCCTCCCTCCTATCCCCTCCCTCTTGCTCCTTACCTCCCACTTCCTTCACCCCTCCCTTTCCCTCCCCTATCCCCTTCCAATTTCCTCCTTCCCCTCCCCTCCACCCTCCCCCTCAGTCAAGTTTAGCTATCCTAAGCATGATTGCACAGGAGTAAATCCCATTGAACTCAATAAGCATGCAAATTATCAAACCTGCCCTCCCCTCCTCCTCCGTCTCATCACTTCCCTTTTGTCCCTTCCCTCCCCCTTCATTCCTTCCCTTCCAATCAACTCCTTCCCCTCCCCTCCCCTCCCCCTCCTTCTGCTCCCCTCTCCCCCCTTCCTCCTTCCCTTTACTCTCCCCTCCCTCTCCTCTTCCCCCATGGTCAGTTTATCCTAGCCATAATTGCATGGGAGTAAATCCTACTGAGCTCAATAAACATGCAAATGATCAAACTGCCCTCTTCCTCCCCCTCCTGTCTGCTCCCCTCCACCTGCTCCTCTCCCCATTTCCTGTGGTCAGTTTCACCTATCATAAGAATGATTGCAGTGGAGCAAATCCCAGTGAACTCAATAAGCATGCAAATGATCAATCCATTCTCAGCAAACTTGCACAGGATCCCATTTCTTATATCCCGGATTAAAAAGCAGGGAAATTCACTAATAGGCGAAAAACCCTTGCAGTTTCAGAACATATCTATAGCCAACATGTATTTCTATCAAACTTTAAAAAGCAGGGAAATTGGGCAGCTAGAGTGAATGCACCAGGGGAGCAGCAGACCTGACCTCCTCTCTGAGATATTGCACTACCCTACAAATTTGTCAAAATGCAAACACAATTTGGGTTGGTCTTCACTGTCTAATCCACTTTGGTAACATGTGCCTCTGAGCATATGGTGAGTGGTGGCAACACCTGCCACCTGCAAAGATAGAGAATTACATTTTTGTATGTTTGTTGGTGTTCTTCCTACTTTGCTTCTTTTCGGTGTTACTGCTGTTTCTACAGAGAATCTAACCTAGAAAATTATATTTCTCTCATTATTCATCATAGAAATCGGTGTCAAATTTATTTTTAATAATTTCAAAGCCTTTTTATTGCTCTATGTCATCAGTCAGTGGTGATCACTCGTGATCAAGTAAGATAGTCTCCAAAATATTGGAAGACGCCTGTCCGTGAATTTGTTTTATGTGGGGAAATTGGTGCACAACTATCAACACACAATCTTGACAGAAAAAGGCTTTGATCCAATGGCATGGGTACCACGACAATTGAAAGTCTTTTATCTGCTGCAGCCTTCATCCGCCTTCACAGCCGTTGTAACATACATATTGTTATTCTCCGCCTGTTCTGCCATTGAGGACATTCTTGGATCTTTTTTTCTGGTTCCTCTCCCTTGACCTTACCGCCATGGGCTTAAACTATGCCACTTAAGAAAAGGTGGGCATGGTCAATTAAAAACACAGAGCACGCCTAGAATTTTGCTAGAATATATCACCTCCCACTGTTTTATCTTGTGCAAACTGAGACACTCCTCAGGTCCATTGGAAACTATTCTGCAGAACAGTCAGTCCCATTATTCCACAATTGTTTTTGGAGCTTATTTTTAGTGTTGCAAAGTGTTGCTGTACTTCACATATTCACAGAAACAGAAACAAAAGAAAACGATTTACTATAGCAAACTTCAGTAAAATTGCAAAGTAAATGAAACGTATTTGAAGTGACTATCTGAACTATAACTGTTTTAATACTATTGCTTCCTCCCTGTTACAACAAGATCAGCACAGCACATATCTTGTTTCTGTTATTTGGGCTGATTGCTCAAATTTTAAATTTTGTTTTAAAATTTAAAACAATTTTTAATTTATTTTTTTTTAAATTTAAAGTTTGATAGAAATATCTGTTGGCTATAGGTACGTTCTTAAACCTCAAGGTTTTTTGCCTATTAGTGAATTACTCATTTTAATTATGGCTGTTTTAATGTAGTTGTTTTACTATGTATTTTAATTATGGGTAGCTGTGTTTTTATCATAGGTTTCATTCTGGTTATTTCACTGTTGGATTTTGTTTGTTTTTGAACCACCTTGGTATTTCTTCTTAAAATGAAAGGCGGTATATACATTTTAATAACAATAACAACAAGAACAACTCTCACAATCTGGAGACTTTTTTAAACCCCTCCCAGCAGAAGGCAGGCAACAACACAAGTTGTTGCAACACACACACAATCTGTCCACAATCCACCATTTTCCCTCCCCCTCTGATCCCTCATTTACAAAAATGCAGTAGGATAAAACAGCAAAACCTACATAAATATTTCTCATTGGGGAAGACTTACACTATGTCTACTGTATCCAACAAACTCTCTCCCTCTCTCTCACCAAATTCTAATTTTAAAAAAGCTGCTCAACTAACAGCCACAGGCTGCTTTTGGAGATGGGGCTTTAACAGATTTAAATGGTAGCATTTGTGTCCTGATTTCTGAAATTCCTTTCACGGTACCTGTGCAGTACCTGTTGTATCAAGGAACAGTAGCTTTTTCAGCCAACATACCAGCATTTCACACAAATGTATTTTACACAGCTGCAATGAACAATGTCTTGTTTTCATACTTCACCCATTATACACTTGCACACTTCAGATCCCCATTGCGTAGGAGGTCGAAGATCTCATCCTGTCACCACACAACCCCTCTCCTGTATCAAGGCTCAGAAGACTTTTAGATTGTAAGTTCTATGACGACCCTCGATGTCGTTTTATTCTGCCTATTTTACAGAAACTTCAATGTAGGGATTCAACCTTATACACCCAGTATCTGTTTGATGATAAAGATCCTTTTATTCCCTGTAAGGTGGCAAATATTTTTGCCTCAGCGATTGAAATCCGAAAAAACCTCATGTCCTCGAAATCTTGAATTCATTTATATATTTAAATTGTTTTGACTGAAAATTGTATTTTATTACTTACCTTTAAATTTTAATGTATTGCTTCAAATTGTATATCTGTTCTGTGAATACCTATATGGAAAGCTTTCGGCTGGTCTATGACCGTAATAAAATTTATACGTACATACATACAACCCCTCTCCTGTTAGCAGCTGACTTTTTTATTTTAGTTTAGTTGCATAAACACAGGAGTGTGTGGGAAATGCTGCTGCTATCCACACCTACACCGGAATACTTGTACAATTTTAGGCAGGTTAAAAAAAACCTGCACACCTAAATGGCGGGGATGCACTGCATGCTGGGATGCCTGTCACGTGAGCAGCTACAGTTAACAAAAAACTCCCATGGTTTTCCAGGTTCCCAAGCTTGCAAATGGATTTTTTCTGGTATTATTTATCATGAAAATTAGTGCTAAACTTGCACTATATTCCACTAGAAGTCCAGAACTAGCTTGTATGTTGTGTGAAAGATCAAATATAATGTGCAAATTACCAGGTAAGAAATCATCAGAGTAATGGAATAAAGTTAAGTATAAAAGCAGCCACACCCTTCTCCTGTGGTCTGGAAGGAAACAGCTGTGGAGTCTGGAGCATGCTCAAAACAGCTTCCCGGTTTGCCCAAAAAAGTAGCCCAGTTAAGGTTAGATACATTAAAAGGAGTGATACAATGACAACAGGACAGAGGGGAAAACTTCAAATTTCAGTTGGCTATCTATCTATCTATCTATCTATCTATCTATCTATCTATCTATCTATCTATCTATCTATCTATCTATCTATCTATCTATCTATCTATCTATGGGGGTAGTGTTCTGCCTGGAGACAGATGGGTGGGACCTCCTGGCGCTAGCAATACTTTTCGATTTTGATTAGCTAAGTGGTGCAGAGGACTGGTTGGCCAGAGCATGCAAGATTGACAAAAAAGTATCTAGGGCTCTCCCTATGTTGAAATAGATTTTGGAAAGATATATTGACAGGAAAGAGTGCAGCTTTGAGATTTTGGGAAAACCTTTTTTTGAAATGCTGGACATTTCACTTGGTAGGGCTAAGCCCCAGGAACCCTAATAGACCAACCTCCACAAGGTTTAACTATCAGAACATTACCTATAGAGCAGGAAAGGGGCAGATGTTGCTGGACTACAGCTCCCATCATCTCTGGCCATTGGCCATGCTGGTTGCCGTGGCTGATGGGAGTTGGAGTCCAACAGCATCCAGAAGGTCACAAGTTCCCCATCCCTGCTGTAGAGCAAAGGTTCTCAGGAGCAGCAGACAGAGAAGGAAGAGAAGATATAGATGAGCAATCACATGGGGATGTTTGAAACACACACAGAGGGGCATGTTGCATTGTGGAGTGCTCTTATCAAGACTCCAGTCAGCCATGCCTGCTTCCAGGATACTCCATTCCATTTTCCTTCCCTTGGTTTTCCAGGCTTTCCCCTTTTTTATTACAAGCCAGCATTCCATGACACCTCAGTATGCTCATTCCTCATTCAGCTGTTTTGGGGCTCTTCCTCCCCACCCCACCCCAGTGAGCATTTTTTCCCCTAAAGCTGTATGCATTTCTACAAAGTTTCGGGTTCCCCCAAGCCTCTTTCTTGTGCATAGATGGTGCTGTTTAGGCTACACAAGGGTCCACATTCAAGAGAATTTGCTCTTAGCATATAGGATAAAATGTATGTCATAAGCCAAAAAAGAATACATCTATATAATCATTTTGCATTCCCCACTTGAAAATCCATGAGGCAGCTATCACTAAAATCCAACGCAATACATAGTAGTCAGTAACCAACACAACAAAACAGAGATTTATGAAGAAAATCATCAGTAAAAGCAAAATATTTACTGGATCACTTGAACGCAGGACAGTCAACAACCTCCCAACAGCTGTCTGGAACAAAACCACCTTGGCCAACCCCCTGACTGATAACAGAGAAGGAAGGAAGTACACTCTAGGGAGGGGGTCCCACAGTGTTATTGCCATTGCTAAGACCACCTTGAATTGTGGTTGTTTCCTTTGGGACATTTGCAGTGCTGGAAAACCTGTCCTCCATCCCTGACAATGTCAGGCCTACTCCTCAGCCCACCAATGGGGACAGTAAATTGCATCCTTCCATAGTTCCTTACAATATTTCAAACCCACCTTTCAGTCAAAATATCACACACACCCAGGCAACTAACAATCAAGATTGAAAATACAAAATATCCAGCACCAATTATAGCAAAAACATAACCTAAAAAGCGATGGCAAAGAATAAGCCTGCAGCAGAGGGGAAAACAGTAAAAGCTCAGCAGATTAAAAAAAAAAAAAGCTTCACAGAATAAAAATATTTCCATTAGATTTACTGGGAATTCTACAGCCTGGGGGCCACTCTTGAAAAGGCCGTGTCCGGGTCTCACCATGCTCCTCTATCCTGTAGCATTAAACAATCAGCAATTCTGTAGCATTAAACAGTAGTAAACAGAGAAACATCCAATTTGTGACTCCATGACAGCATCACCCAAATGTCAACATCAGTATCAAATTCTGAGAACATCATCATCCTTTTTAATAAAAGCAAGTTTCTAGATCTCAAGGCTGTGAACATTACCTTGAAAATGTGCAGGCAATGCTTGGTGAAATGTCATGCAGCAGAGTGGCAGGGTGATTACAGTGGAAATGCAGGATATACATTTTTCTTAAATAAGCAACAAGAAAATAAGCAGGATTTCCTGCAATTCAAGCATTCAGTAACCTGCAACACGGATTCATCTACCTGCAACTAACAGAGGCACAATAAGGAGTAAATGCAAATGCCTGACATTCTCCTGTGCTTGATACTTAATTTATGGTGCAGAATTTTATACATACATATATACACACACACATCCCAAGTCTCAGCAAAGAAGCAAGTTAAAGGATTCATCTCTCCTTACCAGTTTATGTCTCAGATGGATGGTAATGAGCGGAGAATCAGACAAATTATGGGACAAAGTTGGTGTGGGCTCCACTTTCAGGGAGATAAGGTAGCTGGTTACAAAAATCATGCAGTCCTTGCAGGCAGCAGCTTCGGGAATCCTGAGAAAAAGAAAGAAAGAAAGAAAGAAAGAAAGAAAGAAAGAAAGAAAGAAAGAAAGAAAGAAAGAAAGAAAGAAAGAAAGAAAGAAAGAAAGAAAGAAAGAAAGAAAGAAAGAAAGAAAGAAAGAAAGATTTGTAGCTGGTTACTTATTGTGATTGGTAATCTGCCCCATCCAGAGACTTTAAACAGATAGTGCCTCCTTTAAAACAATAACAGCAACACCTGACATCCTCAAACAGAGGTGGGCAACCTGGGTACTTAGGGCTGTATGAGGTCTTTGGTCTAATTTCAAAAGTCTTTTGCACTCAGTCAGTTCAGTCCTCTGGCAAGAGCAGCCCACTGGTTGAGGAGGGTAAGGGAGAAAAGGGGGGTGTCCGAAAGAGAATGAGAAAGAGAAGGGGCAAAAAGAGTGGGGTGTTGCCCACTAGGGATGAACAAATCTGTAAACATTGGTTTCTCTCAGTTTCTCATTTTTCCATTCTTATTCCAATTCTGCATTTCAACACGCACACACTGAAAAGTCCTCATAAAAAATGCCTCACTGGCAGTTTAGTGTGATTTTCTCCCAATATACAGTACAGAAAAAGAGGAAGGCCAAACAAGAGATGGATTGATTCCATAAAGGAAGCCACAGACCTGAACTTACAAGATCTGAACAGGGTGGTTTATAACAAATGTTATTGGAGGTCAGTGATTCATAGGGTCACCATAAGTCATAATCAATTTGAAGGCACATAACACACACAGTTTTGTATACAATTTTGCATAATATGCACATTTTTTCCAAGCAGTTTCCCCTAATATTTTTCCTTCTTTTTTTCTTTTTGAAATTTTTATACAAAGACCATTAAATTCCATTACATATTCCCATCATACCACAAACAGATCCTGGTCTATAACAAAACTAAGATCAAAAACCCTACTCCCCTCCCCCAAAGAATCTGCAGTTAGAGATTTTTACTTAACAAGATAAGAATGTAATTGGATAGATGTACCTATTTAAGAACCATTTATGTCCAGCTGTGGCTGGTAGGTGATCATGCAAGTTATGTTCAGTCACATATGTAACAAATTTCCATCAAATGGCACTAAAGGATTCTGTCTTGGCTTTGCATTGTAGAAATGGAGTTCATGGGTGATTTTTTCTAACAATGCAATATTCCAGACATTCCTCATCCATCCAGCAACATCCAGGCCAGCCAGAGTCTTCCGTTGTTGCACCACTGTTTTTCTGGCCGCCAGCAATAGATAAGAAACCAAGTCTTTAAATTTTATGTCCTTGTTTTGTCCTTCGTATATAGACAATAAAAATAGTTCTACCGTCATCTCATTTTTCCAGTTATTTTAATTAATTCCCTGTGAACTGCTGACCAAAATGTTTGAATGTGTGGACAAGTCCGCCCAAGGTGAAATAGGTTCCTTTACCCTAAGATGACGCGTTTTTGTATGTTCTTTTCACTATTATGTGCTTTTTCAATGCACATTTTATCCTAGCATATGCATTTCTGTACATATTACTAGGCTGGAGAACTGCATTGCTACATTCGGAGTAGTGCCAGTTTCAAAGGATGTCTGTGTTTCAGTCTGCATCTTGTTTCAAAGAGTGCCAATTAAGTTGGTTTGCCTTTAAATATGAACTGAACCACATTTCTCCTCCAGCCCTCAACCCCACCCACCTCTGGCTCTGTCCACCAGTGGCCTGCAACCCCCTGCCATAAGAGTTCCCCCAAAGGAATGAAGCCCTCAGCAACAACAAAAAGGTCGCACGCTCCTGCCCTAATTTATACAGCACTTCCGGAAATATTTAAGACTTGGGCATTGTCTGCATGCAGATAGACTATTTAAACCCTGTTGACTTTCAGTGAGATTCATGCAGCCTAATTGTGCATTTATTTCAAACATTTAAAGCCCAGCAGACTCACCAATGGAATGGGTCAAAGCCTAAATGTGCTGCTGAAAGAACTGTGCTGTGTTATTTGTTGCATTGCGTGATGCAGCCCCCAGTGTTAGGAAGCAAGGCAGCCTCAGCTTAAGCAGCTCCACAACTGCACTGAAGCCCCGTGAAGTCTTGAAGCACAGTCATAAAACTGTGTTTGAGAAACGGCTAGTACAGACTGGAGGCTGGTCCATTTTGGCCAGCCTCAGTCTTCCCTTTGCCAGCCCTCTTTCTGACTTACAACTAGTCCAGGAGATGGCACTGGTTGTCAGCTTCCCCCTTCCCGCTTTGTCTCAGTGTGGCCCTTGTAGAACTCAGCAGGGAAGAGGAGGAGGAGGACGGGACCAAAGCTAGAGTTAGCAGGCTCTGTCTCTGTCTGCTGATGTCCTTTCTGCCTTCTGCCCCACCAAGTCTCCATGGGCATCAGCCACCACTGCTGGTACTGACAGACAGCTTGACATAAAAGCCAGTTGTCAACCTCTGTGCCACTCGACCAATGTTCCATTAAAGTCCAACATCACCAAGGAACCAGAACACTGGATGTGGTTATGCAGGTAGGAACAGATTTTATCTGTCTAGGTTTCAGCCGAATGCAGAAGCTTCATGCTCCATTGGCTTGTGTGCAGACAGCCTGCATTTAAAAATAAATAAATCTTAAAAGCACACAAAATTAGAGTTGGAAAGAGCATGAACTCCTGTGTGTGTCTATGCTTGTTTAAAGGGACAGTGAAGAAAATCTGAGTGAGAATCTTAAACCAAATGCCAGTAGTTTGTAAAGGCGATTCCCTAATTTGAGTAAGCTATATCTAAGAGTAACTTCAGTTTTCTTTTAATTTTGATAGCATTTTAAACTGAGTGGATATTTATCCATGTTTTATGTCTGTGCTAATAGGCATCTTACAGTATTTGCGGTGGCCTATGGCTAAAAGCAACGAGCATTTATTGGTATTGGTTTAAAGGGGGGCATGCTGTACTGCTCCTCACATCACATTGATGCTGTAAGGTGGGGTGGGGAACCTCCAGCCTGTGGGCCTTATTAGGCCCACCAGGCCTCCCAGCGGCTGCTCACCACATCCAAGTTCCAGGAAAGCCAGTGAGGTGTAGTGGTTAGAGCAGGGCAATCTCCAATATAGTGGGGCTTTCTGGAATTTAAAGAATTGTTGTGGACACCACAACAAAAGGGCTGCCATAGGGCTGCCATAAAGTGGATGCTGTGGGAGTCTGGATAGTCACAACTTTGGGAAGGGCCATAGCTCAGTGGATGATCATCTGCCTACAAGACAGAGTTGGGATCTCAACTCTCAACCCCTGGACATAAATCTTGTGTGTGTGCTGGTGGTAGGGACAATCCACTGCAGATGGATGCCTGGTGGACACCCAAAGTTTAGGGTGCTGGAAGAGTTCCACAGAGAACGAAGTCGAAATCCTCAATCAACCATAGATCTCAGTGGGTGGCCTTGGACCAATCACTCTCAGGGACAGCCAACATGGTGCCCCCCTGGGTGTTTTTGCACTACAACTCCCATCAGCCACAGCCTGCATGGCCAATGGTCAGGGATGATGAGAGTTGTAGTTCCACAGCAGCTGGAGGGCACCACATTGCCTATCCCTCCACTAACATATCTCACAGGCTTGTTAGAAGGATTAAATCGTGGGGAGAAGAGAACCATAGATACTGCCTTGAGTTGCTGAGGACAAAAAATGCAATAAATAAGCATCATTCATTTCCTTTATTGCATTTCCTAAGCTTCTTTCTAACTGCCTTTCTGTCATTACACACAATTATATTTGTGACAGGCTCACCTCAAAGGTCTGAAGATGAATCTCTGTGAAATGAAAGGAACAAAGGGGAAACTTCCCACACTGAGAGCGCAGGCTCTCTGTTCAGAGAAAAATATATTTTTCAAATTATTATTTTGGCATGTTATTTATAGTCCTGTTATGAAAGAGGCCCATCTTGTCCAGAAAGTGTTTGCTTCTCAAAGATAGTATAATTCAAACCAGGGGTCCAAAGGAAGCCAAGCTGGCTCAACCTCTCATTGGAAAGCCTGCCAGCAAAGATATTTTCCTAGCTTGAGGGAATTTTGACAAGCAAGGTTTAAATAATTGTGTTGTCTTCACTTTCTTTCTGTGAAGGGGCCCCATTTCGCTCTTGAAGCTGCACTCATATTGGAGACTACGTGAAAGTTCAGTGGTTTTAGATTGGTGATGGCTCATTTGATTGTGAAACTCACTTCTCGACACTGTGGCACCTATGGGTTGCATCCAATGTTAGTCCTGCTCAGAGTAGACCCATTGAAACTAATGGGCATGACTAACTTAAGTCCTACGCTGGGTAGCATTTAGCTGGATACACACCCAAGTAAGGAACTATGCATGTCTGGGGGAGAAATACATTTAGATGCAAATCTACCTAATTCACACTTCCCAAACAATACACAAAGCAAAATGCAGCCAGCCTTCAAATTCCATCCTCCGAATTCCTCAGTGCAGCCAAGCGGCATGTACAAAAATACATATATTAGGGTACAGTGCGCATAAAAATGCATATATTAGTAAAAGTAACATACAGTTATATATTAGGCAATCTCGCATTGCAAAAATGTGTATATTAGGCAAAACTGCATACAAGAATGTGCATATTAGCAGAAATTCACACTAAAATGCTGATGAATTTTCCTGAGGACTTCTTTAAGACATACACACACACACCAACTGATGTGGAATAACGAGAAACTGAAATGGACAGATTCACCCATTCCTACTTACATCATGTTGGCCGGGGTGGTGGGGTTGGTCCAACAACATCTAGAGGGCACCACATTGGCCACCCTTGATCCTAAAGGAAGGACCTTTTAAAAAAGATAACAGACCGGGGGGGATCCTCTTTAGGGAATATACTTAGCGACAGGTATAAATAAGCAGTATAAACACAAGAAGTTAGTACATCAATACAGGGAGGGAGAAATGCAAACGTATGAGTTGTAAGCATTCCTCAGCTAGCTGGAGTTGATTCGCCAAGGAGCAGGAAGAAATCCCAAGCTAGCATTCCTGGAATTACTATTTTGTCCAAAGAACTTACATGCCATCCAGAACTCAAGAGGTGGGATTTGCTTAAATATACAACAAGTAGAGATGAGACAGAATTCCTATGAAAAAGGAAACGGGAGCAGAAATGACCAAACTTGGCTTATTTGTCCCATGTCCAGAACAGAAATCAATCCCGCAAATACAATCAGTATTTGCTGTTGTTGTCTCTGTTTTTAGTCCGTAAAAGACATAATTGATGAAATTATTTTTTCTAGTTTGTGTTGTGTTTCTTTTGCACGGAAATGGATAGTGTGAAATAGCATGATTATTTATGTAATTAATTAGGGGATGTAACAAACTAAATTCACCTCAGAGTAAACCCACTGAAATTAATGGATCTAAGTTAGTTGTGTCTATTATTTTCAATGGGTCTCAGTAGGACTAACACTGGCTACAACCCTATGCAATTAATTACACAACTTTTTGCCATAGTGGACAGCAAGATGGATAGTGTAGTTTTTGTCAGAAGCTAAACTGCAGTGGAACAGAAACAGAAGTGTGCATGGAAGTCATAGAGTTGGAAGGGGCCTATAAGGCCAACCCCCCGCTCAGTGCAAGAATCCAAATTAAAGCATATTACAACACAGGAATCCAAATTAAAGCATTTTAGGGAAAGTGCATACAAAACTGCATACAATTTAAATGCAAATGTTCATGCTTTAAACATAATCTAGAGGCAATGGGACAGAACAGAGTTATGATTAAACATGTGCAAAATTGACATGGAACAGTGGCATGTTATAACCAGGTGAAGCTACAAGGAGTTTCAAACAACTTGCCAAACCTTGCCTTGATAGCAAAGGGACCCCCTGCCAGTTTCACCAGTTCTAGGCCTTGCCACTTTCACTATTGCTCTTTGCAGCCTTTGTGTTACTAATTTGCAAGTTTGTGCAAAATGTTGCACATCCAGCCATGGGTTCATACTACATTAACCTACAACTGGAGATGAAAGGATCTGTCAATTTCAGTTCTCTCCCTTGCTCATTTTTTCAGTCTTAAATCCAGTTCTCCACACTTTTGCAGCAGTTTACAGTTTAAAAAAAATCTGATGAAAATTATTCAGGATTTCAATGCAAATTTCTCCTAATAAACATATTTTTGTACGCAGTTTTGACCAATGTACACAATGTTGCAAGCAATTTATCCCAATATAATGTAATTTGTAAGTTATTGTGACTAATATATCCATTTCCCCCCCAATATGTGCATTTTTGTAACATTGGTTAGAAAACTGCATAGCAAAATTCAGAACAGTGTGGATTTCGAAGGATGACTGTGTTTTGGTTCTCATACTGTTTCGGAAAGTGTGAATTTGATAGATTCCCCTTTAAATGCAAACCAAATTGTTCTGTCATCCCTAGCTACAACCATTCTCCCAAGTACTAGTATCTCCATTAAAAAATATGGCTTGGAACCAGAATTTGTGTGCGTAGATTCCACACTCACAAAGTGGTCCTCCTGCCCCTTCAGGAAGAGGAAGTCGAATCTCCGGTAAAAGGGGTCAAGGTCCACTCAGCCTTCCATCCATCCGTGGTCGGTAAAACGAGTACCCGGCATACGCTGGGGGGTAAAGAAAGGCCAGGGAAGGAACTGGCAATCCCACCCCATATATACGGTCTGCCTTGTAAACGTCGCAAGACGTCACCCTAAGAGTCAGAAACGACTCGCACTACAAGTGCAGGGACACCTTTACCTTTATGTTGGTTTTAGTCCATCACGCTATTTAAAGTGCAAACAAGATTAGAACTTTACAAAAGGAGAAGCAAACCATAAATATATATGCAAAAGACCAGGATGTCATATCAAATACATAGGAACGACCACAACTGACCTACGCATGCGCTTCAGGAACCACAAGTCGGCAATTTTGACAAAAAAAGTGGAGCAACCAGTTGCAAAACATTTCGACATCGAGGGTCACAGCCTGTTGGACTTTTCCATTACAGCGATAGAGGTGCCAGCAGATCCAGCAGCATTGACCAAAAGGGAGAACTTTTGGATTTACTCTCTGGACACATTGGCACCACATGGCCTGAACCTGGAGGACAGTACCAGCATCACTTAGCTTCTGCAAATGAAGCCCCTCTGAGCATTCCATCCTCAAAGCTCTATAACTGCCACCTTGGTAACAGCATTTATACGTTGGCAGCTGATGAAGGCGGAAGCCGAAATGTTTTGTTAATACAATGAAAACCTCTGGTTGGTTAATCACAATTTTGTTCGTATATATATTGCATTAGTTATACGGATTAGAAAGATAGCAGTTTTGTCCTGATTTTACAAGCACTAGGACAGGCAGGACATATTACATCAAACAGAACATCACCTGCAGGTCCTGCAATATAGTTTACATCATCGAGTGCAAAAGACCAGGATGTCATATCCAATATGTAGGAAAGACCACAACTGACCTACGCACGCGCTTCAGGAACCACAAGGCGGCAATTTTGACAAAAAATGTGGAGCAACCAGTTGCAAAGCATTTTAACATCGAGGGTCACAGCCTGTTGGACTTTTCCATTACAGCGATAGAGATGCCAGCAGATCCAGCAGCATTGACCAAAAGGGAGAACTTTTGGATTTACTCTCTGGACACATTGGCACCACATGGCCTGAACCTGGAGGACAGTACCAGCATCACTTACTTCTGCAAATGAAGCCCCTCTGAGCATTCCATCCTCAAAGCTCCATAACTGCCACCTTGGTAACAGCATTTGTATGTTGGCAGCTGATGAAGGCGGAAGCTGAAACGTTTTGTTAATACAATAAAAACCTCTGGTTGGTTAATCACAATTTCGTTTGTATATATATATATATCTATGGCAAATTGCTACAGAACTGAATTTAAGGTTGGAAAAATGAGGAACTGAGAGAATCAAAACTGACAGATCCTTCCACCTACACCAGAATAGTTTAAAAACAATTTTTAAATTGTTCTACCATTTGTTGTTTGCTGCCCTAGGCTCTTTTGGGAGGGTGGGATATACATTTAATAAACAAATAATAAATGCAGATCACTTTGAGGCAAGCTGTTTAATGAGGTTTCAGCCTGATTTGTTCGCAGAGCAGTTAGACAATGTTGGCTATTTAATGAGCATTTATCCTGACTAAGGGACATTAGCTGATGTTGTGTCAAGGCAAGTGTTACCCTTCCCTTCCCAGTGCATTTCCTCATTACTTTCCTTAACAGAAAAAGTCAGATATTTGAGGGAAGGGCCAGGGCTTAGGGGGAGATTATCTGCCTTGCGTGCAGATGGTCCGAGGTTCAATCCTCGGCACCTCCAGGTAGGGCTGGGAGAGACTCCCTGCCTGAAACCCTGGAGAGCCACTGCCAGTCAGTGCAGACAGCACTGAGCTAGATGGATCAGCGTAAGGCAGCTTTCTACGTTCCTATGGAAGCAGGTTTGTTTTGCAAGAGCTTCAAATCGGTTTTAACTGTACAGCTTGAATTTGCCAGGATGTGATTGAATCCTACCTGGAAATAGTTAAGGAACAGTTGCTGCATGACATTTCACCAGTTTGGAAGTGCCCCTAGTTAATAAGGATCAGATAGCAGGTGCTGGGAGATACCTGCCAGAGGCTCTGTAGAACTGTTACCAGTCAGAATCTAACGTACTAGGCTAGATGGACAGTCTGGCCTGCTATATGGCAACTTTTTATCTTCCTATGTATGTGCGGAGAGCTTTTCCGATGAGGGGATCAGTGAAACATGCAGTCCCCCACTGGAGCCTGAAACAGGCTGCATATACGCCATACATTTAACGGCAGATCTCAGGGTTCTTTGGGGGAAGCAATGTGCTCTAAATGTGTGTATGCAAGCCACACTGTATGCTCCAGGAAAAAGCTTTCCCATGTGATCCTGTCAATCATATAATCTGGCCTAGAAAACACTTTCTGGGAATATGAACGGTCTCCAGTGGTAAGTGGGCCAAAGGTAATCAAGCAACAGCAAGGAAATTAAGGCATCAACACAGGCTCTGGCCAACGGAGGCAGAGGACAGGGGACTTACAGGGAGGTGGTGGGCTCTCCAGCACTGGAGGCCTTCAAGAGGCAGCTGGACAGCCACCTGCCAGGTATGCTTTAATTTGGATTCCTGCATTGAGCAGGGGGTTGGATGGCCTTATAGGCCCCTTCAACTCTACGATTCTATGATTCTGCAGTGCAGCACAGCAAGACTGCTGGGTCAGGAACTTGCAGAGAAGATGCCACACCCTTCAGTTGGTCAGCTAACTGGATTGTGTGAAGTGATTACCCTCAGGGACGTGCAATATTTCATACTGTGATACCAATGTTCCAAGAGGCTGTAATGTATGGGTCATTAGCTGATTAAGCTATATTATCTCAATAATTTGTTCTGGCAAATGGGCTTTAGGTATTTTACTTCCCACAGAGACAGAAAGAAGGAGGGGGAGGCAACAGTTAATATGGTCTCTACTGATGCACAAGTAGCCTCAGCCTAGTTTACATTGGCCCACCCTTCCCATTCTATGCCACATCCAGGCCTTTCCTGAGGATCCTCTGACTCTGATCTTGTGGGATCCACACTTGTGGGAATTTTGCAATGCAGCTTTCCAACCAATGTTTTTTAAAAAATGCATGCATTAGGGGAAATTGTGCATAAAATGAATATATTTGTGAAAATAACATTAAAAATGCCTTACATTAGAAAATTCACAGGAAAATGCTGTGTATATATATATATATATATATATATATATACACAAAAAAGACCATATATATATATATATATATATATATATATATATATATATATATATATATATATATATATATATATATATACACAAAAAAGACCATATATATATATATATATATATATATATATATATATATATATACACAGCATTTTCCTGTGAATTTATTCTGATAAACATGTTTTTGTATGTAGTTTTGGCTAATGTAGACATTTTTACAAGCAACTTCTAATGTAAGGCATTTTTAATGTTATTTTCACAAATATATTCATTTTATGCACAATTTCCCCTAATGCATGCATTTTTTAAAAAACATTGGTTGGAAAGCTGCATTGCAAAATTCCCACAAGTGTGTATTTCAAGAGATGCCAAGCCTGACTTTAGGGTCAGACAGAAAAAGAGCTGCATAATTAGCTGCCTTACACCAGGTCAGACTGTTTGTCCTTCCAGCCCCATACTCTGACTGGCAGCAGCTGTCCTGGATCTTTCACATCACCTGCTATTTGGGGAACCTCTGGTCCTCTAGATGTTGTTTGACTCCAACTCCCACCTGCCCGGCCAGCATGGCCAGTGGTCAGGAATTATGGGAGTTTAAAATCCAACGTCTACAGAGTAATACATTTAACATCAGAAAAATGGGAAACTGAGAGAATCGAAACAGACAGATCTTTCCATCCTTAGATACAGGATGATAGAAAGGGAGGAGAAATGCCACTCCATGAGTCCATTTCTTTCTATACGGATTACCTGAGCAAATACATTTAGACTATGCTAAAAAGGGGGGAGAATAGAATTATCAGAGATCTCACTGTGTTGAATTGGCTTGGAACATTCCTGGGTCAGAGCTGAGCTGTCCTTTTGAATGGTATATTGCTCCTAGTTGCCCCCCCTTTTTTTTTTAATCTGCAGGACAGATCACGAGCACAATTCACAAAGTACATGGCTCCTGATGCCTTATCTGCTTTGGTGGTGTAAAAATTAGCCCGTGGCATATGGGAAAGGTGGAGGAGGAAGAATGTAATAGTTCACCACTATGTTGGTTAAGACCCTCCGTGGCGCAAAGACCGTGGCACAGAGTGGTAAGCGGCGGTAACGCAGCCGAAAGCTCTGCTCACGGCCGGAGTTTGATTCCAACGGAAGGAGGAAGTCGAATCTCCGGTAAAAGGGGTCGAGGTCCACTCAGCCTTCCATCCATCTGTGGTCGGTAAAACGAGTACCCGGCATACACTGGGGGGTAAAGAAAGGTTGGGGAAGGAACTGGCAATCCCACCCCATATATACGGTCTGCCTTGTAAACGTCGCAAGACGTCACCCTAAGAGTCAGAAACGACTCGCACTACAAGTGCAGGGACACCTTTACCTTTATGTTGGTTTTAGTCCATCGCGCTATTTAAAGTGCAAACAAGATTAGAACTTTACAAAAGGAGAAGCAAACCATAAACTTGGGGTAAGGGTGATGAGTAGAAATAATGATTATTTACCTAGGCAGGGATACAAAGAGCTACACAGCATATCCAGTAGGAGTTCTGACTTTCTTTGGATGCATTTAAACACCTCATAAAGCAAGTTCTCTAGGCATCATACAAAATCTGTTTTAAAAACATAGGGTTGCATTCCACTATATCCTACTCAGAATAGACCCACTGAAATTAATGAACCAAAGTTAGGCATCCGTTAACTTCAGTGGGTCTACTCTGAGTAGGACTAGCATTAGATACTACTCAGAACACCACCATACTTTTTTTACCACCTCCCCAACAAGTCTTAAAACTCTAACCCAGCAGAAAACCCAAATACAGAAAGAGTAGCACAGTAACATGCAATAAACAGATGCTAAAAACAATCAGCAAATACAGGCACTCAGATCACCAATCGTACCACAGGGACTAAAACAACAAGATCATAAAAGGCCTGGATAATAGAAAAAGGCTTAGCCTGAAAGAACAACATGGATGCCCGGCAGTCATCCCTACTGAGAGCATTCCATAGCCAAGATAGGGGTGCCACCACCAAAAAGGCCTTCTCTCGCATGACCACTCTCCAGACTTCAGACTGAGGGGGCACACATGTAGAAGGGCCCCAAATGATGATCTTAGGATACAAGTAGCTAAATATAGGAGGACACAGTCCATCAGGTACCAAGGTCTCAAGCCATGTAGACCAGACTTCACCAAGCCTGGTGCCCTCCAGATGTTTTGGACTACAACTCTCATCATCTCTGACTTTTTGCCATGCTGGCTTATGGATGGAAGAGAATATCTGCTAAATCGGACTTAATACTGGATTTCAACTGAATCCGACAATCAGCTGTCTTTTCAGACTGGCACTGATTTCTTGCGGAAGGCCACGGCTGTAATTGGCACAGATTTTCCCCGATTTTACATAATTATCTTCATAACTGTATTTCCTCTAAGTTGATGTGTTCATAACGGTCGTGTAGGTGTGATAACGATCGCCATTAACATCCATTAACTTAAGGCAAGAGACAGACTCAAAAGTAATTATCTGCCTCATTGATATGTAAATAGGGGGGGACCAAATGGAACACTGTGATCATTTACATAAGCATTAACACTAAAAATTATGCAAAAAATTTTCACCAACAAAAATAAAACAGTGGATAAAATCGACACGTGCAAAAGCTAGCTGGAACAAAAAAGGGGCAGATTGGAATCCGACCGACTATAGGAATACAAGCAAATCGGAACTAGGCAGCAAATCATCCCTATGCTGGCTAAGTTGATGGGAATTGTAGTCCAAAATAGCTGGAAGCACTAGGTTGGAGAAGGCTGATATAGAGCTGCATAGGTCAAAGCCAAACTTTGAATTGTCCCAGAAATGAATCTGAAGCCAGTGACGTCAGAAAGGGCCAGCTACCTTGCCAATCCATATCACACTCTGCTTTTAAAAGCTGCCTCAGTTTCAAATTTGGCTTCCCAGTGGTATTGGGGAGGGGGCACACAAGCCTGAAGACCCCCTTGGTCATGCTAAAGAAGCAGCTCAGTCCTGCTTTATATCTTGGCCATTGCATTTCAGAGTACACAAAACAGTTCACATCCATTAGGCTGTATCCAATGTTAGTTCTGCTCAGAGGAGTCCCATTAAAATTAATGAACCTAATTTAGTTATGTCCAATAAATGTCAATGGGCCTACTCTATATAGGACTACTATTGGATACAACCCATTGCTGCAACAGTTGTTACAACAACCCTGAAAAGTAACCCTGAAAGAAAGTTGTGCAAGAAGAGAAAGGGACATTTATCAAAGGCTGTTTAGTGGATTTACAGCAGCCACCCAACCTGAAGAAAAAGTGATGTGAAAGTGTGTATCAGGCTTGGAGACCTGATCTGTGCCTTCAAAGGTTCTCAGGTGTCTCTCATACTATCCACGAAAGGAGAGCTTTGAAGGCTCAGGCTGCGTACCCCATTTGTGTACAATCTGGAACTGTTCATACTCATACTCAACATTCTGCTTCTAATCGATATTGATTCTAGATCCTGCTGTCCACAAGGGTGGGTGCCTACTTCATACACATTTGAAAACCCTCATCTATATAGGTTAGCCACACCTTTTCCTCCCTGCATGTGCCCCATGCAATCTTGACACCACCCACAACATCACTGGGCAGATGTGGCTATATCCCCCATTGCTGAGACCACCTGCATCTGTTTTTATCTGTTTTCAAAGGGACACACTGAGGGGGGATGCAGAATCAATCTGCAATGAGCTTTTATTTCTGGAATGAAAACCAGTATCTCAAGAAGCCCTTTTCAGAGGCCAAAAAAAAAAAAATAGGCAACAGATCTACATTGTGTGTGGACTAGGTAGAAAGCAAGTACTCTTTCTCCATTGATTCTAGAATAAAATGTTGTGTGTATGCAGCCTCTCTCACACAAGTAGTATTCTTTTGCGGGGGCCCACTTGTGATATTATTGCTATCATGCACAACCAGCTTGTCATATCTGTAAAGGAACTTACTCTGTTTCCATCGGTTTGATACTTTGGAAGTACTGGTGCATGGTATGGTAAAGAAGTCCCACAATAGTAATCCAGGCTGTGAAGTGAGGAGAAGTAATGTTTATTACATGCCAGTGTTACAACTAGAGAAAAAGTTAGGGTGGGCAGGGGATCACAGTTTAAAAACACATTGTAAATTGACAGCTTTAGCCTCAATCATCCTTTCCCACTTCTGCTCTAATGAGGCTTCCAATTACTCTCCCAAAGAAACAATGAGCCCAACACACACACAATTTTGGAAAAGGAATATCACCACAGGAGACGGTGTGAACTTCTCACTGCTATGATAATGTAATGAGGCTGCTAAATTATTCACTCTCATGTGCTATATAACCTTCTCAAAATGGCTTGGAACTGAAAGGGAAAATGTGTAACTACAGTGGCTCCTAGAACGGGAACAATTTAAGCACACACCGGACATTTAAGTTTACCTAATGAAAATGGATTGTATCACAGCAAATTCACTTTGAAAACTAAAAGACTTTTTGCAGGCTGCGTACCCACCATACATTTAAAGCATATTCCAGCCCCGCTCCCCCAAAATAATCTTGAGAACTGTTGTTTGCCCCTCACATAGATACAATTCCCAGAACCCTTTAACAAACTACCGTTCCCAGGATTCTTGGGGGAGATGTGTTTTAAATGTGCTTTAAAGTCTGTATGGTGTTTATGCAGTCCTCTGAAAAATGATGGCGAAAAGGCACTGAAAAGTATGGGATGAACCAACAATCACTGGGAAGACATATAAACACTGCACAGGGAAATCAAGATAAATCCTCATTGCCATATAACTTCTCAACAAACAAATTGGAACAAATGCTTAATAAAGACCTGATATAGTCTAACCTCCATGTAAACTTTGTCTAAGTCAGTCAGGATGAATGCTCAATAAAAAGGTCATCTGGAGAACCGCAGTACAGATAATCCAAGCTATTTCCTCCCCTACCTTCATAAACAGATCTTTAAGGTACTGTCTATATTGCAAAGCTAAATCTGTTTTATACCATCCAGTTCAGCAGTTGTGGCTTCATAAGAACATAAGAAGATCAGGCCTAGGACCCATCTAGTCCAGCATCCTGTTCTCACAGTGGCCAACCAAATGCCTGTGGGAAGCCTGAGTGCAAGCAGGACCTGACTGCAACAGTGCTCTCTCTTCCTGCAGTTTTTGAGCAACTGGTATTCAGATACTGATCATGGAAGCAGAGCATATGATAGCCTTATCTATCCTCCATGATTTTGTTGAATCCTCTTTCAAGTTGGTGGCCATCACTGCCTCTTGTGGGACCAAATTCCATAATTTAACTACTGTACAGTAGGGCCCCGCTTATATGGCAGGTTAGGGACCAGGCCCCCGCTGTAAAGCAGAAATCACCATAAAGTGGAACCCATAGACTATAATGGAGACATCGCGCAAAAATGACGCGAAAATGTCACAAAATGCCGCAAAATCGGCTTTAAAAGGGGGAATTTCCTGCCGCCGCATTAGCGGAATGCTGGAATGCGAAGTGCCGGTAAGCGAGACCCTACTGTATGTGCTACATGAAGAAGTACAGTAGGGCCCCGCTTACCGGCGCTTCGCATTCCAGTGTTCCGCTAATGCGGCAGCGGGAAATTCCCCCTTTTAAAGCCCATTTTGCGGCATTTTGCAACATTTTCGCGCGATGGCCCCATTATAGTCTATGGGTTGCACTTTACGGCAATTTCCGCTTTACGGCGGGGTCCTGGTCCCTAACCCGCCGTATAAGCGGGGCCCTACTGTACTTTATTTTGTTTGTTCTGAACCTTCCAACATTCACTCCTTTCCCACTCACCCTCCCCCCAAGCATCCTGGGAAGCATAATTAGGTGAAGGTTCTTAATCTGTCCCACAAAACTGCAGTTCCTAGAATTCCACGGGGAGAAAGAACAGCTGCTAAACTAGTTTAAACAGTGAAGAGTCTCATGGCACCTTATTAAGATCTATTGCTGCACAATAATTCTGTCTTTAAGGCAGTCCATTTCCATTCCAATGTCCCCTGAAACAGTTTTGCTCTTTTTGCTGCAACGAACCGACACAGTTTGAGTGTACAGCATAGATGCGGCTGTTAACAATGAACAGGATTTACTCAATGTTAATAAGGATGTGAGTCACATGAAATGTAAAATTGTCAGGAATGATGCTCTAATATTGCTGGCCAGTTACTAGAAACCATTGCAAAAACTAGATTGGGTGAGTGGAGACAGAATATGTGGCAGAGGATTTTGATGCATTAGGTGCTTGCTATAAAGGATTATGGGATGGAATTAAAACTAATAAAAAAATGTAAATGTAAATGTAAATTTAATTTTTAGGTCGCCTATCTGGCCGAAGCCACTCTAGGCGATGTACATATTAAATTTCAATAAAATACAATAATTACAATAAAATACAATATAATCAGCAGTAACAAAAATAACAACATATGCTGTATACAACAACGGGCATTCAGTATGTAATTAGCCCATCCCGGAGCTTTATTCAGGAGAAATGTTCATGTTACATCCACATTATGCATTTAAAGCATGTTTAACATGCATGATTTCCCCATATGAATTCTGAGAACTGTGGTTTACTCCTTGCAGAGCTTCAGTCTCCAGCACCCTTAAGAAACTGCAGTTCCCAGGATTCTTTGGGGGAAGCCATGTGCATTAATTGTGCTTTAAATTGATGGCACAGATGTGACTATGCTACCCCTGACACTGCACACTCTGACCCCCCACCTACCTGGTGTCCACACATACAGGGCAAAGGTTTGCAAGGAGGGAACTGATCATAAGAATTCTAGAACATGTGGAAGCCTTTGTGCTTACAGCTGTACATGCAAAGGCTCCCTCTCTGCATGCATTCATACTGTACATGTGGATGTCAGACAATGGAGCTAGGTGGCAGGTGCAAATTTGTTTGTTTGTTTGTTTGTTTATAAACAAGGAGCTCAAAGTGGTGTACATGTGGCTCTCCCCTTCTCCATTTGATCCTCACAACAACCCTGTGAGGTAGGTTAGGCTGAGAGTCAGTGACTGGCTCATGGTCACCCAATGAGCTTTATAGGGGACTCGAATCCAGGCCACAGGCCAGTACTCTAGCCATTACACCACACTGGCTCATTAGGGGTGCTAGCTGGCATGGCTCTGTTCCCCACTCACATGTTGACAGAATGCGTGAGCGATTTGCCTGAATATGGCTAAACATTCTTTGGAATGTCAGTGCTCATTTATAGAGCACTTGAACAGGAATAAAGACGTACAAGCAGGGCCTTCAACAACATCTTGCTTAGGATCCTTAAGCTCGTAGCACTTGTAAATGTAAGACAAGAAGTATTCCATTTCATTTGATAGCAGTAGATGACATTTTGCACTTAATTTTTTTTTCCTTTTCCTGATCCTTGGGACACTTGATCCCTGATTCATATAGGGGTATTTGATTAGGTTTGATATTTTGCTTCCTTTCCAGATTTTTGTATCTGATCTTTATGGATATTGTTTGCAATTTTCTGCGTCCTAAATGCTTTTTTTTCTTTTTAGTGAACATTATTCCATGTTCTTTCATTACCCTCTTAGGAGTCCTCCTCACTTTATGACTGACATGTGGAAGCCCTTTGAATCAGGCAGGAACTGAAGAGGAGAGCCAGGCTGCCCCAGCAAGCCTTTATTGTTTTTGGCTCAAAGACTAACCCCAGTTTGGCTCCATGTTCTAGCCTTCCTCCTAAATTCCTATTTGCAGCTCAGCATTCCTGTCTGCATCTCTCACCTCCAACTCAGTGAGTGAAGAGAAGCCTGATTAAGGCTGCAGTTCTACTGCATGCCTCCCAAGGCGTCACCCTCAGGAAACACAGTAGGGCTTCATTCCAAGTAAACCCACATAGGCAGGATTGCACTGTAAGCCTGCAATCTTATACGCACTGGGTACGTAGTGGCTTCTAGATGTTGTTAGACTCCACCTCCTACCCAGATCCAGACAGCATGGCTAATGGTCAGGGATGCTGGGAGTCGTAGTCCAGCGTCATCTAGAGGATCACAGGTTCCCTATCCCTGTATTAGGGAGTAACCTAACCACCTTTGAGCACAGCGGACCTTGCTTCTGAGTAAAGCGATAAAGGATTGTATTATAGGGATGTCAGAGAATTCCAGTGAAAAGAGGAGCAAAAATTGCCAATATTCACTTATTCATCCCATATCTGGAACAGAAATCAATTGGCAGATACAATCAGTATTTGCTACTGTTGTTGCTTTCAGCCCACAAATGACACATAATTGGTTACATTCCCCATCCCCCTTTTGCATTACATTTCCTTTGCACTAAAATGAATGGGGTAGAATAACCTAATGACAATGCAATTTACATGACTTACATAATTAATTACATAAATTGCATAAGTTACATAATTCCACCACAGCTGACAGAGAGATGAATAATGTAGTTCATTGTGGCTTCCTGGTCAGTTTCTCCTGCTCGCCCCAGGGAAGGAGTGCAGAGAGAGTGATCAGACAAGATGTACCAGCATGCTGCTCATTAAGCCAGCAACCCTAATTGACTACAGCACACGAATGTAGCCATTATCAGGCTAGATCAGGGGTAGCCAATAAGGTGCCCTCCAGAAGTTATTGGACTACACCTCCCATCATCCCTGGCCAACATAGCCATTGTCCAAGGATGATGGGAGTCGCATTCCAGACACATCTGCATGGCAATGTGGGCTAGACTGTATGGCTCAGATGAAGGCAGTCCATATGTTCAATTCAAAAAGGATGGTAAGCCCTTCCCTCACATAAATCCTTCCCTTACCTTTGTACTGGAAAGCTTCACCAGGGATGGAGATATAACTCTGCCCTTTCAATGGGAACCGGTAGTGAGGTGCATTCAGATGTTGAGGAGGCAATTTGACCAAAGAGTAATCTGTGTAATAATGCAAACAAGGAAAAATGGGGGGGGGATGACAATCAATCAATCATATTTACTTCTTAAGTTCCTTAAAAAACACACCAAAATTTCATCTTTTAATATCAACTACAATATTGTATCCTTGCAGAAAACAGCGAAGGAAAACATTCAAAGGTTTTATAAGTCAAAAGGAACAAATAAGGAGAAGTTAGCCTATCCTTTTCCAACAGGCACCAAACAGAGCAAGGTAGCTGTGTAAGTAGAAAAGGCCACTTTCGTTGTGTTCTCTCTGGTATGATACATAGCAGCTTTCCATGGAATCATGTGCTGTAAAACGTAGGGGCACCAACAGACCCTAACTGCGAAGGCACTGGTTTAGTAGGGATGGGGGGGGGAAGTCAATTCAGTTTGCATGTAAAGCCGAATCTGTCCAATTCACACTTTTCAAAGTACGAGAAACGAAACACAGCAACCCTTAGAAATTCACACACATCTGCATTTTGCAATGCAGTTCTCCAACCAATGTTCACAAAAATGCTTATATTAGGGGAAAGGGGGCATACAAATGAGAGTAACATACAAAATACTAGCAGAAATGGCTTGCAAAAATTTGTACATTAGTCAAAACTGCATACAAAAATGTGTTCATTAGGAGAAATATTTTTTAAAAAACCCTCAAATTGATGCAGAAGTGTGAAGAACTGATTTTAAGAGAGGGAAAATGAGAAACTGAAAGAAATGAAATTGGAAGATCCTTCCATCCCCACCATCAACAGATAGTTGCAATAATCATGTGAAATATGTAGCCATGAGAAATCCACTTTTGGAGACCTGATGTGTGTACAACCGAGTCAAACGTGATTGATTCATTTTCTTCCTTTTCTGCATTCACTGTATAAACGCATTTTGTGATGGATGCAGTCTTTCCCACCCACCACCCACCCCCAGTTATAAAGGGAAACCTTCCTGTCCCTTGTCACCAAGTGAAAAGCTGCAGACATGGAACTGTCACGTTGCCATTATCCAGACTCTTGTTTCAGGACAGGTACAGCATGTGTCAAATAAACCTTACCTGCCACAGATGATGTGCCTTCGACAGTTATGGCTGATGTGCTTCCTCCCAGATTGTGCCCAATGTGAAACATCACACTGTCAATTGTTTCAACTAAGTCTCCAGCCATGGGTGTTGTCTAGGAAGCAAATGGAAAAAGAGATGTAATTATGAACATGTGGAGTAGCAAAGGGAATCTTTGGCCCAAGGCAGATTGTAGGACTGAGGGATCAGAAAATTGCTTATTGAAGGGGCAAAGAAATGGCAGATATAGGTAGTAAAATAAACGGAGATGGTCCCCAAATTTAAGTAACAAAAGACAAAGTCACAAGAACCCAAGTGAAAATGAATTATATAAAAATAATAGTTTGAACACTGGACATGTAAACATGTGCAAACATGTGTGAATAAAGTACAAAATTACAAAATACAAATACAAATTCTCCAAGCTATAGTCACTATATACAAAACAAAGAAGTTCTCCCAACAATACAGATGATAAACTAATGAGATCTCTAGGACTGTTTGTTTCATACTTCTTCAGAATCAAACTGGAGAATCATTAATAGATGGCTGCCTTAAATCCCTTCAGTGCCTCAAATATTTTTCTTTCTTTTCTTTCAGGGATGTGTTATTCCGTTAATTTTGATCCTTCTGTGAATACATAATCATTTGAATTCAACCTAAAAGGTTGTAACTCAAAGAACTATAATACAAAATTGAGAAAATTTTGAATCCTGGGCAAGAAGTATACCAATATCAACTGCAGCAGCAAATAACTGCTGTTTATATTCAAATAACTATTATTTTTTATAACATTCATTTTCACTTGGGTTTCTGGAAATTTGTCTTCTGTTGCTTAGATATAGGTAGTCTACAAGCAGGCCAGTCGAGATGCTCTGACTCAGGAATCATCCAGAGTCAACAGCTTCATAAGAGCAGATGGAATCCTATTGGCTCCTTGGGTCACCTGATCCCTGATGCACTGGTAGCTGCAGTACCATCCTCTGGCCATCTGCAGGGGACATTCTGCAGAGGAGCATAGATCGGGTTTAGCAACTTTATTTTCCTGCGAACTTCAGGTAGAGGAAGAAGAGGGTCTAGGATCTCCCTCTCCATTCCACTATAAAGAATGTTCCAAACTGAGGAGGGAACACATTAGGCACGATTGTGGCCTGATCCACACATGCATGTAAATAGAATCACAGATGTGGAAGGGATTTCTAAGGTCATCTAGCCCTGCCCCTTGCCAATGCAGGAAATCTGTACCTATAATATTCCTTAAAGGTGGCCAACCAGACTCTGTTTAAAAACCTCTGACTGAGAGTCCATCACCCTCCAAGACAGCCTCTTCCACTGTTGAATACCATCAAGTAGTTCTTCTAAATGCTTAGTTTAAATCCCCTTTCCTGCAATTTGAACCCACTGGTTCAGGTCCTACCATCTCGAGCAATGGAGGGGGGGAGGGGATTATTCCATTATATATGCAACAGCCTTTCAAATAGTTGAAGATGGCAATCAGATCACCTCTTAATCATCTCTCCTTCAGGCTAAACACTTTTAAGCCATTCAACATTTCCCCATAGGACTTGATCTCTCTTCAGTTTGATGAATCTCAGTCAAATGAGAGAACTACTCCATATGCTGGAAAGTGATTTTTGTCCAAGGGTTGACATCATGAACTGGTTCTAATACATATGTGTTAATCAACTGGTAGTTGCAACTTCAAGAGGTAAGGATGTGTGTGCGCGCGTGCAAATTCAGGATGCTCAAGAATTTCCTTATTTTTAGACAAATTGATCTGATTTGCACTTCCCAAACAAATTCCCTGATTATGAAGATGAGAATGCAATTATCCCTAGGTTTTTGTACAGCTTTGAATTTTGAGGTATAGTCAACATCTTCAAAAATGTACCAAAACATGTCCTTTAGTATGCAAAAATTTGTATTTTTTTATTTGCAAATTTAAAAAGACAGACAGAGGAAGAAAGACAGAGAGAAAAGATGGGGAAAAGGAAAACGATTATAAATAAGTAAACAATTTTTTTTAAAGAAATAACATATAATTTTAAAAAGCCACCAATCAGCTCACCTTAAAGATACAATCATTGCCAGTACATCCATCTTAAGTTAAACATCTAAGTTAATATAAGCCCTCCATATGTCCAAATAGGTATCCACACAAAATTGATGTCCATGAGAAATACTTTCAAATGTAGCCAGGGCAATGTATCTCAAGATTTAGTAGTTGCTTGCTATTGTAATGATGTATTGATCTGCATTTTAGTTGTTCTGTTGTGAGCCTCTTTGAGCACTTTTATATGGAAAGGTAGCATACACATTTAAATAATAAATAAACAATATAAAAAGCATGCAAAAATAATTTGCAAGTTTATTATTTTTAACCATAGTTTGAGATGGAAATAAAACAGAAATGCCTTTTGAAATTAACACATGCAAAAATAATCCGGATCAGAAACAGACCCATCCATCTATCTATCCCTAGAGCAAATGGGCCATCACTGAACACCCTGAACAGAACTTCTACATCACCTGCAACAGCAAATATATGTTTAGCAGAAAAACAGCATGAGAGAGGCAGTTTGGAGGGGAGAAGTAGTGGATGAGAAAAGGGTGTCACATCCCTTCTCTTTCACTACTTCACTAAAATAAATAAATAAATAAAATCTTGAAATTGGAAAGATAGATATTTGCATGCAATGTGTAGCAGGGCATTACCTGTGACATATCAAGCCAGCCTGGTAATGAAAGCACACCTTCCACAGTTTGAAAGAAAGCCTACAAATAAATAAAGCCCAGGTTATTTTTGTTATAATATTAACATGCACTGCCTATGCCCCCTCCTTCTTCCAAGAAATAGCATTTGAGCCGGGGAACCCCTAGGCGTATATATCCACTCTGAAATAATAGAGGCACATTCATGCATGTCACAGACCAACACCCTTGCCTGATGCTTGGATCATTAAATATTGTACAGTAATATTTTAAAGCAGAAGGGCATTTACTGACACTAACAGGGCAATAAAACTCAGATTACATTAGCATTAATTTGTTCCCCCGCTCACAATATTAAAGCCAACATCGAAAATGTATGAAACTGACTAAACCTTGGAGGGGACAAAGGGGATGCGAGATGCCTGCAGAATCTAAATAAGCTTATATTTTTTTAAAAAAAAAGATATTACTTTAAAAAGAAACATCATTTGCCAGACAGAATCTATATCACTGAGAATATCTGCAGCAATTATTCCAACAAACAAGAAAAGGGACCCATTTCTGCAACAGTTTATCACAGTTTTATTTCCAGTCCCAACACTGCATTAATTCAGTTAGTTTATGATATTTCCACCGGGGCTGTGCAAGTGCTCTGGACGAATCCTGGACTGGGCCAATTTGGATCAACCAGGGATTCTACAGGACTCTTCCCACACCACACCCCCTTTTCCCAGGCCACACCCCTCACTGGCCCTGCTTTGCACTCTGCTTGAGCATTTTTCCCTGCCTGTGACTGTCCTTGAACTCTGATCATGTCTCTTGCTTGTCTGGATGGAGGACAGAGAGGGGTGGGTGAGTGTGCATAGGAACTAGCCTGCCGGACAAAGGTAAAATGTACATTCATTACTCCACCCATTTTGCCAGTAGCCCTGCCCACCACTGGCATGTGGCCCCCAGAAGGCTGTGTAAAAGGGAATATGGCCCTTAGGCTGAAAAAAGGTTCCCCACCCCTATAGTAGATCATATGTTCATTTGGGAATTTCAGGTGTGCCCCCCCCTTGCTTGGTTACAATTGGGAGTATGGCGGAGATCAAAGGTTTCACAATCCTTCTCCTCTTCCCTGGGAAACCAGATTTCAAATCCTCACTTGGCCATGAAGCTCCCTGGGTGACCTTGGGCCACTCACAGGCCCTCAGCCTAATCTACCGTACAGGGTTGTAGTGAGGATAAAATTACGAGGGGAAGAACCATGTTTGTTCTCCACCTTGAGCTCCTTGGAAGAAAGGTGGGATAAAAATGTAATAATAAATACATGTGCCACAATCCCAGTCTGTCTCACTCCCCCACCTATTTACTTTTTATATTTAAAAAATACCTACACGATGGCTAAAGGCATCCAGTTTAGCCTTCAGTTAATAAATTCAAGAGGCATACAAAAAATATTGAAGGGGGAGAAACTAATATTTTATTTATTTTCATTTTCATCTGGGCAAATAATCAGTGTCTCTGCTCCCACTACCGACAGCAGCACAATTATGGTCAAAAATCACAGCTGATTATTATCACAGCCATTGTCCCAGCGAGCCCTAAAAGGGGAATAATCCGCCTGCCACTGAAATAATTGCCAGAGTTTTGTTAGCAGAGAGTGGCTTCTCGACCCTAGTGAGCTCAAAATCCTCCAGGCAAAGCTGACCATAATGTACAAAGAAATAAAAAAGGACAGAGTGCAGGAGCCATTTAGCTCAGCCACATAATGGGGCTGATACTGAAAAATCTCCAGAAGACAGCACAAGGTCTCCCTGAGCAGTAGCAAGTGGTAAATGGCCACTGAGTCGGGATGGAGGAGAAATTCAGTTTTGTTTCTATTTTAATGAGAAGCTACCTGATTTACACTTCTCAAGCCAATATATGAAATGAAGCACAGCTGTCCTTCAAAATTTACACCTCTCCAAAATCAGCAACCCAGTTCTCCAATCAAATGGTGTGTACAAGCTGCAACTGGTACAGAATGCGGCGGCTCACCTGATTAAGGGTAGCCGCCGCCGAGACCACATTACTCCAGTGCTGAAGGAGTTGCACTGGTTACCAGTTGCTTTCCAGGACCAATTCAAAGTGTTGGTTTTGACCTTTAAAACTCTGCACGGTTTCGGCCACCCAACAAGATCAGCCTCAAAAGACCTCCTCTCCGTCCCACCAGTGAAATCAGCTAGACTGGTGAGAACTAGGGAGAGGGCTTTTTCAATCATGGCACCCACTCTATGGAATTCCCTCCCAAATGACATCCACCATGCCCCCTCCATAATGAGTTTCCGCCGGACCTTGAAAACCTGGCTATTCAGGCAGGCCTTTGGGGTGGGTTAGGTTTTAGTGTTACTGTTGGAATTTTAAGGTTTTAATGTGAATTGTATGTTTTATGTTGTGCATCACCCAGAGTGGGTGGAGCACCAGCCAGATGGGCGACTAATAAATTTAATAAATAAATAAATACAAAAATTCATATATTAGGGAAAAGTGCACCAAAACATGCATATATTTGTGCAAATGACATACAGAAATGCATTGTATTAGGGGAAAATACAAAAATTTGTGCATATTAGTCAAAACTGCATACAAAAATGTGTTTGTTAGGAGAAATCCTCACTATAAAATGCTAGCAAATTTTTACAAGCATTTTTTTATTTTAAAAAAATCATGAATTGTTCTGGAAATATGAAGACGTGAACGTAAGATTCGACAAATGAGAAACTGAGAGAAACAAAAATTGACAGATTTGTCCATCCCTACCTGTGAGGGCTGGTGGCTCTCTCAAAGTCTAATCTGACCCACAACCCCAAGGGGTAAGGCCTCATTGAGAAACAGCAGAAGTTCCTTCCCTGCATCTTTTCAGGTCCATCATTAGCCCCAGCCTCCAAAACTTTGGAGGGATGGAACCACTCACACCTTTTCCTAGATTGGATAGAAATCATTTTCTTCCTTATACATAAACGAGTTCCTCTGCCTACAATAGGGTGGGGCCATGTCCAATTTACAGAGGACAGGCCTCTATTTAAAAGGCTGTCCAACCCATGGGCTCATCTACATGGTGGTTTACTGTGTGTATGGTGCTACTCACATCTCCTTTAAATTTGCATGGTTCACATGACGTTACCGGCAAACAGAAGCTATCACGCAGATTTCCCCCTGTAAATCCATACTAACCCAATCCACTGCTAATACAAAAAGGGAAGAAAAAAATCTTTACTCCCTTTCTCCAGTGCTTGCAGATGCTTTGCTCCAATGCTTTTAAGTTGGGTGTGTCAATAGTTCCCATCTCCACGCCCACTCCCTCCTCCTCCCTTTCTTCATTTTATTTCCAGTAGGCTGACAAACAACTTCCTGTTGCTTTCTTCCATTCTGCTGGCCTTTTTAATGTTGCTGCAAATGGTGCCTTTATTTTCTTTTCCCTCTAACTTGTGCACAAAAGCATAACACTGCTCAAACAAACATTTGAATTTCAGCTGTATTCTACTAGAGAAAACAGATATTTGCACTTGCAGGGTTTTTTTTAAAAGGAAACTACTGCAACTGGTAGAACAGACTGAGCATGCTCAGTCACCTAGAAACCAGAGGGAGTTGCAATGTATAACTAGAGGGCATGGCCACAAGGAAAAAGCGAGACTAATCCTCCCTGGAGGAATGCCTGCTTGTGAGAATGGGAAGAAGCGATTGGCAGCTAACACTGAGCAGGAACTGCAGATGATGCAAATGAAAAGTGAAGGTAAAAGAAGTCACAGTCTTCCCTGCTATGGTGACATGTATTGTATCCCTATTTAAATTCTAATAATTCTTTCTAAATTTGTATGTATATATTAACTATGCAAACTTTATCCAGGCCTGCGCCCTCTTTCATCCTCCCTTTTTGATTATGCATTTCCTCTTTGCAGGGACGGGTCGGTGGCCATCCTAGTCCCAAACAAATCTTTGTTCCAGCTTTACATGATGGTTATTAGGACAAAACAATGAGCCCCCTACATTATATCAACAGCCGCTGCTAAGGGAAAAAAATCTTTTGGAGCCCCTAATGCAGGGATGGCCAAACAAAATTAAATAGAGATGGACAATCATGGTGAGGGTGGCAAAAAAAAAAGCTTTTAAAATTACAAAGCACTGGGGTTTAAATCTCTCTGGCCAGCCCAGTGCTTTGACAGGCCAGTCCTTTTGGGCAAATGGGTACTGCGCCACCAACTTCAGCCGACCCTCAGCCAGCTGCCACCTGCCTCCTGCCTTCTTAC
Organism: Rhineura floridana; assembly: GCF_030035675.1. Taxonomy (NCBI): domain Eukaryota; kingdom Metazoa; phylum Chordata; class Lepidosauria; order Squamata; family Rhineuridae; genus Rhineura; species Rhineura floridana. Next base: position 13,734,896 of record NC_084498.1, on the reverse strand, counting down.
TTACAACCAGCCCAGGGGATAGCCACTCCTGTCAGCTTCTTTGGTCTCAGTTTTGCCCTTGTAGAAGTCAGCAGGTAGGAGGATGGGGCCAAAGCTAGAATAAGTTGGCTCCATCTGTCGTTAGCTATGGGTACAGCTACTGTTGGCCTCCCCGCCTTCCACCCCACCTGTCTCAATGGACCCCAGCCACCACTGTGAGAGTGTAAGGTGGCCACATGCATGGAGCCCCATGGACAATGCATCCCTGGGGCCAAAAAAAGGTTAGCCACCCCTACCCTAGAGGAAGTACAAGTAGCCTGATACAGGTCTCTAGGAGTGGGGTCTTGAAGCAGGGCTTCTAGTAGTGAAACTCTATTGCTTTACTTCCAGTGCCCCCAGTGCTCTGCTTCCATTATGGGCTGGCAGACTGAGCTATTGTGCACCAAGGGTGCCATCCTAACTGTACCAGCTGACTCCAAGGGCTAATCCTTGCCCACCAGTGCCATAAAAGCACTAGACTCAAAACTTGCTCAACACTCTGATCACTTCCATCTCTTGTGTGAGGGCAAGGACTCCCTCTCTCTCCCTCCCTCTCTCTCTCACACACACACATACATATGCATGCTCAGGCATGCATGCACACCCCTACTTGGTCTAAACTGTACTTGCTTCTAGCACAGTTGGAAATATGTGAATATGAGTGAATTACAGGATTTAGATTTGTCAATATCTTTGTAACTCTGTAAATGACATTTCTGATAGTAAATCAATATTTCTTTACCACTGAGCATGTCCACCACAGATGGAAAAAATGTTTCTGCTTCATTCTTACACGTTGTATTGTACCTGTCTCTCATTTTGAACACATCTGAAGTAAATGCCATCTTGCCATTTTATCCCCACAACATTGTTCTCCATGTACAAACACTGCCTCTCATCCCTATGGACAGCTCTACAAATAGCCTTATTTGTTTGATAAAGAGAGGAGGAAATTTACCTTAGCACACTGATTAACAGATGAAAGCAATTTACCCCAGGAGACTTATAAATTACAGTGAGAAATTATCTAATAAGTGAAGGAAATTTACCTCAGTGAATTGATAAATTACCTCAGTAATTAACAGGTAAAGGAAATTTACCTCAGTCAGTACCTCAGCAAGCTGAGTAACAAATGAAAAGAATTTACCTCAGTAAGGTTGAAGGCAGTGTTTGCTGTAAGTGACTTATTGGGTAAAGCATGGGAAATGTTTTCCAGATAGTCCAACATGGTGTCTGGTTGATGGAAGTTTCGTCTCTCCTCCGTAAGGTTAATTATAATGGGCTGGTAGGCATTTCTGTACAGCTGAAAGATTGACACAAAAAAGATATATGTATTAACACTTCCTGCTCCTCATCTTCTGAGGGCATCAAAATAAATGATTGCTTTTGTTCAATGCACGACCTTCTATATGCTGTGACCCAAAACAGAAGTGATAAATGTCTACTCTTACTGCAGAATCCATTTAATGGATATCTTATTTTATTTTAGAAACTTTCTATCCCACCTTTCTGCCCATGAAAAGGCTCCCAAGACGGCTTCCAGATTAAAAACACAAAAATACAATGAAAATTTTGGGATAACCCAACAGTCTTTCATAGGCGATTTTACTATTGCAACCTTCTTCCTGGTCCTCCCTCATCAAAGCCTCAGATGTTTCTCCTCTGTCCAAAAACCCACTGCCAAAATCATTCACCTTTCTTGTTACTCAGATCCAGCCAAGCTCTTAATCTTTACTATAGAAGCTCTCCACAACAATACTGCAAGCTTTAGCAGGGTTAGGGAATCTCAGTCCTGGGTGCCAAGTGTGGCCCTCTAGACCTCTCTATTTGGCCCTCGGGACTGTTCCCAGAGACCACGCCCTCCTTGAGTGTTTTTGGCTGGTTGGAATGTGTCCTTAAACTGCGATACTGACCCTTCCTTGCCATGAAGGAGGACAGAGGATGTGTTGTTTGAGAGAGGTGGAGGGAGCCTCTGACTTTTGCACCTCTTGAATGTAACACTACACAAAGGTAAAAGTTACATCCATTGCTGTGCCCACTTCTGTATCTGGCCCTGTCTACCACTGGGTATACAGCCTCCAAAAGGTTGCCCATGAGGGAATATGGCCCTTGTTTCCTCTTGTCAACAACCTTTGCAGCTCCAGTTATACCACCCATAAGTCCCTTCCTTAAAATGGCTCCTACTTTCCCTCTTGTTCCTTAGATTCCCTCAAAAAGTGCCTACTTTCTTCCACTTCTTTCAAATCTCCTCCTCAATGAAGTCTTTCACTTAACCCCCATGCCCAGTTGAAAGAATGCCTAAACATGCTTAATAGTATTTGTTCACATTTTATTCCGTGTGATCTGTACCTCCCTCCTTCTACACCTTCCTCTTTCCCCTCCTTCTATTTTTATTAATAATTATTAATAACTACATATTTATCCCACCTTTCCTCCAAGGAGTTGTTGAAGGTAGCGTACATGGTTCTCTCCCCTCACCCCCTTATCCTCCCAACAATCTTGTGAGGTAGATTAGGTTGAGAAACTGGTCCGAGGTGAGTTTCATGGCTGCAGCAGAGAGTTGAACTTGGGTCTCCCCAACACTCTAACCACTACACCACACTGTCTTCCCAGCCTAGCTTCAGATTGTAAACTCCCCAAGGCAGTGATCAGTGTTTTTTGGAGGTGGACTGAATATTCTGAGAATTTTTCTACAGATTTTCTTTTTTCTTTTCTTTTTTGGCTCCCCAACCCCCCAGAGAAAGAGGACCATTTTGTCAAATGTTCTCCACTGAGGGGGAGGTAGCCACCATTTTCTTACACAGACAATACTCCAGAAAGGGCAAGGGCATGTGGGGGAATACAAAATGGTGGCAAGATTGGCAAGACAGGGGCTCTGCTATTGCTGCTGAATAAGACGAAGATCTGACTCGGGTGGGGAGCCTGTGGTCCTCCAGTTCCTATCAGCCTCAGCCAGCATGGCCAGTGCCAAGGAATGATGGGGGTTGTGGTCTAACAACATCTGGAGGGCCAAAGGCTCTTCACCCCTGGTCTACCTAGTCTAGCAATCGATTTCCAAGGGTGACAAGCCGGATGTCTCCAGGTACTCACCAGCAGTGCATGAAGGTTATGTTGGCTGAAGTCAGCATCCAGCACTCAAATATAATGCCTCTTTCACTGAGGCGTTCTTTACCTATCATGGCTTTCCCCCTAAAACATCAGTTTCCTCCATTACAGTCCACACCACTGCAAATCCTCCAAAGGGTGTTGAGGAGCAGTGGTGGACTTCAGTCTGAGCAAAGGGCAACACAATTGGAAGAACCTTTCACCATGGATTCAGCACTTGCCCTCTGGGCCGCAGCTCCCCACAAGATTGCTGACAACTGGCAACAGGCAGGAAAGGTTGTAAGGGGAAATAACGAAACAGATACCAAACACATTTCACCTATATACCGAGTGAAAATTGCTTTCCTTCTCATTCAGGCTAAACATGCTTGATAACAGCTACGTAAAAATCCCATTAGTTTTTGGTCTTGTTTTTGAGGCCTGTAGGGTGCACGGCAAATTCTGATAGGCAGGAAAAGCGGCCAAAGTGATCACTCTAGCGACAGACTTATTTGAGATAGCTTTGATGAGAAAGCAAAAATGGCGGAGGTGCAACAGCTACGGATGAGGGAGCTCCACCACTGATGGCTTTTATGGGGTAATTTTCTACATAAATTCCCCTTGCCGGAGGCTACAACATATTGGAAATACGGGGCAGCCTCCCCCCTCTTTATGCTGTCTCCCTCGTACCTGACTGGGATGCAGCTTCGTGCTTACATCTGCACCAGGCTGCCGCTGCCGCCTTCGCATCAAGCCAGGCTGAAGCTGGAGCTGGGCTGGGGCCTTTCGGCGGGTCTGGTGCTGCGGTCTGTCCCTGGGAACACCGCGCTGTTGCGATGATCTTTCGGTGAATGCTGAGGGTGGGGGAACACCCCTGCAGCCGCCACTATCTTACCATCTGACCTCTGTCTGCTTGCCCTTAATATCGGCCGTGTTTACATCTTAATGCCTTTGTTTTGGGCTTCTGAAGAGAACTTCCCTGTTAGTCGCGAATTTAAGGGGTTTGTTTGCTATGCCCCCCCCCCGCTGAATGTACTGGACGTTGGATGCTGAGATCAAGAGGGGGTTGTCATGGCCCCATCAGAGGACTCCTCAGATGAGGACGACTCGGGAGTAACAGCAGCAGACCCAGGAGCAGCAGACTCAGAAGGAGACACGGAGGAGCCTCCTGAGAATCCAGCTCCTTCTGCCCCTCAGCTGCAGAGCACCCCAGGGACAGCAGAGGCCCTGCAGCCAGACACAGACAGTGAACAGGATACTCCCCCCTCACCTGCAGAACGTAGACAGCAGAAGGTCAGGCAGAAGAGAGGCAGGCCTGTCTCCTTAAGGCCCAAACGCTGAGGACTCACACCTGCTGTCAACCTTGCTCTTTATAAGGCACACCTTGGCTGCAGCTTGTTGCTGACTGCAACATCAGGCGTGGCTTGTGTGTTCCTAGTTTCCTGACACCCTCTTTTGGACTGACCCCTTGGCACTTGATCCCGGACCTCTACTGACCTCACTTCTGGACTCCTGACTCGGCAAGTACGCTTCGGACAAGCCTGGCCCTTATCAGCTCCCCTCCTCCTAGACCTGGCAGATTTATGACCAGACTGCCGGCTAAGGACTTTGCTTCCCTGCCAACCACCCAGGAATTTCCAGCCCCCACCGGTACTGCTGACGCAGTGTAGAGCTGACAGGGGTGTTGTTTTTCGGTCTTGCACATGGACTATCACCCACACCGGTCTTTGTGCAAGGGTGGGAATACTCACGTCAGGAGTTTCCATCTGAAGGCACACTTTTTGGACTATACAGACGAGAAGCCTTATTGTAACTGAGTTACTCTCTATGTTATTGTTTAGCTTTCTTTCTTAGGGTTTTGGTGTTTTTGATGTTTTATATGTTTTTTGCTCCATACGTCGCTCAGAGTGGCTGGGTAGCCAGCCAGATGAGCGACTAAGAAATTGAATAAATAAATAAATAAAAATAAATTTGTACTGGGAGTTATAAACTGAACATTTTGTTTCCGATTATTGTATTCCTGATTTCTTTTTTTAAGACGGTCATGTAGCTAGATGAAGTTTTCTATAGAGGCGAGATCAAGCAGATTATCTTTGCTGGAATGTGTCGGGGTTATCATTATTGGACACTTGCTGAGCCTTAGAGGGGGCCCACTGCTGACCCACAGAACATCAAGGCCCTGCTGTTCCTCCTTCCTTGGTGTCTCTCCTCTTCAGCAGGCAATGGCCTGAACAAGAGATGGAGTGTTTGCCTCTGTTACCTTACACACTCTTTCAGAATGGCTGTGCAAACTAGGCTCAGAGGAAGTCAGCAAGGAGATGGGCAAATTCAGACCTGGGCCTTCTGAGAGCATCTTGTTCAAGGGCCCACCAAAACCATCTTTTCTTTCCTCTTTGTGTGTTTTATATGACTTCAAGTCAATTAGGACTTATGGTGACCCTGTAACTCAGCAACCTCCAGTAGCATCTGTTGTAAACCACCCTGTTCAGATCTTGTGAGTTCAGGTCTGTGGCTTCCTTTATGGAATCAATCCATCTCTTGTTTGGCCTTCCTCTTTCTCTACTCCCTTCTGTTTTTCCCAGCATTATTGTCTTTTCTAGTGAGTCAGGACTTCTCATTATGTGTCCAAAGTATGATAACCTCAGTTTCATCATTTTAGCTTCTAATGGTAGTTCTGGTTTAATTTGTTCTAACACCTAAATATTTGTCTTTTTCATGGTCCATGGTATCTGCAAAGCTCTCCTCCAATACCACATCTCAAACGATTTGATTTTTCTCTTATCCGCTTTTTTCACTGTCCAACTTTCACATCTGTACATGAAGATCAGGAATACCATGGTCTGAATTATCCTGACTTTAGTGTTCAACGATGCATCTCTGCATTTGAGGACCTTTTCTAGTTCTCTCACAGCTGACCTCCCCAGTCCTAGCCTTCTTCTGATTTCTTGACTATTGTCTCCATTTTGTTTAATGACTATGCCAAGGTATTGATATCCTTGACAAGTTCAATGACCTCGTTGTCAACTATAAAGTTACAGAAATCTTCCGTTGTCATTACTTTAGTCTTTTTGACTTTCAGCTGTAGTCTTGCTTTTGTGCTTTCCTCTTTAACTTTCATCAGCATTTGTTTCAAATCATTACTGGTTTCTGCTAAGAGTATGGTATTGTCTGCATATCTTAAATTATTGATATTTCTCCCTCCATTTTTCACACCTCCTTCATCTTGGTCCAATCCTGCTTTCCATATGATATGCTCTGCATATAGATTAAACAAACAGAATGATAAAATACACCCCTGTCTCACACCCTTTCCAATGGGGAACCAATTGGTTTCTCTATATTCTGTCCTTACAGTAGCCTCTTGTCCAGAGTATAGGTTGCGCATCAGAGCAATCAGATGCTGTGGCACCCCCATTTCTTTTAAAGCTTTCCATAGTTTTTCGTGATCTACACAATCAAAGTCTTTGCTGTAATCTATAAAGCACAGGCTGATTTTCTTCTGAAATTTCTTGGTCCGTTCCATCATGCAATGTACATTTGCAACATGATCTCTGGTACCTCTTCCTTTTCTAAATCCAGCTTGGACATCTGGCATTTCTCGCTCAATTATAAATGTCAATGGATGGAAGTGTGGTGTTTTTTTTTAAGGGAGGAGGGGACACAAGGTTGTATCCAATGTAGTGCTGAGTTAAAGTCACTTATTGGTGAAATGTTCTACACCAACAGGACCTTGTTGTGCAAGGGAATGCATAAGAAGGTTGCTGGTAAATTTCTTGCACAATAGATTGCATAACCCTTGCACTTGTGGGCAGAGAACTTTGGATACAGGCAGACCACGATTTGTTAGAGCTGAGTGTATTAATACATAAAACTAATCAGCAGAAACTGTGCACAACCCTCCCTATCCGCCTCGTGGCCCCAATCTATAGGCCCCAAGGAGGGCCAATCTGCCCTGTCCTGAAGATGGGACTACCCACTCCGTCCAAGATCCATCCCCTCCTCCTCCCCCTGCCCAACTGAGAGCAGGTGGGTGCAACCAGTGCAGGATGGAATTGTTTCACTGACCAGCTATTAAGTAGGACAATTCCATCCTGAGAATTGGCAGTTCCTGCTGCTTCACAAGCAGCTTCTCTGCAGGCAGGGAAGCCACCTGCGAATGGCAGCATGCAGGATGAACCCTCCTGCTTATCCACTGATAAGTCAAAGAATTCCCTACTTCAGAGTGCTGCCCCTTTTCAAGAGGCTTGCCTGCGTGCATGGACACAGCTCACAAAGGGGATTTGGTATGCAGGGCTTGGAGAGGCCTGGCAGGAATGAGGAGAGATTGAGCAGAAAAGACAGGCCTTCTCCTGCAAAGAGGCGCCTTTCCCATCTGACCTCCTGCCTGCCTACACCTGCCTCTCCTTCCTGCCCTATGCCCCAGCCCCTGATAGGCCCAGATCACCCTGGGCAGCTGTACCCAACCTGTAGCCATCCGGGGCTATCTCAAACCAGTACGGCCGAGTCCCAAATGCCTCTGAATATGGAGCACGGGCCTAGCAAAAGCTAAACAGTCAACTTCTTGTTGCACTTCAATAAGCATAATTTGGAACTCAAGAAGATGGATTTAAAAACTGAAATGTCCAGTTTTGAATATATGCTCCCACAACAGCAATAACAAGTTATTTCATCATTATTGTTTTAATTATTCGAAAGCACTTAGCACTTGAGAGGCAGCAATCAGTGTTCTAGGCTAGGACAGGACACATTCCAGCCAGGCAAAAGCACTCAAGGAGGGCGCAGAGCAGGACAATTGAGGAGTGTCGCTTGGGAATAGGGGGTCTGGGCTTGAAAGAGTTTTGGCCTGGAAAGAATCCCAAGGGCCAGACAGAGAGGCCTGGGGCGACGCATTCATCCCCCAGGCTTCAGCTTCCCCACATAAAGAAATAGGAAGATCCCTGCAGGATCTGGCCAAAGGCCCATCCAGTCCAGCATCCTGTTCTCACAGTGGCCAACCAGATGCCTATGGGAAGCCCACAAGCAGGACTTATGCTCAAGAGCACTCTCCCCTCCTGCAGTTTCCAGCAACTAGTATTCGGAAGCATACTGCCTCTGACTATGGGGCAGAGCACAGACATCACGGCTAGTAGCCACTGATAGCCTCATCCTCCATGAATTTTTCTAAACCCCTTTTAAAGCCATCCAAGTTGGTGTCCATCACTACGTCTTGTAGTAGTGAATTCCAGAGTTTAACTACGTGCTGTGTGAAGAAGCACTTTCTTTTGTCTGTTCTGGCTCTTCCAACATTCAGCTTCATTTAATGCCCAAGAGTTCTAGTGCTGTGCTATGCCATGCCTAATGTTATACACTTCCATCATGTCACCTCTTGCTCACCTTTTCTCTAAACTAAAACGCTCCAAATGCTGCAGGCTTTTCCTCCTAGATGAGCTCCTCCATCCCTGTGGTCATTCTGGTTGCCCTTCTCTGAACCTTTTCCCTTTCTAAAATATCCTTTTTGAGATGAGGTGACCAGAACTTAGGGGCATTAATCTGTTTCCTCTGATTCCCTCCGCACCTGCAGTCCCCCACATCAAATTCCCCCTTCCATCAAAAGTGGGTTTTCAAGGGGTGCAAGAGACTGCAGCAGGATCCAAGCTAATAAATAATTTTTTTCAGCTGAAATCTTGAAACAATATAACTTCTTTTCCCCTCCCATCACGAACAATGGGCAGTTGGAAGGAAAGAGATCCAGGAATGTGCCTACCATTGGAAGTGTCACTGTTGCCTGCCGTCCCCACGGAGCTGTTGAAGAAAACAAAGACTGGTCACCTAGAAATAAAAAATAAGTGTTATATATGAATTGCTCCTTTGTCTTAAAATCATTGCAGTACCTGATGTAAGACTGGGGGGTGGGAGATGAAACCTCAGACAACGGGTGAAACCTGCCACAGTCCAGCAAACACCATCTCCAAATGAAAGAACTGCCTGTTGCTTTGCATGAGGATTACCCTCACCCACCCTGCTTAACCTGAAGAATAAACAGATGGTCAGTGCCACCAGGGCTTCTTAGATACACTGGCATCTCTAAGAGTGCTTCCTCCACTATGAGTTCTATGAGTGTGCATTAAACTCTTCAAATGGGGCCCTCCTCTGATCATGGACATAAACATTGGCTCCTACACCATTCATGCACATGGTTCCTTTTTCCCCTTTAATTTCTGAGCACACAATGTAAGATACAACAGTGGGAGAAGCTGGGGTGTGAGAGACAGAGGAGGAGGGTCAGAAGAGGAGAAAACGGGGGGGAGGAATAGGATGACTGACTGGTAGTTGAGGGAATTACGTGAACACTGATTCATGTAGCTAATCCAGCTCTGTTTGTCAAATCTGTCAAAGCCGATGCCGTTGGTTTAATTGAAAAGTCATCTGTAAATATCTGCACAGGCAAACCAACTGTTCTGGGAAGCATCTTCCTGGCACAATCTTTTAAAGATAATCCTCTTAAGGATGGGACCATGTGCTGCAGCACGTGCTTTGCATGCAGAGAGTCCCAGGTTCATTCTCTGCCATCTCCATTTAAAAGCATCGTGCAGGAGCCTTTGGCCCTCCAGATGTTGCTGGACTACAATTCCCATCATCCCTGCCCTTTGGCCATGCTTGCTGGGGCTGATGGGAGCTGTAGTGCAGCAACATCTGGAGGGCCAAAGGTTCCCCACAACTGATGTAGCAGATAATGAGAGTCCATTTCTATGCCTGAGACCCTGGAGAGCCTCTGCCAGTCAGAGCAGACAGTACCGGCTTAGTTGAATAAATAGCCTGACCTGATATAAGGTAGCTCCCTATGTTACCTTATTTCACAAATAAAAAGCATGGAAAGGACCTCTAATCACTGTTTGATCTTTTTTCATTGTTGGAGGTTCATAAGGCTTTATTATTATTATTATTTATAATTGTATATCACTATTTCGTTTTTTAAAAACATCAAAGCAGTTTACAAAAAATAAAAAACCATACAGTAAAAACCATTAAAAATACAGTAAAAACAAAGGTTCTAATGTAGTATCTACAACAAAACTATCTCTGGCAGCCTTCCCCAATCTGGTGCTCTCTATATATTGTTGTATTACCACTCCCATCAGCCCCGACCATTAGCCATGCTAACTGGCTGGTGGGAATTGCAGTCCATGACATCTAAAAGGCAGCAAGTCTGATCTGCGTTCAAACAAAGCAGAGTTCTCATTTCATCTGGAGTTTGCAAACACTGGTTAATGGGAACTTCCTCTGCAAGGTCAGAGAGAACATAGAGCCATCCACTGGAATGTTGCATGCAATCCTTGCTAGAAAGTAACACCATTCCCACTTACCTATAGCAGCAGTAAAATACTGCTCGATCTCATTGGCTGTCAGCACTCTTTCCCATATGATAAATTCGTCAAAAGCTCCATTGACATAACGCTTTTCCTGGTTGCCCTCAAATCCTGTCAACATGTTTGAATTAGAGGTATCATAGCTGTAGAAAAGTGTCCCATTTGGGTCAGTGGTATTTAAAGTTCCATTGACGTAGACTTTCAAACCATCTTCAGATTTCCAGGTAAATAGGACATGAGTCCAGTGGGGACCTGCAAAGCACAGAGGGGCAGTACCAACACTGTGGTTCATAAGCTCATTTAAAAAGTAAGACGAATCCTGCTGGATCAGACCAAAGTCCTATCTAGTCCAGCACCCCATTTCCCACAGTATCCAACCAGATGGTTACAGGAAGCCTACAAGCAGGATGTAAAGGCAACAGCTCTTTCCTGCTGTTTTCCCCAGTGGCTGGTATTCAAAGACATGCTGCTTCTGGTCCTCAAGGTAGCAGACTGCCCTGGTGAGTAGTACACAAACACAGGAGGGAGGCACCAAGAACAAGAAAACCAAACAAGGAAACCAGTTCCCCAGGAATCCCAAGGTCAATCACAATGCACTAAAAATGTCTCATTGTCAGATAGAAGCTGTTTATTAGAGCCCAATGCTTTTCAGATCTAAACGATGCTTTTTTCCAAGGCAGCCTCAGAAGAAACTTCAAATCCAGAATCCTTTTGTAATCTTAAGGCAAACAGAAGCTTCTAATTTCATAAAGTCACTTCTTGAGGAACTGGTTTCCTCTTCCGGTTTTCTCATCATGACTAGTTGCCACTGATAGCCTTATCCTCAATGAATTTGTCTGCTCAAATTCATTCCCTTCTAGCCAAATAATTGCCTGCCATTGTTAGGGTTTTTATCTGCTGTTCCCCTCTCTGGTTCTTCAGGCTTTATGATTTTACAGAGGGGGGAATTATGGACTTTTGCAAATCATAAGCACTGTGAATGCAATGGAATAACAAGGCATTAATTTTCTAAATAAACAAATTGCATCAAACATGTATTGAATGAAGAAAAGGGCCGTAGCTCAGTGGCCGACCACATGCATTGCATCCCAGGTTCTGAGTGCAGAGTTGATAATCCTCAGAATCTCAGACCTTCTTTTAAAAAGACAAATTAAAGTTTCTAGCCTATATGACATTGCCTGGCGAAATGTCAGAAGCCAAATATAGAAACACCTTAGAAGTGGGCTTTCAGTATTCTGCACTGGCATTACTCCTTCTCATGAGTAGTGGAAATGGAATAGTGGAGATAAGTGCAATTGTTTACATTTGCTTCATTTATGTAGGCTATAGAATCTGGCTTTTCTCAGTGCAAGATTTTGGCTAATGTAGCGCGCACATCCCCACTAATAACAGCACAACAGGAGGGAGAAGCTGAAGAGATGTCATTTTTCCCATCACGCAATGGTAAGGAGATAATGCTTTCAGCATTTTCTCCCTGCCAGCCTGTTGATTGATTGATTGATTGATTGATTGGGTTTATTTATATGCCACCTTTCCACAGTGACTTGTGCCCTAGGTGGCTTGCAACAAACATTCAAAATAAAAGCACTGGGGTACGGAAGAGAAGTCAGTTTACAAAACATAAATTCAAATAAGACAAAAATAAACAATTTAGCAAACATAACATAAATTCAATGTTAAAATACATTCACCATGCTGCATCACTGTGCACGGCAACTAACCCTCTCTAATGAATCCACATAGATATGAAAAATCAAAACTTACCTGGTGGGATGAAATTTGCTTCCCACTTCTTTGAAATCTGATGGTTAAAGAGCTCTACAGAGCCTTTGCTTTCGCTGAAGTAGACCTTAAATCCGCTGGAAAGTACCTGATCCCCATATGCTGGAGGAGTCTCAGTCTGCTGCTCCTGAGTCTTCCAGAAAAAAGAGAAGGTCACGCCTAAATCGAAGCAAAAGAAACAGAACAGGAACGGTCTGTGAGAAGAGAGAAGTGGAATTGAAGCTCTCCCCCATGATGGTTCGGCATGCAAGTGAGAGTTGAAAGCAAGACTTGAGTCCTTGTCAGCAGAATCGAGCCATCCGCAGCCCACTTTCAGCAGGTGCTACCTTAATTTTGCTTTCACCTAAAGCCCTCTGCTGACTGTTACCTTGTTGCTTTCCCCCAAAGGAAAACTCAGCTTGGGGAAGGAGCAGGACCTATCCTATAATTAAGCAGTTTTTTTATGGTGGAAATGACATACAAAAATGCAGTTTTGTACACATTACTTGGCTAGAGAAACTGCATTGCAAAATTCAGAGAAGTGTGAATTCTGAAAGATGGCTGTGCTTTGGTTCTCTCATTGATTTGGAAAGTGTGAATTAGGTAGGTTCGTCATTAAATGTAAACTGAATCAAATTTATTCCCCATCCCAAGTGGCATAGGCCTACTCTGTGCCCCCTATGCCAGACTGCTGCACTCAGGTGCGGTGGAAAACATTGTTCAATGTGAAAGAAAGATTGGATTGCCAGTCTAGCCAGCTTTTGTACATGGAATGGGCAGGGGGGGTCATCTTGTCCTTTGCTTCAGGAGCAAAATGTCTTGGGGCAGCTCTGGAAAGGAAGTGAAGAAGGAAGCCTCTGACAAAGGTGGGAGAAGCCCAGGCTGGCATCAATTGTACCGTTTTGAGTATTCCTTTCAAATAATAAATAGAAAAGAAAAAACACTCTAGCATGTGACAGAGATGCTCAAGAGGCTTTGTTGACAGATCGTATCTCCCTACATGAACCTGTCTGGGATTTGAGATCTTCAGGTGAGGCCCTTCTTGTGATCCCCACACCTTCGCAAGCACATATGACGCGGACACGAGATAGGGCCTTTTCGGTGGCCGCCTCTAGGCTGTGGAACTCCCTTCCGAGTGAGGTGCGATCAGCTCCCTCCTTGCCGTCTTTCCGGCAACAAGTAAAGACTGTTTTATTTCAACGGGCATTTGGGATAGAGAACAACCAGGATTAAGTGTCATAAGTTTGGTGATTACATTATATGATTTTATTATTTTAAATTGTCCACTGTTTTTAACCTATATTTTATGGTTTTAATTTTTCTCATAGTTTAATTCTTTTTTAATAATATACTCTGTATGTTTTAATGGTGTTGTTTTTAGTTGTAAGCCGCTCTGAGTCCTATTGGGAAAAGGGCGGGGTAGAAATAAAGTTTATTATATTATTATTATTTGTTGGTTCTTGGATTAACTCCAGACTGCTCACTACAGATGGGGAAGAAATTCGGTTCAGTTCAGATTTTAATGCCACCTTACCTAATACAAACTTTCCGAGACAATAGGTGAACAGAAATGCAGCATCTTTCAAAATTTGCACATCTCCAAATTGTGCAGTGCAGATCTCCAACCAAAGAATGGGTACAAAAATGCATATTTTAGGAGAAAGTATGCATATCTATATCTATCTATCTATCTATCTATCTATCTATCTATCTATCTATCTATCTATCTATCTATCTATCTATCTATCTATCTATCTATCTATCTATATCTATATCTATATCTATATATAGATATATATAGATATATATATTCATGAAAATAACGTATAAAATGCATTATATTAGAGAAAATAACTTGCAAAAATGTTCCTTAGCAAAAATATGCCTCAGCAGCTACTGTGTTATGTGGGTAAAGGCATGCACATTGTGCATTATATGGCACATTGTTGTTCACGTGCATGAATTTAGATGCATCTCTCTGCCTAATCTATCTCACAGGGTTGTTGTGAGAATAAAACAGAGAGCGGAGAACCATGTACACCACTTTTGAGCTCCTTGGAGAAAAGGTGGGATATAAATGTAAGAAACAGATACTCATCTAGGTCAGAGGTGGCCAGTGTAGTGCCCTCCAGATGCTGGGGACTCCAACTCCCATCAGTCCCAGCCAGCATAACAAATGGTCAAGGGTGATAGGAGTTGTAGCCCACAACATCTGGAAGGCATCTAGATGAGCACTGGGGTTATCTCCACAACCCTTCCCTGAGACAAGTGGGGAGGCCCTTCAGGCAAGCGTCTGCTTGCTCATCTTTCCTACATTCTGAGACAATCCTTTCCACAAAAGGGAAATGTGTGGTTTTTCTAGCACTGTCTATTATCTTAGGCTTGCTGAGTTTGGCATTTCGGTTGGTGGAGGGGAGCTCAGAATGGAAGGCAGCCAGGCCAAGCTACACTGCAGCACTTTAGATTCTCTAGGAATTCTAGCCCAGAGCCTAGCCAGCTAAGGTCTTCCTTGTTTATGCCCTATATGGAGGATAGGGCAATACTGCAAAAAGTTCAGGTTTTGTGGGAAACAGCTCTCCTCTTTCCTCAGGGCCATTCAAAACTTCATAGTCACTGTCAGCACAACGGTGGGGGGGAGGCAAAGATGGGTGAATCTGTCATTTTTAGTTTCTCTCTGTTTCTGATTTTTTCAGCCTTCAGGTCAGTTCCCTACATTTCCATATCAGTTTGCAATTTTTTTAAGTCCTCATGAAAAGTCATCAGCATTTTAGTGAAAACATTTCCTAAGGTACACGTGTTTTTATTCAATTCTGCCTCATATATACATTTTTGCAAGCAATTTTCCTCACTATAATACATTTTTGCATTGTTATTATTATTTGCAAAAATGAAGTCAAAGTGACTTACAAATTTTAAAAACAGGTATAAAACCAAGAATAAAAACATTCTGCGATACTCACAAAATGCATAAAAGCAAGATCAGCTCATCCCCACCTGTTTTTAAGCAAGCAGAGAAATTAAGCTCTAAAGGCCTGCATGAATAAAAATGTTTTTACCTAGCACCTAAAACCAGACAGTGATGGTGCCAGACATGCCTCCTGGTTGAAAGCATCCCACAAATGGGGAGCCACCACTGAAAAGGCCTGCTTCTTGTTGCCACCCTCCGTACCTCCCTTGGAGGGGGCACACAGAGAAGGGCCTCAGATGATGAACGCAGGGTCCAGGTCATTTTTGTATGTTAATTTTGCTAATATATGTATCTAGTACAGGCATTCTTGTACACATTATTTGGTTGGAGAACTGCATTGCAAAATTTGGATGTGAGAATTTTGAAGGATGACTGTGCTTCGGTTTGTGTAGTGTTTCGGGAACTGTACATTTGCCTTTAAATGCAAACTGAATCAAAATTGTATCCACTCCTGTAAGGGGGAAGCTTTTGGAAAAGCACTTTTCACATACAAATTATGGTTGCATTCCAAACTGGATTTCTTTTTTAAATAAAGGCTGCAGTCCTAAGCATGCTTACTAGACACCCAAGCACCTCCTTTAAAAATGGACAGAGTTGTTTAGGCTGGACAGTGTCCACCTAACAAAGGTTGCCCGTGATGTCAGGATGTGCAACATTCAGGCTGGCCAGCTGTGTTGGTTGCGGCCAGCTTAATTTAATGCCGGGTGAGCTCAGCAGCCCAACTCTTATGGAGCAGGAGTCATTGGGGTGGATGAATGCCCCCCACTCCCCATTAGTGGCACTCCTTTAACAGGTCTCAGAGGTGTTACGCTAAGGCCCCAGCCTAGCCGAGGGCTGGCCCATCTGCCACACACCCAGGGTCACATATATCCCTGCTTTAATCCCAGGAGTCCACAGAACTCCTCTCTCGTACTCAGAGCTGCCCGCCCCATGCTTCATCACAGGACTCCACCATATTTACGTTGTTCTATATACACTGTGTCCTCTCCTGTCTTCCCTTATGCAGTTCTTCTTCTCCTGGCTCCCCTTGTACAGTGCCCTCCCCTACCTGCTTTTTCACCCCTTCTCCTCTTTCTGTCTCCACCAGACTAGGGATGACAACCCTAGATGCTTCTGTCCTATCACCCTCCCTTTGCCCCCTAATTGTTGTCTTGCTTGAGGCAGCCCAAATTCCTTTGGCAGCCCACCCCTTTCCCCTCCCCCTCCCCCTTCCCTTGTTAATCTCTCTCCTTGGTCTCTAAACCATCCTGGCTTCTTTGTCTGTGGTTCTCTTCTGTTGCTCCCGCCCCCTCCGCCTTTTCCTCTCTGCTGGGACTCTCCCCAAATGCTATGAGACGCTGACTTTTCATCTCTTTATCTTATCGACCGACACTTCTGGCTCCCACTCAGCTGGGTGTCAGCTCAGCTGCTGAGTTCAAGGGGGAGCACCAGTGTCTCTTGGAGTCCCTTCACACTCAGGTTGCAGATGTTGCCTACAGGGCCATTGTGAGCCTGAACCTCCTGGCACCCCTTCAACCTTCTCCCACCAGGCAGGCCAGCCAGTGTGGTTGAGCATCTGCCTTGCATGTAGAATGTCCCCGGTTCAGTCCCCAGAATCTCCAGGCAGGACTGGGAGAGACTCCCTGTTGGAAACCCTGGAAAGCTGCTGCCAGTCAGTGGAGACACCACTGGGCTAGATGGACCAATGATCTGACTGAGGATAAAGCAGCTTTTGGGGGGGGCATTCATTCTTGAAAACTATTCCCTTTTTGCCTATTGGTACAGTTTACTATTTATATGGGTGTGGGTAGGTGCAGTTCCCCTCCCGCCCTTTTTACCATTGTTCCCCATAGCAGATTCCAGTTGTTGGATGTCTTCATGATCTTGTTTGCGAGCCCTGGGAAAGCTAGCAATGGCGTAACAGAAATTTATTCAGAGCCTTGTATTTATTCTCACTGCTGGGGAACAAATGTTGCAGACTGAGAGGTTTTTATTCCCTTCATGGTGCGTGTGTGGGGGGGGTGCATGTGCGCACGCACATGTGTGCACACACATGTGGGAGAATATGCATAAGAAATAGTACACACACCAAAATGTGCTTGTAACAGCAAAGAATTGTTCAGATCAGATGCAAAGGCATCATTTCAGGAAGTACGGGATGCACAGACTGAAATTACCAATCAGCTGCCGCAGAGAAAAAACAAGGCCCCCTCGATTGGCCTGGTTGGATCCAACAGCAATTTGGTTCCCTCCCCTTCTAGAACCCTGCATAATTGAAGTTTGGATCATCCAGGAATCCTCCATGAGCAGAGGAGCCCCAATTCAAGCAGTCACCCTCCACGAGTTTGAGGAAGGTGGGAATGATGACACAGGAGGCAGACCTTAGCACTCCCATCCCCATTTCCATGTGGGGTTTACACACAAGCAGCACACCTGAACAGGTCTTATGTAGTTTCAGAACAATTGGAAGAAACACTTGTATAGCGCACTCGCATCAGAAAAGTGTGCATGAATAGCGCACTCGCATCAGAAAAGAATTGTTTTCACTGGCTTTCCAAAACAGTAGCTATAATGGTACGTTGAACTGCAGGGGAAATCCTCTTCATACTTATTTAAGAGTTACCCCGTCAAACCCACTGGGCTTATTCTGAGCAGACTTGCATAGAGCTGGAAATTCTAATCTGAGATAGCCATGGTGAAAATTGAAGTAGTCTTTGTTCCAGATTAGTTCATCCAGAACACTTTTGCCTCTGGCTGTCCTCCCTGCCACTATCATGTAGTTGACAGATTACCTGCAAGGGAATGTGGTCCTGTTTTAGCTTAATCTACCTCACAGGGTTATTGTGAGGATAAAATAGAGATAAATGCCTATATGGTACTCCCTGGAACAGGTGCGAGGAACCTTTGATCCTCCAGATGTTGCTGAACTACAAGAGGCATCAGCCCCAGCAAGCATGGCCAATGGCCAGAGATAATGGGAGCTGTATTTCAGCAACATCTAGGAGGGCCAAAGTTTCTCCACAGCTACCCTAGAGGAAATGGTGGGACACCAATCTGATTTTGAATTGTGAATTACATTCTTGAGAGTGAATTTCTGAGATTGTTCTCCCAGACTGAGAACTCATTAGAAGAAAGATCCTTAGAGATATTCAAACCAAATATTGTTCTTATCCAACAATGTTTATAACTTGAGAGATGTAACCCAGTCCTAAGGGGGTGATGTTCAGCTGTGATAGTGCACTGAGATACGAGTCTAGAGAATGATCTCTGTATTTTTAATCTCTTTAAACAGACCCTTCCAAGACAAACTCTGTGTGGAATTTGCTGGGGGAATTTCTGGCAGTAGCGGGGTTTTTTTTAATGCCCATACTTAAATTACAGCAATCAGCAAAAATGAGCAATTTATCCGGATGGATATATTTGCATTTCCCAGGCAAATAATTTGGAATAAACAAAAATGGGGATGCAGAATACATGCAAAGAACTAAACCTTGTGAAAGTTTATGATGAGTGCCTTCCAATTCCTCTCATCAATCCTTTCAGGGTTCGCCCCTCCCTCTTTACAGAAAGAACTGCAACACAATAAAAAAGATACAATAAAGACAGTAACAACAGCATACTAACCTTCAGGCTCGCAGAATTGCGGGTTAATGATGCAAGAGTTCTGACGGCTTCCAAAAAGAAGAAACGTCACTCCCTTTGCATCTGGGACACAAATGCCCTTGTTTACTATTCCTTCTACAATATCTATGGAAGAGGAAATATATATATATATTGAAAAAAGAAACAAACAAACCATGCAACTTTTTAAATAGTCTTGTCAACCTAGGGATATAACTCGGGCCATTTTAAATAGCTTTCATCATATCCCTCTCTCCTCACCCCAATCTCCATGGGCCCATAAACCCAATTACCAATGGCAATCCATCTTCCTCCTTTGACACCTGCCCACCCACAGACACCAGACCCAGCACAAAGGTCCCCTCCCTGAGTTCTTCATACATCACAGAAGACTTAGAGGAGAGGGCAGTCAGTCTCTCACTTTGGCCCCATCTCCACTATACATTTAAAGCAGTATCATACTACCTTAAATAGGCACGGCTTCCCCAAAAGAATCCTGGGAACTATAGCTCCTTAAGGAAGCTGGGAGCTGTTAGGAGACCTCTCTTCTCCTCACAGAGCTCCCAGAGTTCCCTGGGAAAAGGAATTGACTGTTAAACATCTCTGAGAATTGTAGCTCTGAGAGGGGAACATGGGTCTCCTAACAACTCTCAGCACCCTTTACAAATGACAGCTCCTGAGATTCTTTTGGGGAAGCCATGATTGTTTAGAGGGGTATGGTCATGCTTTAAATGTATAGTGCAGCTCAGTTCTGAGCTGTACAGAAAGGTGGAAACACCCTCTCCTGAGTTCTAATAGTGACCCGCGTGGTAGGGCAGAGCTGTGGATCCATCTCCCAAGATAGCTACCATTGGAGATGACCTAGGCAGGACTGGGAGGGGTAGGGCAGTGTTGAGGGCGGGGCTGTATGAGCATACAATTGGAGCCCATCCAGGGCTCCTACTCAAACCCCAATGCAGCCCCAATCTCACTGCCCCCCCAGCCCTAGCCCCATCCAAGAAAGCTGCATCAACACTGGCATTAGAAGGATGGCTCCAATCCACCACACAGGCCACTACAGGTGAGTTCTCTGCATGGACACTGAGGAGAGGTTGGTGGCAAGTGAAAATAATGGCTGGCTACTAAGTTAAGCCATACAGAGTCCAGACTGCTTGATTTCATCCTAACTGAAAGACACTGCTTGCCATTTTAGTGCCTAAATCCCATTACGTTCAATCCCTTCCCTGAGCCCAGGGGTAATCAATGTGGTACCCTCCAGATATCACTGGACTATAACTCTCATCAGCCCCAGCTAGCATGGTCAAAGGCCAGGGATAATGGGAGATGGGCAAGGACAGTGCATGGGCTACTTCTGCTGTAGCCCTGCTTAGCACCTTTTTTTGGTAAATGCAATAAGTCAAGAAATGGGTGTTTGAAATGAGGAGTCCCCAAAGAATGTGCTGATCCACAAGTGGCAGAGCAGGGCTGGGCAACCTGTGGCCCTCCAGATGTTGCTGGACTCCAATTCTCATTAGGTCCAGCCAGCATGGCTAATCGTCAAGAATGATACGAGCTGTAGTCCAGCAACATTTGGAAGGCCAAAGGTTCCCCAGCCCTGTAGCAAAGGCTTTAGGGAGAGAAAGAATAGGCAATTATGTGATCCAGGCTTCAAGCACACCCTTGGAAACGTTAAGTGGAAGCCATAGTACAGATCCTTTAAAATATTGCCATATGCAGACATAATTCTTAACCATGGTTTTATTTTCCTGAAATAAAGGGCCAGTCCAAGACATTTTGCTACCTGCAACATGGCACACATACACCTTTGCATGAGCACAAGTTGACTGGATGGGCATGTAGACCTTACTTCAACACTAGCAACAGGAAAGCATCCTCCAGAGCACCTGAGTGCAACAGGCTAATTTAAGGTAGTTTGTAGGATAGGGTAGGGAAATCACTGAAGCAGAGCTCACCTCACCTCCAGTAAGTCACATTGCTGCTGCTTACAAGGAGGTAGAGAGGGAAGTGCAAGGCAACGGCGAGGTTGGTGTGGTGCAAATGTACCAGTGGGAGTACCGGATTGGCTCCACTGGTACATTTGCAGTGTGCTGACCTTGTTGTTGCCTCCCCCCTACCCCTCTACCTCCTGATAAGAGCAGATATGCAATTGACCAGTGGTCAGATGAGCACTACCTCCCACCATGCTGTCCGCTACTGGTTTGGGGGATATAGGAGAGGTCTGTGGCACGCATAGCACTGATCCCCAACAGAGAGGAATGCCTGGGGAATTCAGGAGACATGGCAGGGGATGCTGCTGTTGCTGCCTCTCAGTTCCTCCCACCTACTTAATGACAGGGCCAGTCAGGGTTAGTAAACATTACACTGTAATACATGAACCATGGTTGAGAATTAGGTGCAAAACACAATGTAAAACCATGGATTGAAGGTTAGCATTAAGCACAGTTAGGTGCTACATCTGCACTAAGCTAACCATGGTTAAGCCAGTTTCTTTGCATTTCCACCATCTCTGCTTGTGTAGTGACAAGCTGGTCCTACAGATGGTTTCCAGGGCAGCAAAACGCAACTTGGCAAGTTAAACCATGGTTTCATCGTATTTTTGAGACTGTAAGCAGAGTTAAGGCCACAAACTACAGTTAACCATAGTTCTGTTTTTTGTCTGGCTTGGACCTTAACCTACATACCACAGAGCTGTCCCCATAATCTGTTTTAAAAATGGGGGTTTCCATTTTAAACTGAAACAATTAAAGATTACAATTGTCTTTTAAAATGATGGTTGCTTCTAAACCACTTCACTAGGTTACAGTGAAACTTCGTCCAAACCCAACATTCATGAGAATGGTCCAAGCTTGACAAAGGCAGAAGAATTATACTGAATTCTCACCTACAGTTGCAGAGAAGTTAGAGTAGGCAGAATCATTGGTATATACAAAAGTAGAATTATGGTAAGGAAGCACAGTGAAGTTGTGGAATCTTAAAGCTGGGTAGAATGACAAAGACAAAAAAAGAGAGCAATACAATGAATAAATGCAAGATGAACATGAATCAGCCAGTCCATATTTCTCAATGTGGGGAGAAAACACTGTAAAGTGTTGATAGGTCTTCCAGCAAGGCGGGGCCAGTGAATGCATTCAGTTGCAGTTGGCAGGGCTGAGCTACTTACCTGAACACCCAGCAGGTGAGTCACTGATGCTTACTGGGAGGAAGTGGGGCAGAGGCAAGGTGGTGGGGAGGGTGGTACGGTGCAAACACAACTGCAGGGGCACAGGATTGGGTCCACTGGTACATTTGCAGCATGCCACCCTCTGTGCCACCTTGCCCCTCCCCTCCTCCTCCCAGTAAGGAGCAGCTGCTGACCACAGGGAGGGCAGGTAAGGACCTCTGCCTCACCACCATCTGCTACTGAGTGCATCCCACTCCACCTGGCTTGCCCTACCTAAGTTTTTTTCTAAGCCTTTCATTTTGTGATATGGCAGCCTCCAGTTTAATTCTCAGTTTACATCAGTGAACACGGCCACTCATCAGGACTGGTAGGGCAGGGAAGCCAACTCTAGTTGGCTCCAGAAGGCAGGAGGAGCTAGAGGTAACAATAGGCAGAGCCAACTAATTCTGGTTTTCTTTCATTCCTTCTCCCTGTTGAGTTCTTCAAAGACTAAAGAGAAGGAGACTGACAGCCAGGGCCACCCCCTACAGTGTTTGTAAGTAAGGAGGTAGGCAGATGGGGACTGGCTGAAGGCAGACTGAACGTAGTGGGGCAGTGCCCCATTTGCCCAATGGACCACCTCGACTAATTACATTTCATGGCAAATAGCCATAGGCAGCCAGTTATATTTCACTGTGATGGTATTCCTTATTTTTTATGATAAAAGAATCAGACTGGCTGCTCTGCTGTTTTTCCCCTGTAAAACATAGATACCTTTTATGGAAGTCATCCCATCCATGCCCCCCCCAAAAGTGCAGCCTTCTATCTATCTATCTATCTATCTATCTATCTATCTATCTATCTATCTATCTATCTATCTATCTATCTATCTATCTATCTATCTATCTATCTATCTATCTATCTATCTTTAAAAGCCGGTCTGGTGACACTGACATCCATGGAAGTGAGCGATTGAGAGTTACGGAACTGGATTTACAGCCACACCAGCATTTCAACAAATAAAATGGATTAACATGATAAGCAAGCTTATGGTGTTCCAACGACTGATGAACAAGAAACATGGAGTGAAAAACACAACTGCGTGAAGTTATGATGAATGGGAAGGCTAGGGTGGGGTGGGTGGAATAAATAAACAACACCTGAAAAGCTCTAGCAGCCAGTGTAAGAGATGCAGCCAGTCAGACAGTGATTTCAAAGCAGTGATTTTGCTCCTACAGCATCAATGAAAGGAAATCACCTAGAGCAGTGCTGGAGAACAGGTGGCCCTCCAGATGCTATTGGACTCCTCCCCATCAGCCCCTGCTGGTATGGCCAATGGTCAAGGATTATGGGAGCTGTAGTTCAGCAATGGCTGGAGGGCCACAGGTTCCTCATCTTTGTTCTAGCTAGCTAGCTAGCTAGTTAGGTAGCTAGCTAGCTATTTATTTATTATTTGATTTATATCCTGTCCTTCCTCCCAGCAGCAGCCCAGGGCGGCAAATAAAAGCACTAAAAACACTTTAAAACATCATAAAAACAGACTTTACAATACATTAAAACAAAACATGTTTAAAAAATTTTTAAAGCTTTCAAGACATCTTTTTAAAAAAGGTTAAAAACATTGTTTTTTTAAAAAAAGTTTTAAAAACATATTAAAAAGCTTTTCCAACACAGACGCAGACTGGGATAAGGTCTCAACTTAAAAGGCTGTTGAAGGAGGAAGGTCTTTAATAGGCACCAAAAAGATAACAGAGATGGTGCCTGTCTAATATTTAAAGGAAGGGAATTCCACAGGGTAGGTACCACCACACTAAAGGTCCATTTCCTATGTTGTGTGGAACAGACCTCCTGATAAGATGGTATCTGCAGGAAGCCCTCACCTGCAGAGTGCAGTGATTGACTGGGTATATAAGGGATAAGACGGTCTTTCATGTATCCTGGTCCCAAGCTGTATAGGGCTTTGTATACCAAAACTAGAACCTTGAACTTGGCCCGGTAGCAAATGGGCAGCCAGTGCAATTCTTTCAGCAGCGGGGTGACATGTTGACGATACCCTGCCCCAGTGAGCAGTTGTGCCATTGCATTTCGCACCAGCTGCAGCTTCCAGACCAACCTCAAGGGCAGCCCAACATAGAGTGCATTACAGTAATCAAGCCTGGAAGTTACCAGTGCGTGGACAACAGTGGTCAGGCTATCCTGGTCCAGAAATGGCCGCAGCTGTCTTACCAGCCGAAGCTGGTAAAAGGCACTCCTAGCCACTGAGGTCACCTGGGCCTCTAGCAACAAAGATGGATCCAGGAGCATCCCCAGACTATGGACCTGCTCTTTCAGAGGGAGTACAACCCTATCCAAAGCAGGCAACTGACCAATTATCTGAACTCGGGAACCACCAACCCACAGTGCCTCTGTCTTGCTAGGATTCAGACTCAGTTTATTGGCCCTCATCCAGCCCACCACCAAGTCAAGGCAGTGGTCAAGGGCTTGCACGGCCTCTCCCCATTCAGATGTTACAGAGAAACAGAGCTGGGTATAATCAGCGTACTGCTGACACCTCACCCCAAATGTCCTGATGACCGCTCCCAAGGGCTTCATATAGATGTTAAACAGCATGGGGGATAAGATGGTACCCTGTGGCACCCCACAGCACAACTACCAGGGGGGCAAAAGACAGTCATCCAATGCTATTCTCTGAGAATGACCTTGGAAATAGGATCGGAACCACTGTAAAACAGTGCCTCCAATACCCATCTCACCAAGTCTGCACAGAAGGATACCATGGTCAATGGTATCAAAAGCCGCTGAGAGATTGAGTAACAGGGTCGCACTCTCCCAGTCCTTCTCCTGATAAAGGTCATCCATCAGGGCAACCAAGGCCAATTCAGTGCCGTAACCAGGCCTGAACCCAGACTGGAATGGGTCAAGATAATCTGTTTCATCCAAGAGTACTTGCAATTGCTGCACCACAACCCTCTCAGTACTAAGAAGGGGGTATTTGCAACCGGTTGGTAATTGTCATAGACCAATGGGTCCAGGGTGGGCTTTTTCAGGAGTGGTCATATCACCGCCTCTTTCAGGGCAGCTGGAACCACTCCCTCCTTCAATGATGCATTGACCACACCCTGGATCCACTCAGTCAAACCCCCTTGGCAAGCTTTAACAAGCCATGAATGGCAAGGGTCGAGAGGACACGTTGCTGGCCACATCATCGCAAGGACCTTGTCTACGTCATCAGGCCGCATCAACTGACACCGTTCCCAAGAAGTTGCAGCAGACGTTGCACTGGATACCTCATTGGTGTAAACCGCCCAGAGAGCTTCGGCTATGGGGCGGTATACAAGTGCAATAAATAAATAAATAAATAAATTGGGGACTACTGTAGATGTGGATGAGGCATCAAGACTGCTATGGAAGCGAGCAACTTTACCCTCAAAGTGCCTTGCAAACAATTCACAGTGGGACTCCGAAGGGTCTAAAACTCCATTTCCCGGAGTTGATGTCAACAGACCCCTGACAATACGGAAAAGCTCCACTGGACAGCTACTTGAGGATGCGATGGAGGCAGAGAAGTGGGCATGGTTATGATGTTTCACTCGTGCCCCATCAGCCTCACAGCACGCCTTTCGCCACATGCGCTCTAGCTGTTGTCCAGCCTGGTTCATTGCCCTTAACTCACTGGTGTACCAAGGTGTAAACTGGGTTCCACAATGCCGGAGAGGGTACTCAGGGGCAACCGTGTCAAAAGACTGCCACCCCTCACTGCTCCACAGCGTGACAAGGGCTTCAGCACGGTCACCTGCTCTATCTACTAGGAACTCCCCAGGGCATTCAGGAATCCAGTGGATTCCATTAGGCTCCAGGTGCGGACCATCTTAATCTGTCCACTATCCTTGCAGGGGAGGATTTGAGCTGAAAGTCTGAAACTTCATCAGGAAGTGGTCTGACCATGACAATGGGTGACATCCAACCCCCATCTCCAGCCCACCCCTTCCTCCATGAGGAACAAAAACCAAGCTGAGGGTATGCCCTGCCCTATGTGTCAGACTGGTGACAACTTGAGATAGCCCCATGGTCGTCATGGAGGCCATGAAGTCCTGAGCTGGAACACTAGAGGCAGCCTCAGCATGGACATTGAAATCACCCAGGACTATCATTCTGGGCTCCTCCAATACCATAGCCAAGATGGCCTCCACCAGCTCAGTCAGAGAAGCTGCCAGGCAGCAGGGTGGATGGTACACCAGCAGCAACCTTAATTTCCTGTCTCCTTGGCCCGACACCAGGTGCAGGCCCTCACAGCCAGCTCCAAGACAGAGTGGTTTCCTGGTGACAGAGATGGAAGTTCTGTAGACCACAGCAACTCCTCCCCCACCCTGTTCCTGCAGCCTGTGCTGGTGTTGCACCGAGTATCCAGGTGGGTAAAAGCTGGGTCAGATCACCCACCCAGGTCTTGGTAATGCACACCAAATCGGCACCTTTATCCACAATCAAATCATGGATGAGTGTGGTCTTATTGTGTACCAATCTTGTTCTAGGGTCTCTCTGACCAGGCTTCCAGTTCATCTGACATTATACAACCCAAACAATACATGCAGCCCAATCTTATAGCCATCTACTCTGAGGTAAGGGCCACTGAGTTCAACGGAACTTGCTCCCGGGTTAAGCAGGCATAGGATTTGCAACCATAGTCCTGATTTTCATATATATAGGCTCATAATTCCGTGGCCGCAGGGCTGAGGAACAACTTGGATGTCTAAATTAGACGTCACAGATTTATTAATCGCCACAAAGAAAATTTTCATATTGTGGCAAGTCATCACAGAGAGTCAATTCATTTTGGGATGGAAGGGTGGACGTGGTCTATTCACATATTTAACTGCACATCATTAAGGTCCAGTCTTTAATGAGATGGTCAAACTCCTTCTGGACTATACCACTTCAGAGTGCAAGTCCTGGGAGATGAATGAATGCTATACATTGCATGGGGGGGGGGAGGAATCACTGAACATAGAAAACTAGTGTGTCAAGGGAAAAGGTTATGCCAGGAAACCCTTCCCTCTAAGTGTAGTTTTCTATGTGCTTTTAATATACATGCACACACCAGCACTCAAAAGTGGTTCAATCCAAGGCCCCACTCATTTCTTTTTCTGTATCTGTTGGCCAGCCCTAAATGTTAGATAAATCTCATGATGGAGTATCAACTCAAGTGTCAATTACATGCATTTGCAAACCAGTCCTGGGAGATTAAGTTTCTAATCCAGACATTAACCACAGGGAGTGTCATCAGAAGACAAAAAGCATAACGATGATGCCTTCAGATATATCACACACATCCAGCCACAGTCTGCATGCACAAATAGGTTTCAGTGCAGAATCTGAAGGATAGTGTGAGCAAAAGCCTTCTTGGGACTGGGGAAGTGGAGGGAAAGGACTCTGCACCACCCCATAGAGATCTCCCCATACCCCCAAGCCAATGCACCAGGGGTAACTGCACATAGTTTTATTCTACATCGTTTCCAGGTGACAGAGGCATCACTTGGTACCGCATGTAGCACCGGAATCATTTTTAAGAACACACACACAGGTCATCATTGCTTCTGCAAAACCATCACACACACTCACCCAAACAGGCAAACTAATCTGTGGTTTGAAATATAAAAAAAGAAAGTTGTTTGGTTCTAGAGAATTTGCTGGATCACTAGATGGAAATGAAAAGGTGCCATGCAAAAAATGCACAAAACAGAGGCGACGTTCCTGAGCTCTGACTTTCGCAAAGGTTTACGTTATTCGGGGGGGGGATCACCGTTCTTCAATCTACCTCCATTTGTGTCCCGCAGTTCATGGATTCCGTCCACAGACCCCAGAGGCCAATAATGCGACGCTTGGGCTAGGACGTCAAAGCCTGTCAAGAAAACACAACGTTAAGGTCATTTTCCATAGGGACATGGGAAGCTGCCTATTACACCAAATCGGGCCATTGGTCCATCTAGCTCAGTATTGCCTACACAGACTGGCAGCAGCTGTCCAGAGTTTCAGGCAAGGGATATTCTCAGCCCTACCTGGAGATGCCAAGGATTGAACGGGGGACCTTCCGCTTGCAGAGCAGATGATCTGAGCTAGGGCCCTTCTTTCCGTTATAAAGGGAATGATACAAGAGTAAAGCATTTCTCCAACTACTGAAACAACCATATATTGGTTCCCTTTTTACTATAACTCTCATCATTATTATCCATTGAATTGCCAAAGTGGCTTCTAAGTAGCAGAAAGCTATCGTGGCTAGTAGCCATTGATGGTCTCATTCTCCATGAATTAGTCTGATACCCTTTTAAAGTTGCCCACTGCTACCTTTGAGGGCGGAAGTTAGGCACTGGCCTTGGAACAACTAACAAAAGCCCTGTCATTAGTGTGGCCATGGGTTGTGGCAAAATTGCCTGTTTTTTGCAGGAAACCTTGAGAGGGTGCTGATCCTGGCATAGGGACAGAGCATCGTTGAGCATCTGCCAGGCTCCAGGCTGATGGTTGGGGTTGCAACTCCTGCTTGTCCTCCTCTTCTCTTTCACCACCATGTTCTCCCAGGCCAGGAATGGGCCACCTCCCCCTCCCCCATTGAAGGCCACATTCCCTCCGAGGTAATCTGTTGGGAGCTGCATGCTGGCTATGCATGGAGTTGAAACCGGCATCAGAGTCACCACATCTTTACAATTTTCTTTGTGTCACCCACTTTTCTCTCTCTTCACCCCTATGTAGCAGGATGCCAGAGGAGAGGCAGATTGCTCTTGCTGGAGCAGTGACAGGCAGCCTTTTCGGCGCAGTGGGCCAAGATCCTTATCTCCACAAGCCCTGCAGGCCACAGTGGGCATATGGGTGGGATCTCCCACCTGTCAATCACCTGGTGACAGGTGACATTGTCTTTGAAGTACGCTTCGAAGCAGTTTCATTAGAAAGCACTTAGAAAGACATTTCAAAGTAAAGGCCACACCTCTCTTTACCTGTGTCCCACCTGTCATCACATATGAGACATCAGGGGCAGGGCAGGTGGGTGTGGTTTGGGGGAAATGGCATTGTGGGCCAAATTAAGACTCCTGCCAGGCCCAATTGGGACCATGGGCTGGAGGTTCCTTACCCCTGTGCTAGAGGTCTGAACTGATTGCTTGCACACAGCACGTGAGGCCATGTATTTATTTATTAAACTTATTGATGCCTAATGTGGGTTATTTCTAGGCAATCTGCAGGACAAATACATACAATAATATAAAAGCAGGTAAGAAATTCATCCATTTACAATACAATGGCCCCATCTGCGCTATACATTTAAAGCACTAAGATACCACATGCTTCCCCCAAAGAATCCTGGGAAAAGTAGCTTGTTAGTGGTGCACCAATTGTGTAGTGATTGTGGTCACAGTATTTTTATTTTATTTTATTTTACTAGGAGACCCATTATTCCTCTCACAGAGCTACAACTGCCAGAGTTCCCTGGGAAGAGGGGCGGTTAAACCACTATGGAAATTGTGGCTCTGTGAGGGTCTCCTGTCAGCACTCTTAACAAACTACAGTTCCCAGGATTCTTTGGGGGAAGCCATGACTGTTTCAAGTGATATCATACTACTGTACATATATAGTGTAAATGGAGTCAATGAAACATTCCATCTTGGTGACCATATCAGTAAAATACATAATAATCTACAAAAAAAAATTACTCTGACTGCAATTACCACACAATTACCACATACAAATTGATTCCACTCTAAGAAGCAACAGTTGGTCACTCAAATGCCTTGGTGATACAAAAAAAGGTTTTCAGCTGCAATGCAATTAAAGTTGGTACCAGGTGACACTTTCCTTGGTAGAACATTCTACAGGTAGGAGGCCACCACTGAAAAGGCCCTCCATACATCTGGAATGAGCCCTGGAGTGCGCAATGCATAACTGCATACTCTCTACACAGCGGAGGTTGGTCTGTTAGGGCACATGCGGCACCGTCCCACCAGCCTCACACTGCCCTCAGCCAGCCCTTTCTTCTTACAACCAATTCAGGGGTTGGTGCTTGCTTTCAGCTTCCTCCTCCTCAGTCTGTGTTCCCTTTATAGAACTCAACACGGAGGAGGAGGATGGGGACAACACTGAAATTAGTTGACCTTGCCTGTCATTAGCTCTGACGCCACCTGCTGTTGGCTCCCTGCAAGCTGCAATGGGTACCAATTCCCACTGTCACCACACCGTGTGGGTCCCTCTGAGTGAAGAAAGCCTTGGTCACAGAGCAGTAGGTTTCAGCCCTCTCAGACCATTTTACTTTCTCCCTCCCAGCCCCAGAAAGAACGGCAGGCATTCATATATCTAAGAAAGTTTCTCAGGGATGCAGCTGGCTGGGATTGAGACTAAACCCAATTCCTATGTTTGACAACTCCTTTCTATAAGAGGCAGGGAGGTTTTGCCCACCCCTCAAAGCAACCATCAAGTGCATCCTGTTCGCTTTGTCCCATAGAACATAATGATATCCACTAAGAATCCATTTCTGCTTTTGTCTGCATACTTTCACCTAATCATCTGCATAGCCCTATCCCAAGTTCAGTTTCTGTGTCCCCAGGAGGCATAATAAACTAGATCCCTGGAAGATCCCTCACTCCCTGGGTTGTCTTCAGCTAAGTCCTTAGTTGAAATGAATGGGCCTAAGTTAGCCCTGTCCATTAATTTCAAAGGGTCTACAACTCTGAGTAGGGCAAGCATTGGCTACAGCTTCCTATTTTGGGGTGGGGCAGGGGAGAGAATGACCTCAGTGTGCAAAGTAACATCTGGAAAAATAAAAATGTAACAATTCCACCATTCTGTGTAGAAAAAGCAAGAACATCTGTGGGATTTTGCATTCTGCTTCCTACCAACAAATAAATAAGCCCTGCAGCTAATCAGTAGTGCTGAGTTTCCGCAAGTACTTTCTTCAGCTGCAGGTGGCCAGACACAGTGAGATCCAAGTGGACAAGATAAAAAAGAATAAGACGTCCAACGGCTCTTGCTTTCCCGTGGCAAATGTATGTCTAGAAGAGGAACATAGGTTAGCAGTCACTTGCTCAATGATTTGCTTTAATAATGTTATTTGTTATTTAATTTTGAGAATTGTATTCTTTTATTGAGGTATTATGTTCTATTGATGTATTGTTACGTTCATTTTCTTTTGTAAGCCGCCTTGAGGGCCTTTTGGCCATAAGTCGGGGTATAAATTTAATTAATTAATTAATAAACATAAAAGGAGCCCTGCTGAAGCAGGCCAATGCCCCAGGTAGTCCAGCATTGTGCTCTCAGATGCCCAATTAGGACCTGAGTACAACAGCAACTCTCCCCTCCTGCCATTCCCAGCAACTGGCATTCAGAAGCATACCGATTCTGACCGTGGCGTAGAACACAGACATCAGGGTTAGTAGCCACTGACAGCCTTATCCTCCGATCTAAAATGCCCACTGTGCTGGAGACAAAGCTGTCTCCTTTGAGCTGATATGTGTTGCGGTGCACGAGGGTCATTGCAGCTGCATACCACAGTGCGGGAGGGTGAGCAGAGTTGAGAATAATAGGGTGGCCACTTATGCCTTGCCAATAAAAGAAGAAACGCGTCGCCAAAGAAGAGGGCAAAAGAAGACACAGATTTACACCAAAAACAGCACATGCTAATTGAGAGAGAGAGATGCATTTAGATAGATTTAATATAATTTAACATAGAGTTCAGTCTTCCCATAGTGGGAAAGTATGTGGCCATGCTCAGTCTGCTGTTGAGGTGCTCACTATTGATGGGCAATCTGTTGATACCTATGTTCCGTCTCCCCTGTCGGAAGCAGTATGCCTGGGGATAGCGATTCTGGGAATCATAGGTGGGGAGAGTGCTGTTATGCTCAGGTCCTCCTTGCTGGTTTCCCATTGGAGCATCTGGCTGGCAGACCTCTGTGAGAACAGGATGTTGGACTATACAGGCCTTTGACCTGATCCAGCATGGGTCTTCTGATGTTCTTAACTCGAGGGCCCCACTGGTCTCCTCTTTTTTAAAAAAAAACATTTTGGACCTGACAGCCCTTCAATAGAAGATGTCTTCAAATAGAGAGCTGTCCTTCTTTGTAAAGTAGGACACGTGGCCACCCCATGAGCCTGGTTTGGAAACAGACTCAGCCCTGCCCTGCCGCACTGTGAAGTGACATGCTTGCTTCAGGGGGGCCCGTGGGGGGGGAGGGCATATATGAAGGCAGGGCTTGGTGTCTGAACAGTGCACCAAGACTTTTTAAAGTGTTGGCCCTAGCAATGGAGGGCGGCTCATTTGGGATCCTCTTCAGGCACCTCTCCATTCTTTCTCCCATTCCTCTTCATAGGAATGTAGGAAACTGCATTACACGGAGTCAGGCCCCTTGGTCCATCTAGCTCAGTACTGTCTACACTGACTGGCAGTGGCTCACCAGAGTTTCAGGCAAGGAGTCTCTCCCAACCTTACCTGGAGATGCCAGGGATTGACCTTGGGACTGTCTGCAAGCAGAGTGTGTGCCCGATCACTGAGCTATAGGAACATTGGCAGCTGCCTTCTACTGAGTCAGACCATCGGTCCATCTACCTCAATAATGCCTCCATGGATTGGCAGCAGCTCTCCAGGGTTTCAGAGAGAGGTTCTCTCCCAACCCTACCTGTAGATGCAGGGATTGAATTTGAGGTCTTCTGCAGGTAAGACAGGTGCTCTGCCACTGAGCTACCGCCCTTCCCCCAAACTAGTCCTCGATGCTGCCTCCTGGTTAGTTCTCCATTTGTGGCTACTGACTTGTTCCGTTGCTTCTGGTTTCTAGTTCCTAGTTCACCTCCGACTGTTGCTTACAGCACAGCACCAGCAAGGAGGCTTTCCCAGCTCTGCCTGGAGATGTTGAGGATTGAACTTGGGGCCTTTGGCATGCAAATAATGTGTTGTACCACCGAGTGGCATTCTCCCCCCCCTTCAATATTTGCTCTTCCATCAAGAAAGAAGAAATTCAGTTCAGTTTGCATTTTAATGCAAACCTACCTAGTTCACACTCCCACAAAACACAAACCAAAATGTGCCACTCTTCACACTTCTTCAAATTTTGCAAGACAATTCTCCAGTCCAGTGTACAAAAACGAGTATATTAGGGGAAAGTTTGCATAATAAGGCATATATTACTGAGAATAACACAAAAATCATTATATTAGGGAAAGTTGCTTGTATATATGTGTGTGTGTATATATATATGTATGGCAAAACTACATACAAAATGTGTATATTAGGCGAGATGGACACTTCTCAGGATATCTGAGAAGCTCTCTCGCCCCCTACATCCCAGTCACTTAGATCTGTGGATGATGCTCTGTTGATGGTGCCACACACCCCTGCAGTAAAGCATGCTGGGATTCAAACATGTGCTTTTCACATTGTGGCACCCATTCCCTGGGATTCTCTTCCCTTAAAAGTGGAGCAAGCCCCAACATTCTTCGGTTTCCAACATTTGTTTTCTTTTTCTCCCAAGCCTTCTCAAATAAGCCATTTTTTATTTCAGCAGCTTTTAATTATTGTTAGTTGTTATGTCTTAATATTGTTTTTATTATCCATATTAGTTTTAAAATTCTATTTGTGTATTGTATTTTGTATTTATGGAGATGGTTTTTACTGGAGTTTGTAAGCTGCTTTAGGGAGGAAGCTCTTCAAAAAGTGGGATATCCCTTTTTAAATAAATTAAATGCTGACAAATTGAGGACTTTTAAACAAATTAATGTTCATTATTGATATTCAGTAGGAACTTAGAAACATTCCTGTTTATACAGGCATGTAATGGCTGAAAGAGACTGCACCTGGCAACCTTGAAATTATTAGCTGTGAGGGTATGTGACTTTTTTTAGTATATTCTAATTGTTTTGTATTAACATTTTGGCGTTGTCTGCTCTAGGGAGGAAGGATGGGCTAGAATTTTAATAAACAGTAATAACAGTCAGAAACTGATGCAGAAATATGGAGGGCTGAACTTAAGACTGGAAAAATGAGAAACTGAAATGGACAAAATCATCCATCTCTGTCACTAAGCTGTGGTCCATCCACATAATGTGGAAAGAGTCCAACCCTGCAAAACAGGGATTTTAAGAGAGTTAGCTGGCACCACTGAGTGATGGAATTTGATTTAATGCTTTGTTCTGCAGTGTAAGCATTTGAGCCATGCAATTGTTAAATCAACAAATCTATTTGAAATCCTTGTCTAGTAAACAGGTTTTTTTTAAAAAAAAAATCAAAGCAATAAAAAAAATACTCAGTGTGAAACACTGCCTGTATGGAATCAGAGAGGATGAATGGAAAAGAGACTTGCTTGCTAAAATCCATATACAACCTGGAAGCAGAGGCTCTCTCCTGAAATAAAAGAGTGTATCTATTCCACTTGTAGATTTATTTCTATCCCTAGCAATCTCCCTGGAGCACAAGGGAAGGCAGAAGGCAAAGCAAAAGGGGAAAAAATGTGGTTAACAAAAATGTAAGCAAGTTGTGAGGCTTCAGGACTCGCAGCACATGATTCCACAATGCACACATTATCCAAACATTCCAGAAGCCTTGTAAAAATTCAGGTCACCAGTTAAAATAAACCACAAGCCATTTTTCTCTGGCAATTTGAACCTTTCCCCTGCGCCTCGCGAATGCCAGAGCCTACAAAGTGGGAAGAGATGGAGAGTGGGGTCCCCACACCTCTGTGTCTTCCCCAAAGCCCCCTACCCTCCTGTCTCCAGCAAGATGAACAAGAAGAGAGAGGGGGTTTCTTTCCCCCACCAAAGGAATGAATGGCAGCTGTTCACGTAACTGCGAGAAAGCAAACAAAGTCAGGGATATCACTGGGATCACTGGGATCAGGGACAAATCCTGCTTCCTGCTTTTGTTAACACCAAGAGGGCAGGTTTTTTGTCCACACACCCAACTGTTGTCAACTGCATCTTGTCCACTTTTGTCCCATGGAACAGAATGGTAGCCATTGAGGCTGCGTACATGCCACACTTTTAAAGCACATGACTTTCCTGCAAAGAATCCTGGGAAATGTCATTTGTTAAGGGCACTGAGAATTGTAGCTCTGTGCAGGGTGAAGTACAGTTCCCAGGATTCATTGGGG
Source organism: Rhineura floridana (assembly GCF_030035675.1). Classification (NCBI taxonomy): domain Eukaryota; kingdom Metazoa; phylum Chordata; class Lepidosauria; order Squamata; family Rhineuridae; genus Rhineura; species Rhineura floridana. The sequence continues at coordinate 13,699,871 of NC_084498.1, read as the reverse complement.
AAAGTCATGTGTTGTAAATGCATGGTGTGTACACAGCCTGAGAATCAATTCTGCTTCAGCATCCATAGTATAAAACAACCTATAGTTAGACTCACTTGGCTTTTACAGGTGGCAGGGAATGTCCCCTGATCCACTCTGACCTATCAGTGCAAAGAGGAGTTTTTGGTTCATTTGCTAATGCACCTTGCACTTTCTGTATGATAGCAAGCTGGGTGATAGTGCATAACCTAAATCCCAAACTTTCAGCCCCCATTCCCCAACCCCATAATGACCTTGGAACCATGATATCATAATGTCATTCTGAGGGGGCTGTTGGTGGGGCACTGCAGATTCCAGGAAGCAGCCACTGAGAGAAATTCCATCCATAGCTATTTTTAAAGAGAGGGAAAGGAATACTGCCACTGTGGCAGTTAATCCATGACAGGGGAGAAATTCAATTCAGTTTGCATGTCAAGGCAAATTGATCAAATTTGTTCTTTCTGAAACAATATTTGAAGCAAAACATGACTATCCTTTGAATTCTGCACATCTCCAAATTTTGCAGTGCAGTTCTTCAACCAGTGTTTAGAAAAATGCAACTACTAGGGGAAAGTGTCCGTTAAAATTAATGTATTCATGAAAGTAACATACAAAAATGCATTAAATTAAGGAAAATCACTTGCAAAAAAATGTTACATTAGTCAAAACTGCATACAAGATTGTGTTCACTAGGAGAAATTCGCACTGAAATGCTGATGAATTCATGAGGATTTTTTAAAAAAATATAGCAAATTGCTGTAGAAATGTGGGGAACTGAATTTAAGACTGGAAACTGATACTGACAGATCCTTCCACGCCTACCCAACAAGCCCCACCAAAAGCTGCAATAATTTCAGTCCCCACCCAACTAGACTTAAACTCCTCATTGCTACCTGCAGTTGGGGTGATGGACTGGGGGGCATTTTCACTCAGTCCTAGCCACAGCCTGGGATCATGTTGATAATGAAGTGTGTTAATGATGGTGCTAGCCAATACATGCCCCACACAGCCAGGGTTTATTTTTTCCCTGATTCACATAAACCATGCTGAAAATCAACAGAACTGGACTTTCTTCAGAGGCTGCCCAGTGATATAAGTCTCTACACATCTTTGGATAGCAGCAGCAGCACTATTAAGCTGCCTTCACCACTCTTTCAAACGCTACATCTCCTTTCACCCAGAATGATCTTGCAGTAGTTAGGAGAAGTAGCCCGTATGATGATTCAGAAAAGGCCTTAGGGAATGAGCATGTTTTAAGGACCGTTTGAAAAGCAAAGACAGAGTTGGCTTCACTGATCCTCCCCCCCCCCCCGAGAGAGAACAGCCACTCTACATTTTAAGCGTATTCCTCATTTTAAGGGCCATCCTTCAGTTCATTAATTTTGATGTAGGAGTAAAGAAAAAGTATATTTATTTATTTGTTTGTTTGTTTTATTAGATTTATATTATGTCCTTCCTCCCAGTAGGAGCCCATTATAGAGCAGGACTGAAGCCTGTAGCAACTGGTTGATTCAACCTCTTACATTTATTTACAGGAAAATACAGCCTGAAGAAAACTGGTCTTCAATAATAAAAAAGAAAGAGTGTCAAGCTCATGGGGAGACTCAGAAAAGATTTGTATCAGGAAATGGCCCAGCACTCAGCCTGCCAATCCCTTCCTTTCCAAGCCTATAAAACATGTGGCAGTATCCATCCCAGTCACAAAAAGCAGATATTTGTATAATCAGATTTGGAGAAGTTTTAACAGTGAGCTGCACACCAACCATTCTTTCTGAGCAAACATAATTGTAACCAAGCATAGAACAACTAGCAGACGTCCCTGAAGCCGTGACTCAGATGCCTCAGAGCAGATCATAAGGGGGACTGCGTGCACGATTACCAGTTGTAGAAGAGGCTGGTCACTAGGGCAAGATGGGGCAGAACCCTACCTAGGGATGCCAGAGATTTCTGATGAAAACAGAAACAGGAGTGGAAATTGCCAGTGTGTGCTTCCTTGTCCCATATCTGGAATGGAAATCAATCCAGTGAATACAATCGGTATTCTCTGTTGTTGCTTTTAGTCCACATATGATATGTAATTGGTGACGCTTCCCCCATGTGCACTGAAATGAACAGGGTGGAATAATGTAATGACAATGTCATTTAAATACTTAATTATGCAAATTACATAAGCTTTGTCATTTTGCCACAGTGGATAGTGGGATAAATAATGCCGTTTGGGGGGGAACGATGGACTACAGAGGAATGGAAGCAAGCAACAAATACAGGGCAGAACAGAAAACGAGACCTTCTTACATCCCAAGCTAGTATTTTTTTCTGCACCCCACAATCCAAAGCTCTAGCCCAGCAGTCCTGCAACCACACACACATGCACAGTCATATTCATAAATGCAGCATTCAGAGACTCTCTAGAGTCTTTCCTGTTCCATCATATGTTTGGACAGCACAGCCAGTCACAAGCATCACTATGGCCAGCAGGTCCCACTCTTCACCTTTGTCTCTGGGGTCAGAGGAGTTGGAACTCTAGAAGGAAGAGCCTCTCAGCCTAACCCTATCTCACAAGTTTGAGTTCACTCACATGCTAAGCAATTCTACTACTGCATTGCTGAAGCGTCCACAGTATCTTTACGAGGGAGGAGGATGGAGATAAAAACCCTTGGCTGCCCCAGCAGCTCCAGTGGTCACCCGCCACCACGGTTGCCAGATGCCTTAAATCTCCTGATGGGGCAGGAAATAAAGCAGCCATTGCTTCTCCTGCCTGCACCTTCCTCAGCGCTGTCATCCACTCCTCCTCTGCTGAACCTTCTGTAATTGACCAGGGCTCCAGGTGGATGACAAGACCTACATCAGCAGGGTTAAAGGGACAGAAATATTCTTCAGCTTTGAATCTGGCAACCTTAGCTCTGTGTGTATATGTTGTGCCATGATGCTGGGCATAGTATGTTTTCATATGTTTTAAGTTAAATTTCTAGTCCTCATGGCTGTGACAATACAGATTAGTAGATACCCTGTGAAATATCAGAAGTGTGGCTGGTTGAAATTTCAAGCACTCAAGGGTGGAACTTGAATGAGGGGATGGGCAAATCTATCAATTTCAGTGTCTCCCAGTTTCTCATTCTTCCAGTCTTAAATTCAGTTCTCCAAATTTCCACATCAGTTTGTGATTATTATTTTTTTAAATCCTCATGAAAATTCAGCAGCTTTTTAGTGTGAATTCCTCTTAACATAATGTTTGTAAGCGATTTTGCCGAACATACACATTGTTGCAAAGCAATGTTCCTTAATACAATGCATTTTGTATGTTATTTTCACTGATATGTGCATTTTAATGCACACTTTATCCAAGTATATGCATTTCTGTAAACATTCGTCAGCCAGTGAACTGCATTACAAAATTCGGAGTTCAAATTTGGAAGGATGTCTGTTGTTTCAGTTTGTGTGTTTTTTCAGAGAGCGTGGATTAGGTGGGCTTGTCCTTAAAAGCAAACTGAATCACATTTCTCTCCCCCCCCCACTTGACACTTCCATATACTTCCTTCCCTTCACGTGTGTCTGCAACATGAATGTTGCGTGACAAGCCAAACCTGCTGAAATTCTCTCTTCTACACAACTATTAAAGGTGCAGGATCCTTGTCCGGACACAGGTTTATCGCCTCTGTGAAAAGACAGTTCTCTATCCCAAAGTGCTGACAGCATATAAAGAGCGGGGGGGGGGAGTAAAGGTTCAATCCCAGGTTCAATCTTCAGCAAGGGCTGGGAGAGAAAATCCTGCCTGAAACCGTGGAGAGCTGCTGCCTGTCAGAACAGACACTACTGAGCTAGATGGACCAAGGGTCTGACTTATTATTCATTTATTTATTAAATTTATAACCCGCCCTTCCTCCCAGAAGGAGACCAGGGCAGCAAACAAAAACATTAAAAACACTCTAAAACCTCTTAAATGCAAAAGACATTAAAACATATTAAAACAAAACAGCTTTAAAAACAAAACAGCTTTAAAAACATCTTAAAAAGCAATTCCAGCACTGATGCAGCCTGGGAAAAGGTCTCTACTTAAAAGGCTTGTTGAAAGAGGAAGGTATTTAGTAGGGGCCTAAGAGATAACAGAGATGGCGCCTGTCTAATATTTAAAGGGAGGGAATTCCACAGGGTAGGTGCCACTACTCTAAAGGCAGAGCTTGGCAAAGTTACTTTTTTAAACCACAACTTCCATCAGCCCCAGCCAGGATTGGGCTGACGGGAGTCGTAGTTCAAAAAAGTAACGTTTCCAAGCTCTGCCTAAAGGTCCACTTCCTATGTTGTGTGGAACAAACCTCCTGATAAGATGGAATCTGCAGGAGGCTCTCACCTGCAGAGAGCAGAGATCCACTGAGTATATAAGGGCAGCTTCCTATGTTCCTAAGAGGAAAAGGGAATAAATTCAAGCAGATGCAGTTACACATACTTGAGTTGAATTTCAGCTTGAGATAAGATACTGCTGACCTGGCCAAACCCATCCACTTGCTGCATACCCACGGGCCAGACTACACATGATATAGCTGAATCAGGCAGGAGCCTTGCACAGTGTTTAATTAAGACTTGGAGTTCTAGGGGGGAAACAAAGTCAGTCTGACAAGCCTGAAGTATATACCGATTGACAGTGGCTCTCCAGGGCTTCAGATCATGATCTTTCCCAGCCCTACCTGAGAGCATAGCACCTTGCATGTGCAAAGCATGGGCTCTACCATTGAGCTACCGATGGGGTGGACAGAAATAAATGCAGAGTCAACACAGAGTGTTTTGGTAGGAAAATACACATAGAGCCCCACTTTTCACTAAACGGCATGGCGCCCAATTCGTTACTGCATAAGCTTCATTGAAATACATCCTGCCAATGATGCTTGAGTGCCAGAACTCCCTGGTGGATTTTGCCCAATGGGTCAGACCTGTGGAATAGTCTCCCCGATGAGGTGCGCCTGGCGCCGACGCTACTATCTTTTCGGCGCCAGGTGAAAACCTTTTTATACTCCCAGGCATTTTAAAGTGTATTTTAACAGTATTTCCGTGTTTTGGATGTTGTTTGGTTCTTTATTGTTTGTTTGTTTTGTTGTCTCTTGATTTATTGTATTTATTGTATTTATATATTATGCTTGTTTTTATCTTTTTGTACACCGCCCAGAGAGCCTTCGGGCTTAGGGCGGTATATAAATTAAACTAAATAAATAAATAAAGAGCAAAACACAGGAAATACATGATTGGATTATTGGAAATTTTCTTTTAAAAGAAAATGCAGCATTCAAATGGAGCGATGAAGCAGGGAGTTATTTAACCAGTTTCTCCTACACCCTTTTCCCTATTTTTTTTTTTTTAAAAATCACTCCCCACCTCTCGACTATGCTGTTGGTGAAAATGCAGGCATTTCAATAGTACCTCACCTTTGTATTCTGGCTACCTCTGAACAAATTCATATAAATGGATAGGTAGAAAAATCTGCAAAAGACTTTTGCAGCCTCACTATAGTCCCCCCCCCCGTTTAAAACATCTTTATCCTTCCCTTCCTCCAAGGAGCTTAGGCCAGCATATATGATCCCCTTGCTTTTAATTTATTGATTAATTACTGATTAATTATTGACTACATTTCTAGACCTCCCAAGAGCCACAGATCTTTGGGCAGTTCACAAATTATTTTAAAGCCTCACAGAAACCAGTGGTAAGTCCTGACATGCAGATGGTGTTAGTGAGCAAATCCTTTACAACAGCTGCTCAATGTTTGAGGACTAAAATTCCTGGAGTGGCAGTGCTACATCTTAAGGACAGATTATCTCCAGGCCTGTAAAGAACCTTGTTTTTTAAACAATGTTAATGTTTTGTTGTTTGAATTTCTGTGCACTGTATTCTTTTCTGATGTGTATTTTGTATTTGTGTTTATTTTATTTTTTTGTGAGCCGCCTTGAGGGCCTTCGGCCAAAAGGCGGCATAGAAATAGAATGAATGAATGAATGCACAAGAGACAGGGCCTTCTCAGTGGTAGCCTCAGAATTGTAGAACTCTCTTCCTATCAACTTACACTTTGCCAGAGCAATACAGGCATTTCGGCAAACACTGAAGACTTTCATCTTCAGTGCTGCCTTTAACTGATTGGGTTAATTAGATTGGGTGCAGCTTCTTAAAGTATTATGTATGCTCACCAAGGTGGCTATTTTATCTTTATATCTTGCCTTCCTTTCATTAGTATGCCACTTTGGGAAGGCACTATCCTAAAAAAGTGACTAACAATTAGGGCTTAGCCCCTCCCTGATCTGATTTGGGACCTGATCCAACACCCCAGGGTGACCTCAATCTACCCATCCGACCTGGATCTGGGCCCTGAACTGAATCAGGGGTCTTGCACTGTGTTTAATTAGGGCTCTAAGCCCTAATTAAACATGAGGTCAACAGCCTAACTGTGCCTCCTTCTCCCCCCCCCCTCGGCTGCATGTTTGACATGTTTAATCAGTATTTTAAACATGCAGACCGGAGGGGAGGGAAAGAAGGGCATGCAGGCAAGCTACCTGCATTTCTTCCCCCCCCCAACTTCCCCCTTGACAGTCCTGGATCATTCCAAGTGAACCCAGCCTGGGGCAATGTGGGGCTGCTGCAACCTGCCCTGGCTGAATCCCAGATCAACCCAAATCAGTTTGACTTGGGGTCCAGCATTTGGCTGGAATGGTTGCACAGCCCTCCTAAAAGTATACTTTGAATAAATAAAGAGTGACATGTAGTTGGACTACGACCTGGCAGACCAGGGTTCGAATCCCCACATAGCCATGAAGCTCACTGGGTGACCTTGGGCCAGTCACTGCCTCTCAGCCTCATGAAAACCCTATTCGTAGGGTCGCCATAAGTTGGAATCGACTTGAAGGCAGTACATTTACATTTAGCCCAAGGATCCCCAATGGACTACATGGATGAATAGGGATTTAAACTCTGGTCTCCCTGATCATAGCCCAGCACTTTAGCCACCATATGACGCTGGTCTTCATGATCTTGGACTGTGTGTACAATCCAAGAGCATAACCTCTCACATTGCCCACAAGTTTATTGGCACCCTAACAGTCTTGGTGCCTATGGCCATACTACCCTGAACACACCCAGTCTTGTCTGATCTCAGAAGCTAAGCAGGGTCAGGCCTGGTTAGTACGTGGATGGCAGACCACCTGGGAATACCAGGTGCTGTAGGCTTAGAGGAAGTCAATGGTAAACCACCTCTGAATACCTCTTACCATGAAAACCCTATGAATATATCCAAAAAAAGATTAATAGGATTGCTGTACGTCGTAATCAACTTGAAGGCATATAACAACAACAGTCTTGGTACCCCGACAAGCCTTCTCCAGTTTGCTTGCACCATCAGACCAGATCTCTCCATTTGCTCTGCCTTGGGAAGCTCGTGGTGCAAGCAAAGCAGAGCCTATAAGGTCATTTTTGGGGGGACTCGCTTCTTCTTCTGTTTTGTTTGACCCGAATTGTTTTACTCATTTTTATAACTGCATAACCTGCTTTTACTTGTTTTTAATTCTACGATTACACTCTTGTCACCTGGGACCTTATGGTGAAGGGCAGATAAAATGGATATACTCAAAGAAGCCTGTGTGAATAGAAGCCATCAGCCAATCAAGAGGAGCACTGCAGCAATTACAAAGATTTCAGCAATTTCAAAATAGCAAGCCAAAGGGTCCTTACCTGGGTGTTTGCGTAGCCATGTATGGTTTCCATACACCTGCATGTGAAAAAAAAAGTTATATGAATATGATACAATGAAGCAAAAGTTTCCAAAACATAAAACAAACAAGAAAAAAGAGCGGAGGAGGAATCTGTTGAGACCATTACCTGAAATAAAATCAGCAGAGAGAGAGAACACAACAACGATAACCAATTCTTCATCATTCTTTTCGGGAAGCAAAAACCAAAGCAAACCCTCCAATGAGATCTCTTCTGTTCACAAAAACGTTAACTCTCTATCACCAGTTTGTATTCTTTTTGAAGGGGCATTTTCCACGCAGGATCAAATACGATAATCCGTTTACAGGATGGGGGAGGGAGATCCCTTCCTGAAGTCCAAGAATGAACGTTATCTCCCTTCAAAGGAAGAGAGCTTCAGTGGCTGATAAATTAAATTCCAAGAAACTGAGTGAGAAGGAATTGCTCAAATGAAGACGGTACCATCCCATGGAAAGAATCTGGGTAGTTACACATGAAGATTTCTGCCCACAGTTCTTATTCCCAAAGTACGTCTTCTGGCTCTCACTCTCTTTTTAGAGTTGAATTTAAAAAAAAAAAAAATCAGAAGCCAGAAGGAGTGAGGATGAGGTTGATCAATAATGAAGGAGGTCCTTTCTGATTATCAACCAGACTCCTCGTTGTTCCTCTTTTTCCGTAGGAACTGGCTTGGACTGAGCTGCTCTCTCCCCTAGATTCTGTCTGGCTCAAGTTTACACCTCCATCCCAGTTCTCTTTGGGTGGAGAGAAAAGTCAAAATGATGTCATGCTTTCTGCTTAAACTTTGTCCCATTTGAGTACTCTGTTTCTATATCACATTACCAGCCAACCTCCTTTGCTGGGTCCTAACACCAGCCAGTTAGAAAGAAAAGGGGGAGCTGGGGGCAGAGAAAGAGAGTTAGGGTAGTTTAAAAAAAAGTTAAACAGATGCCGTTTGAGAAGAAACAAAGCCAATACAAATAACAATTTCAATTTGTATAAATCATAAATTAATTTTGCATGTGGGGGTGTTAGAGCAAAAAGGAGCCCTTGTGACAATCCTATGCAAGGCTGACTTGAGAGTAGAGGCAAGCAAATCTGTGAACCTTTCAGTTTCTCATTTTTCCAGTCTTAAATTCAGTTATCCACGTTTCCATATCAGTTCAGTTTTTTTAAAAAAGTCATTGTGAAAATTCAGCAGTATTTTAGTGCAAATTTCTCTTAATACACACATTTTTGTATGCAATCTTGTCCAATCTACACATTTTTGGAAAGCAGTTTCCCTATTATAATGCATCTTTCTGTTATTTTCACTAGTACCTGCATTTTTATGCACACTTTACCCTAGTGTGTGCATTTTTGAGAACTGCCTTGCAAAATTCAGAGACGTACAACATTCAAAAGATGGCTGGCTTTCGGCTCATGTTGTGCGAGTTAAGTTAGGTTCACCTGTGAATGCAAAACTGAATCAAAGCTCTTCCCCCTTCCCTACTTGGAAGTAAGTGCCATTGAGTTCTGTGGAACTTATTTCTGAGTAAATTTATAGAAAGTCAGCCAGCAATACCCCAAGTGTTCAGTTTCCAGCCAGGGACAGTCCCTGTTTCCTGCCTGTTCCTGAAACACAGTACCCATTTCATTCCAGTTTCACATCTTGAAAAAATTATGTTGGCATGCATGCACATTGCTACAGCTGGGAAACAATCTGGAGCAAATCAGGAGCCAGAAACTAGGGCCCCCCTGCACTGTACATTTAAACCACCATTATACCATTTTACACAGTCCTGGCTTCCCTCCAAAGCATCCTGGGAACTGTAGTTTATTAAGGGTGCTGAGAGTTGTTAGGAGACCCCTGTTCCCCTCATGGAGCTACAATTCCCAGAGTTCCCTGATTGTGAAACCACCCTGGGAATTGTAACTCTACGAGAGGAATGGGGTCTGTGTTGGCAGCCTGGCCAACATTCTGCAACCTCTTGCTTTTAGCTGCCTCTGGTGCACTGGGAAAAGGAGAGCAGATAAGACAGACAGATAGCCCAGGCCAGCAACAAGCAAACACTGCTGTTGGGGTCCTGTCTCAGGAGGATAGGGACTGTCAGGGGAGAAGCTCATGGGGCAATTTACTGTCCTGCCCAGTGTCTGCCATCTGAAGCAGCCCTTTCACTCTGCCTAATGGTAGGACCGGTGCTGGCTGCACCTGCTCCATGTAGTGAGCTACAGTCTGAAATATCTTCCTGGGTACTAAAATAGCCCCTGCCTACTAGGCTGCCCATTGGGCCCTTCAGGACAGGAAGGGCTTTGAAGGATTTCATGTCTGGGCTGGGATTTTACCTGAACCACAGCAGATATTCCTGCCCCTGGGATGTTTCTCGGCTCTGAGACAGACAGCCACAAGTAGCACACTTCCATGGGCTCCTTTAGGATGAAGGGTGAGATATAAATTCAAATTATCATCATCTCCTGGCTCTCTTTTCACCACCACCTATGACTCAGTCCTGACATGGGGGAAATGGTCATAGGCTAATGCAAAACCACAAAAAACCCTACATTTAAGCAGCTACTGTTATTTCATTTATTAAATATTTGGAGAAAATAGACAAGAGTTCGACACCAGCTTTTCAAAAAGGTGCTTGTTCCAATGCAGTCATTGGCCAGAACACCGGAAGGAGGGAACAGATGTACTTCTTATCTGTGAGCAATTGGACAGAATGCTGTTTGCACAGTACTTCTGATAGATCTCACTGAGGAGAGGAAGGAGAGACTCCGGAGACAAATCGAGTCTCTTGCTGCTGCCTTCCCTCACCTTCCTGGTATAAGGAGCTCTGTAAATGAGACTCCTGGGGAGAGACTGAAGCTTACTTGCAGAGCTGGAGAGTATAGGAAAAACCTCCTTACTGTTAGAGTGGTATGACAATGGAACCAATGACCTAGGGAGGTGGTGGGCTCTCCGACCCTGGAGGCATCCAAGAGGCAGCTGGACAGCCACCTGTCGGGTATGCTTCAATTTGGATTCCTGCATTGAGCGGGGGTTGGACTTGATGGCCTTATAGGCCCCTTCCAACTCTGCAATTCTATGATACAAGCTTTGCAGGCAGAAGGTCATAGGGTCAATCCTGGCATCTTCAGTGAAAACAGTGCTGGGGGACCTTTTTCACCCCAAGGGCTATACTTTCTTCTAGGCAACCTTCCGGGGGCCATTTGCCAGTGGTGAGCATGGGCAGAGACAGAAGTGGGCAGAGCAATGAATATGACGTTTGCCTTTGTATAGTAGGCTAGTTTCTGTACGCACTAGGGATGGGGGAGAAATTTGATTTGTTTCACATTTAAAGCCAACTTTACAGACAAAAATGCATATATTACAAGAAAATGTCCATAAAAATGAATATGTTAATGAAAATAACATACAAAAATGCATTATATTAGAGAGGAATTGCATGAAAACTGTGTACTTTAGCTAAAACTGCATGCAAAGATGTGTTTATTTGGAGAAATTTGCACTGGAGGAATTTTCATGAGGATTTTTTTTTTTTTTTTTTTAAAGGCTAATTGCTGCAGAACTGAATTTAAGATTGGAAAAATGAGAAGTGTAGAGAACCGAAACTGACAGATATTTCCATCCTTAATACACACACACACACACACCTCCTCCATCCAGGCAAGCACGAGACATTAGCAGAGTTGAAGGACACCTTCCAGCCAGGCAAAAGCGCTCAAGCAAAGTGCAAAGCAGCAGTGATGGGGAGTGTGGGTCAAGAGGCTGTATGTCCTGAGGAGTGTCCCAAGGGCCAGACGCCTGGTGGGAGTGAAGGGAAAGGAGTTAAAATGCCAGCGCTATCACCACTGCTTCACGCAAAATTAACCCTTCCCTCTCTATTTGTTTTAAACAGAACAGCCTTGGGGCTCCATCGTGTGCATATGCACGGCAACAGCACTCTGCTGCTCACATTTGTGCATAGTGTGTACTTAACCCCATAATTAAACCCCTAAGAACAGCACCTTCCTAGTCAAAAAAGCAAAAACAAAATCCCGCTTAATCTTCCAGGCTCTGGCCAGGCAGCCCACATCATTGCTTGTTCAACTGCTCCACCTACAGGCACAAAAAAAGAGCTGCAGCTTAAGAAAGGGCAAGGAAAGCAGAAATGGAAAGATGTGCCTTATTTTGTTTTTAATTGCCGGGAGGAAGTAGAGCTCTTAAGGAAAACTAGAAGCATGCAGAAAAAGAGCAAACATTTATGCTTAACGGTGGTGCAGAAGTAGTTGTTGGCAAGCTAGACCCCAGAGAGCATCTTAGTCACAGTAATATAATTGTTATATGCTTCTCTCCAGGATGGAATAACAAGGGGCAAAAGGATTTAACACAAAACATCATTATCTGGGGCTGGGCGGGTAGATCAGAGAAAAGGGTTGTTCCCTAGAGACATTATGTTCCAATAGTTCTGCTCCAGCCTGGCAGGGAGGCTCCAGAAGGTGGAGAAGTTAATTCTACAGAGCTCTGTTTTGCCACTGCTGTCACCCCCGTCTTGTTATTTGATGTCTACATGCTGCATGCAACTGCTGGGGGAGGTTGCACAGGGACTTTGGGGGAGGTATGGCATTAATATGCAGATGGCACCACGTTCAGGAGCCCTTTTCATGTCCTCAGAAGAATACATTTGGGCGTAGAACTCTGTAGGGCATGCCACAAACAATGCCCCCATCATTGCAAGAAGGGCCATGGCTCAGTGGCAGAGCATCGGCTTTGCATGTAGAAGGTCCCAGGTCCAACCCCCAACATCCCAAGGTAGAGCCGAGAAAGAACCTTGCCTGAAATTCTGGAGAGCTGCAACCAGTCAATGTAGGTGGACCAATGGTCTGACGCAGTGGAAGGCAGCTTTTTATGAGGGGGTGAGCCTCAGTTCAGCAGTAGAGCACCTGCTTTGCATGCAGAACTTCCCAGGTTCAATCCCCAGCATCTCCAAATAGGGCTGGGAAAGAAAGACCCTTCCTGAAAACCTGGAGAGCCACTGCCAGTAAGTAAAGACATTACTGAGCTAGATGGATCAATGGTCTGATTCAGTAGAATCAGTAGAATCTATGTTCCCAAGATCTGAAGGGGGTTTCCACCTGTGTTGGGCTGAGTATGCTGAGAACCCTCTGTATGGGAAAATATCTCACAGGACTTCTCGATGTAACAAGGAAGTATAGGATGGTATGCTCAATTCCCCTGTCCCATGCTTCTGTCTCACTCCCCTGGATCCCAGCCATGTGGGCCTTTTCAGCAATTTTGCATTTGAGTTCTTTGAGAACTCTTGAGAGGATGCCATTTGGACCTGGCCATTTGTCAGTTTTTATTTTGTCTATTAAGCCTAGAACTTCATCTCTCATCATCACTATTTGCCTCAGAGTCCCATCTTGCAAAAGTTAGTTCAGGCACAGGGATCTGCCCTATATACTCCACTGAGAAGCCAGATGCAAAGAATTCATTTAGCATCTCTGCAATCTCCTTATGCTGCTTTAGCACACCTTTGACTGCCTTGTCATCCAAGGGTCCAATCGCCTTCCTAGATGGCCTCCTGCTTTGAATGTATTTAAATATTTTTTGTTGGTTTTTATTTTTATCAATGTGTTCCAAATTCTTTTTTAGCATCCCTTATTGTCTTCTTGCATTTATTTTGCCAGAGTTTGTACTCCCTTTTATTCTCCTCATTCTGACAAGACTTCCACTTTTTGAAGGAAGCCTTCCTGCCTCTAAGAGCTTCTTTGACTCTGCTCATTAACCAAACTGGCATTCTTTTGCCCCTGGTGGTTCCTTTCCTGATCTCGAGTTTACACTCCACTTGAGCTTTTAATATTGTGTTTTAAACAACTCCCAAGCATTCTGGACCCTCTTGACTTTGCCTTTCGACTTTATTTTTACTAATCCCCTCATTCCGGGGAAGTTTCCTCTTTTGAAGTCAAATGTGACAATGTTGGATTTTCTTGGTAACTGGCCATTTACACGTGTGTTTAATTTAATAACACTATGGTCACTGCTCCCAATCAGTTTGACAACTCTTACATCTCACACCAGGTCTGAGGCGCCACTTAAGATTAAGTCTAGGGTCACTGCCCCTCTGGTCGGTTCCATGACCAGCTGTTCTAGGGCACAGTCATTTAGGGTATCTAGGAATTTTACCCCTTTGTCATGACTGGAACACATATGTAGCCAGTCTGTATCAGGGTGGTTGAAGTCATCCATCCCTACATTTCCTAGTTTGGATACTTCTTCAATTTCATTTTTTCAGTTTCAAGATCTCCCTGAGCATTTTGATCAGGGGGAGCAAGAACATTCCCAGTACTAAAAACAAATTGAGAGAGAGAGAGAGAGAGAGAGAGAGAGAGAGAGAGAGAGAATGTTGCTTTGCATGTGTGACAAAGTCTTGCTTTTTAAAATTAAGCATGTGGTTGATGAGCTAATACAATGAAACTTTAGAGTTTGGTTTCAGGACTCTTTATTTCACACCAGACGCCTTCCAAGAGATTTTAGCACAAACAGTGCCAGAAAATTAGCTAATTGTCACAAGCTCTCAAAAAGCGCACCAAGAAAAGAATGATATCCCAAAGTGAAATTCTTTTTCCTGGTTGCATAAAGGGAAGGCACCAGAAAAGAAGGTAATTTATATTTCATGCCATGGATAGAAGAATCTGTAATGCAGCTTTCTTAGAACTGTTTTCGTTGGAATTAACTACCTCTTGGCAACACCACCCAGAACAGTTCAATACATCAGTGCCATTGGAATATTTAATGAACATTATAGGCGAGCTCAATTCAACACAAATCCTTTGCACTTCCAGCTGTTAAGTCTCATTACAAATGACCCAATAGCCCATATCTTTGGTGGCTTTGAAATCTAAAGGAGAATGGATAAAAATGAGTCCAAATCTATTTCTAAATAAGTAATGGAGACTATTAACGAGTAAAATACAGCTGATCTCAGAAAAATGCTTCTAAGATCCACACACAATTGATGTGAGCTTTAATGTTCCATCTGCGGGCTTAAACTACAGTTCTCAAGGGAAGTTAAAAACCAAGTTGTTTTTATTTAATTTCTGTGAGCAGAAGCATTCCAAGAAAATAATAATAAGAGGAGGAAAAGTCAGGCCCAGAATTATCCCCAACAATCTGGTAACCTTATGGGTTGTATCCAATGCTAGCCCTACCTCAGAGTAGACCCACTGATATTGCTGGATATCAATATCAATTTAGAGATTTCATTTCAGTGGGTCTACTCTGAGGTAGAGCTAGCATTGGATACAACCCATTGAATTCAGGAAGACAATTCTCCCATCCTATGCATCTTTACTCAGAAGTCAGTCCTAATGTGTTCAATGGGACTTACTCCCTAGTAAGCATGCTTATGGTTGCAGCCCTAGGTAGGACTCCTATGCACACTTTCCTGGGAGTATGTCCCATGGATATCAGCGGGTCTTACTTCTGGGTCAATATGCACAGGATCGAGCTACAAGGATGCAATCCTAGGTTCATTTTCCTGTAAGATTCTTTGAATTCACAGGATCTACTTTTGAGTACACAGAGAGAGAGAGAGAAATTAAGCAATACATGCTCCTGTCCAGTGGAAGGGAGACATACTTGAGTAAAAGTCCAATCTTATGCTGGAGGTATTTAAGCAGAAGTTGGATGGCCATGTGTCAGGGATGGCAGTTTACAAGATTCCTGCTTTGAGCAGAGTGTTGGACTAGATTATTACCAAGTTCCATTCCATTTGCAAAGACGCAAAGTAATGTCACAGTGCTACATAGTGAATCAGATTTGGCTCTTTGATGATGTCACTGAGAAGGCCAACGAAGTCCAGAGGGCATTGCTCCGTGGCTTAGTTCTGTAAGTGATCTCAGGCAATCAGGGATCATGGAGCATACAGGAAAATGCCCTTATGCCATCTGTCAGAGATGCTGCTAGTTGCAAGATTGGACTAGATGACTTCCAATATCCCTTCCTGCTCTGTGATTCAATCATCTGCAAAAGGCAGGAATAGAGACACTTATTCACTACAACAGGGATGGGAAACTTCCGTTCCGAGGGGACAAATGCAGCCCTCCAGACCTATCTGTTTGGCCCTCAGGACTCTGCCCAGGCCACCACCCCTCCTGAGTCACACCTTTCACCTGCCCTGCTTTGTGCCGTCCTTGAGTGCTTTTTCCTGTCTGGAAATGTGTCCTCTCTGAGGATGCCTCTTGCTTGCTTAGACGTAGGATAGAGAGAGATGGGCATATGTGAACAAACCAGCCTTCCATGCAAAGGTAGCATTCACATTGATTGCTCCTCTCACTTTTGCCGCTGGCCCTGCCCACCACCGACATGTGGCCCCTGCAAGGCTGCCAAGAAGGAAACGTGGCCCTCTGGCTGAGAAAGTTCTCCCACCCCTGGACTTGAAAATAGAAGGTGTTCCTGGTAAAGAAGGGCAGCTGGAGTATTCAAGACTGGAGGAGCCTTAACTTCCTTCCCATCTGCTCAACCTGCCTCCCCTTCTCCCCAAATCCTCTTCCAGAGACATGCTGGGAAGTTAAATCATTGCCCTTTATCCTCGTTCACGGAATGGCACCACACCCATTTGTTTGCTGTCCATGACACAACACACTGCCGGGCTGGTGAGACCCCAAGCCCAAGGGAAACGCAGCCTCTCAGATCTGCACTATTTGAATTCAAAACATACTTGAGAGCTCCCTGCTGGTTTCACAGCATGGGATGAAGTGTTTAAGCATTCATGATGCAATGAGCAATGGATTTAAAAGAAAGGAACCTTCATATTTGTGAACCGATATTCATCCAGCTGCAGCAGCACCACAGACAGCCATGTTGATCCCTTGTTTTTAAGGCCCTTCTCCAGCACGGAAGAGACCTTCTCCTCCTCCTCCTCCTCCTCCTCCTTCTTCTTCTTCATCATCATCATCATCATCATTTAATTTGTATCCCGCCCTTCCTCCCAGCAGGAGCCCACGGCGGCAAACAAAGCGCTAAAAACACTTTAAAACATCATAAAAACAGAACTTAAAATACATTAAAACAAAACAGTATTAAAAACATTTTTAAAAAACTTTTTAAAGGGTTAAAAACATTATTAAAAAACATATTGAGCAATTCTAACACAGAGGCAGACTGGGATAAGGTCTCAACCTAAAAGGCTTGTTGAAAGAGGAAAGTCTTCAAAAGGCGCCGAAAAGATAGTAGAGATGGAGCCTGCCTAATATTCAAAGGGAGGGAATTCCACAGGGTAGGTGCCGCCACACTAAAGGTTCGTTTCCTATATTGTGCAGAACAAACCTCCTGATAAGATGGTATCTGCAGGAGGCCTTCACCTGCAGAGCGCTGTCATCGACTGGGTATATAAGGGGTAAGATGGTGTTTCAGGTATCCTGGTCCCGAGCTTCCAGCATCACCAGCTTGCTTCAGAATGAGAGAGGGGGTGTGGCCTAGGAGAGTGCTAGGGAGTCAAATCACAAGACCTGGCGGCTAGAGGTTCTCAGTTTCTGGTGGAAAATGCCAGTTTTTTTAAAAAAGAGTTAACATTAAGATTCTAGCCCCTGAAACAATCTTGGAGGTTCAAATGCATGTTTCATTTTGAGTGATTGCTTCAGCAGTACCAAGGCAAGGCTTTAGTGTTATTCTGGATAGCTCCATGCAGGGCTCAGGCTGGAGACTCCATAACAGTAGAGTTCAGATGTTGCTTCAGCAGCAAACTGAGAGGAGAGACACATTCACTGTTCTGCCTGGTCCAGTGAGTCTCCACCTCTCTTTTCTGAAAATGGAGGCACATGACGCTAGTTAAACCCCATCTCTTTTCACTGTAGAACCTGGTGGGATCAACTTGAGTGCATTTTTTTAATTCACTTCAAAGAGATTTCACAATTGATTGGCTGATTCAGGGCTGGCATCAGGCATGCCGGGACCTGCACACATGCCCCACCTACCTTCCTTTCCCTTGAAGTGAATGCTGCCTATGCTGTGCGCTCATGCCTGCCATCAACCAAGATGGAGGCTGAGGCTTCCCTAAGGGGCTGATGCCTCCACTGCCATCTTGGTTGACGGCACACATGTGTGCTACATGCGCTCATACCTGCCATCAACCAAGATGGCAGCAGGGACATCAGCCCATTACGGAAACCTCAGCTGCCATCTTAGTTGATGGTAGGCTTGCCCCTGCAGTGCAGCCAGCATTCACTTCAAGGGAGAGGTAGATGGGGCATGCAGGCAAATGTTGCAGGCCTGCATGATAGTAAGGGGGTGCCTGGAAGATCCCTGTCTGCGATCCACAGCAGGGTTGGGAGCCAATGCTGTTGCAGATCATGGAAGGGAGTGCTACCCACCCATCCTAAGGAAGGGCCCTTCAGGGGCCCTCAGCCAGGGCCTGACCTGGCCATCCTCTGGTGCCAGCCCTGGGCTGATTGACCCATTCCCCCTCCAGGTGAGGCCAATGGAAACACTTTGCTGTAGACAACTAGTGTGTTCACAATCTGTGACTTAAATAGGAACTGCAGCTCTCTCTCTCAGTTGGTAGCTCTGCAACAGGAACATCTTCACTGAAAGGGCCCTGGCCTGCTTTAGCATTCATTGACTGCAACAGAATGGGAGAGACAAGCAGCAACAGTGCTGTGGCTCTGATGGTGGTAAGGATGGCAGGGGCCCTGGACAATGGTACCAATGGGTCAGCAGGATCAGATCACCTATGGGCCCTTCTGTGCTCCTGGGCCCTCAACAGGTGGCCAAACATGGAGACTTCTGATGCTGGGCCTGCTTCTTGGTATCCAGCAGGTGAAATACTTTCCTCCTCACAAGCACAGACAATAAGAAGACAAGAACATCAGAAGAGCCCTGATGGATCTGGCCAATGGCCCACGTAATCCAGCATCCTGTTCTCACAGTAGCCAGCCATCTGAGAAGCCCATCACCAGGAACCAGGTGCAATACCCCTCTCCTGCTTTGGATTCTCAGCAACTGGTATTCAGAGGCACCCTGCCTCCAACAGTGGAGGTAGAACATTGCCATCATGGCTAGTAGCCATTAATCCTCCATGAATTTGTCTAATCCCCTTTGAAAGCAATCCAGATTGGTGGCCATTACTATATCTTACGGTGGCAAATTCCATCGTTTAACTGCATGTTGTGTGAAAAAGGGTTTTCCTTTTATTCAAATATGGAAAGGGGATATAAGCACTGGCTTGTCATTTTGCTAAACCAAACAGCACAAATTCACTAAGTTCACAAATTTACAGATTGAATTCCTCAAGCGTCCCTTGCACGGCTTCCGCCTGTGCTGTTCTACTTGCAAATGACTTGTATCAGTCCCCTTCCATGAATTTTTCTTCACTGCAGTAATCTGCTTTTACATGAAATGGCGCCATAAAGTTTTAATCATCATCATAAGCTTGCATTGCAAGCATCAATAAAACATCCCCTGCCAAACTATGACAGCCTTCTCGAATGGCTTGCTAGCTTGTGAGAAACCCATTTTACAGAGTTTTAAAATAGTTTATTGATGCCATTTACTTCACCATCTATAAATCTGGAGTGTTTCAGCATCGCAAAGCTAATAGCACAGATCTCAAAGGACGGATTTTTTTTTTTCAGATGAAAAATATCTATTTGACTCTTCCTCTTTTTTGGTATGACCGCATGATGGTATTTCAGTTTTACCCAACGGCTATAAAAGAGGACCTGCATAATCTCACCTAACCCCAGAGTTGACCAGTAGCCATTGACAGTTGGGACTTACAACAAGAGGTTACATGTTGGAATGTGGAATGCTCCTGTTCAATCAATCAATCAATCAATCAATCAATCATGCTCCTGTTCAAGATTCCAGCCAACGAGACATGCCCTTTTCAAGGATACTCTACTCCATTCTCCCCTTGCTTTCCCCTACCCAATAGTCAGCCAGAATTCCATGGCCACTGAGCATGCTCAGTCCTCACTGAACTGTTGTGGGGGGAGGCTCTTCCCCTTTGAGTTCTTGTTACTACAGATTATACTTCTGCAAACCTTGGGGTTCCTCAAAGCTTGTCGATACGTCCTTCTTTTGCATGCATCGTGCCATCTCGGCTACGCTAAGGATCCACAGGCAGAGGGCGAGATCACTGCTATGATAAAGCAGGAATGGAACCTTGTGGCCCTCTGGATGCTCTTGAACTCTCATCAGCCCCAGCCAGCATGACCAGTGGTCAGGGATGATGAGAGTTGTAGTCCCACAACATCTGGAGGGCCACAGGTTCCCCATCCCTGCTAAAAAGCATGGGTGGGGAACTGAAGACCTAGGGGCCAAATGTGGCCCTCCAGGACACTCTGTCAGGCCCTCGGTACTCTCCGCAGACAGCAGCCACAGACCTTCTTGCCAGGCCACACTGCTTACAGGCCCTACTTTGCACCATATTTCAGCATTTTTACCAGGATGGAATGTATCTCTGAACTCTGATAATGCTTTTTTCTTGCCTGGCTACAAAGAGAGAGAGAGAGTATAAACTAGACTACTGTCCAAATGTAATATTCAAATTCATTGCTCCACCTGGTTTTGACTCTATCACTGGCATATGGCCCCTGAAGGGTTGCCCATAAGGGAATCTGGCCCTTAAGCTGTAAAAGGTTCCCTAATCCTGCTCCAAAGAATAAGTGGTGCCTCCATGAAAGGAGGCCAAACTCTGTCTTAAAGAATTAACCACTATATTGCTTTCAGATGAACTGCTTTGTTGGTTTAATGTTGATGGTAAGTTGTTTATTTTTAAGGCAGGGGAGCACTCTAACATTGTGATCCCCACCACTTGCAGCCTAAGACTGTTCTACCACCCCAGCATTCCACCATTCAGTTCTGTTAAATGTATCGTCTAGGTCCAGCTGAAGCCAAATGGAAAGGAGGAGTCCCAGACTCAGCCTTTCGGAGCCAGTTGACTATGTCCTCCAAGATGGAGCCTGGAGTTCAAAAGTGGAACCTGAGAAACTTGGGCCAAGGAAGTGAATGGCTAGCTTAGCACTGTCACCTCTATAGCAGGCCAACAAGCTGGGTACTTTCTACGCCAGTACTGCCTCCCTATGTAGGAACATGAAGCATACCCTCCCCATTTCAAATATTATCAGGGCACCTCTCCTGTTCCTGCCAGACAGGAGCGGTATGGCTGGATTTGCCACCATACCAGTGAAGGCTGGGAGCTGTCCAGTAAGGCAATTGCAGGTCTGAGGCAAAGGGTGCTGAAGCCGCAGGGGAGTTGTCCAGCAAAAGACTCAGATTGCAGCACAGAGAGTGGAGCAGCTGAAAGAGTCGCATTAGCAACAGCAGGCAGCAAGTGAGTGGCTTCACAGCTGGCCCACCGTTGTTGGACTACCAGATGTCTTGCCATTTCCTGGCGCATCTGCAGGACCCTAATCCCAAGTTACAGTCAGGCTGCTGTTCTCACCTCCTAAGCAAGATGCAGAGATAGGAGGCCTCACACTAGCAACAGTGTGCGGGCAGAAATTTTGGAGTTGGAGGGTATGGGCTCCCCTCTCTCAACAAACTCCCTGAGTAGGTGTCACCCTCCAGGGGATGCTCCCAGAGGCTAGGGTTCTAGTTACACATAAGTCTTCACCAAAGTATTCCTCAATAAACAAAGCAAGGTCAAGCAGTCTAGGTCCAAATGTGATCCAGAGACAAAGTCAGGTAACAATCTACGGCCAATATCAGAGTTCAGGCAAGGGACAGCACAGCAAGGTGGGAAGATTAGACTCAGTCACACAGTGGCAAAAACATATATTGTTCCCAGCACCTGGAAGGCTCAAGTGGGAGGCCTTATATTGTTGTTGCTGCTGACATTTATTACCCACCCTTCACCAAAAGGTCTCAGGGCACGTTACACATTTTAAAAATCCAGTATTAAAAACAAGCTAAAATCACAAAATAGGGGGTGTCCTAAAAATATATATCTCAGGAGTCAATGTCAGGGTAAAGAGGTACATCTTCAGCATTTGCCTAAAGCTATACAGTGAGGTTGCCAGACATACCTCGTTGGGGAGAGAGTTCCACAACTTAGGGGCCACCACAGAGAATGCCCTCCCAGGACACCACCCCTGAGCTTCCAAGGGTAGCGGAACTACGAAAGGGCCCCCCTCTGCTCATCTCAATACCCAAAAGGGTCTGTTGGGAAGGAGGGGGTCTTTTAGATATACGGGACTGAAGTCATTTAGGGCTTTAAACACTAGCGTGATCACCTTGAATTGGGCCTGGAAACAAACTGGCACCCAATGCAGCTGTTTTAAAACAGGGATTATATGAGATCTAGTAAACTGGCTATTACTTTTTGAACCAGTTGACATTTCTGAGTTGTTTTCCAGGGCAGCCTCACATAGAGCACATTCCAATAATCCAATCTGGAAATTACCAGAGCATGGAGTACTGTGGCCAAGTGATATCACTTGGTCTTCTCGACCACACCCTAATCACAGCTGCTGGCAGTGAAGGAGTATCGGAGATTGCTTACTCACAAGTATACAGATGAGACTGGGTCTGTAGATGCATACTGTGCCATTGCTCTTCAGCCTGAACCCAAAGCTTCAGCGCAGGCACTGTTGGTGACTACGGGACCACTCCACCTCTGACAGTTCCACAGGGTCTTCATCAGGTATTAACCTGGAAGGCTCTTCAAGGGGATCCTCAGCATTGGATTCATTACTCCTCAACCCGTGGGGTATCTGGTTCATCCTCTGAGGACTCCAGGTCTGGTACCAGGTCAAGGCTAGGCATGGCAGTGGGATGTCATCTAGTGTAGCAGCCTTGGGGAGTCCATGAGGGCATGCTGACTCCCCTCAGTCTCAGGAGATGCTGTGGCTGGCAGCGGGATCCTCCTCCGCTGAAGATAAGGAGGTCTCAGCTGGTCTCAGAGCTGGGCCTGGGCTGCTCCTGGCAACAGCAGCATAGGCTCTCTGCGGTAATTCTAACATTTGAATCGGCCTTTGGCAGTGTCATAGGCCTGCCTCCACTAGTTAATTGACTCTGTCTACTATAACACAACCTTGACATTTTTTATGCGTTACTCATGAATGCAGGCCGTACATAAAACAATAATATTAGCATAACTAGATAAATAGTCTTTGTTTTTTCTTCCCCCTAACCTGCTAGCTTTTCTGTCTCCGCGCTGCATCGCCTTTGGATCTCCGTAATTAGGAAAACATTTTGTGCTACGACAAGCATCTGCCCTTGGAGTTCACATCAACGCATTTGTTGTCTGTTGCCTTCTTAATTCATTGCCCTGACACCCTCAGAGGTCAAAAGAACCCTATGGAAAATAGCAGAAGATAAAAGCAAGCCACAGCCACGTTACATTGCAAATTAAATTCTACCATTCAGAGTTGAAGACAAATAGGCTCAACCACTCCCAAGCAAGTCTGCAAATTGTTCTACTGGGAGGAACGCAAAATAGATAAGTGAAAATCATCTGCCAGACCGATCCTGTGTTGGGGAAAGTATCGAGTGAAGTGGCAAGAGTTCCAAAAACAAACTGTTCATAACCTCCAAGTTCAGAGGAAGTGTACCACTGTTGTCTTAAAAAGCCCTGGATCGCAGGGGATGATAACCAAATGGGCCTGGGTTTGGATTAGACCCATGGTGCCTGGCATAATTTTAGGTGATAATAGGAAGCTACCTTAGATCACGGTAGGGATGGGGGAGAAATGTGATTCCATTTAAATTCATTTCATTCATTTGATTGCATTAAATTCAGATTCTGTTTCAAGCTGAATCTATCAAATTCAGCCTTTCTGAAACAACACAAGAACCAAAACACAGCCATCCTTCAAAATCTGCATGTGTCCAAATTTTGCGATGCAATTCTCCAACCAAAATAATGCTTGCAGAAATGTGTGTATTAAGGGAAAGTGTGCATAAAAATGAATATATTTGTAAAAATAACATACAAAAATGCATTATATAAGGAGAAATTGGTTGCAGAAATGCATACATTGGTCAAAACCACCTATAAAAATGCGTGTGTTAGGAGAAATTCCCACTAAACTGCAGAAGAATTTTCATAGAATCATAGAATAGTAGAGTTGGAAGGGGCCTATAAGGCCATCAAGTCCAACCCCCTGCTCAATGCAGAAATCCAAATCAAAGCATTCCCGACAAATGGCTGCCCAGCTGCCTCTTGAATGCCTCCAGTGTCAGAGAGCCCACTACCTCTCTAGGTAATTAGTTTCATTGTCATATGGCTCTAACAGTTAGGAAGTTTTTCCTGATGTTCAGTCGAAATCTGGCTTCCTGTAACTTGAGACCATTATTCCGTGTCCTGCGCTCTGGGACTGTCGAGAAGAGATCCTGGCCCTCCTCTATGTGACAACCTTTCATGTACTTGAAGAGTGCTATCATATCTCCCCTCATGAGGATTTTTTTTAATTGCCAATTAAAAGTAAAGGTGTCCCCGCACTTGTAGTGCAAGTCGTTTCCAACTCTTAGGGTGACATCTTGCGACGTTTACTAGGCAGACCGTATATATGGGGTGGGATTGCCAGTTCCTTCCCCGGCCTTTCTTTACCCCCCAGCATATGGCGGATACTCATTTTACCGACCACGGATGGATGGAAGGCTGAGTGGACCTCGACCCCTTTTACCGGAGATTCGACTTCCTCCTTCTGTTGGAATCGAACTCCGGCCGTGAGCAGAGCTTCGGCTGTGTTACCGCTGCTTACCACTCTGCTCCACAGAGGATCTTCACACCACGGAGCCAATTGCTACAGAAATAACCGAATTTAAGATTGGAAAAATGAGAAACGGAGAGAACCAAACCCATCCCTAGATCACAGGAGACCTTTGGTCTGCCTAGCTCAGCCTTTCCCAACTAGTGGGCCACCAGATGTTGTTGGACCACAACTCCCATCATTCCTGACCATTGGCAATGCTGGCTGAGGCTGATGGGAGTTGTGGTCCAGCAACACCTGCTGGCCCACTAGTTGGGAAAGGCTGGTCTAGCTTGTGATTATCTACACTGACTAGCAGTGGCTCCCCAGAGTTTCAGACTGAAGTCTTTCCTGACCTACCTGGAGATGTTTGGGTTAAACCTCAAACGGTTTGCATGGAAAGCATAGCCCTTCTCTACCTGAGACTTCATTTCCCCAAGACTATCATGAAAATAATAAGAGGGAAGAGCTGGGGGCTTCTTACAATATAACCATTGTTATTAAGGAGGCCTATCAGTAGGAGTTACTCCCTATGAAGGCAGCTTTACATCTTTCTATTACGTGCTGAAGAGGCAAGCCCCTTTTCAGAATGCATTTTAAACTAAAATGGAGCTGCAAAAACTGCAAAGAGTTAAGGTGATGATGACTGAAGCCAACCAAACAGAATCAGATTTCAGGTGAGAGAAGGGGATCTTTCATGAACCTTCACATGCTTGTTAAGAAAATGTGATGGTCCATAAAGCACAAATCAGAATAAAGATTTCCAATGCAAGCATTCCGGAGGAGATTCCTCGCCCCCAACCCTACACAGAATGAGGTTATGCAAATTCAGTGAATCTATGTAGTATATTTCTGTTGAAAGCTGAGTTTGTTTGTTTTTCCATTTTGTTTTAATCAACAGAATTCTAGAGCCCCTTCTTATAACTTACCCTTCTCAGCACTTCTGGCCCACTCTATGGAGATTTGGAAGATTAAATTTGCATCCTTGCTCCCCTATGTGAATTACTGAGCATATGCATGGTGCAATCTTTTACGTTTCTGTTGGCTCTCCAGACATTGTTCTCTGCCAAATGCCAGTAAGAACTCCAGCCTTCATTCCAGTCCCCATGGGAATCATGGTATGAAGCTAATTTGAGGCTGCATGCTGTGCCTCCAAGAAAACGATCTTATTTGGTGGTGAGGGTAGAAAAACAACTTTCCTGCCATTATTCAAATATGCTAAGCTACAAGCAAGTGTAAGTAGCTAGTGCCATTGGGGAAATGGCAGCTAATTAAAATGTAACACAGCTCTGCAAGATGTCATCAACTCTCCAACCCTCGAGCGGGTAGGGCCTCCAGTACTGAATTTCAGTATGAAGGTGAAGATTCTCACAGACGGGCAAAGTACCTGCCTCTACAATAGGCAGCAGGCAGAAGGATGGAGAGGCCCCGCTATGAAGCCTTCACATTACCTGCTGCATTGGGAGTTTCTGGAAGACACACACACACACCCCAGTGAAAGTTTGACCATCCAGGGTCAACAAAGTCCCCAAGTTTGTCACTAATGGAGAAATTAACCCATAGGCTTAGAACTTTAAGAAAGAGAACTGAAACAGATACGTTTTATGAAACATGGTATTGTTAAGGATAAATTGAAACCCCCAGTGCTTGTAAAACTATAGTTCACTTGTCCTAACTAAACCAGCTTGAGCTTTATGGGAAATAGAACCAAAGTGGCCTTTATTTGACTTTTGATATAAAATGTCGGTTTATTTCCTTGTGACCTGACCCTTACCTACATTCCAGTGGCTCGCATAATAAAAGCCGGTTTAAGCTGGAACCTTCCCTACTATGCATTTCTGTATCTCATGTATGCTTGTGGCCTTGCTTATTGCTGCTAATGTGCCTTACATAGAAATGTCAAATGCTGTTCCATTGCCCCTCATATCCTTGAGTTGTATCACTCCCTTTTGATACGTAAGAAAGAATGATACCATGTCTGTGTTTGGTTTAGGGGGCGCCCGGTTGCAACTGGACCTCCTCTTCTCATCTGCCTTTGTCTGTTTCTGCATAGTGCTTATCTCAAGGACATGCGAAATATGCGGACAAAGAGTCTAAGAGATAGTCTTGATGTTTCCACTTTGTCCTTCCCCCTGTACCCCTTTACCTCCTTTTGGATATGCCCTAAAGCTATGGCAGTTAGCAATTGTTTCTTTATATTTTATGACGCGAACCCGATATTGTAAACTTCGGGGTAAGCCTATATAAACCCTTGACCACCAATAAACGAGGTTCCCATGCTGGCCTGCTTCGGCGAGTAAGTATTGGGTCCCCTTTGCAAAGGTTTTGTGTCGTGTTACTTGATCTCTGATAGTGGGTTCATTTGTACTCAGCTCTGCACTCTTCCCGGGTGTAATAAGCGAGTTGGGGTAGACAGGACAGCTTGCGTGTTGGGTTTGGACCTAACAGTATTGTTTTTATTGTTTATCATTTAAGAAAGAAGGTGATTGCAATCAGTGCCGGATTTAGACTTGGTGAGGCCCTAAGCTATATAAAACTTGGAGGCCCTTTGTTAAAAAGTTACACCAGATATATATATATATTCAGTACACATAAAATTTTAAAAGCCCCCCCAAAAAAGATTCTGAAATTTGTTGAGGCCCCTGCAGATTGTGAGGCCCTAAGCTGTAGCTTGTTTAGCTTATGCCTAAATCCGGCACTGATTGCAATCCTCTGGCCAAGCAGAGACAACACTGGTTGACTAACCAGGGTTGAATCCTATAAAACAAAATGGTCAGTTATGATCTTATTGCTCGGACATCAAATCTCAATGTATATGGGTATGTAATCATTCTGTCTTTTGTATTTCTCTTGTTTGCTTTTATTTTTGTTCTTTTCTTTATTAATGTTTTGTTTATTGTTAACTGTACTGTGGATGTGGAAGGTATCTTTGATAAAAGGATAATAAAAAAAAACAGAGTCCCCAAGTGAGTGGCAACCATTCACGTATATGGAAATAAAGATATGCACTCAAGGATGTGAGCAGAACCTTTTCTCTGTCGCTGGTCATTCTAGGAAAGCAAGCTGAGTCCTTCCCCCACAGTTTTGCCTTACAGAGGTTAATGGGAGCTGTGAACCCAATCTTTCATCACTCTACCTAAGTGACTTCTCTACTTTACATCAGGGGTGGGGAACCTCAAGCCCAGGTGACAAATCCAGCCCTCAAGACCTCTCTGTCCAACCCTCAGTAACTTCCCCAGGCCTCTCCCCTCACCAATCCTGCTCCATGCCCTCCTCAAGTGTGGAGATGTTACAAACAAAACGCCCTAGCCCCTTTTAGGGGTCCTAGTGGCTTGAGTTCACTCCCAATACTCACCCCAATAGAGTCTCAGAAACGACGAAACAATGATGGAGAAGGAGTATCTTTATTGCTAACACGTGCACGTGGAGAAGAGGCCAGGCCAGTTCTGGCAAAACTATGCATTGCTGGCCTTTTTATCAGTTTTGTTATGTTAATTACATTAGCATCATTATCATCATAACTACATCACTTTCATTTTCCATACATCACTTTAACCATGCCCACTGGTACCTTCCCCTCTCTTCCTAGTTCCATATTTGGAGTTGTTATTCACAACTTGTTTTGCTCATTTCAACCTTGGATGTTTCACTTATATCTGATACCTTTTCCTACAAACACAGCTGCATATTGCAACAAGACCTGATTTTCCCAGCTATAGCTATTTTGCAAACGCAGCTTTATACAAACAATACCAGTCAGCAAATTAGCATTTCTCTTTACACACACACAAGTAAATTAACTTGTCAGCAGATTATCACACAAGCAAATTAACTGTCAGAGGGATGCTACAATTCCCAAACCAAGCAATATCTATATTTAAGTAGACTTCAGTGTCACAGGGATGTGCCCTTGAACTGTGACAAATGCCTCTTGCTGGAAGGTAGCCTAAGGTAAGAGTTACCTATCTTGCTCTGCCCACCTTTGCTTCTGGCACCACCCACCGCTGACATGTGACCTCTGGAATGCTTCCAGCGAGAGAACAGTCCCCAGGGCTGAAAGTTTCCCATTCCCTGCCCGAAACCTTTAGATGGATGGCTTCCTATCCACCCCTGGATCATACACAGGCTCCTCAATTTCGTCCTCAAAGCCTTCTAAGGCCTAGCCTCTCCTTATCATTGGCTGCGTACACACCATTCATTTAAAGAGCAGAGTGAGGCATTATGCAGTAGAGCATGGTTGGCTGGCTGGAACCCTGATCAGGAGTACTCCTTATAAGAAGGTCAGAATGCATCGTAACATTTTGTTGCAAGCCCAACTTGTATGCCTCTCTGCAGCATACATTTAATGCAACCCCCCAAGAATCCTCAGAACTGTAGTTTATCCCTCACAGAGCTACAATTCCCAGCACCCTTAGCAAAATACAATTCCCAGGATTCTTTGAGAGGGGAGGAGGAAATGTGATTTAAATGTAAGGTGTGTACGCAGCCTCTCTATTTTTATATCATGAGAAATCCCGGTGCTCCCTGGTTGTCTCTGAGCCATGACAGGGCTGTCTCAGTGGCAGCCCCAATCTGTGGAATGCCCTTTCTGGTGAGGTCTGTCAGTCTCCCTTATTATTAGCATCCAAGAGGAATTTTAAAACATGTATGTTCATCCAGTCTTTCGACAGCTGAAAGAGACAGGTCATCCTTTTTGAAATTATTAGCTGTGAGGTTATGTGGCTATGCATACACCATATATTTAAAGCACATCCCCCCCCCAGAATCCTGGGAACTGTAGTTTACCCCTCAAAGAGCTACAGTTCCCAGCACCCTTAACAAACTACAGTTCCCAATATTCTTTGCAGGGGGAAATGCGCTCAAGTGGATTGTATTCAACTATGTCCTACGCAGACCTGTGAAATTAACAGACCTAAACTAAGTTAGTAATGTATGTCAACTTGGCGAGTCTTATTTAACATCGACACGAAATCGAGCCTTCAGTGTCACTGGCCCATTTCTCTGGAATGCTCTGCCAACAGAGATTCAGCAGGTGCCTTCTGTTTTAACCTTTAAGCACCTGTTCTTCCAGGCTTATGCAGGCAATTAAGAATATGTCTTTTCGTAATAGTTGACCTTTGTTTTTATTGTATTTTTAACGTTTTTATTCTATGGTGGTAGATGTTTTTAACAAAATAGTGGTATACAAATATCTTTTATAAATAAATAAACAAACTTCAATGGGTTTACACTGAGTAGGACTGGCTGTGAATACCATCCAAAATATGCTGTGTAGATGTTTTAAAGTGTTTTTAGATGTTCTTAATGTCTTTAACTTAATGAGTAAATACATGAAATAGTAAAATTATCTGTCTGTGACCATCATTCCTCCAGCCCCATGACCCCCAGCTATTCCAGAGCCCCCTCTCCTTCAAATGACTCTGACCTTTGCCCCTCACCACACATTATTCTCAAGACCACCTTCTCAAATTCCTGCCTGATGCCACTTCTCTTTACTTCCATAAAACCACATCTTAAAAATCACCTTTTCCATGAAGACACGAGCAAAGCATTGTCATCCCCCACACAAAAAGGCTGGTGGTGTTTACCTGAAAGCAACATCCCATCCAGCACTCTGAAACGCAAAAGCAGCTCCCTGGGGGAGGCAAAAAAACAAACTACAGCTTCAGAGCTCTCTGTGTGCTCACAGAGAGGAGTTTCAGTATATAGCCAACTTCTATCAATCAGTGGTGGCTAGTGGCTCCATGTCAGTGGGGCAGTGGAATCTGCTCCGGGAAACCTGGAGTGGATTCCACTGCCTCACTGACATAGAGCCACCAGCCACCACTGCCATCCATGTAGCATTTAGGTCAGGTGTGGGGAATCTTTAGCCCTCCAGTTGTTGCTGAACAACAACTCCCATCATCCCTGCCCATTGGCCACCCTGGCTGGAGCTGATGGAAATCCAGCAACATTTGAGGACCCAAGGTTGGGAAAAGCAGACCTAAATGGAAGGACCACATTGTGTAAGAGAACTGCAGGATTCGAAGCAATCTTAATATTTTGGTAAATATTTGGGTGAGAGAGGCTAGTTTGCAATAGCTGATAAATTAACACACTCCTAAGAAGGGAGTTTCCGGCTTCCCACACTTCCCTGCCACTCTTCCTTCAGCTTGTTTGGATGCCTCAAATCAAGCTCTTTATTAAGTGTAATCATGCTCAATTTGTTCTACTAATTATGCTCAGCAGGATGGCAGCCAGACAGCGGCATCAAGACAGCTCAAATCGTCATTTGTTCCCACACACACACAACCTTCCCAAACTTTCTCTTGCTGATGGATGCAGTGAAATTTGGGAATCCCATCCTATGACCCAGATTGCTGTTGTTGTTGTTTCTGTTGTTGTTGTTGTTTTTGTTGTTGTTGTTGTTGTTGATAATAATAATAATAATAATAATAATAATAATAATAATAATAATAATAATAATAATAATAATAATAATAATAATAATAATAATAATATAGCTGCATGAGGAGGAGAACGTAAGAACAGCCTGCTGGATTAGGCCAAGGGCCCATCTAGTCTAGTATTCTGTTCCCACAGTGGCCAACCAGATGCCTATGAGAAGCACACAAGCAGGACCTGAGCGTAAGAGCATTCTCCCTCCTGTGGTTTCCAGCAGTTATTATTCAGAAGCATGCTGCCTCTGACCATGGAGGCAGAGCATAGCCATCATGGCAAGGAGCTATTTATAGCATCCACAGTATGAGTGCAGAAGCCATTAAGTTAATCCCTTTACTACAGTGGTAGCCAATGTGGTGTCCTTCAGATGCTCTTGAACTGTTAACTCCCATCAGTCCCCATATGCATGACCAATGGTCAGAATCACAGATGATGACAGTTGTAGCCCACCAAAATCCAGGGGGAGACCACATTGGCTACTGCTGTTCTAGTACAACATGAATTTTATTTTATTTTATATACTACTTACATGCCAAAATGGCTTCTAAGCAGTTTACAACTGTAGAATCAATTATAAAATAAATACATAATTAAAGTACATAATAACATTTAAACATCCTTAACTGAAATATGTAATAAAACAAGCAAGCTAAAAAGCATAACAATTAATTTCTTTTTTAAAAAGTTAAAATAAAATAAAATTAGAAGTTCAAGTTCAGGGGAGTGCTTGCCTAAACAGGTGTGTCTTCAGGAGCCGGCGGAATGACAGTATTGATTATCAGTAACAATATTATTAAGTTACATTTGTATCCCACTGTGAGGCGTCCTTCCCTGGCTCTCCCTGTCAGGTTCCTACCTGCTTGTGGTTACTGCCTGTCTCTAGGCACCACCAGGGACTCCACCAGTCCGGACCGCACTCTCTTATGGTTTACCTCTCCGCTCTAGCACAGATCTCAACAGATCCCCCTGCTAGGCAACCACCAGTAACGTCCCAATACTAGTATTCCCAGAGACTCTGAATACTGGTATTGTTATTCTCTTCACCGCTGCCACCATTTGTTACAGTTCCCCTTCAGCCTTGGTCATTACCTTACCCTCCCTTCTGGTCTGTGAAACCCCAGCCAAGGATCAGGCCTTTGGTAAACCAAATTAAGTATTTATTACAGATAACAAAGCTAACAAGATTAACAAGATTTCTTCTTAAGGCACATAAGCATATGGTTTTACTCAATACTAATCTGAACTCCACCCCCCTCCTTCTTCACTCTCTCCTGGCAAACAACTCTCTCAAACCCCACCAAGCAATCCACTCTTTCTCTTCTCCCCCCCAGATTCGACTCTCACTCTTCCTTTTATACATTCAGCCATTTTAAACACTCAGCCAATCATCTCGCATTCTACTGCCCAGTCACTCCCCCTCCTCTTTCACTCCACTTACCATGTATCTTCTAAAACAACAACACTTACCATATATACATTAATATAGGAACATCACACCCACCTTTTCCTCTAAGGAGCTCATGGCAACATACATGGCTATCCCTCCTCATTTATCTTTACAACAATCCTGTAAGGTAGGTTAGTGGTGAAATATTTTGTGCCAGAGGAACGTTGCTGCACAAGAAAACACATAAGCAGGTTGCTGGTAACTTTGTTGCACAACAGATTGTGCAATCTCATTTCATTTCATTTTATTTGTATATAGCCATAGGCTGTTACAAAAGAGCAGTGCAATCATAACATTTAGCCCGGATACATTTCATGATTAAAATGTGAAAAATTTAATTTTTAACTACCGTATTTGTCTTAATAAAACTGGTTCTGAGTTTCTTAGCAGCCAAGGCAAAGTTAGCCATAGAAATTACTACGTCTGGCTGGGGCGAAGATAAAAGAAAAATTACTTTCTGAAAACTATTAAAATTAGTTAACGTATCGAGAATTGAAAATAAAAATTTTGCCCTTGGATAATCAAACAATTGGCAGTCTAAGATATAATGAAATACATCATCAGGGACAGAACAACCGGCTATACATATCCTTTGGTCGTATGGAATACCAAGATATCTACCTTAAAAATAAGACGAGGGCATCACTTGAAAGCGGAGTTCAGTATAGGCTCTACGCAGTGAGGCCCTCGTCAGGATATCTAGGTAATTGGGCCAATCGCAATTAGGTTTGATATACTGAAAACATTTGGAGAAGTGAGAGTTTGCAATTATTACTGTGTCTTGGTGTCTATCCTGGGCGTAAATCTGATTGCGAAGAGTGGTGGGACTGAGATTTGAAAGGAGAGAAGGGGTTAGAAGATACTGTACACCTGGGGCTGGAAAGTTTTTTGCCCAGCCACCCTTTGCCAGCTGGTCCTCCCAACATGATTTAACCAGAGAGGGAGGATCAATAACCAAGAGTTTCTTCCAGTAGTGTAAAAACGCTAAGTCAATTCTGGCCATTAAAGAAGGGGAATTGAGTTCGGATCTCAAGAAAGCTGCCGGAGTGCCTTTAGGGAGGCCTAAAATGTGTTTGAAAAAGGTATTTTGGAGAGGTTCTAAAGTAAGACGTAAAGAGGGACCCCAAATCTCGCTCCCATACATAATTGCCGGCAGAATTTTCGTTGAATAGAGTTTAACCATGGGTCTCACTAGTTGGCCACCCTTGTATAGAAAAATTTCTTCAGGAGGCCGAAGGCCCTTAATGATTGGAGCTTAATATGGGCCAGTTGGTGGGACCAAGACAGATTATTATTGATATAGATGCCCAGATATTTGAAGGTGTGGACCTGTTCCAAGCTATGGCCGTTTAATCGCCAGGTGATGATGGTTTTACTACCTTTCCCGCAGACCATTATTTTAGATTTTGAGTAATTTATTTTAAGAGATTGTGAATTACAATAGTCTTGTAGGTGTAGTAGCATTCGTTTGAGACCTATCTTGTTCTGTGAGAGAAGGAGAAGATCGTCGGCATAGAGTAGAACAGGGATCTTCTTTTGATTAATTGAGGGTGGAAAGAATGATGGGGAGGCCATGGCTGAAACAATATCATTGATAAAGAAATTGAATAAAAAGGGGGCCAATATACAACCCTGTCTGACACCCTTTCTCATGTGTATTTCTTGGGATAAGACACCATTAAAGCCAAGTCTAATTTTTATATTGGTGTCATGGTGTAAAATTTGGAGGAGATATAGTAATCTTTTGTCTAGGCCAGCCTTATCTAATTTCCTCCAAAGGAGAGAACGGTCAATTGAGTCAAAGGCGGCAGCAAAGTCGATAAATGCTAGATAAAGCGAATTTAAGGCTCTCATTTTAACTTTCATGATGAAGTGGTGGAGGACATACAGTTGGTCTATTGTGGAAGCCCCTTCTCTAAACCCCGCTTGGGCGTCTGATATCACTGTGTGTTCCCTGTCCCAATCACTATGTTTATTTAGAAGATATCGCCCATAGAGCTTTGCCGCCACATCCAGCAGTCTGTTGTGCAACAAGTTTCCACTAGCACAACTGTTGCATTGGATCCCTGTTGCACAACATTACCCAACCACTAGTGCAAAAGCCCTTGCACTAGCAGATAGAGAATGTTGGATTTACAGCCTTTTGTCACAGAGCCACAGGTTCCTTCACAACCTGGAAAGAAAAGTGCCTTGCCTCTGAGTTGACCATTGGAGGTTAGCTGGTGTTCCTCAGGGGGCTGGAAGTGACAGTTTCCATCGATTGCCACCTCCATAAGCATTTTAAAACATCTTTAATGCACCACCCTAAACGCTTTAAATAGATTCTGGAAACAAAAGCTTCACTTGGAATTCAATGTTGGTTAGCAAGCAACTGCTTTATTACACTTACATACGTAGGTCATACATAAAACATTTATTTTTAACATCTTTTGTTTTTGCAGTACAATGGAAGAGGTGACCAAGCGTGAAAAGGGCATTAATGCCGTTGAGATCTCACAGCAAGTGGTTGTGGTTGCAAGTGGATGATTAAAGAGGAGGGAAAAGCAAAGGCAGTGTGGTGGGGGAGGGGAGTGAAAGAAATATTGCACAAATAGAAACCTGCAAAAACATTTTAAGGAGCGCATTTATATAAAGAGAATGAAATGGCTGAATTAAGGTTGATCTTTAGGGACAAGTACAAAAATACGTGTGGATACCCATCACACACAAAGACACGATCTACCTCCTCAAGAAGCAGCACCAATATTAATAGTACTCTGTGATTCTACTCAGAGTTCTAGCCCTTATGCTTATTTATGTTGAAGTCTTACACCCTGCCGTTCAATTAAATCAGGGGTGGGGAGCCTCAGATCCAAGGGCCAAATGCAGCCTTTCAGGCCTCTTTATCTCGCCCTTGGAATACTCCCAAGGCCCCACCCCTCACTGGCCTTGCTCCTCCCACCCCCCCGGGTGCATTTGCCTGGTTGGAATGTGTCCTTAAACCCTGATGACGTGTCTTGTTTAGAAGGAGGTATGATGTGTGTGTGTGTGTGTAGATCTGTGAAGAAACTAGCCTAGTGTACAAAGGTAACATTCACTTTTTATGTTCCTCCCACTTTTGCCTCTGAACCCGCCCACCACTGGCACATTGCTCAGAAGGTTGCCCAGAAATGAACATGGATCCTGGACTGAAAATGGTTCCCCACCCCTGAATTAAAGGATGCTCAAGGCGGCTTGCAAGAAACAAGTATCATTTTAAAAACAAGAACAAGCAAATTTTCTCTCTCACCCACCTCAAAGCAGCTTTCCTTTTGGTTCTGCAGTCACAGGACAAGTGGTGGCTGGATCTGACTGTTTGTTCTAGCAAGAAGGGAGGGAAGTCAGCTCCCTATTGCTACTCCTTCTCTGGCCAATGGACGGGGCCAGACTGGTCCTCTCTTGCCACATTGTTCTTCCTGGTAGGCAGGGAATGCAGCCTTCCAGTAGCCCTCGGGCATAACACAGGAAGCTGCCTTATACCACATCAGGCAACTGGTCCATCAAGCTCAGTATTGTCTGCACTGACTGGCAGCAGCTCTGCAAGGTTTCAGATGCTCCCTGCCCTATCTGGAGATGTTGTAGATTGAACCTGGGACCTTCTGCATGCAAAGCAGACGCTCTTCCACTGAGCTGTGGCCCTTCGTCTCTTGGATGATGTGGATGGGGCCACAGTGTGCTTCTCTTCAGCTTTCCAGCTCCCAGAGCAACTCAATAACACTCTCAGCTATGAAAATACTCTCAGCAGTGTGTGGCCAACAATATTGCAAAAGCCAGAGTGCGGCTCACTAGGAATTCCAGTGGCTGAGAACACATTTCAAAGTGGGAGCCACGTTTCATCTGTTGCACCAAAACCAATAAAGAGATTTGCAGCATATTAAGTCACAGCAGACATATCTAAGTAAAACTGAAAGGCAGCAATTTTACTCTTAAGTTACAGAGCTTGCATGGAGGCACAGCACCATCATGTGGGCTCTCAGCATTATGGTGATATTCTGTCGGAATGTTGCTCTCTATTGAGATGCGTAGCAAAGTTGCGTATGCGCTGCAGAACGGAGAGTATTGAGCAAGCTTAGTGTGTGTGTTTGAATCTTTGCTAAGATTCTACCTTCCCTGCAAATTAGTCAGACAGAGACTTTAAGCTTTAAAATAAGAAACAACTCCTTCATTCTGGAAGTACATGCTTGATAGGAAAGAGTCCTATATCTAGCTTAACTGGTCTATGCTGGAGAAACGAGCACTGGTCCCAGTACTCGCCCTCATCCTGGTTGAGAGGAGAGACAAAGAGAAGATGTCTGCTACCCTCTTGAGAGAAAGAGAAGAACTGAGAAAGGCAGGAAGGAACTGAGATTAACATTCCTTTGCTTATCAGTCTAGCAGGAAGGGAAGGCAGGATCAAAGGGATAGGTATAGCTTCAACCAGCAAGAGGTCTAGCTCTCTAGCTACCCTTATTAACCCCATGCAGCCTCAACCCGCCAAGTTGGAGTTGAACCTCATACATTCCAACATATTCTTCTTTAAAGGCAAACATTTATCTGGTCTGCATCATGCAGCAGACTTTGCAAGACTCAAGAGTGCATCACACGTAGCCTGCACTGGCGCTGGGATGGTACTGGCTGAGGCAGGCCCTGTTTGGATCATCTGTTCGCAACCACAGGCTGTTTTTCTGCTCTCTGTGGTGAACGCAAGTGGGATGATCAGGAGGAAATCTTCCATTTTCTGCACTATATGCAAGCAAAATTCAATTTCGAATACCAACAATTTCACCACACAAGGCATAAGGCATTTCTTTAAGTCCCAGAAGAGGGGTAGGGGGCTAGAGTGTGCCCCCCAAGACTTGCCAGCGTGCTGAGTCCTCTTCCCCCCCCCATTTTGATAAGGCAAAAAAAAAGACTGCTATAATTAAAACATCTTTTGCAAATGATTAAAAAGCAGAGGTGGACACTTTTTCTAGGAGCCTGCAACCAACAGCATTATCTTGGTTACTGTGCCTCAAAAGTAGGTTTATTTATTTATTTATTAGATTTTTATACCGCCCGACTAGCATAGCTCTCTGGGCAGTGTACAACAGAAAATACAAATACATCTCATAAAATCCCATGTTAAATACAACAAAAACATGTAAAAAGAAGAAACAATCTAAAATCAATTACACAAATTTTAAAATTTAAATTAAAACACCATAGAAAAGAGGCAAGTCTTAAGCTGGGGCCGAAAAGACAGCAGCGTCGGCGCCATACGCACCTCATCGGGGAGACTGTTCCAGAGTTCGGGGGCCACCACTGAGAAGGCCCTAGTTCTTGTCACCACCCTCCGAGCCTCCCTATGAGATGGGACTCGGAGGAGGGCCTTCAAGGTAGAGCGCAGTGTCCGGGCAGTTTCATATCGGGAGAGGCATTCCAACAGATATTGTGGTCCCACGCCGTATAGGGCTTTATAGGTTAAAACCAACACTTTGAATCTGGCCCGGAAGCAAATTGGCAGCCAATGCAAGCGAGTCAGAACAGGTGTTATATGTTCAGACCGCTTGGTCCTCGTTATTAATCTGGCCGCCGCATTTTGGACAAGCTGTAGCTTATATAACTGAGGTTATATTGAATGTCAGTTTAAATGGGTCTACACTGAGTATGACTAACAGATGGGACTAACTTAGACCCATCAATATCAGTGGGTTTCTTCTGAGTTAAACTTAGCCACAACCCACAGCTTTGCTGTGGTGGGAGGAGCTGAGTGGAGGGCCACTGTATGCAGAGGGAGAGAGAGTTGAGGTCAACGGTGTCAATGATGAGCTTGGAACAGTGTTCTTACAGCCAAAACAAGTCTACTAGGAAACAAGAAAGAGCTGCAAAAGCTGTCTAATATGTGCACAGGTTGATAGTGTTAAACATTGGAGAGGCAATTCTAATGGGGCATGTAAGTTTCATGTATTTTGGACCTGCCCTAAGATTATAACATACAGTACTGGTCTTCTGTAATAACAAGAGAAAAGAAGCATGAGAGGCTACAAGTTACCATTGGTTATTCTGTTGGGACATGTGGAGGGTGTAATACCCCAGAATGCTAGGGAAATACTACATTTATTGATAGCCCCATTAGTGATAAATGGGAAAACCCCAATTCACCATCTATCGATGAGCAGCTTTCAAGAGTGTGGGAGATGGTCTATATCGGGTTAGGAACACAGGAATCTGCCTTCTGCTGAGTCTGATCATTGGTCCAACTAGCTCAATATTGTCTACACTGACTGGCAGCAGCTCTCCAGGGTTTCAGGCAGGGAGTTTCTCCCAGCCCTACCTGGAGATGCCAGGGATTGAAACTGGGACCTTCAGCAATGCAAGGCAGATGCTCTGTCACTGAGCTATGGCCCTTCCCAAACGGTGGACCATGGACTGCGAGCTTCATTCGGGTGGCCTGCAGCGTGTTTGTGAAGAATACTTACAATTTGAATTCTATGGAATTCAAGTTGTAATACAATTTTGAATACAATAAAATAGGAAAGAAGCAATAAAAAATGAGTTAAAAACATACATCATCTAGCACAACACATTTTCCTCATCAAGCGGTCCACCAAGAGCAATTTTCAAGAAGTCCATGGGGGGGGGAGGAGAAAGCTTGGGAGCCACTGGCCTATATTTTAAATTTACAAATATAATTAGAATCAGGAAGGGGAGACAGCAAACAATTCCTAGGGAAATGGAATGTGCGTAGCCACTGCTGGTGAGTGTGCCAGTTTCAAAGGCACCTCCATTTGTGTGTGTGTGAGAAGGTTAAATCCCTGAAATTAGAAAGACACAAAATAATAATAATAAAACCCAGAACATCAGGGAGAACTTGCTCATTTCCTAACCCCGGCAATGGTGGTTATCCTTTGTTTCAGAGGCCTGATCCAACCCCCGCAAGCTAGTTTTTCTGAGTGCAACAGGACTCCACCAATTTTGCTGGCAGCTGCAGCAATAAATAAATAATAAAGCAGGCACAGTGCTGGGGTGGGCAGAGCCCAGCACCCTGAAGAGGACGCCAGCTGCTCCCCCCTCCTTGCTCAACAGATGAATCATTTGTTGAACGAAGAGCGGGTGGCAAACCCTGCCGCTTAGCTGCTCGGCAGGATCCGCTGAGGAGAGGAGCTTCTGTCTGCCTGTGGGCATATGCAAGCAAATGTACGTTACAGAGTGTAGCATCATTACAACCACTTTCAGCTATAATCAGTGGGCTAACTTTGCCCCCCGCCCCCATGTTGTTGCTTCAAATCCCATGATCCCTGGACTAGTGGCTAAGCTGGCTGGGGATGTAGCTCAAGAACATCTGGGGACCCAAAGTTGAAGAAGAGTGAGCTGTATCCTCCACTAGCTCCCAGAGTTGGCAGTGGGTGAATGCAGCCCTCAGGGCAAAGACACAAGTTAAGTTTGTTTGTAATGCAGAAAAGCCTTCAAAAGTGTCCTGTCCCCCCTTCACCTAGTTTTAAATGGTATTAGGGTTTGTGTTTTTTGGTACAGCTGCCACATATAGAGAAATGCGTAAGGACGGAGCAGGGACACACTCCATCCAACTGGGATCCCTGACTGGCTGGAGTGCCTACGCATGAAAAGATCGTTTGAAGACATCTGCCTGTTAGGGGACAGGTGAGGACCCGTTCTGTCCTCCCCCTTTCCTTAAACATTAAGGATGTGTCTGAAAAGGGCAATTGTCTGTTCCACCACCTCAAAATATTCTTTCCTCATTTTATTTGGCTGCGCCCAGGTTGGATGACTGCTGTTTGACCAGGCTGCTGGGCCATTTTCCGGTGATCGCCCAGTTGCTACATGTAACACAGCAAGGCTGCCATCACCAACCAAACATGCAATGCTCTCTGACAGCCCAGACAGGAAGATTTCAGTAGGCGATCAGGCCACCACTGTTTGACCACAGTACTGCAAGAAAGGCAAGCAGCCCAACCCAGCTGTATTCACTAATAGGCAAAAAAAAAAAAAAAACACCTTGTGGTTTAAGAATGTACCTATAGGCAACAGATATTTCTATCAAACTTTAAAAAGCAGGGAAATTGGGCAGCTATAGTGAATGCATCAGGGGAGCAGGAGACTGACCTCCTCTCTGAGATATTGTACTGCGCTACAAATTTGTCAAAATGCAAACACAATTTGGGTTGGTCTTTCACAGTCCAATCCACTTCCTGTGTAGCTTGGAAGAATTTAGTAACATGTGCCTCTGAGCATATGGTGAGTGGTGGCAACTGTGAGGATCCCACCTCAGACCTCCAGCTATCAGGTCCCTCCAGTCAGGATCATTTTTTATTTGTTCTCTCACCGGCTCTAGCACAGATCTCGCAAGATCCCACTGCTAGGCAGCACCACCAGCCACTCCCTATTTCACAATATTGCCTGGGGATTTTGCCTTAGTCTCCCTCTGGCTTATTGCTACTTAGTGTCTGGGTACACTTGCAGGCCACAACCCCCCTGTATCTTTGTGCCAATAAAGCATACAGCCCTGGGTTGCCCTGGATACTTGATGATACACTATCTCTTCACCGCTGCCACCATTGATACTGTTTCTCAACCTTGGTAATTACCCTGCCCACCCTTCTGGTCTGTGAAAGCCCCAGCCGAGGATCAGGCTCTTGGTAAACCAATAAAATATTTATTTATAAACACCAGGAAATAACAAGATTACGTATGGGATATTTAACAAGCGTATGGTTTCATATAGCGTTACTCTTTATGTTTCCAGTCATATATAATCTGCCTTAATACCAGCCAAATATAATCCAACCCACAACCAACTCCAATCCACACTCCACAACCAACCGACCCCCTCTCAACTGTCATCCTCTCATTTATACCTTCAGCCACTCAAATTCTCAGCCAATCATCATACAGCATTCTAGCCCATGTACTCCCCCGTCTCACTCAGTCACTTACCATATATCGCTTAATAAACCCGCACTTACCATATTTACAGTTATCAAACTATAGGGACAGCACAGCAACACCTGCCATCTCCACAGGTGATTACATTTCTGTATGTTGTGTTCTTACTTTGCTTCTTTTTTGTGTTACTACTGTTTCTACAGAGAATCTAACCTTGAAAATTGTATTTCTCTTATTATTCATCCTAGAAATCTGTTGTCAAATTTATTTTTATTAATTTCAAAGTCTTTTTATTGGTCAATGTCATATGATGGTAAGCCTTTTGTGTTTGAAACTGGAGGTTATGTTCTATTTCTATTTTGGGTGCATAAACAGTAGAATCTGAAACTGCAGCTTGATGTAAAATTAGAGTAATTACAATATGTTGCTACTTAAGCAATGACTCTGAAAATGGAAATGGACTGACTTCAAGTCGATCCCGACTTATGGCGACCCTATGAATAGGGTTTCCATGGTAAGCGGTATTCAGAGGTGGTTTACCATTGCCTTCCTCTGAGGCCAAGAGGCAGTGACTGGGCCAAGGTCACCCAGTGAGCTTCGTGGCTGTGTGGGGATTCGAACCCTGGTCTCCCAGGTCGTAATCCAACACTCTAACCAAGCTGTTGGAAAAAACAAACTTGGCCTGTCCAAGATGCATGTTTTCAGCCTGCTATGCTTAAACCACCCCACTTAAGGAAAGGTGGGCACTGTCAATTAAAAACATAGAGCACACCTAGAATTTTGCTAGAATATATTTCACCTCCCACTATTTTATCTTGTGCAAACTCAGACACTCCTCAAGTACACTGGAAACTATTTTTCAGAATAGTCAGTGCCATTATGCCCAGGCTATGGTCTGAAGGCACATGAGGCCAGTACCTGCTGAAGCTAAGCAGGTCAGGTCTGGTCAGTGCTTGGATGGGAGATCGCCTGGGAACCATATGTAAGCTGCATGAAAAGGCGGGATATAAATTATTCCACAATAGTTTTTGGAGTTTTCTTTAGTGTTGCAAAGTGTTGCTGTACTTCACATATTCATAGAAACAGAAGTAAAGGAAAATGATTTACTATAGGAAACTTCACTAAAATTGCAAAGTAAACCAAACATATCAAAGTGACCATTTGAACTGTATCAGCTGTCTTAATATTGCTGTTCCTCCCTGCTAAAACAAGATCAGCACATCTTGTTTCTGTTATTTGGGCTGATTGCAGGTATTGCCACCACTCACCGGGGGGGGGGGAGATTGGGTGGGCGGGCACTGGGCAGAGGGGAAGCCCTTTTCCTTTCCAAAAGGAAAAATTGTGAACAGTATCATTGATTTTCAGCATTCCCCCCACCTTTTTATTCTACAACAGGCTCATGCAGCCTCCCACCCAAATTTAAACCAAAGCTGTCATTACCACATCCACACCAGACCTTTATTTCACTTTAGACAGTCATGGCTTCTCCCAAAGAATCCTGGGAAGTGTAGTTAGTGAAGGGTGCTGAGAGTTGCTAGGAGCGGCCCTATTCCCCTCACAAAGCTACAATCCCCAGAAGTGGAGCTGACTGTTAAACCACTCTTGGCCACTGGGGTTCTGTCACCCTTCACAAACTACACTTCCCAGGATT
The DNA here is from genome assembly GCF_030035675.1 of Rhineura floridana. Classification (NCBI taxonomy): domain Eukaryota; kingdom Metazoa; phylum Chordata; class Lepidosauria; order Squamata; family Rhineuridae; genus Rhineura; species Rhineura floridana. The sequence continues at coordinate 13,657,062 of NC_084498.1, read as the reverse complement.
CTTTGGGGGAAACCATGACTGTCTTAAGTGAAATAAAGGCCTGGCATGGGTGTTGCCCCCTAATTAGCTAGGCCAAGCCAAGCAGATGTGGGTCTGGCTATTTAGAACACTGACAGTTGGTTCTTACTGAGCATGCCCGGCCTTATCATTGACTTTAATATTAAATAAATGTCTTGAATTAATTAAAAATCAGTCAGACATTTTTTTTTAACTTTTAAACTGCAGAAGATGAAGGTCAGAGTATGGAGCAAGGTCAGTAACCGGATTACAGGTACTCTGTGTACATGACTGATTTTTAAGTAATTTCAACGAATTATGAGAACTCTGTCAGAATAAAGTCCAACAGGGGTCTGGTTTCCCCCCTCATCTTAGACTTTGAACTCTCGATTCTCTGTTTTGTGTATAGCCCTAAACATTTAGAGGGTTGTTAAGTAAGTGTTTCTGAGTTCAGGACTGTAAGTTTTTTTAGGTTTTGTTTTGAACTGAGCTTATGGGATCATTATGCATCAGAATGGCATGGGGGTATTTTCAATTTAACATTGCGGAATGCTGTATAATTTGTGTCTCCTTTGCAAGGCACAAATGTTCGAAGGCTACCTTTTTGCTCTGGCTCAGCTCTTGGTATCTTTAATAGCAACTTAACAACAGAATTCAGCGCTTACATTTTGCTCTTTTGAAAGATGCACACCTGCTTGATTTCTGTATGCCAGCCTGATGTTGAGCCAGGGAGCAATGCTAGAAAAACAGCTGGTGGAGAGGAAGAAAGAGAAGCATAAGAGAATGGATCCCCCTTTTCCCTCTCCTACAGCAGCCATGACTTTCAGTTACTGGCTATTGACATTTTCAGGGGCCACTTTGGACACAAATGGGTGTTCTAAGACCCTGGTATCCAATATGGTCACCAGTCACAACATGTGGCGATAGGACTACTGACCTGTGGCATATTGGTGCTTTACTTGTACCACTTTTTAAATAAAATTCTTTTTTTACATGTACCAGTTTTAAAGTGTCCACCCTCTGCCCTTAGCAACCAGATTCAACCTTGGATCCGAAGTGTGGCAAAATGCACTTTAACATCTACAGTTCTCAACTATCTCAAGAGCTTGTGGGGCTTCTTTCTTTGGAGGGGTGATTTTACTTTAAAACACTCAACATTTGAAAGATCGTTCAATTGCTACAATGTGGACTTGTATTTTAAATTGAACTGAGTTCAGTTTTAGTTATTCCAAAACTGGTTTCAATTTTTGGTTCAGTGTGGCTCTGTGAATCTAGCTGCCTCTTGAATGCCTCTGGTGTTGGGATACCCCAACACCTCCCTAGGGAATTGGTCCTATTGTCATACTGTACTGCTCTAACAGGAAGATTTTCCCAATACTCAACCGAAATATGGCTTCCTGTAACTTGAGCCCATTATTTCATGTCCTGCACTCTGGGACGATCAAGAAGAGATCGTGGCCCTCCTCTGTGTGAGAACCTTCCAAATACTTTAAGAGTGCTATCATATCTCCCTCAGTTTTCTCCTCTAAAGGGCTAATCATGCCCAGTTCTTTCAGTCCCTCATTTTTATTAACACAGACCTACTCAAAGGGCTACAGGCCATTACACATTACTACAAGGGAGCCATCCTTATTTGTCCAATTCCAAGATTTACAATGACTTCTTTCACCTTTAAAATACATAGGAACTGGGCCCATGACAGAACTTTGCCCGCACATAGCATATGAAAATTATGCATTATCATTGACAGGATTTTTTTGGCAGTTCCGAAGACAAAAGCCAAGGAAACTAGAACTATAGCACTAAAATCCTGTACCACACGTCTTGTGTGAACTGAGAGATGTAACCAGTTCCTGAGCTAGTTTCATGTAAGTACTTTGGAATTGCATTAACCCATGTAAAATGTATGCATGTAGCATCTTTCTACTTTAAAGTATATACTGAACATACTAAGTTGCAAAGTAATTTGTGGGATTACTGGAAGGCTTGTTTCAGTTATGATGGGCAGAGCAATCCAACTCAGGGGAAGCCAGCATAAATGGTGCCAGTGCAAAAGAAACCAGTGTAAAGTTCTGCAGCGTCCAGTTGCTGTTCACGTCTCTGGGTTGGCTGAACACTGGCTCAGCCGGGAGCTGCGTGCAAGGGCCAGATAGTAAATCTGCTCTTCCAAATACCCCTACCAGGGAGTAAGTCCTCTCCACTGACTTCTGCTGTATTAATTTTCTTAAACCTTTTTCCCAGAGTAACTTTTGCTTGAATTGGGACCTGCAGGAGCACTCCAAAGGCAAGTTGGATGTGGCCTAAGTCCCCTCACCTTGGCACCTCCCCTAACATGCCCCCAGAACACCCCTTTTTCGGGACTTACACTGGTCTCGGTTGAGCTGTGCCATGGGACTTACGCTGGCATAGCCCAGCTAAGCTGGGACCCTGCCTTCTCAGCTGGAGATCCACCACATCAAACTCTCTGGTGTAAATAGGGAGTTGGATTGTGCCCTTAATCATCTTTCCCATGGATTATTTGGTTTCATTCTTACACCCAGGTCTTGTTTCCATTTGTTGTACTGTATTCATTCTGCACTTTCCTTTTTTACTGTATTTATTCCCAATATAGGATCTCTTACAACAAATTCATAAAGTTATGCATGGAAAGACAAAAACCTATATACAGGTATTTTCCAGGGTTGCTCCTTTCCTTTGTTTCTCTGCACTGGCCAAGCCCCACCCCTCACAAAAACAAGATGGAAGCAAAAATGACATGTCAATGACCAATAGCTACTGGGCAGACTAGAGCAGTTTATTTTCATCAGGTGAAAAAGAAAATGCTTATGCTTGGAAACTTAGTATGGAAATATTTGTATTTTAAAAATGATCACAGTGAGACGACTCCTTTAACTCAAACGGGGTGGATTCTGTTTGATTTTAACTGAAGGACTAGCATGCTTATAGTGATATATTAACCTAGTTACAACTTGAGATACAAGCTATTTTAAAACCTTATTTAAATTTAAAAATCCATTTTATTTACCCTGCCTGGCAGTAAAAATTAACTATTTTTCAGTGCCAAGATCTGCTACAATTGCAAGGAAGCTGGTTACATTTCACAGGCCAGTCTAGTCAATAGGTCCATCAGAATGTAGTATTCTCAGACAAATAAAAGCCTTTACTTAAGGCTCTGTATTGTAATTTTGAGTAATGGCACCTATTTTCCTATTCATGAACTTGCATCCAGACTGGGACACTAAATACATCACTTGGAATACCATGGTTATTTTTTTTTTAGTAGCTATTGCATGAGGGAGGAATTTTATTCAAGAGTGCAATGCTCAGGGAGGTATATCCTTTGCTCACCTGACACAACTGTACACCTTGAATGCCAAGCTTCCATAAAAGCTTTGGTGGGAGAGTAAAGGATTAACACGCCCCCCTACACACCAAGGCCATGATGACAATTTCCCACTTACCACATTAACAGTTAACATACACAGTACTTTGTGATGAGTTTTAGCATCAGATTGGCTCCACTCTATTAAAATTGTACAAGGGAAGATTAAAGTATTTAGTCCCAAGTAACTTGCTTTTCAGTTAACTTGTTAAAAAGTGCTGCTTCCAACAAGTAGTCTTACCCACCTACAGCCCAAAATGCTGGCATTTGCTTCAATGTTTTTTTTTAAAAAAGTATCTGCAAGTGACTAAAATATACTATCTACCTTTAAACTATTATGGGTGGGTAGCAGCTTTTCCAGAATATGAATGCATCTGGTTGTCAGCTAGTCAGAGAACGTTTCCTGTTGAGGGTTATAGGGTTTCTACTACATCCCAATTTGGTGGAAGCTTTAAGGGCTCTAAATAACTAGTCTTAAATTCATGAAGAGTCACTTGCTTGGATATTTGAAATACAACTTTATTATGATTCTAAACAAAAAGGAATGGGAATGACAGTAACAAACAAGATTTACCACTGAATACTGTGATGTGACTGCAGCAGTCAGATTCATAACTCAAATGAGGAGTAAATTGCAGTCCAAAACAGCTAAATATGCAGGTCCAAAATGAAGGAATTTTTTTTAACTGCCACATTCACTCCAAAGCCCATTCTCTCTTTCAGCATCCCAAAGATTAAAGCACATGTTCTGCTCAGCTAGAATAATAAAGTGGCAAACACGCTGCACCACTGACATCACAGGACAGTTGCCTATAAAACTAGACTTCTGACGCTGGGCTCCAGCTTCTCTCCCTCACAGGTCATCATCTTCATCTGGCAGTGCAGTGGTTTGAGCAATCTGGAACAGGGAAAGGAGAAGTTTAGTAACATTCTAAAGTCTATGGCAATAACAAACAGATCGCTATCTTGGGTTCTTTAGGAACTCATTTACCTGTAAATCTTGCTCATACTGTGCTGCCAGTGCTGGATCCATAACAACCTCTGGTGGTGCAAGGGCAGGCATAGCAACAAATTCCAAGTTAGGATCTCCAATTAGCTTTCTCGCCAGCCAAAGGAAGGGCTTCTCAAAATTGTAGTTACTCTTGGCTGAAATATCATAGTACTAAAGGGAAAAAAAGATTGCACATTCACAAACAATCCAGAGATGAATCAGTATTATTTATAAAAAAGTTTTATTGTGGCACAAGCCCATCTCAAATGCACTGAGCATTACTCTCAGTGAGGAGGTAAGTCCCAGCAATTTATCTCCCACTACAGATGAAAAAGTAACATAACAAGGACACAAGTTTGTGAACTACCACTACTTAATCCCACTGTGAATGTTGCAGTCTTTGTCTCATAGACATTTGAGCTTTGCATCTGTATGCCAGCCTCATCATTGTATTTTGTTCCCACTGATGCTCTGGGCCCATGCGCAATAATTTCCCTCTAGTCACGTGCGCAGGTGTGAGCACACACACACCCGCGGAGCTCTTCCAACTGTGATGAATTTCATGCAGCTAAGTGGGCTGTAGTCAACAAAAGCTTATGCCACATAGAGTTATCTTCCAAAGTGCTACAAGAATCTTAATACCTACTTTACTGCTTTAGGAGCAAACTGCACAGACTAGAGTGGAGGGTACAGTCCAATCAAATTTATAATTATCAAAACATTACCACCACCTTCCTTTAATATGACTTACTGCACACTGCCCATCAACAGAAGATATTTAGAAGCAGATGGAACAGAGGATTTTAAGTATGATGCAAGCTAAGAAGAGAAACCAGAATAATAGAGAATGACGCCTCTTTAGTTCTTTCCAAAACTGTTGATAATCCTCTTACAGCTTTTTTCTTCCAGTCTTAAACAGTTTTCCCACTAAAGGCAATCTTGTTATCTTACCTGCAGATTCTTCTTCCTATGGAAGACAATCGACTTTGCTTTGACTTTCCTGTCCTTGATATCCACTTTGTTGCCACACAAAACTATGGGGATGTTCTCACACACCCGTACCAGATCTCTATGCCAGTTAGGTACATTCTTGTATGTAACTCTTGATGTTACATCAAACATTATGATGGCACACTGAGCTAAAAATGGAAACAATTTACAGTTTTATTAACAGTGATCAAACTGATGTAATGTACAGCTGTCCAAGCTCAAGTTCTAATGATTTTAGAGGTGCTCCTATAACATATATACCAGGCCTTGGACCATTATATCCAGAACACTGCACTGGCTTTAACACAGCTGCATTTTTATAACGAAAGAACCCACAACTCAGTATTTCAAATATAGTGTATAGAAGACAATAAATCTCTGCTTAAGGAAATGGACCTTATTTCTGATATCATATAACCACAGTCCTGCAAAATTGTACAAATCTAACACACATGTTCATAACACACTGGTGAAGATCTAGTATATGAATACAGTGTTCACAAATAGCAAGCTGACCTTGGCAGATGCCCTTCAATAAAGCCAAAGGCTTACTACCCCATAAAAACTAGAGGTTGGTGCAATGAAATTACTGATGCTTCACACTCTGGGAAAGTAGCATATACTTCCTTTTGGCAGTTAATCAGCCAAAATAGCTGTTCAGGTAACTTACCTTGGATGTAGTAGCCATCTCGCAGACCTCCAAATTTCTCTTGCCCAGCTGTGTCCCATACATTAAATTTAATAGGACCTCTATTAGTGTGGAACACCAAAGGATGAACTTCAACACCCAGAGTAGCTACAGTGACATAAAACCTCAATTAGAATATTGCAAGTAAAGGACACACAGCCACAGTGTTTATAGGCCAAGATTTCAATTGAAGAGCTTCTGATGGAGCACTCTTAATGGTTCCTCACATCCTTGAGGTTTGGGTGGCCTCCACCAGAGATTGAGTCTTTAGTGTAGCAGGCCCTACCCTGTGGAACTCACTACCAATAGAGGATCAGCAGAACCACCCCTTCTTTCTTTCAGGTGTCTCCTGAAAACTGAACTTTTTAAACAGGCCTTTTAATATGCATTTTCTTTTCCAACCAATGCAGTACTTATGGATACTTTTATTATTATTTTTAACTATTTATTTATTGGTTTTTAATTCTATTATGTTTTTGTATGTTGTAATGCCATCTTGATAAAACTTATGAAAACTGTGGCTTATAAATATTTTAATAAATAACAGCAATACATAATAAGCGACAACACATGACTGGCATAGTTATTTACCTCCACTTATTTAAAAAAGACCCACTTTCATAACCCGCTTGCCCACAATAGTGGGCTGTTTTGCATCTTGTAATCAAAAGATTTAAGATGCCTGCGGAGGTGCCCATTAAAGGCCTCCATTTACACCAGGGGCAGGAAACCTGTGGCTCTCCAGATAACGACAAACTTCAACTTCCGTCATCTGTCACCACTGGCCATGATGGAGGGGGGTGATGGGGGTCCAACAATATCCCGTTCCCAACTCCAATCTACACCCTCAAATTTTTCATTGCATAGTCTGGTCCATTCTTTTCTCTAGGGCTAAATTATTTCACCTACTGTCAATCCTTCTCAAAATATCAATCCACTAGCAGAGAAAGAAAATCCAGTTTTATCACAGATTTAGATCTTCCTCTTATCTTGTAGCATTGAATCATACAAGATTCAGTGCTCAACATTTGCACATTAGAAAGGAGAACACTTCACAAATTTATTTTACTGAAATCTATTTGAGGAACAAGATATAAATGCCCAAAATAAAAAGCCACCCACATTATTTTACATATTACTAATATAGCAATCCTTATGCATAATAGAATATTGAAGACATCTGACATACCTACATACTTCTTCTCAAATTCACCAGTCAAGTGACGTTTTACAAATGTTGTTTTACCAGTACCACCATCACCAACCAAAACAAGCTGTTGAAAGACAAATTTGGAAAATTTGTTTACTTTTGTATCGAACACCCTAGGTTAATGTTTCTACCCACACAAATGGAAACGTTTCTCCAGCCAGAGTGGTATAGTGGTTAGAGTATTAGGCCTGGGAAAACCCATGTTCAAATCCCCACTTAGCCATGAAGCTCACTGATCGACCTTAGAACAGTTACTGTCTCACACACAGCCTAACCTTCCACAAAGAATTGGTATGAGAATAAGGGGGAACCAAGTACGTCATTTTGAACTCTTTAAAATATGAGTGGAAAATAAATTTAATAAGTACTAAGTTACATTAAGCTACTTAAAACCCCAAATACACTAGTTCACCGCACTGACTGTTAAGTCCACAAACCATTTACACAATGGCACATCTCCCTTCTACCAGAATCTAGAGAACTGTTTCAGAGTAAGTGATATACAGCTGCCCTGTAAGATGCTTATAATCATAAACCAAAGCCAATTCAACCATGCCTAAAATCTGTAACCTGCCTGTCTTCAAAACAGGTACAAAACCAAACAGATGTCACAATGTTTCCTGTTTTGTACACTGCCTCGGATAAGAGGGAGGAAAGACACAGACGCTGGGCATCCAGAATTTAATTCAGAGGAATATACATATGGGTTAAATTCAGTCTACAGCTTATATGCTACATAAACTAAGTTATATTCAGCTAAGCTGAGCAACAGAAATTAGAGTTACTTCTAAAAACAATGGTTAGGAGTCCGTCAAAACTATAAAGGGCAATATCCAATTGTGACATCCAGCTTGCACCCTCTCCTCCCAAATCAGGATGTTCGGGAGACACAAAGTGCTGGGACATACTTTTGGAGGTGAGAGAGAAGGAGAGTCCCTTTATGCCTACAATGTTGAATGTCATCCACAAAACCTATGCAGAATATCGCACTTTTTCCCCAAGATGTGAACTGTAGTGATCAGTACAAACTTCTTGTTTCATAACTTGCTTGATAAACTTGAGATTTCCCAATACAATAATTAACTGAGCTAAAAGGCAAGCAAGGTCTTGTACATCTGAGAATATACTGCCCCATGTTGGTTTTGCTTTACTGAGACCTTACATCTCAGTCTTTAAAGGCTTAAAAACAACTTGGAAATTTATGGAAGAATAAAAATTAGAAAATACTTTAATTAAAATTTGAACTTCACAATTTCACTCATTGCACAAACCTCCACATTAATGCCACAGAAGACACTGAAAGAAAAAACACAGAAAGCAAGCTGCCAGCTAGTAAAAGAATGTTGTGGGTCACCTGTCCAACTGATTGATTTGGGTATTAGTAAGACCTCAACACAAGTAACTTTTCTCTCATTATTGCCAGAAAACCATGACACTGAATTTAGTGCAGTTACCTCATTGTTCAAAAGAGCCATATATTTTCTTTTATTCCCCAACAGTAACACACAAAAACCAAAGCAACTCAAAACTCCTTAACTGTCTGTCCATCTGATGGAAATTTCTCCTTACATGCCAGGCATCTATTAAGTCAATTAAGTTACCATTTACAAACTAGTATGTACAGCACTGGCAGAAATCTTAAGCATCAAGCCCAAAATCCCCTTCCCTTGGATAAATCATTTCATCAAAACCAATAGGCACAAAGCAGACAAACACCTCAGGCTGCAATCCTATACATATTTTAAGTCAAGTCCAACTGAACTTAATGGACCCTTCTTCCAAGCAACCACACAAATAATTGCATCCCACTTGTTCAATCTCAAACACATTTATAAAACTTTTAAGATTTACAAGGCCAGTATAGTTTTATTGATCTTATGTAAGCACCTCTCTTAGGAACCTTTTTAGCTCTAGAGTAGGGTAAACATTCTTTATTTTTATTTTTTTACATCCCAAGAAAATAAACAGGGCATGATTTAAATAAACCATGGTTAGGCTAGAGCTGTTATAATCTGCAACTCAGTATGAGCATTCCTGTGGCTTTGCAGCCTAACAAAGGAACTTCACATGCCCAACCTCCATCGCTAGTATCGGCAAGAGGTTTCTTTTAATTTAAAAAAAAAAGAAAAAGGGGAAAGAAAAACAAAGAAGGGTAGAGAGCGTGTCTGCCTTCCGCCTTACCTTAAACTGCACTTGAGGTTCTCCTTGTGGGGCGGCCATGCTGCTGCGTCTGCGGAGGAGAAAAAAAAAGGTCCGGCTGAGGAACAAGCTCCTGCTATGCTCATCGGCTCACGCCACCAAAAGGCGCGTGGCTCACTCTTCATCCGGGTCAGGAGGAAGGAAGCAGTAAATGGCGGCCGGAATTTTTCCCCCGCCCTCCAAGTTCTCTCTCCCCCCCCACGAGGGTGGATGGCTCAGCAGAATTGAGAAAATTATCGCTTTAAAAAAACACACAAAAACCGATGGCCTACAGGGTTTATATGGGGGAAGGGGGAAAATATTACAGGAGAAAGAGGTAGAAATTCAAAAATGAAACGTCAATCTCCCCGCCCCCAGCCAAATCCCCTCTCCCCCCGCCCCGATCACTTTCTATCTACCCTGTGCCATTATTTACATGGACCCACGTCCCTCTCCCAAAATCTCTCTACCTTCCCAATCCACCACGGTCCCGTATTTCTTTTCTTAAAGCGGGGGGGGGATGAGATATAGTCCCACGACACCCTCCCAAATCGCACCCATCCACTGCCATGACTCTCTACCTACCCAATCAAGCATGGCCCAAAATTTTAGTTTTTCCTTAAAAGGGGACAGGGAAGAGGAAGATAGATGGATGGAGAAAACGGTCCTTACCCACCCGACCACTACGAGGAACCCCCTCCACTCCCCCACTTTTCCCTCCCACCCCAATCCCGTCGCTCGGCGCGCCCTCCCGCCCCGGGGCACGCGCGAGGAACGCAACGCTAGCACGCACGCACGGGCTTCTCCTTTTAACGGCCTCCCTCCAACCGCCGCTCCGCGCCTGCCTGGAGGCCACAGCGCGAGAGAACGCAAACGGGGCAGGGCGCGCGAGAGGACTGTGACGTTTCTCTCTCTCCCTCCCCGTGTGCGCCCACCCTGTCTCGCGCCTGAGGTAAACCACCGCCACGACCAGCACTGCGCAGGCCCCTTTCCCCGCCTCCCGAGAGTTAAGGCCTACTCCATGCCGCCGCCCGAGATTGGCTCAATGAGGACAACCCGCAGCGGGGCCTTGCCAGCCCTTCCCGCCACCTTTTTTGTTTTTATTATTTTGCCTCATCGAGTTTTTTAAAAAATTATTAATCCCCCAAGCGTTACCTCCTCGATGCGTCTCTCCGCTTTGTTTTTTTCCCCTTCCCGTCCTCCTCCTTTCCTCTCAGTAAAAAAACTGGGCGGGCAGGCGGCTGAAGAAGAAGATGGCGGAAGCGCGGCGGTTCAAATAGCCGTAAAGAAGGGAAAGGCAAACGCTGGGAGGGAGGGAAAGGCGGGCGGGTGGCGCGCACGGCGGCGGCAGCAGCTGCAGCAGCGCGAGAGGGACGCAAGGGCCGTTGGGCGCGCACGCACGCACGGCGACGCACACAAAACGCCACACAGAAACGACGCAGCAGGGTGGGACGGGCTGGATGGCGTCACATGACGAGAAAGGAAAGGGGAGGGTGAGCGTGGCTGTCGGGAAAGGGGAGGGAGCCGGGAGCTTCCTCCTTCCGCGGGAGTTGTGTGCCCGTGCGCAACTTTTCGCTTTCAAGCGGCTGTGTAGGGAGGGAATACGTGCGCGCGCGCCAAGCAGCTGCTCTACTGCAATTCTTTCGTTCTCATGGGAGAAGGAGCGCGCGGGCGCGATGTCGCGCGGGCCTCAGCAGTCGGCGCCGACGCGGCGCGTGCTAAACCTCAACGGAGTTGTGGCGGAAAAACTTTGTTTTCCTTCTCTCCACTCACACACATTCTCTGTTATTCTCTGCTTGTTATTGGGCCGCCCTCCTGCTCTTTCTCTGAAGGAAGCGGAGAAAGGGAACCCCTTTCTTCTCCGGCATACTTAATTCCTGTCTCTTGCAGACCACGTTCTTTGTTTAACACTTACAAGATGAAGTATATTTGAGCTCTTAACTTCAGCGTACTAATAGTAGTAATAAATAAATGATAAATGGCAGGTACATCACCGAATTTTAAAAAATCGAAACAAACTGTTTCTAGTCAGTTAAATGAAGATATATCTGCACACAATTGGATATGGAAACTACGGGGCGGGGGAGAGTGCTCCTATGCTCCGGTCCTGCTTATTTATGTATTTATTACATTTATATCCCACTTCATTTGAGGACCTCAAGGTGGTATACAAACATGGTTCTCTCCCTACTGATTTTTCCCTCAATGGTTCCTTTTCAACCTGAGCGGAAGTAACGAGTGGGGTACCACAGGGCTGGGTCCTGGGCCCAGTGCTCCTCGATATTTTTATTAACGACTTGGATGAGGAGGTACAGAGCATGCTTATCAAATCTGCAGATGATACACAATTGGGGGGCACAGCTAATACTGTGGAAGACAGAAGCAAAATTCAAAGAGACCTTGATAGGCTGGAGCATTGGGCTGAAAACAACAGAATGAAATTCAACAGGGATAAATGCAAAGTTCTACACCTAGGAAAGAGAAACCAAATGCACAGTTATAAGATGGGGGATACTTGGCTCAGCAATATGACGTGAGAAAGATCTTGGAATTGTTGTTGATCACAAGCTGAATGTGAGCCAACAGTGTGATGTGGCTGCAAAAAAAGCAAATGCTATTTAGGCTGCATTAACAGAAGTACAGTTTCCAAATCTAGTTCCCCTCTATTCAGCACTGGTTAGGCCTCATCTTGAATACTGCGTCCAATTCTGGTCTCTGCACTTCAAGAAAAATGCAGACAAACTGGAACAGGTTCAGAGGAGGGCAAAAAGGATGGTCAGGGGACTGGAAACAAAGCCCTATGAGGAGAGACTGAAAGAACTGGGCATGTTTACCCTGGAGAAGAGAAGACAGGGGAGATATAGCACTCTTCAAGTACATGAAAGGTTGCCACACAGAGGAGGGCTGGGATCTCTTCTCTATCGTCCCTGAGTGCAGGACACAAAATAATGGGCTCAAGTTGCAGGAAGCCAGATTTCAACTGAACATCAGGAAAAACGTCCTAACTGTTAGAACCATACGACAATGGAACCAATTACTTAGAGAGGTAGTGGGCTCTCTGACACTAGAGGCATTCAAGAGGCAGCTGGACAGCCATCTGTTGGGAATGCTTTGATTTGGATTCCTGCATTGAGCAGGGGGTTGGACTTGATGGCCTTATAGGCCCCTTCCAACTCTACTATTCTATGATTCTAGGTTAGATTCTCTGTAGAAACAGTAGTAACACAGGAAAGAAGCAAATAAAGAACACCAACAAACATACAAAAATGTTATTCTCCATCTTTGGAGATGGCAGGTATTGCCACCACTCACCATATGCTCAGAGGCATGTTACCAAATTCTTCCAAGCTACACAGGAAGTGGATTGGACTGTGAAAGACGAAGCCAAACTGTGTTTGTGTTTTTACCAATTTGTAGGGTAGTGCAATATCTCAGAGAGGAGGTCAGGTCTCCTGCTCCCCTGGTGCATTCACTCTAGCTGCCCAATTTCCCTGCTTTTTAAAGTGTGATAGAAATATCTGTTCGCTATAGGTACATTCTTAAACTGTCCCCCCCTCTATTAGCGAATCTATTCACCGGGGGGGAGGAATAGTTGGAATGAATCACCTTTCCGAAGGCAGCCCCATCGTCCATACTATCTTACCCAACATGAGGGAATTCAGGATAGTTGCTACTTTTCTGTGGTGGTGGGGATTTGGAAAGGAATAAAACCCACCACTTGCTCAAGCTGCCCCCCTCCCTAAATGTGTCCAATAGCTGACCTAGAAAAGTCACCCTATTCCTGTGACTAATTTATTTTAACTATTTTTAATACTAAATTTTAAATTGTTCTAGCCCGCCCTTGGACCTGCTGGTGAAGGGCAGGTAATGATGAAGTCAAGAGACTTGATATTTGAAGCAGAAGGCTCATGTTTCAAATATTGCCTGCTGCCCTGGGCTCCTACTTGGAGGAAGGGCATAAATCTTATAAATAAATGTTGCCTCTGATTCGGGCTCACTAAAGCAGAGGTAGCCATTGTGTTGCCCTCCACATGGGAAAATTACTACTACTAGTAGTAGTAGTAGTTAATTGCTTGTTGCGTGAAGGTCTCTAAGTGATTTGTTCTTTTTATATGCCTTCAAGTCAATTAGGACTTGTGATGACCCTATGAATCAGTAACCTCCAACAGCATGGAGTTATTCACAACACATTAAAATATAAATACATGGACTTCATGGCCTTATAGGTCCCTTCCAATTCTACTATTCTATGATTCTAGGCTGAGAGATTGAACTGGCCCAAAGTCACCCATTGAGGTTCATGGCCGATCGGGGATTTGAACCCTGGTCTCCCAGGTCCCAGCCCGACTCTAGCCGCAACACCACACTGGCTCTCATATGGGCTTCCCATAGGTATCTCGTTGCCCACTGTGAGAACAGGATGCTGGACTAGATGGGCAACTGACGTGATCCAGCAGGGCTCTTCTTGTGTGTGGGGGGTGCAGTTACTATAACGAAAAGAGAAGCAAAGCACTTTTTCTTAGATCAGGGGTGGGGAACATGTGGCCCTCCACATACCGCTGGACTACAGCTCCCATCATTCTTGGCCACTGGCCATTATGGCTGGGGAGGAAGGGAGTGCAGCAACCTTTGGAGGGCACTGGGTTCCCCACCCCTAAGATGGGGCACAGACGTGATAGGACAGGAATTTTCATAGGGTCAAATGGTTACATGTTAAAGGCATATTTGTGTCTTGTCAGGATCAGGACACATACACAGCAGCAGCAGCAGCAGTAGCTATTTCCCCAGAATTCGGGGGGGGGGGTAGGGATTCCACTGGGATCACAAGATTAAAAATCAATGTGCTGCAATTCCAATCCTGATTTTGAAAAGAAAAAAAAAAAACACCCCTGCAATGGCTGTTATAAAGAAGACAAGGCAAACACATATACACATTTAAAGGCCTGTCTAGATGGGATCTTAGAAGAGGTATTGCCTTTTGTGAGAGTGAGAAAGAGGAATGGCCTTCTGAAGATGGTGCTTGCTATCTGAATTTTTTTAAAAAATCTTATTTTAAAAATCATTTTTGAAATTTGCTGCCCATTTAACTGGAGACACCTTTTAAATCAATCCAAATTTTTTAATAAATTAATTGCTTAGTGAAGTCCACCTGAAAAGTAGTATATGAATGCCTTAATTAAATAAATAAATAGAATCAAAGAGTTGGAAGAGACCCATTAAATGCAGGATCTGTGATGCAGGAATCTTCTAACTCCTGGTCGGCCACTGTGAGAACAGGATGCTGGACTAGATGGGCCACTGGCCTGATCCAGCAGGCTCTTCTTATGTTCTTATCCCTGACAGATGACCTTCCAGCTTCAGCTGCAATGCTTCCAGCAAAGGAGAGCACATCACCTCTTGAGGCAGTTGTCCCATGTTTACTGTTAGGAAGTTTTTCCTAATCTGTAGCCAAAATCTGTTTCCTTGCGATTTCCACACATTGGTTCTAGTCCTTTCAGGATCTGCAGAGAAGAAATCGCCTCCATCTTTACTGCAACAGCCTTTCAGAGATTTGAAGACTGCTGTCATATCTTCCCTTAATTCAGGGGTAGGCTCAAAGAGCTAGATGTCTAGAAGAACTGGCAGTGTTTCCCCTTCACATGGCTTTTTAAAAAACTACAGAAAGATTTCAGTTTCTCAACGGATTTATATCTGTAATTTAAACAGGTGGAGAATATAATCCACTATTTATTTAAATGCCCTTTATATATGATGGCCCAAGGGAAAACATCCTGAGAAATATTCTGTCTAGTATTCTGTCATCTACTCCGATCATGAAATTATCTGCTTTCTCTTAGAAGATGCTCTCTCCTACATAACATATAGAACAATACTATATGCTTTAGCTGCAAGGAAACTCCAGGCAGAAAGAACTAGTGAACCACAGCAGGTTATGTCTGAGAGTTTTAAGAGTGTATTCAGTTAATCGTAGCTTAAATTGGGTTTATTGTACTGCATCCAAAGTTTAACATAATCATATTGTATCTTATTATTGTATTATCTATTCTTATTCTACTGTATACATTGGAGTGCATTTTAATGTCAAGGCCAGTGGCCAGTACAATAAATTTGATGATCATGAGGGGTAGGAAGCTTCAGGCCGGGGGGCAAAACATGGCCCTCCAGGTCTTTCTATCTGGCCCTTGGGACTCTCCCCAGGCCATACCCCTCAAAGGGTGTACAAAGATAAAACTCATATTTGTTACTTTGCCCACTTTTACCTCTAGCCCAACCAACCACTGGCATGTGATCCCCCAGAAGGTTGCTCACAAAGGAATGTGGCCTTCAGGCTGAAAAAAGTTCTGCACTCCTCCCTTAATATTGATTGCCCAGCTCTTTCAACTGTTCCTTCTAGGAATGAGTTTCTAGACCTCTCACCTCTGGACCTGCTAATATCCTTCTTAAAATGTCACACCTAGAACTTGGACACAACTAAATCAGTTAAAGGTTCTCATCCTGACAAACAATAAAATCAATCCTTATAATTTCTATAGATCAGAAAAGCTTTTAAGAGATCATGCTATATAAAGTGACTGCAGATTTGGTTGTGTTTTTGTTTTTTCCTCCTGGGAATTTTCCGTTTAGCCTCTAGAGGTCAGGAAGGGAGCTTGTGTATAATTTCTCGCAACCTCTCTTTATAGATCTGCTTGCCAGAACAGCAGGCCAGAATACTATCAAGCCTCCTTCACCACCTCTCTCCTTTTCTGCTTTTGTTCTGCCTTCTCACTCTGCCTAGCTTCAATCCACCCAAACCTAGGTTCTGTCTGGTCTGACAAAAGCATAAAAAGTGACCACTTTTGGCTCTTTTTCGCCATAGTGAACAAATACAGTTCCACTGTCTTTCATGAACTTTCATCCTTCATGTGAAGGAGTTCAACATGCCACACCTCTTATGGAATGTTTTTCAGGTTCGGAACTTAGCTAAGAGGCAAAGGACTGCACTGCCTACCTAATACTGTAACTCTTGCCAGGAGAATCCCTAAAAACAAAAAAGAAACTTAATTGGCTATTTTGATTCATTGGTGACCTGCAACATGGCCTCTGAACTCCCAGTGGGTTTTGTTACTCTTGCAAACAAGGGTATCATCCAGCCTGCTGCTCATGCCTTCTAACTGCCACTGGGTCAGTTTCTCTGATGTCGCAGCCTTAGGCAGTGTCAAAGGAAAAGGCAATGCTGGATACCACCTAACCTCTCTTGAGTCACTGAGTGCTGCTGGCCACATAAACTCAGAGAACAGGTGTACAGTAGTTAGTGATGGAGAAATCTGTCAATTTTGGTTTCTCTTAGTTTCTCATTTTTCCATTAAGTTCAGTTCTCCACATTTCCACATCACTTTGCAATTTTTTTTAGTCATAAAAACTCTTCAGCATTTTAGTGTGAATTTCTCTTAATAAACACATTTTTGCAAAGCAATTTCCCCTAAAATAGTGCATTTTTGTATGCTGTTTTCACTAATATATGGATTGTAATTAACACTTTGTCCTAGTATATGCATTTTTGTACACGTTACTTGCCTGGAGAACTGTATTGCAATTAATTCAGAGAAGTACAAATCTTGAAAGATGGCTGTGCTTTTGTTAGGGTATTGTTTTGGAAAATATGAATTCAGTAGGTTTGCCTTTACATGCAGACTTAATCTTATTTCTCCTCATTCTAACGGGATTGCTAACTTTATTAACAGTACCACAAAAAACTCTGTTTCAATTCTTTCCCCTCAGCTCCCACACCCAAGATCCATGAATGTACTACCTGGCTTTCAGCTTCAGAACTCTTATCTGCAGTAGGTTAAGAATGATGTCAGCCTACCTTGCATGGTTGTTGTACTCCTTACCAAGGCAATGCATGTGAAAACCCTTGACCACTCTGACATGGTATGTTATTATTTCCGCTTTTAATAGGTTCCCAGAGCTTGCACTTCCACAAGTTCATTTCTCCTCCCTTCTCTACCCTTCCACCCTTTCCAAACTCATATAGGCAGTACAATAGCCCTGTTAAAGCAACCTCCTCTTTCATATTTTAACTATGCACTGTGTGAAAAAATACTTTGTCCTGAATCTTTCAACATTCAGCTTCATTGGATGTCCCCAAGTTGCAGTATTATGAGAGAGAGAGAAATCGGCAACACTAGCATTGGTTGCAGCATCAGTACCTCTCATGCAGCCAGGACTTCTGACATGACCTTTGCAGGGCAGGAACAAGGCATTCTATAGTAGTTTTCATGCTGCAAATGGTAATGTGTATAGGGGGTCATGAGCCAGGCTATAATTTGCTAGCATATTTTGTGTCAAAAGTTGCCTTGCACTGGTGAGAATCCCACGGATCATAGGTAAACACATAAAGAGCATAATGTTGGAAGTGGGGTGAGAGCAACTCCTGTTTTGTTCTTTTGTTTGTGCTCCAGAAGGGAGATAGAGCTAGGATCCTCCAGATGGATAGGCTTGTTTACCTTTACCTGTGATGCTCTGACTGACTTCCTTTTGTCACTAGACTGTTACGTCTTTAGGGAAGCTTACCTGCCCCTCCTCCTTCCGCCCTTTCCTTTCCTTTCCTTTGTCCACCGACTGTCCAGGAGAGAGGAGACATCCCTTTGTCTCTGCTGTCTCCAAGCATGGGGCTAACTCCTACACCTGGGCGTTATGCCTCCAACTTAGCTAGTTAGTTAGAACTAGGTTTGCTTTTCCATCTACTATGTATTTCTATAAATAAAGTAGCTTTTCTTATTTTTACTAAATCTCATGTCTCAGTGATGCTGATGCAGGGTAAAAGCCTGCTTTCTTAGGTAAACGCACGCACACGCTGGCACACTCGCATTTCAACATCTGCTGTTACTCAGCTGCTGTGGTGCTGCTTTAAAATGAAATTAAGCACACAAATTACACACAGCACAACACATAAGAAGAGTCCTGCTGGATCAGGCCAATAGCCCATCTAGTGCAGCATCCTGTTCTCATAGTGGCCAACCAGCTGCCTATGGGAAGCCTGCAAACAGGTCCTGAGTGCAACAGCACTCTCCCTTCCTGCAGTTTCCAGCAACTAGTATTCAAGAAACATATTGTCTCTGATCATGGAGGAAGAACATAGCTATCATGGCTAGTAGTACCAACCATTGATAGCCTTATCCTCTATGAATTTGTCTAATCCTCATCACTGACTCCCGTGGGAGTGAATTCCATAGTTTAAATGTGCTGTGTAAAGTACTTTATTTTGTCTCTCCCAACACTCAGCTTCATTAAATGCCCCTGAGGTCTAGTGTTATGAAAGAGAGAGAAACACCATACATAATTTTATACGCTTCTATCATGTTGGCTTTTACTCTCCTTTTCTCAAAACTAAAAAGACCCAAATGCTGCAATCTTTCCTAGTACGTGGATTTGGTGGTGATGACGACAGAGCTGTGAACTTGGTTCTGGTTCAGAAAACAGATTTCCAGGGCAAGAAGCCCTGGAATTTTGCATCAGGGTACTTTTAGTGGACTACTAACAGGAACAGGCTGAAGTCAGTCTATCTCTGGTGCAGATAGCGCCTTTGCTTCAAGGACTAACTCTCTTTTTATGTACCAACCAAGACCTTGTGCATGGCATCAGGAGGGCCTTCTTCTTGTGCTCCCTTCGAAGGAGATGCTGAGAGTGGCAACACAAGAACAGGTCTTCTCAGTGGCATCCCCGTTTGTGGAATACTCTCCCTGGGGAGGTATGCTTGGCTCCATCATTATCCATTTTTAGGCGCCAGGGAAAACATTTCTCCCAGGCATTTGCTTCTTAACTTTGGAAGGCTTTTGGAGGGCTTCTGTTGTGTAGCCTTCCTAAAAAGGATTGCTTCACCTTATATACTGTTGCATACTAATATGCAACCATATTAAAATATCTTGAATGTACAAAACTAGCATGTTAGGGCGAAGGGTTCCACCTAGCCTTACTGTGGCATGGAATTTCTTTTATCTGCAGAGATATTCTGTGATTCTGCATGTGTTTGTTTGTGCATCTTTGTGTGTGTGGTATCATTCAGATACGAAATTCCTCTGTCTACAGACAGAGGAGGTACAGCCTAGGAAAAGCTTTACCATTCATTTCTGCTGAATGGATAAACCAGCCCATTGATAACATGCGTATATGTGTCAAAAAAGAATGCCAGCCTTGTTCCAGAATTGGGAAAGAGCAGCTATGGGTAAGACAATGACAAAGCCACTCTTTGGTTCCATAGCTCAAAAGGGGGGGCATAATTTATTTATTCTAATAAAATTATTTGCCTACTGCCTTTCATCTCAAAGTAAAACCAGCATGGTTTGCAGGGAAATAAAGCAAAACAACATTTATTACGTACAAGTGATACACTAAGAGGCACAACGTTGGCTAATAATACAGGATCACAAACACAGCACAACAATAAAAACATTAACATCTTAGTGACATATACAAAGTGCCAGTGTCATCAAGAAGGTTGATTACATTGCAAAGGCCTGGGTAAATAAAAAGGGTTTCACCTTGCACCTAAATGAGACCCACATGCGGGACCACAGAATATCATTTTTGAAGGACTTCCATAATTGGGGGGGGTGCCACTAAAAATGCCATCATGTCATTGCCTGCCTAGTCGTGAGGAAAGTGATGGGAAAATGCACTGGAAAGTGTAGAATAACATTTGCTTGATGCAGCAGCATCTAACCTCCCCACAAACAAATCAGGATGAATGCCCAGTAAACAAGTCATCTGGAAGCGACCTGTCATTCTACATGTGATATCATTTATTTGTTTTAGTATTTTAAAATGGTAAGCCACTAGGTGCCTTGGCAGAAGGGCAGTATATAAATGCAATAAATAAATAAATGTATGGACTGCACAAACACCGTTTGAGAAAGTGCCGCAAGATGTAAATATGCCTAACTACACTAAAACAGATTTCTCTGGGGCATCCTAAAATGGTTTACAAGATTCTAGTCACTGCCTACCAAAGAAAAGTATGTTCTTTCTGCTCTATCTCATATTGTTAGAACAGGACACACTTTGAAAAACTGCCTATTTCAGATTTATGTCTCAATAGATATGTCATGTCATGTAAACTGTTTCAGCTTTTTCTAGCTCTGATCTTAACAACGTAATTGCGTTTCTGAATCACACATAAGGTCCCCTAGTCCAGGGATACCCAGCATAGTGTCCTCCAGTAACAACTGGACTACAGCTCCCATCATCCTTGATCATTGGCCATGCTAGATGGGGTTGATGGGAACTGTAGACCAGCAACATCTGGAGGGCACCATGTTGGCTGCTCTGACAGATGAGAGTAGAGATAGAACCTGGACAAAATGCTCTTGTCCATTTCACACTGGAGCTGGTTGTATGCCTATGGGAAGTCTGGCGCATGGCATGAAGGTGATGGTCACTTCCTTTATTTCTTCCCAGCATGGAGATAAACATCCTCTAAACCTGGAGGTTTCATTTTGCTATCATGGCTGTAGCCCCTGATAAAAATAGAAGGAACCATCTAGTTCAGCATCCTCTTTCACACAGTGGCCAACCAGATGCCTATTATTTATCAATCAAATTTGTATGCCACCCCACAACATAAAGTTGTCTGGGCAGCATATAGTATGTAAGTGTAAAAATAATTTATAATCCTCCGTGGCTTCAGTATTGTGGGTTCAGCAATGTGGGACTCCCAGCTGAGATCAACACACACACACACACCCCATTGAACATATGGCACCTACTGAAGCCTCTCTGTCTTAATTGACCACTTAATGATTATTCTGCCCGCTGTAGCAGTTGTAATGTGCTGTGCAAGGTGAGGAATGGTTTTTAACTGTATTTTTATTGCTTCTTTTATTTCTTATATTGTATGTATTGTGTTACAATTCAAATTGTAATACAATACAATGTGTGTGTGTGTTATTTGCCTTCAAGTCGATTACGACTTATGGTGACCCTATGAATCAGCAACCTCCAGTTGCATCTATTGTAAACCACCCTGTTCAGATCTTGTAAGTTTAGGTCTGTGGCTTCCTTTATGGAATCAATCCATCTCTTGTTTGGTCTTCCTCTTTTTCTACCCCTTCTGTTTTTCCCAGCATTATTGTCTTTTCTAGTGAATCGTGTCTTCTCGTTATGTATCCAAAGTATGATAACCTCAGTTTCATCATTTTAGCTTCTAATGGTAGTTCTGGTTTAATTTGTTCTAACACCCGTACAATACAATGAAATGGAAATAGACTGCCTTCAAGTCGATTCCGACATACAGCGACCCGGTAAGCGGTATTCAGAGGTGGGTTACCATTGCCTTCCTCTGAGGCTGAGAGGCAGTGACTGGCCCAAGGTCACCCAGTGAGCTTCATGGCTGTGTGGGGATTCAAACCATGGTCTCCCAGGTCGTAGTCCAACACTTTAACGACCACTACACCACACTGGCTCTCATACAATACAATAAGAAACAAGAAATAAAAATACAATTAAAAATCAATATGAATATTTAATGTAGATCATCAGTATGAAGCTTGTGGACCCCTAGTGGTCCACAGACCACAGTTTGGAAATCTCTGGTCTAAATAAATAAACACATAAAACACAAAATTAAATGTAAAATTAAAAGCAACAAAAACAAAACTCACTGCATCCCAAAGCAAAGGCATGTGGCTCGTCACTGTGAGAACAGACTGCTGGACTAGATGGGCTTTTGGGCTGATCCGGCAGGGCTAAACTCTTCTTATGTTGTCTACATTGCGGACATTATGTGTAAGGAATCCCATAGTTTAATTATAGCCTATCATAAATTTGTAGGAAAGATCCTTGCACTAAAATCCAGCATTCTGGTCCTTTGGACTGAAGTTGTAGATCACAGCACCTTACTCAAATCCTGACAGCATCATAATGGGTTTCCCGTTCAATATAATTGTATTCCCCACATAGGGCTGTTAGTTTAGAAGAAAGTCCTACTGAGTTCAAAGGACTTGCTCCCAAGTCAATACTGATAGGATGGTACCCTAGCAGCCAGATCCTACCCACGTTAGTAAATGAACCAGAATTGCCACCTTACAACCCAATACTGTGCATGATGTCTGGGAAGCCTCACTGAGACTGCCGTGCAGATCATGCACTAAAAGCATATTTCATCCTCCCAAAAAGGAATCCTAGGAGCTGTAGTTTGTTAAGGGTGCTGGGAATGTAGCTCTGTGAGGGATAAACTTTTTAAATGTGCATGCAACGTACGGCGTCGAGGCAGCCTGAGTTTAAAGGGGCTTGCTCCCGCTACGCGAGCTTCAGGAACCGAACCCTCCCACTCCAAGCACGCACGTATACTCTGAAACAAGCCCCACTGGCACGACAGAGGCATGCAGGATCACACTCTTAGGCTGCAATCCAATACACGTTTACCTGGGAGAAAGTCCCATTGAATCCAGCAGACATGTATTGGATAGCAGCCTTAGAATCCCTCTTCCCCGCACTTTCTCTCCGCTGCTTTGTTACGGTGACCACAACTTTATCCAGCGTTTGCTGCGGGCGCTCGATTTGCATAGCCACGCCCATCTACTTGAACGCGGCCACGCCCCCTGTGGTCCTGGGTCTCCCAGGCCCTTCTGCTCTCTCAGCTGTTTGGCTTGTAACGCGGGGGGGGGGAGGTGGTGCGGGTGGCGGCATCAGCGGCGCATGCGCAGGCCGTGGCGGAGAGGCGGTGGTTGCCCTGGCATCGCCGCCGAGGGAGGTTTGGGAGTCGCAGCCCGTGAGGGACTGAGGGAAGCGGGCCGGCGGGCGGACGGCGACCAGGAGCGGCCGGAGGAGGAGGAGGAGAATCCCTCTGGCTCCTCTTCCCAGCTGCCGGGATGAGGGACCGCCTGGCCGAGCTGGCAGCGGTGAGGGGCGCCGGCGGAGGGGAGGGTCGTGTGGGCAGCAACAGCCCGGCGGGAGGCGGGCAGACTGGCTGGTGGAGGCGCGACAAATCCTGGTGTTGGCTGTAATCCTACACTCCCCCTTACTTGGGAGTAAGCCCCGTGGGAGTTAATGGGACTCACTTGTAAAGGGTCGCGCTGCGAGTTGAGATCTGAGTTGATAGCATCTTAGTTGTATTGTTCTCATGAAGACTCGTGTCATATAAAATGTACGTATGCACGCCCGGTTGATTTGGTTTTGCTTTGCGTTTTCTTTAACGGGACTTATTCTTGAGTAGGTGTGTGGTTGAGATCTTCTAGCAGCCTCATAGGATTGCTCTCCACAAGGGCTCATATTTCTGTTCGCGCTCCGCAAACCAATCAAAAGACATACCACAAAGGAGAACAAAAACTTGTTACAAGGAATATCAAAAACTGTAATCATGCTTCATACAGGGTTATATCCGGCGTTGAAATCAGCAGATAACAGTGGTGGTAGGAATAAGTATTTTTTTTCTGCAAATGAGTGAATAAACCAAAGCAGTCTGTTTCCCAGCATCGTTAACAGGCAACAGCAAACAGGAGGGAGGTTTGGGCTTTAAATGTATGGTGTGTATGCAGCATGAGGAAATTATGCTGATGCAGAAAGCCGAATCCAGCTCAGGCATCTGTGACAGACACTGGGATAGTCTGGAGATGCAGGGGAAAAACAAGAAATATGGGTCAGGAAGGATTGCCTTCTGGTGAGGATAGTATGCAAAGGGAAAGCAATCATCAGGCTCGAAAATTTCAAATAGAGGCAGGATGGCAAAGTGAGTGTAAGTCCAAGTTTGGGTGGAATCTATTCTGATCTCAGTTCATTTAACCCCTTAGTCCGCATCTCCAACACAAATACATCTGCCTGCTGTTCACATTCATTGCTTCTTGCTTGTAACTCTCCCATTCATTCCTTCTCTCTGTTGACCCTCTTCTGGTTTCCTGGGGGCAGGGACCTATTTCTTTTGGTTTCCTCTGCAAAACATCACATATGCTTGACAGCCCTGTATAATGAATACAGTAATAGAAATAATGCAGATGTTAATTAGTATAGAGATGAAAAATTTCTGGAAATTTTGAAGCCATGGGGGGGAAATTGTTTTTTTCAGGGGGAAATGGAAATGTTTGGAAAAATTTTAAAAATGCAATGAAAATCACTTTGTTACTTCAGGAACATAAAATGTAATGATGTACAAGTTGGTTTGGCAGAAAATTATCACATTTGGTACATTAAAAGTACATTTTATTCAAACAATTATTACAAATTGAATTTGCTTTTAAAAAAAATTCCTTTTTTTTTGTAACAAATTGAGGTACCAGCTCCTGAACTGTAAGGAACCTTTTTCATTTTGCCAGTTTATGAGGAGCAGGCAAAAAACAATTTAAAAAACCCAGAACAAACCATCAACATTAATAACAAAGAAAAATTATTTATGTCTCTGCTAGGCCTCCACAGTGTTAAGTAGACATAAAGCACCCATTTCCATAAAAAGAACAGAAAACGGGGGGAACAAGATTCAGTGAAACATTTTATTCATCATGTTAAAATAAAACATTCCATAATCCATTTTTCTTCAATTTTTCCAATTTTTGGGGGGGGGGAAAGGCTTCAGAAAAAAATGGAAAATGTTTTTTTCTGCATTCTTACGGGTTTTTTCCAGGCCTTCACATCTCTAAACTGGTATCATCTTTAGCTTCACATAAGGATCAGAGAGGGGGTCTTCCAGAGAATGGTCCTCTAATGTACATTTCTTTGAGCTGCCACAGCCACTTCCTGACCTGTGTTACTAGGAGGAAGAGGAAATGGAGGTGTAACTTAATCCTGCCCAATAGGGACATACTTCCAAAGTTGCTGAATTGTGAGTGGAACTAATTTCTCCTGCATTTCCAGTAATTTATTACTGTGCCCCTCTGGCCTTATCTTAAACAGCTGATGAAATGGTAAGCCTGTGTCTAGACCAGGGCTTTCTAAACTGTGGTCTGAGTTTCATTCAAGGTGGTCTGCGGTGTGCCTATGGATCTGTGGTTGAAGACAGGAGGTGACGCATCCATCTATGGAATTCAGATTGTAATTCAATATATAAATAATACAAGAAACAATTAAAATACAATTAAAAATCACACAGCATCAACACAGCACATTAGAGCTGCCACAGCAAGCAGAAAAATCATGAAGTAGTCCACCGAGACTGTCAGCAATTTTCTAGGGATCTGTGGAGAGAGAGGTGTGGGAACCACTGGTCTCGATTGTAATACTTCAGATCATTATGAGGAAGTTCCTGCACACAGAAAAGGAGCATGTTAGGAAGATGGCTGGACTACCACCCTAAGTTTCCATGCGCAGGGTTTCTTGTTTTCATTTTAGTATAAAAAGCCTTTGATCTTGCAAGTCCCCACCTCTGTTTTGAAATAGTGTAGTCCAGACACTGGTTGCTAGCCTCATCTCTTCTTTGTGTGAGAATTAGGCCCATGAGGTTCAGAAGCACCTCTCCATTGTTTGAATCAGCCACATTATGACTGTTACAGATGTAGATTAGATTATTCCTCCATTTTATGTTGTTATGGCACAGAGGAGGAATGTATGGCCCTCCAGAGGTTATTGGACTCCAACTCCCATCAGCTTCTGCCAGCAGTCGCCGATGATGGGAGTTGAAATTCAGTAACATTAGGAGGGGCACTGGTTGCCCATCTGTGCATTAGAGATTTTTATGGGAACGCTGAAAATACTGCTGCATTTTTGTATATTTCCAAGTGGGTATTCAAGCAGGGTGTGTGTGAGAGAGATACACATATGCTTTCCTTCCGCTTATTCTTATCTCTTCCTGAGGTAACAAAAGCTGAAAGGGAGGGATTAAGGGGGGTGATGTCTTTTGTTTTGACATTGGTGCAAGCTCATGAAATTGTGTTTGGAGAATTCTGTCTTTGCTTTTGAATCTGTATTCTAGAGAGCACTGAAGCATGCAAGACACGTTTCCGATTCATTTCCTCGACAACTTTTCAGGCTGGGCTATTATAGTTCCTATTGATATCCAAAGTAGCTCCATCATTGTGTGATTGGAATCCAGCTTTTTTGCATCCTGCAATCAAGCTGGAGACAGGGAGCTTCTGGCCCATGGGCCAAATGTGGCCTACCAAGGGTTCAAATTTGGCCTGCGAGGACATTTTCTCCAAACCGTGCCCAGTTTCCCCATACCTGGCATCATATCCGGTGTGAGGCAGGTAGAGAACTGGCTCCCGATTAGACATTGGCAAGGGAAAGCAGGCTTTGGCTCTCCTGCCCATCAGCAGATGGGTGGTAGAGCCAAAGCCTGCTGAAGTGAGTGCACAAGGGGGCTCCTCAGTGGTAGAGCATCTGCTTTGCATGCGGGTCCCACGTTCAATCCTCGACATGGAGCGACTCCCTTATGAGGAAAGGTTGCAGCATTTGGGGCTTTTTAGTTTAGAGAAAAGGCGGGTCAGAGGAGACATGATAGAAGTGTATAAAATTATGCATGGCATTGAGAAAGTGGATAGAGAAAAGTTCTTCTCCCTCTCTCATAATACTAGAACTCGTGGACATTCAAAGAAGCTGAATGTTGGAAGATTCAGAACAGACAAAAGGAAGTACTTCTTTACTCAGCGCATAGTTAAACTATGGAATTTGCTCCCACAAGATGCAGTAATGGCCACCAGCTTGGATGGCTTTAAAAGAAGACTAGACAAATTCATGGAGGACAGGGCTATCAATGGCTACTAGCCATGATGGCTGTGCTCTGCCACCCTAGTCAGAGGCAGCATGCTTCTGAAAACCAGTTGCCGGAAGCCTCAGGAGGGGAGAGTGTTCTTGCACTCGGGTCCTGCTTGCGGGCTTCCCCCAGGCACCTGGTAGGCCACTGTGAGAACAGGATGCTGGACTAGATGGGCCACTGGCCTGATCCAGCAGGCTCTTCTTATGTTCTTATGACATCTCCAGGTAGGGCTAGGAGAGAATCCCATCTGAAGAGTCGCTTCCAGTCAGCGCAAAGCTAGATGGACCAGTGCTTTGACTCCGCATAAGGCAGCATCCTGTCCATCTATCTTCTGTTCAGGGAGGTCTCTGGGACGCCTGGTACAGCTGAAACCTGATGGATCAGGTGTGCGAGGGGGGGCAGAGCTCCTGCTGCTGTGTTGTCAGGGGGCACCTGCAGCTTCGTTGTGATTTTTGTCTTGGGATACTGCTGTCTGAAGGATGGCCATAGCTAAGTGGTAGACCATGTGCTTTACATGTCCAAAGTTCAGTCCTGGACTAAAAGATTCTGCATGTTGACAGGGGAACAATCCATTTTATTTTCTAAATCAATCAAAAAGTATCTCCTTATCTCCCACGTACCTTTTTGCTGACACAGCAAACTTTTGGGCTGGGCTGTTAAGGCATATTAAGACTTTTCAGAAAACTCAGGAAGTGTTCTTTAACCTCTTGACAAACAAGGGACTAGTATGCACGTACTGTATCAGTCTAAACCTTGAAGTATCAGTCAGGTAACCTATTTTTAATTAAAGAGGGTTTAAAAAAAAAGTAAAAGGCATGATGTATCTAAAACCATGATTCCCAAACTTTCCCCCCCCACCAACCACTTGAAAATTGTTGAGGGTCTTAGTGGACCACTTAATGATTTAATGTAGCAGTTGCAGTGCACTGTGCTAGATGCTGTATGATTTTTAATTGTATTTGTATTTCTTCTTTTATTTCAAATTGTAATACAATAAATACAGTAGAAGAAATAAAAGAAACAATGAAGATACAATAAAAATCAATATGAATATTTGATGTGATGGATGTGCCTTCAACCACAAATCTACAGAAATGTTGCGAACCACCTGAAAGAAGCTTGCAGACCACTGGTGGTCCCCGGCCACGGGTTGGGAACCCCTGATCTAAAACATAAGTCGGACCAGTTTTAAATTGGCATCCATTCTGTACGTCAGGGGCCAGGGAAATTGTGGCCCTTAAGTTGTTTGACTTTAACGCCTCATCAGCCCCAGCTGGCATGAGCAATGGTCACATCTGCAGGATCTCTAGTTCCCCATCTCTGCTAAATACACACCTGTGCTTGCACACACACTTTTAATTCCCAAACACACTTTCTTGATGCCACGCACCTGCCTTGATAGCCCATCATGGGAAGGAGTACCCAGAAGTATTTTTAATCAGAGTCTAGGTTTCTTGTTTGACAAATCCATGTTGAATGTCTTCTTCAATCTGTATCACTTTAAATGCAGTCAGTGTGGTGTAATGGTTAGAGTGCTGGCGTATGACCTGGGAGACCAGAGTTTGAGTCTCCACTCAGCCATGAAGCTCACTGGGTGACTTTGGGCAACTTACTGTCTCTCAGCTCAACCTACCTCACAGGGATGTTGGGAGGATAAAATGGAGAAGGGCGAACAACGTACATAGCTTTGAGCTCCTTGGAGGAAAGGCTGGATAGAAATGTCACAAGTAAAAATAACCTGCATTTTTGATGTAAATGATCTACCCAATCTTAACATGTAGGAAGAATACTTCCACACACACACTCCTTTTCTTATATTGGTTTGTATTTTTATTTGTTCAGAGCTTAGCTTTGTAAGAGATTAGGCTACTTGCAGTCTGTTAATGTTAAAACAGTTTAACACAGCACAAATACTATTTCATTTTGTAGTTGCTTCTTTGTCTGTGCATTTGTGTAGTAAAGTTCTGAGTGAGAACAATAAAGCCGACTGCAGATCTTGGAAGCTCTGTCCCAGGAGATGAAATATAATGCAATGAAAATACAATACAGTATGCAATGGGTAGGATTTCTTTGGGTAGTTGCTTTCTTTTTCCCTCCTTGTTTCCTTTCCTTTTTTTCTGTGTTGTGTCTATTAGATAGTGACCCTATTGCTTATTTATTTACTATTTAATTATTACATTTCTATCCAGCCTTCCTCCCAAAGGGAGCCCAGGGCAGCAAATGACAAATAATAAAATGCTGAAAACATCTTTAAAACATCTTTTTAAAAATCATATTTAAAAACAATTCCAACACAGTTGCAGACTGGGAGAGAGGTCTCTACTTCAAAGGCTTGTTGAAAGAGGAGGGTCTTCAGTAGGCACTGAAAAGACACCAGAGACGTCGCACCTCTTAATCTGTTAGGGGGAGGGAATTCCAAAGGGTAGGTGCCACCACACGAAAGGTTTGCTTCCTATGTTGTGTGGAATGGACCTCCTGAAGAGATGGCATCTGCAATCTAAAGTCAATGGGGCCTCTGAATAAACACTGATTGCGTTAGGTTTCACAGATTTGATACTTTACCTAACATGAATTCTAAGATTGTTAGATTTTTGCATTTATGTTTTTTGCCAGTTCTTCATTGGGATGTGACTGCAGTTATGTGTATTATTTATTTATTTATTTATTTATTTTATTACATTTTTAGACCGCCCTATAGCAATAAGCTCCCAGGGCGGTGAATAAGCTCCCAGGGCTTATTGAGGTAGGAGCTAGTGTGTACAGATAATTTCTTCATCACTTTGAATTTTAACAGTGGTTTACATGTTGGAAAGGACATGGAGAATGGCTCCAAATATCTGAAAGATTGCCTCCTTCCCTACAGATCCTTTCATGCATTAAGATCAGCAGAGGGGGACCTCTTGTTAATTCTACAACTCTAAGAAGTTTGGAGGTTGTGGCCCTGGAGAGGACATTCTCTGTGGCAGCCCAATAGTTGTGGAATTCCCTCCTCATCTGGCACCTTCACTATACAGTTTTTGTCATGTGCTGAAGACACACCTTTTCACCCTGGCCTTTGATGCTTGCGTTGCGTATTTTTAGGACCTGTCCTATTCCTATAATAGCAATTTGTTTTAAACTGTTTTAATATTGAATTTTTATTGTTGTGACCCACTCTGGGACCTTATAGTGAAGAATGGGTAAGAACTCACGTAAAAATAAATAAATAAGTAATAGCAGTAGGAAGGGATGTCCTCCTGATTACCAATATGCACGCCTGTGCCTGCCTGTCTTAAGGTATGTGAGAGGAGGCTGTGTATTTCTTAAAGAGGGGTCATTTCAGACCTGCTTCCAAAATTTAGTGTTCTGTGAATCTTGGCTTGGAAACTAGACGTAGGTTTTCTCAAAGCCTAATAATTGGGTCTTTGGAGTCACATTACTATATTATGTGTTGGGATTCTTCTAGAACTGACAGTCTTCTGAAACATTCTGAACTTTACAAAGCAAAACAAATAAAATCATATTTATGAGAACTGTAAAATGTGAAATCATGAATATTTTGTGCATGCCCTCTTAAGCATGCTTACTCAGAAGGAAGCCCCACTTATTTCTGGGATATTTGTTCCCTAGTAAGTGTACGTAGGATTGCCTCAACAACATAATTAGGAAATGCTTAATTGTAAAAAAACATTTCATAAGTTATTCTCCCAAGACTGCATAGGAAAGTTCTTGAGGTATAAATATTTCCGATCTGTCTGTTGCGCCAAAAGCTTGTTCTGTCTCTTTCCAATGAGTCATAAGAGTAATGGGGCTGGAGGGGAGGGGAAGGCAGCATAGGAGGGAAAGGCCTGTTTATCCCAAATGAGGGAAAATCAGTAATACACTTTGTCACCAATGCTTAAGTGCAGTTGAGAGCATCAAGTACTGTTTTGAAAATGTTATTTTATTAGTAAAAACGTGTTGTTATACAAGGACAAAGTGATTGTTAATTATAGTCCAGTTCCTGCACTCAAGTATAATACCTTCCATAGCTAGAAATATTTTTTTTGTCTTGAGGCTGAAACAGATTGACTTCTTTTAATGGATGTTTGAATAACAGAATATTTCTGGGGTTTTTTTTTATAGCGCACTCAGAATGAAGATGGAGAGGCATCTGTTGTTGTTGAAAATGACCACTATATGGAAGACTTCTTCCAGCAGGTAAAATGGATGCAAGAGGCATCCAGGAAGGAGCCACGTATTGTAATACAGTAGAACTTCGCTATAATGTGCCTCAGTGATCCGCAGAATTGGATATACCGTGGATGTAACTATGTCACCTGAGTAAAATATACACTCCAGTAGGTCACACATCTTTTAACTCAGAAGAGCAGTTCCTTCCAAACAACTTTCCTCACTTCAGTGCCTGCTATTCTCCCCCTGGGGTTTAGAAGCAACTGCTGCTTTGGCTTCTCTCTAGGAAACAATACTCACTAGTTTTAACCCTTAAGGGTGAGCCTGAGCTGAATGCAACCAGGGAAGGTTCTCGCAAGAAAGGGAGTAGCAGGATGGTTGGAATGCGCAGAAAATGGAACATGCAGAGATGACATCTACTGGGTACACTAAGGGTTGTTCTCTTCCCGCCAAACGGCTGATAGCTTTGAAACCACATGGGGAGAATAGCAGGCATTGTAATGACAGGCAAAAGAAAAAAATTACACAATGCAGGAAAAGCTCAAAATTATTGAGGGGGTCAAAAATGGTGAATCAAAAGCCAATATATTTCAGGAGTGTGGAAAAGGGCTGGATAAATGAGGGGGAAAAGTCATGTGCGTTTGTAGACAAGATTGAAGATGAGGTAGGGCTGCGCAGAAAGAAAGCCAGGCTTTCTCAGAAGAGTGATGTGGGTGACTGCTTATACAAATGGTTCCTACAGAAGCGTTCTGAAGGAATGCCTGGTAAATGGGGTGGTCCTGAAAGTGCAACCAGTAAAATTCAGTCAGCTGCTTGACGGAGTCTTCAAGTCTTCTGAAGTCTGGCTTTGTAGGTGGAAGGTTCATCATGGGATCTCTCAGGTACATCTTGATGATGAAGCTGCATCCAATGACACCAACACAGCAGAAGAGTTTCCTAAATTTCTACCCAAAATGATCAAAGAGGGCAACTACAGTGATGACCATCTGTACAACTGAGATGAAACGGCTGTTTTTCAAACTGCTTCCAGATAAAACGTTGGTTGTTATCAAGGCACCAAACAAGGTGGGCATGAAGACTCAGAAGGACAGAGTGACTCTTTCTGTATACCAACAAGAGCGGCAGCCACAAGCTAAACCCATTGTGCATTGGCAGAAGTAGGAGTCCTCAGTGTTTTAAGCACATAAACATGATATTACTGCCCATGCTGTACTGCAGCAGTTCCAATGCCTGGTTGATGCATATATTTTCGCCTCATGGTTTGAAGAGGAGTTTGTACCATCGGTGAGACGCCAATTGCATTCAAGGAAACTAGAACAGGGAGATCAATGTTGGATCACTGTCCAGCCCATCCTTCAGCTGACATCTTGCAGTCCAGTGACAGGAAAATCAAATCCCTCTTTCCCCTGATGAATACCACTGCACTGATCCAACCCATGGTTTGAGGCATCATTCAGGCATGTAAAGCTTTTAATCATCATCATCATTTATATGCTGCCTTTCCATAGTTAAACCATGCTCAAGGCAGCTTACATAAAGAAATACATAATTTACTCTTAACAGTTACAAAACTAAAAGGAAATGTGTATAGTCAAACAATAGTCATAATGAAAATATCTCAATAAACATACAATAAAATTAAGCAATCCCCACATACTTCATGATAACATCTAATAATAAAAATACAGAGCCATAGTCCCAATAACAGCCAAAATGCATCTCTAAAATTAAATTTTGATCCGAAAAAGAACTCCTAAACTGCCCACCCCTATAGCTTCTAGACATCCTGAGCAGCAAGTCTTTCTGGACTAGTAGCAAGATGGTCTCTGGCCTTTCAGCAGCTGATGCTGTTGTAGCTGGAATGTCAGCGCCTCACCCTCCCAGGCCAAATGGAAATTAGCCATTCAGGGAGCAGATCTTGCAGGAAAGATGGTTAATCAGGCCTAAGTGTGAGTAACTTGCTCTATATTCATTCCAGCATTGCTTCTGCTACTGCTTCTTTGTTAGGCAGTGGTGAGTCATGAAGGCACTGGGAGATGTAAAATGTCCACTCCCCAACCCTCTGCTGCTGCTCTCTTAAGGTTCTTTGAGAACTAGCCCTACACTGGAAAGGTGCTACATCACAAGCAGGGCCTGCCAGGTAGCATGAAATGTGTTTGCGTCCTTAGCAAACAGGATGTCTCCTCCCCAGGGCAGTTGGGACAGTCCATGTAGCTCCTGGCTCTCCCTTGTGGCAGTGATGACTGATGAAGGCTTCTTGATGGAGGAGGATGTAGGGCAACACTGAAGAACCTGTGGCCCTCTAGAACGTTGTTGAACTCCATCATGGCCAATGGTCAAGAAAGATGGGAATTGTAGTCCAGCAATATCTGCACTAAAAAGGGCCACAGGTTCCTTACCCCTAATGTTAAGTGTCCACTTGCCAACCCTTACTTGGAAATTCCTTTCACCTGCAACCATGTTATTTGGTAACCAAAGTCTACCCTGCTGCTGCTGCTCAGAACTAGAAAAGCATTTTGTGTTGAAACACTCGACAAAAAATATAGGTTTAGAAATGTTGGAAGTGAAGGGGACACTTGTTTCACATGGCACCTTTTGCTGAGCGTTTGATGACAGGTGCCCCACAGCAACAAGTCTGTTCATATTTTGCCATGAGGAAATCCACATTCTATGCCAAAGAGAATTAGTTGATGGCCAGCTGGAACTAATACTACAGAGAGAGCAGGAAGGCAAGTGTGTGTGGCAGATGGTGTTTTGAGCTTGTGAAGTTCTGAGTTGGCATCAGTCAAATTTAAACTACATAAATTGGTTAGCACTCCTCAAATGACAATACAAGTGTTGCCTCTGAATGCAGTTAGAAGAGATAAGCCATTTTTGCTGGGTTGGCTCCAGGAAATGAGAAACTTGAAAGATATATTCCCTTGGTCCATACCCTTGCTTTAGGGCAGAAGTGGGGGACCCCTGGCCCATGGGCCAAATTTGGCCTGCCTCAGCCTCTCCATTCAGCCTACAAGGCTGTTTTGGGCAAGCTGTACCCAACTGCCCTACACCTGACATCATGTATGACAATGTGTGTGGCACAGGCAAGTGTGAGGCTTGGCCAAAAGGGGCTATGCAGGCACTGCCTTTTGGCAGCACTTCCCACGCTCTCAACAACCAGCTGATTGTCGGGCACTTTGGAAGTGCTGCACGGAGCACTTTGCAAGCCCTGTGCTTGGCGTCTGGGAATTGCTGAAAACTGAGCTCACAGAGTGCTTTGCAGATTGCTTCCCAAATGGGTGACAACCAGCTGATAGGTGGGGATTTGGAAATTGCTGCGCAAATTGTTTTCCAAGCCCTGTGCTCAGCACTTCCCAAGCACCAAGCACAGACTCCTGTGCACAATGCTTCCAAAACACCTAACAATCAGCTAGTTGTGGGGCCCTTTGGGAAGCGCTGTGCTTAGGGTTGAGCAAGCCATCTGAACAATCTGCCCCCACCCCCGCAGGACAGGTTTGTCAGGTGTCAATCACCTGATCTCATACTGATGTCAGATGATTGATGGGAATGGTCCCACCCACCTGTCATTCTTGACCCTTGGAGTTTGCGGGAGATAAAGACCTGACCCACTGGGCCAAAAGGGTTCCCCACTCCTGCTTTTAGGGGATCTGAACTTTGGGTTGAAGATGAGTTTCTGGGTGACATGGGCTGGCCTATGTTAACTGAAATGAGTTCATCAAAAGATTCCATCTTACCTCTTCCTAGCTTAAAAGGAATTCCCTCTGCTGTTTTCTGACCTCGGTCTCTGTCATGTCATAGGTGTATCACAACCTGCAGGTGTAACAAATGGCCTTTCAGTGCCCCCATCTTTTCTCCTTCCGTCTGACCAGGGCTTTGGAAAGTCCTTGCAACCTACTTTGTGTTGCAACACCTGCAATGGCGGGTGGTGGTGGTGGAAAGCTTATACTTGATCTGTTCATGTTGTGAAAATATCTGTTAAACCTCATCTTTGAACACGCTGCATAAGATTAAGATTGCAGCTTGATTTACAGTAAAGAGTAATGTGGGTTTCCAGAAAAAAATCCATTTGTGTTGGGAAATGTTCTGATACCCAAGAGAGTGATCCCATTTAGCATGTTTTCTAAACTTGTAAACAAGGCTCAAAACTGCCAGGCTTGCTTAATACTATTATCTGCAGTTGGAATCCAGTCATTGTTACTAAAGAACTTATGAAACAGAAAATGTTCTGCCCTGCTTCACTAATAGCAAAGGCGCATTCTTTCTTCCTTGTTCTGTGATGTCATCTCCTCTAGGTACTAGTCACATCCTAATGGGCCTGTAAATGCAGATGAAATGTAGAGTTTGTTTTGTAATGGATTGTTGACTTATTAGGCTCAGAAGCAAAGATCTCTCTCTCTCCCTTCACTGGATTTATTCATTTCATCTTATTGATATTCTTCCTGCCCCTTTTAAAGGTTGAGGAAGTTCGAAAGTACATAGCCAAAATAGCAGATGTTGTGGAAGAAGTGAAGAAGAAGCACAGTGTTATTCTTTCTGCCACGCATCCTAAAGACAGTAAGTTTTTCATCTTTGTGACGTTTAAAAAATGCATATCAGCTGAACTTGCATCAAAGGGACTGTTAGCAAATGAAACTACATCAGCAGCTCTATAAGTGTAAGGCAAGCCTGCCTCAGAAGGGTCCAGGTGTTGACTCTGGGTGGCACCACCTTCTCCTTGACCTCTTAGGTGACTTGTTTGGACTAGGAATCTACTGCCCCTGTCCCCAACAATTAGTGCCATGCAACTCTCAGTGTGGTAGTCTGCCTTGCTGGGATCATTTGGTGTCTTGTTTTGTGAGCTTTTTTGCTTTCCAGGGGCACTTTTTCTGTGGATGCTGTCAGGATTCATCAGGTCCTAGCCACTTCTTGCTTGCGGATGTTTCCCACAAAATTCCCACGGAAATTTTAATCTTGGCATAACATTTTCCATGCATGTTTTCTACAGGAATCATTGCACAAGTGCTCCCAAGGAAGGGGAAAGTCTATGGTGTGGAACTGGCACATTGGCTCCCTGATGAGCCTACTTTCTGTATGTCCAGCGGGTCAGCAGGGCTATTAACACATTCTGCACAATTAGGGGTTGTAGTTTTTTTCCAGTCTGCAGGTTGTGGTGTTGGTAGGGTGGTTGCACATATGAGTCTTTCTCCTCCCCTGGATAAAAACAAAACATCCCACAGCAAAGAAGAACAGCATGTCTGCATGAAATTGGAATTGTTCTTATTTTTTTTAAAATATGTTTTAAAGATTTATTTTTGAAGATATTTTCTAAGATGTTTTGTTTGGGGGATGTTTTTAAAATGTTTTTAGTGTTTTTGTTTACCGCCCTGGGTGCCTTTTGGGGGGAGGGGTGGGATATAAACTTAATAAATAAATAAAAATAATGTCAGGAGGTAGGGTGACAACCTAGCTTTCATGGAGAAGGCAAACCTGTCTTATAATTTATGTAGGGATTGGGCTGTAAGAGGAAGAAGATCATGAGTTTCTGTCTCCCCATAGAGCAAGGTTGGCTAAATTGTTTTGGCCTGAGGGTGGCATTCACCCTTGGCCAACCCTCTGAGACTACATGCCAGCGACGAGTGTTGCCAAAAGTGGTTGTGACCATCCTATGCTCTCACTAGCACACTCACATGTGCACAGGATGCACTTACACACACAGTTCCCCCTCCCCCAAAGCTGATAGATTAGAGGACGTGAGTTATCACCATCTCTCCACTTAAATGATGGATTCAATAATGGAGAAGGGGCTGATCTGCCCATCAGGGCACTGGGCAGCCCCCCCTTTCCCCCTCCCACTACTGTTAACATTAGTGGGGCCTCATGCTGTGGGGTAGAAAAAAATCCTTGTGATTGTATCTAAATAAATTCTGCTTTGAGTAAACCCATTGAATTAATGGACCTAAGTTAGTCATGACCATTTTTTTCACTGGGTCTACCCTGAGTATGGCTAGGTGGATACAACCCTTGGGCACAAATTCTGAGTTAGCCGCTCCTGCCATTCAGGCCTGTCTCAGACTGATAATGCTGAACCCTACATAAACTAAGGAACAGTGTACTTTATTGTGCTGATAGAGCAATCAATGCCTTTTCATCCCAAGTACTTGTTTGCTGCCACAGTAAATCTTTGGATCAGGCCCTTACAACCCAATTAGAGCCTGGATAAAAGGAAGATACTAGAAGTTAACCCAGGTTAGTTCCATCAACGTTTGTGGGTCTAAGACTGGAAATGTGTTTTCACTGAAAAAGCAGAGGCTTGCCTCCAGGTAAGGATGCTGAAGTACAGGCATACCCCGCTTAACGTCGCTTCACTTAACGTCGCCTCGCTATAACGTACATGCTCCATATGCCTGTATTTCTCCAGAAACACAGCTAGCAAACCACTTACTGGGTTAGGGTTAGGGAGAGGCGCGGCAGCACAGCAGCAGAGGCTTTAGAGTGCGGGGGTGGAAATAGACGCAATCGCGCCACCGCAAATCAGCTCGGAGGCGCGATTGCGATCAGCTGGGAGGCGCGGCAGCGCAGCAGCAGAGGCTTTAGCGTGGGGCTTTGAGGCTCCGCATGAAGGAGAGGTAAAAAAAGTTTTAAAAGGTAGTGCTTCGCTTTAAGAACATTTTCAGTTTACATACTCACTCTGGTCCCATTGAGTACGTGAATGCAAGGTATTACTGTATAGCGTAGAAATCCTTTTTTGAAACTTATTAGTGTTTAATAACAATGGAAATGCCTTATTTTATCTCACTGTATATTGTGCACGTGGTACTGATAAATTAGCCAGCATCCGTAAGAGAATATTTGAAATGTATATTTTGTTTAATATATATATATATTATAGTATATAAGTTGAGCTACAAGGGAATTATTTTAGTTATTGTATTATATTCCAATTGCTACATTAACGTGTTAAGAATTTCCTTTTTTAAATTAATGCGTTAGAGATTTAAATGTAAGTTTAATTCAACAGATATGTACACCTATGGTGAACTTTGTTGGGATAATTTTATTGCCATTTATTCTGGAAGCAATGTGTCAGCTTAAAGATATATAGTTTTGCAAAGAAGAAACAACAGACAAAACTTTGCCTTAAATTGCTGCATATTCTGCATGAGCCTTTAAAAATCCACTTGTATTTCTAACCATTGTGATCATGAGCTAATTTTACATCTAAGAGCAGAGTGAGCTAAATACAGTATACCGTATTCTCTGGAGGAATACGAGGCAGTGCTTGGTACAGTTGTTTGGCTCTGCCGAGGGGGCGGGGGACAGTGATCCACTAACGAAGGCTCAAAGATATAGAGCATTGTTTTATTAGAGATTGTTTAAATTTGAAACAGACTTCTATGGTTATGTGAAGTGTAAATTGATTGCAGCTATTTTCTGTCTGCTGGCTTGATTTGGAAGATGAGATTAACCATGAGTTTTCTTTTTAATAACTTTAAAGTACATATATTAAAAGATAAGACAGTTCCTGCCATCAGGCTCACAGTCAAACAGACGTGAATGTTTAAAGTCTGTAGACCAAATAAAATACTCTAAATAGGCACAACACAAAAGGAAAAACGAATGGTGAGGGCAGAGGAAAGCAAGCAATTTCAGATACCACTTCTTCAGGTTGCATAATCTCAGTGGTATTATATGATGTGAACAAGTAAACCTCCCTGTCTTTAAGTCTGTTTCTCCAGAAGTCATCAGTCCCCAGTTTGGCAAAGGCCAGAGTGTGCCTCCCTTCTGCTCTGCTGTCCCAAGGCAACTGGTCGTTGGAGCTGAATGTTCTTTCTCACCTCTAGGAGGCAGAAGAAGCAAGCTCCCTCCAGCTGCTCTTTCTCTGCCTTATGAATACAGCCCTTGTCATGTTGTTCTGTCTGGGAAGTAGGGGGCTGTGACCACTTTGCATTTACACAGCCCAAGCCTCATTTCAGCTATACAGATAATACTGTTTTCTCCTGACTTTTCATGTTGAGCTTTTGTAACCATCATGGAACTGTTCCTTTAAAAATGATAAAAGACTTTAACCTCACTGTGGAGGGTGGCTTTCCAAAGGCCACCTGCCAAAGCTAATTTGCTAACCAGGATGTCATGTTGACATGTGCGTTATTGATAACTCCCCTAATTCAATGCCTTTTCAGCTTTTTGCTTTACTGTAGGTTTATAGAAATGTTTGATGTTGGGATCTGAAATATGGGGAATAAGATTTGAATACCTTCCATGACATATCCTTGTCCGTTGCTGTTCACCCATGGCAAATAGCAGCACCTTCTCTACAAGTGTTCCAGTTGCACCATTTGCTTTTTGTAGTGCTAGAGAATGTGCATATGCTGTTCTCTTAGTTTCTGGACCTGGACCAAGGCAGCATTCTTTCTGGATCAGGAGGCTCTGGTTCCAGGGTCTGAGGAATTACAGGAGCAGGGATCCTTTAGCCCGAAACATCACAGTGCTACCTTTGTGCACTGTTCTCCGGGGATGGGTGGGTGGGGGCTGCATATTTGCAAAGCTGTTTATAAGCTGTCATTTGTCATAAACAACTCTAAATGAGTTTTCAAAATTCCTCCTCTTTTAGAAACAAAGGAAGAGCTTGAAGAACTGAACAAAGAAATCAGGAAAACAGCAAATATAGTTCGTGCTAAATTGAAAAGTAAGTATTGCGTAGTTGAGGGTGAAATAGTATATGTCAGGCCACAGTGGCTGAGTAACTATATTGTATATTAGCTCACCCTAGCACAGATCTCACAAGATCCCACTGCTAGGCAGCACCACCAGTCACTCCCTGTAAACAATACTGCTAGAGACTTCGCCTTAGTCTCCCTTCTGGCTTATTGTTACTTTGTGTCTGGGTGCACTTGCAGGCCACAACCCCCCTGTATCTTTGCCAATAAAGCATACAGTAGGGCCCCACTTCTACAGCGGGTTAGGGACCAGGCCCCCGCCGTAAAGCAGAACCCATTGACTATGATGGGTCGCGTTGCGCAAAAATGCCGCAAAATGCCGAAAAACCACAAAATCAGCTTTAAAACGGGGAATTTCCCCTAATTGAAAGCCGCCACATCAGCGGAATGCCGGAAAGCGGGGCCCTACTGTACAGCCCTGGGTTGCCCTGGATACTTGATGATATACTATCTCTTCACCGCTGCCACCATTTGATACTGTTTCTCCACCTTGGTAAATACCCTGCCCACCCTTCTGGTCTGTGAAAGCCCCAGCCAAGGATCAGGCTCTTGGTAAACCAATAGAATATTTATTTATAAACACCAGGAAATAACAAGATTATGTAAGGTATGTTTAACAAGCGTATGGTTTCATATAGTGTCATTCTTTATGTTTCTGGTCATATATATATTGCCTAAATATCAGCCAAATACAATCCAAGCCTCCTTCAGAATTCTGCCAACCAACTCCTCCAAAATCCCTCTCATCAACCAACCCACCTCCTCAACAACTCCCCCCCCCACTCAACTGTCATCCTCTCATTTATACTTTCAGCCATTCAAACACTCAGCCAATCATCATCCAACATTCTCCAGCATTCTAGCCCATATACTCCCCCCTCTTATTCAGTTACTTACCATATATCACTTAATAAACCTGCACTTACCATATTTACAGATATTAAAATACAGGGACATCACACAGCCCACTGAGCATACATGGTGGATCACTAATGGCCCAGTGCACGTTACACTAAACCATGGTTTATTTAAAGTTGTTGCACATGACCCAACCATCCATGGTTTGTTCTGACAAAGCTTTGTTTGTTTTCCCTTCCACCTCCTACATGCAGCCCACCTGATATCTTGAACACCTTCACACTGCTCTAGCACTAGCACTGTCATCCCCCTTACTGCTGGCCAGCTGCTGAGGGGGAACTGCATAATGCAATGATGGCTCCTGCTGTTGTTGACAGCCTGGAACTGCAAAAATGAGCAC
Organism: Rhineura floridana; assembly: GCF_030035675.1. Classification (NCBI taxonomy): domain Eukaryota; kingdom Metazoa; phylum Chordata; class Lepidosauria; order Squamata; family Rhineuridae; genus Rhineura; species Rhineura floridana. The sequence goes on along the minus strand of NC_084498.1, from coordinate 13,615,864 downwards.
CTAAGCAGGTCACAGGCCGATGGGCTCGATTTGGCTTGGTGGGGTCATACAACCTGCTTCAGAGCAAAGGGAGAAAGGCAACATAGTGGCCATGTTGAGCAGTGTGGTGCAGTTTGTATCTGGCAGATAGAATCCTAAAAAGAATAGTCCCAGCTTTCATTTTAGGAGCACTTCACACTGCAACATTTTGTTGTAGATCCCACTTGTTAATTTAAAACAACTCATGTTTGGGGCCAGCATTAAAACAAATACAGTTGAATGGAAATTAAAATTAAACACACAACTACAAATTTTAGTAACAATTTTAGAGTATTTACTAAAGGCTCTCTTGCCTCCCCCACGGCACTGCAAGGTGAGACATACTATATAAAAAGTAGAAATGGCCAACAGTTGTAGAGTGGCATCTTCCAGATTCATGACAATAGTGTGAACATTGTTGATACTGATTGCAAGCCACAGCATCCAGACCAGCTGGGGCTCTCCAGCTGACCAGGGGTTGCCAAGCTAGCCCTCCAACCTTTTAAAAAATACTTCTTTTTATTTATTTAATTTAAAAATACAATTATATAACATGTAAGAAATAAGGAATTAAAGAGGGAACTGCAGTTGAATTAAAAGTAAACACGCACTCACACACAAAGGTACACAAAGAGTAGTTTTCAACCACATGGCAAAAAGTATTTTATATACAAATGACAACAAATACCTCTACATGAAATTAGCCACTATTTGGGACTCTTAGTAATTCTCCAACTTCAAGTGAGACCCTGAGGACAACATCCTGATACTTACATACAAAACAGATCTTTAAAAAGGACATGTTACTGCCCTTCAGTACTGATAATTCTTCTTAGGGATTGCAGTCCAACAATCCGAACTTGTACAAGTGTGTGCTTGTGTGTTTAACTTTAATTTCCATTCAGTTGTATTTTTTCCCCTGGTCCTCCAGCTTCGAGTCGTTGTAAGTTAACGAGTGGGATCTCCAACAAAATGTTACAGTGTGGAGTGCTCCTGTTCAGCTTTCCAGCTAGGATCTGGCATCCCCTCCACTTCCACTGTCAGTTTTCCAGCTGCCCCCAGCAGCCACGAAGTGTTCTGTGCCCACTGAGCATGCTCAGTTCGCATTGAGCTAAGCTGTTTTTGGTGTGTTGTCATCTCCTCTCCTCCGCAGCTGCTGTTAGGGTTGTTTACAAAAGGGTTTTTTTTTGGGGGGGGGGGGTACTTCTGTAAACCTTGGGTTTCCCCCAAGCATGCCAGTACCTCCCTCTGGTGTATGGATGTTGCTGCTCTTGCTAAATAAGGATATGCACTTGGAGAATGAGTTCACTATTTATAGGATTTAATTCTGGACTGAGTTTTGTTTCTGTAAGAAATTCATTTTTTTTAAAAAAAATGGTAGGGGGTGAGAGCTAGCAGCTGTGTGTCACATCTAAGTTACTCTGTTTTGCAGCCATAGGACAAAATTTAGCTCGGCACGAGAATGTTAATCGAACTTCAGCAGATGTCAGAATACGGAAATCACAGGTATGCTACAGCCAGGAAACGGGCTAAAGTGGGAAAAGTGGTTTTTTAAAATAGTTAGGAAATGATATCTTCCTTATTATTATTTTTTGTATGTTTAAAATACAATAATTTTGAAAGGTAAGTCCCCATAAGGACTATAATGGGGATGATTCACAGAACTGTATGCCTGGATGTGAGCTGTGTTGCAGCTGAGCTGACAGCAAAGCCGTCATCGGGCAACTCCACTCTGCCTTGAGGCTGCCAGCAAGCCCACACACATCTCTTGCCCTTTTCAGACACCAGGGCACGCATGCTTGGAGGTGCAAGGTCTGCACTGGTCCAATTTTAGTTTGTTGCTGTCCACGAAAAGGGGGCTGGCCAGGTATTGGAGTGAGCTGCATGTGCTGCACACCTGGCTTTCTGATTGCCAAAGCCATAGCTATGTTCCAAACTGCCGGTTTTATAACCCATCCAGTCTCCTGGAAAACCTTGAGAACTGTAGTCCTGCGCAAGGATCGATGGAATCTCCAGCAGACAGCTCTTGGCATCCTCCCTGAGCTACTTTTTGTGGGAGTGTGTGTGTGCAAAAAACTTTTAACATCCAGTGTGTTTTGGGTCTCTCAGGTCCTTCATCTGGAAGTTTCAAGTACAGACATTCAGTCTCTTGTTGCACTGTCTCTTGGTTATTAAATTTTTTCTTCTACCCCTTTGACTCCTGCTCTCCCACCCCATTTGGCTGCGGCTTCCTCTTTTTCCCGCATTTAGTTGGACCAACAGCCTGATTTCGTGTTTAGCAGCCTCGCCAGCTGCTGAAGTCAATTTCATGACAGCTAAACTGGTGTAAAGGCACTAGAGATATATACTGTAGAGCAGTAGCAGCAGGTGGCAGGGATGGAGCAGTGATGCTCACCTGGCTTCCCAGCGTGGAGGCTGCTCTCTCTGCTGCACCCGCACTGTGCTGACCTTCCCAACGCCTCCCCTCCTCCCCCTTTGATTACCCACAGCAATCTCTGTTCTGGGCAGTCAGAGGAGCAGCGATGCGCCCCCTCTGCTGGCCGCTATTGCTGCAGATATGCCCCTAAATGGGGGTGGGGAAGGGCAGCCATGGTGGTCCTTTTAGCAAAAGGACTTTATCTTCTCCTTCTAAGTGATTGCGGACATGAATGTGGCAAAGGTGCTTCCTAAGACAAACATGGGATGTGAGTATGGAGACATTTGAGATATTCGAGAACAGCGGCAAGAGACGAAGTGTTGGGTAACTCGCCCTTTCTCCATTGTTAAGGGTCTTTCTCCAGAAGGGAGCAATGCTTCCATTCCCCTGCAGAGAGCTGTACACATGAGATCTGCACGCATTTGGGGTGGGGCGGGGAGAAGAAATATACTTCTCTTGTCTTTCCTCTCCTGCCACTGCTTTGGAACATCCAGAATGGCATAGGGATGTTTGCTGATATGACAGAGTCGAATCCTGTGCCTGAAGTCAAGCAGATTACCAAAAAAAGGGGGAGGGGAAGCGTAGCCCCGCGGGACCACTGTGTGTTGTGTAGGGATGCCTGGTTGACCGGAAGAAGAAGTCCTGCTGGGTCAGGCTTGAGGGTCCATCTCGTTTGACATCCTTGTTTCTGGTAGCGGCCTGCCAGATGTTCCTGGGAAGCTCACAAATGGGCCAGATTGTGCCCTTCTGTTTTGTTGGTCCCTAGCATCTGGTGTCCAGAGGTGCACTGCCTCTGTACATAGAGCTTCTATTTAGCTCTTGGTGGCTAATACCCATTTATGGATCAGTTCTCCATAAGCATGTGAAGACATTCCTCCAGCACTGACATTTAATTGCACAGTATAGAGCAGGGGTGAGAAATCTTTTTCAGCCCAAGGGCTGCATTTCCTTGTAGGCAAACCTCCGGGGTGGTGGCTGGAGGTAAACCAGAGGCTAAAGTAGGTAGGGCAATTATTATTATTATTGTTTTATTTATTGCATTTATATACCACCTCATAGCCGAAGCTCTTTGGGTGGTTTACACCAATTAAAAACATTAAAAACAAGTGTTTAAAACCATACCAAATTAAAACCCATAAAAACCGATAGGCAAATTAAAAAAGTGCTATTCAAATGCTGTTAAAAATGCCTGGGAGAAGAGGGAAGTCTTGATCTGGCACCGAAAAGATAACAGTGTTGGCGCCAGGCGCACCTCGTCATAGAGGTCATTCCATAATTTGGGGGCCACCACTGAGAAGGCCCTCTCCCTTGTTGCCATCCTACGAGCTTATCTCGGAGTAGGCACCTGGAGGAGGACCTTTGATGCTGAGCATAGTGTACAGGTGGGTTCATGTCGGGAGAGGCGTTCCATCAGGTATTGTGGTCCCAAGCCGTGTAAGGAATGTGAATGTGACTCTTACCTTTGTACAGGAGGTTATATCCCACCCGTATGAAATTCAGGCATTTACACACATACACACTCCTCTCTGTCCTTCATCCTAGCAAGTAAGAATCATTATCATCGTTCAAAGACGCCTTCTAGTCAGAAACAAGCACTCCAGGAAGATGTAGAGCAAGGCCAGTGAGGGGCGTGGCTGTGTGGCCTGGGGAGACTCGGGGGGGGGCATATAGAGAGGTCTGGAGGGCCATGTTTGTTTCCCATGTCTGAGGTTCCCCAACCCTCATGAAGAGCATGCCTCTGTAGCTTTGTTTTATTGGTGGTGTGGAGCACATTCGTATTAACATGGGGGTAAGCAACATGTCTGGTGTCTCAATAAAGGGCATAACAGCCCTGCTGGATCACACCAAAGACTGTACCTAGTCTGACATCCTTTTCACTCTCAGTGGCCAACCAGTTGCCTCCAGTAAGGCCGCAAGCAGGACATAAAGCACGATAGATTCTCCTGCTGTTGTTCACCAACTGGTATTTGGAGGGATGCTGCCTCTGATCCTGGAGATTGTACGTAGCCACCGATAGCCTCATTCTCCATATAGTTGTCCTAATTCCCTTTTAAAGCCTTCTAAGGTAGTGGCCATCGCCACATTTTGTTCTAGCAAATGTTATTGTTAAAACTTAGGTGCTGTGTGTAGTAGGGCTTCTTTTCACGGATGAGAGTTGTGTTACCAGTTTCAAAAATTCTCTGGTTTAAAAAAGCTACGTATAAAAATGAGTCCAAAGGTAACTTTGCAAAATTTATTTTCTTCTAATCCCAGCATTCGGTGTTGACCCGGAAGTTTGTGGAGGTCATGACAGCCTATAATACAACTCAGACGTGCTTTCGGGAACGCACCAAGGATCAAATACGGCGGCAGTTGGAAATAAGTTAGTGATCCCCTTAATTATTTTTTCTGCTCTACAAAACGACTGTTTTGCAATCATGTTTGTGGGAGGGGAATGGAGTTGTTAAGTACTACTTCCTTGATCTAGGCATAACTGTGCTAATCTCCCTAAATAATCTGGATGATTATTGGATTGTTACCTAGTGCTGGAACCCATCTCTTTCCCAGTGCCAGGCAATGCAAAGTAAGATGCTTGCAGTTAGGAAAACGAACTACTTACTACAGGAGTGGGAAGCCTGTGGCCCTCCAGAATTTGTTGGACTACAACTGCCTTTATCCCTGACCATTGGCCATGCTGGCTCGAGCTGATGGGATTTGGAGTCCAACAAGGTCTGGAGGACCACAGATTCCCCATCCTGGGACTTACTGTTTATTCAGGAGCTCTCTGTGGAGGGAGAGCTGAACATTATTCGTTATTTAGACCCCACTCATAAGCCAAGGTTGGCTCCCAACATGATTTACACTTTTGTGTGGATTTGAATTGTAATATAATTAAGTTTGTATGTGTGTGCGTAGCAGTCTCCTCTGGCCCCCGGTAATTGGTGACGATGTTCCAAGTTTTTTCCTCCAGAGGGAGATGCAGAAGAAGTTCTAAATAGACAACAGTTTTTTTCCTGAGAATATAGTCTTTCCAGGATTATTCCTCCTTAGTTACTGTTGAGATGTGGGAGGTTCTGCTGGCATGCCTGACACTAAATATATATGCAGTATGTGATTTTCTGAAATTGTACTGCTCAATAGCCAGTCAGGTTGTCTTAGCAGCTCACAGAAATAATTTAAACCAGAGATGGGGAACCTGTAGCCCTCTGGATGTTGCTGGACATCAACTCCCATCATCCCTGCCCATTGGCCATGCTGGGTGGAGCTGATGGGAATTGGAGGGCTACGGGTTCCCCGCCCCTGAACTAAACCTACATTTATAAAGCAATCTAAGCCTGCATTCCTTTATTTGCTTACCTGAGAGTAAGTTGCCTTGTTGACCTGGGCTGTAAAACGGGACTGGGCTTTAAAACTAGCAGCAAAAAATTTCAGTACAAGGCATGTTGCATTTAAAACATGTCACAGAAAGACTTCCGGGAAGGGTGACTTAGCCTGTGCCTGCTTTTGAGACGGGCTCCTGCCTCAAAAGAAGCTTATTCAGATATATCAGTCAGTTTTTTCTTTTTTTTTTGACTGATTAAACTTCTCCCGGGTAGGGAGAAACGAAGAGATTAACCTCAAAGCCTATTTTTGTTGGGACGACCAGATCTCATTAATTTATGGGACGAGGTCCAGCCGACGAAGGTGGGACGGATTTTCAACAGCAAGCTCTATCTGATAAAGCGAACGTTCACCTTATCTTTTAAGAGAGAACGCACTAACAGGCAAGCACCCTTCTTTCTATATTTTTCTTTTACTTGACTTAAATTGTTGCTGTTTAAAAGAGATTTGCCAGATTGATCGGTTTTTGACATCTCACTGGGGAGCCATAACTTCTCTCTGCTACGCACTAATTAATAGCTTATCTCTGTTTTTGTTGCAAAAAGCTGTCCTGGATTTGCATTCTAAAGATATACACAGAAGAGGGATTTCTATTCCAGATTTTTATTTTGAAGAATATTATATTGTCTGAGACTACTCTCTTTTTGGTCTATTTTATTTTATTTTATTTTGACGAATCTGTTTTCTGACGACTGCCATTAATTGTTTCGATCCTGGGAACTGCATTTTGTTTACTTAACTATGGAGAGATAAGGCTGTCTGCTCTGTTTATACTGTGATGTCACCAAGTTTGGAGTATTAACCCAATTGTTGCTGAAATAAGAAGTGGTTTTCCTATATTTTTCTTTTAAAATGGCAATTAAGAAAGTGGCTGAGAATCTGGAAATAACTATGTTTCAGAAAATAATGGATGAGATTGAGATAACGAAACAAAACCTGCGACAGGGTTGTAAGGAGCTGAAAATTGAATTGAGTAAAATGACGCAGGAGATTAAAGATATAGGGGTCCCTGTGAGAGAGGTGACCCTGGAAGGGGTCCCTGTGAGAGAGGAGACCCCGGAGATTGGAACAAACGTGGAACAGGAAAAAGATTTGGAGTCTATGGACTTTAGAAATAAAATCTATTGTTTGGAGACACAGGAGATTGAAGACATAGGGGTCCTTGTGAGAGAGGAGACCCTGGAGACTGGAACAGGGGTCCCTGTGAGAGAGGAGACCCTGGAGACTGGAACAGGGGTCCCTGTGAGAGAGGAGACCCCGGAGATTGGAACAAACGTGGAACAGGAAAAAGATTTGGAGTCTATGGACTTTAGAAATAAAATCTATTGTTTGGAACTCAATGTTATCTCTGAAGAAATTAATGAAGATTCTAGAGATAAAGTTATCAATGGCATGGATAATCTTCTGGACTGGAATGATGTGATGGAGCCCAATATAGAGGAAATCTATGGAATTAACTGCAGCCATGTGACAATGGAAAAACTTTCAAGAGATGACCCAGTGTATTTTGAAAAAAAGAACAGAGATATGATTTTACAGCAGTATTTCAGCAACCTATTCAGAATGGATGGCAAGAAAATATTTGGGATAGAGGTAATTCCCATCAGACTCTTACTATATGACTATGGCTTTGACAGCAAGATTATTATGGAATACTGATAATGGAAGATTGGATACTGAAATTACTGGACTTAACAAGACTACTGAAGATGGAAGATGGAAAATGGAACTAATAGGGATAATAGAACAATGGCTACTGAAATTACTGAACCTAACAGATTCTGATGTGATGGATTAATTGAAATGTTTATTTTGACTATGGTTATGACAATAAGATTATCATAATTAGTAATGAGATGGGTTAATCGATATGCTTATCTGGAAAAAAAAATTGATAGATATATTTCTTAAAGAATTGAAACCTCTCTTTGACTTTTTGTGGAAAGAATAAAGTAATGTTTATGAGATTTGATGATTAAGTAAGATAACTATTGGAGGAAAGTGATTTTATAATATGACTTAAGAGACAGGATTGTTATATATTATAGACTTATAACTGATCTGATCTTTGACAAATGGGAAGTCAATATTTTACTCTTTATTTTTTATTTTTATTTTTATTTTTATTTTTTTATTTTTTTGCTTAACTATTTTTGATTTTGTTTTTTGTCTTTGAATGTTTTATGATTTTGTCTTGTATGTTTTATGAAAATTTGAATAAAAATTATTGAAAAAAAAAAAAAATAAAACATGTCACAGAAACAATAGCACTGGTGCTGAAATGGCTGCCAGTACACTTCCTAAAAAGGGTGCCTTTAATCATTATCTTAAACGATAAGAATAAGTTGGCCAGATGAGCCATCCTGGGCAAGGAATTCCATTTGGGAGGGGCCCTCAAAAAGAAGAACCTGGAGCTGATGGCTGCCCACCACAACAGTTACTTCCCGGACCAGGTCAAAGAATGAACATGTGTGTGAAATGTTATTTTTGTCTTTAAATAATTAAAGCCTGCTTTTGGTCCCTTGTGGAACTCCCAAAGTTGCATTAGCTCCCCAAGAACCACGTTTACAGCCAGTCAATGCTCTTGTGTTGCCCGTGCTTTTAAATAATTGCCATGGCTGCCTCCTACATTTTCTGCACTTTGAAAAGAGCCATTGAACTGTGTGGCCTTGGATCCAGTTAAGTAGTCCATGTCAGATGCAGGCATTGGATAGTGGCTTACCTAAATCCAAGCTCTTCTCAATCTTATCTCAATTTATCTGTAATTTGGGGATAATTCTTTTCCTTTTTTGGTTTAGTTTTCATTTAAAATAAACTAAGTAACCTAGAGTGGTATCTAATTTTAGTCATATTCAGAGTAGACCAATTGAAATTAAAGGACATGTCTAACTTAGGTCTATTAATCTCAGTGGGTCAACTCTAAGTACAACTCAGTTGGATTCATGTTTATAAAATGTGTTTAATGGTCACATTCATTTCTGCTTTACAAGAGTTCCTCTAAAGCTAACCATATTGATTTCATGAGAGACCACCATCCCTTACGAAACAGGTAACAATAATGAAATAAGCCAAAGACATTTATATATCCATTTCCTTAAGTGCTCAGAGCAATTACATTATCTCAGTAAGCCTTACAGCAGGACTGGAAAACCAGTGGTCCTCCTGATGTTGTTGGACTTCAACTCCCATGAACCCCAGCCAGCATGGCCAGCGGTCAGGGATGATGGGACTAGCAGTTCAACAAGATTTGGAGGACCACAGTTTCTCCAGCTCTTTTGAAAGTATTACTGAATAATATAAGAGCTCTGAGCACTTAAGGAAAGTGATATATTTTACATAAATATGTGACAACAATGATAGTTAGCAAAGCTGTAGCAGAAGCTGTCCACTTAAATGCTAAGCATATGTCTGTTGCTTTTCTAGCCAAGTAGATGAATCATCTCTTCACACTATCATTTATTTTTTGTGAGAGGCAGACACTCCTTTTCAGCTTTTGAGCAAAGTAGTTATTTTGCAGCATGTAATAAATGAATGTCTGTAATTTCTTACTAGCTGGGAAAAACACTTCTGATGAAGAACTGGAAGAAATGTTGGAAAGTGGCAATCTTTCTATTTTCACTTCTGATGTATGTATTTCAAGTCTTTGTTGCCCTTGTATGTGTAATATTTCTTTTGGGCTAGAATGAAAACATGGTATGGTAATTGTAGAATTAAAAAGTCCTGCCCATAGACTTGTTCTCTCTCTCTCTCTCTCTCTCTCTCTCTCTCTCTCTGTGTGTGTGTGTGTGTGTGTGTGTGTGATATATTCTCCAATTTTTAATTTAAAAAAAAATCAGTTGCATATTGATTTTGGTCTTTTCCCCTCCTCATCTTCCCCAAAGATTATTTTAGACACCAAAATTACTAGAGAAGCTCTCGATGAAATTGAGTCACGTCACAAAGATATTATAAAACTGGAATCCAGTATACAAGAGTTGCATGAAATGTTTATGGACATGGCAATGCTTGTTGAGGTTCAGGTACGTGACCTAAATATAACTCTATTGATTGCAGTGTAGTATTTTATTAAATGTTTGAAGTCTTCAGGTTGGGACAACATTGGGTCAATTACTTAGGTTGGCCACATGTGGCACTTGGGCTTGGCCTGTAGGGTGGTGATAAACCAAAGGGGGCGGGATTCCAGGTGCTAGAAATATTTACTCCAGGCCTCACGTATTTCGGAGAAAAACCCTTCCTATAGGGCACTATAGATATAAACAACACAGAGATGAAATGGGATGGTGAGTACAAAATGCAATAAAGTCTAATGCAGTGTTTCTCAACCTTTTTTAACCCATGCTCCTTTTAGCTAACATAAAAATTCCACTCCCCCTTCCAGATGTGGCTCCCCTAATAATGCCATACTGCTCACACGCGCGATGAGCTGCAGATCACGTAATAAGCTGCGTTGGATCTTCTCACCTTCAGAACATAACATTTCATACTTCTGTATTTTAATATGATTTTTTAAAATTATATTGTACATATTTTTTGGAAACATTCATGCCCTGGGGGGTCACACACCCCTAGTTGAGAAACACTGGTCTAATCCATTCTCATAATCTTATACTAAATAGTGCTCAGCAAAAGTTATCAAGTTACTTTTCATAAGAAATCATTGCAAGAACTTAACATGTATATTGGGGGGAAAATGTATCCCACAAAACCAAATGGAAAACAGGACACCTGTTGTATCACGATCCTAAGCAAGCTGGTGTCACTCTTAAGAAACCCCATTAGCTTAGAAGTTAAAGAACCTAAGCTATAAATTCAGAAGTCCCTGGTTCAAATGTCACCTCTGCCATGAATTAACTTGGTACACTTAGGCAAGCCACGCTCTCATTCAGCCTCAGTGTCCCCCATCTTTAACATGGGGGGATAATAACACTAATTAACATTACAGGATTGTTGTAAGGGTTACAAATAGATAATAGGCTGATTTGGACATAACTCTAATTTTAACAAACTTTTCAGCTTGTGTTGTTTTAAGGGCTTTCCATGTTCACTCAGACTCCAAAAAACTGGAAAATGAATGACCACTTCCTTAACACACATCAGTTACTTCACTTATTTAAACAATGAAATAATGTTTTGAAACTGTAATGCATTTCTCAACCATGTCCAGCATATGGTACGTTTAAGGAGATTAATGCAAATGCCCTGCGTTATAGTCCAGATATTCAAAATTGCTTGGCTTTGCCTTGAGATCATATACACTATTGCATTCAGTTTTTTTTAAATTTTGCATTATGCTATTTTCTTACCTAGATTGTGGCATATGGTTAAAAAAAAGTTAATTGAATCTCCATTTAGTATGCATTTGGGGTGGGTTCTGTAGCTTACAAGTTGACTAGATTCCTATTGGAGGCTTTTAACAGTGCAGAAATGAATGTTACATTATCATCTTTTTAACACTTTGCTGTTTATTGCTGCTGGTAATACCTGCTGTCGGACAGAACTGCACAGGTAACACGCCTCCCACAATATTCCCATCTTTTTCCATACATCATTCTCCAAGTTAGTTCATCAAACCTGTTATAGTAATTATATACTGGCATTCTAACTGAAATCTCATAAAAGCAGATTCATCCAGGGGTATCCCATGCCCCCCCAGCCTGGCCCCCTCACATTGAACCAGCAAGATCAGCCCATGAATGTTTGAGGGAAGTTGATTAGCATGTTGCCCAATCCACTGCAAAATTCTCTTCAGTTCCCCAGTTCATTTTAGTATGGGTAGTTCCAGGAGAATTTCCCAGTGGACTACTATATGGGGGACGTAGAAGACAGAATAGCCCATGCTGTCCCTGCTGCTGTTTCTTTCTGCTGTGCCAGCAGGCAGGATGTCTCTGGAGCTCTCATCTAGGGTTGTGTAGTGTGTCTCTTGGATGCACTTAAGCAGCATATGTTTTTCATGTGAAAAAGTGTCTTTGTAAGAATTGTATGGGTCCATGTTTGCCTTTTTTAAGGGTGCTTTCTCACAGAAGCATAGTGACTTAGAAGGGTGCACTGACGTGCAAACACTGTGCAGCCCATTCAACTGTGTGGCACTGGCCCAGTATCTGATTGACCCAATAAAGTGAGCCTCTGACCCAGCACATCATGCTAAATATCTGATGCCAGGTGGGAGGTGCAATCTGGATTACCCAAGGGACATCATGTGTGAATGGTAGCAAAGAGCATGTTCATCTCATTAGCAAGCTTGTCTACAGACCCCCCTCACAATAACAAGTTTGGACCCAGCATACTTGTTTTTGGCTGATTCACTGTGAGGGAGGCTGTTGCACAGAAAAGGTGGGTTGCAGATCAGGGTTGTTCTCAGGTCCCGGGAGGAAAGGCAGGCAGGCAAGGATGAGAGAGGCAGTCATACCTGAGAGTGGTTTTGCAATGCTGAGATGGGATTGCACAGAGTTGCAGGATAGCAGAATAAAGAGCTTTAATTGCATAGCTTCTCTGGGAGCCCTACCTCTAGGGACGCATTGCCCTAGAGAGCAATCTGGTGTCGCTGAGAGAGGGAGAAATTAATTTAATATGTAGGGGATATAAGCTGGTTCCTTGCTCTTCTCTGTTAAGGAGTTGCGGGTTTAAAGCTTATTAACTGTGACACATGTGGCAGATCTTTTTTAAAAAAAGATTCCAGGACAGGGCTGTGGATAAGGGGCATTTTCTGGTAGACAGACCACGCAAAAGATAACAGTTTGGACACACCCATGTTAGAATGCCAGTCCTAAGCAAGGTAATCAAGGCATATCTCATTTTTGTACTTTGCTTTCTGTGTTCAATATTTTTCCATCTGCCTACTTTTACTGATGTGATTTCCTGATGTCTAAACATTAAAAAAAAGTAAAGGTGCCATTTTTCTTTAAAATGTGAATGCCATAATAAAAGTCAGTCATCTTCACATAATCTTTGTCCTAAAATAGTTTCAGTATGTTTCTTTCCTGTTCTGGATCATTCAAAGGATTCTAGAAAATCCCAACAGTGGTGAAGTAAAGCTCTGCTTCTGCTGTATGTTCTTGTTTTAACTTTAAGGGCGAAATGGTCAACAGCATAGAGAAAAATGTGATGAATGCGGCTGATTATGTAGAACATGCAAAAGAAGAGACCAAAAAAGCTGTTAAATATCAAAGCAAGGCGCGCAGGGTAAGTTTTTCTGTCGGAGAATAAAGCTTGCTTTTGTCAGCTATTGCTTAATGCATTTATAGACATTTCGTTGTATTTTGTCCTGACGTGCAAGAAACAAGGTTGCTACAGGGCTCCTTTCTCTGGAGCAATCCCACAAACCTCCCTAGCAGAACTCCACAGAGAATTATTTGATATCTTTGTGGCCCAATAAATGACCAAGTTTAATTTGAAAAACATGTTTTTGCGTGTGTGTTTCCGTCATTGCTGCCTTGTAGAAAGGGGGGGGGTGCTTCTCCTTTTTTGTCTCCAAACATTTGTTTTTATGGGTGGTATTTAATGAAGCCCTACTCAAGGTAGACCCATTGAAATTAATGAACCTGTATTAGTCATGCCCACTGACATTAATGGTCCACTTTGCATAGAACTAGCATTGAATACCACCCTGTGTTTTATACACTTTGGGTTGTATCCAAGTAGACTCATTGAAGTTAAGCTGACCTAATATAATTGGATAGTGTTGATTTTAAATGCCATGTTGAATTCCCTTGCATCAGACTTGAAATGGTGTTATTGTTTGGGTCTGGTTCCTCTGCACAGCCCCACAGATGAACCGCTGGGAACATAATAAGCTAGTTTTTCTTTTACTTTAGTTCAGTATTGTCTACCCTGACTGGCAGCGACTCTCCAGGATTTCAGGCAGCCCTACCTGGAGATACCAGGATTGAATCTGGGATCTTCTGCATACAAGGCAGAATCTCAGCAGCTGAACTATCACCCTTCCTCTTTGTCAAATGAGTGTTGGATAGTCTTGTTTTCTCCTGCGGCTCTCTAGTGTGGAAAACCATCATTTTGTGAAATTGTCATTTGGGTAAGGGCAGCTGGGACTAGCAAGTGCCTGCAGCTGACTTCCAAATTCTTAACCCATTTCTGGTCTGGGAAGAACTGTATGCGTTCTATTTCCCACTTTGGGGCCCTTGCTGTGGAATACATGGAGGTACTTCCTTTTATTGTCACAATTTTGTGAGAGAGATGAATCTGAAATGGTGACATGCCCAAGGCCACAAGTGAGTTTCAAGGCTAGGAATGTGAACTCGGGTTTCCTTCGTTCTAGACTTCGTTCTAGTCCGCTACTCCGTGGCGCAGAGTGGTAAGCGGCGGTAACGCAGCCAAAGCTCTGCTCACAGCCAGAGTTCGATTCCAATGGAAGGAGGAAGTCAAATCTCTGGTAAAAGGGGTCGAGGTCCACTCAGCCTTCCATCCATCCGTGGTCGATAAAATGAGTGCCCGGCATATGCTGGGGGGTAAAGAAAGGCTGTGGACGGAACTGGCAATCCCACCTCATATATATGGTCTGCCTAGTAAATGTCGCAAGACGTCACCCTAAGAGTCAGAAACGACTCGCACTATAAGTGGAGGGACACCTTTACCTTTAGTCAAACAGCCAGTTTCTGAATCAAGGGTGGGGAAAAGATGGATCTGTGGCAGTGCTTGAATTACTGGGACAGAGAGGGCAGAAAAGAGCCCCCAGCTACTATTTTTGGAAGGCTTATGGGAGGATGATTTGGCTAAAACGCGGGAGAGTTAGTGCATGGGGCTTAATGTATGCCACTAAAGCCCTCCCAGACACACACCCCTTTTCTTCTTTATTTATCGCACCAAACTACTGATGGGTTGCTGATTGATTTACAATAGATTGGCAAGGCTTTCTGAGTCCCAATTGTAACAATAGCAACAACAAATTGCTGTCTAAGTAAATTGAATGCAGATTTGTGTATGGATATGCAATTTCTTGGGAAGCTGCCTTTTACTGAGTCAGATCATGAGGCAGCAGCTCTCTGCTCTCCAGGGTTTCACACGGGGGTCTCTCCAGCCCTACCTGGAGATGCCAGGGGTTGAAGCTGGGGCTTTCTGCAAGCAAAACAGTTGCTCTACCATTGAGTTGCAGCCCTTCCTGGAGGGTGGCTTAGAAGGTTCTGCACGTCATTGGCTCTATCCCCTGGGGCCAGGATTTTTGCATATAGCTCTGCCCCAGGCACTATGGCTCCTTCTGGGAGGAAGGGTAGGCTATAAATAATATCCTGCTTTAGCACTCCTTTGACTTCCTTGTCAACCCAGGCGTCCAGCCACCTCCTTAGACGGCCTCCTGCTTTGAATTCATTTAAATAATTCTTTTGTTGTTAGTTTTCATGTTCTTAGCAATGTGCTCCTCAAATTCTTTTTTAGCATTCCTTATTGTCTTCCTGCATTATTTTTTGCCAGAATTTGGGTTGCTTTTTATTCTCATTCAGACAAGGCTTCCCTTTTTACAGGAAGCCTTCTTGCATCTAATAGCTTCTCTGACTCTGCTTGTTAACCACACCGGCATCTTCTTGGTTCTGGTGGTACCTTTCCTAATCTGCGGTATACATGCCCATTGTGCTTCTAATACTGTGTTTGTAAACAACTCCCAAGCGTTTTGCACCTGACTTAATTGCAAGGGTGCAGAACCTTTTTGACTCTGTAGGCCAGATCCTTTTCGGATCCTAGCATCTCAAGCCAACTTTGACACGTTGGCCAGGCTGCCAACCTGATGTCAAAATAAAGCCAGATGATTGGGCGCTTTGAACTCCTGGTTGGGACTTGAAAGCACCATGCAAGACGTGCAGAAGGTTTGCCAGCTGAAGCCTGTTTTCTGTAGCAGATCCAGCAGGAGATCCTTGCCCAGCCAATCCAGAGGTCTGTGACGATACTGCCTGTCAGCTGATGGTCACCGGGGCCAAGCCTGCTTTCCTTTGCACCCTTTAAGGCTCCTGCTTGTCCATTGGCATCTGCGTCTCTGCCTGCCCAACATGTGACATCAGGTGTGCAGCAGCTGGATGTGGTTTGGGAGAAATGACTTGAGAGGCCAAATGTGAACTCCTGGCAAGCGAAATCTGGCTGATGGTGTGGAGGTTCTCCACCCTTTCTCTAGTGGGTAGACCTTGAGAGTTCTAGTAAAAAACAAAGTAGATCCTGCAAGCCTGAAGGCTCCCTAACCTTGCTTTACAGCATATTGATTTTTCAGATGAGGTGGTAGAATGGCACTTGACATTTCTAAAATAAAGCTTTCACTACATTTTGCAAAATTTAAACAATCACCTTGCTTTCCTTTGGCAGAAAAAGTGGATAATTCTCATTGTAGTGCTGGTGCTGCTTGCTGTCCTTGCTCTAATCATTGGCTTGTCTGTCGGGGTTAAGTGATACTTCGATACCTCCAGCATGCAGCCTCACTTTGCTTTTGTGCAGTAAGTACTAATCAACTAACTTTGCCTTCCGTGCTAACCTGTGTTCGTCAGTGATACACGAAGTGTTGCAGTACCCCAAACTAGTGGATTACATTCAACAGCTACGTAGGCCCTTAAATGTGTTCAGAGTAGAAATCATGTATATTGTGAGAACTGACACACCTAGTGGCTAGCTGCTGAACTTGTTTATATTGTGCACCTCTTACAACAGACTTTGATGGAGTGATACCTGGTGGGATTAGATCTGTTCTGCTTGACTAGTTTTTTGTATCGGTGTACAAATATGCAAGCTTTGGGGATTACACAGATTTCTTCATCAATATGTAGTGATGGGATGAAGAGAGATTTTGGATCAGTACTACAGTCGGTAATCTTTTCTTGGTCTGTATATATTGTATATTTGATAACCAGGATGAAGCTGTTTTCTTTCTTTTGTAAGAATCAATACTGGGCAATAATTGAGAATTATATGCTGTGTCCTGCCTCAAAACCTGCCTCTTCCACAGGAAGCTGCCTTATACCTCATCAGACCATATGATTATCTAGCTTAGTACTGTTTACTTTGACTTCCCAGAGTCTCAGGTAGACTTTTTTCAATCATCTGCTACCTGATCCTTGTACCTGGAGAAGCCAGAGATTAAACCTGGGACATGCACTCTGCCACTGAGCTATGCCCCATTCCCTGTGAAGGCTTCCATAAAGCCCTTAATGTTAGCCCTTGGTCCTCACCACAACAGAACAAAGCCTAAGCTGTATGTATAGTTGCATATTTGTCCCCTCTGTATAGTTGCTTCTTCCCTTTTTGCCTCTGTTGACCCCTCCCAAATCAAAATTTAAGACAAAACCCAGTCTGAGTTATCTCTTGCTCTCTAACAACCCCAATCTCTGATATTTCTGGGAAGTATCTTGAATGCTGGTGCCTACCAAAAAAAGAGAGAAAAGAAATGGCAGTAATAACTGTCCACCATTCCATTCTGTTCAATCAGGTGTGGGGAACCTTTGGCCCTCCAGATGTTGCTGAACCACAACTTCCATCACCCCTGGCCATTGACCATGGTTGCTGGGGCTGATGGGCGTTATAGTTCAGCAACATTTGGAGGGTCCAAAGTTCCCCATACCTGTTAAATACTGTTCTGTGTAACCCCAAATGTTCGATGCTCCTACACCAACAAAACTAATGTTCCTGTTTCCCATGTTATTTAATCAAATCTTTGAGTTTATAAAGTCCCTTGACTTTAGTTTTCACTGGATGTGATTACCACTGAAATTTCTTACTTCCAGGTAGTTATGGTTAGGTATGGAGGTACATATGTTAATTTCTTGCATCTCTGCATTTTTTAATCTGTTGGGGTATAAGCTAATCACAGTTTTTCCTCTCTTTGCAGAAATTGATGTTCATAATAATTTGTGTAACTGTAATCCTTGTAATCCTTGGAATTGTCCTAGCGGCGACCTTCTTGTAGTGACCAGCATATTCCAAGCATTTGGGATCTTCTGAATCGCATGTTCAGGGAAACTAAAATGACCTAGTTCTTGTAAAGACACCTTCTCTTGCCATAATGAGATTTTCTTTTTCAAGATTGGCTGGTCGCTAACTGTTTAAATGGTCAGTAGCACTTACATTTTATACCAGCAAATCAGAACCAAAATTGTAACCATGGTTGTTTTTTCTTTCTCCAAACAAGAAAAAACCAGACAGCCTACCTTATGGAGTTGTTATCTTAAAAGCTGCTAAATCTTTTCTGCGCTAACTATTTTAGAGATTAATTTCAACTTTTGATACATCAGTGTTACTACTGTGGGATTAGAGGATTTATTTGTTTATTTTTGCCCAGAAACATTGAGCTTTTGAAATTTGGCTTTGTTTTCTCCATTATTAATTCATCTTCTTAACATAACAATCTTGTTTAAAATTAAATCAGCCACATTTTCTGAATAACTGTTTTGACTGCAGTCCTAAACTCACTTATTTTGGAGGTGAGTTCCACTGCAATAATTGAATTTACTTTGAAGTAAATGTGATTAAGATTGAGATGTAATGTGGCTTTCTCTCATCGCCAGGATTAACGGTTAAAAAAGTCTTAAACTATAAATGTTAAAATTTGTGCACAATATATATCAAACAAGTACATCAAGGCAGAAGTAGAAATTGAAGTGCCTCTTTAATAGTGACCTCATAAACTGCTTCTTTTTAAAGCATAAATTCTGTTATGAATAACCTTCCTCCGCTCATTTCATAAAAATTCTTTTTAAAAGAAATCCAGTCCACTGTGAAGTTTACTAAGCTGTGTATGTGTGTGTGCTTTCTTTCAGCTTTTTGATATAAAATGCTTGTTAAAGGACACCAGATTGGTTGAGATGAAAGAGAGGTCCTCACTTGTACCTGATCCAGAGCTCCACAAATTCTGCAGTGCATGCTTTGGAAGCTCCTCCATTCACTGCAGTGCAGGGGAGAAGCTTTGCAAGCTTCTTAAGCCACTTGCATTGAAGTAAATGGAGTAGCTTTTGTGGGTGGGACTGCTGTAAACATTCATCAGAGCCCTTGTTCGGCAGAGGATCTCTGGGTACGTGCTCTGTTCTCTTGTGCAACTCTCATTAATTTTAGTGAGGCCTGCGTCTGAGACTGATTTTGTGGGCTGCGCTCAAAATGCCTAGTAACTGAGAAAATGGCTGCCGTAAAAATGTGATAATGGAGCAAAGATGCAAGTGCCGTAAAGCTTGACTTAATCTTGAAATACTTCTAATCCATGATTGTGTAAAGAACTCCAGTGCACAGATCGGATCAGCATTACAATATCGGCTGTGGTGCAAATGAACCATGATTTCCTTATTTCATAAAACTTTCCTTTTCACCAAGGAGCAAAAATCAAAATGTTTCTTTTTATTTCTGTTTGGTCCTTCAAGAGTGGGAGATGATAAAGAGAAACTAGCATCTTTGTAATCTTTTTCTCTCTCTTTTTTAAAATGAACTTAAATAAACACTGATTTTGTTGGGGAATTTGCCTCTACATTTCCAAAACATGAATGAAGTGTTTGTGAAGGCAAAAGCCTCAGACCAAAGAAAATTGGTTGCACTGAAGTCCCACGGAAATGAATGACACCTAACACACGTAACCACCCCTGGATCTGGGGCCAAAGTGTCCATCTGTTAGCAACTTTTAAGCATTTCAAAGTAACCCAGACAGTTGAATTTTGTGTTGCTGGTTATCTTTTGTATTGTGTTTATTACTCTGTAAATATTTGGAAGTGTATTTTGATTTCCAATTGTTTAAATATATATTAATGTAGATATTTATGCTGGAAATGAAATAAACTATAATGGGTGCCTTTTTATATAAAAAAAAAACAAAGCGTGGCCTTGAGATGCTTATTTTTCTGTGCTTTAAAAAATATAAGTACAACTGCAGGTATATTTTGCCTTGTAGTTAATTTTTTTTTTCATGTAACCTCTAATCTTATAACCTCTAGTTTACTTTTACATATTTGAAAGAAATATTTTAAAATGTTTGGTATACATATAATGACCTAAAAAGGTATCTGTAATCACAGCTATTTCTGATATGTCTAAATTCTTGAAGGATTACAAATATTCTATGAAAAACGTTCACCCTGAAAGTCAGCAAGCTGGTAAATGTAACATTCCAAATAAGTTTCTTGATGCTTTAAAACAAGCTAACCCAGGAATGTAGCGTGAGTAGTTCTGTTGCTATCAGGCCCTGCTACTTACCATTTTTGAGCGATGGCATTCACTGTGAGGCCTAATGTCTTTTTTTTTTTCCTTTTGACCCATGGAACGTGTAGGAAAAACCAACAAGAGGGAGGAAATCCACAGCAGTGGGAAGTCTCTTCTGCAAGAAGCCCCACTGCAGCAAATAATACCTTGTTTCAATGGGGCTTGCATAGGAGAAAACATTGTGGATTGTTTTGAATTCTTCAAACCATTCCTGAACTGCTGCTACAGCTTGTTCAAATTCTGTGTGCAAATTGCAAAAAGATACGGGAGATCTTGAAAACAATTGTTAAGGGTTGTTTTTGGTTTTGCTTATTCTAGTATAAGATTTTTCTAAATATTGGGGGCAAGGGAATGAAGACATCCTGTAGCATTGCCAGGAAAGTTATTAACAGGCAGCCTTAATTGTTATCATCTTTATTTTTATTTTGAAATGGTTTTCTAGGTATCTTCTGCTTTTAACATGAACATCAGGAGTAGGTTACTCACTACACTTTGCAATACAAATTCTCTCTTTGAAATATTTAAATTCCATTCCCTGTGTAACCACCATTTCTCTTTTCCTTCAAGGCATACATGCATACATAACTAATCAGATGGAAAAACAGATGTTCTAATAAGCACACTGAAACAAAACATTTGTTATATGACTTTTATCAATCTTTGGAATGAAGCATTGGCCACTGAAGGGGAGGACAATGAGGGTGGCATCTTAGATGTACATTAGAATGGATTTAACACCACACTTTTTAGGAATATTCAGTGGGCTCAGTGGCAAACTTATTTTTTAAAAAGCAAGCTTCTAGCCCTCATGATGTTGGAAAGTTGCTGTTATTGTCCTGGAACTACACGTCTTTGGTACTTCTGTCTCCATTTCATGAGTTCCTTCTTCCATTGACACAGCTGTAACCTTCAGATGCTGGTAGTTGAGAGGCTCCTGTATTTGGCTATGAATAGAGCTACTTGTTGGTTAAAAAGATGGCTGTTTCTGTAGGCTAGTGAGGGTGGAAGCAGAGTTGGGGCAATTGCTGAAGATGTGAAAGGTGGAGAGGGTTGTATCAATCCTCTCCCTCCAGTTGCCGGGTAGTTGAAATGGCAGTGGTTGCTACCATTTGCTCCATAGGGCCAAGAGTATATTCTTAAATTATTACTATAACATAAATTTATTTTTACTTATTTGTTATTTGATTTATATCCCCCCCTCCTCCCAGCAGGAGCCCAGGGCAGCAAACAAAAACACTAAAAACACTTTAAAAGTCATAAAAACAGACTTCAAAATGCATTAAAACAAAACATCTTTAAAAACATTTTTTAAAAGCTTTCAAAACATTTTTTTTTAAAAGATTGAAAACATTTTTAAAAAAGGTTTAAAAACATTAAAAAGCAATTCCAACACAGATGCAGAGTGCAAGAGTGGCAGGAGGACACACCCAGCTATGGTTTGTGTCCTTTTAAGAAGAAAATGGAATGCCTTTTGCCCTCTGATGATCTTTATTGATATTTACTGCTTTTAGCAAATAATGGAAGGGGAGGGAGCAGGAATTGTTGCTTTGAACAAAAATGAAAAAATAAAATGAAAGTTTACAAAATTTCCAGCCCCACTCTTGGCTGAAATGCCCTTTTCCTATGTCCTCGTGACTCGTATACCTTGCTAAATGTAGCCATGGCACCTGTCCTCAGACAGGGCAGCGGGTCACTGCACCTGTGAAGCAACATAAGCCATGTACCACGATTGCCTTCTCAGTCTATACAACTATCAGATGTGATTTCCAATTTGGTGAATCATATACAGCACCCACAGTTTCACACAGCTGATGCAGGAAAAGGAAGACAGATAAATCCTGAGAATTGATCAAAGAAGCAGATAGTCCCGGTGTGCAGGAGTTAGCAAATTCATAACTCATCTTTGTCAAGGTGGGGAAATGGAAACGGTAAGTTGACTTGTTTTGCTGTTTGAAAAGCATTGTATATGGCTTCATGCTGTGCTCAGGATAAACCTTAATAGGAAGTGGCACAAATGAACCAAAAAGTTATTGCTCAGAGCAGGAGAGCAAATAGGTATAATTTTTGACTTGTCAGTGACAAATAACTCAAAGCATCTGAGTTTTGATTTTGGTGTAACAAACACTGCTTCTCCACTACATAACTTCCCTGACAAAACCAGAGTGCAGTGTTTAGGCTAGATAACCAAAGTGACTGCTCCCATACTCTGTACTGCTAGTAACTGCCCCTTAAACCCTTTCATTGACTTTCCTCCCTGGCAAAATGAAATTAAATATTTTTAAGGACTGTAAGAAGGAGGAGTGTTGAGCTTTGAAAAACCATAGATAGCAAATTGCCCCTTTCTGTTTTGTTGCCTTTGTTTTTTCATTGTCTTCCCAACTATCAAAATTCAGAGTGAAAGTTCCTTGGTGCCAGGGACCCAGTCCTTTTTGCTAATGTTTTCTCTACAAAGCATATAAGTTGATGGCACTGCAGAGACTGAGGTAGCTAACTGTGGACCTCTTGATGCTGCTGGACTACACCTCCCATCATCCTTGACCAAACTGGCAGGGACTCATGGGAGCTGGAGTCCAACAACATCTGGAGGGCCACAGGTTCCCCACCTGATAGAAGGTGGTATTCATTGCTAGTCCTACTAAGAATAGACCCACTGAGGTTAATTAACATGACTAGCATAGGGGTCATTATTTCCAACAGGTCTACTCTGAGTAGGACTTCATTGAATATCACCCATAGGGTGATAGACAACTAAGTCATATTCAGAGTAGACCCTTTAAAATCAAATTATTGATTTCAATGGATCTACTTTGAGTATGACTTAGTTGGCTCTCATCCATAACATACATGTGATTTATTTATATACTGGAATTCTAGCACTGTGGCACACACAGGCACTCAGTGCTTCAAGGAGAAGACAGCTCCATGCCACTGCAAATCTTGTGACACCACCCCCCAGTTCCAATTTGGGTTTTTTTGCCAAATTTTATTTGGTTTCAAATATTTTCATTATTCTTCCAATTCATCCAGAAACAAATATATTAGAAGCAAACAAGACACCATAAAATCAAAATATCCAAACCATCAATCTCATTCAAAAACTGAAAGGGCATAACCAGCACTTAGGAATGACTTTTCTTTACTGTTTTCCATCTGTGTCCAGGGTACAGTGCAATGCAAAAAACTTTAGGTTTTGAGGTGACAACCAATCATCTTTCTGAGCAGGACAAATTAAAATACAGCACACAGATCATTTTTTAACAATTTAAATACTATTAGCCACCTTGTGAAGCAATTCCTCCTAACAGTGATACACACAATAATTCAAAAATGTTATCAAATGTGGTTTCTAGTGGATTAATGTCCAATTTTGGTGGATTTGAGGTGTGGAGGGAAAAAATCTTAAGAACATAAGAGCCTGCTGGATCAGGCCAGTGGCCCATCTAGTCCAGCATCCTGTTTTCACAGTGGCCAACCAGGTGCCTGGGGGAAGCCCGCAAGCAGGACCCAAGTGCATGAACACTCTCCCCTCCTGAGGCTTCCGGCAACTGGTTTTCAGAAGCATGCTGCCTCTGACTAGGGTGGCAGAGCACAGCCATCATGGCTAGTAGCCATTGATAGCCCTGTCCTCCATGAATTTGTCTAATCTTCTTTTAAAGCCATCCAAGCTGGTGGCCATTACTGCATCTTGTGGGAGCAAATTCCATAGTTTAACCATGCGCTGAGTAAAGAAGTACTTCCTTTTGTCTGTTCTGAATCTTCCAACATTCAGCTTCTTTGAATGTCCGCAAGTTCTAGTATTATGAGAGAGGGAGAAGAACTTTTCTCTCTCCACTTTCTCAATGCCATGCATAATTTTATACACTTCTATCATGTCTCCTCTGACCCGCCTTTTCTCTAAACTAAAAAGCCCCAAATGCTGCAACCTTTCCTCGTAAGGGAGTCGCTCCATCCCCTTGATTATTCTGGTTGCCCTCTTCTGAACCTTTTCCAACTCTATAATATCCTTTTTGAGATGAGGCGACCAGAACTGTACACAGTATTCCAAATGCGGCCGCACCATAGATTTATACAACGGCATTATGATATCGGCTGTTTTATTTTCAATACCTTTCCTAATTATCGCTAGCATGGAATTTGCCTTTTTCACAGCTGCAGCACACTGGGTCGACATTTTCATCGTGCTGTCCACTACAACCCCGAGGTCTCTCTCCTGGTTGGTCACCGCCAGTTCAGACCCCATGAGCGTATATGTGAAATTAAGATTTTTTGCTCCAATATGCATAATTTTACACTTGTTTATATTGAATTGCATTTGCCATTTTTCCGCCCATTCACTCAGTTTGGAGAGGTCTTTTTGGAGCTCTTCGCAATCCCTTTTTGTTTTAACAACCCTGAACAATTTAGTGTCGTCAGCAAACTTGGCCACTTCACTGCTCACTCCTAATTCTAGGTCGTTAATGAACAAGTTGAAAAGTACAGGTCCCAATACCGATCCTTGAGGGACTCCAGTTTCTACAGCCCTCCATTGGGAGAACTGTCCGTTTATTTCTACTCTCTGCTTTCTGCTTCTTAACCAATTCCTTATCCACAAGAGGACCTCTCCTCTTATTCCATGACTGCTAAGCTTCCTCAGAAGTCTTTGGTGAGGTACCTTGTCAAACGCTTTTTGAAAGTCTAAGTACACTATGTCCACTGGATCACCTCTCTATATGCTTGTTGACACTCTCAAAGAATTCTAATAGGTTACTGAGACAGGACTTTCCCTTGCAGAAGCCATGCTGGCTCTGCTTCAGCAAAGCTTGTTCTTCTATGTGCTTAGTTAATCTAGCTTTAATAATACTTTCTACCAGTTTTCCAGGATCCCCTCTGGATCCCTTTTTGAATATTGGCGTTACATTTGCCACTTTCCAGTCCTCAGGCACGAAGGAGGACCTGAGGGACAAGTTACATATTTTAGTTAGCAGATCAGCAATTTCACATTTGAGTTCTTTGAGAACTCTTGGGTGGATGCCATCCGGGCCCGGTGATTTGTCAGTTTTTATATTGTCCATTAAGCCTAGAACTTCCTCTCTCGTTACCACTATTTGTCTCAGTTCCTCAGAATGCCTTCCTGCAAATGTTACAAATGTTCAGGGATCTGCCCTATATCTTCCACTGTGAAGACAGATGCAAAGAATTCATTTAGCTTCTCTGCGATCTCCTTATCGTTCTTTAGTACACCTTTGACTCCCTTATCATCCAAGGGTCCAATCGCCTCCCTAGATGGTCTCCTGCTTTGAATGTATTTATAGAATTTTTTGTTGTTGGTTTTTATGTTCTTTGCAATGTGCTCCTCAAATTCTTTTTTACCATCCCTTATTGTCTTCTTGCATTTCTTTTGCCAGAGTTTGTGTTCTTTTTTATTTTCTTCATTCGGACAAGACTTTCATTTTCTGAAGGAAGACTTTTTGCCTCTAAGAGCTTCCTTGACTTTGCTCGTTAACCATGCTGGCATCTTCTTGGCCCTGGCGGTACCTTTTCTGATCTGCGGTATGCACTCCAGTTGTGCTTCTAATATAGTGTTTTTAAACAACTTCCAAGCATTTTCGAGTGATGTGACCCTCTGGACTTTGTTTTTCAGCTTTCTTTTTACCAATTCCCTCATTTTTGTGAAGTTTCCTCTTTTGAAGTCAAATGTGACTGTGTTGGATTTTGTAGGCAATTGGCCATTTACATGTATGTTTAATTTAATAGCACTATGGTCACTGCTCCCAATCAGTTCGACAACACTTACATCTCGCACCAGGTCCCGGTCCCCACTGAGGATTAAGTCCAGGGTTGCCGTCCCTCCGGTCGGTTCCATGACCAACTGGTGTAGGGAATAGTCATTTAGAATATCTAGAAATTTTGCTTCTTTGTCATGACTGGAACACATATGCGGCCAGTCTGTGTCTGGGTAGTTGAAGTCACCCATTACTACCACCTTTCCTAGTTTGGATGCTTCCTCAATTTCATATCTCATCTCCAGGTCTCCCTGAGCATTTTGATCAGGGGGACGATAAATCGTTCCCAGTATTAAATCCCTCCTGGGGCACGGTATCACCACCCACAACGATTCTGTGGAGGAGTCTGCCTCTTTTAGGGTTTCGAGCTTGCTGGATTCAATGCCTTCTTTCACGTATAGAGCGACTCCGCCACCAATACGTCCTTCCCTGTCCTTCCGATATAGTTTATATCCAGGGATAACCGTATCCCACTGGTTTTCTCCATTCCACCAGGTCTCCGTTATGCTCACTATATCAATGCTTTTCTCTAAGACCAAGCACTCCAGTTCTCCCATCTTGGTTCAGAGGCTCCTAGCATTAGCGTACAGGCACTTGTAAGCAGTGTCTCTCTTCAAGTATCTTGTTGGTAACACTACCTTAGCCATTTCCTGCATCCTCACAGGCTCCAGCTAATAAACTAGGCCCAGACTGAGACCAGTTCTAGATTAATTGTCTGACAGTGTTTAAAATTAGCCCCTTCGGAATACCTGCAAGCTTAGCTGAGAGGCTAGGCCCATATTTAAGAGCAACTCCAAAACAATTATCTGACAAGTGTCAAAGGGTTTTTTAAAAAAACAAACATCAAAAGGTTTTTTTTTGTTAGTCCAATCAAAAAAACAAAACAAAACAATAATATAATGTTATATCTAGGCTTATTCCGATTGGATGTAGTGAAACTGTCACATACTGTACATGACAGGATATTTTCTTTAAGAAAATGTAGTGTTAGAATCATAGAATCATAATCATTGAATAGTAGAGTTGGAAGGGGCATACAAGGCCATCAAGTCCAACCCCCTGCTCAATGCAGGAATCCAAATCAAAGCATTCCCAACAGATGGCTGTCCAGCTGCCTCTTGAATGCCTCCGGTGTCAGAGAGCCCACTACCTCTCCAGGTAATTGGTTCCATTGTCATATGGCTCTAACAGTTAGGACATTTTTCCTGATGTCCAGTCGAAATCTGGCTTCCTGCAACTTGAGTCCATTATTCCGTGTCCTGCACTCTGGGACGATCGAGAAGAGATCCCGGCCCTCCTCTGTGTGACAACCTTTCATGTACTTGAAGAGTGCTATCATGTACTTGAAGAGTGCTATCAGTCTTCTCTTCTCCAGCCTAAACATGCCCAGTTCTTTCAGTCTCTCCTCATAGGGCTTTGTTTCCAGTCCCCTGATCATCTTTGTTGCCCTCCTCTGAACCTGTTCCAGTTTGTCTGCATCCTTCTTGAAGTGCGGAGACCAGAACTGGACGCAGTATTCAAGATGAGGCCTAACCAGTGCAGAATAGAGGGGAACTAGTACTTCACGCAATTTGGAAACTATATTTCTATTAATGCAGCCTAATATAGCATTTGACGTTTTTGCAGCCACATCACACTGTTGGCTCATATTCAGCTTGTGATCAACGACAATTCCAAGATCCTTCTCACATGTCGTACTGCTGAGCCAAGTATCCCCCATCATAACTGTGCTTTTGGTTTCTTTTTCACAAAGAGCAGATTCAAAATGCAGTTTCCTACCCATTAGTAGTTCTTCTGGTGATTTTCCTGTGGTGGAATGTGGTGTAACTGATGGAGAATTTTTCTCCTTTTGGATCTTTTGCTGGGGTCCTTGAAGAAATTTGAGGACACAGGCTTGAAGCAAAAAGGTAGCCCTTTATTCTTTACAAGCATGTGCAGGGTCAGCTTTCCAGAGAGTCTGGAGAGGACTGCACTGAGGCACAATCTGCACCGATCTTTTATACAGTACTGAATACACATGTGACATTAGTTTATCAATCCCATAAGTTCCTCCCCACGTAACGTAACAGTTCTTCCCTCTTGCAATATTTCCAACCAATCAGATATTTTTTATTAAAACAAGTACATGTATATTCATATTTTGCAGATACCTCCCATCCCATTGTCCTGTTATCTCCTTAGATTAATATCTCTAATCTATCCCACTGTCTATTTGACCTAGGTTACCACTATTCTTCTGTCTTACTTTACTAATGATTTTAGACCATTTTGAGGCCAGTTTGTACCATACATTCCATTCCATCATGGCTCCTTGATCAGCCAAGCTGGCCAGGGACATCTTAGAACATTACAACATGTTCCTTAAGTAATACCATGATGCAAGGCTGAGTTTGGTTCACTTTAGAGTGACTGGAAGTTCATGAACACCACAACTCTGTTCTTCTACATGAAGCCCCACTTCCAACTTATAAAATGCATAGCGTTATGAGGGAGATTTATATTTAAACACTGGGCTACATCACCCAGTCTAAGGAAGACACTGGGGCTGATTTAGGCCACCCAGCTTCTCTCAGTCTGAAAGGAATAGACAAAGCAAGCCACCTTAAAGTACTTATTTACCATGAGTACCCACTTAAAAAAGTTGTATCCTATTTATCAAAAATGAAAAAACAACACACTTAGTTATCTTAAAATGCGTGGTAAGCACAAAGTTCCTCTTGCTCCTACTCTGGGAGCGTTATGAAATATTTCCGCTAGTCGGCATTCTTGCCCTACAAATCAAGGATAGAATATATGTAATTGTTATCTAAAATTCCATTCTCAGGAGCACACAGTTCAAAATACATCAATCAAAGATTATGCTTCTTTTGCTTAAAACAATATGGTCATTAATCAAAAGTTAATCATACACTCAGGCCTATGCTTCTCATGAGCTGTGAACTTCAATCTGAATTTGCTTTTTCTATGATCCCAAGGTCTGTGGCCTTTTGCTTAATTCTTTTAGTTCCTTGTGATTTTTATTCATAAACCTATACCTTCCTATATAATAACTTATGTTTATATGTGTGAATATAGAAAATATCCATTTTTTCTCCATCATAACATGGTACTGGAAAAGGAATCTGGCTACTTTAGTCTCTAAGCTGCCACTTGTCATTTTTAGTCCGTCTTTCAAGGTCTCTATAGTTCTTTCTGCCAGGCCATTGGAAGATGGGTGATGTGGAGCAATTCTTACATGCTTGATGTGGTTTTTCTCCAAAAATTATTGGAAAATTACACCTGTAAATTGTGGCCCATTATCACTTACCACTACTTCCGGCAATCCAAAAGTAGAAAAAGACAGGCGGAGTTTATCCACAGTTGCTTCAGCAGTAGTGGATGACATGATGTGAACTTCAAACCATTTGGAATGTGCGTCTGTTATTAAGAACATTTTTCGCATGAATGAACCAGCATAATCTATGTGAAGACTTGCCCAGGTCGTTGTGGCCATTCCCATGGATGTAAGGGTGCTTTTGGAGGAGCATGACGGTTAGATCAACAAGTTCCACACTGTCGCACCACTGTCTCAATCTGCTGGTCTATTCCAGGCCAGCACCCATAACTATGTGCTAATCCCTTCATCCGTACAATGCCAGGATGTGCTTCATGCAACAATTTTAGCACAGCAGACAGACTCCCCGGTGGTACTACTATCCAAGACCCCAATAATAAACATACATCCTGGATACTCAAGGACTCCCTGTGCTGATAGTAGGGCTGTAAATCTGTGCTTCCCCCCTCAATCCATCCATTTGTGACCATTCTTTGCACTCTAGATAACAGAGGATCTTGGTCTGTCTCTCGTTTAATCTTTGCTACATCTATCAAGGATGTGGACGTCAATTCAATAAGAAGAATGGTTTCAGTAGGCTGAGGTACTGACTTTCGGCAATCTGGTAGTGGAAGTCTGCTAAGGGGATCAGCATTACTCAGGGCTTGACCTGGTTTATATTCAAATTTGTAGTCATATGCAGACAATGTCAAGGCCCATCTCTGGATTCTAGCAGATGCCATTGGGGGTACTGGCTTGTTCTCTCCCAGCAGACCCTGAAGGGGCTTATGATCTGATTGTATGACAAAACATCTGCCATACAGATATGAATGGAATTTCTTTACTGCAAAAACTACTGCTAACCCTTCATGTTCTAGCTGTGAGTAGTTTTTTTTCTGCTGGGGCTAGGGATCTTGATGCATAACTAATAGGATACTCTGATCCATCAGGCATTTGGTGGGCTAACACTGCTCCCACTCCATATGGAGAAGCATCACAAGACAAGAGAAATTCTTTATGACTGTCGTAATGCGCAAGGAGCGTGGATGACTTCAACAAGGTCTTTGCTGCTGCAAAAGCTCTTGCCTGCTCTTGATCCAAATGGAATCTTAATCCCTTTTCGTAAAAGTCTATGTAATGGTAATACTGTTGCCAAATTGGATAAGAATTTGCCATAATAGTTTAGCAACCCCAAAAAGGACTGCAGTTCTGAAACTGACTTTGGTGCAGGTGCCTCAGTAATGGCATTTACCTTCTCTTCCACAGGATGTATGCCAGCTGCGTTAATTTTGTGTCCCAGATACACACCTTCTGGGGCCTGAAAAATGCATTTTTCTTTCTTGAGACACATGTCTGCAATTGGCAGCTTTGATAGTACTTGGTCTAGGTTCTGCAAATGTGCTGCCTCTGTTCTTGTAATCAGAATATCATCAAGATATACACAGACATGCAGCATACCTTGGAACAAATTGTCCATAGCCCTTTGAAAGATTCCAGGCGCAACAGAAACGCCAAAAGGGAGCCGATGGTAATGAAACAGTCCTTTATGAGTATTTATTGTTACATACTGTTTTGAACTCTCCTCAAGAGGAATCTGAAGGTATGCGTCACTTAAGTCGATTTTTGTGAAAACTTTTCCTCCAGCCAGGGTGGCATATAGATCTTCAGTTCTAGGAATGGAGTTTGTATCCAGCTGTGCTACACGGTTCACAGTGACTTTATAGTCTCCACAAATCCTTACAGTACCATCTGGCTTCAGTACAGGGACAATTGGAGCAGCCCACTCAGAGAACTGAACAGGTTCAATAATTCCCTTAGCCTGTAGTCAATCTAATTCTTGCTCCACTTTGTGACACATAACATATGGTACTGAGTGGGGCTTTTAAAAAGTGGTTTAGCATCTGGATCCCCAAAAACCCTACTATTTACCCCATTTAGAGTGCCCAACCCATGTCTGAAGAGCTCTTTATGTTTTGAAAGAATTGCTTCTGTCCCAAGTGAGCTAATTTTGCTGATCTGTGCCCAGTCGAGGTTCAGCTGCCTTATCCAGTCCCGGCCCATAAGACTAGGGCCTTGTCCTTTTATCACAAATAAGGGCAATTGAAAGGTCTCTTCTGCATATTTCACTTCTACATTAATACTGCCTCTCACTGGGACTTCTTGACCAGTATATGTGCGTATCATCGTTTTCAGTGGTCTCAACTGTGACCCCTTATTCTTTGGCTACAAACAGTTATAAGTGGATTCACTAATTATAGACACAGAAGCCCTTGTGTCCACTTCCATGGTTATGCTTTTCCCATTAACAATAACATCTACTTGCAGTGGTTTTTCTTTATAGTCTTTTCTAACAATGTTGTACATAGTGTACATCTGTGCCCTTATCATGCTCCCCTGTACTTGCCATCTGGTGTATCTGCTTCTTGCTACCTTCCTTCCCCTTTGTCTGTGTACTTTTTCTATGGCACATTTTGGCTAGATAACCTTGTTTCAAGCAAAACCAGCACTCACTACTCCTGTGGGGTCATAGGTGGCCATCATGTTTCCCTCCACAGCGAAAATAGGGAGTTGCGCCATGTAAGTGGTTTCTCTCTTCACCCGGACACCCAGAAAATGGTACTGGATAATTTATGCATGGTGGCAGTAAGTGCCTGGGCGTCATGTGGATGTTGAGAGACCCCCTGTAAATTTAAAGCATGCTGAGCTGCAACCTCTATGCTTTGTGCAATTTCCAGGGCTTTTAAAAAATCTAATCTGGATTCTGCCAATAAGCGCTCTGAATCCTCTCATCACTGATGCCACATACCAACCGGTCCCTCAGCATGGCATTCAAGGTGTCCCCAAACTAGGCTTGCCAGGTTCAAGGCCTGAGACCGATCCTGTATCTTTAGGAGAATAGAAAGTCAGCCAAGTGCAGGTGTTCTTGCAACCCTGTAATGGGAAAAGCCACAAGGTGGAATTCTCCCTTCCTCTGCACAACTTTTAAAGATACAGAAGACCTCAATGTGTGAATAAATCCAAGGAGACCAATGCATCCAGTTTACCTTCATCGCCAGTATAATATATGGAGGCTACACCAGTAAGAGGCAAACAATAACTAGGTTTATTTCTTAGCTTCTTTCACACAGTTCTCAGTTTGAAATCCATTTTACAGCCACACCCTGAGAGCTAGGTCTCAGGCATGCTCAGATCCAACTTTCTAAAAAAACAGTTTACCCTTTTGGCCACTAGGTGGCAACCACATGAACATATCTTATAGCTTCCGACAGCCAGGTACTGGGCAGGTTGCTTTTCCAGATGGAGTTCCACTCCCTTTGAACAAACAAGAGCATAATTGCAGAGGAGGCCACCTTTCCTCTAAAAAAGGAGCACCTCTCACCAGCTTTGGCTCGTTTACCAGCTATGACTGTTACTGGACAGGAATAGCCTGACCCAGAGCTTGGAAAAGTTACTTTTTTAAACTACAACTCCCATCAGCCCCAGCCAGCATGGCCACTGGATTGGGCTGATGGGACTTGTAGTTCAAAAAAGTAACTTTTCCAAGCTCTGCCCTGACCACAGTGACCCATATGTTGTTAACATTAAGCAGCTTTCTGTGAGTCTGCTCTTGAGACTGGTTAAGAAGCTACAACTCATGCAAAACATATGAGCTAGGCTACTGTACCAGTGCAGTCTACCAAGAACACATAACACCAGTTCTGAAGTCTGCACTGGCTGCCAGTTTACTTAGGAAACCCTATGCATCTTGGGGCTTGGTACCTGAAGAAACACCTTCTGCCAACAGACCTGCCAATGTGTTGATCTGCTGGAAAGCCCTCTAGTGATGCCCAATTATCTGAAGTATGTTATGCAGCAACCTGAGGGAGGGTCATCTCCGTGGTGGTCCCCCAGTTATGGAATTCCATCCCTTCTAAGTTATGGCTGTTGCTAACCTGGTTGAGTTTTCTGCGCCAGCTGAACTTTGCCCAGGAATTTTCTGGGCATTAATGCTGCAGCATGTTTTTAAGAATGCTGCAGCATGTTCTTAAGTGAATGTTTTTTATTGTGTATGTTTTGCTTTGCATGTGGTATTTTAACATTGTTTGTGTACCCTGTGCTGGGATTGTTGTTACAATGAAGAGTAGGAAACTAGCACCGGATAAAGATAAAACTATAAAATCAGAAATGACTTACAATGCCTGCTGGAATAAAAAAGGTCATCCATAAGTACTGGAAGTTCATCACAGAGGGGTTCTGCTTGATCTCAACTGGAAAGGAGTTCCACAAAATTGGGCCCGCAACATTGAATGAACAGCTCCTACTGGATACAAGCCATGGCGGACCACTGACAGTGACTCCCCCCAAGACCTCAGTGATTGGGCATGGGTATAAGGAATCAGGTAGTCTTTATATCCTGGACCCAAGTGAAGGGCTTTGTAAATTAGTTCAAGAACCTTGAACCTGACCCAGTAATGTATGGACAGTCAGTGCAAGCTTTAAGCACAGAGTGAGGTGCTGGTGCTAGTCTGTCCCCGTCAACAGTCTAACTGCAGCATTTTGCACCAGGTGAAGCATCCAGACCAGGCCCAAGGGTAGCCCTACACAGAGCACATTGCAAAAATCGAGTCTTGAAGTTAAGATAAGGTGAATTCTGAGGTCTGAATGGATTTGAAGTACTCTCTTGTTTTGGACTTAAACAACAAAATCCTAACTTTCTGAGGGCTTTTAAAGAGGGAAATATTCTCGAGTAGGCACTGTTTTGTTTTTTTCCCCATTAAGCTGTCCTGAGAGGAAATCACTATTGTGCTCTACAGCCTAAAATGCAAAATGGGAAAATAAATGGAACTTCGGCAGTGCCAAAGGACCAAATCTACAAAACTAAAGTGAGAATTGCAGAGAAGACAAAAACCTCTGTGAACCTAAGAAGAAAAGCAAGAAGATGTTGACCGTTCAGAATGTCTTATATTCTAGGTGGAATTCAGGGTTCTGCCGCTGAAAGAAACTCATGAGAATGAACTAGGGATTCACCAGGATCTAGACGGTTATGTTGCCATTCCAGAAGGCTTTCTCAATCTGCTGTTCCCCCACCCCTCAAAAAGGAGATTTGCTCATGAACCTTTCATATCAGGTTTGTTTGGTCCCTTAGGACAGTGGTCTCCCAATTTTTTCCCCCATGGACCACTTGAAAATTGCTGAGGGTCCTGATGGACCACTTAATGATTTATCCCCCTTCCTGTTGTAACAATTACAGTGCATTGTGCTAGATTTTGTATGATTTTTAATTGTATGTCAATTGTTTATTTTATTTCTTATTTTATTGCATTACAATTTGAATTCTACAGAATTCCAGTGGTCAGTGACCTGCATAGACATGTTGCAGACCACCAGAATGAAGGTCATAGACCATTAGTGGTCCATGGACAAGGGTTTGAGATCCCCCGCCTTAGGAGCATTTGAAAAAGGGAATTAAACATAGGAATATAGGGAGCTGCCTTATACTGAGTCTGGCCCTTGACTTCATGTTCAGAGGTAGTGGTCTCTGAATAAGCAGAAGGGGAGAGCTTTTGCCTTGCAGCTTGTGGGCTTCTCAGAAGCACCTGGCTGGCCTCTGAAGAAAATGAATTTCTGGACTAGCTAGACTCTGGCTGATCCAGTAAGTTGGTTTTTGTATCATTGGGGTTTCAGCTGCCTCTCCTCAGTCTTTTAATGTTAAATCTCAGAATTGATGCACTGTTCTGACCCATCTGTGCCAGGTGTCTGTGTGGGGGTTAAATCCAGTTCACATTTAAAGCAAAAACTTATCAAATGTGCACGTTCCAAAGCAATATGAGAGCTGAAACACAACCATCCTTTGAAATTTGCATCTACCCAAATTTTGCGGTGCAGTTCTGTAACCAAATATTTACAAAAATGCATATATTAGGGGGAAATGTGCATTAAAATTAATATATTCATGAAAATAATATACAAATGCATTTTATGAGGAGAAATTGCTTGTAAAAATGTGTATGTTAGTCAGAACTACATACAAACTATATTTATTAGGATGAATTTGCAGTAATATGCTGAAGAGGATTTTTAAAAAATTGCAAATTACTCTAGAAATCGATGGAGAAAACTGCATACAAAAATGTGTGTGTTAGGAAAAATTTGCACTAAAATGCTGAAGAATTTTCATGAGGAATCACAAATTGCTGCAGAAATATGGAGAGCTGAATTTATGATTGGAAAAATGAGAAAATGGAGAGAACCAATACTGACAGATCCTTACATCCCTACTACAAGGTACCCACAGGACAAGGCAGGCTGAGCAACTTGCTTCAACAAAGGCTAGAAGGGAGCTGAGGCCTTCAAAGTCCCTTCCTTCAGCCTATCTTTCCCAAACTCCATCCCCTTGGCCCAAAGACTCTGACTCTTAAAGAGAAACCCCCTACCCTGAAGACAAGTCCTCCTTCCCTTTCTGTGGCCTCCTGCCTGGTACACTTCTTGTGCTGTTGGAAAGGTGTGATTCCATGGGAAACATTTGATTACTCCAAAAAGCCAGACTCCGTGATTGTCCTGGCTCAGGCTCTGCAGACTCTGAACCACGAGCCTTGGGCTCCATAACACCAGTTTGGTGACACAGCAGCCGAGAACTTGGCTGGATGCTCCTCCTCTGACTCTGGGCTCAAGGCCATGACAGGCACATGCATTCTAATGCACATCCATCTAAAGATGCAGAGATTCAAAACACCAGTGCATCGCTCTTCTTCCATCTCCTCTGTAACCGCCTATCTAGATAGTAAACATCTAGTAAACTTGTTATGTTAAGGAAGGGAAGTATAGATCAGGCATGGGGAACCTGTAGCCTTCCAAGTGTAGTTGGACTACAAACTCCCATCATTTCTGACCATGGCCATGCTGGCTCGGGTTGGTGGGAGCTGTAGTCTAGTAACATCTTGAGGGCAACTCCCATCCGCCCTGACTGTTGGCAATGCTGGCTGAGTTTAATGGGAGCTAGGGTCCAACAGCATCCGAAGGCCCCATCACTGACACAAATGAAGGTGCTGAAAGCTGTGGCAAGTTATGCATGCACAGCACTCCATACAAAATTTGGATATTAAAAAAAAGAGGTAATGGTTGATTTCTAATTATATTTATTTCCTTTATCAGTTGCTTTATACAACAGAGAGGCTCAAAGCGACTTGACAAAATAAAAATTCAACACATAAAAACTATTTAAAACAAGAAAAATGTAAAGCAACTTGATTAAAAAATAGTTTAAAACAACGACAGTATAAAATACATAAGATGCTCATCCAGCAACATATTAATAAAGACCAAGACATGCCCAAGTCCTAACGTGTCAGTTTCACCTTAAAACAATATAAACCAATTTGGAACTCTGAAATCTGGAGAGAAATTTGGACAAGAATTTCAGAAACATTTCTCTGCCTATGTCCAGACTGCTGACTGGGTGAAGGTCGAAGTGGAACCCCTTACTCAGCTTCCTCTTACCATGCTGGCAATAGCTCCTTCAAGATATATGGAGCTCTGGCTGTAAGTTCACAGTTGTGCCCAGCTCATGAACCAGGTAGCTCAGGAACCACCACTAAACCACAGTGGACGGTTTCCCTTGTAAGACAGCCATAATGAGTGCAGGCATTCCTTATATATGTATCTTTTAAAAATCCAGTAAATAAAATTCAAGCATTTGGCAACATGTATCCTCTTTTGCTCTGCCATTTACTCAGCATGTTAATGCTTAATAAGAACCACACCCGTAAAATATTCATTGGCTGAGCTTTCAGCGGGCAAAGCATCCCACTTTGATTCAATTTTCCTGCCTCCATTCATAGCAAAACAAACTGTTTCAAGAGAATAACAATTGAGTTTGCCAAAGGAGTAACAACTGAATTACTTATTTTGAGGTCAGTGTCACGTTAATATTCCAGTGCCCAAGTGGTGTAGTCATTGACATTTCAATGGGAAATCTGTTTTGTAGTTTCAAAGATGCAGGCTTAGTGGAGGGAGTCAAGTGCAAGCAAACCTGGATCATTTATCTCCTGCTTTTTCATGTTGCTTTCGGTAAACATTTGCAAAGAGAAAGAAATGGTTTACCAGCACTCGTTATATATTGCTGATTAACAGTAAGAGGTGAAGATCAAGGAGGAATCACTGGTTTATTCTATGTGAAGACAAATGTAGGATTTAAGTGTGATAAAAGGTGATATGAAAATGTCTGGTCATAAGATTCACTGTGAAGTCAATCATGTCATTCGCCCTTGCATGATTAAAAAAATAATAAGTTGCAGCCTCAGGGATGGGGGACAAACCAGACTGGGATGGGGGGGGAAGGGGGCTTTAACCCTTTGTTCCACTTCTGATCTGAATCAATCAGGAGGAAGATCTCCTCAGGTGAATAATGGCTCTGGTGGCTCTAGATTGTGGAAGGGCAAAGAATGAAAGCCCCAGTGGTCTGACTTTCCCAGGAGGATCTCTCCGCCTGTGCAGCTCTGAGACGGGCTCCCGTCTTAGATGAAACTTTTTCAGCTTTTAATTCAGTCAGAAGGGTCTTTTCTGACTGGGGATAATTTCTTCCGGATAAGGAAGAAACGTGAGATTTCCCACATAGCTTTGTCGTGATAGTTGGAGTCTGGAATTCGTCAGAATTGTCTGCGAAAGGCTTCCAGCTGCCCAGACGGAGTGAGGATTTCTATGCTAGCTCAGCTGAATAAGTGACCCATTTTTTTTTCTTTAAAGAACAACGGACAAACAGGCAAGCATCCTCCTGTCTATGCTTATCATTTTCTTATCTATACAGCTAAAGAGATTTGTCAAAGTAACAGCAATTAAGATAACCTAGGTGAGTTAAGACTTTCCTTCTTTACTTACGGAACTAAGGGGGAAGAAAATAAAAATAGCCTATCTTTCTTTTATTGCAAAAAGCTGATATGGAAAATAGCATTTTAAAGATTACAACGGATGAGGGATTTCTGATTGGAATATTTTTGATTTATAAGGTTTTTGTGTAATATATGCATGGGACTATTTTTCCTGATCTACTTTTTTTTTTTTGATGAATCTGCTCATTCTCTCTGCTACTAGTTATTTGGACGCTGTGAACTAAAGCTGTTTTTGCACTTCTGGGCATATAAGAGATAAGGGCTGTCTAGCGTGTGACGTCAGTTGGTTGGAAAGATTAACTCCTTTGTAACTGGATAAAGAAATAAACTGCTCTTTGCTTGGGACATTGAAAATTGAAGGAGTTCTGTTCCTTTGGCTTTAAGAATGACAATTAAGAAGATCATGGATGTACAAGAAGGGACTTTATCTTTAGACATGTTTCAGAAAATAATGAATGAGATTAAGTCAATAAAACAAGAACTGAGAAATAATAGACAAGCGTGGAGAATTGAATTTCACGAAATGAGACAGGAGCTGAAAGAAATTCAGGATTCTATGAGAAAGGAGAATAAAGATAGATCTGGAAAACCAAAAAAAGATGAAAGAGAAATTAAAGGCAAGGTTCAAACTTTGGAGATTGGATTAAATATGGACATGAAAAAAGATTTGGATTTCCTGGCTCTGACGGATCCTGGAGACAAATATTACAGTTTGGAACTCAGCGCTGTCCCTGAAGGAATTGAAGAGATTGGAGATAAAGATATTATCGGTTCAAAAAAATTCCTGGACTGGAAGGATTTGATGAAACTTGAAATGGAGAAAGTTAACAGAATTAATCCCTGTTTTGTGTCAATGGAAAAAACTTCAAGAGATGTACTAGTGTATCATGTGGAAAAGAGGAACAGAGATGCGGCTTTGCAGCAATACTTCAGTGATACGTTCGGATTTAATGGCAAGAAAATATCTGTGATGGAGGAAATTCCTATCAGACTTTTATTATATGACTATGACAGCAAGATTTTTGGATGCGTGGAGATGGAAGATGGAAGATGGACCTAATACGGATAAAGACAGAAGAGCGATTTGAAGTTACTGGACTTAGTAGACTTGATGAGTTGGATTAATTGACATGTTTATTTAGAAAAAAAAAGAATTGATTGACATATATCTCAAGGATTGGAAACTTCTCTTTGAGTTTTTGTGGAAGATTAAAATGATATGATGTTAATGAGATTTGAAACCAATTAAGATAACCGCTGGAGGAAGGTGATTTTATAATCTATTAAGAGATAGGTTTGTTATATATTATAGATTTATAGCTGAACTATGACAAATCGGAAGTCAATATTTCTATATATTTTTTCTCTCTTTTTTATTGTATTAGTTATTGATTTGTGTTTTTTTCTTTTTGTATTGTTTTGGTTTTGAAAATTTGAATAAAAATTAATTGAAAAAAATAAAATAAAGCCCCAGTGGCCCAATGCCACAATCCCTATCTGGTCCATCTCACCATCCCCTGAGGCTGCTGCTTATTGAAACCAGAACATGGAAGGGCTAATGATATTATTAACATTTGATATCATAAAACACCGGTATATCTTTTGAAGTTAGCTTTGGAAAAATGCCTTGCATGTTTTAAGAATGGAAAGGTGAACCCATCGTATTGACTAGAATTGATGACACTGCCCTCTGCAGTCTCTGGAGCAATTTTTAGATTGTTGTTTTGTGGATGTCTTTGCAAGGCAAAACATACGTGTGTGTGTGTGTGTGTGTGGCTATAAACACACACACATTCTTATACATGCTGCTTTAAAATATTTTCTCTCTCCCCCCCCTTTTTAAAATAGGGGCAGCCTGTAAAAAGCACAAGCTTAGCAAACTGCTTAGGCTGACATCCCTTTCATACTCCTTTACCTCAGTTGTATGTAATTCTCTGTTATACCTCCAGTCAGGCACCTGGGTTTGTGTATATATATGAGCATGCTCAGCGAATGCTTCTTCGTGGTCATTATCAGTATGAGTAGTTTTGCTGGAGAAGAATATTTTAGACCCATTTATGTAAGTAAAAATTATTATTTTTTCACAGATATATTATGGTTTTATGTTGTATGAAATTCCTATACAATAATATGGTGTGTTCTCATGATTTTGTTTACAGCTCCTGACGACGGCCAAACCACAGAGTGGCTGAAACGCATTGGGCTTTTGTCATAATAAGCATATTTTTCAAGCATTTTGGGTTTCCCCCCTTTTTTCTTTTTTCTTTTGGATGCTTGCCACCTTTTGCTGTTGGATTTATATCTTTTGTGGCTTTCATGGCTTGGGACAACACAGTTACCCTAAAGAACATCTGGATAAATTGTTACAGCAACCATCCATCTTTTTGATAATAATGAGTACAACAATACTGCCTGGGAGGACATTATCAAGCAAAATAAGAGTATGATTAGAAGTGAATTACATGCCTCCACCTTGTTAGAGTACTGTTGTGTTCAACGCATACCTAGGGGTTTAAGGATTCTCAAAGCACCTGGTATATTCCAAGATACTGAAGAATTCATAAACAAATGGTATGCCATTCTTAATAAATGTTCTCAAGATCTTATGATTTTAATAGTAGATACTTCCTCCAGAATCAACTCTCAGTTGAAACAATCTCTCAACGAAGAAGTAGATAAATATAAGAAAAAGAATGTTTTGGGAATGGAACAAAAATTGTCATCTTTAGATTCAGAACTTAAAGACTTCTATGAGGAATTAAAGGCGTTCAATTATAATAAAATTATAAGGGTGAAAGTGATTACAAGACCAATAGAGTATATCCCTGGTTGTATAAGAAACCTAAGACAGTCACATTTTCTATACATGAGACCTCTGTAGGATCACATACAAATTGGGATTCCACCACTGCAGAGAGCAGCAACACAGATAGTTCCAATTACAATTCCTGAACTTTTTTAGAAGACAGAGGCAAACACAAGAACGACTACTTACAATGGGAATCGGAAGAGATCCAAGAGAAACAGGTCTCCCCATATCGTCTCAGGAGGAAACATTAGTTGTTAATCTCTCCAAAAGGTCTTTGAGTGATTTTGAAAAACGTGTACTGGATAAAGGACTTTTCTTTGCTCCTACTCCTCAGCATGACCCTGTTCAAGTCAGATTAGATTTGTTTCATTTTTTCAGGAACATAAAATTGCATCAATACTTTGGATGAACTGTCTCAAGGTTTACAGATTCTAAAAGCATGTTTAAGACTTCCTCTAAATTCATGCCTCCAGTGTCAATAGATCCTTCTATACAAATGTTTGAGAGATTAGTCTCTCAAGATTTAGAAAGAATAGAGACAACATCTCAATGTTTATGGCACAATTTAAATAGCGATGAACAGCAGGTTTTAAAGGAGTTATCGCATGACTCCTCCATTGTAATTAAACAAGCTGATAAGGGCGGTGCCATAGTTATTCAGGATGTCCACGATGATAAAAAAGACAGTTATCAGACAAAGCAGCATACGTGGTGTGCCCCAGTGATCTTACTGCAAATATTGCCCATGAAATCAAAATCATCCTTGAAGAAGGTCTCAACCTGGGATATATAACTATGGGTGAGTACAAATCTCCCACACATTCTCTTTGCACATTGGCAGAAATAGCCATGTGTAAGAATTATTTTAAATTTGGCAATTCTTTTTATTGACAGATTAAAGGGGTGGCTATGGGATGCCCCACGGCTCCAGAAATAGCCAGTTTGTACATGGGATCCTTTGAAAAAGATATCACTGCAGCTTCAAGCCCTTTTTGCTTATATGTTGGTGGAGATTCATAGATGATGTGTTTCTAATTTGGAGGGGAACAGCTGAACATCTGTGTGACTTATTTGAATAGATAAACTGTAAGATTGTTCACATCCAGTTTGATTTCTTTTACAGTCCAGAAGAAATTAATTTTCTTGATTTGTTAATTAGGAAACAAGGTGATCATTTGTGTACTTCTATATACAAGAAACCCACAGATAGAAACACCTATCTAAGGTTTGACAGCTATCACCCCAAACCACTACGACAGAACTTACACTACAGCCAGTTTCTAAGGATCAAACGTAATTGTTCTTCTGAAAAGGATTTTATACAGCAATCCCAGATTTTGAAAAAAAAAATCATTTGAGAGGGGTTATCCAAAGAATATAGTAGAGGATAACTTTAGGAAAGTTTCCCTTAAAAAACACAGACCTTTTGCAACCCACGTTTAAAACAGCTTCTGATCGCTTAAATTGCAATTTGACCTTTAACCATGTTACTAATAGACTACAAAGTAGCATTAAAAGGCATTGGCAACATACCCCTGGTTGTCATGAGAAACCAATGATTTCCTTCAAAAGAACTAAGAACTTGAGGGATATTTTGATCAGAAGTGAATTTAGGGATAACAATCACCTCAACTTTAATTCCATACTGGGCACAATTGCACCTAAGGGTCACCATCCCTGTGGATACTGTGCCTATTGCAGATGTATGTGCAAGATGACAGTTTGTTAATCCTGTCAGTCATAAAAAATACACTTTGAATCAATTGTCCACGTGTAACATTGCCAATGTCATTTATGCAATGCAGTGTAGTTGCCAGAAATTTTACATAGGTCAAACATCAAGAAACGTCAAGAAAATTAGTAGCATCAGAAACGAGTAATCTGGGGCTCCCTTGGTGGAGCATTTTACAAGATGTCATCATTCCTTTGTTGACTTTAAATTTGGGGTGTTAGAAAAAGTAAGTGTGAACAAAAGCCAAGTTTTATTAAGGAGAGAAATGGCCTGGATCTTGGAAATGAAAACGCTGACCCCTAGTGGTCTCAATGAGGGATTAGAGTTTCTTCCTCTCTTGTGAATCTCACCAAATACTGATGATCCCTTTCATACTCCTTTGCCTCAGTTGTATGTAATTCCCTGTTATACCTGCAATCAGGCACCTGGGTTTGTGTATATATATGAGCAGGCTCAGTGGATGCTTCTTCGTGATCATTATCAGTATGAGTAGTTTTGCTGAAGAAGAATATTTTAGACCCATTTATGTAAGTAAAAATTATTTTTTCACAGATATATTATGGTTTTATGTTGTATGAAATTCCTATACAATAATATGGTGTGTTCTCATGATTTTGTTTACAGCCTCTGATAAAGGCCAAACCACAGAGTAGCCGAAACGCATTGGACTTTAGTCATAATAAACATATTTTTTTCAAGCATTTTGGGTTTCCCCCCTTTTTTCTTTTGGATGCTTGCCACCTTTTGTTGTTAGACAAAGAAAGCCATCTCATAACAACCGCTATCACTGAGGGAGAAGGCTCACTAGAATCCTTCCCCAAATCTGGTTGTTGCTTTTTTAAAATGTCTAGGAATCTTTAAAGTGCAGGACTGCTTTCTATCCTGTGAGTGACTCCTGCAGTTTAAAGTGGTATAGCCCAGACACAAGTTTACCACCTTCAGCAGAACTAAGCCTTGCTTTTCATATAGGGTTGGTATGTTCAGGGTCTGAGACTGGTCCTGTATCTTTAGGAGATGAGAAAGTAAGCCAAAGTGCAGGTGTTCTTGCAACCCTGTAATGGGAAAAACCACAAGGTGGAATTCTCCCTTCCCCCTGCACAACTTTTAAAGATACAGAAGACCTCTTGGAGACTGGGCCTGGCAACCAAGAGGTCTTCTGTATCTTTAAAAGTTGTGCAGGGGGAAGGGAAAATTCCACCTTGTGGTTTCCTCCGTTACAGGGTTGCAAGAAAACCTGCACTTTCTCTTCTCTTAAAGATACAGGATCAGTCTCAGGCTCTGAACCTGGCAACCCTATTTTCATGTGAGGGAACCAGGACACACAGAGAGGCAGTAACAGGACATAGAACCCCTGGTAGGGTAGTAGGGTGGCTATTTATGCATTGCCAAAAAAAAAAAAAGTCCACATGACATTCACATATGCTAATACACATATGTATAGATGCAAATTTAGAAATTACTATAATTTAAATGGAAATACAATACATCTCACTGTACTGAGGCCAGGTGACCTGTGTGTGTCTGCACAGTCTGTTGTCCAGGCACTCACTGGTGATGGGCAACTTCAAAACCTTTAAACCTGACAGCTGTTCAGACAGAGGCTCTTGCGAACAGAGGAATGTAAATTAGGAGACATCCTCTACACACACCATAAAGAATAAAGATATGTGAGGGCAGATATGTGAAACACATGTTATCCACTACCACCTTCAAGTGGCATTAGTCTCAAACTCTGACTCTGAAAATCCTAAATTTTGATGCCTAACAGAGAGAATGTCTTGGGATGTGTATGTACCATACGTTGAAAGTGCATGACTTCCCCCAAAGAATCCTGGGAACTGTAGTTCATTAAGGGTGATAGGAATTATAACTCTGTGAGCGATAAACTACTGTTCCTAGGATTCTTTGGGGGAAGCATAGGCTTAAAACGTATGGTGTGTATGAAGCCTTGGTGGCTTTCCTACTTCCCATGACCCTAGAGGACACCACCTCAATGGGTCTGCAAGAAGATGGTCTCTGCCAGTTCCTTAGTCACTAAAGCCTTGAAAGTCAGGAGCTTTTAAATTCTTTTGCTTGTTGAGCTGCTCAATTTTGCCATGTCAGATTTTCTTCCAGAGGTTTTGACTTGGCCTCCTTTGACCTGAGCTTTGAAACTTGTTTCCCCTCTCTCTTGTTCCTTTCTTTTTTTAAAAAAAAAGATGGAATGAGCCTGCCGGCTGCATGGAATGAAACTTGACAGCAGAGGGCAGCTCTGAAAGATTTTTGGAGAGGTGCTGGGCTGAGGAGAGGGGGTACGGAGGGTGTTATCTACAGTGCCTGGGCATCTGGAGAGCCTGGACCATGAAAAAACAAACAATACATTACAAAATTTATTTTGGTATCTCAACAGACCGGAGAGTGGCTATAATGTCTGTTGCTAAATCTCAACATATCCAAGTATTTTTGGCAAACTTTTACAGAGAGCAGGACTGGG
The DNA here is from genome assembly GCF_030035675.1 of Rhineura floridana. Lineage (NCBI taxonomy): Eukaryota > Metazoa > Chordata > Lepidosauria > Squamata > Rhineuridae > Rhineura > Rhineura floridana. The sequence goes on along the minus strand of NC_084498.1, from coordinate 13,570,960 downwards.
GGAGTGCAACATTTCTCCTGCTTCTCAATTACTTGGCAGCTTTCGATGTAACTGACCATGCTATCCTCCTAGACAGGCTTCATGAAATGAGAATTTGGGGCACCGTGTTATGGTGGTTCCAGTCCTACTTACAGGACCAAGCCATAGAATAGTAGAGTTGGAAGGGGCCTACAAGGCCATCAAGTCCAACCCCTGCTCAATGCAGGAATCCAAATCAAAGCATTCCCAACAGATGGCTGTCCAGCTGCCTCTTGAATGCCTCCAGTGCCGGAGAGCCTACTACCTCTCTAGGTAATTGATTCCATTGTCGTATGACTCTAACAGTTAGGAAGTTTTTCCTGATGTCCAGTCAAAATCTGACTTCCTGCAACTTCATAGAATCATAGAATAGTAGAGTCAGAAGGGGCCTATAAGGCCATCAAGTCCAACCCCCTGCTCAATGCAGGAATCCAAATCAAAGCATTCCCGACAGATGGCTGTCCAGCTGCCTCTTGAATGCCTCCAGTGCCGGAGAGCCCACTACCTCCCTAGGTAATTGGTTCCATTGTCGTATGGCTCTAACAGTTAAGTCCAGAGAGTACCATTGGGTGATTGTCTTTTGCCCCCCTGGCAATTGTGCAGTAGGGTGCCTCAGGGTACCATCGTATCCCCAATGTTCTTTAATATCTGTATGAAGCTGCTGGGAGTGGTCATTATGGGTTTGGTGTCTTCAGTATGTATTTGAATCGGTAGAGACCATGTGGGCCCTGGACCTAGCGGCTGGATGTGGTGGTGGGATGAAAGAAAATAAGCTGAGCTTGAATCTGGCAAAATGAAGGGTGAGTGGTTCTCGTGTCCATGAAATTGGTCAGTTGCCTGCCCTGGATGGGGTTGCACTCCTCTTGAAGGGGCAGGTGCTTTGGATCCAGCTCTGTCACTAGAGGCCCAGGTAGTCTCAGTGGCTAGAAATGCCTGCTATCAGCTGTCCCTGGTAAGAAAACTATGACCATTCCTGGACAAGTAGAGCCTGACCACGGTAGTTCAGGCTTCAGCGACTTTAATACTGGATTACTGCAGTGCACTCTGTGTGGGGCTTCCTTTGCATTTGACCTGGAAACTGCAGAACTTTGCAGCAAGATTGCTGACAGGAATGAGACCCTGTCATTATATAACACCTCTGCCGATTTGTTACCAGGTCGCGTTCAAGGTGTTACTACTGGTATATAAAGTCCTTAAGAGCTTGGTGATATGCATATGGAGACTAACTCAGCGGTCTGAGCTGCTTGTGTCAGTGTGTGTATTTACCTGAGAAGCAGGCTTTTACCCTGCATTTAGATCACTGAGACTTCTTAGTAAAATAAGAAAAGCTACTTTACAGAAATACATAGTAGATAGGAAGGGAACCTAGTTCTAACTAAGTTGAAGGCACAATGTCTAGACCGGGGTATTACCCTCATGGTTCAGGAGAGAGAACAAAGACAGAGATGTCTCCTCTCTCCTCGGACAGTCAAAGAAGGCAAAGGAAGGAGGGGCAGGTCAGCTTCCCTGAGCAAATCAGTTTACAACAGAAGGAAGTTAGGTAAAGGTAGGCAAACTTAGCCAGCTGGAGGACCCTAACTTTATCTTCCTCCTGGAATACAAACAAAAGGACCCAAACAGGAGTTGCTCTTGCCCCACTTCCAAAACGTGGGACCATTTTCCATGTGGGACAGCCCTACCCCACATGTGCTCACTTGAGTGCTGTGATCTGTGGAACTGGCACTGTTACAGATGCCACATAATACTCATTCTGCATTTGTAAGAAATTGTTCTTTTAGTGTGGCAGAACCTTCTCTTTGGAACTCCTTGCCTATTGACATCAGACAGGCATCTTTACTGTATTATTTTTGGCACCTGCTTAAAAAAAAAATTGTTTAGGCAAGCCTGTCCAGACACATAAATGCTGATGTGTTTTAATCTTTTTTGTCTGTTGCTATTTTAATTGTTTTTTAAATGTTTTAATTACTTGTTTTTAAACTGTTTTATCCATAATGTATTTTTTTTTTGGTAAGGTGCTTAGAGGGTTTTTTTTTTACAATCACGTTGTTTATAAATTTTGTTAAATAAAATAAAATAAAAAGCACCAACGTTTATTAATATGATTCAGCCATGGCAAAGAGCCTTGGGGTCCTTCTGGGAGGAAGGGCACAATATTAAATAAATAAATAACCAAGCGTATACCTTGAGACCAGAACAATTAGTAGTAGGCCCCAGTTCACAGTATTGTATTAACACTACTAATTATGTAGTTTAGTAATGCAATAGTACTAAAAATGTTAACTTTATTTATTTTCACTTGAGTTTGTGAACAGTGTTAGTTCTATTAACTACCTGTCCTGATAAATTTCTTTCATTTATTTTCAATCAATAATAAACTTGGAGTCCTGCGCTGAGCAGGGGAGCCGATGGCCTCAGAGGCTCCTTCCAACTCTACTATTCTGTGGTTCTAAGATCCAAGGCAGCAATCAAGGATCAGGAATCCTCACTCTAGTAGAGGTACGTTGTTCAGACTGAGGAGCAAAATTCTTATGCAATTTAGTGGATCAGGGTTGGGGGGGGGAGTCAGCTGACTGTGTATTCAGGCAGCCTGTACTGCTGCCTAGATAGCACCTTTGATCCTCAGTCTGACAGGCTTCCAAGTAGACAACAGTATCAGTGGTGCAGGTGATACAACTCTGGAGCCTTACAAGCATCTTACAGATGGTGGGACAGTTTTTTCCCTACTTTACCTTTCCCAGTTCTGGAGGGTTACTCCACTGATTGTGACAAGGTTCCAGGTATCCTGTGTGTAGGGTTCAGCACCTTCTAAGATGGAGGTCAAATTTTCTGAGGATCTGAAACACTGGCTCCTTCCTTACAGCCCTTCTTGGATATTAAGATCATTAGAGGGAGAGCCTCTTGGAAGTTCCCCATCCTCAGAAGTTCAGGGGGTGGCAGACCAGCTGTACACCCACACCATACATTTAAAACACTCTTATATCACTTTAATAGTCATGACTTCCCCCACAGAATCCTGGGAATTGTGGTTTAAGGGTCTCCTAACAACTCCCAGTACCCTTAACAAACAATCGTTTCCAGGATTCTTTGGGGGAAGCCATGACTGTTAAAGTGGTATAAGAGTGCTTTAAATGTATGGTGTGTGTGTGACTTGCGAAAGGGCATTCTCTGTGGCATTAAGCTATGTAATCCCCTCCCCAAAGAAGTGCATCTGGTGCCTTCATTATGTGGTTGTAATCTTTTGCTGAAGATGCACCTCTTTACCTTGGCTGTTGATGCCTGATATACATATATGGACCCACCTATTCTCTTGACTATCATTTGTTTTAACTGATATTAATATTGTATTGTTAAATTGTTGTAATCCACCATGGAACCTAATGGGAAAGGACGGGTAAAATAACAACAACAATAATAATAAAAAATTGAATGTGTGTTCAAAACATAATCTCCAAAAACTGCAAGAGTTTATTTACAATATATACATGCACACAAATGCCTTTTGGAGTTGCGTTTATTAAATGGGAAAAACCCCTTGGATTAGTCCTTATAATAGACATTAACGACTGTTAAAAAAAAAATAGCATCCGCACAAATGGGAGGAAGAAAACCTGGAACGCCTGTTATTTTAATAGTGGGGAGGGCAGTGTCCCTGTCATATTCCCTCCCGCAGCCTGACACAGGCAGACCATAACTTGTTTTGGCCTGTATGCATTTCGGATGCCAAACCATTGATGGTTCAGGTGCATTTCTCTGTCTGTCTCTCTGTTTGTGTATTCATTGCTCTTCGTGTGTGTACATATAAATGTATGTATACTGCTGCGCTTCTTCCAGTTGCTAGGCAGCCGCCTGATCACACAGCCAGGGTCTGAAGTTGGGTGCGTGTGTGTTGGTTGCAGTTGTCTTTTGCTCTTTTTTTTTTTGAAAAAAAGTGGGAGGGAGCAGAACGTTTGCTTGGACAGTCCAGCTAATCGGCCTTTAAATACCCTTCTGTGTTTTGAGTCCCAGGCGCTTCCGCTGGACAAGCGAGGGAGGCTTTAAAAGGGGTGTGTGTGTGTGTGTGTGTGTGTGTGTACACACACAGTGAAAACATTGCAGCTGCCATTGACAGTCCATTGCCCGGGCCCGCTTGTGCTTGTAGGCCTGGCCTGACCCGCAGAGGTTGCCACACTGTGAGAGCCTTGGCGTGCAGCTGCCTTTCTCTGCCCCCGCCGCTCCATCCCTCCTGCGTTGTGTCCAGGCAGGCCCACGCGGCCTTTCCTTCACCCTCCGGTCAGTTTCCATCCGCGCCGCTCGCTCTGCGTGTCGGGGCTAAGGCTGTGTGAACGGGAACCCGGCGACAGGCAAAAAGGAGAGCCATCTTGGTGCGTGTCTGTGTGTGTGCGTGCGTGCGAGAGCGAGAGGGCGCCAGTTTTCGGTGTGCGGTGCGCGCGCGCCAAAGCACTGCTGTTTCATAGGTTCTGGCAGCTGCTGCATGGCCGATGATGCGCTCGCCATCGCCTGCCTCCCTGCAGACAGCCCCAGAAGCATTTTGAGCCCGGGCAGCAAGCGGAGCTAATGTGCGCACTGATGCTGCCGCCGCCGCCGCCTTCACCTCCTCCTCTGCTCAGGACCAGCCGGTAGCCCCAGCCCAGACTGCGGTCTCCTTTTCAATTTATTTATTTATTGGTTGGTTTATTTGGGGGGTATGTGTGCCTGCGCGGATATTGTTGTTATTTTTAATTCGTGCCGCTCAGGTTGGCTGGTGGCGAAAAATCTGCTCGGGTTTATCGTCAGAAGCGCTCAATTCTAAGGTAAGGCGAGAGACAGTTTTGCTGGTCTCTCTCTCCCCCTCCCTTCTTCTTCTTAAAAATAGCTTCGCCTGCTTAATTGGCATTGACACTAACCCATTCGTGGCCTCTCTCTCTTCCCAGAGCAATACTGCTGCAGGAAACCATCCCTGCAGGCAGACAAACTTTATTATTATGCTGGAATGCATGATGCCCTTCAGATCCTCCCTTGGGGTGGGGAGAGAAAGGTTGCTTGAATTGTTGAGGGAGTTCCTTTGGCATCCTCTGGGCATAAAAAATATAAAAGGGATTCAGGTCTTCTGTTAGATTATTCTAGCCTGCCCCCCCTTCCCCATTGGTCCCCTGCAATCTGTTTGATGTTATGGCTTTGGAGGTGGGATTAACCCTGTCTCGCTTCCCAGGCAGGATCTTGGCCTTCCCTGTAACATAAGACAAACGGGTCTGGTGTGAGCTGGCGGTGTGCTCTGTTTCTAAGGCTTCTGCTTGGGGCAAACTTTGTAACCATACCATCTCGTGTATTCCTCTGTTCTACCCCCGGCCTCCTTTTTCATTAACACCGTTCAGCTGTACAGTATCCAATTGCTTCCCTGATCATCGCCAGAGTGGCACATCAAAGCCACCACATTAAGCTTCCCCCTCTGAGATATTATTAATTAGATCAGCCATGGCTTTTCCACTGGTCAGTGGGTCTCTCTCTCTCTCTGTGTGTGTGCGTGCGTGCGTGCAAAAGCACTTGTTTCGGGTGGGAGGCAGGTTGAAACTCTTCGTGTTCCACATTGAAATAGCCAGGTTGTCACTCTCTTTCTATTCCCTCAAGGAAGGTTATACACAGTAGTGGCTTTGTAGGGATCTTTCTGAATGGCATGCCTGTTGTGTGTGTCTGGAGAGAGAGAGACTTGGATGGCAAATGCACATTAACAATGGTGATTTCATATATTTATTTATTACCATTTATTGTGTCATCAATGCGCTTCCCCTTTCCCTATACCAACACATTCACTTTTCCTGTTGTGTCTTATTTGCTAGATATTTATTTATTTATTATTACATTTGTACCCCACCTTTCCTCCAAGGAGTTCAAGGTGGCATTCAAACATGGTTCTCCCCCTCTCAATTTTATCCTCACAACAACCCTTTGAGGAAGGTTAGGTCAAG